>NC_064643.1:424192630-425525964 GCF_023864345.2 Schistocerca serialis cubense | reverse complement strand
CTCTGTGAATTGTCCCAGTTAGATCATATTAAAGTTTGTGAGTATTATCACTTCTGCAAATTATGTTGGTGCAAGGGTCTATATTCATTGCAGTCTCAACATTCGGCTATGAGAAACTAGTACATTCGCTAAACACACCTTGCCTATGCTTGCCACTTACGTATGACTGTATCCATTTTAAACACAGCGTTAGATCGGGGGACATATTTGTCTCTTGTAATTCCTTTCTTAATACAGTTCACAAGACCATATCGTAAGTTATTAATTAAAAATAAAATGCTACATATAATTTTGTTAGCAGTGGTACAGTTGTACCTCTAACTGCATTTCAGGCTTTTAACCTATAAGGAAAATATTTTTGTTCAACGTGTGCTGCCTTATTAAAGCAATTGGGCCTAAACTGTTAACCTACATCTCAACCTAGTCGTTTCTCATGACATTTATGGTCAAACGATTTGACCTCTCGGAAGTTGTTACGTGATACCTATGATCTTAGCAGTGCTCAATTATACGTTTTACGTAATTATATTTCAATTGGCCTTTTGCATGATTTATAGAGTATGACCTGACTGGTTTATGGTTGCCAAAGCCCAATTTATCATCTCACAGTACCATTTGTAAACTTATGTCCTCAGTTATCCGCTCGATGTAATCCATTTCTGTCTTCCACTTCAGTTTTAAACTGTACGCCTCCCTTTAATACCATGAAAATAATTGTGTGATGTCTTAATAGGTGTTTCATCGTCCTAGTCCTTCATCTTGTCAGTGTTTTTCGTATATTCTTTTCCTCACCGATTCTATGGTGAACCTACTCATTCCTTACATTACCAATCCACCTAATTTTCAGCATTCCTCTGTAGCATCACATCTCAAATCCTTTGATTCACCTCTGTTGCGGTTTTCCCTAATTTCACTTTTCACTACCACAAGATGCTATGCTCAAAGCCAACATTTCTTGCCGGCCGCGGTGGTCTAGCGGTTCTAGGCGCTCAGTCCGGAACCGCGCGACTGCTACGGTCGCAGGTTCGAATCCTGCCTCGGGCATGGATGTGTGTGATGTCCTTTGGTTAGTTAGGTTTAAGTAGTTCTAAGTTCTAGGGGACTGATGACAACAGATGTTAAGTCCCATAGTGCTCAGAGCCATTTGAAACAACATTTCCTCCTCAAATTAACGCCTATGTTTGATACTGGTAGATTTCTCTCGGCCACGAATTCCCTTTTTGCCAGTGCTAGTCTGCTGTTTGTGTCCTCCCAGCTCTGTCCGTCACGGGTTACTTTGCTGCCTAGGTAACAGAATTCTTTACTTCATCTACTTGATGATCACCACCTTTGATGTTAAGTCTCTCGCCATACTACATATAATTTGCTTAACAGTGGTACAGTTGTACCACGAACTGCATTCCAGGCTTTTAACGTATACGGTTTGCTACCTTGCAAAATTTCCATCACTGAGTTCACGTCGTGTACTCATTAGACTGTTCATTCTATTAAGCTGAGACTGTAATCCTTCTACACATTCACTGAGGGCAGCAGATATGAACTTTGATATGATTTCATCTAGAATTTTAATCTCACTCTGGAACCTTTCTGTCTTTGCTTCTTCAACGTGTGGAAGAAGACTAAATCCCTGCCCTACACACTTTTTAAACCGTGCACTTCTTTCTAAATATTCCACTTTATGGTTCCGCCTTGGTTTTTGTACCTATTGTATATTACTCATATATCCCTACGTCTTACACAGCTACTAATGTCTGCGCCTTTCTCTCTTCACCGGTAACACGTTAAGTCCCTCATGACCGTGTTATAGGTCGCAGGTTCGAATCCTGCCTCGGGCATGGATGTGTGTGATGTTAGTTAGCTTTAAGTAGTTCTAAGTTCTAGGGGACTGATTACCTCAGATGTTAAGTCCCATAGGGCTCAGAGCCATTCGAATCATTTCTTCGAGAACCAGAATGCCGCCAATGTTTTGATTCCTCCTTATTCTCTGGCATGAAGTAGTGGACTCAAGTCTCGTCCCCGGTTTCAACTGAATCCAGATATTCCTCTCATTCTTCCTGGTAACGGCGCAGAAACTTGCGACCAGTTTCGATGCGCATCTTTTTGTGTTCAAGTGACAACCTGCGGCACCCACCTGGCAGACACATTCTGATTATTCAAATGTCCGTCAAAATGATGTCCATTCTAGTCTTACAGACTATCCGTTCGGAAATCTCTCACACAGTAACGTGCTGAACCGCAAGCAGAACGTCTTTGACTTTCTTCACTGTCTCGTCAGAAACTGACGGACGCCCGCGGCCGGCTTCGTCGTGCAGGTTTGTACGGCGTCTGCGAACTCACTACACCACTTACGCACCTTTTTTTTTAAGTCCACATACTTTTCTCCTTACACATCGCTCAACTGGTGATGGATTTCAATAGGGATTGGCCCCTTAAACCACAGAAATCTGAACAGAGAACACAATTCACACTTGGCGTGAACATCGACATTCTCTTCCAGCGTTAATGGGTGCTATGTCAAGAATAAGCTTCGCGGAAAGGTGGGGACAGACAAGAACAGTGAGTTATGTGGCATGCAAGAGACACGGCGCTGTCGTTAGATTTAAACTAGCTCGCTCCGCCCAGACGGGAGCTCGTTAGAACCTTACTTTATGGATAAACCATGTATTTATAAACAAATTACGCAGAATCATTTATTTGCCTTAAAATATACGCTATAGTTGTGGATCTGCGTGTAGGTTGGAAATCGTACAGACTCATAATATGCAGTATCAACTATGATGGAATTTTCTCCCAGCGAAGCCCTAAGCTATTTCCGGCATCAGCAATATTGCCTATCCTTTTTGAGGCCACTTCCTTATGTTTCTTCTTTGTGACGGTAGAACATTTGCTGCAATCTGGATTATGTGTTCATTTCCTGCACTTTAGTAACTGGCAAATTAGTTTTTTTCTTGCGTTTTCGAGAAACCCAGAAAAATTTTATGTGTTCATTTTCTTCCAATGTGAAATTCATCATACAATTTCACATGGCTTTTTATTTTGTATCTGTGAAACCCACGACTACTTAACATATTCTTTTCCCTTTTCTTGTCATAATACAATTGGTATTTAAGTAAATATTCTTTGCATATTTAAACTGAGGTGTTCCATCTTCACTGGCACTTACTTTCTTTTTTCTAAACAGGGTACATGACGTGTAGCTATATCTGTATGAAATAACTGAAACTATCTTAAAAATCTATCCCTTTTTTCTACACGAAACACCAGATAAATTCGTACATGCATAACGAATTGAATGTTCACATCTCTCCTCTTCGAGCATGTATATGAAATGGCGATTTTCTTGAGGGTTTAAAGAATAATTACACAATAGACAAGCACCATGGAAGCACGACTAACATCATTTTTAACAATATGCTATATAGATTAGGAAATATGCTTGTTCATACACACATTCGCATCACCACTGCTGCATTAGCGTTGCGAAAAATGGCTCTGAGCACTATGGGACTTACAATCTACGGTCATCAGTCCCCTAGAACGTAGAACTACTTAAACCTAACGACATCACACAACACCCAGCCATCACGAGGCATAGAAAATCCCTGACCCCGCCGGGAATCGAACCCGGGAACCAGGGCGTGGGAAGCGAGAACGCTACCGCACGACCACGAGATGCTGGCCGTTTCGAAAAACAAGAAAAAACAAGTCCCTGGAAACGTTTTAAATTTCCTGACAAAGTATTCAAGTACAAAAAAAAAGAAAAAAAATTACTTTGCAATCGTACATTTATTTTCTATTTTATGACAGATCATGATTGCATGTAATTTATAATTAAATTACTTCCAAAGGATGATCGTGAAAGCATAGAGGTACACAGAATACAATAGTGAAGTTCTGGCACCACCATCTTCTTTCTTTCCTTATACATTTGCCAGTAACTTTCCTTTCATTGTGCGAGCAAACTTCCATGCAGCTCTTGGCATTTACTCTGTTGATATCTGCCTAGGATAGTGGTTAGTGTTGGCTACACTCATCGAGTGTCACCACCTGCAGGTACCACATCTATGCCAACTACTGTTATAAGTCCCACTAGAAGTATTTTTTGTTTGGTGACATGTACAAAATAAAGCCAGTCACAGTAAACATTATAAAACAAGAAAAAAAGAATTTTTCACAACTTATTTGCGTGGGAGTGAGTAGTAGTTGTCATGTTGATATAAACGGTTGACAGAAGTGTTGTTCACTTTGTAATCTATGACAACGTTTGACTTCATTGTTTTTTTTTACAGTCTCCTTTTGAAAATAGAAAAACTCTTTGGTAGTTGGTGATGTTTTTTGATGAGACGGTGTACATCACGTTTATATTTCCATTCCGCTAGAATAGGGCACTTCCTCAAAAACGCCAAAAAAATTTTCATTTTTTTCTCAGCGTGCTTGCTTTGAATCTTGTTGGTAGGACCATTATTCTCTTCATGACAGTTCCGGCAGCTATAGTTCAATTCTTTTATCTTGGCGGCTCGCGCATGACCGCCCAGACGCGGGAGATTGCTGCGTTGCCAGTTGCAAACGACGCACGTGCCAAGAAAAGCAGCGTCCTAGTATAGCATAGTTCGCAGGCTTACGTTTAGGAGGGAGCGCGCCACCACGGCCGCATTAACCCTTTCGCTGCTACAAAGACGTGGTCCCTGCATTCCGCGCTGTGCTCGATTTTGTCACTGCACTGCTCGCCTGTGCAGACACATGGTGTTCTGACTGCTTTGACACCCTTATCATTCGATTCCACAAAAACTATTTGGCCCAAAAATTATATTTTTACACATCTACTTGACTGATACCTTCCCCCAATAAATGACTTCATTTTGTTTCGATGTTCAACGCAGTTACTGTGCAGCATTAAATATAGTAAACCATTGCACGAGATTTTGAAGTTTGCAGAGGCAAAAGTCCATAGAGTATACTTTCCGTATGGTCGATTTTAGTTGCCACAACGTTGAGAATTAAATGTGGACAAGATACCTAAATTTCGTATAAAATTTACTGTATAACAATATCTCATTTAATTTAAGTACCACATAGGTGTCGTATGTAATATTGACAAATATTCCATCTTTCGCCGGTCGCAGGTTCGAATCCTGCCTCGGGCATGGATGTGTGTGATGTCCTTAGGTTAGTTAGGTTTAAGTAGTTTTAAGTTCTAGGGGACTGATGACCACAGATGTTAAGTCCCATAGTGCTCAGAGCCATTTGAACCATTTGAACCATCTTTCGCGACTGTAACAAAAGTTTTATTTACGCAAGGCACGTTTGGCTTTATTTTAAAGCACTTCAATCAATAAAAAGGAAGTAGACAAAATACATTAAACAAAACTGGGGACGTACAAAAACATTAGGACTTGAATATGCCATCTGTCAGTGAAGTGCTCTGAGCTATGTCAAATACAATTTCTTTGTGTGGCACACACAAACAATATTTATTTGCTAAAACACTAATCAGCCAACACAAACGTTGAATATTGTTACCGCAGCACAAAACTACAAAAGGTGACTAGGAAATCGAGGAGACAAAATACTGTCCACTGAAGATGCTTCAAAGGAGAGAAATACGTCTGGTCTAAATAAGTCGCTTATTACAGTTGCAGAAGAGGAATATATTTCAATACCATTGGTAAAACTGCGACTGTGGAACAAAACATGAGTACCATTGTGTATGTGCCATACCTGTCATTGATTGAAGTGCTTTAAAATAATGCCAAACGCGTCCAGTGTAAATAAAACTTTTATTACAGTTGCGAAAGGTGGAATATTTCTCAATATTACATACAACACCTATGTGGTACTTGAATTAAATGAGATATCATTATACAGTAAATTTTATATGAAATTTAGATCTCTTGTCCACATTTCATTCTTAACATTGTGGCAACTCAAATCGACCATACGGAAAGTATACGCTATGGACATTTACCTCTGCAAACTCTTCAAAATTTCGTGCAATGTTTTACTACACTTAATGCTGCATAATAACTGCGTTGAACATCGAAACAAAATTAAGTCATTTATGGGGGGAAGGTATCAGTCAAGTAGACGTGTAAAAATCAAATTTTTGGGCGAAATAGTTTTTTTGAAATCGAATGATAAGTCTGTCAAAACAGTGGGAACACCATGTGTCTGCACAGGCGAGCAGTGCAGTGATGACAAAATCGTGCACAGTGCGGAATGCGGGGAGCATGTGTCTGCAGCAGCGAAAGGGTTAATGAAGAGACAAAGCACTAGAAATTTCAAAAAATGGCATTCAAACGAATATAATTCGTGAAATAAGGCACTTCGAAGTTATTTTTAAGTAATGAAAATATTAAGCACCGCACAAGGTTTGAACTCATAACCTTTCGCATAAAAGGCAAACACCTTAACCATTACGCTAACGCGACACCTGCTAGTATAGAACGACATGAGGACACTAACACATCACACAAAATACTGACAAACATTGTTGGTACGACTATGAATTACTTACGCTTCATCGAAGTACAATAGGAAATAAACAATTACCGCTGTTCTTTATTGCGAAAAAGCGGTTCGTGAGATTGATACAAACATCTTTTCTTGCTTTCGCCTGAATTAGGATTCTTATTGCTTGTTTCGTTTAATTAATTAATAGAATATGAAGCAATTGGTATAAAGAACGCTTTTTCCAAACTTTCTATAAACGAAAGTCTGCTATCAAGACATTGCTTTTGTTCTATTACTTTATTTATGACTGAACATTTCTAAAACTGAAGACACACGTCCATGCTCTGCACTGCAGTCGATATCTGGCAACGTCGTTCTCTGTTCATTGGCTGACTGTGTTTTGTGACGTCGGATGCGCAGAACGAACCTAAACTCGGCCGCCAACATAAATGACGCGCACTTTAGTGTCGGATGTTCCTGCAACATGTTCAGTGAAATCACACTTGTAAATCGACTCTTGCTGCATCTAGTGGACAAGATCTGAAATATTACGGCAATCCTAGAGCTGGCAGTCGTGTAGCATGCGGGAAAACACGTTTCAGCGTATGGAAAGCAGCACCTGTACCGGACACGGCAGTCATCCACACGGTCGATACATGCGCGCCAATATGGCGCACGGGCATAGAGATGCTGAATGTATTAAAGCATGGCTGATATGATTTAATATTAACTAGCCAGGTGACTCCATGGACTGTTAACATTATTCTTTTGCCTATATTCAACTAGATACTTATCAGAAATAACGAGAAGAAAAGGAAGAAGATATGGATGTGCTTATTGTCTTCCCTGTGGTATTCCTTACTAGTCTTAACACTAGGCTAACCACTAGGCTTTTTCCTCCTCAGGAAGATCAATACCATCGTCTCCCATAACAACTTTACATACTGCCAGGTTCTCTATTTCTGCTGACACACATAATCATCGGCTCTTCCTCCTGAGGTCTATTAATACTATAGCACATGGATAACAGTGTTGTCACCGCATCGATTAGCGGTTCTTTTGCGCCTACTATAACGACCACCAGTTTCTTCTCTTGAACGCCACTGATACTGCTCTCCACGCTCAACAAAGGAACGACTATATCATCTATCGTTTCCCTACGCTTTCTGACACAACCATTTGATTCTCCTCCAGATCAACACTAATTCAGTCGTCCACAAGAAACGTTGGACTATCCGTATCAGCTATTGCTATATATATATATATATATATATATATACATATATATTTTTCTCTCGTACACACATACTGGATTCTCCTCATAAAAGAAATGTAATGTATCACTCAAATGTTCTGGATCTGCATCAGTGGGTAATCTTACTGATTGCTCAGCGCAATTACTTGCTTCATTACTGTCACTCGGGTGTTCCAGGAACTCGGCTTCATCAAGAGGTATTGCTGCCAGCTCTTCCCTCAAGTGATCCATAACGTCACAATATTCAACCTTTTTACCGCAAAATTCCTCTTGGGGTTTCTTTCATATTACAAAAATTAGCTAATTTCTTAGGAAGTCGCGTATCTCCCTTATCTCTTTCTTGACTATCTAAATTCCTTAAGCGACTTAAGATATCAATAACATCCTTTAATTTCTTTCCTCTCGTACGTTTCTGCACATAGACGAGTAGCCGACTTTTTAATACTTTAATTATATATTTTTAATCTCTGCGGTAATCTGACCATTTAGCTCCATTAACATGCCATTAGAAGAAACGTCCGTATCCTGCCATCGTCTGTCATCAATTTATCAGTAAGACAGACCAATATTTTTTCTTAATAGTTTACAGTATTGTATCCAGCTAGCAAACTTCTCTTAATGACGCATTCCTCATTCCTTAGCTCTTCTAGGAGTGACATAACAAACCGAATCTTTCACTCATAATTCCTCCAACGCATTTGCAAATACTGTTCTAGTATCGCTTCAAGAGGGTTAAATGTTTCCATTATATTAGTCGTCCATTCCATGAACTTTTACCTTATTCATCTGTCACAAGGTTGCAAGGTTAATATCAACACTTATGTACTTCACTCCTATCACTTAGTTCATTACTACTATTAGTCAATCTGTCTTCTATTTTCTTAAAATATGTGTCCGTCTTACAAATATTTGGATCCAAACGATCGGTCACATCTTGCTCACTTGCAGCTACGCTAACAAACTTCCCATTCCATGCAGCTAAACTATTATTCATTACCGCTAAACGTTTATCCTTTGTATTACTAATTACATCTGACCTACACCTCATTTCTTCATTCATAACAGCTCTTTTATATCATTCATCCTAAGGGAATAGTCTGATACCAATGTCATAGTCCCCATAGTGAATTATTATTCTGATTAAATCCTCTATTAAAGTTAACGATCCACCAAACAATTAACTACTGATGATAACCACACAGTTAATCCTGCCAGTTAAAGTTTACAACATCTGCTGATTTAACTTGCCCTTAGTAGCAAGTTAAACAATGCCCCCATAGTCACATACATACTAACGAATACTAATGATCGTTCCCATTATTAATGTGACTCACCGCATCTATTTTTTCTATACGTTGGGGTGAGTGGTTGCCAGGGCGTCGATTATAAACTCCTTCTAGGTGGTGATGTGTGTCGACTGCCTCACTGTACTCAACGGAGCCCATACCCGCGCACAAAAGTGGCCGCGCCCCTCCCCTAGATCTCAGGGAAAATGTGGTGTCACCGGCAGACACCACACTTGCTAGGTGGTAGCTTTAAATCGGCCGTGGTCCATTAGTACATGTCGGACCCGCGTGTCGCCACTGTGTGATCGCAGACCGAGCGCCACCACAAGGCAGGTCTCGAGAGACTGACTAGCACTCGCCCCAGTTGTACGGACGACTTTGCTAGCGACTACACTGACGAAGCCTCGCTCATTTTGCAGAGCAGATAGAATAGCCATCAGCTAAGTCAATGGCTACGACCTAGCAAGGCGCCATTAGTAACATTGCATGTATCTAAAGAGTCTCACTTGTATCGCCACAATCTCCAGATGTACCAAAAGGATGGATTAAAGTTAAGTATTCCAGAGGCTACGTACTTTTCTTTATAGCATTCATTACGTATCCTGTTTCAGACCTCACGCCATCCTGCTTTAACTTAGCGCGTGCCTTTCGGCTTCCTCTCATTGTGTCTAGGCTGTCTTGTCTTGACACAACAGAAAGAAAAGAGATAGTTTAGTCATGTGTTTTCTTTTTTTCTCAAGAAAATAATTGAAAAGTCTATACTACGCATGATGTTAACAGAGTCGGTACTGGACCTTTTTATGGCTACTTGTAAATTGCCATTCTTCTTCCAAAACACACACATCGAAAAAGTTTTGCATCACCTTGGCTCCGAGGGCTCCGAGGGCTCCGGAACCTGTACAGAAAATAGGAAAAAGGATAAACAAACATCATTTCCGCCCTTTTTATTGCTCATGAAAACTACACATTACATGTTGTACCACCATACAGCGTGACCTGCAAAGGAGGTGGCCTTCCATGGCTACCAGTGGCGTACGTCGACCCCACATAATGCCATCCCAAAACAGCAGGAAACTCCATCTTGCTGCACTCGCTGGACAGCGTGCTAAGGCGTTGCCTTCAAACATGTCTCCGACGATTGTCTGGATAAAGGCATATGCGACACTCATCAGTGAATAGATCGTGATGCCAATCATGAGCGGTCCATTCGGCATGTTGTTGGGCCCATCTGTACCGCGCTGAATGGTGTCGTGGTTGCAAAAATGGACTCGCCACGGACGTCGGGAGTGTAGTAGCGCATCGTTCAGCTTATTGCGCACTGTTTGAGTCGTAACACGACGTGCTGTGACTGCAATAAAAGCATTATTCAACATCGTGGCGTTGCTGTCAGGGTGCCGCCGAGCCATAATCCATAGGTTGCGGACGCGATCGAACCGCGGCATTGATCGTCTACACGAGCTGTGTACCTCGTTCCTGGTGGAATGACTGGCACTGATCGGATTTAGGACCCCTGCATCGGCATCCAATGGAAGTGCGTCCAAAGCTGCGTCCACTTTCGTTTCCACATGGAAAGATGCAGTTAAAATAGCAAATAAAATAATTATATATATATAATATAATATATAATATTATAATATATATAATATTATAATATATAATTATATATAATATCGGCTAGGTGGAAAGCATCAAGGCAAAAGCAGATAGAACGAACATGTACATGGTGCAATACAAACTGCTGAGAGCCACAATTAAATTTCAAAAGTTCAAAATATATTACCATAATCTTTTAAGGCGATGGCTATGATAGATCATAAACAGACAATGAAACACCCGTGAGAAAGATAGTAAAGACCACGGCACTAAGAAGCCTCCAGTTGGTCGGTCTCCCCTCGTTCACTTAGGTAAGACAGGTGGTGAGCCCAGCTACACTTGATCCATCAGAACCCAACCAAGGAACAGTCACGGACCGACCGACATAATGACTTCCTTGCCACCAGTCGGTACATGAGAACTCAAACACAAAAGGTTACGAACGTGATTATCCACAATGAAATACGTATTAGGTGTCAAAACTACACACTATGTGGGACAGCGACAACAGATGAGGAAAGGACGCTGCCTGAAATGACGTTAGTGGCCAGGGCAGGCAACCGGAACATTAACTTCCACAAGGCAGAAAATTCCGCTGGTACACTTGAATTGTGGTCAACCAATATAGTTAATTCCAGCGCATGGTGGCTACATTTCAGCATTACGAACTATCGATGTTGCTCACAGGAAAACCTCCTTAACAACGAACCACCGAAACGAACCACGCAGTATGAATGGACGTTGCTTGGGTAGTTAAAACCACTACTCAACTACTGGGTCGGTGAACCATGAAGCTCGTAGCGTTTGGACAGCTCCACACACGCTCCGACAATGCACAGACTGCCAGCGGACCCAGACGACAACACTGCTCGGAGGTCATTTCCATGGTCAGAAGCAACCGACCGACTCACTGCCAGTACGCCGACAACGTTTAAATCAAGTTGTCAGTGTAAATAACGCTAACTACACACACAACCTCACAAACACTTGCACGAAGGCCTGAACAACCCAACGTAACTAAGCACGCATGAAGACAAATTGGGAATCGATGCACACACACACACACAGCCGACTCATGAACGATCGGCGAGCCAAAATGCTTCGTCCGGTAGGACGACCGACCGACGATCCACCAACACCGTGGCCCAGCTCAAGCGATGCGTGGCGGCAATGGTCGGGCGAGCCATGTCGACGCAGAACTTGCTGCTCCAACCTGATTGCACTAGTGCCGCATTGCAGCTCCCCGACTGGCAGGTCCGGACTGCTCTCCAGACGCGTTCCAGCTGACTGGCAGCCTGAACTCACGATCCGAAGTCCCTTACGACAGTCAACAACCAGAAAGTAATAGCAGTCGACCAAAGATACTACGAGAGGAGATATATCGATACGAGCTGCTAGCACCAGTCACGGTCAGGCAAAGCAGCAACTCAGTGATAGTAGGAATTTAAACTAACGAAGTGACGTGGAAGTACGTTAAAAACAGATTATAAAATACATGATAGCGGGAACATGAGACACGCACGGCTCAATATCCTCTCTGCTTCGACCTTCATCAGTTATTTTGCTTCCCAAGTAGCAAAACTCATCTACTATTATAAGTGTCTCATTTTCTAATCTAATTCCCTCAGCATGACCTGATTTAATTCTACTACATTCCATTACCCTCGTTTTCTCTTGTTGTTTATCTTACACCATCCTGTCAAGGCACTGTCCATTACGTTCAACTGCTCTTCCAAGACCTTCGCTGTCTCTGACAGAATTACAGTGTCATTGGCAAACCTTTTCTCCATGGATTTTAATTCCTACTCCACAAGTATTTCTTTTGTTTCCTTTACTGCTTGATAAATATAAAAATTGAAAAACATCGGGATAGGCTACAACCCTGTCTTACTCCCTTCTCTACCGCTGTTTCCCCTTCATGCCCCTCGACTCTTATAACAGATATCTGGTTTCTATACAAATTGTAGATAGCCTTTCGCTCCCTGTCTTTTACTGCTGCCACCTTCAGAATTTGAAACAGAGAATTCCAATCAACATTTAAAAAAGTTTCTCTATATCTACAAATGCTAGAAACGTATATTTGCCTTTCCTTGATCTATCATCTAAGTTAATTCGTAGGGTCAGTACTGCCTCGATTGTCCCGACATTTCTACCGAATCCAAACTGATGTTCCTCGAGGTCGGCTTCTACTAGTTCTTCCATTCGTCTGTAAAGAATTCGTTTTAGTGTTATGCAGCCGTGACTGGGATTTAGGTAATTTTGACACCTGATGACACCTATCAACACACATTTTCTTTAGTATTGGATTTATTATATTCGTCTTGAAGTCTGGCGGTATTTCGCCTGTCTCATACATCGTCCTCAGCAGAGTTTTGTTTGGCTCCACCGAGGCTATCAGTAGTTTTCATGGAATATTGTCTACTCCCAGCGCCTTTTTTGGACTTGGATCATTCAGTGCTCTGTCAAATTCTCCATGCGGTATCATATCTCCCATTTCATCTTCATTTGCGTCTTATTCAGTTTCCATAATATTATCCTCAAATACAACGCCCTTGTATAGACCATGTATACAATCCTTCCATCTTTCTGGTTTTCCTTCTCTGCTTACGACTGGTTTTCCATCTGAGCCCTTGATATTCATACAGACGGTTCTCTTTTCTCCAATGGTGTGTTTAGTTTTCCTGTAGGCAGTATCCATGTTACCCCTAGTCATATATGCCTCTACGTCCTTCCTTTTGTCTTCTAGCCATCCCTCCTTAACCATTTAGCGCATCCTGTCGATCTCATTTTTGAGACGCTTGTATTGATTTTCGCCTGCTTCATTTACTGCATTTTTATATTTTCTCTTTTCCTCAATTAAATCCAGTATCTCTTCTGTTACCCAAGGATTTCTATTAGCACTCGGCTTTTTACCTACTTGATTCTCTGCTGCCTTCACTATTTCATCTCTCAAAGCCACCCATTCTTCTTCTACTGTATTTCTTTCTCCTGTTCTTGTCAATCGTTCCCTAATGCTCTCTCTGAAACTCTCTACAATCTCTGGTTCTTTCAGTTTATCCAGGTCCCATCTCCCTAAATAAATACGTTTTTGTAGTTTCTTCAGTTTTAATCTGCAGTTCATAACCAGTACATTGCGGTCTGAGTTCACATCTGCCCCTGGAAATATCTTACAATTTAAAACCTCGTTCCTAAATCTCTGTCTTACGATTATATAATCTATCTGAAACCTTCCAGTATCTGCATGTCTCTTACACGTACTCAACCTTCACTCATGATTCTTAAACCAAGCTTTAGCTATGATTAAATTATGCTCTGTGCAAAATTTGACCAGAGGGCTCTCTCTTTCGTTCCTTTCCCCTACGTTTACCTCTCTTCGTTTTCCTACTATCGAATTCCAGTCACCCATGACTATTAAATTTTCGGCTCCCTTACCTAGCTGAATAATTTCTTTTATCACATCATACATTTCTTCAATCTCTTCATCATCTGCGGAGCTAATTGGCATATAAACTTGTACTACTGTGCTAGGCGTGGGCTTCGTGTCTATCTTGGCTACAATAATGATTTCAGTGTGCTGTTCATAGTAGGTTATCCGCGTTCCTGTTTTTTATTCACTATTAAACCATCTCCTGCACTGACCCTACTTGATTTTATATTTATAGACCTGTATTCACCTGACCAAAAGTCTTGTACCTCCTGCCACCGAACTTCACTAATTCCCACTATATCTAACTGTAACCCGTCCATTTCCCTTTTTAAATTCTCTAATCTGCCTATCCGTTTAAGGAATCTGACATTCCACGCTCCGATCTCTAAAAAGAATGGGGGACTATTTTACCTGCGGAATATTTTACCCAAGAGGGCGCCATCATAATGTAACCATACAGTTAAGCTGCATATCATCCGGAAATATTACGGCTGTAGTTTCCCCTTGCTTTCATCCATTCGCAGCATCGGCACAGCAAAGCCATTTGGGTTGATGTTACAAGGCCAAATCAGTCAGTCATCCAGACTGTTGTCCCTGAAACTACTGAAAAGGCCGTTGCCCCTCTTCAGGAACCACATGTTTTTCTGGCCACTCAACAGATACCCCTCGGTTGTGGTTGTATCTGCGGTACGGCTCTGGGTATCGCTGCGGCAGGCAAGCTTCCCCATTAGCAGCAAGGACCGTGGTTATTTGGGGGGGGGGGGGGGGGGGGTTGCTGTATAGTACTCTTTGTAAAATCGAATTTCAATTCCATCCGTATGTTGTGATTTATTTGCTTTCATTCTTTCAGTTGTTTCTCTACGCCAGTTATGCTTACTACTTCGTCGTCCATACGGGAGTCTGCCAGATGGTCAAATGACGGTAAGTTCTCCAGTGAGAACGATTTCCAGAACGTGAAATTTAAAACCTCGGCTTTTATTTTGCTATCTCTAACTACCACAGCTTACTGATCAACAAGAGACTGAATGGAAACTTAGAGCAACTTAGCGATTTTACATAGGACCAGAATTTTTTCAGGTTCCCTTCCAGACTTTTCGCTAAGATGTGACGCTGATAGTTGTTGTATACTTCGCTCATAGATCTTTTCCGAAACGCCGAATCCCTGCTAACCTTCGCTTGTTGTTATTTGTGAGTCCACTTCGGAAACTGTAGTTCGACAGCCTCTCCTTTCTCAGAATCCACCGAATTTTGCTATTAAATCATGGTGGGTTTTCCCAAATTTTATTCACTTACTAGGCACATTAATCTCCAGACCACGATTTACAGTCTGTTTAAACGTGGCCCTTAATTCCTCTATAGCCATCTTACTGGAACTAAGTGGCGCCAATTCACTGTCTTAGTGATGTTAATAACTGCTTATTTACTCTATATAGCAGAAGCATTCCCCTAACCTTCTTGACTGATTTATTAACTTGCGTAATTCTAATTGCTATAATGTCATCGTGATCGTTAATCACAGTCTCTGTAGTGACATTGACGATAAGGTCGAAACTGTTAGTGTCTACAAGGCTTAAGGAATTTCCATTGCGCGCGGGCTGCCGAGCTAGCTGCTCAACACAATTTCCAGATAACTGTTAAAAAATATTTAGCATGACTGTCTCTCTGTATCTCTCACTGTGGAATCATAGACATCCCAGACCATACTCAGCACATTAAAGTCGCCTCCAACCAGTATTGCATGAACTAGGTATTTACGCGCTGTTGACCGTAGCACAGAGGAATAATGTGACCGTTAAAAACATCCAACAATTATCAAGGTTTCACCTACAAATGTTATGTCGCAACTAGATGACTTCTCAGTCACACTCAACTTCGACCACAATAGAGACAATATTTTCGTCAATTGCAATGAACACTACCCCTCCTATGGCCTCTAAACTGTCTTTCGGATGTACGTTCCACGACTCGCTAAATATCTCAGAGTTTTAAACTTCTGGTTTCACCCAACTCTCTCTGACCCAAGAATAAATTGAGCACGAGAGCTTTCCTGGAGGCCAGTAAGTTCGGGAACTTCATTACTACTACTGCGACAATTTACTGATGAAATTGTGACAGTCGAAGTGTCCTTATGCCGAATGCCGTTTGAGTTCCCTCGCTGTGAATCGACTGGCACGTGTTCATCAGAGTGCCTCAAACTACAGCTAACACAAAAACCGTCATGCGCACTCCACAATACTTTGCTACCAGAGTAGCTGCTTCTTTTATGTAACGCAAACCTGACCCATCAAGGGAAGACCTACAAATCCCAAAACGAAAACGCAGGTCTATAAATCTGCAGCCAAGACCGTCATAGACGCATTTGGTTGAAATCCCACACTTGTCTCCAAACCAAAGTACCCCAATAAGCTCTGGGGACGATGTTACAAATTACCAGCTCCTACTTGCACATGAGGCCTGCAGTCTTCTCCACCTCCGCCAGCCGCATGTACTAACTGAGGATCACACGGTGCACGGTGCAATCTTCTGCAAGTTATGGTTCACATCGACACCAACAACTCCTGTCGCATGGGTTCTTAGGCGATACACAGTTCGTACAAGCAGCTGGCATATGTGGTGAAGACTGGTGGCCTCGTGCACAGAGTGCAAGCAGAGCTCGTAATTTGCAGCATCGTTCCCAGAGTTGATTGGGGTACTTTGATTTGGAGCCAATTGGAGGGTTTCAACCAAATGCTTCTTTAACTCTGTGACGGTCTTGGCCACAGATTCCTGCTTGATCGTGTTTGGATTTGTAGGTCTCCCCTTGATGGTTCAGTGATGTATATCACAATGGAAGCAGCTACTCGGGTAGCAGAGAACTTGTGGAGTGCGCATGAGGGTTTTTTGGGCTGGGCAGTAGCTTGAGTTTCTTTGATGAACACCCACCAGTCGATATACAGCAACATAAGTCAAACGGAGTTCAGAGTAAAAACACCTCAACTGTTCATGTTTTCGTAATGAAGTTCCCAAATTTAGTGTCCCTCGCTCTCAAATTATTCTTGTGACTCAGAGCTCGTTGAAACCGGAAATTGAAAGCTCTGAGATGTTTAGAGAGTCGTAGAACATATATCGGGAAGACAGACTAGTGGCTCTAGGAGGGGGGGGACAGGGTGCCATCCGCCACGGAGTGTCTATGTAGAAGTAGACGTAGAATAAATTGGTATACATATATGAGGGAATTCCAAAACACTTGCGGTGAAATGAGTATTCGCAGACGTTTCAGTCTTAGGGCCAGTGGCCACTTACGTTGAAACGAAGACCGTGTATAAAACCTAAACTTTTCAGTAAGTATTAATTTTTGCTTTACTTTCGTGGAGTTTTTGTGTTACAATAGTGAAATTTATTGGACTTCAGTTGAAAAGAAAGGTAGAAAACAGGTGGTTACATTATCAGCCAAGTAATAGGACGACATAAAAAGAACGTAAACTTTCTGTAGTGAAACACCCTCTCAGGATCAATTGGCGCATGACATGTGGCAAGCTTGGATGGAGTTTTATAGGGCGATTAACTGGTAGCACTTTCCTCTACACCCCACCTGCCGCTTTGAGAGCTTATGGCCGTGGTTGACCTTGTTGCGCCGATTGGCACGTAGGACCAGCAGTGCTCTCTAAGATAGGGCCATTAGCGCACCTAACACTTTCCATCCGATTGTCCGAATGACTCTTTTACTCATAGAGTACTTCGCCAGTCACGTCAGTTGTCACCAGTGCAGGAAAATGTCACACTGTGACTTTCACTCTGGATGATCCTGTCAAAGTTCGGAAGCTGATACTCTCTCTCCTGGAACGCCTTTTGAGCGTTCTTTTTGGTCACTAATGGTGAATGTTGTTCCAAAATTATTGCCAGTTTTCTTTCTCTCCGTACCTGTTCAAGATTCCTCTTCATTCTGCCCGCAACCAATATGCACGGCATGTTTTCCAGACGCACATAATTCTTCGCAAGTAGTGTGCAGCAATGTCTATGAGCCTGCTCCACTTGTCAGCCAGCCCTTCCATAGCTTCGATTGGGGGAGTTTCGTGGCAAGGTTCCTCCTGCCGCTATCTCAATGGAGCTGATGGCGTGTTCGTAATGAACTTCCGCCCTCTGTAAGAGGCCCTGAGAGCTGCTCCTCAGGACTACCCGTTGATTAATTTGCCTCAGCTCCGGTTGGAGTTCTACGCAGTCACACGGCAGTTTGAGACGTCAGGGTGTGCAGGGCTGGTGACGTTCAGGACGAAGTTGTAATCGAGATTGTCTGATGAATTCCTCTGTTACTTGATGGATGGCGGCAATTGCCCTGTTTTGTAATGGGCTATGGTATCTAATACAAACCGACGTTACTGCAATTGTTTTACTACAACGGTAAGACTTTATGTGATAATGAATGCCTTAGTTTGTGCTTTTTCACATTATCTCTGTACGAATGGAGTGCGTGATATTTTCTACGTCCTGCTTTCGCGTGTTACGACCGTGCTCTCCTGTATTTTGTCATAGCTTGCGAGGTCGGTGTTTACCCCGAAAGCACACGACGTTGCGTTTTGAAGTCAGCCTAGTATGGAAACTGCAGACAGGCTGCAGGGTGCACTTCCCTCGCTCCGGAACCTCTATCATTTGCCGAAGGACCAATGGATGGCCCTGCAACAATTGATCACTACTAATGCCCATACACAGTGTAGCCATCAACGCCTCAACGAGATAGCGAGTCCGTGCCTGCACCACAATCAGCAATGTACCAGAAGTTACTAATCAGTTAACGAAGCACATTATTCAGTTACATGAATAACTGCCAACTCAGGAGAGAAAGGTAAGTATTTCCTGTTATGGCTTTTGCCAGATTGGCTATTTTTGACATTATAAATGATACGCGTAAATTTTAACAGTGCAACTGTATGTCTCTGTGTATGGACACTTTACAGTAAAGTGTCCACCTCCTACAACTCCAGATAAATCATAAAAATTAGCACATTCACTACAAAGTAACACCACAGGGTCGGAGCTGAGTTTTGTTTATGATCTCATGAAGTGGCTAGACACGATACTGGCGATCATATCACACTAAGATGTCTTTAGTTACAACATGAAACAAACTACCTCTATACAGACAAGCCAACGACCTTGCACAGTGGTAACACCGATTCCCGTCAGATCATCAAAGTTAAGCGCTGTCGGTCTCGGCTCCGGCCTGGCAAGATAGGGGTGGGAGAGCAGGTGGGCGGGAGGGGAGGGGGGCAAAATCTCCCAGACCCAATCTTCATGGGGAGCCCAAGTCTCTTGTGGGCTTGGATTGCACAGGGTGTTAATTTGCAAATATCGGATTGCTAGTGTAAAATAAATTTTGTATCACATAATAAATAAAACAACGTTATCCCGTCACCAGCATAATCTATACAGCTCTTCCTTTCTTACTTCTTTTTATGAGTCATACGACCAGTTGCATACAGCGCCATTTCGTGTTTAATACTGAATACAAGGCATTTTCTTTAGACACTGTGCACTAAAACCATCTTCTATTGAGGCAAAAATTCGCTTTCTTCTTGAAAAACTTACCAAAAAGAAAAGAAAACAGATGTACATGGCAACAATTGTGAAACGTCGTTAGAATTTTGTAAGTTACAATAAAATTCAAAGATAAGGCACATCTGATTTTACACGAAACAGAGTTTACAGAAAATTTTTAGCATTTAACAGTAAATACGAAATAAAATATTTCTGTTTGTATATAGTTGCCCTGGAAGAACACTAAAAGCGAATAAATGAACTGACTTGAAACAGGTATACTAGACATGATGATGCTCCGAAGTAAGGAGCTAATGTTCTTCTTTTGTTTGTCCGTAGAATAGCCAACTTACAAAGGAATTCTCATATTTCTTGATGAGACATTATTTCTTGGTTAAAGAGGTTTGTCCTTCAGAGATTCAGCTCAGAAAATTGGAGACGAAAATAGTGGACATTTCCTCGGAATATTACAGCTCTTAAGTCACTCTGATCCATTTCTTATAAAACACATTAACAAGGTCAGAGACCGACAAGAACCAGTAAAGTGGTAGTCAGAATGACTTTATTTCTAGTTGTGCAGACAATTTAAAGAGTCCCATCTTGGAATAGAGAAAAAATGAGAAATATTATTCCGTATTGTTGATACAACACCTAATTAAAATCATTCTGAACAAAGAACATTCGTCCTGCGTTATATTTACTTCAGGAAGGAAATTGATGACAATATGAAATTCGAGTAAATGAAAACTCTTTGGAATTAGTTGAAACTGGAGTTGCTATTGCACATTTAATTTGATCAACGCTTGTGAAACACCCGATTTCCATCAGTGTATGCTGCGGACAAGATGATGATAACAAAAGTAACATCACATAATCTTATAAACGAGTTAAGACATTCTCTTCAGTGGAGTCCGCTTGAAAAATTTTCTGTGTTTGTTTGTAATAGCTTTATGTGGAGTTCACGCAGCTGAGGGTTTTCTTGAAGTAGATGCTTTTTTCGGAGTGATACAACTTCTTTAGAACAGTCCATAACTATGGTCAATTCTGAAGCAGCTTGCTGGAAGTACATTACATTCCATGTCTGTTACCCGTTGTAGGGCTCTGGTTGACAAAGTAATATCAATTGTAGCTTACTTGCATACCGTTGCCATTGCTCTTGACACTCGCAGTAAGTTAACATGTCACCTGAATAACATTCTTTGGTAAGGGGGCTTTGGATTATATGACATCATTCAAGTGTTTAATCATGGCATCAGTTTCGCTGATGTTATTGGTACCAATTGACTACAGAAGCAAAACTACAATTTCGAAATACTGCCATTGCTGTAGAGGTAGGACACTGAGAGCTTATTAAATGAATTATACTATTTACGCAATAATTAGTTTGCCATTTTCGCCGAACTAAAGTCTTTGCCAGTGTAATTACTATAGATCCTGGATTTTCAGAAGTGCGCACTGAGAAATCATTTCATGATGAAACCAAGAATAAAGTGATAGGTGTGAATTCAGAATATTTATTCGAGATAAATATATTTTGTCTCATTATTGGCAAGCTGGTGCCTAACTTAAAAACCCAATATGAAAAGCTTAAGATTTTAGATGAAACATTTGGATTGTAAAGAAATACTTAAAGATGACTCACGATCAGTTAGTTGAGGAATGCAAGTTAGTTATCAGTGAATATCATAATGATGTTACAACAGATTTAAAGCATGAAATTAAATATTTGAAAACAATACCTTCTTCAAACTTTGAATACATAATTTTGGAACCATTGGAGTTCTTGAACAGGATGCATAAGCTTAAAATATTAGGTTTATTTCCGCAGCTATACTCATGTTTTACACTCGTTCAGCGAGTGTAGCTGAAGCAGAATAGTTATTCAGAACAGCGCATATTAAAAGTTGTCTCAGGATAACTATGCAACAACAACATCTCATAGATTTGGGAAGATAAACAGCTGAATACAATATTGCAAGGGAACTAGACACTGATGCTGTGATTCCCACATTTCCTGAAGGATACGCTTCCAAAGGGCCATTGACGGTGTTAGAGGCAAGTAGGTTATAATACACTACCTTTGCACAGCTCTTGGGGGCTTACATGTGAATGTGGTGAGGTCTTTCTACTAAAATGCGTGGGCACACCAGGGAACAAGTGGGGATGGAACACTCCTGTCGCTGTGTTACAGGAACCAGACTTTTGTCAATGTAAAAATCAGTGTAATACTTATAGTTGTTTGCTTTAAACGGGAGTGAAAGTAAATTATAGCACTTAAAAAAATAAATTGAAATTCAGCGTACATACATTCTAGAAGAATTAATTATTGAGAAGCATGTGAAGCCGGTCTTGTAAGTTTGTCAGTCGTATTCGGTTCTCTCTTGCCTTGTATGTCATGGTTGAGCTCTCTTTAATTTCGCTGCCTGCGTTGGTCTTCAGCTCCTGATAAGTCTTTTCAAACCAATTTATTACAATGCATGACGGTTGTATTCTATCTCGAAATATTTGACCTTTGCACATACACCATATTTCATCTGACTTGTACCGATCGAGCTGGCGCAGTGGTTAGCACACTGCACTCGTTTTCGGGAGGACGTCGGTTCAATCCCGCGCCCGACTATCCCGATTTTGTTTTTCCGTGATTTCCCTAAGTCACTCCACTCAAATTCCGGGATGGTTCCTTTGAAAGGGCACGGCCGGCTTCCTTCCCCGTCCTTTCCTAATCCAATGGGGCCGATGACCTCGCTGTTTGGTCTCTTCCTCCAAAACTACCTAAACCAACTCATCTGACTGGTGTAGTTAATTGCGTCAAACACGCATTGGTAACGTCGAAACATAACTGACGTCAATTTTTTTTACATTCCAGATAACTGTGCTGGTAAGAGAAAATGTTCTAGAATGAAATTTTCGCTCTGCAGCGGAGTGTGCGCTGATATGAAACTTCCTAGCTGATTAAAACTGTGTGCCCGACCGGCACTCGAACTCGGGAGCTCTGCCTTTCGCGGGCAAGTGCTCTACCAACTGAGCTACCGAAGCACGACTCACGTCCGGTACTCACAGCTTTACTTCTGCCAGTATCTCGTCTCCTACCTCCCAAACTTTACTAAAGCTCTCCTGAGTACCTTGCAGAACTAGCACTCCTGAAAGAAAGGATACTGCGGAGACATGGCTTAGCCACAGCCTTTCTTTCAGGAGTGCTATTTCTGCAAGGTTCGAAGGAGAGCTTCTGTAAAGTTTGGAACGTAGGAGACGAGATACTGGCAGAAGTAAAGCTGTGAGTGCCGGACGTGAGTCGTGGTTCGGTAGCTCAGTTGGTAGAGCACTTGCCTGCGAAAGGCAAAGGTCCCGAGTTCGAGGCTCGGTCGGGCACACAGTTTTAATCTGCCAGGAAGTTCCAGAAAATGTTCTGTTACATAAGAATCATCTGGAACGTAGTAAAAAAGTAAGACGTCAATTATGTCTCCAGGGTGTATCGCAACAGCTATTACCAGATTTCTGAATGAATAGAGGGCATGAAATTAAACATTTTTCTCAATAAAGGAATGTTCAGTTATGCATCGTTTTGAACTTGAACTTGGATGAATGATGTTATATTTTGTAATAAAACAGCTGGATCGACTTCACGAGTGTGAAATTTAGAGCCTGATCTTCTTTCTAGGGAATTATGATAATTAAGGACAAACGAAGTTACAAATATTTATAAATGTTATTTAAATTTGTAGTTACCGCGATCTGCTGTAATTCTAATTGAAAATATGTTCTAAAAGCAGTAATGTCAATGCAGAAAATAAAATTGGCAAAAAATTACGTACTAGAGGAGGAAATTTAACTTTCACTGTCAGTTCTGTAATTAGGAAGCCTGTCTTTCTACACTTTAGTGGGGACACAGTGTTATATATTTAAATATCCACGACCATGTAAACAAATTTCGCAAAAGGCATTCTGTGATTTATAATAACAAACTAATTACAGCCACTCATTGCTTCCATGACAGCTGAAATAAAATCATCTAAAACCTTAATCATGAGCTCTCGCTTTGTACGGAAAACGAAGCATTTGCAGACACTGTATTATTGTTAAATACCGGTAGTTTTTACATTCTTCTCATCTACATTAGAAAATTAAGAACAGTTATTCTGATAGACCGGTAGAAAAAATTTGCTCCTTTGCATCAGAACACTTGGCGCTATTTCTTCGGGGTCTTACTATTTGTAAATATAATGCAATGACAAGTCACGGTCTGTAAAACTCACTCGAGTATTCACATGTTCTGTACAACAGAACAGCCCTGAGTCCTAAGTTGGTATTGTTAATAGTGACTCGATGATACACGTATGTACACTACCACACACACTGATTCAAGCTATCGGTCAAGAATCAACTGGTATATCCCTCGAATTCCACGGTCATTATCTCGTGCATGTATAGTACAGTAGTGTAAACCAGTGGGAAAATGTTCCTGTCCTAGCACAAAATGGGGAATATGTTCCTCTTGAACAGACTCTAACAGAACAATGGAACCAGCAGCCTCAATCCTCAATCCACTTTCCTTACCAGACAATCTGGCATGCAAACATATACAGGGTGTTACAAAAAGGTACGGCCAAACTTTCAGTAAACATTCCTCACACACAAACAAAGAAAAGATGTTATGTGGACATGTGTCCGGAAACGCTTAATTTCGATGTTAGAGCACATTTTAGTTTCGTGAGTACGTACTGTACTTCTTCGCTTCACCGCCAGTTGGCCCAATTGAAGGAAGGTAATGTTGACTTCTGTGCTTGTGTTGACATGTAACTCATTGCTCTACAGTACTAGCATCAAGCACATCAGTACGTAGCATCAACAGGTTAGTGTTCTTCACGAATGTGGTTTTGCAGTTAGTGAAATGTTTACAAATGCGGAGTTGGCAGATACCCATTTGATGTATGGATTAGCACGGGGAAATAGCCGTGGCGCGGTACATTTGTATCGAGACAGATTTCTAAAACGAAGGTGTCCCGACAGAAAGACGTTCGAAGCAATTGATCGGCGTCTTAGGGAGCACGGAAAATTCCACCCTATGACTCGCGACTGGGGAAGACCTAGAACGACGAGGTCGCCTACAAAGGACGACGCAATTCTTCGTGCAGTTGACGATAACTCTAATGTCAGCGTCAGAGAAGTTGCTGCTGTACAAGGTAACGTCGACCACGTCACTGTATGGAGAGTGCTACGGGAGAACCAGTTGTTTCCGTACCATGTACAGCATGTGCAGGCACTATTAGCAGCTGATAGGCCTCCACGGGTACACTTCTGCGAATGGTTCATCCAACAATGTGTCAATCCTCATTTCAGTGCAAATGTTCTCTTTGCGGATGAGGCTTCGTTCCAACGTGATCAAATTGTAAATTTTCACAATCAACATGTGTGGGCTGACCAGAATCCGCATGCAATTGTGCAATCACGTCATCAACACAGATTTTCTGTGAACGTTTGGGCAGGCATTGTTGGTGATGTCTAGATTGGGCCCCATGTTCTTCCACCTACCCTCAATGGAGCACATTATCATGATTTAATACGGGATACTCTGCCTGTGCAACTGTTTGCACTGTGCAAAGATAAACGAGTGAGGAACTGCAGTAATTTTGCTAGAATTAGCACATGCGTTATATTCACGTCTGGTTGCAAGGTTTTTCTTGCCTAAGGTACGACATTCAATTAAATTAAACGTTCCATTGTAAACCTTTTTGACATATTGTTTTTAATTAACTTTTTCGCTTTTTTAAAAGATTGGACTAAAAAATTATACTTACAACTGTTGTGTTACGCCTACCGCCTCATCCCAAGCCCTATCACTTAATGCACTGTTACGCTGTGATAGCAGAGAGCGTCGTTGTGGTGGGAGGCCGTGGGGGTATTACGAAGTATATTATTTTTCTTTTAATGACAGTTCAGTGAGATTGAACTGTCATTAATTGAACTGTAGAGCCGACAGTATTTTGGTGTTGTATTGTTTCAGCATGGCAGCCAGAGGGGTGATTGTGATGTCGGAGTTGCCGAAGGAGGAACTATCGTACGAAGTGTACGGGGTGCCGATACATCAGGCAGTGTGGCCGACTTAGCACGGCAGCTGCGGGAAGTTGTAGATCGTCCGGTTATACCGCCGCAGCTGGAGGAAAGCGAGGTGAGTGGCGCCGTATCGGGCATTAAGTGTGCGCTAGGCGAGTTACAGTCAACAGTTTCCTTCCTTGAACTCAGTGAGCCGTCACGGTCACAGATTAATGGAGTGAGAGCTCGGATTATGCGCTACGTTGGTAAGGTGCAGGATCGGTGTACCGTCAACACGTCCAACATCCAGTGTAAAGAACTGTCTGAACGGTTAAACGCATTATTAGGACGTATCCAGGGGATATCAGTAGGTGGAGGAGACACCATGGGCGGGGAATTACCTCGGCCTACCTTAGAAGTTGTGAGCAAACCCCTTCCATCCCTTCTGTAAAAGATGCTGATAATTTCACTAAGTTGCCCAACCCTTTACAAAAATTACTACAGGGGCAAGTACGTTACCATTAGTCATCTGATCAGGTACCTAGGGCTTTGCATTTTCTGTCAGGGTTACAGGATAGAGGGGAATCTTTTGGCTGCTTATCTTTACCAGTTATTGAGACCAGTAGTGAGTGGGCGTCTGGAACAACTGTTGATGGGCGATACGGGTCGTGGCCTGTCGTTTAGTGCATTTAGGGAGTTAACCGCCAATGATGATGTTCCCCCGAGTGCGACATGAAGCTATTGGTAGGGGATATCTTGAAGTCAAGCATGATAACGAGCCGTTAGAGAAGTATGTTAAAAGGGTGAAGGATAGTGCCAGAGGCTTAAGTGTTACAGTGAAGCGGAGGTAGTCGAGAATATTCTCCACGGGATGCGTCTTAGCGACGGTGGCAGGGTTCAATTTTGTGAACGCCCTCAGAGCTTTAGGCAATTACATGAGTTAGTAAATAGGGTACAAGCTCTCGTCTACGCCGAACAACAACGGGATAAGCAAGAAGTGGATGAAGATATGCGGGTTCCATGGAAGTAAAGTGCTTCGAGTGTAAGAACAGTGGGCATGTTGTCAGGAACTGTCGTACAGTAAGGTTGTTTAAAGTGCAAGAACAGGGGGCATATTGCCGAGAAATTCCCTGAAAAGGGGAAGGACAAGAAATTGAGGTGCTGTAAGCGGGGATCCCATGTAGGAGAACAGAAGCGGTTCCCAGCGAAGAGTTCCTTTTGTTTACGTAGCACTAAATGAGGAACCTGTGTGCACTCTGCTGGACACCGGTACTTCTGCAACTTTAGTGGATGAAAGATTGGTGTGCGCACATCGCGGACACTGCAAGTTGCCGGACTTATCAGACAAAATGTGCTATTGCCTACTAGCCAACTCATAACAAATGATAATTTTGGGAACAATTAAGGTTAATATCCGAATTGGTGAGTTTACGTTGAAATTTGCTTTCTAAGTGGCGTGTAATCTGTCGGTACTGGCTATACTGGGTGCTGATTTTATAGGAAAGGTAAGCCTAGTGCCCCAGTGGGGTCGGAGGAAGTTTTATTTAGAATTTTCCAGGGAAAAGCCATATAAGTCCTTTAAACATTGTGTACATTTCCGGATTAACGATTCCAGCCCCTTGATGAAGATAGTGGAAACGGTTTCCATGTAGGACAACTTTCCCGTAAGGTGACGGCCATATAGGTTAACCCCGCCGCGTATGAAAGCATTAAGGTAAACTGTTCGGGATATGTTGCAGGATCTTCTAGATCTCCGTACTCTACACCCATATTTGTGTTGCCCAAAACGTAGGGAGCAGAGCGTCCGGTGGTGGATTATATGGCGCTTAGTAAAAATATTGTGCTACAGTCTATACATCAACTTGAATTGCATTCGTGTTTTTCCTGGTTCCACAAGGCAAAGGTTTTTACTACCTTCAACTTGAACCAGACGTATCATCAAGTGCCTCTAGTGGAAGAATCTAAACCGGTGACAGCCTTTGCGACCGACAGGTCACTTTATGAGTACAATTAAGTTCCGTTTGTGTTATCGACAGGTGCAGCTGTGTTTTCCGGGATCCTTGACACGGTTTTTTCGGATTTTAAGTTTCAGCTTGTGTATGATTATTTGGATGACTTCGTGATTTATAGTGAGTTTTGAAGTGTTTGTTGCGCATGTTCACGATGTACTCCGAAGGTTGCGAAAAGCCGAATGTACTGTCAAACCATCTAAAGTTAAATTCGCACAGCCTGAAATATCCTTTCTGGGGCATAGTGTCTCCCAGAACAGAGATCGAATTGACCAAAGTCGTACTGAGGCCATTTATTCGTTCGCAACTCCCAAAAGTGTGAAGGCCATGGCTCATTTTATAGGAATGATTAGTTTCTTTTGAAAATTCATTCCTAATTTTGTCCTGTTAGCTACCCCCTTAAACGGGCCTCGGAAGAAGAGAAGAGAATTTGAGTCGGGACCTTCGTAGTAGGCATCATTCGAGGCTTTAAAGATAGCGTTTTCCACCGCCCCCGTGTTAGCGACGGCCAATTTCAACAAGGAGTTAATAGATCGCATTGATGCCTCCGTCTCTTGAGCTGCTACAGTTGTGCTGCAAGAAGAGTACGGAAGACGCCCAATCCCTTACGCTTCACATAGTCTCGCTCCATTAGAAGCAAAGTATTCCGTATACGAACTTGAGGTTTTAGGAGTCCTGTTCGCGCTCGAAAATTTAAATTATATCTGGATCACCAACCATTTCTGTTGGAAACGGAAAATCAATAGCTTATTTGGGTGCTTGCAAGATCGAGGCGAAATGGCAGAATAACGAGGTTGGCGATACGAACTTCGGTGTGCAAGTTGAGGCTTAAGCAAATTAGGGGCTCGGAGAATGTAGCGGCTGACAGCTTCGGCCGAATGCTCGAGCCGGAGTTAGAGGAGCAGCAGGACAAAGAGGGAGATCTCGGCGAGGCCAGCGGTCGGGATAACAGCAGTGGGTGATGGGGTTCTGTCGCGAGTGTTCAATAAGCACAGTTGTGCCATTTTGAGCGGGCTGCCTTTGCTGTTCAGAGATGTCGCTCTGCAGCAGGAAGAAGACGCCTTACTGCACAAGCTTAGAGAATACAGCGCGGGAAGGTCTATTGCCTAAAGTAGGACGTTTTGCGTTGTGCGACGTGTGGGAAGGGTGACCCCAAGGTAGTGCTGCTTCAAACATTGCCCCTTATGTTCTTCAAATACTACCATGAAACACCAGTAGGTGGACATTTGGGGAGTTTTAAGACTCGCATGAAAATTGATAATTTTACTTAGAAAGGAATGGAGCAGCAGATTAAGCAAATGGTATCGGTGTAAAACACCATATTATCGCAACCCGTCTACGACAGAGCGGGTGAACCCGAACTTGAGGGCAGCGGCTTTCTGGGATAGATCCTTGTCATGGTTAGGTATTGCCCTCAGTACTGCTATCCATGAGACCAGAAGGCAACCTCGCGAGGTTGTTTGCTTTTAAACCTAATTCGCCTTTGGCGAGTTCGTGGTCACTTAGCGGTTTATTTCCAGAAAGAGTGGACGGTGCACAAATCCCTGCCTACTGGAAGCGTGCTAGGAAGAATTTGCGGAAGAGTCACGAGCAAATGGAAAGGGGCTATAACGCTGGTGGACGGCCGATCACATTGACGTCGGGCGGCCAGGATTCGGTAAAAAACTTCGGTGCAGTAAGTCTGGCAGCGGATAAAATCTACATCTACATATATACTCCGCTAGCCACCAAGCGGTGTGTGGCGGAGGGTTTCCTCTCTTCTGTTCCGCTTGCAGATCGCGCGAGGGAAAAACGGCTGTCTGAACGCCTCAGTGCGAGCTCTTATTTCCCTTATCTTTGAATGATGATCGTTACACGATTTGAAAGTTGGTGGTAATAATATATGCTCTACATCCTCGGTGAAGATTGGATTTCGGAATTTAGTAAGCAGCCCCTTCCGTTTAGCGCACCGTCTGTCTGCAAGTGTGTCCCACCTAAACCTTTCTATGAGATTTGGAACGCTATCGCGATGGCTAAATGTAACAGTCACGAATCTTGCCGCTCTTCTTTGGACCTCCTCAATCTCTTTAATCGGACCCAACAGGTGAGGGTCCCATACAGATGAACAATACTCTAAGACTGGACGAACTAACGTATTGTAAGCTGTTTCCTTTGTTGAAGGACTGCATCGCTTCAGGATTCTACCAATAAACCGCAATCTAGAGTTCGCCTTACCCGTTACTTGTGTAATCTGATCATTCCATTTGAGATCATTTCGAATGGTCACACCCAGGTACTTGACTGATGTTACCGCTTCCAAAGACTGATCATTTATTTTGTACTCATAAATTAATGGAGATATTCGTCTTGTTATACGCATTAGGCTACACTTACTAATATTGGGAGATAACTGCCACTCATTACACCACCCATTTATTTTCTGCAAATCCTCATTGATTTGTTCACAACTTTCATGTGATACTACTTTGCTGTAGACTACTGCATCATCAGCAAACAGTCTGAGGTCGCTGTCAATACCATCAACGAGATCGTTTATGTAAAGCGTAAAAGGCAGAGGACCTAATACGCTGCCCTGGGGCACACCTGAAGTTACTCTTGTTTCTGTTGACGTTACCTCGTTCAGGACGACATACTACTCCCTGTCTGTTAGAAAACTCTCTATCCAACCGCATATGTCATTGGACAGATCGTAAGCGCGCACTTTTTGTAGCAAGCGGCAGTGTGGTAATGAGTCGAAAGCCTTTCGAAAGTCGAGAAATATGGCATCAACCAGGGAGCCGGTATCTAGAGTCTGTTGTATATCATGCACAAATAGGGCCAGCTGTGTCTCGCATGACCGCTGTTTCCTAAAACCGTGCTGGTTTCTGCAGATGAGCTTATCATAGTCTAGAAAGGTTATTATGTCTAACACTAAATATGTTCCATGATTCTACAACAAATTAAGGGGAAACTATTGCCCTGGTTCGTCGGTCCTGTAGAAATCTTGACATTCGTCACCCCGATCACCTTGGTGGTGGGAAACCCGCAAAATAAAATAATTTTTCGTGTCCACTTACCGCAGGTTAAGCCGTACGCTAAGGCGGGTGCAAGCAAATAATTTTGTTAAGTTTCTGTGCTGGAAGCTGTAAATTTTGAATGTGTGGGTACCTTACGGGCTCTAGTCTCTTAAAACAAAGTTGGTGGGGATACGCATTATTGTGTGATGTGGTGGAATGAGTCATGTATGCTTTTCTCCGTAAAGTGAATTTAAACATTGATATCATTCTCTTTCAATCATATACCCGCAGAAATTCTCTATAAACCTTGTCTCCCACTTGAATAATTTCATGTGGAGTCATTTGGTGCATATGCACTTCGCTCGCTCCGACTACCCTAGGAATGTGTTACCAACCAGGCCGATGAGGCTAATGCGTGGTCCAAGTTGCAGAGGTGCTCAACTCCTGTGGACTTGGTATTGGGAGGAGGGGGGGGGGGGGGAGGATGTGCCGATGGTATCATCGCCACATATCTGACGCCTTTGAATGCCATGCGCAACCTTCCCGCGTCGGTACCACAGTGTGGCGCGACTAACGCCACTCAGATGTCGGCCTTCGCCGACTGCCACGAGGGCGGCTAGAGTCAGCTACGTGCAGAACGGTTGCAACCAGAGAGCGAGACGGAAGAGCGGAGCCCCAGCCTGCGCCAGCCTGCTACACGACGTGTTCCGGACAGACGGCAGCATGGTCGGTATCGGTGGACAGTACCGATCACTAACCTTCTTGAGTTACCCAACAGAACAATACCAATCGCCGTTATTTAGATTTATTTCTAGGCTACCAGTTTCGACGATACACTGCCTCATTTTCAGGCCTGCTTCAATGAAGTTACATTCGTAGTTTACTAGACCGAAGCAGGCCTGAAGATGAGGTAGTTTATCGTCGAAACTGGTAGCCTAGAAATAAACCTAAAGAACTGCGATTGATATTTTATTGGATATTGATCAGCCGTAGTCCCATACTCCACCCAGAAGATGGAGTTACAATCATTTCCAGAGTTATAGTGAGTTGTGGTGATTGGAATGGTCGTCGCCCAGGGATCTGAATACCGGGGTTGATCTATGTGGCTCAGGTGCGGCGCATATTTGACTAAGAGAACTCTGCGGAAGGGGGAGTCCGAGAACTTGCCATGGGGCTCATATGTACTGTATTCAGATGATTATTTTTGTGTCATTTCCAGAGACAAATTCTAATTGTTCTTTCTTTTGTAACTGTTTCCATTCTGCAAAAGATAGACGAATAAGGAACTGCAGTAATTTTGATAGCCGCGCAGGATTAGCCGAGCGGTCTAAGGCGCTGCAGTCATGGACTGTGCGGCTGGTCCCAGCGGAGGTTCGAGTCCTCCCTCGGGCATGGGTGTGTGTGTTTGTCCTTAGGACAATTTAGGTTAAGTAGTGTGTATGTTTAGGGACTGATATCCTTTAGCAGTTGAGTCCCATAAGAGAAAAAAAATAATTTTGATAGGTTGATCACGTGTTGCATTCCCATCTGGTTGTAAAGTTTTTCCTTCCTAAGGTATCACATTAAAGTAAACGTTTCATTGTTAACCTTTTTGATATTTTGTTTTAAATGAATTATTTCGCGTGGAAGAGTTTCTGTTTAAAAAAATTATGCTTACAACTTTTGTATTACGCCTGCCGCCTGACCCCTAGCCCTTCCACATAATGCTCTGTTACAATTACAGAAGTGGCCATCCCACATTGGTACTTCTACTACTAAAAAATCGTGGTTCCTAGGTGGTCTTATTATGATACAGATTTGCGAAAATGGGTTCTATCAATGAGCGTTTAAAGAATGTACAGGAAAAATGAGTCATTTTCTACGGCTAGTTATTTAGATTCTTAAGACCCACGGAGCAAACACGGCTATCAAGGAGTTTTTGCGATGTCCTGAATTAATTCGGTAAGTATGTACCTATGTTTATTGGTGATGGATAACGATATCGGGGAAGGTTTCGAATTCCTTTTAAGGTCGTATTAACAACGAACGGTAAAATTTTCGATTATCTGCCATCAATAGAATGCAATGAATTTGCTATCCCCTTAATCTGCATTTTTCATACCCAAAGATGGTTTTTCGGGGTTTTCTCAGCGATCATCGATGAAGAAATCGTGCTTTTGAGACGACTAAGGTCCACCCTGCACCACAGCTAACGCCAAAGAACCAACCGACTTGGTTGTAGTGGTTGGACCCTCTTCTGTAGGATAGATAAGGTGTACCCGTTCTTCTGTTAAGTATATAAATGGTCACAGGGTCAAGTGTTATCCAAATCACTTGATCCCTTATCTCTGTGGCTAAAAGAAACCAAGATATGGCCCTCATGAAAAATCGCACTTTCGCGGGTAGCGTTTTGGAAAATATTTATACCGTGCCCTGTAGTGCTTGTACCGATTGCATTCGTGAAGATCTATTTAGTGTTTGGTAACAAATTATTTTCTCTATGTCATTCCTATGAAAATGTTCACCGAATTGCGTTATATTTAAATCATGTTTAATCTGTTTTAAAACTATAAAATTATGTTGCAATGTTTGGACATGGGCCCAATCACACATCTCACCCCGGACCCATCCCTGGGTCTCAGCGGCCCTGGCTTCGCTTACACTTGTTTGGGTGACCGTCTGTCCGTCGAGCGCTCGTGACAACCGCGTGCACGCAGCCCTTGTGAGGCCAATGAGAGGCTAGATGAGGGAGAAGTAGCGGCTTCACGCATAAAAACTGGCAGCGGCCGTGAGAACGGTGCGCTGATCACATGCCCCCTCCATATCTGCGCATATCGGTTGAGGATGATATGGCGGTCAGTAGATACCGTTGAGCCTTCAGAGGCCTGTTCGGACGGGATCTATAGATATTAAGTTACGAATTTAACACTTAGTTACTTGTAGAGCTTGAGAAGGTAACCACCCCTAAGAATCACTTTCATTACAATACGAGGGGCTTTCCATTACAAAGACAATAAATTTTTTTTCCTCGACCAGTTTCGGTCGAAAGCAGAATTTGTTGTAGTGCAGCGTGGAATTTTCTCCCTTCAAACCCTATAGTAAGAAAGGCTACGATAGGCGGCGGCGCAATATGTAGTCTTCAAAATTGTGTCCGTAACGGAGGTGTTACAAGCAGGGAGCTGTTACTGAGTTTCTTTTTCGGCGGAGAAACAGAGCATTGCAGATATTCATTGACGCTTGCAGAATGTCTACGCAGACCTGATGGTGAACAAACGTATGGTGAGTCCTCGGACCACGCGTCTGCTATCATCGCAACAAAATCGCACAATCCTGTCCGATCTTCAACGTCTGGCAGGTTGCACACTGCTGAAACTCTTCAGTACTTGAACGAGTGGACGCTCATTCGGTGTGATCGACGGAGGCAAACTTCTCCTTGTCTCACGATGAAGTAAGTCTGTACATCCGACAGGAGCTCGCAACACTTCATTGGGCTTCCCGTACTTACCCACCCTACAGGCTGTAACTCCGACTACGTGTTTGGCACAGTAAGGATGCTCTCCGCGGGAAGCAGTAAGTGGATGACGGGGAGGTTATTGGTGCAGCAAAACGTTGGCCCCGACGCCGACCTGTACAGCGGCATCATGCGGGCGTACAGGTCCTCCCAGTATGGTGACGTAAGGCTGTCCGTTGAATGGAGATTGTTAAAAATCAGAGTTTTCTAGATAAAAGAGTGTGGAATAATATCCTGCGCTAGAATCCTCAATAAAATTGACGTGCTTCAAGACAAAAATTGTTGCATTACTTACTGAACACCTCTCGTATTTGCATCATGCTTTCCTAAATTCTCTTAATAACCATAAAGTGAACGGTTAAAACATATTGGCACGCTTATTAATTTTTAGCTGATGTGGAAACATTATTTCGAAAACAATTCTGACGAAGGAGGCTACTGTTCACCGCCGACTGGCTGCCGTGTCAGCCTTTGCCAGTGGCGTCGTTAGGATGCGATATGGACGGGCACTTTGACAGCACGCCGCTTTCCCAGATGTTATCAGCTTTATAGACGACGGAGGCGCCGCTTCCCACTCAGGTAGCTCCTCAGCCAGTAACAGGAGGCTGAGTGATCACCGCTCCATTTACACACGGTAGGATCGGGAGTCATACCCCTCTAGTCCGCAAGCCACCCACACATTCTGACCGCCACACTATGGACAGTAAAGTTGTGTATGGTACAGCTGAATCGCTTTTACAAGTTTGTTCGATAAAATGTTGGTATCTTCAACAACCATATAAAGAATACGTAGTTGGCAAAAATATTGGCGCAAAATCCCTTCACCTCACGCGCGTCAGAATTCAGATTTGCAGTCGTAACAATACAGCGAAAAATTCTGAATCCAGCATTAATAAGTTTCAACGCTCCTGACGTAAATGGCGTAAAAAATCTGAGTGATAAATATTTGTACTATGCGATATGTTTCCTATGCCAGGGTAGCACGTAGGAGTGGTATACGTGTTGATTATAACAGCTGCAAAACAAGCACCCCATTCCTTGCCAATGTAAGACCGGTTTAAACATAACCTTTGAAGCTTTTATTACGTCCTGCCGGATCAACTCGGTGTAGAGTTGAGAGCTGGCCAAAAGCACTAATAGGTCTACTAAGCTAAAATGTTAAATTACTGTCATCAGCTTGATGGATTAGGCCATCTCACTTGTTCCTCGTTAACATTCCTAGTTCCTTGTGTCTCCTTGACAGTGTAATAAATATTTTTATAAGTTTCTACGCGGTATTCAGCCATTCTCGTTACTTCTTGAACAATGTGTTTATGTACTTCGTTGCTTTTTTATGTTATTGAATATTTGTTAAATTCTTTGATATAATTTCTTTTGTATTGTCGTAAGGAGCCGTCTTTTTTTGCAACATTTTCTTTTTGTTTCACCACATAAGTGTGTTTATTTCGCCTATCTGTAAAACAGGGAAGTGTCATTATGTAATATGAGTCTCCTCTTTGTAGGGTTTTACCAAGACTTCATCTTTCCAACTAAATGTAGAAAATTCGTCTATAATTGTTGATTATGTACTTAGATAATTTTAGAATCAAGATAACTAACACTGTAATACATTCTGTCAATTCACTATCTAGACGTATTTTTTATTCTACACAATGTATATTGGTATGAAAACTGATAAGTCATATGGAACCACATATACTCTACAAAAGTTTATTTTGTATAAGTTTCTTTTGTACAAGTTTCCTACTTACGTATTTGGTAAACAAGTCCACGTAATTGTGTTCGTTGACGCCTGATGATAGAGCACAACTTTCATGGGAATGTTACCGCTTCATGCCGTAAGGTTCCTTGATGAACTAATAATACACATTTCGGACCTCTGTATGGAATTTTGTTGTCTCTAGAAATCAGTCTCGCCTTTAGGGCGTAGATCAACATTGCTAATATTGTCGTTAAGTCCCGTAGTGCTTAGAGCCATTTGAACCATTTCGTTAATTTTGTAAACACCATTCCATTTATGTTCTAACTACTGGTAGATTTTTCCATTTCTGTCCGTGATTAGCTCCTATATTTGTGTTACTTTATTTCTCCGAACACTTAGAGTGCCACGCCCATGATATAACCTTGCCTTCAATGTTGAAAAGAATATTCTAGGCACAGCATCTTAGTGACATCTACCACACCCGTTATAGTATGGTCGTGGCAGTGCTCACTGACATACTGTGCCAGAAATATGTTTTCAAACATTGTAAGCCACATAATATTAAAGACATAGCACACAAAGCATTACCATTGTCACCACGTAAAATCTCTATGTAAGTTTGTACAGTGATTGTATTCATTTTTCCTTCTACTCAAAGAGCGTCCTTGAATGTTTCATATTGCTTTGCTGAAAATCATCAATATAAGATACTTCTATTGGTTTTTGAATTGCCCTCCTATGCCGTTCTTCATCGCAGCATTCAGAGACTACTGTTTTCAATTATGATCATTCTTAGTCGTAGCTAAACTACTCCAGTTGTAATGTGAAGCCATATGAGCTGCTAACAATCACTGCAGTTACTTGCAGAATATGTGGCTTGACTGCATAACAAGATGAAAGTTCGGTTGGATGTTTCATATGCACTTACGGATTGTGCAGATAAAACATCCAACCGAACTTTTATATTAAGCAGTCCTGTCTGATATTCTCCTGCTTGATAACATTAAAAACCATTGTACATCATTGTAGAAACGCTAATGACAAACCTATTAAATTTATAAAATTACCAGAAAACCTACTCCCGTCAACATAGGTGAAAATCAGAGACATAAAGTACTTTCGTTTTTCTGATACATTTATACGGTAGTTCACAAATGTTATAGTAAATTACAGTGTCTCAGCCCTTACGAGGTGGTATAATCTGTTCAGCATTTACTCTAGCAGTACATCAGGTTATCAGGTTATTCTCCATCGATGTCACAGTGAAAGAGCAAGAAGTTCGGTTCATTGCTGACAACTGTAGGTTGTCCTACTTAAATGTTTCATAAAATTTGCTATTATGCTGTACAGCTGGAGACACCGGAAGACGTTGTCATCATATTATTTGTGACCCAGCTGTCTAACATTCCTCCCAATCGTACCTCAAATCTCTTCTGTACTTGCATGTTACGTCAAGTACTGGCACTTTATAATTCGTGGTGATGTCAGTTCATGTGCCCTTCACGGCCATTACTTCCACTAACTCAATTCGTCGAATGCTGTTGCGTGCTTCGATCAGCAAATTAAATAGGTGGAGATGGATATATTGGCACAAGAAATTTAAGAGGAAAACTGCATCAAAATAGTCGAATGATTGATGACTTTTACGATAATCTTACTGTGTTGTCTGACTGCATTAAGTTTCTGCATTACTAGGAAAATGATGGGATAGATGCATAATAGCTCATAGTTATTCGTTATTTTTTGCACTGTCACAGTGTCGGATAGAACAACGATTGTGTACTAAGTTTTTACTCCGCTGCTCTTCCACCTTCCACAAAACCAGGTAATGTAGTGCGGAACATACTGGCTTCCTGTTCGGGAGGTCGACAGTTAGTTTCCGTCCGGTCTTCCATATTTATTTTACGGCTTCCCGACATCGGGTAGGGTAAATTCTAAAATGGTTCTTTTAAAAAGGGTACAGCTATTTCTTTCTCCATCGTTCAAAGTCAGAGACTGTCTCCATCTCTAACGACTTCATTGTGTATCTGATTTACATACTACCTTTCCAACCGTCTTCTTTCTTACCCCTTCAAATTTCCTATAAGTTTACCTAGGATAATTGTCGACTCTGTTCCAAAAGGAACTAGAAATTTTTCGTCTACACGTCGAGGTATTCGAATAAACTTCGTCGAATCAGTACGTATTTGGAGGCAACTAGCGAAGAATTAAAATCGATGTATCTTCCTGTATCCAACAGGAGCGCAATATGAGAATAAGACTCTTTGCAACAAGGCAAATCAGAGGATTTTATTATTGTATAGTATCATTATAAAGTATTTATTATCAGGTATTTAACATCGAAACATTCCATAACAGGAGACACCTAATTACGCAAACTGTATTTTCCTGTAAGGTTATCGAACAATAGTTACAGGATTGTATTATTAATTTGTTTTTTGATTTGTCCTGATTTCAGAAGGTGTTTTACTGTGATCCACATTCAGCGTAGTACCAGGATTTTGCGTCATGGCTCGCACACGCAGTCTAAGTTTTTTTTTTAAGTTACAGGGCACAGTCCCACATTACAAGCAAACAGAATCACTAAATAATCTAATGAGATTTTATAATATTGTCAGTGTTTCGACCAGATCAGCTACTGTTACTAATCGCGTTTATCATATCCGTCTTTTTTATCACCAGAACATAATATCTACAATATTAAAACTTTTACTGTCTTCCCCCATGAACCATGGACCTTGCCGTTGGTGGGGACGCTTTCGTGTCTCAGCGATACAGATGGCCGTACTGTAGGTGCAACCACAACGGAGGGGTATCTGTTGAAAGGCCAGAGAAACGTGTGGCTCCTGAAGAGGGGCAGCAGCCTTTTCAGCAGTTGCAGGGGCAACAGTCTGGATGATTGACTGATTTGGCCTTGTAACACTAACCAAAACGGCCTTGCTGTGCTGGTACTGCGAACGGCTGAAAGCATGGGGGAAACTACAGCCGTAGTTTTTCCCAAAGGCATGCAGCTTTACTGTATGGTTAAATGATGAGGGCGTCCTCTTGGGTAAAATATTCCGGAGGTAAAATAGTCCCCCATTCGGATCTCCGGGCGGGGGCTACTCAAGAGGACGTCGTTATCAGGAGAAAGAAAACTGGTGTTCTACGGATCGGAGCGTGGAATGTCAGATCCCTTAATCGGGCAGGTAGGTTAGAAAATTTAAAGAGGGAAATGGATAGGTTAAATTTAGATATAGGTGGAATTAGTGAAGTTCGGTGGCAGAAGGAACAAGACTTTTGGTCAGGTGAATACATGGTTATAAACACAAAATCAAATAGGCGTAATGCAGGAGTAGGTTCATAAATGAATAAAAAATAGGAGTGCGGGTAAGCTACTACAAATAGCATAGTGAACACATTATTGTGGCCAAGATAGACACGAAGCCCATGCCTACTACAGTAGGCCAAGTTTATATGCCTACTGGCTCTGCAGAAGATGAAGAAATTCATGAAATGTATGATGAGATAAAAGAAATTATTCAGGTAGTGAAGGGAGACGAAAATTTAATGGACGTGGGTGATGGAATTCGAGAGTAAGAAAAGCAAGAGAAGGAAACATAGTGGTTGAATATGGATTGGGGGAGAGAAATTAAAGAGGAAGCCGTCTGGTAGAATTTTGCACAGGGCATAACTTAATCATAGCTAACACTTGATTCAAGAATCATAAAAGAAGGTTGTATACATGGAAGAATCCTGGAGATACTTGAAGGTCTCAGATAGATTATATAATGGTAAGACAGAGATTTAGGAACCAGGTTTTAAATTGTAAGACATTTCCAGGGGCCGATATGGACTCTGACCACAATCAATTGGTTATGAACTGTACATTAAAACTTAAGAAACTGCAAAAAGGTGGGAATTTAAGGAGATGGGACCTGGATAAACTGACTAAACCAGAGGTTGTACAGAGTTTCAGGGAGAGCATAAGGGAACAATTGACAGGAATGGAGGAAAGAAATACCGCAGAAGAAGAATGGGTAGGAGGGATGAAGTAGTGAAGGCAGCAGAGGACCAAGTAGGTAAAAAGACGAGGGCTAGTAGAAATCCTTGGGTAACAGAAGAAATATTCAATTTAATTGATGAAAGATAAAATATAAAAATTCAATAAATGAAGCAGGCAAAAAGATTAAAAACGTCTCAAAAATGAGATCGACAGGAAGTGCAAAACTGCTAAGCAGGGATGTCTATGGGACAAACGTAAGGATGTAGAGGCTTATCTCACCAGGGGTAAGATAGGTACTGCCTACAGGAAAATTAAAGAGACCTTTTGAGAAAAGAGAGCCACTTGTATGAAAATCAAGACCTCAGATGGGAACCCAGTTCTAAGCAAAGAAGGGAAACCAGAAAGGTGGAAGGAGTATATAGAGGATCTATACAAGGGCGATGTAGTTAAGGCCAATATTATGGAAATGGAAGAGGATGTAGGTAAAGATGAAATGGGAGATACGATACTGCGTGAAGAGTTTGATAAAGCACTGAAAGACCTGAGTCGAAATAAGGCCACGGGATTAGACAACATTCCATTAGAACTACTGACGGCCTTGGGAGAGCCAGTCATGACAAGACCCTACCATCTGGTGAGCAAGATGCATGAGACAGGCGAAATACCGTTAGTCTTCAAGAAGAATATAATAATTCCAATCCCAAAGAAAGCAGGTGTTGACAGATGTGAAAATTACCGAACTATCAGTTTAATATGTCACAGCTGCAAAATACTAACGCGAATTCTTTGTAGACGAATGGAAAAACTGGTAGAAGCAGACCTCGGGGAAGATCAGTTTGGTTTTCGTAGAAATGTTGGAACACGTGAGGCAATACTGACCTTACGCCTCATCTTAGAACAAAGATTAAGGAAAGACAAACCTACGTTTCTACCATTTGTGGACTTAGAGAAAGCTTTTGACAGTGTTGACTGGAATACTCTCTTTCAAATTCTAAAGGTGGCAGGGATAAAATACAGGGAGCGAACGGCTATTTGCAATTTGTACAGTAACCAGATGGTAGTTATAAGAGTCGAGGGGCATGAAAGGGAAGCAGCGGTTGGAAAGGGAGTGGGACAGGTTTGTAGCCTGCCCCCGATGTTATTCAATCTGTATATTGAGCAAGCAGTAAAGGAAACAAAAGAAAAGTTCGGAGTAGGTATTAAAATCCACGGAGAAGAAATAAAAACTTTGAGGTTCGCTGATGACATTGTAATTCTGTCAGAGACTTGGAAGAGCAATTGAACGGAATGGATAGTGTCTTGAAAGGAGGATATAAGATGAACTTCAATAAAAGCAAAACGAGGGTAATGGATTGTAGTTGAATTAAGTGGGGCGATGCTGGGGGAATTAGATTACGAAATGAGACACTTAAAGTGGTAAAGGAGTTTTTCTATTTGGGGAGCAAAATAACTGATGGTCGAAGTAGAGAGGATATAAAATGTAGACTGGCAATGGCAAGGAAAGCGTTCCTGAAGCAGAGAAGTTTGTTAACATCGAGTATTTATTTAAGTGTCAGGAAGTCGTTTCTGAAAGTATTTGTATGTAGTGTAGCCATGTATGGAAGTGAAACGTGGACGATAAATAGTTTGGACAAGAAGAGAATAGAAGCTTTGGAAATGTGGTGCTACAGAAGAATGCTGAAGATTAGATATGTAGATCACGTAACTAATGAGGAGGTAATGAATAGAATTGGGGAGAAGAGGAGTTTGTGGCACGACTTGACAAGAAGAAGGGACCGGTTGGTAGGACATGTTCTGAGTCATCAAGGGATCACAAATTTTGCATTGGAGGGCAGCGTGGAGGGTAAAAATCGTAGAGGGAGACCAAGAGATGAATACACTACGCAGATTCAGGAGGATGTAGGTTGCAGTAAGTACTGGGAGATGAAGAAGCTTGCACAGGATAGAGTAGCATGGAGAGCTGCATCAAATCAGTATCAGGACTGAAGACAACAACAACAACAATAACAACAACAACAAAAACTGTCTGTTACATGTTGTAATGTAGGTCTTCAGACGCTTAATGCGCAATAAACGTTCACCTACCAAAAAATGATTTGTATATATCTACAGCGCACAAGTTAAAGAAAACTGCGGTTAGTGTAACTCGATGTCAGAAGTCTTTATGGGTTCATTAGGTTTCCAAATCTTGCGTACGATCATGTTTGAGTAGGGAGTACAGCTTATTAGAAAATAACATCGATATTGCACTTTTTACCTATCTCTTGATACTAGGAACATTATATTTTTACCGTCATATGTTGGGTTCATGCAGTTAATAGCTGCCCCTTGGTTTTTGAAGCTTGCTAAATATCAGAAGTAGTAGGAATACCAGGTTTGCGTATTTGCACTCATGAGTACGTCTTGGTGTTCGTACTAACTCGAAAAATTGTCTCGTTATTCGCCCCATTACTTTCAGAAGATGCGGCAATAAAGTAACGAAACGATACGACAGAAAGAAAGCTGAACTTTTCCTTTCTTCCAGTATCGACACCATTCTTATGACCTAAATTTGTGTGATTTGGGATTGGTTACTCCACATTTCGTTATTGAGATGTTATAAAGTTCCTTTCCTCTTAAAACGTATTTTAAAACTAAGTGGAGTTCGATGAATGGTTCGAGATCAGTGAGCATACAAGAACTGCACAATCAGCATTCCAGGAGTAAATGACAACGGCAGTCCCCGGAATATTCGAAGTCAGCATCCAGTGCTCGGTTAATGGCAACTGTGACATCAATATCAACATTTCTGGAATTCCCTCCACTGCGGCGCACCCTCCCCCTTTCACTGCGGTCAATGGAGTCATGTGTTTGCGAAATGCCAAACCCGCTCCCTTCCACACCTTCCCGGTGACTACTGACGTGGAAACTCGAACTTACCACCGTTCCCGCTATTGTAAGTTGTATTATTACGTAATTGTGTGGACGCAGCTCGTGGTCGTGCGGTTGCGTTCTCGCTTCCCGCGCCCGGGTTCCCGGGTTCGATTCCCGGCGGGGTCGGGGATTTTCTCTGCCTTGTGATGACTGGGTGTTGTGTGATGTCCTTAGGTTAGTTAGGTTTAAGTAGTTCTAAGTTCTAGGGGACTGATGACCATAGATGCTAAGTCCCATAGCGCTCAGAGCCATTTGAACCTTTTTTTTGTAATTGTGTGCGCTGTCATTTGCCGTCTACACTTCGAGGATAAAGACGCCTAGGAAACTGTTTTCTCGGATCACCAGATAACTGAAGCAAATCGTATTAATGGAGTTTGTTACAGTAAGTTAACTTTACTATACTTACCTCCGCGTGTTCGCAAAAGTGTCGTAAGCAAAAGGCGACATGCAAATAATCGATGTACTTCGTTATATAAAATTACGTTCCAGGCTAAACAGTACAGTTCGTAAGTCACTGCTGTAGTGTTTGTATGACGGCTCGTCTCCCATTCCACCACGGCTAGGCGGCGCGGCCTTACATTCTCCCCTGGAAAACGACCAGAAGGATACGCGCCAACCTGTGGAGGCCAATAACCAGATCTAGAAGGCGTCAGCTGCTGCGGTATGGGCGGGTCCAGCTCCATCGGTAGGATGAGAGGAAGCGCATTAGGCGAAGGCTCCGTCTCCATAGGTTCGTCCCGCAGTGCCATGACACCATTTCGCTTCAGCTGTGTCCGCGCTGTCCTCTGGATCCGTGAATCTGGGGGAAGAGACGCAGGAGGATCACAGTGCACAGGACTGTGGCGAGGTTGATTGTGGTGTCGTAACTGCAATAAATCTGGCCCTGAAATGAGATACATGCAAGCGCTGAGTCGACGGAGGATCTCATCGCGCCCACCGTTCGCGATGCAATAATTACAGCCTTCCTGTGGCGCCGCATGCTGAGGAGGGTGGAACAGTGGCCCATGGTGGCGGCCATGAAACAATTCCACCGACGATGGTCCATTTTTTGGGTGAGTGTGATGTCCTTAGCAAAGTTAGGTTCAATTAGTTCAAAGTTCTAGGCGACTGATGACCTCAGAAGTGTTCAGAGCCATTTGAACTTTTTTTTTTTTTTTTTTTCTTTGACGTGAACTGAGGACCGTTGTTGGATACTGACTTCAGGAAAATCTTCGAGGCAAGAAATAGAGAATAACTGAAGTGTACTACGTGACGTTGTCGACTTCATTGGCACAGCAAAAGGGAACTTGCTATACGGGTCAGCCACAATCAATCAACAAGTGTTCCAAAAATATCCCGCAACGTCTACGAGGACACGTTGCCATGGTGAGTGTGACTTAGGCGAAGCAAAGAATTTTTGTGGCGGAGCGCGCAAATGCGTGACAATGTGACGTCATCTGTTCTATTTGGGTTTCCATACCTCGCCAAGAACAGTGTTGACGCGCTAACTGTTTCGTACCAAACTCCCCCAGTGTTCTGGATGAAGTAACAGCAATAACTCTTTCTGTAAATCTTGGGAGATCAGCACACGTGACTGTCCAATATCATTCTGAACAAGAGTCACACCTTGCTGTATAGCGAGGCCATGCGGGACGTGCAAAGTATCGGCACACTGCAGAGTTCTTTATCATTTGCAAGGAACGAGGTCAATATGTGCGAATGTATTTTAGCAAAATGTTAAAAACTGAAACAGCTTCCCTGTCCTGTGTAATTTTCCTACATTTCAGCGGCAAAGATTGAAGCAATTTAGAATCATGAGCATCGATGTGACAAGAAGATGCAGCATAAGCCTTGAAGTCTGTATCAGGACCAATTGGAAGACGTGAAAGTGCGTCCACATTGCCATGTTCAGCTGTAGGACGATACACACTCCCTAACTGGTATTGAGACAACAACAAAGCCCAGCTTTGCAATTTTTGGGCAGTACGTACAAGATGTGATTTCGTCTGGTGAAACAAGGACTGCAAAGGCCTGTGATCCGTTACTAATTATAATTTTCTTCCATACAAATAGTGGTGGAATTTGGTGACACAATAGCTAATGCCCCTTTCTCAATTTGTGAATAGCTACGCTGAGCTTTGGAGAAAACATGTGATGTGAAAGCGACAGGCCTGTCTTTATCACCAGTCTGTGCGAAATCACTCCACTGATTCCGTAAGAGGAAGGGCCCACTTGAAATTCCACTGGTTTGTCAGGATCAAAGGGAACTAAGCATCGACCACTGAGCAATGCATCTTTAAGTTGTTGGAAAGATATTTGCCACTCACCTGCCCAAACCAAGGGGAACTTCTTGAGATACAAGCGATGCAAGAGATCTGCGATTCGTGCAGCATTCGTTATTGACCGAATGTAATAGTTCATTTTCCCTAAGACAGACTACTGCTCTATGACATTACGAGGAACTGGAAAATTTCGAATCACTAATAAATGCGACTGAAGAATATATACACCTTGACTATTTGACATGACCCAGATACTGTAAATCAGGTTTAAGAAAATCACACTCATCCAGTCTATACTGTAGTCCTGCATCAGATAACGCATAAAACCAAGCAGGCAAATTTTCAGTGTGATCTTCAGGTACACGACCTGAGATGACAATACCGGTCAAGCAGTTTCAACAGTTTGGCACTTGAGCACTCATCTGTTCCAAATACCGTTGGAAAATGGTGAGTGTGGAAGTACTGCGTAAAGGCAAATGCAAATATTTAAATAAGCCCAAATGAGTATTCACTACACAAACTTTCTGAGAATCTTCATCGAGTAGTATTTGAAGATAAGTGTCATGCAAGTCAGTTTTGGAAAAGTAGCGACAATGGCCTTATCAATCCAAGAGATTTTCTATGCCTGCCAATGGATAAGTATCAACCACAGTATGCAGGTTGACTGTAGACTTCGTCAGCAAAGAGTCGTAAGCGATCTGAAGGTTTGGGGAGCAAAACCAATGTATTTGTCCACTGAGTAGCTTTTATGGGCGCAATGGCTCCACTATATTGCAATTCCTTAAGTTCAGTAGCGACGTAGCCCTGTAATGCAATGGGGAAAGTTCTGGCCCAGAAAAATCTCAGCTCACCATTGTCTTTCAGAGTAATATGTGCCACAGTGTGCCTATAAACCTTCAGAAAAGTTCCGGAAATTCTCTCAGCTACACTGACTTCGTCATGGGATGCATACACTGAATGTTAAAGCCAAAGGAATCAAATGAACCAAGGCCTAATATATTATCACAACTGGGTGACTGTAGCACTGTAAAAGTCACTGTTCATGTGTGCAAATGAATGAGAAGTTCGTTGGACTGGCATAGCACTGAAGAGAGTGCTCACTTGATAGTTTTGCTAACGCCTGTTATCCCGCGTCCGACCATCCTAATTTAGGATTTCCGTGATTTCCCTAAATCGCTCCAGGCAAATGCCGGGATGGTTCCTTTGAAAGGGCACGGCTGAGTTCCTTCCCCGTCCTTCCCTAATCCGATGAGACCGATGACCTTGCTGTCTGGTCTCCTCCCCCAAACAATCCAATCCAATCCAAACCTAACGCCTGTTGCAGACTTTGAATATATTGTGTTAATGACTTGGCCTTGTGACTGGGTTTTTGTGAATGGGCCGAATTCTTATGTTCGACGGTTGCAAATACATGGATTGTACTTGTCCTTTCTTGCCACAAGTGTAACACTGTGGTTGCAAGGAGGGGCAGTCTGGGCGTTTGTGCCGAGAATAACACTGAGGACATAATTTAACACTGTCCGCCGGTGTACCCGCCTATTTACCGAGATGCTTTCTGCGGCATGGAGAGTTGTTTACACAACGTGGCGAGTGCAAGCTGCTGCTGCCAAATGGGATGGTCACAAACGAGGTACTCAACCCGACAAATTGCTGGCTGCTGAGATTTATCGGCCGACACAGCTCCTGAACTGTACTGATCTATAGTGGCCGACACGAAGGTTGAGTCCTAAGATCACGGCCGCTGCCGGCTGTCAGTAGGGGCTGCAGACTGTGATTCGCCTGCCTCTCAGTTTTGTTGCCATGTAGGTAGAGTTAGCGATGCAGTAGGTCAGAGCAGCTGAAGGCTCAGTGCTACCATGCTATATTGAGTGTTCATGTCTGATCTCAGTGTCTTTCTTTAGAGAAGTGCTTTGACGTTTGTTCGGTGGTGAACAATAATACAGAAGCAACGACCTACTTGTACTCCTCCGGTCGGTGTGCGTAATGGGCGGAAAGACATTCGTAAAAAATCGCCAATTATCATGTCGAATGTACTCAAGTTTTTTACTGATCTGGCCGACAATGAAGAAGCGAGGAATAACCTACATTTTGAGCAAATTCATAAACCTACTGCTAGAGGGTGTGGTGTCCAAGTCAACTGTAGGACGTATTAGCAAATCTGAGTCATTGGCAGAATCTTCAGACATGAAAGTGTTTCAGTTATCCAAGAAAGACATAGAAACGTGAAAGGAAATCAACAGACTTCGACGATTTTAACAAAGAGCTCGTGTGTAGAACTGTACTTGTATATTATGACAGAGGAGAGTATCCAATGGTTAAAAAAATACAGGCCGACCTCTGTGAAAAAATTACTGATGCTCAGAGACCTCCGTTCTTCGTCGTCTCTGCTCATTTGGTTTTAGATTCAAGAAGTGTAACGATGGACGAAAATTCTTAATGGAACGCAGAGCCATTGCAGCAGCAAGAGCGAAGTTTTTGGGTACAAGGCATTTCTTGTGCGCTGAAGACACCAGGCCTGTTGTGTACCTGGTTCATTAACCACGGGCTCCATACCAGAGGCTTAATTTGTTTTTCATGGCGGGAAAAAGTTCTAGCCAATCCGATTACCATTCAGAAATGAATGGAGAAGTTTTTAACAACTGGTTTATCCGACTGTTGTCTGCGCTGAAAGAAGGGTAAAGTTAACACTCCATTCAGATAGAAAAGCTGCCACGTTCAAATTGGCGCAAGGCAGATGTTATAGAGCGGTCAAAGGGAAAGCCGATGAAACGAAGGCTGAACTCCTAAACAAATCGTAGGTGTCAAAAAGCCTTACGAATTACATCAACTGGCAAACGCAATGCGACACAAAGTGGTACGTCTACCACCGTATCACTGCCAGTATAATCCCACTGAATTGATAAGGGCACAAGTAAAGCGAGGAATAGCGAAGAGAAATGCTACTTTCAAACTTGCTAATGTCGAGAAGCTAACACACGAAGCTCTTGACAATGTTACTCAGCAGGACTGGGAGAGATGCGTAAAACATACAGAAGCATTCAAGAAACTAATTTTTTGGGCCGGCCGAAGTGGCCGTGCGGTTAAAGGCGCTGCAGTCTGGAACCGCAAGACCGCTACGGTCGCAGGTTCGAATCCTGTCTCGGGCATGGATGTGTGTGATGTCCTTAGGTTAGTTAGGTTTAACTAGTTCTAAGTTCTAGGGGACTAATGACCTCAGCAGTTGAGTCCCATCGTGCTCAGAGCCATTTGAACCATTTTAATTTTTTGGACCAGGGTGTAAGAGACACCATAGTGGAATCTGTGATACACCTCGCCGAAACAAGCGACAGTGAATCTTAAGAAACAGAGGCAGAAGATCCTTCAGTTTAGGAAAGTGCTGTCTATGTGAAAAGCTGACTTCATTCATTATTCTCTCATTATTCTCTCTCTCTCTCTCATTATTCTCTCTCTCTTTCTCTCAGTTTCTCTCTCTCACTCTCTCTCTCACACACACTCTATTTTCTCTCTCTCTCTCTATCTCTCTCTCTCCCACTCCCTCTCTCTCTCTCTCTCTCTCTCTCTGTCTCTCTGTCTCTCTCTCTCTGGCTCTTTCTCATCAGCGCTGTACTTTCGATGTATTACGCATAAGAGATTAGGTAGATGACAAGGAGAATACACTATCCAACTGTAGATCTTGGCGTTTGCGACTGTAGGCTTATCAGATGGAAATGAAATATACTGCCTGCCACTGTTTCCGTATCAGCAGATAAAAACAATCTCATCTGTAATAATGTGTTCCCTGGACCGTGGAAACATCAGCGTGGATGACCTATAGTGTGGGATTCTTTAGCATGTGGAAAGCTACAGAGTAGTAAATGACAATAAACTGAAATTTATTTAAATAAGTTCACTAAAAACCCATAAATGTGAGGAAGTCTCGTCATAACCCACAATTCCGGGCTACATGGCGATCACCGACTTGCAATAGGGCAAGATAAAGGACGCACTCCACGAGGTAACGGCGAGTGCAGGGGAAAGGGAGGTGTATATGATGGTGGCAGGGGGGGGGGGGGGGTCCATGATGGATTGTGCTGCCTACAGTCGACAGGTGTTGCCGAAATGGTATAAGAGAGCAAGGGCTGCGGCGGTGTCTGACGGGTCTCCCAGAACATAGCCCTGAGAGTAGCACGGGCGGCACCATGATGAATTTGATGAATGGTCCCACGTGTAGTAGTTGCTATTTGTTTGTTTTCTTGCTCAAAAATTTGGAACATGGGTATGTCCTCGCGGTACCTATTTCCAACTGAAAATTTCTGAATGTGTAATCTTCTGTTATCGTATTGTAGTTTACTTTGCCTGGGTTTTTCAGTCAAGTTAACCAGTGCTGCTCGAACCTTTTCTTCTCACTGCTGATGTTCGAAAGTTCCATTGGGATTTTATTGACCCATCCTTTCCCTTCTTCTTTTTTGTACATAAACTTGGAACTTCACTGGGGTAAGGTGAGTTAACGTAAGTGGTAAATTATTTATTATCTCCTTGTACTTATTTACTTAATCTGTCTTTGTAATCAACTTGATACGAGAAAATGCCTTCATGAATTTGTTCATCTCACGAAATAAGCAGCCCCTCGGCAACGTACCAGGACGTTAATATTCATTTAATATTTGCAAGTGCAAGGGCGTTCCTCCAATTACAACATCTGAGTTTCAAAGTAACGAGTGGAATTATATTATTGAGGAGTCGCTTCATAATCGAAGTCGTAGTATCTGTCTTTATAGTGTACAATTTCACACACTTTGTGAAAACTTCCAAATTACCACGTTGTATTTGTTATCTTCTCTAGCCATGGGATTTAGGTCACATAAATGCTAATCGTTTGTCCAGAATGAGTGAATGCAGCAATTCTCTGCTGCCCTTGTTATTGTCTTTTGTCTTGTAACAAATGATGAATGATATTATTACTTGTTGCACCTTCCTCGTGATGTCTGTAAAATAACAGGTTCCTATTTTACTGACGCACTTTAACACAAAAGACGACGCTAAGAGTAGTGTGAGTACCATGTCAGTCCCTTGTCTTAATCTTCCGGAATACACACACAGATTAATGCTGCATATTTTCATTCCTCCTCCGGAACAAAAAAACTGTGAATTTGTGGTAAGATCTTATGGGACCAAACTGCTTAGGCCATCGGCCCATAAGCCTACACACTACTTAATCTAACTTAAATTACGCTATGGACTACGCACCATGCCAGAGGGAGGACTCTAACCTCCGAAGGGGGAAGCCGCGCAGACTGAGACAAGGCGCCCGACCCCGCACGGCTACTCCACGCGGCTGTGTAACAAATCACCGTTAACTATGTTGTAGAATTTGTGTAGGCCGCTGTTATCTTGCAGCACAAGTGTTGTCCAACCTTAGACCACTTCGAATTCTGCGATTGAAATCTTGAAATACTCCGGAATAATTATAAGTCGACGTCTTATCAGGCCCTGCATCTTGAGTGAAGGAAACTCCTCCCTGAGATTTTCCGAAACATTCTCTTTATTTGATCCCGTGGTAATATGGACAAAGCTTCGTCAGTGACATTATCCTTTCTGGTGATATAAAGTATCCTGAAATTCTGTTCGTGGAAAGTGACTGTCAGCTTCACCAGTTTTTCCATGGAAACGTTTGCACGTTTGTAAAAATAGTCAAGGCCTGGTGATCTCTGTATAATACTCTTTGTGCACTTTACACATAATACGAGGTGCTATCAAAAATTTTCGGGACTGGTGCTGCCATCTGTTGAAAACCTTACTTTTGGAATAATGGTCACCATCACACTCGATGTAGTTCCTATCCACACGTACATACCGGTCCCAGCGCCTCTGCCACTGATCAAACGTTTTCTGGAAGTCCTTTTCTTTGACAGTGTTTATCACCGCCAGCGATGCTTCTTGAATCCTCTTTACAGTGTCGAACCGACGACCTTTCAACTTGAGTTTCAGTTTTGGGAATAGCGTGAAGTCGCAGGGTGCCATCTCTGGCGAGTGTGGAGGGGGGGGGGGGGGGGGGGCACAACCGTCATATTGTTTTTTGCCAAAAAGGTCCTGCTGAGCAAAGACGTGTGACAGAGCGCGTTGTCGTGATGGAGCTGCCAGTTCTCTTGACGCCAAAATTCAGGCCGTCGTCACCGCACGTTTTCACGGAGACGTCGCAAAACGTCACAGTAGTACGCGGAATTCACTGTTTGGTTGGGTGGGAGGAATTCTTGCACAATTTCGTTGTTATCAAAGAAAACGATGGTAATGCTGTTCACTTTGCTCTTCACCTCTCTCGCTTTTTTGGGTCTTTGAGAGCCCAGGCTCCTCCACTAGGACGATTGTTGCTTTGTCTCTGGGTCATAACCATAAATCCAGCTCTCGTCACCAGTGATAACACGTAGCTCTTTTCCAGAGATTCGCACAGAATTTGATACACACGCACTGTTCTGTTTGCGGATACATCGTAAAATCAACACACACCGAACACAGAGTATTACGGAAATCACTGTGGACACGCAACACGTCCTCCCAGCTGAATGACACTCCGCACACTGACTCATCAGATACGCAGCTGCCGGCCGGAGTGGCCGTGCGGTTGTAGGCGCTACAGTCTGGAACCGAGCGACCGCTAAGGTCGAAGGTTCGAATCCTGCCTCGGGCATGGATGTGTGTGATGTCCTTAGGTTAGTTAGGTTTAATTAGTTCTAAGTTCTAGGTGACTGATGACTTCAGAAGTTAAGTCGCATAGCGCTCAGAGCCATTTCGATATGCCGCTTTCGCCACCTAGTGGTGCAAAGATCTACTACTGCTACTTTCCAGATGACAGCACCAGTCCCAAACATTTTGGATTCCACCACGTAACTAAGCATCCAAAATGCCTAGACAACAGATAATGTTTCCTGCTCATTTTCTGCATATGATTTCTTTGAGCTAGTAAGGCTCGACCTGCAAAAGCAACTGGACAGGATGTTGGCTTTTCAGAATTCCAGCGACATATTGGGAAGGTATAGAGCACGTTCTTAACGTACATACTCAGGCGTCCGTTGCCAGAGAGCATTCTTTCGCAGCATATTTAATAATGCTTCTGAATTCATACATTGTTCGGGAATAAAACGACGTAAAAATGAAGCTAGGGCAAGAAATCCTTTCAACTGCTTCTTGGTGCGACGAGCTGCAAGATCTTTATGGGTCTAATTTTCTCAGAGATTGACAAGTTTTCCTAGGAAGTAACTACATTTCCTTGGAATTAACTATATTTTTAATATCTTCCCTTATGATCCACAGTCATTAATAACATAACCAGGATCCTCATTCATGCACCATTTAGCATTAACATCGGTACCTAAGTCGAAAGTTTCCCCGTAGCCACTGTATTTCCCTGCCCTGTCTATAACACATCCATTACATTTTTCCCTTCATCGGAAACCATTAGCTCACCTCCCCTATAGCAACGAATGCACTGATCCCGTTTTACGAAGTATCTAAAGCAGCAGAAACACTATCCTTGCACTTAGCATTATCACCAAGCACATTATAAAAATGCTCTTAATGAGGCATTCCTCACTTTCGCCGACACGCTATCAATCTTTGCTTAAGACATCATTTCCGTCCGCCGATACCTTATGCATTTCTCCATAACCATCCTTACCGACATCGGCCGATATGTTGTAACATTCATTATTGAAATTAACAGTGCAAAAATTGTTGCTACTGAATCACATTCCTTGATTTCACTTTACATTCGATTTCATCCAAGTTCGAATATACTTTAGGTTCTGAATCTGATTCTAATTCCCGCTCCCCTCCCCCCCCCCCCCCCCCCCGGACCAGTTTTTTCCCAACATTAACAACTTCATCTCTGAATTAAATAAACATTTTATTCCTACTCATCGTCATCTGTTATATTTTCACTATCTCATTTCTGTTAAATTGCTTGTCATGTCTTCATATGTCATTCTTTTTCTTTATCACCTCCATATCCATTATATGCTCCCTGTCCACAGATTTCCGTAACACTCTTTCATTTGGTATCATCTTCTCCTTTTCTTAGCCGGTTTGTTTGGGCACCTCTGTTACTGAGATGTGGCTGATGCTGGTTTCATATTATCTGCCTTGGTTTTGAGTTCCACGACCAGCCGGTCTCTCATATCATCCATCCCATCTCGATTCCTAAAATTTCCGTCTTACTTATATCCCCTATGATAATCGTTACCCTGGTTACTTCTGATAAATTTAAATTTTTTGTTGCGTTCACGGTAACTGCTGTTCAAAATGGTTCAAATGGCTCTATGAGACTTAACATTAGGTCATTAGTTCCCTAGACGTAGAATTAAACCTAACTAACCTAAGGACCTCACACACCTCCATGCCCAAGGCAGGACTCGAACCTGCGACCGTAGCAACAGCGTGGTTCCGGACTGAAGCGCCTAGAACCCTACGGCCACATCCGCCGGCTGTAACTGCTTGCATTTTGCTTGCCACTTATTTGTCTGATACTGGAGCTGTTCTGCTTACTCTAGTTTTCCAGTAGAATCTAGAATTAGTTAATAGAGTTATTTGGACTTTGTAGAGGCCCTGTATAAAAATTGGGGCAGTTGTCTTCTGAGGGTCTTGATTTCTGTCAGGACTCGCAGTGGTCGGTACATCTCCATTACCCACTTTCCGTTTTAAATCTCATTATGGAGTTGCCTCCCTTTCGCCTGAGTCCACACGTCACTCGAGAAACGATTTTCAGACATCTCGTAACTCGTTAACGAATTGCTCATCAGCTTTTCCCAAGATTGCACGTCATCTTGTAACTGTGTTTTAGCATCCTGAATTTTTGTCTGATCAGACAATCCCTGCACGAAACCATTTCTGGGCAAGATGCTGCAAAATTTACGGGGTAGTATTTGCCATCCTTCGCAAAACATGTACCACTGTCATATCCACCTCATGGTAAGTTAATTACTGTAGATGGCTGTCCCGTTGCTAAGGCGTTGAAATCATCTTCAATTTGCCGATTATCTTGGGTAATTTCCCTATATATTATTTCTTCCACACCCAGTTTAGTACTCCCAACCTTTGTCGAACGCTCTGATACTTTTCCCGATAGCCAGTTCACTGTTTCACCGATCTCGTTCCCAATGGTATATTGCCCCTATATTCAGCTAGTCACATCGCTGATTAACGTGTCCTGCGTCTTTTCAATTTTTGATTCTCAATGGTTCTCAACCGAATCTATCTCAGAATTTACAAGCCCAATATCATTTGTAATTTAGTTCACTTCAACTCTAACATATTTCAACTTATCCTCAATTAATTCATCGACAAAATTTTTAATTTTTCTCAGCTTACGATTTAACACTTGTAATGGATTACGAAAATAATCACATTTAATCTTATATGATCTCCATTTTGTTATTTGGGTCAATCAGGTCAACAAACAGTCTCCGATTCGCATAGGCTAAGTCACTGATCTCATTACTCTCCGTCTATGATGGAAGACCTGAAAAATGTGTTCACAATATCGTCGCCACATCTTAACTTCCCTGCCACGATGTCTTCTCTACTGTGCTGCTGATGCCAAAGATGAAGCTGTGTTGCCAATGAACCCTTGACGGAAAAAGTAGTTGTCGGAGTCGTTGCAGTGGCTAAACAATGTTGTAGCCGCTGCCGCAGTTTGCTAAGCTGACTCCGTCATCTCTGTTGGCTGACTAACTGTAAGTCTCGTGTACAACAAGCCTTTAAGTTGCCTTCTTCTTATGATTCTGCCAGATGTACTTTTCGCTATGTTTAACTCTTACTACATTTTTCTGAGTATGCAACTACTGCAAAATCCTAAGCTCCGAGCCTCCACGCTAAACTGCCTACTATGCTTTAGGTCCTAGATCACAAAATTTGTCTTGCCAATGCAAAAGAATTTAAACCCACATATCAGACGACAAAAAAAAAGTTTCGACTTAGCGGATTCCATATTCTTCCTACACATTCAGTGGTATGAGTTATCAATAATAATCAGTATTGGACGAAGAACTTGTCTAACTTAAATTATGGCCCGCTAATGTCTTAGGGTCAAACCGTAAACCTATGTTTTATGCCCAGTAGCTAAGGTAGCTATATAATGAGTAGTACATTCGGATCTTACGGTCAAATATATTGAGAACATGCGTGTTATGCAAATTAATTAATACAGTGAAGAGAAAGAAATGGTAACATTGGATGTCCAGTATATACTCCTGATGAAAGCTATCCACGTAACAAGGACTCCACAGTAAATTCTCCAAGGAATTCAAATACCCTGTTGCCAGTGGTGAGACCTGAGGATGACGATAATGTGCCGCCGAAATTAGTCGTGTGATAGAATAAAGACATTGTCAAAATACAACTGTGGTGGAACTTTTTCTCATACATTGGGGAGTACTTGGAAGTTAGTGTAGGCGGTACTAAGAGATTAAAGTTGCACAAGTCCGATAATTTATAAAGAATGCAATGTTACGCTTATTCAGTAACAATTGATACTGCATACATAAAACCTGTAAGCGGTTCAAAATATTATACGCATTCACTCTGTGAGCATATTGCACCAAAAGGTAAGGTAACAGAGAGGGTCAAAGTACTGAATTTAACCTTCAAAAAGTGTTTCACGGCGGAAGATAGTAACCGTTTTTCTTGTTTCAATCATCATACGAACGTCGAAATGGGAGATACGGAAATAGACAATTGCGGAACAGATAAACAGCTACAATCGCTTGGTAATGGAAATGGATCCCGACTGGGTGAAATACCTATATATTCTATAAAGATTGTGGGAAACAACTTGCTCCCATTCTACCCGCAGTTTATCGTAGATCACTAGAGCAACTAAGGGTGCCTAGCGAGTGGGAAAAAGCGCATGTCATTCCCGTTTACAAGAAGGCCAGTAGTACATATGCACGTAATTAAAGGCCTGCTTCTTCTATTTTGTAATTATGAACTATGTTCCTTGCTTAAACATTATGATGTATTTGGACGACGAAAATGTCTGTTACAAACATCAACAGAGATTTCGCAAACAGAGGTCTTGCGATACTCAGCAGGCTCTGTTCCTCCTTGAGACCCATAGCGCAGTAGATAACAGTGATCACGTTGATGTCGTGTTCCATGACTTCAGTAAGGCATTTGACACTATCCCGCACCTCCTTTTAGTGAAGAAAATACGGGCTTACCGAGTATCGGACCAAATTTCTGACTGGGTACACGACTTCCTTACACACAGATGTCAACACGTTTCTCTTAATGGAACAAAATAGAGAAATGTAAAGGTGATTTTCGGTGTACCCCAAGGAAGAGTGGTAGGATCGTTGTTGTTTAAAACTTATGCTATAAATGATCTGGTAGGCAGTGTCAGAAGCTCTTTTAGAATTTTAGCGGGGTATATAGTAGGCTATCAGAATGGAAGAACGGCATAAGGCACTATCAATTTGCAGAATGACCTGCCCAATACTGAAATGGGCGCAGGCTATGGCAGCTGACTCCGAAGGTAAGTAAATGTAGCATATTGCGTATAGATAGGAAAAGAAATCCACTACTATAGAACTACGCCATTGATGGCTAATTGCCTGGAAGAGTGCGTACAGATGTACGTGTTTAAAATGTTTCCTTTAAACGCAGTAAATATTGGATTTCAATTTTCTTGTAAACCTTAAGAGAATATTTATTGATCTCTGTAAATAACTATATAAATGTTCAAATGTGTGTGAAATATTATGGGACTTAACTGCTAAGGTCATCAGTCCCTAAGCTTATACACTACTTAACCTAAATTATCCTAAGGACAATAACATATACCCATGCCCGAGGGAGGACTCGAACCTCCGCCGGGACCAGCCGCACAGTCTATGACTGCAACGCCTCAGACCGCTCGGCTAATCCCACGTGGCGAAATAACTATATAAATAAGTAAAATTTGTACAGGGTCAATGTTGATAAGGAAAATGTTAGGGATGTATCAAATACAAAAACCTACTGTGTAGCTTTACCTCTGGACACGAGTGATGTGACGCGAGAGTGCGCCCACTGCAGAAGCGTCTGGCTGCCGTCTCTGATGCTATCGGACGCGCGAGTGCGTGCTAAGTCAGTGTGAGGATAAGTTTTACTTAGCGGCACGATAGCAGTTGACGAGCTCGGGCAGATGAAAGGGCAGCTCCGTTCACATCAAATCTTGCTCCACAAATGGACCTTGCTTAGTAAATCTGTTCTCGCATATTTTGTCTGGAGCTACTGCAGCATTGTTCACGATGGCAACGGCTTCATCCCTTCAACAACGAACGACTGTAAGACTGTTCCAATTAGTTCACATGTTTTTGAACTGTAACGGCACTACCCAATGATAATGATGAATATTTAGTTTTTATAATAATTACGGCATAAACTTAGAAACTTTAACCTAATAACTATCCTGAATAATTATATGGTTCAAAATGGCTCTGAGCACTATGGGACTTAACTTCTGAGGTCATCAGTCCCCAAGAACTTAGAACTACTTAAACCTAACTAACCTAAGGATATCACACAACACCCTGTCATCACGAGGCAGAGAAAATCCCTGACCCCGCTAGGAATCGAACCCGGGAACCCCGGCAACCTAGAACGCTACCGCACGACCACGAGCTGCGGACGAGTAATTATAACAAAACAGGTTAGATGTCCATTCCTGTTACTTAAAGAGTCATAGTGTCGTTTATATGAAAAGACAAGAAATATATCAAAATTAACTTCAGTGGCAGTTCGTATCTGTATTTTTGATAACTTTGAAAACTAAAGTAAAAATATTTTTAATGTTCCTCAGTAACTTCACTATTGAGGTAAATATTGTTTAGAGGCACAGTTATTCTTGCAGATCAAAAGTAAATCCAGTTATATAAAAGTAAATTAATTTCTGTCATTTCAAACTAAAAACTTTATTTATAAAAAACATTTATTCATATTCGCTAATTTTACGTGAACTTGTGATGTGGTTTTGTGTGTTAACCTGGATCATATTTCAGCGTTACAGTTCTGCTGATATTCAGCGGTAGATCTTTTATTTAAATAATTCTGAAGTCAAATGAAGTTTTCTTTCGTGTTTTATTGCCAGTTCCCAAGCTAGCAAAAGTGAGTGAACTCTACTGTGAAGTTACGTAGATTTCGACATAACAGTAGGCAGTTTCTAGTTAGTCACTGTGAGATTTATTTATTCCTAATTCTTCGAACTGTGTTTAATAACGAGGGTAGTAATAAGTGAATTTCTTTCTCATTATTTTATCGTGGCGTGTTTTGTTATTCCAAAGGTATGTGTAGCTTTTCGAAGCCGCACGTTTTCTAATTATTCCTTACTCACTGCTGTTCGCAATTTTAATTACTTAGTGAGCAGACTCTTCCCAGTTGAGCTGGCTATAAATTTTTCTTTTATTACAAAAGTATTAATAAAGTTTATTGTTTTGTGTCACGATTACCGTGGCACCCGTTTCCATTGGAACAATACATGAATGACTGCACAGCTTTTATTAAGTGAACCAAATTTAACGGAAACTAGAATAAGCAGAATAATTTTTTCTCAGAAACAACTTGTTATAAATATCTCCCTCACTAATCGATGTTACATTTCCCTTTGGAAATGATAACCTTGCCAAATTTTACTTTCTGTTAGGCACACGCGAACACGGTCAAGCACGTTTCAGCAAAAGCCAATCATCTAACGGGGGACGTTACAAGTTTCTACCAATAGCTATTTAGGAGTAGCTATCCAAGGCGACCTGGTGTGGAATGACTATGAAAAAAATAGTAGGAAAATCAAATCCAGACTGTGCTTCATTGGAAGGATGTTAAGGAAATACAGCTCATCTACTAAAGAAGCAGCATGCATGTGGCTTGTGGGACCAATTGCTGGGTAGTGTTCGTCAATGTCGGATCCTTACCGGATACTACTGATATAAGAGATAGAGAAGACGCAAGAGAGACACGTTACGTGAAAGGTGTTAACTTCAGCAGAGGACGTTGTATAGGTCCTCTACAAACTTCAGTTGCAGGTGCTTCAAGAGAGGCGTTGTGAGTCATGGAGAGGTTTACTGTCCACATCCAGAGAGAGAACTTTACCTTTTCGAAGGTTTACTGAGAATCATTCCACGAGCCATTCGCGAGTGGATCAGGGAAGGAGGGATCAGTTAGTGGTACCTGATGTACCCTCCATCACGCACTGTTTGGTGGCTTTCGAAGTATGATGATGTAGAAATGTGGTTCCAAAGGTAGTAGATATCACAAGAATGTAACAATTCAGTGGTAGTTCGAAAGTTACAAGCCTCATTTGTAGCTCACTTCTGCTAACACGGTAGTTAGCGCAAGTTGCTATCGCGATTTCAATTGAGTTGTGGTTTGTATGAGTATGTTTTAGGTGCTGATTACAAAATGTAGTAAGGGCATTTGTAAATATCACTGCAAGCTACGAAGATGCAATATTCCGCTGACACTGGACCATACCTAACCTGAAATCGTTACTTTAGTAACTGTAGTCATTGGAAACAGTGCTTTTATAGCTAACGTAATTACTTACAGTGTATGCTATGATCGCCACATGCTGCGTCGAACCGATATATAGCGGAACCAGACAGGTATTACGGATAAAAACAAGGAAGTAAAGCCATGTCTCCACAATATCCTTTCTTCTAGGATTGTTAGTCTTTCAAGTTTCGCAGAAGAGCCTCTGGGAAGTTTGGAAGATAGGAGACGAAGTACTGGTGGAAGTAAAGCTGTGAGGACGGGCCGTCAGTCGTGCTCCAATAGCTCAGGTGGTGGAGCACTTGCCCACGAAATGCAAAGGTCTTTAGTTCGAGTCTAGGTCCAGCACACAATCCTAATTCGCGAGGAAGTTTCGAGAGCAAGGAAACCAATATAACAATGACCCCTGACTGAGCTGCATCAGCCGGCCGAAGTGGCCGAGCGGTTAAAGGCGCGGCAGTCTGGAACCGCACGACCGCTACGGTCGCAGGTTCGAATCCTGCCTCGGGCATGGATGTGTGTGATGTCCTTAGGTTAGTTAGGTTTAAGTAGTTCTAAGTTCTAGGGGACTTATGACCACAGCAGTTGAGTCCCATAGTGCTCATAGCCATTTTTTTTGAGCTGTATCAACCTCGGCAGTTAATCCGTCCGTTCCTTGTGGTTTCGAATTCGTAGCGCGTCACGTTACTGTCACTGTCAGTGTAATCCTGTGATAATGAATCTTGCACGAATAGTGAGAGGGATTATTAGCCATTACAAACACAAAAGAAGATCCACAGAAATTACAATAAGGAGAAAAATTCTGTTGCATTCATAATCAGTGTGATAGAAGAAACAGTGGCAACCAACAGCAATAAAATACATAACGAAAATACAATAGACTATAATGAAGAACATGCATATGCAGAAGAAGACTTTTCTGATTATGAAAAAAATTATGGATGATCCCAAACCTTATAGTAACGAAGAGTTTTTAGGGAATGGTGATATTTCTTCCAACGTTGACAAACACAGTCAGTGCGGTATATACCAGCTTATTACAACTGCTGTCAATGTCTATATGTGTGCAAAACATGCAGGAATTTCAGAACCAGGTGTACAGAACACCTCAGAGGACTCAAAAGCAATTGCTCACACTGAACATTTGCACACCACCTGATAGCACACAATCACCACCCAACAAACATTGAAACTGACTTACTCATTCTTAAAAGTAGTAGCAGCTTGTACTAAAAAGTTAACTGTAGAAGTAAACTATCACATCCAAAAATCAATAGCCCAAGGAAAGAAAGTACTCAATGAATACACATCACTGTACAATAAAACCCTCTTCGGCACAATACAAGAACTATACAAATAACACCCACACCAAAACTACTCATAGAAAAAAATTCTTTGTCCCTCCCCCTCCCTCCCTCTCTCTCTCTCTCTCTCTCTCTCTCTCTCTCTCTCTGCCATTGTCCTGAACACACACACACACACAGAAACCAAACACCTCAAACGCCAAAAACACTTCAAACTCGCGCACCTCACTCGGGCAAACACGTTACGAAACAAATGAATACTACACAGGCACAACACCAGATTAAAACTGTGTGCAGTTTAATCTGCTAGGAAGTTTCATATCCGCGCATACTCCGCTGCAGAGTGAAAATCTCATTCTGGAAACATCCCCCAGACTGTGGCTAAACCATGTCTCAGCAATATCCTTTCTTTCAGGAGTGCTAGCTCTGTATGGTTCGCAGAAGACATTCTGTAAAGTTTGGAAGGTAGGAGACAGGATACTAGCAGAAGTACCGGGCGTGAGTCGTGCTTCGGTAGCTCAGATAGCCGGCACGGTAGCTCAGCGTGTTCGGTCAGAGGGTTACGTGTCCTCTGTAATTAAAAAAAAAAAAAAAAAAAAAAAACGGAGTCAATCGATCAACAGCGAACATAAAATGGACGTCTTACGACGTCCGCTACGAGCAGATGCAACGAACAAAAGCGAACGAAATGAGATTAAAAAAAAAGAAGGATGGTAGAGCACTTGCCCGCGAAAGGCATAGGTCTCGAGTTCGAGTCTCGGTAGGGCATACAGTTGTAATCTGCCAGGAAGTTTCATTAAAGTCTGTTGTCTTTTATTTTTGATTTTAAGCGTTTTCATGTAGGCATGTAACTAAAAGCGTTTACTGATATTTTTAAACGCATTTCAGTCATCAGTATCGTATGAGCTAGGGGTACGTGGGTGGGCCCACATGTTGCAATGGTTGTTTCGACTATGCTGCAGAAGTTGCACTGAGAAGCCCTTACATACTCTCTAGACAGTCACGGTCTCTCCTCCCGTCATTTCCATATTTATGGAGGCCTAATGTAAGGCGTTCGTTGCATTAGTTTTCTTCACACGAAGAGCTGCATGCCTGGGTACGTTCAGGGTTCCATAGCCCTTAGTTCTTTGTAGATGAAATCTTTTAATAATTCTTTCATCTTGTCTTCGTACTACACGGTATATAAGGTGACAGTAGCATTGCCGTTGCCTGAGGGGTACACGAAAGAAGAACATGAAACATGATTCTTCATTATCACAATTCCCAATCAGGTCGCTTTCTTTCTTTCAGTAACAGAGGTTACGTTCTCCCTCCACCGCAATAATCTATTAAAATAAAATTCCCTCCCCTTCTTCCTTAGGTGATCAATGAAACAAACTATCTTTTTAAAATTACGACGTAGTGGCATGCGCAGAGAACAGTAACAACACAATATAACGAACACTGCATAGCTAGAACGCACCAGTAGACCCAGAAGACCACTGCAACCGTTGCCAAAACGGTTTTTTCTCCAGCAGCAATATCTTTATACATTATGACGCCGTACCATTCACAGAAAACTTTTATGTCGCCTTGTCTCTTAATTGGTAGCCAGCATTATCAAAATTATACATGGAATCATTACGCCTACATCGACCATATTGAAGAAAACCACCAATGGAAACCGCCCTATTTCCCTCTTCCTACTGTAGGATTTTGTCTTCAAGTCAGTTGCATGTACGCCGCCCTTTGTGGCGTTGTACGTTACTTGTTATGATGACACCGGTGGTTGGTAATGAAGACCAGTGAAGGACTGCTACAGATTTTTTTTCGTTATGAACATAAGAGGCTTTCATTACGTCGGTTGACAAGAGAATAATGTGGAATGTAATTCAGGTCCTTTAGGTGTGATAAAATCGGCAGGCGGTTCACCTTTGTTTTGTTGGGTAGTACCGCATAGCCTCAGATCTTTTTATAACAAATAATCAGCTAATTCAAGAGACGTAAAGACGTTATCTCAGGTGATCTAATACCCAGAATTTTCAGGTGCAGTCACCAGTGTGTTCAAGATTCGACATTCCTTGTTGGTCGTCGTAAACACATTGCCAATGAGGGGTACACAAAAGAACAACATTCTCACAGTTCCTAATTAGGTCTCTGGCCTTCTTTTAGTAAACACTTTTTGCCTCGACTACCAGAAATTCCCGCTTTAGGAGCTGTAGGACGTATTTCATTTCCATTACAAGAAAACAGTAACCCGCAGCCAACAGAATTTGCACTAAATTCTTCTTCTCCATCTTCTAAAGGACTCTTCATGATAATCACCTCTGTTTAGTTTTGAATTTACAGCGATATATGCCTCATTGTCATCGTCACTGGGAGATCCACATTAACTAGGTAGGTTTTCAGAATCAGAAGACTGCTCCAACAATTCCCTTATCCCCTCATCTGATCGTCATCTTCTCCATAAAATTGCTGTTTGTGGAACAGACAGAATTTATGAAATAATGCGACACAGTTAACATGTGCTTCTCACAAGGAGAACTGTTCAACACTGAAAAAATAACAGAGCGACTCAACAACGGCAAACTACCTAAACGACAGACAGACATCCAGTAGTTGAAAAATTGCTTCTAACCGGACCAGACTGCGAGGCCGGTACGGATGGGAAAGAGCACCAGCAATTTAACACAATGCCATAGGCAAGTTTTTATAAATATTTTCGAAATTAGGAAAAGTCATAAAGTTTAATTAAAATAAAGTTTATAGTTACTAGTAGACAAGATATTAAACACCAAGGACAGGCCTCATAGACCCGATGGTAGGTAAAGTGTTCAGGCATACAACTGACCTACAGTTGTGTTTGGACACTTGTTATGACGTGTCACCTCAAACTGTGCCAGTTTGAGGCGACCTTGTCTTCCAACCATTTTTCTAAGTCATGCAATTGCCCTAGAGGCGTAAGCCGACACGTTTGCTGACGAATGACCTAGGCATGCAAGAATTAGAGATGATCTTGGTTTTCCGCCTATTTTAAGTCACTTTATTACTCATTCTATTTCCCCTGACGCAGTGACATTGATACATGTCCAAGGACTGACCCTGCACTTTGACCTTCAAGGTCAAGGATCACAAAACCTACAAATCAGCACAAATCGGCACTGATCCACTGATCATGAAGTACATAAAGAAATAATATTACAATAACCAAAGTTATGGGTACAATCATGTGAAAATTTATTAACACTGGGACAGTGCCAGGGGGCACTGCAGTCCGAAGATAAATCCTTTATAACCACCTCCATTTCATATCAGTATGCTATTTTACTAATTCTCAATATGTAAACGATATAATAATGCTCAACTTTCCTTTTTGAGTGATTACATAAAAATGCAACAAATGTATTGCCTACCATTCGATAAAATGTGCTGTTCTATGCTGTGGTCTTCTTCATAAATACTGAAAGTCCACAACTGGCACAAAACGTACCGTGGAAACCCCTAAACAATAAATAACATATTGGCGACTTAGTGTAGCTGTCCTGTACATCGAATATGGCTGACATTCTAAGATATTTCAATTCGGTGATAATTCTTGAAACAGCTTCCGTCTTTTACCTGATTAGGTATTTGTATATACAAAACGTGACCTTAACTACCCTAAAACCACTACGTAATGCAGAATTCTCCAGTAGGTGTGAGGAGAGGCAGATCCGCTGGTGTAAAAGGAAGCGGGACGTGTAGCAACGTAAGCAATAGCTGTAGAATGGGTAGGTCAGTGGAGCTTAGTGACTTCGACATTGGCCAAGTAATTGGATGGAAACTCAGTAAAAAATCCATCAGGGACGTTTCAACCTTCATAAAGCTGTTCATGTCGACTGTTGGTGTCGTCGTTCTAGTAGAAACGAGAAGAAACAACACCTGAACCATACCAGGCAGAGCTCATGTACTGACGGACAGGGACAGTTAGCATTGCATGGGGGGGGGGGGGGGGGAGGGGGGGGGGGAGAGAAGGGTGCTGTCTCACATGAACTCGACAGAAGGAATCCCTCTTAAGATTCAATGTGCTACCAGCAGTCCAGCTAGCGCAATGACTTTGCATAGAGAGCGAAAAAAAATACAATGGTTGAGCAACTCGTCATAAACCACACATTACTGTAGCGACGCCTTATGCGGTACAAAGAGCGATGTTGCTGGAGAGCGTATGACTAGAAACGACGCTGTATACTGCAGCCAACCGATAGAAGTGTTCTTTGATGAACGCGCAGAGAACGTTACCTGAAATCATATGCACTGCCAACAGTGAAATGTGGAGAATGTGGTGTAGGGTGAGTTTTTCTTTTCTACATCTACATCTACATCTACGTTGATACTCCGCAAGCCAACGAACGGTGTGTGGCGTAGGGCACTTTACGTGCCACTGTCATTACCTCCCTTTCCTGTTCCAGTCGCGTATGTTTCGCGGGAAGAACGACTGTCTGAAAGCCTCCGTGCGCGCTCTAATCTCTCTAATTTTACATTCGTGATCTCCTCGGGAGGTATAAGTAGGGGGAAGCAATATATTCGATACCTCATCCAGAAACGCACCCTCTCGAAACCTGGCGAGCAAGCTACAACGCGATGCAGAGCGCCTCTCTTGCAGAGTCTGCCACTTGAGTTTATTAAACATCTCCGTAACGCTATCACGGTTACCAAATAACCCTGTGACGAAACGCGCCGCTCTTCTTTGGATCTTCTCTATCTCCTCCGTCAGACCGATCTGGTACGGATCCCACACTGATGAGCAATACTCAAGTATAGGTCGAATGAGTGTTTTGTAAGCCACCTCCTTTGTTGATGGACTACATTTTCTAAGCACTCTCCCAATGAATCTCAACCTGGTACCCGCCTTACCAACAATTAATTTTATATGATCATTCCACTTCAAATCGTTCCGCACGCATACTCCCAGATATTTTACAGAAGTAACTGCTACCAGTGTTTGTTCCGCTATCATATAATCATACAATAAAGGATCCTTCTTGCTATGTATTCGCAATACATTACATTTGTCTATGTTAAGGGTCAGTTGCCACTCCCTGCACTAAGTGCCTATCCTCTGCAGATCTTCCTGCATTTCGCTACAATTTTCTAATGCTGCAACTTCTCTGTATACTACAGCATCATCCGCGAAAAGCCGCATGGAACTTCCGACACTAAGTCATTTATATATACTGTGAAATGCAATGGTCCCATAACACTCCCCTGTGGCACGCCAGAGGTTACTTTAACGTCTGTAGACGTCTCTCCATTGATAACAACATGCTGTGTTATGTTTGCTAAAAACTCTTCAATCCAGCCACACAGCTGGTCTGATATTCCGTAGGCTCTTACTTTGTTTATCAGGCGACAGTGCGGAACTGTATCGAACGCCTTCCGGAAGTCAAGAAAAATAGCATCTACCTGGGAGCCTGTATCTAATATTTTCTGGGTCTCATGAACAAATAAGGCGAGTTGGGTCTCACACGATCGCTGTTTCCGGAATCCATGTTGATTCCTACATAGTAGATTCTGGGTTTCCAGACATGACATGATACGCGAGCAAAAAACATGTTCTAAAATTCTACAAGAGATCGACGTAAGAGATATAGGTCTATAGTTTTGCGCATCTGCTCGACGACCCTTCTTGAAGACTGGGACTATCTGTGCTCTTTTCCAATCATTTGGAACCCTCCGTTCCTCTAGAGACTTGCGGTACACGGCTGTTAGAAGGGGGGCAAGTTCTTTCGCGTACTCTGTGTAGAATCGAATTGGTATCCCGTCAGGTCCAGTGCACTTTCCTCTATTGAGTGATTCCAGTTGCTTTTCTATTCCTTGGACACTTATTTCGATGTCAGCCATCTTTTCGTTTGTGCGAGGATTTAGAGAAGGAACTGCAGTGCGGTCTTCCTCTGTGAAACAGCTTTGGAAAAAGGTGTTTAGTATTTCAGCTTTACGCGTGTCATCCTCTGTTTCAATGCCATCATCATCCCGTAGTGTCTGGATATGCTGTTTCGAGCCACTTACTGATTTAACGTAAGACCAGAACTTCCTAGGATTTTCTGTCAAGTCGATACATAGAATTTTACTTTCGAATTCAATGAACGCTTCACGCATAGCCCTCCTTACGCTAACTTTGACATCGTTTAGCTTCTGTTTGTCTGAGAGGTTTTGGCTGCGTTTAAACTTGGAGTGAAGCTCTCTTTGCTTTCGCAGTAGCTTCCTAACTTTGTTGTTGTACCACGGTGGGTTTTTCCCGTCCCTCACAGTTTTACTCGGCACGTACCTGTCACGTACCTGTTTGCATGGTTAGGAAGAAGTCCCCGTATTGCGCTCAAGAAAATGCTGAATCCGGATGGATAGGGGCACATTTGACGGCACTGTATACTACGTACAGTAGAGAAACAGTTCTGAGACGATCACTGTATCAGCGTGACAACATGACAATGAGCCGTGTCATGAAGCAGCATTTGTTGGTCAATTGTGCACTGAGGTTAGCATTCCTGTGGTAGACTGCGCTACCTCTACGTAGATACTCCGCAAGCTACCGTAACGTGCATGGCGAGTGGTACCACGTACCACTTTAACACTGTCATCCCCTATTCCACTCGCAATGATATTTCGTGGAAAACTGCTGCCGATATGCCTCAATACCAGCCGTAAAATTGTCTCACCTTACATTCTTGGTCCTTGCGCGAAATGCACATTGGCGGCAGTGGAATCCATCTGCAGTCGGCCTCAAATACCGCTTCTATAAATTGATGAAATACTGTAATACCTCATGGCGAGGACGTCGTCTTCCCACCACAGATTTCCATTTGCGCTCACGGAGCTTGTCCGTGTAACTTGCAAGCTGATTGAACGTAACGGTAGCAATCCTAATAGAACGCCTCTAAATTGCTTCAATGTCTCCTTTGAATCTGACTTGCTAGGAATCCACAACAATGCAACAGCACTAAAAAATTGGCTTTTATTCTCCAACTCCCGACTCCGATTCAAAAGAGCTCAGTCCATTTCATACTGTTTCAGAACTTTACGGCTAGATATATAGCCAGGGGGATTGTATCAAGCAGCAATTATTTTTTTTGAGTCGTCATTCTTGCCATTCTTCTAACTGGTTTGATGCGGCCCACCACGAATTACTCTCCTGTCCCAACCTCTTCATTCCAGAGTAACACTTGCAACCTAAGTTCTCAGTTATTTGCTGGATATATTTCAATCTCTAGTTTATTCTATAGTTATAATCCTCTACAGCCCTCTCTAGTACCAATGAACTTATTCCCTCACGTCTAAGCTGATGTCCTATCATCCTGTCTCTACTCCTTGTCACTGTCTTCCACACATTTCTTTCCACTCCGATTCTACGCTGAATCCCATCGTTTCTCACCTTATCAAGCCATCTAATTTTCAACGTTCGTCTGTAGCACCATATCTGAAATGCTTCAATTCTCTTCTGTTTCGATTTTTCCATAATTTATCCCATACAATGCTGTACACCAAAAGTACATTCTTAGTAATTTCTTCCTCAAATTTAGGACTACGTTTGATACTAGTAGACTTCCCTGCGACAGGAATGCACTTTTTGCCAGTGCTGGTCAGCTTTCGAAGTCCTCCTTTTTCTGTCCGTCACTTGTTATGTTTCTACCTAGGTAGTCCAATTTCTTAACTTCATCAATTTCGTAACCATCAACCTGATGTTAACTTCTCGCTGTTCTCGTTTCCGCTACTTCTCTTTATATTCGTCTTTATTCGATTTCCTCTCAATCCATGTTCTGTCTTCATTAGATTTTTCGTCTCATCCTTCTTTAGTTTCACACAGGATAGCAATGTCATCAGCGAATCGTATCAATGATATCCGCATACCTTGAATTTTAATTCCTCTCCCGAATCTTTATTTCAGTTACATCATTGCTTCTTCGAAGTACTGATTGAACAGTAGGGAGAGAGACTACATACCTTTTCAATCCGAGCACTTCTTTTTGGTATTCCACTCTTATTCTTCCCTCTTGGCTTTTGTACATACATACATACATACATCCAAAAAGTTTTGCATCACCTCGGTTCCTAGAGCTCCGAAACCCGTACAGAAAATTGAAATAAAGATCAACGTAAACATCATTTCCGCCCTTTTCATTGCTCATGAAAAACACACACTGCATTTTGTACCACCATACAGCGAGACTTTCTGAGGTCGTGGTCCAGATTGCTGTACACACCCGTACCTCTAATACTGAGTAGCACGTCCTCTTACATTGATGCATGCCTGTATTCGTCGCGGCATCCTGTCCACAAGTTCATCTTAGCACTGTTGGTACAAATTGCCCCTCTCCTCAACGGCGATTTGGCGTAGATCCCTCAGAGTGGTTGGTGGGTCACGACGTCCATAAACAGCCCTTTTCAATCTATCCCAGGCACATTCGACAGGGTTCATGTCTGGAGAACATGCTGACCGCTCTAGTCGATCGATGTCATAGTCCTGAAGGACGTCATTCACAAGATGTGCACGATGGGAGCACAAATTTTCGTCCATGAAGACGAATGCGTGGCCAATATGCTGCCGATATGGTTGCACTATCCGTCGGTGGGTGGCATTCACGTATTGTACTACCGTTACGGCATCTTCCATGACACCCAGAGACGTATGTCGCCCCCACGTAATGCCACCCCAAAACGGCAGGGAATCTCCACCTTACTGCACTCGCTGGACAGTGTGCCTAAGGCGATCAGCCTAACCGGGTTGCCTCCTAACACGTCTCCGACGATTGTCTGGTTGAAGGCATATGCGACACTCATTGGTGAGGAGGACGTGATGACAATGCTGAGTGGTCCATTCGGCATGTTGTTGGGCCTATCTGTACCGCGTTGCATGGTGTCGTGGTTGCAAAGATGGACCTCACCATGGACGTCGGGAGTGAAGCTGCGCGTAATGCAGCCTATTGCGCACAGTTTTCATCGTGAAATGACGTCCTGTGGATGTTCGAAAAGGGTTATTCAACATGGAGGCGTTGCTGTCAGGGTTCCTCCGAGCCATAATCCGTAAGTAGCTGTCATCCACCCCAGTAGTAAGCCTTACATGACCTGAGCGAGGCACGTCATCCACACGGACACGATCGAACCGAGGTATTGACCGTCTAGGCATGGTTGAACTACAGACAACATGTGCCATGTACCTCCTTCCTAGTAGAATGACTGGAACTGATCAGCTTTCGGACCCTCTTGGTCTAATAGGCGCTGCTCATGCATGGTTGTTTACATCTTTCGGCAGGTTTAGTAACATCTCAGAACAGTCAATGGGACTGTGTCTGTGATAAAATATCCACAGTCAACGTCTATCTTCTGGAGTTCTGGGAACCGGGAAGACATAATACTTTTTCTGATGTGTGTATTATAAATTACCCGTCTGTCCCTACAGTTTACCCCTAATTTTCTCAGAATTTGGAACATCTTTGAAAATTTTAGTCTCCAATGCTTTATGTTGGTCAACAAATCCTATGAAGGTGATTTGAATTATCTTTAGTCTTGCCACCATTATCAACAGCAACGTCAGAATTGCTTCTCTGCCGCCTTTACCTTTCCCAAAGCCAAACTGATCACCATGTAGCACAGCCTCAGTTTTCTTTTCCGTTCTTCTGTATATTTTTCTTGTAATCAAATAGAATAAATGAGCCTTAAAGTTGATTGTGCGGCGTTACGTCTAGCACTTGTCGACTCTCGAAGTCTTCGGAATTGTATAATATTTTTCCGAAAATCCCTTGGCATGTCGCCAGATTCAAACATTCTTTACACCAATGTGAATATTCGTCTTGTTGCCACTTCCTCCATGGATTTCAGAAATTCTGATGGAAAGTTATGTATCCGTCCTGCCTTATTCGATCGTAAGTCCTCCAAAGTTCCTTTAAATTCTAATTCTAATACTGGGTCCCCTATCTCTTCTTAATTTACTCCTGTTTCTTCTTCTACCACATCTGACAAATCTTTCCCCTCATAGACACCTTTAGTCTCCTCTTTCCACTCATCCGCTCTCTCCTCTGCATTTAACAGGGGATTTTCCGTTGCACTCATAATCTTATCTCCCTTGTTCTTAATTTAACCGAAGGCTGTTTTGGCTTTCCCATTCGCTGAGTCAATCATTTCGACAATCATTTCTTTTTCGATTTCTTCACATTTTTCATGCAGTCATTCGTCTTAACTTCCCTGCAGTTCCTATTTATTTCATTCCTCAGCGACTCATGGTTCTGTATCCCAGAATTTCGCAGAACTTTTTTGTGCTTCCATGATTGCCCTTTTTTAGAGATCTTCATTCCTCTTCGCCTGATGGAGTGGCCGAGCGGGTCTAGGTGCTACAGTCTGGAACCGCGCAACCGCTACGGTCGCAGGTTCGAATCCTGCCTCGGGCATGGATGTGTGTGATGTCCTTAGGTTAGTTAGGTTTAAGTAGTTCTAAGTTCTAGGGGACTGATGACCTCAGAAGTTAAGTCACATAGTGCTCAGAGACATTTGAACCATTTTTTTCATTCCCCTTCTACTGTACTGGGCTATTCTTAATTGTTGTATCTACTGACTTAGAGAAATTCCAGGGTATCTGACCATTCCGTATTACTTCTATACCTCACTTCTTTCCCTATTGATTCTTCGTGACTAATCTCTTAAACTTCGACATAGTCTTCATCGTTAGTACATTGTGATGTGAGCCTACATCTGCCCATGGGTACGATTTACAATCCAGTATCTGATTTCTGAATCTATGTCTGACGATGATGTCGTACAACTGAAATCTTGCCACATCTCCCGGCGTTTTCCAAGTATATCTCCTCCTGCTGTGTTTCATGAACAGTCTGTTCGCTATTACTAGATGACATTTATTGCGGAGCTCAACTAGACTTTCTCCTTTCTCATTCCTTGTCCCAAGCCCATGTTCTCCAGTAGCCTTTTTTTCTAGTCCTTCCCCTACAACTGCGTTCCAGTCCTCCACGAATATTAGATTTCCATCTTCCTTTATATATTGTATTAGCCTTTCAATATCTTGATATACTTTGTCTATCTTCTCATTTTCAACTTGCGACGTCAGCATGTATACCTGAACTAATACTCTATTTTAGGCTTACAGGATTGTTTTTCCTACTCATCCACATCAGTTTAGAGTTCCCTGCATTTTGAGCAAGCTGCCATTCATAAAAACTACTATACGCTCTGTCTGAGCCGTCTTGTATCTCCTACAGTCACTCACGGACAAACTCCCGCACACCATAGCATAATCAGCAAACAGCCGTAAACTGCTGTTCACCCTCGCCAGATATTTCATATACACTGACTAAAAATATTACAAAACCAAGAATAAATTACTGTAGAGTAATAAAGTTTTAAGAATATATTTGTCTAGGTAGTAAGACTAAAGAAAAGTCAAGACAGGTTCATAGAAATTGTCGACAGGGGAATATCAATCGACAATGTAAAATGGGCAACGTTGATTGAATTTCTGTGAAAAATAGGGATAAGCTATAGAGAGAGAAGGGTAATATACAACATGGACAAGAACCAAGATGGAATAGTAAGACTGGACGACCCAGAACGAAGAGCTCAGATTAAAAAGAGTGTAAGATAGGGTGTGGCCTTTCCCTCTACTGTTCAATCTGTTCATCCAAGAAACGATGATGGAAATGAAAGAAAGTTTCAGGATTGGACTTAAATTTCAAGGTGAAACGATATCAACAATGCGATTCGCTAATCAAATTGCTGTCCTGACTGAAAATGAAGAGCCGGCCGAAGTGGCCGTGCGGTTAAAGGCGCTGCAGTCTGGAACCGCAAGACCGCTACGGTCGCAGGTTCGAATCCTGCCTCGGGCATGGATGTTTGTGATGTCCTTAGGTTAGTTAGGTTTAACTAGTTCTAAGTTCTAGGGGACTAATGACCTCGGCAGTTGAGTCCCATAGTGCTCAGAGCCATTTGAAGCATTTTTGAAAATGAAGAAGAATTATAAGATATTCTGAATGGAATGAAAAATCTAATGAGTACGGAATATGGATTGAGAGTAAATCGAAGAAAGACGAAAATAACGAGAAGTAACATAAAAGAAAAAGCAAAAATCTTAACATCAGGACTGATGGTCACGAAGTTGATGAAGTTAAGGAGTTCCACTGCTTAGACAGCAAAATGACCAATGACGGAGGACATCAAACGCGGACTAGCACTAGCAAAAAGGGCATTCCTGGCCAAGAGAAGCCTACTAGAATCAAACATAGGCCTTAATTTGAGGAAGAAATCTTTGAGAATCGGCTGTTGGAAAACAGGGAAAGAACAATTCGATGCATTTGAGATGTGGTGCTAGAGGCGAATGTTGAAAATCAAGTGGTATGATAAGGTAAGGAATGGGGAAGTTCTTTGAAGCAACGGAGAGGAAAGTAATATGTTGAAAACACTGACAAAGAGAAGGGAGAGTGTGATAGAACATACGTTAAGACATGAGTTAATGGCTTCCGTGGTAGTAGAGGGAGCTGTAGAGGGCCAAAACTGTAGAAGAAGACAGAAATTGGAATAGAACCAACAAATCATTGAGAACGTAGATGGCAAGTGCTACTCCGAAATGAAGAGTTTCGCACAGGAGAGGAAACGGTGGCGGGGCGCATGAAACCAGTCAGGAGACTGATGACCCAGAAAAAAAACAAGAAAACAGGGGACATACTTAAATGACTAACGTTGCAGTATCACAGGTTAATGTAAGCGCGAGAAAAATAATCGCTAATTCGAAGCCGGCCGGGGAGTGGCCAAGCAGTTCTAGGTGCTTCAGTTTGGAACCGACCGACCGCTACGGTCGTAGTTTAGACTCCGGCCTCGGGCATGGATGTGTGTGATTTACTTAGGTTAGTTAGGTTTAAGTAGTTCTAAGTTCTAAGGAACTGATGATCTCCAATATTGAGGCCCATAGTGCTCAGAGGCATTTGAGCCATTTTTGAGCTAATTTGAAATTATCTTACATTAATAACTTATCCTCTCAATACAGGGACGCGTAATGCTGGTTGTGGATGACATTGGAGGTCCCATACATACTCTATTGGTGACAGATCTGGTTGTAGAGCAAGGCAGGGTGAATCTTGTGGCTCTATAGAGCATGTTAGATTATAACATTGGTATTTGGGCGAGCTTTATCATGTTGGGGAACACTCTTTGGAATTTCGTTGATGAATGGCAGCAAAACAGGTCGAATTACCTGAATGACGTCCAGATTTGCAGTCAGGGTGAGTGGGATAACCTCATGAGTGCTCCTGCTGTCACACGAAATCTGATCCCAGACCACAAATCCAGGTGTGGGCGCAGTGTGTGTAGCACGCAGACAGATTGTTTGTAGGCCCTCAACTGGCCTCCTTGTGTCCAATACACGGCCGTCACCCAGTCAGGGTCAGCATTCATCAGAAAACGCAACAGACCTCCAATCTTCCCTCGAATGGACTACTGTTTGACACAACTGAAGTCGCACACCAGTACTACGGTCTGATGGTAGACTACATTTAAATTTTGTGTTGAATAAAAGCCATCGCACCTCATAGAAATATCATTTTGTAAAATTAATTGTCTTCCATTGCTCTATATTTCATACGATCATAGAATGTTCACTCAGGTGAACGTCCAGATATACGCACAGTGCATGTATTTAACTGGGCATTATCCCGTCTCCCTTAAACTAAATGCACATTAAACTGCAAAGTGCTTCCTAGAGAAAAACCGACTTTACCTCTTCGTGGGAACATTCTAGAAATTTGCTCCGTTTCCTTTTTTGTTAGATTTGTCCTTTTCTCCAGCTGGTGCTAGGTACTACACATTGCCAACTTACACGACTCCCATTACTTTGCGTACGAGTATGTTGCGTAATCTCTTCTGAAGCGCGTCGTGACAGATTGTCCAAGCACTTGATATGTTTGAAGGTCGCAATGAGGCTCATTTATATAACACTAACTATTAATTACCACTTGCGTATTGAAATGTGTCGAACTTCCAATCTTTTTATTGCAGATATATGATGCAGGGCTGCATTACCATTTACCCTTCAACGCTCATTGAGTGCTTCTCTATTCGTCTCTGGAATTGTGCTTTGCCATTATTACTATGCTGTGTGTAACATATACATTTGTTAAGTTAAGAACATGCAAATTTTTAATCTTGTTTTCCCTTTAGTTTTTAGTTTATTTATAAGACGAAGAGTAGTTCTAATTTTCAGTCGCACCTTGTAAATACACTCCTGGAAATTGAAATAAGAACACCGTGAATTCATTGTCCCAGGAAGGGGAAACTTTATTGACACATTCCTGGGGTCAGATACATCACATGATCACACTGACAGAACCACAGGCACATAGAGACAGGCAACAGAGCATGCACAATGTCGGCACTAGTACAGTGTATATCCACCTTTCGCAGCAATGCAGGCTGCTATTCTCCCATGGAGACGATCGTAGGGATGCTGGATGTAGTCCTGTGGAACGGCTTGCCATGCCATTTCCACCTGGCGCCGCAGTTGGACCAGCGTTCGTGCTGGACGTGCAGACCGCGTGAGACGACGCTTCATCCAGTCCCAAACATGCTCAATGGGGGACAGATCCGGAGATCTTGCTGGCCAGGGTAGTTGACTTACACCTTCTAGAGCACGTTGCGTGGCACGGGATACATGCGGACGTGCATTGTCCTGTTGGAACAGCAAGTTCCCTTGCCGGTGTAGGAATGGTAGAACGATGGGTTCGATGACGGTTTGGATGTACCGTGCACTATTCAGTGTCCCCTCGACGATCACCGGTGGTGTACGGCCAGTGTAGGAGATCGCTCCCCACACCATGATGCCGGGTGTTGGCCCTGTGTGCCTCGGTAGTATGCAGTCCTGATTGTGGCGCTCACCCGCACGGCGCCAAACACGCATACGACCATCATTGGCACCAAGGCAGAAGCGACTCTCATCGCTGAAGACGACACGTCTCCATTCGTCCCTCCATTCACGCCTGTCGCGACACCACTGGAGGCGGGCTGCACGATGTTGGGGCGTGAGCGGAAGACGGCCTAACGGTGTGCGGGACCGTAGCCCAGCTTCATGGAGACGGTTGCGAATGGTCCTCGCCGATACCCCAGGAGCAACAGTGTCCCTAATTTGCTGGGAAGTGGCGGTGCGGTCCCCTACGGCACTGCGTATGATCCTACGGTCTTGGCGTGCATCCGTGCGTCGCTGCGGTCCGGTCCCAGGTCGACGGGCACGTGCACCTTCCGCCGACCACTGGCGGCAACATCGATGTACTGTGGAGACCTCACGCCCCACGTGTTGAGCAATTCGGCGGTACGTCCACCCGGTCTCCCGCATGCCCACTATACGCCCTCGCTCAAAGTCCGTCAACTGCACATACGGTTCACGTCCACGCTGTCGCGGCATGCTACCAGTGTTAAAGACTGCGATGGAGCTCCGTATGCCACGGCAAACTGGCTGACACTGACGGCGGCGGTGCACAAATGCTGCGCAGCTAGCGCCATTCGACGGCCAACACCGCGGTTCCTGGTGTGTCCGCTGTGCCGTGCGTGTGATCATTGCTTGTACAGCCCTCTCGCAGTGTCCGGAGCAAGTATGGTGGGTCTGACACACCGGTGTCAATGTGTTCTTTTTTCCATTTCCAGGAGTGTAGGATTACACATTACATTCAATTAAAATTTGTTTTTTAGCTTTATACGACCAATTCTACATAACGTCCAAATGCCAGTACGGAAATTACGTTGAGGACCCCTTTGCATTTTCACAGTTTACGCAACATTATGTGTATGTTGTGCACCAAAATACGGGTAGGAGATTTTAATATAGGTTTTCTCGACTTATCCAGTAATTTTAGTTTTTACACGAAAAACGCTTAAAATATGACAACGTGAGCTAAATATGCCACCAAAGAGAAATCAGGCTCCGCTACTGATCAGTCTGCTACAGATACTTTTATTTTGCGTTCACATTCGTTGGCTTGATCGACTCACAACACAAATATCGTCCTTTACCCTAACTTCAACCTGTGACATCTCTGTAACTCAGTTTGCCACTAGAGCCAAGATTTAATTGGGGAAGGTTTGGGATGAGAGGGGGACATACTAGCACACAGTACCAGTCAGTAAGTAATGAGTGAGATTATTTGAATTTTAGTTTGCGTGAAGTAATATTTGATCGCTACAGCGAAATACTATACATATAATTCCAGTGATATAAAATGAAGTTTTCTCACCGGGTTCCTAGTTCCTGTCTAAGAGTAACAAAACGTTCCTGAACTGTTCCCATCCACACTCTGCTTTCACATACTTACCACTATACATGTTCCCCGTCATATCCTGTTAAGACTTAACGATTCTCTCTTCTTTGATGTGTTGCAGTTACCCTAATCTCTCAGTGATTCTCACTTTTTTATGGCATCCATCAAGACCTCAGTCACTGACCAAATGCCGATTATCTCTAGATTCCTAGAGAGTCGCTTTCGTATCAAATATTTTCGGGCTTTGTGAAAAGTTTTGGGATTCACGAGAGAGAGGCATATGAAGAGTGAAAATTTTCTAAGTGCCATTTTTTTCACGAAAGGAGTCTTCACTGCTTTTGTGTTATCGGTAGCCTGTGGTACGTCGATAGACTTTATCGAGGTGCCAAACTGGACATAGTTTTTCAAATCTTGCATTACTAGATGGCGCATGGTCTTTGAGCCAAGCTGTGCTCTTATTTGCAGTTCCAAATTTTAAGAGACATGAGAAGTGATATTTGTTGACTACGGCTTTACTAACTAAATTATTAATGCTACATTTCTGTACTTCCATTACCACTATTAAAAATAGGTGCACCTATCGCTTAGAAACCAGTAAAGGTGCCATTTGTGAAAGTAAATAACATTATAATGCCTGTTTGCTGTTTCCCTCGTTGCAAGATTCAGCTTGCGAAAACGTTCTTACTGAAACTTAGCACCTCTCAGTTACCTAGAATGGCACTTAGAAAGTTCTTTATTTTCTAACTTGTATCATTATCTCCTACGGAGTTGCGGTAAACAGGTTAACTCAGTTTTATGAGAACACCTTCTCAGTTTGCTAGATACAAATAATTTACGTACAGAAATAAACCTTTTTTCGTTATCCTGAGAAATGTAAGATTCAACACTTCTAACGTTTTCCATTTTTCTTTCCTTACGCTTCAATTATAATAATTGCTCCAATATTATGTGAATTCTAATTTGTGGCACTGCTTCAAGGATTCAAAAGCTACATACTTTATCTTCAAGTAAACGTAAATAAGCACGAAAATGGGACAGTACAAAACAGAGGTGACTGTAGAGTAAGATACAAGTTAAAAGATCCAGTATAAGGAACTACGACATTGACGGAACGAAACATGACCCAGTGGAGATGCTCACAAGCAATCTCTTGAGTGCAAGGGTGCAAGTTCATCTTTACTAACGCTAGTTTGAAAGCGTTTTTCATTTTTTGCTTTTTTTATTCATCAGTCCTGACTGGCTTGATGCGGCCCGCCACGAATTCCTATCCTGTGCCACCCTACGTCCTCAATTATTTGCTGCATGTGATCCAATCTCTGTCATCCTCTACAGTTTTTGACCTCTACAGCTCCCTCTAGTAGAATGGAGGTCATTCCCTCATGTCTTAATAGATGTCCCCTCTCCTTGTCAGTGTTTCTCACACATTCCTCCCGATACTGCGCAGAACCTCATCATGCCTTACCTTATCAGTCAACCTAATATTCAGCATTCGTCAGTAGAACCACATCTCAAATGGTTCGATTCACTTCTGTTCCGGTTTCCCGCAGTCCAGGTTTCACTACCATACAATGCTCTACGCCAGACGTACATTATCAGAAATATCTCCCTCAATTTAAAGCCGATATTTGATATTAGTAGACTTCTCTTGGCCAGGAATGCCCTTTTTCTCACTGCTAGTCTGCCTTTGATGTCGTCCTTGCTCCGTCCGTCATTGGCTGTTTTACTGCCTAGGTAGCAGAATTCATTAATTTAACCTATTCTGTGACCATCAATCCTGATGCTAAGTTTCTTGCTGTACTCATTTCTACATTTTTCTCATTACCTTCGTCTTTCTTCGATTTATTGTCAACCCATACTCCGTAGTCTTTAGACTGTTCATTCCGTTCAGGAGATCATGTAATTCTTCTTCAGTTTCACTCAGGTTAGCAATGTCATACTCGAATCGTATCAGTGATATCCTTTCATCTTAAATTTTGAATCCACTCCTGAAACTTTCTTTTATTTCCATTATTGCTTCCTTGATGTAAAGATTGAACAGAGGGGCAAAAGGCTAAATCCTTGTCATACACCCTTTTTATATGAGCACTTCGTTCTTGGTTGTCCACTCTTATTATTCCCCATTGGCTGTTGTACGTGTTGTATACGACCCATCTCTCCTTATAGTTTACCCCTACTCTTTTCAGAGTTTCGAACACCTTGCATAATATTACATTGGCGAATGCTTTTTCCAGTTGGACAAATCCTATGAACGTGTCTTGATTTTTCTTTAGTCTTGCTCCCATTATTAACCACAACGTCAGAATATCCTGTCTCATGCCTTTACCTTTCGTAAAGCCGAATTGATCGTCATCTAGCGCATCCTTAATTTTCTTTTCCGTTCTTCTGCTTATTTTTCTTGGAAGGAACTTCGAAGCATGAGCTGTTGAGCTAATTGTACAATAATACTCGCACTTGTCAACTCCTGCCGTCTACGGGATTGTGTGCATGATGCTTTTCCGAAAGTCAGATGGTATGTTGCCAAACTATATATTCTACATGCCAACGTCAATAGTCGTTTTGTTGCCACTTCCCCCCATGATTCTAAAAACTGTGATAGAATGGTATCTATCCCTTCTGCCTTATTTGACCGTTAAGTCCTCCAAAGCTCTTTTAAATTCTGATTCTAATCCTGGATCCCGTATCTCTTCGAAATGGACTCCTGTTTCTAGTTCTATCACATTAGACAAATCTCTCCCATCATACAGCATTTCAATGTATTCTTTCGACCTATCCAGTCTCTCCTCTGCATTTAACAGTGGAATTCCCGTTGCACTCTTAATGTTATTGAGCCGTGCACGGCTCTTGTTCAGTCCACTTCTTGTTTGTCATCTTCAATTACGATACTGCCGCCTCATTTTCTTATTCTGTTTACTAGCGTCGCTAACTTCCTGCCTTGCTTTCACGTGAGCGGCAGCAGTAGCCCATATTGATAAGTGCACTGTTGTATCATCTCTGGAGCGACCAATAGTATTTCCGGGTCATCGTGTGTTGGCCAGTCAGTTGGAGACAGACCAGTAGTGCAGTCGAAATGCAGCGGCAGTGAAGTCAGGGATGGAGCACCGTTGAGTCGTGGACAGCGAGTGCTCGCCGACAGCTGGCGACACAAAGGAATTGTCTGACGGAGAGGGTTGGAGTGAGACGACCGTTGGTTGGTCGCTCAGTTGGTCGTCTCATCGGCCAACGTTTCCGGACCTGAGGAGTTGGTCAGTTGACGTGGAGCAGCGAGGAAACCTCCACTGCGCGCAGTTTGGCTGAGCCCGCTGGCAGCCTCTATGCGGTTTCGGAGTGTGTGGTGCTGCTCCCACGAGGTTCGTGGCTCACCAATCCTGGACATGAAAGTTGAGTTTTGACTTAATCTACCAGCATGTCACTACCGTTCACACTGTGTCGTTTGGAGTTCGTTGTCAGCTGTTAGGATATTACCCGCGAGCAACAACGTGTGTTTTCAAGTTGGCAAATATTAGCCACCCGCCAGTGGAGTTTAACTGTACTTGGTTATTTGAATTGAAGTTCACCAGCGGAATCTTCAGCCTTGTAGCCGTAAATAATCCGGTTCCGTGCCTGGGCCATTGGCGTAAATTCAGGCAGTGTATTTTCCTTATCATGTTGTCGCTATCCAGCATGGTGTGTAGTCTGACAGCTCAATGTATAATTGGTTTTGGACGCCTATAATTTCTACGTTGTTCCGTTGAACTCCCCGTTGTGTGCTGGTTGGGTGAAGCGAAGGTTATCTTGTCGGTGGGTCCATTAACTGTCTGTCAGTTGGGTTGACGTCGGATCGACAATGGTTGGGCCGACTGCATGTCTCACCTAAGCGAGCGCTAGTGTTTGAATTCCAGGCCGACCCTCAGAACTTCTAAACGCCCTTTGGTGTACTGCCTTTTCTTGTTTGTTCTTGTTGTTTGTACTTGTATGGTTCCTAGCCAATTTTTAGGTTAAGGTTGTTTTGCAATTAAGGTGTCAGATGGTTTGGGCCTTCAGCCTAATTTAACAACTGTTTTATGTAAAGCCTCTGGCATTTTTTAAATTAATGTTATTGAGTCTTAAGTGTTGGGCCTTCAGTCGATTTTCAATTTAAGTTGTTAGCTCTTAAAGTGTCAGATTCTTTGGGCTTTCAGCCTAATTAAGGAACTGTTTTAAGATAAGGCTTTGCCTTTTAAATTTTGCTTGAGCTTTGAGTTATTAGCTTTCAGCAGTTTTTGAATTAAAGTGGCCTTGCCCTTACGGCATGAAACTGTATGGCGCATTCAGCTGCTAATTTGAGTTCCAAAATTAGATCTGTGTTTTCTTTTATTTTCTTGGGTCTTGTAATGTTTGATTAAATAAAAGTTTGTATGTTTGAGTGTAACAGCCGCTTATTTTGGCCCCTTTCCACAACTTAGACTGCCTGTCCCATCCAGTGGGTTTAGCAGTGAGTCTCAGTTATCACTCTTGCTTTTAACGTCACCGAAGGTGATTTTGACTTTCCTGTATGCTCAGTCTGTCCTTCCGACTCATTTCTTTTTCGATGTCTTCACTTTCTCTCTGTAGCCATTTCATCTTATCTTCCCTGCACTTCCTGCTTATTTCATTCCTCAGTGTCTTGTATTTCTGTATTCCTAAGTTTCCTGGAACATTTTTGTCCTTCCTCCTTTCATCGGTCAGTTCAAGTATTTTATCTGTTACCAACGGTTTCTTCGCAGCTACCTTCTTTGTACCTACGTTTTCTTTCCCAGCTTCTGTAATGACCCTTTGTAGACATGTCCATTCCTCTTCAATTTTACTGCCTACTGAGCTATACCTTACCGCTGTGTCTATAGCCTCAGAGAACTTGAAGAGTATCTCGTCATTCCTTAGTACTTCCGTATCCCACTTCTTTGCGTATTCAATCTTCATGATTAATGTCTTAAACGTCAGTTTACTCTTCATCACTATTATATTCTGATCCGCGTCTATATCTGGTCTTGGGTACGCCTTACAATCCAGTATCCGATTTCGGAATCTCTGTCTGTCGATGATGTAATCTAACAGAAATCTTTTTGTATCACCCTGCCTTTTCCAAGTATACCTCCTCCTCTTATGATTCTTGGACAGAGTATTCGCGATTACTAGCTGAAACTTGTTACAAAACTCAATTAGTCTTTCTCTTCCCTCATTCCTTGCCCCAAGCCCATATACTCCTGTAACCTTTTCTTGTACTCCTTCCCCTACATCTACATTCCAGTCCACCACGTTTATTAGATTTTCATCCCCCTTCACATACTGCATTACCTTTTCAATATCCTCATACACTTTTTCTATCTCTTAATCTTCAGTTTGCGGGGTTGGTATGTAAACTATCGTTGTCAGAGTTGATTTTCTGTCAATTCTGATTAAAACAACGCTGTCACAGAACTGTTCACAGTATCACACTCTCCGCCCAACCTTTCTCTTCATAATGAATCCCACTCTAGTTACACAGTTCTCTGCTGCTTTTAATATTATCCTATACTCAACTGACCAGAAATCCTTGTCTTCTTTCCACTTCACTGACGCCTACTATATCTAGATTCAACCTTAACATTTCCCTTTTCAGTATTCTTAGCTCTCCTACCACATTCAAGCTTCTGACAATCCACTCCCCCAGTCGTACAATGTTATCATTTCGTTGATTTTTTTTTCCTTCGTATGGTAACTTCTCCCTTGGCACTCCCCTCTCGGAGTTCCAAATGGGGGACTATTCCTGAATCTTCTGGCGATGAAGAGATCATCATGACATTTCTTCAATTACAGGCTACATGTCCTAAGGATACACGTTACGTGTCTTTAATGCAGTGGTTTACATAGCCTTCTGCATCCTCATGCCGCTGATCATTGCTGATTCTTCCACCTTTAGGGGCAGTTTCCCACCCCTAGGACAAGAGAGTCTCCTGAACCTCTGCCTGCTCCTCCACCCTGTTTGATAAGGCCGTTGACAGAATGAGGTTGACTGCTTATGCCGGAAGTCTTAGGCCGCCAACGCTGATTAGTAATCAAAATTTAAGCAGTGGTGGGATTCGAACCCGGTACTGAAGACATTCTGAATATGAGTCAAAGAAGCTACCCCATTTTTTTGACGATTATCACTTTTCTTTTACTTTTTCACATGTCAGCACTTTACCACAGAGCTACTCTTTTTTTGTTTATTTTTTTCCCCCCGACATAGGAAACAAACCGAAATTGTACACTCAAATAGCAGTGTATTCCTTCAAAGAACGAAAATATTCACTCTTTTTTTCCAAAGTACTCACTGAAGGCAATAAATTAAAATAAAACAAAAGAAGTCACTTCGACAAAAACAAAGGGGTGAAATCAAAAAAATATATAGAGGAAGGAATGGGGCGTCAATTTTAACTTGCCCACACATTCTTTCTTCCTTCACTTCTACATGGTGGAACATCTAAATCCATAGAAGTGTCCACAAAAATCAAAAATGAAGTTAAAAAAAAGTGTGTGTGTGGGGGGGGGGGCACGGCAACTCATCCAACGCCTTGTCAATGAAAAACAAGATACAACATATTAGAAAAAAATTCACGATAACGAGGCATCCAGAGCCACGTCCAGTGTGCGGTGGCCTTATATCGGGGAAAGGCACACGGATGTGCGTCATATCCACTCACCATCACGTAGTGGACATAATAGGCAACAAGCCACATTAAGGTATTGTTTTTCGATCGAGGATAGAAGGTTGAATCGGGATGCACGAGAATCTTCCCCGAGATAGCCGCCTCCGACGTACCACGAGGACGCCACTTCCATCGGGAAAATCGGGAGGCTGATGTTAGAACAAACAATCTTCCAGTTCGTTTCTGGCGACAGGGTTTCCACCGAGGGTATACTATGAGGAACTGGCCAGCGGCTTAAGAGAATTTGTAGGGAGAGATTCGCTTGGGAAAGGATATTTACTCCTAAATAACTGACCTCAAAAAAATTCCTTGACGTGCCGTAATTTACAGCTAATGCTACCAATATCTACTGGAGCTGTTAAACTCGCCGGTCTGATACAGTCATAAGGGCGAGCTGTAAGTGACTGGGGGGCGCGTTGACACGTTAACACGGTGCGACGGATGAATAAGGCAGAAGCCTTAACCCGTATGACAGGGAGGCCCAAACCTCCCCTTGCAAACGGGGCCGCGCCATACACAGTGGCGCCAGAAAAAACCTGCCAGTTAAACTTTGCAACTTGCGGGACATCATCACAGGAAGTGGAAAGATTTTTGCAATAAAATAAGCCTTACATAACACATACGTTTCCATGGCCCGAACCTTATGAAGAAGTGAGAGGGAGCGACGCTCGTGTTCAATGATTGCACCCTGAATCTTATCCGTGACAGACTGCCAGTTTATCGTAGCCATCTTTAGCGGACAGCTGTTAATTATAACACCCAACGATCGATATCGGGTGACCTTCGAAGCCCATGGATTTCAGCAGCGTCAAATCCTCGCAAATTAATAAACGACATTTCTGGTCATTAACCCGCACACCCGTAAGACGACAAATGGCATCTAAAACTTCCTTCAGGAGTGGTATATCATCTGGGTATGGAGAAGAACCATAAAGTCATCAGCATATGCACGAAGGGTAAACCTTTCTCCCAGCAGCGACCAGCCACTCAAACGAGCAGCTATAGTTCGCAATAATGGTTCCAGAAACAGCACGTAGAGCGACATTGATAATGGACTCTCTTGAAGGACTCCCTGACACACCGCGATGGGGGAAGTAAGTCGACCATTTACGTCAATGGACGCCCGAATACCAGTGATGAGAGAGCTAAACAGCCGTCTTGCAACATTGTAACCAACAGTCGTCAATACTCGCATAAGGAATCCATGATTGACGAGGTCGAACGCTTGGTGAAAATCAATGAAAAGCAGAGCGCTTGACACGGGAATGATGGAAGCAATCGAAATTAAATTTCGACGTTCAGCAGCGGGAGTCGGAAGAGTACGACCAGGATGACAACTTTGAAGGCTCGCGATGATGGTTGTCAACAATATCGATAGTCGGCTATTGACCGCTCTCGCCACTATTTTATAATCATAGTTGAAGAATGTTATCGGGCGGACCTAATCCACACGCAAACGTTCGGCTTCTTACGAATCAGGACTATTTTGGCAACCTTAAAGCTGGGCGGCAGAAGGCCTCCGTATAACACTTCATTCACCATGGAACTTATCGTATCTCCTATTAGGGGCCAAAATCGAATATAAAATTCTTTGGGAAGGCCATCGGGGGCACGTGATTTACGGGAGGGAGAACCAGCCACAATATCAAGTATATCATCACGATGGAATACAGAGAAAATCTTTTCCTGGAGAGCTGGTGTAAAAACACGGAGGGCAGTGAAATCAACAGTCGGTGGACCGTCTGAATCAACTTCAGCATAAAGCTCGGAATAGTACTGGTAAAGTTCACGCATGATATGAGATTGGGAGGACCACTCACGCCCATCTAGAGAACGAATGGTAGAAAGACACGTCCTTTGAGATCGCCTGTGAAGCCGGAGAAGATGCCAGAGAGAGGTCAACTCATCCTGTACGATTGAACGAGGCTGGGAACGCAGTCGGTCCCCATCCATTTGCCTACGTTTGAGTTGGAGAAGTTTTGCCTTCACACGGTGTACGTCGACGACCCTCAATGGGGCGTCACGAGCATTATCGCAAAGATCGCGAAGGACTGCATAATAAAATTCCCTATGCGCCTTATTTCAGCGGCTTTTTCAGTGCTAAAATGCTTTGAGTGTATTTCGAATCCGGGGTTTAGCAAAGGTAACCCACCATTCGAGAAGTGAGGAATAACGCGTCTGGGACTGGGTTGCCCGCCGCCATACGTTTGCGATGATGTCTTCCAGAGAGGGGTCCGTGAGATGTAGAGTGTTTAGCTTCCATAAAGGGCGCGAAAGATGGATCCGCTGTGAGATGTGGTTAAAAGTCATGGAAACAGCACAGTGATCAGTGATACTGGCAGGAATGACATCAGTCGATAGAAGCTGACTACATATGGGGGCAGATAAATAAAAGAGGTCCAATCAGCTACTGGAAGTAGCTGTAAAAAACGGTAACTGCACCAATGTAGGATATATGCAAACCCAAGCATCTTGGAGATGCAAGGACGTCACCATATCATTAAGTACACGACAAAATCTATAATTGGGGGTCTGGTCAACACGGCGTAAGACGCAGTAAGAATCGCCCCCTAACAAAACCTGGCGCCGGTTCCGTCGGAGTAAATAAAGAACTTCTTCCTTACAAAACCGCGCACGATCGGATGAACGATCGGATCCAGACGGAGCGTAAAGAAAAATTAATGTGAAGGCATGAAAACTACAGCCTGTACCGCGACCATCATCTAGCGTTTCGAAGTACGTCAGCGTGAGTCCATCTCGATAAAGCAAAGCCACACCGATAGAATTTTCAGGAGCGACATTGAAAAACATAGAATATCCAGGAAGACAAAACACATCAAATAATACCTCTTGTACACACACTATATCAGCTTGGGATTCGTAAATAAACTGGCGTAACGCAGCAAGCTGTAATTGGGAACGTATCCTATTAACATTGAGGGTTACAAATGTATACGCCTGCATCCGTTAATACATGTATGGGAAAAGCACTATCACGTCCGTCTCTCCCCAACGTCCGGAGGCGGCGAAAAGAAGGTATAATGCTAGTCCTCCCCACCTGACACCGAGGAATCCTCGCTTTTCTTTTTACCAAGCGCCACGGCACGGGTAGGTTGAAAACGCTGTTTCACACCACTCCGTGAAAACATACATTCTTGATGTGGAGGGGTTGGGGGCACGTCAAGCCCTGATTCGACAGAGGAGCCATCGTTACCGTACTTATCGGAAATCGGGGAACACAACTCAGAATGACCAACAGTGACATCAGGTACAGAAGAGACAAGTAATGCAGTACCGGTGTCGGATGACATCTCCTGAACATCAGGAAGAGAACCCGTAGAATCCTGTTGCTCGACTGTCTCAGCCTGGAGGAGGGGTGGTCCTGCACTAGAACACTGTAAAGGCTGGCCGGCAGGCGACGTCTCTGCGGGAACAACGGAACCCACGGGAACCGTCACGTCGACGGGTGAAGTGGGGGACGCAGATTGAACGTATATTTCAACATCAACAGAAGCAGCTACATCCTCTCTGGTAATACTGGAATCACAATTAACATCAATAGACAGCGCATTAAGCCATAAGGTGCACCCTCTGTCAACGCCGTGTGAGAAGGACTTGACTGGAGTGGGGCGTTCTCGAAATCTGTACCGTCCTCAGTCCGCCGGCGTTTGACGTGCGCTGCAGGAGCAGCCCTCGTGGACAGAGGCCGCACTGGTACGCGTCGGTAACGGTGGAAATTCGCGAGGAGTAGGGAGTAATGTTGCCCTTACATCGCTTAAAGCTGGAGACTGGCTGACAGCTGCGATGTTACTATGTCTGCTAACGTTAAAGGAAGACGGTTTTGATAAGACGGCGCTGGCAATCAGATCTGAGATGACAGCTTTCGTTACAGAGAAAACAAGTTCCTTCTTGCGCTGTATACGTAACATGGATTCGGTGACCACAAACAGTTAAGTGGGAAGGAATATTCTTTTTAACGCACATGTCCACAGTCCACATACCGTTACAACAGTGGAAACGATGTTGTGCTGACCAGAGTTCCCGTCGGATATGCCGTATGACTCCCATCGGAAGCAACGCTGTCTTACGAAATGAATCGTCCACTTCAGGAGGAAGGCTATAAATTCCAACCGGAGTGTACTCGACTGCCGCATTTTCAAGGAGGACTTGACTAACGGAACCACCTCGCTGTGTAAACAACACTTTAGAACCAACGCGGGAGAGAAGTCTTTGTACTTGAACGGGATCATAAAACTTCACAAAGAATGCATACAAATCAGAATCAAAGTAAGGCACCTGATCAGATGTAACACGGATAACATCAGCCAACCAATCGTGAATGTCTAAGGAGCCAGGTTGAACACGACGCGTACTCTTGTCAAAACTAAAACGAATAGTAGCTCGACGAGGAACAGATTTAGGAGACTCGACAGACACCATGGCGCGGGCAGAAAACAACGCCGCCAAGAGGAAAAAGCCAACAAACTCCGCTACGCAACTACGATGTGACTCCGGCCGATACACCAACAAGACTGAGTAGCTTCGACACAAGCGGTGCTACGGCACAGGCGGAGGTTAACGACAACCTGCTCGCTCGACGCGCAGGGCGACACTACCCCTAGACCACGGGTGCTACCCCTAGACCACTGGTCCTGAAAGTCATGTATCGACATTTATTACAGGAAAAATATGGACTGCTAAGTACTCACCATGGACATCAGCAGGGCGACGGAAAATAAGTGTCCAGGAGGTGCAGAGATCAACCTTCTATGGGATGTATGTATTACAATTCACGAAATGGACACTTTCAACATTCAACAAATGTTCTAAACAAACCATTAACTTGCACCCTGAACACCAAATCAGACTTGGCGCGTGACAGTGGTGACAAAGGTTCGCACCATCAAGATCGAAGAGGAGTCACGGAAGAAACGAACATGCAGATTTGTGTGTAGGTTCCTGGTGTTGTGAACCGCAATGTGACATACCTTTCAGGGTGGATAGTTAACTCCAAAGGGGTATGTTTTTATACTCAAGCCAACAATCAAGCGAAAGCAATTTATTCTCACTATCTATTGGCCAAAGGCAGTGCTCAATTCTCTTAAGCCTATTGTCCCACTCTTGCCGCTTGTGGCGTAAATATTCCGTACTGCTCTCACACACACGAGACAGAATCGTAGGAGGCAGAGCATCTCCCAGTTCTCACAGTACAATAAATAACTATCCAGTCAATTTACCATCCAAAATAACAGTCAGCATAATTGTATACCAATGTGTTAATGCAGTGATATTAGTTGATCTTGATCCAACTCTATTGACACTTGTAAGTTGTAGCGTCCGTCTGATATGCGTTTCCTTTTCAAATCCCGACGATGGAATAAGTTCGTTTACAATACAAACAACTTTTCGAGCCGAATCCGTAGTTTGTTGTACATCATCAAGTTGATGCTTTGTTTGAAATTTCGTTATCTTATGTCTTCCAAATCTGTAGCGCTGTTTACAGCTGTGCAACCATATATCGCTTCTCGTGAAATAATTGTAAGCTATGTAGCACGCAATTTGATGTGCGTAACGTAGTTGACCACTACCATCCGCATGCAAATTGTATCGAGCATCCCTGAAATGCGCAAACACCAGATTTTGTAACAAGTCCACCTCATCCTTCCTTGAATACCTGTAGTTTTCTACTGCATTATACGGTCATATTGCTGCGGACTTACTCGAAATCTGTTCATCATTCTTTTTTCACTATGCTGCGGATGATCTTCCATGTATGTAATTATAGATAGTACCCGCTACTTGGATAACAATTGTCTTTTATTACGTTTCACTGGAGACGGGGTTTGTGGCTCCCTGTCCAAAAGTATGACTAACTACATGGCACCACACCTGTTTCAAAATAACTTCCACTTTTTAAGCAAGTATCGTCGTCAGTCGAACGTATACAACACCATGCATTCCACTGACTCTATGCTGCAGAAACCGTAATATTTCCTCTGTTACTCCTTATAGCTCAGCAAAATTCCGTGGGATCCTTTTCGACACGATCTCATCTTCGGCAGCTGTTGCAGGTATAATACAATTTTTGCTTTGTGTATCGTCCACATAGCTTTGCTTTGTATGAACACCACTGACACTGCTGCACTGTCGTGAGATACTGGTTCACTAAGCAGTTCAACTACGCTCCGTAGCATCATGATGGATAGCTGCAGTGAAACACTCTCTTGCAATGCTTCGAATGCCGTAGTCATCATTGGCCTTTTGCGACCTCGCACTCAAGTACGCTTATGCAAACCCCAGGAAGCACAATATTTTTCTTGATTGTCGTTCGACTACTGTGGCACTATCGTCTCCTTCTTTCCATCGTCAGTCATTTGCTTTGTATTTGCACGAAAAGTATGTCGGACCTCTTCAAATAAGTATGTTGTACATCATGATCGTTGCTTAAGTCTCCACAGTACACCGTGGAACTTTAACTACTCAAATTAAACTCGGAAAAAGAGCACAAAGTGAAATTTATTAAAACATTAATACTACATTAATCTGAAATTAGAAGGAAAGTCAGCATCTGCCGTAATATTGATGATAGCAAAATCGATTTTCAATCACATAGTGATCATCTTCAGTGCTGTGGTGTACAAATTAAAGTCTTAGGCACTGATATCAAGTTATTACCAGTAACCAAAGCTAAGAAACGGTCGTTTGTACATCACAGAAAATCGATTTTGCTATGAATAAACCATCAATATTACGGCCAACGCTGACTTTCCTTCTAATTTCACGTATATGGTCGTTGTACACACAACACTCCATGGCGTCGTCAATCAATAAACTACATTAATCTAGTATGTTACCAAAATCCTCATTACAAAAACTTAATAGGAAAGAGAATACGACAAGTTTCTGGAGCAGTAACAGTTCATGCGGAATAAGTCGTCACAGACAGACAAAGTGCGTCATGCTCCCAAACTCCACTTAAATTTGAAAGCAACATCACACGTCCTCTCTAACACGAATCTGAAAACATATAATTTATTCCAGAATTCACAACGTTGTGATATTAACAGGACATATATGGCTCCATAACGAGACTATTTCAGAATTATTTTAAGACAGATTTTAGTCATCCTAAATCCAAACAACTCTATATTACAATTTTCTGTCGATGGTACCCTGTACACTTACTTAAAAATTATCACTTAATACCAGCAATAGCATTACTAAAATCTGAAACCAACAATTGCATTACTAAAATCTAAATCACTCTGTATTAAATTTAAAAGCATGGGACACATGGGTCATCAAAGGGACGTTCCTGTTTACTGCCCACAAAGGTAACCGGTTTTTAGCACAGCTAAGGTTCATCTGAAACAGAGGTGCTATACGGTACAGCTCCTGCTGTCGAACAAGATACAGGTAGATCCACGTGAATTCTGATGACACAGTTAGCACTCGACAGTTGGGTGAAAATGATTTGATACCAAAAATTCACTATAACCCAGTCCCCGCATCACTGTATTGTGGACTTCATACTCGCAGACAAAGTACGAACTAACCCGAAAGGCAAACAATCACTAAAAATGTATGCTCCGTTATGTGACTTCTATGATGCCGAGGGGACCACATGCAAAGACTAACTATACCACCCCAGAGTATGCGGAAAAATACAGTGCCAACAAGCATTGAATAAAGTCCATTCAAAGCATCAAATTCAATCCCATACGGAATTAATCAGAAGGCCTACCACATGACAGTCCCGTGACACTGCCCGTCTGTACTGCACAACAGGAAGCTGATCCCATCCACCACTTTCCATGAAACGCAACGTACTGTCATGTCCATGGTATACGGGCCATTCTCTTTTCTGAAGGCAATGACTCAAAGTCTTAACAAATTTAAATACAATAACTACTGTAAATCTCCATGTAAGTCTGTGAGAACACAGAGTGCCATAGTCCCACTTGTAATACACACGTTCCGTTACGTCCTGCCCCCACACACTCCTCGCACTTGCTTGTTTTCACTCTGTGATCCCCCATGTAACAACCGTTCTGGCTACAGCCACCACAAAACTATGTATAGGCAAAAATGTGTCAGCTGGGACAACAGTCTTTATTCGTTCCATTTTTTATTTGGGAAAATGTTTTATCTTGTATGGCAAATCAGTATCGCATTCATATCTACTTCATGGGTGTTCTGAATCTTTCTTTAATTTGACCCAAAAGGGAAACCTCTCGAGCTGATTTTGACATCAGATTGTACAGAAGATTTGTGTTGTTTTTTTTTCAGTATTTTTACGACTACTCAACAAATCATTATTTTCTTGAAAGACGTTCACATTTCGGTATTCACGTTTTCTTTTTATAGGAGCCGTAATTTGCTGAGTTGCCCCTCAGCTTTATATTAGTTCTATTAATTCTATACACTTTCAATGCCCTTGCATTATCATAATTCTTCTGATAGTATATTATTTCCAATTTTTTTCCTGATTGTTTTGTTGATAAGAATCAAGGAAAAACTTTTGTTTGAGACATTTATATTTTCTGAAGCCCGAATTGTAAATTTTATTTCTTTTTCCTCATCTACAAAACACAAGATTTTTCGAATAAAGTTATACATTCAGAATCGCGTTAAAGAGATGAGTAAATAATTAAGTCACTCCAAGTCGTAGGGGATAATTATGAACTGGGGTAAGGGATAATTTTCAGCTGGAGTAGAGGTATTAGAAGATAATATCGCGATACAGTGGAGAGGCTGTGCAGTATCTCCACAAGGGACTGGTATATGTCCGTTCTGCCAGTTACAACGCCTATTTTGAATATGATTTGCTATAACTCTAGTCAGAAGCGATCAATGATTATTTAATATTTTGCGAAGGCCTAGTAGAACAAGTAACCTGTCGTGTTTACGAGCATGTAATACAAAATGAAATTTATTGCGAGAAGTAATGATGACGTGGAACACGTGAATTTAAGTTGTAACGATAACATGCATTATTTAATGGCATGTATTTGCCGTAAATGATCTTACGTGAAGAATCAGTAGCAGTCAAATCTACTGTTAGAATTTTATAAGTTATAATTTCGAGCATTTGGTACTACGTACATTGTGAATAATGTGTAAATTAAATAAAAGAGATTAAATAGATGTACAACATTTATCACGTAGTGACAGTATGCCGTTGCATACAAGTTTCATTTTGATCTCCAAAATACAGTTTTCCCTGGAACAAGTAAGTTAAGAAACATGTAATGTATCAGACAAAGATATGTGGTAAGTAGACTCGTAGGCTTACCACCCGCCCCACAACGCGCAGCGATACAAGCAGTTCATAATTGATGGGATGTAGTGTTAATGATTAACAACCGTCTCGGCAAAGGATTTGCACTGCACATCAAAGCACTTCAGAATTACCTCTTGTAAGACTTGTAAGTAAGCTGTTTAGGTTTTTATTTTGGTAACACCATCTAGCGCTCTGTATGAAAAACACTGACAGTGCTGTGTGAAGTCTATGGTTGTTTGGCATTGTTGGAATATTCGCTATTGTAGTGTTGGGCAGTTGGATGTGAACAGCGCGTAGCGTTGTGGAGTTGGATGTGAGATGCCAGCAGTGGTGGATGTGGGCAGAGAGATGGCAGAGTTTTGAGCGAACGATCTGGACGTGTGTCCGTCAGAAAATGGAAATTTGTTTAATCGGATGTGACAAAATTATATATATACTTTTGAACGCTATTAAGGTAAATACATTGTTTGTTCTCTATCTAACTATGTCTATCAGTAGTAAGTGTCTACAGTGGTTAGAATCATATTATTTAGCTGGTAGTATTGGCGCTCGGTGTATTGCAGTTGTTCGAGTAACGAAGATTTTTGTGAGGTAAGTGATTCATGAAAGGTATAGGTTATTGTTAGTCAGTGCCATTCTTTTGTAGGAATTATTGAAAGTCAGATTACGTTGAGCTAAAGATATTGAGTGTCAGTTTAGTGATGATCGGGATAAGTAAAGAGAGAAATGTCTGAGTACGTTCAGTTTCGCTCAACTGTTTGAAAATCAAATAACGTAAGGAGTTTAAAAGGATAGCCATTCTCAATTTTTCAATGGGGACGTTTCAGACTGCTTGCTTATGTAAGAATAAATTACGGGCTCCTTTCCAAACGACATTGATTAGATTTTAATAATGTAGCACGAATTTTGGTTAAGATTTTTTTTTCTCAGCTGTATATTGACGACGAAGAACTTATTAGCTGTAGAAATTGTTTGTTCTGTGTGGCATCACTCCTGAATGTCGTGAATTGGTACCACTTCTACGAAAATAAATGGTTTTTTGTTATGTAATTATATTCATGTTTACTAAAGTATTTAAGAAAAATCTGTAAGACTGGATTATTTTTGTTTAGCGTTATGATGAACGAATACTGATATTGACGTAAGTTAGCAAAGCAAAGAGATTGCGAAGGCGCAATAAAAGAGCTCTGTCGCAGATGACAAAGAGTGTGAAAGGAAGAACCATTTTAGTCAGATAATTCTGAAAGAGTCTTACTTCAGTATATGATGGAGCTCAATGATACTGCTCTATATAGTTTGCTGCAATCAAGCGGAGTCAATGCTAGTTGTGGTGCAAGATCAGTCAAGGAAATAAATCCAAATTTAGATTTGTATCACGATTCAAAATTTTGACTGTCGTTATTGTGATCTTCATCCCAATGACCGATTTCAAGCAGTATTGAATGACGGTCTATCCTATGCTACCCCTTTTATCTCTGCATAATTATTGTAACATATACTGACAAGCAAAAACATTGTATCTACTGCGCACCGCAACGGTGGATGCCACCTGTTGGCTTTGCGGGCACGTGACGCGGGACAGAAGTATGTAAGCGGAGTAGATCGGACGGAATATCACCTTACAGAAGTTTCGGCCTGCAAATGGGGAAATCCATTGAGCGAAATGGCTTTGACAAAGGTTTGATTATTATTACGCAGTGCCTGTGGACGAGTATCTCGAAAACGGCGAAGATGGTCGAATGTTCACGAGCAACTGTCGAGAGCATATACGGAAAGGAGCAAAAGACTGTGAAACAACCACTGGGCACTAAATGGTTGGAAGTAGACTATTCTTCCTAGAACGTGGAGTTCGGATGCTTTGGTGCTCTGTAAAGTAGGAGAGAACGTGATTTGTGGCATCTCTGCTCAAAGAGCACAGTACTGGTGCATGCACAAGTCTTTCGGAGCACACCGTTCATTATACATTGTTGACATGGAACTCCAAAACAAAACAGAACTAATCTTCACTTGTTGACCCAGTGACGTCATCAGGTTTGCAGTGGGCACGTGACCATTCGGATTCAATCGGCGTTCAATGTAAACGTGTCCCCACTTTGGGTGAATAACATTTTTCCTACACTACGTTCGTGATCGTTTCCACAAACGCAGTGCAGTGCGCCACGGACACAGGCTGGTGGGAGCAGTATTATGCTATGATGTTGCATGGAACCTGTTGTAACAATCGAAGACACAGTGACAGCTGTGAACGACCTGCATCCCATCATGGCTCATGTCTCCCTTCATGGCTATCTCAACTTTCAAGATTATAGTATTTCGTGTCTGGAAACCAAAACCGTGCTACAGTGGTTTCAAATTGAAATGGCTCTGAGCACTATGGGACTTAACTGCTGAGGTCATCAGTGCCCTAGTACTTAGAACTACTTAAACCTAACTAAAGACATCATACAGATCCATGTCCGAAGCAGGATTCGAACCTGCGACCATAGCGGTCGCGCGGTTCCAGACTGTAGCGCCTAGAACGGCTCGGCCACACTGGCCGGCTTACAGTGGTTTGGGGTGAATTATAGTGAACTCATGTTGATGACTCGACGACCAAAGAATACTAATCTAAGTCCTATGGAACCGATCTGGGTAGCTGTCTGGTGCCATTGCCCTAAAAGCAAATCAGAGATCCGTTAATTACGCGAATTACATGACCTGTTCGTTGAAATCTAATAGCACTTATCTCCACAGACCGACCAACAAACCGTCGGATCCCTGATACGCAGAATTAGTGATGTTTTTATTTCCAAAGACGGACATACAAGCTATTACGCAGGTTGTAATAATGTTTTGGCTCATCAGTGTACTACAGTATATCTTTGGTCCCCCTGTACAATTCCCCCATCCCACTCCCAGCCCTACTCCCTAACTTCCACTATCAAATTGGCGATAGCTGATGGTGTGACATAACCTTTGTAAGTGGGACCTATCGATTTTTTTCGGACAAATGAACAAGATCCCTAAGAGATGTATTAGTTCACGAATTTATTTCTGGGCTGAAAATAAGATATTCCTACGCTGCACCCACACAACTTGGGCAAACTGTGTACTTCCTTTTTAAATGTTTGCTTGTAGTCATGCTTATTTGATTTCTTCACTCTATGTATCAAAGGATCTGTACTCGGAGGCCCTAGTTTCTTTTTGGCTAACTTTTCCTGGTAATTTACTTTTATGTTCCCAGAATGAGATTTTCACTCTGCAGCAGAGTATGCACTGATACGAAATTTCAAGGCAGATTAAAGTTGTGTGCTGGACCGAGACTCGAACAAGTGACCTTTGCCTTTCATACGAATATGCTCTACCGACTGAGCTACCCAGGCATCACTGTTAGCATTTAAAATAGATTGAATAGAGTTCATGTTTACACTGTACACGAAAGCTGATTCCTGCGCAGTAAACAACCAACTCCAAACACGAAGTGTCGTTTCTGGAAATCATTAAACTCAAGTAGTAATGTGTACTAACATGGTCACTTGCCTAGAACAGAAACGCGTTGAGATTCGTAAGGGGCTAAAGCACACTGCTGTCGATCCCACATTTAAGTGAATATCAGAGACGATAGTGATATAGCTATTCGTGAATTTTCATATACACAATGTGGGCCTCATGTGAAGATAAACCTGAAACACCATAAGATCAACATATTTCGGAAGCATGAATAAATGCTACAACCTCACAATGAAGCTGATATGTTTTAGAACCTTATGATTCTTAGCGCCTCGAATGAATTACTGTATGATAAAATTCATAACTGTGTAATATAGCTCATTCAAAACCCCGAAAATAGATTTGCTCGCAGTACAGCTTTAACATATTTGACGTCCGAATAATTTTGTTACAGTATATAGGAAGTGAATTAGCATATGTGACGAGTCTGGTATCATCTAGCAGGATCTATGCCGAGCAAAAGGGTATAAAATTCTGCCGCAGTGTGCTGCCACCTGGTGGCACTCATGTAGACTTCCTGTTGAGTGGCAATGATTAGCTGTTCACATCGTAAATCGTGCACGTTGCTTAGCAAGTATATATGTATTATCCCTTAAGGCATTTACGTCACACGAGTTGCACATGCGCAAAAGGTCCTCGAAACGTGAACAACTGAAGGTGTGCTCGTGAACCTCATGCAAAGTTTCACAGAGTCTAGCGGAGCAGTTGCGCTGTAGATTGAGTGCCGTATCTTTGAGATTGTAGCATTGAAAGCATTGAAAGAAAAATAATCAATAAAACAGCAAGGTGTCAAAAGTGAGGGTGTTCACGTGCTCTTTAGCTATTACACGGCAGCCGGCACTGCCTACAGCCACAAATCACTCTTTTTGGCAACAGAGTTGAGTGACAATGCCTATGGCATTGTGAGGTTGTGAATTCGCTTTTGGTAAGAAGAATGCGTTTTCTTAGCTAGAAGCCTGCGTGATCGGATCCAAACACACAGCCCAGCGCTCTCACAATTTCACATTTTCTTTATATTCTAAACGGTGGATGCTCACCGCTTTCAGCTAAATCGATTTGATGCTGTTCAACAAAGAAAGCCTTTAAGTACGTACTTCCAGGCAATGTAGCGATTTTCAAAATCAACGAGGCAGGCAAAAGTGGTAGAGTTTCAATTAGCGACAGAATAAAACCCCATATAACGTAGCAAAGTACTTTAACGATTTCATCTCAACAGTAATTACCATATGAACAGGCTAATAGTTCTGTACTAACAACGCCTTTGGGAGCTGTCACGTAGTAAATTGGGAGGGAAAATTAGCGACTTCAGGAAACAGCGTCACAGCCAGTATGATAAACTGCTTTTATATCTTACGATGTGAGGTGTTCTGGAAATTGAAAAATCCATTAATTGACGGTGTTCGCGTGTACTGGCAAAGCTTCCTGCGTGATCACTCAGTAAACATCGTGACACTTCTTGTTCTTTTGGCCTATAGACATAAACTAAACGGCAAGAAACGTCAGTCAAATTAAATCAGGCGATGCAGCGGGTGTTTTGTTAGATAGGCAGCAAACTACCTAATGGCAGCAGAAGTAAAACAGATCTGAAACGGTAGACTGGCAAAAGCAAGAACAACATTTCATGGAAAAGAGCCATGCTTACATAAAAGACAGATTTCAATATTACGAAGGCATTTCTGAAATCATCGGTCACCTATACTGCTGTTACTGTGTAGGTTGCTGTCAGTGCCGGCCGGGGTGGCGGTTCTAAGCGCTACAGTCGGGAGCCGCGCGGTGGCTACGGTCGCAGGTTCGAATCCTGCCTCGGGCATGGATGTGTGTGATGTCCTTAGGTTAGTTAGGTTTAAGTAGTTCTGAGTTTTATGGAACTGATAACCTCAGAAGCTAAGTCCCATAGTGCTCAGAGCCATTTGAAGTATTTTTTGCTGTCAGTGGTCATATACATTATCTCTAGATAAGTGTGAACCATGAACAGAGTCACAGAAATTCCAATAACACTCGTTGGGGCTTTATTCAGGTTTCTACTCTTTTTAGACAGATGGTCACAACATATGTATGAAATTTTGAGAGTGTAATGTCTCGTGCGTCCGCAGCTCGTGGTCTCGCTGTGGCTTTCTCGCTCCCCGATCACGAGGTACGGGGTTCGATTCCCGGAGGGATCAGGGATTTTCACCGGTCCGAGATGACTAGGTGTTGTTGTGTCGTCTTCATCATCATCATTCCTGCCCATTGCGGTCGGAAGAAGGCAACGGCAAACCATTTTGCCTAGTACGGCGGTGCGGGTCTCCCGCATCGTTCCCCTACGCTCTGTTCAAATGTGTGTGAATTCCTAAGGGACCAAACTACTTAGGTCATCAGTCCCTAGACTTACACACCGCTTAAACTAACTTATGCTAAAAACAACATACGCCCATGGCCGACGGAGGACTCGGACCTCCCGGCAGGAGGGGCCATACAGTCCGTGACATGACGCCTCAAACAGCGCGGCCACTCCGCTTGGCTCCCTGCGCTCTGTCAAGAAGCATGGGACTTCATTTCAAAGTCTCTTGCTAGGGTGGATGCCCGGAATCATACAGGACTCCAGCTATGAAAAACCATTTCATTTGGCAATAGTGTACTTATAATTTTGTAACTTAATTGGCTTTGCTGGCAACTCTGTTGTCGTAACAGTGATTTGCGAGTTGAGGCTCATTTCTTCTGCTAAAGTGGCTTGACTTTTTCTTGTTACCTCCATAAAACTTGAAATTTTGATAAATGTTTTTGATCCCAGGGAGCTCGTTTCATGCACAAACCACCCGTTCACTTATCTTCCACGCTGCCAGCTATCTACACTAGCTACGATTATGGCAATGAGAAACTGTTTACTGCAACAAAGCCATGTCCACAAGCTGTAAAGTACTCGCTTGGTAGTCATGAAACTCACTGCCGGCGGCCAGCAAATAGGCCACAGAGAACTTTGATGAATGAGGTGCTCAAAGTCGGACGGTCTTCCTGAAAAGTATTCGCAAAAACGTGTACATCGTCGCAAACTGTATCGTTTCGCATGTTTGAAGTAGACCGCAAAACAGGTGGTACATCGTCATAATGTTTTGGTTGATAAGTAATGTAAAGGTAATCATCATATGACGTCATTTTTCGGGAGGCCTATCCTTGCGTTTTTCAGCTGCCAAGTGTAAGTCTTCTTTTCTTTTGCTGCTAAGGTGACCTGAACGTCAATGATATGAAAATGTCTCTCAGTACAACACCTTGTTGCCATGCAGGTAAAAAGTCTCGCACATATTTGGCAATCGAACTAGGGTACTCCGCATGATAATCCGCCACACCAGCCTCTCACCTACAAGGGCAAACTGCATTACATCAGTAACTGAAGATAAATGTTGCAAAATTTCTTAAATTACTGCACATAGACTGCTAGACTGCATGAATAAGGATTAGGCTCCATGGACGCTATTATCATGTATTTAAAAGGAGAGGACAGTAATCTGTGGCAAGATAACAGCTGAAGAGTTACATTAATGACACATGAAGTGCGTTTCCGTAAGAGCGTGCCAAAATTTAACAGGACATAAAGGATACTTCACAGAACAATTTGAGGTAGGGGACCTGGGGTTGGAGATTCCAATTTAAGGAGATAATTGGAGCAAAATCACGTTACTGTGTACTTTTCTTGCGTTAGTTACAGTTAATGACAAATATCACCCCTGACACATTGAACATACCGTTTGTACTGTATCTTAAAAAATGGTCTGAATCTGATGGCCATCAACCTCAATGCAAGCATGACACTGGCGAACGGGGAAGTACGTTGCAATGCTCTCTCTGCTGAAAGTTTGTAGAGTGAACGATTTTTAGGTGTCAATCGTCACGACGAGTATTTATTTCTCTCGATCGACGAATGCGGAAGACTGGTTCATTGGAAAGAAGAAGAGAGACCTAGCAACGTGAGGACCACTCGCACACAAGGTGCGTGTCAGCGAGTTCTGCGAAACTGTACTGGTACTGCTCCATCGTATTGTAATTTACGTCTCTGATCAGTACTGAGTAACGAATGCATCTATCGTTGTTTGATAGCATGTTCCGCCATGGAACGATGTAAATACGATACAACAGAGTCACTTTAAGGACAAGTAAAGTAAACAAAATCTGCATCGTGACTTCCGAGTAATCTGGCTCGTCATCTCTGTTTCCTCGAAGGAAATAAAGAACGAAAATATGAAGTAACAGCATGTGTATAAAAATGTACGTATGTTAGGTGTAAATAAGAAAGAAAACAGTGATGTTAGACAAAGCAGTAGATAAGTTTACTTCCATATATCCTTAAGCTGGTGTCTTTGACTCCATTTTCCGCACCTCAAATTATTCAGTAGAGCAGAGCGTTCTATATGTCCTCCTACACTTTCGTTCCCTCTTACGGGAACACCGCTGCATAGTGCTGGAGTGAGCGGTAATAACTGAATATCCTGTTCCAGATTATATCTGACCAAGAAATTCTTAGTCGATGTTGAAAGATTATCTTTTTCTATATTAATATCGGACTGCTTTATGTTGGTATGTTGTATACACACATTAAATATACTTAATCGTACAGTCACCTGCCTGGACGGCCATGTGTGGTAATGCACCGTTTCCAGGATCGAAATTGGCCGGCAGTTGACAGACGTGGGCCGCCGTGCCGGCTAGCTGAGATGTGGTTTTACTCCCTCTCCCACACTCCAGTCGGTGAATAACGGCCTCTTACCGAAGTCATGCCACATTTATTCGATTATCAGAGATTCAGATAACTTTCTCTGGTTTTCATATTAATAAAATTACTAACAGACTTGGCATACGCATGTATTCTGTCACAGGGGTGTGAAAAGGGGGGGGGGGGGGGGCGGGCGGTGAAGGCTGGTGATACAAAGGGCATACGGCTATACCTTCAATTAATCACACCACCGTTAATAACCATGTTGGCCATGGGTCCATGCGGCACTAGGGCGCAAGAAACAGAAGATATGGTACAGTCAATTGAAATTACCAAGATTCTAAATACACTGGGCGTTAAATACTGAGCCATCTCTTTGTTTCCCCCGCATGTAACACACAGACTTACTGAAAGCGTAACTGGCGACTGAGATAGTAATATGATGGTGATGACAACACGTCTTTTATATACAGTAATTTGCGGAAAGGGAAGGAATATGGCATGCTTTTATCAGCTATTGGACGAGATACAGAAACCCAATACGGCCGTTTAAGATCGGTACGCATAGATTTTTGCTTCCATGGGGAAAAGGGAAAAATTGAAACATTTGTGCATTATGGAAGCGTTTCGTGAGTTTTAGTAATTATTGATGGCTTTCCTGTGGTTCTGTAAGTTCATAGGGTTACTAAAGCCACAGGATATTAAGGAAGGAATGTAAGGAGCAAGGAACTAATGTATGGAAGACACATAAGAAGGACGGTCTCGGTACTAACACGCAACAGATTTGTAGCACCCTTAAACTGCAACAACTGTCTTGTTATTGGACTGATATTTACAGAAAACACTCTTTGCAATCAAAAAACACCGAAGAGGAAATGGAATGCAGCCTTCCACAAAGACTGTGGTCTCCCCGGCAACGAGGAAAAGTGTGAGGGTACTTAGCATCCCTTCGACGACGAGGTCGTTGGAGGTGAAATCCGAACTGAGATTGCGCGAGCACGAAGAAGTAATTGAAAGGGCCCATTTCTCCGTATACCTTCATAGACGTTGGTAAATCACAGGAATACCTAAATGTGAATGATCAGACAGGTATTTGAACCTCACTTTATACTACCTCCGAGGGATTTACGTCAAATAAAAGAACGATTAAGCAATCCTCCAATTTCAATGTCAATAATATTTCGTAAATGTGTTTCTGCAACTGCCATTTCCTTGCTGCAACAACCAATGCAGCAGTAATTTAAGGGCTACAAAACCGTGTATCAATTGGTTCAACGCTTCATCATCAAAATAATTTTCATAGCTTTTATACACTTACTAAAGTGTCAGAATTTGGTTCTTGTGGAGGTCCACAACCTCATTACGTTTAAAAAAAGAAAAAAACCATGGTCCCAACTCTAAGCAACATAATTATTGTCTGTGCCATTAACTACTTCCGACTGTCGATCTTTTTCAAACACTTATCACAAGCCTAAAGCTTCAAATCTCATTTGACTCAATATCCAGCACGTCTGCAAAGTCACACATCGCTTTCCTGTTCGTGTGTAGCACAAATATAACCCAAGAGTACACTAATAGATCACATTTTTGCTACACAAGCACTGGAAAGCGATGTTTGACTTTACGTATACACTGGCTATCTAGTCGCAAGTTATGTGCAGACTGGGGCTTGTGAGAAGTTTCCGAAAAATACTATAAGTAGAAGAAATGAAAAAAATTATCAAATGTGTAGGAGTACGTAAGGGACCAAACTGCTGAGGTCATCAGTCCCTAGCCTTACACGCTACTTAAACTAACTTACGCTAAGAACGACACACACACCCATGTCCGAGGGTGGGCTGAAACCTCCGGCGGGAGTAGCGGCACATACCGTGACACGACGCCTCAACCCGTGCGGCCATTCCGCGCGACCATTCCGCGAGGCAAATCAAAAGTAGCTAATAGTATATAAACAAATCTATTACAGTTGGTTGGACCATGTTGTAGTTCTTGAAATACTTGTCCTTAGTATACAAAATTTGAGGCAATAAATTTACATGTTTCCAGCGCTTTTTTTTTTTTTTTTTTTTTTTTTTGTACTGGGTCGCACTCAGTTTATCAGCGTACATACATGTTTCTTATGTCTATGTAGCTACATGTATCACTATTTACTCTTCAGCAGGTGGATTTCTGGTACTGTCGTGGATTGTATGCAATGAAAGTTGTTATGGCTGCCACAAAACTACCACCTTTATCTAAGCCAGTAGCATATTGCAGAACAATACTGAAAGCAATTACTTCCATAAAACATCTAGTAGTATGTGTATGCACCAATTTAATGTGGAAAAACCACATAAAACAAATAGAAGGATAGGCTAATGCAGATTAAAGCTCATTGGAAAAGTCCTTTGAAAATGAAGACAGTCAGCACAGAAGGAAGCTTACCAACCACTCGTTTGAACAACACTTCAATATTGCTCGTCAGTCTGGGATCGACGGATGAAATAGAGAAGACCGAAAACAGCAGTACATTTCGTTACAGATTCATTTGGTAGGCTCGAAAGCGTTACAGTGACAATAAGCAAATCCAGTGGCAGACGCTGCAAGTTATGGATTCTGCACCACGGTGTGATTTACTATTAAAGCTGCTAGAGCTTACGGTCCGACAACGGTCGACAAATACAGTACATTGCTTCCTCCTACGCGAAAAAACTGCGAAGGTAACAGATTCCAACCCACACGGAGGCTTATCGGCAATCATTCTTCCCGACAACCATTCGCGACTCGAACTGGAAAGGGTGGTAGTCACAATGATGTCAAATGTATTCTCCGCCACACATCTATGGAGTATAGATGTAGAACACTAATTTAAATTTCTTTCTCACCGGCAGTTGGATTGAGTCCATTACTGGTGGATCTGTGTCGTGGTCAACGGATCCGTCAATAGTGATCCTCCACTGGACAATTGTATGTCATTTGCAGTCACCGAGTAAGGTCCTGAAGGGATTACTGGGGATTCTTAAACTCATGCTTAGCGAAGTCATTATGACCAATTTAGTAGTAACAATACTGTTAAGCTATTAACTATAGTCTAGGGCTTTTTGTACAGATTACGTTTATAATGTTATTCGATATTCGCTGACCTGGCACTACTGTTACCTGGGAGTACACTGATCTTCAAATACTATGTGATATAGCTTTTTTTGAGACGTATCACACTCACATGTTCGTGTAGGATTATTTCTTTCCAGTAGACGGTACCCAAGGTTATAAAACTGGCCATGATTGTTAGACAGCTATAAATGGAATACATATAAATGGAATACATACCAGCGCACTGTATATAGTATTTATGGACAGAAATGAAAGCAGATTAAAAACTTACATACTGCTAGCTCCATATTATGAATCTCGATAGTGGCAGTTGAAGCTTGGTAAGTTTTAGATGTCCTATGCTATAATTCAAATCTAACTCCATGCAGTTAACTCTGTAACGTCTAACACTTTCTAATCGCTTCACACCATTCTATACATACAGATTTCGCCTGTTGTTGTCTTTGTGTGGTTTGCATCTCTACTGCAAAGTATCTGAATTGACATAAAAGTTTAGAGCTCCACACTTCTGTGAAAGTAAGTGGTTTTCGCTGTTCTCCGCACTCAGTTTCGACTGAATATGAAAGCAAATAAAGCAAAGGATGAGCAACAGATACAATATGTAGATGAGGGAAAGATGTATTTGGGAATAGGCCAGATGTTTTGAAATTGTACGATCACCCACATTTTGGTAAATGTATACGCTGTGTTTCCGTAACGTAAAATTGTGGGAGAAAATGTGTTAGCGACAGACGTGTTCGATAAAATATTCCTGGGAATGTTGTCATTATGTGTAATAAAACCCGAAGTATCATGCATTCTTGAAGGCGTCTTCCAGGAGACAGTCTAATGCCATATGCTTGAAGCAATATTCGAACGTGTCTTTCTTCTTGTCCTACATCACAATGTATTTACACTGATGGAAACTGGTATTATAGTTTTGACAGTAAAATTAGACTTTCGTATTAATCATTCGTCTTATGAAATTGTGAATCAACATCTCTGAAATGCGCCGTGCTATAAATAATCTGATAGGTGTTAATAGAACAATTTTTATGGGTAATGCTGTTCATGTTGATTCCCTGTTAATCTTCAGAAATCATTGCAAAAACGATACTATCAAACCTTGTAAACGTTCTGAGAGAGAGAGACAGAGAGAAATAGCTGTTTTATAAGAGATAGAAGTAAAAAATGTTATCTTTGCGTGTGTTGTTAACTCTCATCACCTCTAGAGAATAAAGAAATTGCACCACTGCGATTTTTTCAGTAATTCTTTCCAGTTTATGAATTTTTACTGTACTTTTGACTAAAAATGCAAGACTTCCTTATTTATATGTATATATATTCTTAACGAATTCGTTGTCATCCATTAAAGTGCAAAAAATTTCATCAAATTGTTTTTGGAAAAATCTCTCCTATTTATTTCGGTACGTCCCATACACTTGTAGTTCAAATCAGAATATCGTTCTTTTTTGTGAACGAAATCTTATAAGTACAAATTTTATAAATGTATAGTTCCGTTGTTACCAAAACTATATAAGACAGAAAGAAGGTATGGTTAACGATGAGGCTGAAAATTTCGTCTTCTTACAGTTTACACAGAACCCATTTTAGAATATGTTGAAGTAATGCCTCGAATCTCATGGAATATCAGATAAGTTTCCCACCGGGAACCACGCAGCACAATCTTTTTCGATGTTCATGTTGCATAACTTTCCTTTTCGTGGGGCATAGCTTTCACGTAAACTGAAACCTCTGCAGAAGTCTTCATTTAGCCTTGTGTTGGGGTCTCCGTCGCCGGGATCTGTCAAGGCAGTCCACGCACAACACGTGTCTAGGTCAGTTGCTCTCGCCACGTGCCGAGGCCAAACTCCAGACTGAAATTTGCCACATCACGCCTCTCTTCTTCCACGTGTGAGACTAATACCACTGTTGGCGATATTAATATCAGTCCTTGCCAGATTCTCGAAAGAGCATTTTCGCATAGTTTTATTACGGTGCTGGAGAGTCACGTCTCACGGCAGGGACCATTTCAGCGTGTCAGGTAAGTGAACGTCGTTAGATTTTACACTGGATGTCTAGAAGGGCAAGACTGGCGATAGCACCGCATTTTATCGCGACCAATTGGTCACGAGTGCTGGAGACACGAGACATTATCACCGAAGCCTGCTAACATTGGACATTTCTCCTATCACCGCGCGAGGGACATACTGCGAAGACTTCGATGGGGTGCGAGAAGCGATTGGAAGTCTTAACTGTCACCGAGTTCTTGTTTCTTGTGGTATCACGCGTCCTCTTGGATTGGCCAATGGAGAGAACGTCGGGGATGATACACTTACTGTGTCAGAAACGGGTCTAGAGAACTCGGGGTTTCTCAGATAGCGGCCAAAGAGTACCACCCAGTTCCTCTGCTCATTGCATGCTCTAGCGAGCTTCGTCTTGGGGTCTGGGTAGCGACGACGGAATTAATGTCAGGGTGTGCTACGTGGCGAAAGGGTGGATATCAATGATGGGGACACAGTAACCAGCTGACTGCGTTTCGAGAACTTAAGCATCTCAGTGATGTAAGGCTTCCTCGAGTACATTCGATAGGACTGTCGATATCCACATCCATTTGCTAAAGTATAGTCCATGAAAACAAAAGAAATACATTGTAACACTTCCAGCGGCTTCGATGGACTTCCAGGAAGTACTAATTGCCAACCAATTGTGGAAGCTCTGGAGGTAAGTCCTCTTTATCCGCCCTGAAACAAATGAAAATCGATGAAGTCTAAGAGAGTACTTCTTCGATGCTGTAAGTTTTTTATTATTAGGCGAGAAGAGCGCAGTTGTGAAAAGATAGGAATAGAATACAGCCCAAAACTTAAGGGGCATATCAGTGGCACTGTGATTGAGACTACCGCTGCTCAACCATTTCAGAAGGCTAGAAATTTATGGAGAATTAAGAACTCTGTTACCTTTTACTGTCAACAACGGCATCGATTCAAATTACTTAACGATGTTGTGTCGTGCCGCTATGTCATGGCCATAGATATGAAAGACATGCTGGAAGTGAGGTCAGAGATAAGTATTCCAAAAATAAAACCTCCCTAAATCAAGCAAATTGTATACTAGAGAGAACTGCATCTAACACCTTAAAAGATGATATGTTTAAAAGTCGGTATGCATTTAAGCCTACGTCTGTATTTAGCCTTTCACTGACCTACATTGTCAGAAGTTGAAAAGGATTCATATAAATATATACACTTTGCTCTTTTTGCGCTATTGTGACTTTACCTGGCGTTTCAAACGTATGGTCGTACTAACCTAAGATTTTATCTATGAACTGAAGAAAGAAAGGAAGGCGCAAAGTTGTCGAAGTGGCGAAATAAAACACCCCCCCCCCTAGCTATCGGTATGGTCGTGTTAACCTACAAGAGGTATATAGCGATATTGCATCAATTTTATGTCAGGATACATGTCTCATTGTGTGTTCCCACCTCTTGCTGTCACAGGATACGTAATGCACCCAGGAACACTCTAGAAACAGATCGTCTTGGTAGTCCAGGTGTTACGGCGTGGGAAGGCATGTGTACATGGTGCGCTCACTGATCAGCCAGATTGTGTCAGTCTATTACTTCCTCGTCTTCCTCTTTCAGGGGTGTATTCGGCCTAGGTTTCATTTCTAGTGATGACAATATGCGACTTCATTGAAATGTGGAAGTGGAGATCTCTTGAAACGGGAGGACTTTCTGCGACTGGACTGGCCTGCCCGTTGCTCCGACATAAGCCCCACGGAGCTAGTGTGAAATTCGATGGGAAGAGGTTTTGCAGCACGTTCAAATGCACATCGACCGTCCAGTAACTGTCAACCGCAGTGGCGAAGGAATGGAATGTCCAACCACAAGAAATCGTTACCAATCTTATGGCCAGCAAGGAAACGCATTACAGAGAATGATCCCACAATCTTTGTAAGTAGGCTGCTTAGGTTTTCTTATTGTTTGACAACAATCAAGAGTATCCGTCACCCAACCACTTGTGATTCAGTTTCGCATTGTTTCCTGGCAGTTGTACAAACTCAAAATGGTCTTCTGCAGCTTCGCTACGTTTCGGATGCAGATAACGAATTACCGAACAGTGTTCCACCACTATGCCTTGACTATTGTAGCTGTGAACTACGGCACTGCCTCGCAGTGATTCTGATGTGCACCAAAAATCCAGTCATATACTTACAAACAAACAGATATATGTTTCTTGAAGTTTTTCCAGCAGTTCGAAAATATCATCCTTTTTGAGCGCGTATAATTGATATTGTTGATTGATGCTCCGATAGTTCGGCTGACAAACTTCCAGGCTTTCTAGAGGTCAATCACTTGCCAGTTTTTAAATCACTTTGTGGAGTAAACGAGCATGCATCAGAGATAGTAGTACTGGCAACAAAAGAGTCAGTCATGCATTAAACTTGAAGCGTCTATGAGTAAAACAAAACAAGCGCAGGGTCAGCTAATCCACAGTCCTTGCGAACTGTACTTTTTATAATTACGAATGACGTAGAATATTTCCTTTGAGAGCGCAGACGTCAAACGAGGGGTTTATACACTTTGTCGAGATGGAAACTCACGTTTTGGTTCAGCAGGCTGTCTGCTAATTCTACTTCTACAGCTTCCTTGACCACTGAATACTAGGAGGCCGAAGCTGTGTTTCAAGTTTCCGTGGAATGGCCGTCGGAAATGCAATGTTCGGCCAATTGCTGATTTATTAGGCTGCAAAATGTAGGCTTTTCGCTGGTGACCAATACGACGTTGTTTTACAGTACGTCTTGTTTGTTCTATGATGAGCTAATTTATTTGAGGAGGTTATCCGAGAGAACGTCATGTTTGTCCTATAACGAGCTAATTTATTTGAGGAGGTTATCCGAGAGAAAGAACTCTACTCTGCAAATTTGAGCCCGACAGTGGTCTGGAGATGTGTCGATAACAGTCATAAGTTGCACTTGTGGAGAAGACAGATTTATCGAGTTTCTTGGATACCTAAACTCCTTTCACTATAATTCATATTCACAATGGAACGGGAAATTAACACCTGTCTACCGTTTCCAGATATTTTAGTTCGACGTAAGGGAGATGGTTTCTTGTGATGTGGCGTTTACCATAACCCCACTCAAACAGATAGTTACTTGCAAGAGTCTAGCTGCCACCATCCTTCACAAACTACCTGAGTGTACTTAAAATTTCAGTATACAGTGTTCGTGTAGTATCCGATGCTGAATGCCTAGAAAGTAAAGTGGTACACTTGTAAGAAATATTCCGTGAGAATGGATACACAAAACGTCAAATTAAGAGAGCTCTGCAAGCGCATGCTCCAGGCCAATCAAAAGGAGAGCAAGAGGACAGAGACGTAAAGCCTATGGTTCTTCTACCGTATGAGGGAAGCAACCCTTGAACTGCATTAGAATAACGAAGAAGACTAAAGTGGATGTCATCTGCGTTTTACCGGCCAAGACCGGAGCTCTTCTGAGATCTTTGAAGGCTGTTCTGATTTTGCAAAGGGTGGGTAAATACAGAATTCCATGACAAGCAATGCACAGTGTAAAAGAACGTTGCATTGAAATCTAGGGCTACACCGGCTTTCTATAGCCTAATATATCAGCGGCAGCGGAACACTGCATTTCCAGTGGACATTTCATGAATTACAGGAAAGTTACGATACTGGCCACAGCTTCATCCAGTGGCGATTCAGTGGTCAAGCAAGCTGTGAAATGCAATAAGCAGACAACCTGCTTAACCGTGATGAGGGTTTCCAGGCCGAAAAATTACAGAAATCCATTGATTCATGTCTGCGCTGAAAAAGAGAGTTTTCCGAATTTTCATGCCATCTACAACGTCTGCAATGCAGTTCGTAAGCACTGTCTATTCCTTCATTCTGCGTTTGCTTTGTTTTACACATAGACCCATCAAGTTTAATCTATGACTGACGATCTTATGCACGTTTACTACACATTGCGTAAAGTGATCTAAAAATTATATCTTTTTGAGATGCTTATTAAAACCTTATGACTACAACGAGTAAGGCTAAATGCACAACTACAAAACTTTTAAGGAAGACTTACTGAACCAGTAAACAGTATACCGGGAGAGACATGGGGACGATATCAACAAGTAGGTTTCGGGCAAGTAGCTGAAGTTCAACATCTTACGTAGTCTGTGCTATAAGCGTTGTTGGAGGTGATTCTTGGAGGGAGGACATCTTTGATATCTTGATTCCAAATGCCACCCGTTGCTTAGATTTGAGTACTGGAAGCGGCTATTGCTGTTTGGAATGCAAACTTGGCATAACATTCCAGGCCGAATTTTCGGATAGAGCCGAGAGATTGGCCGTTGACTGCATTAAACAGTTTTAAAAGATCTAACATAGAAAGAATGGTAAGACAGAGATTTAGGAACCAGGTTTTAAATTGTAAGACATTTGCAGGGGCAAAAAAATTGTTTCAAATGGCTCTGAGCACTATGGGACTTAACAGCTGAGGTCATCAGTCTCCTAGAACTTAGAACTACTTAAACCTAACTACCCTAAGGACACCACACACATCCATGCCCGAGGCAGGATTCGAACCTGCGACCGCTAGGCCACTTGGGCCGGCTTTCCAGGGGCAGATGTGGACTCTGACCACAATCTATTGGTTTTGAACTGTAGATTAAAACTGAAGAAACTGCAAAAAGGTGGGAATTTAAGGAGATGGGACCTGGATAAACTGACTAAACCAGAGGTTGTACAGAGTTTCAGGGAGAGCATAACGGAACAATTGACAGGAATGGGGAAAGAAGTACAGTAGAAGAAGATTGGGTAGCTCTGAGGGATGAAGTAGTGAAGGCAGCAGAGGATCAAGCAGGTAAAAAGACGAGGGCTAGTAGAAATCCTTGGGTAACAGAAGAAATATTGAGTTTAATTGATGAAAGGAGAAAATATAAAAATGCAGTAAATGAAGCAGGCAAAAAGGAATACAAACGTCTCAAAAATGAGACCGACATAAAATGCAAAATGGCTAAGCAGGGATATCTAGAGGCCAAATGTAGGATGTACAGGCGTATCTCGCAAGGGGTAAGACAGATACTGCCTATAGGAAAATTAAAGAGACCTTTGAAGAGAAGAGAACCATGTGTATGAATATCAAGAGCTCAGATGGAAACCCAGTTCTAAGCAAAGAAGGGCAAGCAGAAAGGTGGAAGGATTATATAGAGGGTCTATACAAGGGCGATGTACTTGAGGACAATATTATGAAAATGGAAGAGGATGTAGATGAAGATGAAATGGGAGATACGATACTGTGTGAACAGTTTGACAGAGCACTGAAAGACCTGAGACGAAACAAGGCCCCGGGAGTACACAACATTCCATTAGAACTACTGACTGCCTTGAGAGAGCCAGTCCTGACAAAACTCTACCATCTAGTGAGCAAGATGTATGAGGCAGCCGAAATACCCTCAGACTTCAAGAAGAATATAATAATTCCAATCCCAAAGAAAGCAGGTGTTGACAGATGTGACAATTACCGAACTATCAGTTTAATTAGTCACAGCTACAAAATACTAACACCAATTCTTTGCAGATGAATGGAAAAACTGGTAGAAGCCGACCTCGGGGAAGATCAGTATGGATTCCGTATAAATATTGGAACACGTGAGGAAATACTGACCTTACGACTTATCTTAGAAGAAAGATTATTGATGGAAAACCTACGTTTCTTGCATTTGTGGACTTACACAAAGCTTTTGACAATGTTGACTAATACTCTCTTTCAAATCCTATTGAATTCTCGCTTTCAAATTCTAAAGGTAGCAGGGGTAAAATACAGGGAGCGAAAGGCTATTTACAATTTGTACAGAAACCAGATGGCAGTTATAAGAGTCGAGGGGCATGAAAGAGAAGCAGTGGTTGGGAAGGGAATGAGATAGGGTTGTAGCCTCTCCCCGATGTTATTCAATCTGTATATTAAGCAAGCTGTGAAGGAAACAAAAGAAATATTCGGAGTAGGTATTAAAATCCGTGGAGAAGGAATAAAAACTTTGAGGTTCGCCGATGACATTGTAATTATGTTAGAGACAGCAAAGGACTTGGAAGAACAGTTGAACGGAATGGGCAGTGTCTTGAAAGGAGGATATAAGATGAACATCAACTAAAGCAAAACGAGGATAATTGAATGTAGTCGAATGTAGTCGGGTGATGCTGAGGGAATTAGATTAGGAAATGAGACACTTAAAGTAGTAAAGGAGTTTTGCTATTTGGGGAGCAAAACAACTTACGATGGTCGAAGTAGAGAGGATATAAAATGTAGACTGGCAATGCCAAGGAAAAACGTTTCTGAAGAAGAGAAATTTTGTTAACATCGAGTATAGATTTAAGTGTCAGGAAGTCGTTTGTGATAGTATTTGTATGGAGTGTAGCCATGTATGGAAGTGAAATAAGGACGATAAATAGTTTGGGAAAGAAGAGAATTGAAGCTTTCGAAATGTGGCGCTACAGAAGAATACTGAAGATTAGATGGGTAGATCACAAAACTAATGAGGAGGTATTGAACAGAAAAGGGGAGGAGATGAGTTTGTTGCACAACTTGACAAGAAGAAGGGACCGGTTGGTAGGACGTGTTCTGAGGCACCAAGGGATCACAAATTTAGCAGTGGAGGGCAGCGTGGAGGGTAAAAATCGTAGAGGGAGACCAAGAGATGAATACACTAAACAGATTCAGAAGGATGTAGGTTGCAGTAAGTACTGGGAAATGAAGAAGCTTGCACAGGATAGAGTAGCATGGAGAGCTGAATCAAACCAGTCTCAGGACTGAAGACCACAACAACAACAACATAGAAAGGCAAATGAAGGGTGTTATATGCTGCATGGACAATCGAAGAAACGGCCACAAGCCGTCGAAGCAGAAAGCTGCTGCTCTCGCTGAAAATGGCACATTGTTAGAAGTTGACTGATGGTCGACATCAGACTTACGATCAGTTCTGATCAGCTGACAAGTTCCCGAAATAGTGGTGGTCCAAAGAGGATAGGTACGATGAGTACTATGCCCTCCACATCCGTAGGAAGAAGTGGTTAAGGCAATCTACATATGCATTTAACCGTTGTTAGCCATCTTGGTGCGTGTAGTGGAGGGTTTTTATCCACCAGTGCCCCGTTCTGGTATCAGGCGCGAAAGGTACATCGTAATATCGAATTTATGTTAAGTTTTACGACGATACTTCCTCTTTTTTCGTTTTCTTTTATAGCGAAGACAAAATTGCAATAGGGCAGGCTTTGTGTTTCCCTGTGCATACGATTCCTGTCTACGGTTTATGCAACTTATATTATTTTTGTGCTATTGTGTGTTTACAGATTTTACAACATTTTGTTGCTTTTCAACAAAACACAGAGTAATTAAAAAGTCCATGAGGTACATGGCGTTTCACAATGTTCTGATGATTTCAAATCTTAATAACGCGCCATGAAAACAAGATACATCGAAGGGGGCGTCGCCTATTTGTAGTGCAGAGACTCAAGTTTGACACCACACAAAGGTCAGTAGTCATGTCACACTGGTCAATACAACATCGAGCGCTCGCGGTAAAGTGCTATTTTCGCTACGGTGAATCCGCCGTTCGCGTGCAGGGAGTCTTTAGTAAATATTTCAATCCCTTCTCGTGAATCAATATTGAACTGGGTAAGAAATTGACTTGTAGCAGAAAGGGAATCGAACTGAATGTCAACCGGCCTCGGAAACCCGCCCGAACTCCCAAGAACATCGAACGTGCGCGTAGCCATTCAGCCGTTAACAGACAAGCCCTCGTCGTTCGTTACGGAAACGTGCCCAAATCTTATAAGTATTAAATGCTCTTAAATGCTCGAATTTACGACTACATCTACGAGATTCCTGCAGCAGTTACGAAGGATATGTTGAAAAAGGAAGTGAAGTGCCTCGTGTGTTGTTTGGCGGCGAATGGTTATTTGTCCGATGCAGTATTTCGCAAGTAAAAGTGATTAAAAGTTGTACCTTGTGTAAAATGTTCAACTTGCATCCTCGATTACTTTGTATTTTATTCAAACTGGAAACCGCCAAAACATTGTGAAATAGTTATTACTTCAAAAAATCGGTACAGCTAAATAGACAGGAATAATTTAACAAATAAATATGTGAAAGACTAATCCTCAAAAAGAATTGTATCATTAATAAACGTTCTGCTTTTAAGCGGTAGTCTAGTTCTGCTCAAACCCGATCTAACATATCAGAAATAATGGTAAGAAGAGTTTCTGTGATGTGGTGTTACAAGTCTTCGAGGTTCTATGGTAGAGGTCGAAAATAAGCGCTATCGTTGATATAACCACAGAAGGTAACTTCGCAAGGCGATGGAAGATACACGCTACCATTTATATAACCCCACAGGAAAAAATTCACAGGTATCAAGTCTGCTAACCTTGGCGGCTCCTTAAGTAGCGTCAGGTCTGTGGCCACAAACGAGCTATCGAACGACCAGACAGTATCTCATTCAGGAAATGTCTTACACAATGTGGAAAGGTGGAGCGGCACCAGTTCTTGGTAGATGAAAGCCCTGCTGTGGGTTTCTAGCTGCGGCATGAGCCACAACTGTATCGAGTCGGGACAGCTGGTACCATTGACAGTTCTCTCAGTGAAAAAAACTCTTGTTTGATTCAGCGAAGAACATTTCAACTTTTTTCGGAATCCTGGACATGTTAGACGTATGTGGATTCTCTGTTTCTCTTATGGGAGTATCGGTTGACCTTACACGAAACATGAATAGTGGCTACGTCACTGAAGATTAATTAGGTACGAAGTCGTCCCCTTCAAGATGGTTCTAATTACCAATGAAACCTGCAGACGGCGCAGTTTGACCACATGGATTGTGGTTTACTGGAGCAGTAATTGGAATAGTTCACTCTTAATTTTTCAGACTGTTTTTCAGTCCTGCTCTAGCTCGGGAAGCTTTCTCAGTCTCGTTCACCGCCATTTTCAATAAAAACGGCTGGCGGCACCCCTATTGGCGCTTTTCAAATTTAGGTTGCCGTACCACAAACTCAATGGAGTTTTTGTGTAACGTATTGTACCATTTGTTAAGTTATATTTATTTATTTACGCTGACCTTACGCTATATGCCTATGTGCATGAAACTGTTTCAGCTCGTGAAAAATTTATGAAGTAGTAATTTATACAACATGAGGTTTGTTGTACGTCAGTAGGTCGCTCTGTGAAGCTGTAAGAAGAGAGGATACAGAATCGTCGGGAGTGAACAAGGCATAGCACGTGAAATAAAGCGGACTAGAAAAAGTACATTTACTTAGATGTGAACCCAGAATGACAGCTGTGTTTACGTGTCCATAATCACACGCAAATCTTTCTTGAATTATTATGTGGAATACTATGAGGACTGTGAGATCAAAACATCCTTTTGTGGTCTACAGCGCGACGAACTGCGGTTTGAACGTTTGCACGTGACTTGTACCCAGGTTGCTTTTTACCAAGATTCTCCTGAATTGATATACGGAGTGCCACGTACAGTCTGCAAGACCTTTTAGGTAAACTGTTTCCTGTGGTGGTTGAACAGCGATGTAAGCATACACATGTTTCGTGTACTGTCTGTCATTACTGGTGCTTTCTACAATGGATGCTAATACGGCTCTTACAATGCCACAAATATTAGAGTAAGAAAAACTTCTTTTCTATTGGATTATTTCCCGCTCTGCAAAGATTTTTGAGCCGGACACTGACATGTGTTTTTCTGGAATTAATATGCAGAACTTGACATATAAACTATGAAACAAAAGACATTCTGAAATGTACTGTTTACCAGTCACGTACATACATATCGCTTGCTGATTACTATTCAGTGCCACGGCTGAGGTGGATTGTAGTAAATCACAGTCAGATTCCACAAGAAGGAAGGAAGATTAGAATTTAATGTCCCATCGACCACAGGGTCATTGGAATGGAGCACAAGCTTGGATTGTTTCAACGACGGGGAAAGAAATCGGTTGTACCTTTTCAAACGAATCATCCCAATATTGGTCTGGAGCCATTTAGGGAATTGACGGTAAACCTAAATGTGGATGGCCGGACGAGGATTTGAATCATGTACCTGGCGAATATGAGCCCAGTGTTCTAAACCGTGTGCCACCCGGCTCGGTGCAGACTGCGGGGTAAACCATGTTTTATATGAACAGTACTTTTTTGTATGATCAAACAGCGACGTTCGTACTCGGTACTGCAAAATGTGTTAGAACACGAACCAAGTGTTTAACAATGCAAATTAACCAATTCTTGACATTTGTAACTAGCCTCTTATTTACCCCAAGACCATCAGTTCCTCGCCCTAAAGAGGGATCATTGTACCCTACCAGTAAGCTACCAACATTTTCTTACGTGACGTGTCATGTCAACTACCAAGAAACTACTTAATTTCGTAGCACCGAGTACGGACGTCGCTGTTTGATTACGATATGTAGGTCACCGGCGTGCAACAACGCTACGCCGACTACGACAGCAAAGTGATTTAGGTTGAACATTCTGCCTCCTAAAAGAAGTTCTCGCCTAAAACCGCTATTTCTCTCTCTTTATGTAATCAGTTTCGACATAAATTTAATTAACAAATTTGTCATTCTTTGCGCAGTTGTATGATTTCTCATAGTTATACTTTTAATTCCCGTACAGTTTGTTCCTTGATCCTTGAAACCGATTTCATTGACTTCGAATAAGTGTTCAATCCGTGGAACCTAGTTTATTAGTTGATTGGTGTGTCATAATAATTGTGAAATGTGAGTACTGATTAAGTTTAGAGTCTTACTTTCTTTCTTACGTCATATACATTTCGGAAATATAATTCTTGCGGAATATTCAGTTTTTCCTATTTTAACCATTGTTACATTTCACTAATTATTTTCCTGTGCTCCTAAAGCCGGCCGGGATGGCCGAGCGGTTCTAGGTGCTACAGTCTGAAACCGCGCCACCGCTACGGTCGCTGGTTCGAATTCTGCCTCGGGCATGGATGTGTGTGATGTCCTTAGGTTAGTTAGGTTTAAGTAGTTCTAAGTTCTAGGGGACTCATGACCTCAGAAGTTAAGTCCCGTAGTGCTCAGAGCCATTTGAACCCTTGTTGTGCTCGTAAGTCTTATTCTTCCATTTGTGTGTGTAATCAAACATGTGAAGTGTTTGTGATATTTACGAGAAGAGCTGTGAAATATTTTCTACATATATAATACGTTAAGGGGTGCGGTAGCCAATCAAGAACCTGTTATGTTTATTCCAGTACTACTGACTTAGGTAATCTCTTCATTATAACGTTTTTACTGAGACTATAAGGAGCGTGGCCATGCGAAGTTGAACATGTTCGTCTTTAACACGGACATATAACAAAGGAAAAAATGGTTCAAATGGCTCTGAGCACTATGGGACTTAACTTCTGAGGACATCAGTCCCCTAGAACTTAGAACTACTTAAACGTAACTAACCTAAGGACATCACACACATTCATGCCCGAGGCAGGATTAGTACCTGCGACCGTAGCGGTCGCGCGGTCCCAGACTGTAGCGCCTAGAACCGCTGGGCCACTTCGGCCGGCACAAATGAAAAGAATATTCAAAACAACGCTCGGAATATTACACTTCACTACAAGAGCCAGTTTACAATTGTCAAAAACATGAGAGCTTAATAGCCAGAAATATTTAAGCCTTCCTTAGGGCGAAAAGACAAATTCCTATTTTAAGGGAACACATTTACATATTAGTAGCAACTATTTCTCGATTTTTATTGAAACAAATCTTTAAAAAAAGAAAATGAATTCCTTAAGAATATTAAGTACAAAACATACATATATAGCCTTTACACGTACAAGTGGCGATGGGGTTGGGACAAGAAATGGAAACCCCTCAACGCAACATATTACCAACACTTTATAGGAGAAACGTTACCACTCCAGAGATTCTTCAACAGTCTACGAATGGAATGCGATTCTTGTATGGTTTTCAAAGGAATCGTATACCATTCGTCTTCCAAAATAGTGGCAAGTTCAGGTACGGCAGGGATCATGCACCCTTCTTTCCAAAGCAGACTACAGAGGCTCAGTAAGGCTATGATATGCTAACTGCGATGGCTAAGGTAGACGCAAAAGTTCATCCTCTTACTGAGAAGTAAAATAGAAAAAAGAAAGAGCCACTGGAAGATGCGTGCTATGTGAAGAGGGGCCGTATCCCATTGGAATACTCAATCACAATTGGCGAACAGACTTCCTACCACTGGATCGACCTGATCATCCAAGATGGTCACATAACCCTTGGCAATAATGCGACATTGAAGAATAACTATTGGGACCATATAATACCACCATATGGCTGCCCAAATCATCAGCAAACATACCCCCATACCCCCCCCCCCCCCCGGTGTTTCGCTCTTGGAACGTAAATTGGGCCATTGGAAACAGTGTGAAACAAGACTCTTCTGACCAAATGACATTCCTCCATTGCTCCAAGTTCCGGGTTTCGTGGCTTCGGCTTGACGTATTCCTGTTAAGGGGATTAGCATCACTGATGAATGGTTACGGAATTCCAACTCGCCCTGGAATCCCCTGCTTAGGGAGGTCGTTTTGTGGTGTTTTGGTTCTAACGGGATTCGCGAGTGGGATATTCAGTTCTGCAATGACTTTTGCGCTGTCGTTCTCTTACTTTTCTACACAATCATCTCCAATGGTTTGTCCGTCACGATCACTCAATACACACTTTCGTTCCCGTTGTGACATAGAGGATAATATTTCCCGATTTCCCACATAGGGTATGAATCATCGATACGGTGCTTCTTGAAACCCCAAATGATTTGTGTATCTTGGTTTCGGCAGTACCCATTACACTAATACCAGCCATTTGCCTTCACTTAGGTCCCTTCATAATGCACTCACAACTACCCAGACTGATATCATTGCAATGAATGACACTTTCAGCGTTTTGAGGACATCACGTAGGTGACGTTCATGGTCAAATACGCTAGCGCAGCCTGCAGGGTATGGGCAGTACCTGCAATTATGTTCGAGATCGCATTTCTCGCGGTGTTTCCTTATTTTTGTCCAACCCCTGTATATTCCACCACATTTTGTGAAACTCGGCGTGCGTGAACACCGGAGTAAATACTTACAGACGATTAAACGCTGCAACCATTCGAAAGATAATGCTTTAGGAAAGCATTATAACTTCAACATTACTCAAAAGACAAACAGTTGCAAGCTAAGAAACCGTTACACCAAAAAAAATAAAAGAACAAGCTTAATACTAATGCAAAGAAACCGTTTAATTTATAATAAACACAAAAAATACATTAAACTATGCAGTATCCATACCATATTGTTGTATTATAAGTGAGAACCACCTAAAAGACCGCCCAAGGAGTCAACCATGGCCGGGAACCACATAAGAAAACACAGCTTTGTCGAGAGAGTATATTTCTATGTAAGTCTAGCAGTAGTGGACACCAGAAGATCCTGAGGAAGATCCCAGTGCTACGGTCGCAGGTTCGAATCCTGCCTCGGGTGTTAGTTAGGTTTAAGTAGTTCTAAGTTCTAGGGGACTGATGACCACAGCAGTTAAGTCCCATAGTGCTCAGAGCCATTTGAACTATTTTTTTTGAAGATCCCAGCAGAGGGGTCGAAACGTCGATCATTTTAGAAGATACATGCCGCGCCCTAATAACCCAGAAGATTTTAACTTCAGTTAACTTCAAGCATATGTCTGTGTAATAATGTTGTCCGCAGTTTAAGGGCCCAGCGATACTACGTGGTTGACCCTCAGCGGTAAGAAGAAAACCACACTAAAAAGCCTTCATAAGAAATAGAAATTACTATTGCGCACTGAAGAATGGCAAGAAATTTGATTCCACCGATACTTGGAAGTTATTTATTCATTTACCATGACAGTTCACTAAAACAGATGACAATGTTCGCATGTTGCCGGCATTTTCACATGTACCCTTGTCGGAATGAGAGATGCGTAGCTAGCACTAGCACGCAGTACGGCAGCAAAAGAGAGCAAGCAAGGGGAAGGGGGAGGTCACGCGTTAATTGCGTGCTGGTGTTTGCCCAAGACGCTCCCTGGTCGCACCTCCGTCACTGCCACACACAGCCAGACTGTCCCTCGCGCCGAGCTCGCTATCGATGCTGCGTTTCCCCACTTCTTAGACAAAGAGCATCTTGAGCCACCACACCCCTGGCAGTGTCACAATCTCGAGTCGATAAGCAGAGTCGTTGCCGGAAGGCTCATGTATCTCGTTCCATCCCATTTACTCTCCATCTGAAATATCATAATAACGAAGTGTTTCGGTACTCACTGTCTTTTTGTGGTCGAAATTTTACTAGTTAGGTAACTAGCCCGTCACAGCCTCCGTATAAGTTGAAATTTCTCCCATTTTAGTAGCACCGACTTCTAGAAAGATATGTGAAACAAGGTTCTAGGAACATATACTTTCTGACATTTTATCGCTAGTATCATACATACCAACATTAGTAGTCGTTTTCCTGCCACTCCTCCCAATGATTTTAGAAACTTTCTGCCGTACTTCATCTTATGTGTTCCAAAGTTCTTTCCAAAACTGATTCTATTTCTACCTCTTCCCTGTATACTCGTGTTTCTTCTTCTATCACGTCATCACACAAGTCATCCCCTTCTTCCACATATCTATTGTCTCTTCTGCCTTTAACAGTGGGTTTAATATAGAGCTCTTAACGTTAGCGAGCTTCCTTAAATGTCACCAAGGTTTGCTTTGAATCTTCTGTATCTTCAGTCAGCGCTTCCGAAAATCATTTCCTTTTCGATTTCTTTGCACATTCCATACAGCCAATTCGTCTTAGCTATAGCAAAAGTCATGAATTAGTTTTTAAACTAACACTCTGTCCATTGCCTGTATCGTTGTTTATATAATTACGAGCCAGGTTCAAATGGCTCTGAGCACTATGGGACTTAACATCTGAGCTCATCAGTCCCCTAGAACTTAGAACTACTTAAACCTAACTAAGGACATCAGACACATCCATGCCCGAGGAAGGATTAGAACCTGCGACCGTAGTGGTCGCGCGGTTCCAGACTGTAGCGCCTAGAACCACTCGGCCACACAGGCCGGCCTACGAGCCAGGCTTAGGCCTCTTATGCCACTTTCAAGTGCCACAGTTTATGTTATTAACATATATTGCAGGACATCAATATCAAATTGACCACACATTAAGAAAAATATTGGCTCCCAACGAAATGTCAGTTGAAAATCACCATCTTGTAAAAGGATCAATAAATAGTGGGACCACGTCATATTTAGTAGAAACAGGTTTACTTTGGTATAAAAAAGATGAACACATGTCCTTGAGTCGTAATTCCGATTTCGGAATTTCTGTCTGGTCACGATGTAGTCTAACTGCAATTTTTCCTTCTCATCCAGCCTTTTAGATGTATTTCTCATCCTTTTGTATTTCATGAACAACCAATTCCTATTACTAGCTGAAATTTACTGCAGCACTCCAATAATATTTATATTCTCTAATTCATACAATGAAGGCCATTTTATCTCGTAAACCTTTGTTCCACTCGTACCCCTACTACCGCATTCCAATTCCCCAGAGGTGTTACTGCGTGTAAACCTAGGGTGAATGGCGGCCACCAAGAGGTAATTGTGTCGAGTCAAATAGGTAACTGATGGCTAACCAAAGGAAAAATTGTGCACTTCCAGAAGTGGAGAATGGTGGCCACCGTGTGTGAGAGAGAGGGAATGGTTACATTGCATGAGAAAGATCACTACATAGAGAAATGATTATTCAGAATGAGAGAGTTGTTGAAGGAGTTTAGTATGAGACATATAAAATACAGAGAGATAACATGTTTATAATGAGTACGGAATTTGACGTAAGAAATACGGAAGTGTGTGTTTGTGTGTGTGTGTGTGTGTGTGTGTGTGTGTGTGTGTGTGTGTGTGTACGCCATTTATGTATATAATGCGCATCTTTGACGCCGAAATAATTTTCATATTACGCCAGGCTTATGTATGTATAGGTAATTAATGCGTAACTTTGATCTTCGCTTCACTTTAATATTAAGTCGCTACGTAAGTGATTTTTACAGAAATGATGGATATATCCGTGAATATAAACTGAGGGTCATGCGAATTTTTACTGTAGGTTTGGCGCAATTTTCTAATACTACACTGTGATTGGCTGTAAAAAGAAGGGGTAAAGGGCATTTACCAAGCAGATGGTATGTTTCCATCGTCTTGATTGCCTGGGCAGAATGGAGGTGATGGGGAAGGGGCGTGTTTTTATGTGTATGTGGTACAGCATTGTTATCGATCATTTTAATACTACTTACTGTTTCGTTGAGGTTTTAAATTTTGCAGATTCCCTTCCCCATCCTTCCTTAATCCTTGCTTGAAATGCGTCTCTGACGACTTCGTTGCCGACAGGGCCTTCGGCACTAATATTCCTCGTCAATCAATAGTCAGACCGTTACAGATGTGTTTGTTGTATGGTACATGTCTCAAGCAACACATCGTCAGTCCCTGCAAGGTTAATTAATACCTCCTTAGACCGTGAGAAAATATGAGATATCTGTTGGCTAGCACACACGCTGTATCTGAACATGACGCAATGAACATCGCATGGTCTTTCTCACAACAATAGTCAGTATACTGGTACGCGAGTTCTCATTTATCCTGTCGTGATAACACTCAGATAATTCCACTAATTTTTTCACCCTTCACCTTTACAACTCGACACTGTATGTTACTCTTCCTCAGCGTTTGTCAAGTAAAGTAGCCTTGCGGCTCTTTGACTCAACTTCGCGTGATACTATAATTGGTCAGAGTGGAGACCTACCCCATCTTGAGTTCAATGAGGATGGTAACGACCAAACGTCTCCTCGGTCATGTAATAGATCGTTCACATCTACATCTTAGTATATACTCTGCGAGCCACCAGACGACCATAGACTTCCAACGAATATCCACATAGTACTACCGATCGATTCGAAGCACCTGTCCATACCACTATACAGATTTCCCTCATCTTCTCAACAACTGATGTCATTCAGTAGTAGCTGCGAATGTTATGCGTTAATGAATTCTCAATGTCTTCAATTTGATTTCCACTGCGGCAAACAGTTGCAGCACTTCTTTTGTTGTGGACCAACATTCTGCACCGTACGAGATAACTGAGTTGATTTTTTTTTTTGGGGGGGGGGGGGGAGGTTAAAGGGTTAAACTTGCTACATGATCCCGTGTGGCATCTTATCACAAAGAAAGCAAGTCATGAGCCGTCACTTAAGGCATCCGTTGCTAACTCCGTTTGTGATATCGAGGACGAGTTAGCCGACGGAAGAGAATATTGAGTCAAAGTACTTGAAGAAATTAATCTCTGTCAGATAAATATGCTATCGTTAGAGTCAGTGTTATATGGGGGCGGTCAGAAAAGACATCGTTCGGAAGCTGCACACTCCAGAATGGGTATGGTGGTCAGGCAAAATCGCTGAGAGCATTGAGGCCCTCATCCTACCGACGCAGCGTTAAACATACTCGTATGGTCAAACACTGTGATCAGTGTCGGTAACTGAGTGTTGGCCCATTCTTGTCCGACAGGAATCATCGACCCTTGAAAGTCTTTTTAAGGGACTGCAGGCAAAATAATCGTGTTTGGAGAGGTCATGAGTCTATGGTGGGTGCTCCTACGTCTCCCACTTAAGTCTGTGAAAATTCTGCGTTACGACGTTTGTGGCATGGGAATATGTGTTGTCTCAAGAAGCAGCAGCAACCCTTGTCGCACCATTCCACAGTGGTATCCCATACACATTCTGCGATGGATGTTTACCGGTGTTTGTCCATCGGCAGCTAAGGTCCTGTTTGGAAGCATTTGGTAATAATGTTGCCATAGTTCAAGTTCAGGATTTACCACATTCGTCGGAAAGACACGAGTGCTACAATAATCCACTGTTATGTGTCTGTGCTTATATGTTGTTATCGGAGTCGCGCTATGTTGCTTATACGCTGCAGCATCGCCTTCAAAGTGTAACTTATTGAACGTTTTTTTTATATTTCCACCTATAGATTAGTATTCAGTCTTGCTTATATTGTAGCGTAATATGGACTGTACAAGGTGGTTTTTCCGGGCTGCGAATTGTTTCTGAAGGTCGTTGTTGTCTTCAGCAAAACACATTTATGATGCGTATACATTAACGTGCCGAGATACTCATGAGCCGCTCTCGGCCATGTCCTTCGTAAGCGCATAAGCACCCCAATACATAGGCAGCTCACTTGACTCACGATGACTATTACCTGCAGTTATTCACTTCGCATGCCTCGAAATTGTAACAGCGGGGTGACTAGCCCATCTCTGTGAGGAGAGAAAATCACCCTGCTAAGCCGTGGATCTGGCCCACGCCGACTATCTGCTTACACTTTCATTGTTTATGACCGACCTGAGCACAGTAAAACTCATCGATGGAGAATGACGATTTGCCGCCCTATTTCTTAACCAATTATGAGTAAGCGCTTCCTGCACTGCTACCAAAAGGCTTTGGGCATGGCCTTTGACGCGGCTTTCTTCTTGTTCACGAAACATAAAATTACACATAGGATATGACAGAAGTAGTTGTGCTCTGTCGAATGAAAAAATCACGATCAGTGCCAGTATTCTCGCCCTCGTACGTAAGTGGGACGAGCAGGTGCCTTCAAATACGCCATGTTACCCTCTGATAACGAAACGGATGTTGATGGAGAGAGTGCCGCCATAATGCTTCCCGTTTATCGCAATTATTTCATTGAGGAAAATCATATTGTGAATCTCCTTCTCGTCGTCCCATCGACTACAAAAAGCCAGATATCAAGTTATGTGACTGAAGGACAGAAATTCAAATGAAATCACCCCGGGGAAGCTAACCGATCTGATTTTCGAAAACGTATCATGTTCGAATATTTCTGGAGGAATAAACGTAAATTCATCAAAAGAACGATCTTGTGAAACCCATATCTCTCTGTTCGTCCATAAGACGCCGGGGGCACTAGCTGACAGCGCCCACAGTGACGATGTCTATGTTACTTCCGGAAGAGGTTCGATATAGTTCCGGGCTTTACGAGTGTACAGAATACCAGGCAAGATCTGTAATTGCTTTGAAGAGTTCCTAACACACTGACAACATGCTGTTTACGGAAGAAAACTTCAGAGGTAACAGAAGCTTCGAGCTTACTTGAAGGTAGTTACAGAACCGCTAACGTTGATGATATACAGGGTGGTCCATTGATAGTGACCGGGCCAAATATCTCAAGGAACAAGCGTCAAACGAAGAAAACTACAAAGAATGAAATTCGTCTCGCTTGAAGGGGGAAACCAGATGGCGCTATGGTTGGCCCGCTAGATGGCGCTGCCATAGGTCAAACGGATATCAACAGCGGTTTTTTTTAATAGAAAGCCCCATTTTTATTACATATTCGTGTGGTACGAAAAGAAATATGAATGTTTTAGTTGGACCACTTTTTTCGCTTTGTGATAGATGGCGCTGTAATAGTCACAAACGTATAAGTACGTGGTTTTACATAACATTCCGCCAGTGCAGACGTTATTTGCTTCGTGTTACATTACCCGTGTTAAAATGAACCGTTAACCAATTGCGGAAAATGTCGATATCATGTTGATGTATGGCTATTGTGATCAAAATGCGTAACGGGCGTGTGCTATGTATGCTGCTCGGTATCCTGGACGACATCATCCAAGTGTCCGGACCGTTCGCCGGATAGTTACGTTATTTAAGGAAACAGGAAGTGTTCAGCCACATGTGAAACCTCAACCACGACCTGCAACAAATGATGATGCCCAAGTACGTGTTTTAGCTGCTGTCGCGGATAATCCGCACATCAGTAGCAGATAAATTGCGCGAGAATCTGGAATCTCAAACACGTCGCTGTTGAGAATGCTACATCAACATCGACTGCATCCATACCATATTTCTATGCACCAGGAATTTCATGGCAACGACATTGAACCCCGTGTACAGTTCTGCCACTGGGGACAAGAGAAATCACAGGACGATGACAGATTTCTTGCATGCGTTCTACTTAGCGACGAAGCGTCGTTCACCAACAGCGACAGTGTAAACCGGCATAATATGCACTATTAGGCAAAGGAAAATACACGACGGCTGCGACAAGTGGAACATCAGCGGGTTAATGTATTGTGCGGCATTATAGGTGGAAGGGTAACTGGCCCCCATTTTATTGATGGCAATCTAAATCGTGCAATGTATGCTGATGTCCTACGTAATGTTCTACCGATGTTACTACAAGATGTTTCACTGCATGACATAATGGAGATGTACTTCCAACATGATGGATGTCCGGCACATAGCTCGCGTGCAGTTGAAGTGGTATTGAATAGCATATTTCATGACAGGTGGATTCGTCGAAGCACCATACCATGGCCCGCCCGCACGTTCACCGGATCTGACGTCCCCGGATTTATTTCTGTGGGGAAAGTTGAAGGATATTTGCTATCGTGATCCACCGACAACGCCTGACAACATGCGTCAGCGCATTGTCAGCGCATGTGCGGACATTAAGGAAGGCGAACTACTCGCTGTTGAAAGGAATGTCGTTACACGTATTGCCAAATGCACTGAGGTTGACGGACATCAATTTGAGAATTTATTGCATTAATGTGGTATTTACAGGTAACCACGCCGTAACAGCATGCGTTGTCAGAAATGATAAGTTGACAAAGGTACATGTATCACACTGGAACAACCGAAATAAAATGTTCAAACGTACTTACGTACCTACCTGTTACCAACTGTTCGTCTAAAATTGTGAGCCATGTGTTTGTGATTATTACAGCACCATCTATCACAAAGCGAAAAAAGTTGTCCAACTAAAACATTCGTATTTCTTTACGTACTACACGAATATGCAATAAAAAAATGCGGGTTCCTGTTTCAAAAACGCAGTTGATACCCATTTGACCTATGGCAGCGCCATCTAGCGGGCCAACCATAGGACCATATTGTTTTCCCTTCATGCTAGACAATTTTCATTCCTAGTAGTTTTTTTCGTTTGACGACTATTTCGTGAGATATTTAGCCCTATCACGATCAGTGGACCACCCTGTATATAAATTGCATAGTGGATGACGATGGATATTATATCAAGCTTCCCTCTAACGATGCTGTAGTACCGACTGAAGTTGCAAGTATTTAAAATTGTTGCTGGTGTGAAGTCATTTAACGTTGACCTGAGACTAAATACAAGCACAGTATAGGGTACCAATAAGCAGAAAGCTCCATGTTGCTCGTTTACACGTGTTCCGAAAAGTCACTGATAACAGCCAAATAGTTCAAATACCTGGGCGGGTGCGTTCTAAGTGGCTTAAAAAGTAAGGTACCCTTATAACTAAACGTCAGAAAGGCAGATGTCACAGTTACATTAAACACAGGAATTTTCAGGAGGTGTAGTACATCCCTCATTGTACCGATTCTTGAGTACTGCTCAAATATGAACACTTATCACCTATGGTTAATAAACGACACAAAGAGGATCCACTGAAGAGCAGAGAGAGTGCGAAAGCGTAATAGAGATTCTCGTCCTACTTCAATGGGAGAAGATACATTAAGTGCAAGAACGTCACAGTGTGGTTCACTTCCAATACAGAGTCAAGCGCTTCAGCTGGGCATTACCCATTAGCCATTAGGCGATGAGAGTTCTGACCTAGGTGTTAATGGGTGCTGGTGGCTACCTATGGGGAATGGTCACCACTGAAAGGGAGGACTGGTGACTTCCAAAGAGGATAGGAAATTATGCCCATCTTAAAGGGGGGCGGGTGAAAATTGTAGCCAACTTGTGTGTGTGTGTGTGTGTGTATGTGTGTGTGTGTGTGTGTGTGTGTGTGTGTGAGCTATTTTACTTGTATTTTGCGTTCTTTTACAATTGAATCATTTTAATGTTACGGCTGAGATAGGTATCCGTAGGTAAATAACGCATCTCAAGTCGGAGGTAACAAAGAAAATTGATTCCATTATGAAAGGTGTGTTTCAGCAGTACAGTATACGGACGCTATTTTTGCTTATGTAATGCTTGACCTATGAATCATTTTAATATTACGCTAGAGTTGTGTATGTATAGGTATTGAACGATGAACCATGTACCTTGACGTCAGTGGGAAGCTTGTGTGCCTCAGAGTTACATATAGATGTACTGTAGGTGCAACCACGATGGAGAGGTATCTGATGAGAGCACAGACTTACGTGTGGTTCATGAAGAGGGGCAGCAACCTTTACGGTAAATGCAGCTGCAACAGCCTGAATGATTGACTCATTTGGATCGTAACATCAGCCACAACAATCTTGCTCTTCTGGTTCTGCGAAATGCTGAAAGCAAGGTCATCTGTAACTTTTCCTGAGGTTATGCGGCTCTGTTGTGTGTTTAAATGATGATCGCATCCTATTGGATAAAATATTCCGCAAGTAGAACATTCCGCCATTCGGATCTCTAGGTGGGGACTACTCAGGAGGATTTCGTTATCGGGTAAAACAAATCTGTAGTGCTATGGATAGGTGAATGGAATATTGGATCGCTTAATCAGGCAGGTAAGTTAAAAGATTTATATGTTAAAGTTAGATGTGGTGGGACTTAGTGAAGATCGGTGGCAGGAGGAACAGTACAGCTGGTCAAGTGACGACTAGTTTATAAATACAATATCAAACTGGGGTGAAGCAGAAGAAGCTTTAACTATCAATAATAAAATAGGAATATGGGTAAGCTACAGAAAACTACAGAAAAAACATTGTGAAAGTCAAGACAGACACAAAGTCCAGACCCACCACAGTAGTACAAGTTTATACGCCAACTAGATACACAGATGCTGAAGGGATTGAATAAATGTGTGATGACACGAAAGAGTTATTCAAGTAATTAGGTGAGATGAAAATTTAATAGTGACTGATAGCTGGTTTTTCAGGATGGGGCAGATTAAGGCTACGATTGTGGATGGGGCCGTAATCAGTTGGACAACAAATACATTAACTTTATTTAAAGAATTAGAATTTTAAAACAATCTCTTAAAAAAACACAGTTGACTGTGTGAAGCCCGAAGGCCTTATCATAGAAAAGTAATTTCACAATTTTAGGCCCGAAGGCCACCAACAATAAACTCAAACAACAAACGTCTGAAGGCTTGAATTAAAATTCAGGAAAACAATACTAAATAGCACACATCTCAACAAGTACATTGTTTTTAAAACAATTAGCCTCTAAAAAAACTGAAGGTCTTATCACGAAAGAAGTGAAATTATTGCTCAGCTGAGGGCCTCACACAACGTCAAGTGACAAACAGGTGAAGGCCTCCATTAGAAGTCAGTAGAACAATTCCAAATAGCAAACATTTCAACAAATGGCTGCCGTAAAAACAAGTTTGCTTTAAAAAAAACATATTGTAACACAGCTGAAGGCCTTATCACCAAAGAAGTGAAATTATTGATAGGCTGAAGGCCACACACAACAACAATTAGAAAATTACAAATATCCTTAAAAAAGCATCACGGATTAAGGAACAAGAGCAAGCGGTTCTCAAAAGCGATCCAAGGGTTGGCCTAGGAAGGTAACTCAAACATAAGGTAAGGTGAGACAGGAAGCCAAGAGTTGTACTCACGTAACAGGACGCCAACTCAAAGTAGGGGGAGCTTAAGCGCCGACCGACCAACTAACCAATCAGCCTAACGTCCGATCACCAGTACAACGATGGAATATTTTTAGGCAACGGTGAAGAGACAGACAGCACTACGTCTTCAGAAAACACCCAAGGTCAAAGGAAACACTTGAACCATGGTAAACTTCCAAAAAAAGATGCACACTACAATACAAGAGGCTGTCGAACTACACGCCGTGTCGGACAGCATCAACACGACGAGAAAAGGTACACTGCCGGAAAAGCACGTTAACCTCCAGGTAACCTCAAGGTAACTGGGGCAATAGCGGCCACAAGGCAGGAGATACCGTTCGTTGCATTTCACATCAGAATACTACTAATTTGAATGTCGAATAACAGATAGTGAAAGACGGTAGCAACATTTCACCACCTCGAAACACTTCACTCATTGCCGCCATGCTCAGCGGGTCTCTGAGCAACAACCCGCCGATCAAAGGCGAGATCTCAGAATAGTCGAGGTTGCATTAGCAGTTAACTCTTCACTCAGGTTAAGCGTCCTGGGTTTGGTGTGCAATGAAGTCGTCGCTCTTGCAACTACCCCACCTCGATCCAGCTGTGGCAGCACGCCGCCAGTGGCCCCGGCTTGCCCCGTCGCTGCACGGACCTGCTCGCTGCTGCGCCCCCAACCGACCTCATGCCCGTTCGTAACCCCTCCCCAAATCCAGTACGCAGACAGCATTGGAATAACTGCTCGTTCAAAGCACAAGATACACTTGGAGTGCCGGCTGAAGTGGCCGAGTGGTTCTAGGCGCTACAGTCTGGAACCGCGTGACCACTATGGTCGCAGGTTCGAATCCTGCCTCGGGCATGGATGTGTGTGATGTCCTTAGGTTAGATGGGTTTAAGTAGTTCTAAGTTCTAGGGGACTGATGATCTCAGAAGTTAAGTCCCATAGTGCTCAGAGCCATTTCTTTTTACACATGGATCCAGAAAAACAATACCACCAACAACTATCAATACTAAAACCAGGCTTAGTGAAACAACACGGACGAATTGTAAGTCGTCACAAACAGAGAGAAGCCAGAAGCGGTCGGAAGACCAAATACACGTCGACCGCTGCGACAGCTGACCGAATGACCAACCAACTGTCGTCCCTACTCAAATCACACAGGGGAAGGATCCCAGTATAAAACATAGACTGACAACTTACTGCCGTGAGATCACTTCGACGGGCGGACACACACACACAGGTGAAAGCTGCACTACCCGAATATCACGGTCCATTCAACTAAAACTCGCTGAATCATGTCCTTAACGTGGTCGTGCACTTTCGCTACCACATCCTTCCGCCAGACATTGCATTTGTACCGCCAGCGTTCGGACGAGTACTGGTTGTCCGGGTTTCTCTGCTGCTCCGTCCCAACTCCCCTAAAGCTCGACTCACAACGACGCGGAAATACCAGAGGTTGCTCCACAGATGGTACCACAGTACACGCTATCGATGAGTGCTGGTGCTGCCTCTCACGGACAGACAAGGCGAGCAAACGTAGCTGGGGGTACCAACTAGAGGCCTAACCATTTTACTTTGATGCGGAAGCACTCGGTTACCGTAAACCGAATAACCCAACACACAAAAAGCTTTACAGACAATCGAATCTCAAAAAGAAATGTACCAGGAACTTCTTAATGAAGGCGAAAAACAATGGTCATGAGAAAGCGCAAAGCAAGACACTCGCTCAGATCCAACTATGCAGAGGGAACACTTGTCCACTGGCCACCCGACATCCCTGCACCAGGAAAAAACCGACCTAAGTCTCGCAAGATAACTAATTCAAGAAACCATGGCTAGCTTAGCAACAAATGAAGTGAGATACCTGCTCGGACTTCAACCATGCAGAGGGAACACATGGCCATAGGCAACCCGACATCCCTGCACTGAAGAAGGTACTGAGCTAAGTCTCAGAAGATGACCAACTTCAAGAACTATTCGAAGTCGACCAACCAAAAGGAGCTACCGGAATTTAAAAGGTACCTAAGTTTGGCGACCTACTCAAGACATGCATTAACTGTGCCCGCATTCTGTTAACTTATTCCACTGGGTTGAGTGTCCTCAAGGAACCTAATGGCCTTACATAAAAACTCAATAGCTGCTTCTGTCTCATCCACAACATCTGGCGTGTTGTCAACTGGCTGAAGAACGATAGCACACAAACGGGCTGCTAAGTCCGGAACAATACTATCAATAGGCTGATATCTTACCTCCAGCTGATAAATGAGGTGGTCCTTCTTCAACAGACCGATCCCAGGCCACTGCCCGACCACCATTAGAATTAGTCACCTAAAGCAACAAAATACCAAAACACTGACAGAACTACAACTGTACCGAGAGTAACTGAAATGATAATATCAGAATCGTAACCACTGCTACCAGTTGGGAGGTGGTTTCTCTGGATGGGGCAGGATAAGGTTACGATTGAGAATGGGGCCGTAATCAGTTACTCTCGGTTGCACAACAGATAGATAATCTTTATTTAAAGAAATTATAATTTTAAAACAATCTCTTAAAAAAGCACAGTTATCTGTATGACGGCGGAAGGCCTCATCACAGAAACAAAATTCCACAATTTTAGAGCTGAAGGCCACCAACAATAACCTCAAACAAAAAATGGCTGAAGGCCTGAATTAGAAGTCAGAAGAAAAATTCCAAATAGCACATATTATGATAAATACTTGGTTTTAAAACAAACTGTAACACAGATGAAGGATTTAATATAAAAGAAGTGATATTATTACTCGGCTGAAGGCCTGAATTAGAAGTCAAGAAAACAATTCCAAATGGCGCTCTTAAAATAAATCCCCTGCTTTTAAAACAATTTTACTTAAAAGAATCATTCTATAACATAGCTGACTGCCTTATCACCAAATAAGTGAAATTATTGCTCGGCCAAACCCAAGAATAATTAGAAAATTACAAATATCCTTAATACAGTCATCACAATCTAAGGAATCAGGACAAGGGGTTCTCAGCAAGTGTTCCGAGTTTCGGTCTGGGAAGGTAACTCAAACATAAGGTAAGGTAAGACAGGCAGCCAAGTGTTGCACTCACGTGACAGGATGGCAACTCAAACTAGGTGCAATTTAAGCGCCGACCGACCGACTAACCAATCTGCCTAACGTCCAGTCACCGGTACAACGATGGAATACTTTTAGGCAACAGTGAAGAGACTGACAGCACTACGTTATCATAAAACACCCAAGGCTGAAGGAAACATTAGAACGACGGTATACCTCCCCAAAAAAAAAAAAAAAAAAAAAAAATGTGGGCACAGTACAATACAAACAGGCTGTCGAACAATATGCCGTGTCGGACAGCATCAACACGACGGGGAAAGATACTACGCCGGGACAGTACGCTAACCTCCAGGGCAGGTACGTGGGGCGTTAGCGACCACGAGGCAGAAAATACCGCTGGTTGCTCTTCACTGATAAGAATAATACTAAATTCAATGATGAATAACCAATAGAGAAAGACAGCTGCAATATTTCACCGCCTTGAAACACTTCACTCGTTGCGCCTGGCTCAAGGGTCTGAGAGCAACAACTCGCCTACCAAAGGCGAGACCTCAGAACAGTCGAGGTTGCATTAGCAGTTAATTCATCACCCAACTTAAGTGTCCTCGGTTTGGTGTGCAATGAAGTCGTCGCTCTTGCAGCTGCCGCTCCTCGATCCGGCAGTGGTAGCACGCCGCCAGTGGCCCCAGTTTACCCTAGTGCTGCAAAGACCTACTTGCTGCTGCGCCGCCAAACCGACCTGATGTTCGTTCGAAGCCCCTCCCCAAATCCAGTATGCAGACAGCATTAAAATAACTGCTTGTTCAAAAGCACAATATACACACAGATCCGGGAAAACAATTCCACCAACAACTACCAATACTAAAACCAGCCACTGTGAAACAATACGAACGAATTGTAAGTCGGTACAAACAGAGAGAAGCCAGAAGAGGTCGGGAGACCAAATACACGTCGTCCGCTGCGACGACTGACCGAACGACCAACCAACGGTCGTCTCTACTCAAATCACACATGGGAAGGATCCCAGTATAATACGTGGACTGACAACTTATTGCCATGAGATCACGTCGACGGGTGGACGCACACGCAGGTGAAAGTTGCACAACTCGGATACCACGGTCCATTCAACTAAATCTCGCAGAATCCGGTCCTTGACGCGGTCGTGCCCTTTCGTGACCACATGCTTCCGTCAGACATTGCATGTGTGTCTCCAGCAGTCGGGGTAGTACTGATTGTCGGAGCCTCACTGCTTCTCTGTCGCAACTCCCCCAAAGCTCGACATATGACGACCCGGAAATACTAGAGGTCGCTCCAAAGATGGTACCACAGTACGCTCTATCGATAAGCGCGGGTGCTGCCACTCACGGACAGACAAGGCGAGCAAACATGGTGGCACCAGTGAACACACTAAGAAAACGAGACACCACTATCGCTATTACTAGATGCCAAGCTATGAACGGCATCAACAACCACCGCACACGGCTCAGGGATGGTGAAGTGGAATTCGATAGAAGAAAAGAAAGAAATGGAAAAGTAGTTGGTAAATGTGGTCTTGGGGCAGGAATAAAGGCGTGCAGGTAGCCACGCAGTCTGAGGCGTTTTGTCATGGTCCAGTTGGCTACCCCCATCGGAAGTTTGAGTCCTCCCTCTGGAATTGGTGTGTGTTGTCCTTAGCGTAGGTTAATTTAAGTTAAAAACTTCCTGGGAGATTAAAACTGTGTGCCCGACCGAGACTCGAACTCGGGACCTTTGCCTTTCGCGGGCAAGTGCTCTACCAACTGAGCTACCGAAGCACGACTCACGCCCGGTACTCACAGCTTTACTTCTGCCAGTACCTCGTCTCCTACCTTCCAAACTTTACAGAAGCTCTCCTGCGAACCTTGCAGAACTAGCACTCCTGAAAGAAAGGATATTGCGGAGACATGGCTTAGCCACAGCCTGGGGGATGTTTCCAGAATGAGATTTTCACTCTGCAGCGGAGTGTGCGCTGACATGTTGGTAGAGCACTTGCCCGCGAAAGGCAAATGTCCCGAGTTCGAGTCTCGGTCGGGCACAAAGTTTTAATCTGCCAGGAAGTTTCATATCAGCGCACACTCCGCTGGAGAGTGAAAATCTCATTCTGGTAATTTAAGTTAGATTAAGTAGTGCATAAGCTTAGTGAGCGGTGACCTCAGCAGCTTGGTCCCATAAGACCTTACAATAAATTTAAAAAAAAGTACAAGAGTGAAAGAGGAAGCAGACTGGTAGAATTCTGCAGGGAACTTAATTTAATCGTCTCTAACACTTTAAGAATCATGAAAGAAAGTTGTATACCTGGAAGAGACCTGGAGACGAAGGTTTCAGGTTGATTATATAACTTGAGGCAAGGATTTCGGAACCAAGTTTTAACCTTTAAGACATTTCCAGGGGCAGATGGAGCCTTTGATCACAGTGTAGTTGTTAAGGATAAATTAAAACTGAAGAAATTAAAAAAAGTAGGAATTGGTGAAGGTACGTGGAAAATTTGAAAGAACTGGAAGTTATTGGGAGTTTCAGAAGTGTAGGGTCAATTATAATTAAATATAACTATTATGTGTTATACATGGTTGTAAGACAGAGATTTAGGAACCAGGTTTTAAATTGTAAGACAGGTCAGGGGCAGATGTGGACTCCGACCACAATCTATTGGTTATGAACGGTACATTAAAACTGAAGAAACAGCAAAAAGGTGGGATTATAAGGAGATGGGACCTGGATAAATTGAAAGAACTAGAGGTTGTACAGAGTTTCAGGGAGAGCGTAAGGGAGAAAATGGCAGGAATGGGGGAAAGAAATACAGTAGAAGAAGAATGGGTAGCTTTGAGGGATGAAGTAGTGAAGGCAGCAGAGGATGAAGTAGGTAAAAACACGAGGGCTAGTAGAAATCCTTGGGTAACAGAAAAAATATTGAATTTAATTGATGAAAGGAGAAAATGTAAAAATGCAGTAATTGAGCAGGCAAAAAGGAATATCAGCTGTGGTGTCACCGCCAGACACCACACTTGCTAGGTGGTAGCTTTAAATCGGCCGCGGTCCATTAGTACATGTCGGACCCGCGTGTCGCCCCTGTCAGGGATCGCAGACCGAGCGCCACCACAAGGCAGGTCTCGAGATACGGAATAGCACTCGCCCAGTTGTACGGACGACGTAGCTAGCGACTACACTGACGAAGCCTCGCTCCTTTGCCGAGCAGATAGTTAGAATAGCCTTCAGCTAAGTCAATGGCTACGACCTAGCAAGGCGCCATTAGTGACCTTGCATGTATCTAAAGAGTCTCACTTGTATCGCCACAATCTCCAGATGTACCACAAGGATGGATTAAAGTTAAGTATTCCAGAAACTACGTACTTTTCTTTATAGCATTCATTACATATCCTGTTTCAGACCTCACGCCATCCTGCTTTAGCTTAGTGCGTGCCTTTCGGCTTCCTCTCATTGTGTCTAGGCTGTCTTGTCTAGACACAATATTTTTGGCGACGAGTCAACGGAAAGGGTCTTGTTTTTTCTAATTGCTTCCATTTACTTGTGTCATGGCTTCGCCAGATGTACTGTCCGAATTTTATCGCTTGCAGAATCCGCAGGCGTTATTGGATGCCCTTGGACAGCTTGTCCAGGTTCAACGTGCACTGCAAAACGATGCGGCCGCCGCCGCTTCATCGCTACCGCAGCCACAACATGCAGTTGCACCACCATTCCGTAATTTTCAAGCAGACGTGGAAACATGGACGGAATGGTCACGCCAGTTTGGATTTCATCTCGCCGCCTACAGAATTCAAGGTAACGAGCGGCAGCCTCATTTATTGGCGTGTGTAGGGGTGCAAACGTACCGTGTGATAGTGAAATTATTTCCCCGACGCGACGTAGCAACTCTGTCCTACGAAGAAATTTTGTCGGCATTGGACGCCTATTTCAAAGAAACAGTTAATGTCGTTGAAAAAAGGTATACATTCTTTCGTACAAAACGTACGGCCGGTCAAACTTATAGGGAGTTGGTTGCAACATTGCAAGGCCTTACAGGGGATTGTGCTTTTGAGTGTGGATGTGGACTCCCTTATTCAGATACAATGGTACGTGATGCAATTGCACAGAACGTTTCTGATGTTCGTATATGGGAACAGATTTTGAAACTAGTTAATCCCTCCCTTCAGCAAGTGATAGACATATTAGATAGACAAGACACAGTTGACTTTGCTCAGGAATCATTTGCAACTTCGCCAGCCATGTGTAACATTAACCGGCCCGCCGGGCGCGCTGCACGGCCCGGTAAACTGCCCTCGCACACGTCCGCGCAGCTGCCGCCACGCTCTAAACCAGGTGTGCCGCGCCAGCATACAAATGCAGTGAAATCATACCCGCGGTGTGCAACTAGACATTCGCGTGACAATTGCCCGTCACGCCAAGCTATTTGCTTTTTCTGTATTAAGAAAGGACATGTTCAAAGTGTTTGCCAGAAAAAGCTCACATCAGACTATCACAACCATTCCAGGCCCTTTGCTTCGCGCCGGAATCGAACCAAGGACACTCAGGCTCGTGAACCTTCGCCCATGGACATTCAGCTAGTTAATTCCACTTCGTCTAGTGCCACTGTCTCTAACAGTGACTGTGTTCATCCCACAAAAAGTGTGCGTCGACGTCGCCGGAAATCACGTCAATTAGCAAGTGATGCTGTACCTGTATCAGTTCAAATTGCACGAGACAGTCGCTCTTGTCGTCAGCAGGACAGTAAACTTTTTGTAGATTTGGGCTTTAATGGCAAGGTCATACCATTCCAGCTCGATACCGGAGCTGCAGTTTCATTGATCAATCACGACACGTACAAACAACTGGGCAAACCTCCGTTGCGTGCCGCGAATGTTAAGTTAAATAGTTATTCAGGTCAGAATATCCCTGTGTTCGGACAGTGCAGCCTTCTTGCAACATATAAGGGACAAACAAAACTTGTGTCATTTTACGTTCTTCATTCTTCTACTGCAGTGAACTTGTTTGGTTTCGATTTATTTCAATTGTTTAACTTGTCTATTGTAAATCAGGTCCTATCAGTGAATCAGACTGTGCCTTCCGCCAGTGTTTCTCGGCTATGTGAAGAATTTGCAGACATTTTTGCACCGGGCCTTGGTTGCGCTAAGAACTATGAAGCACATTTGGAACTGAAAGTCGACGCGCAACCGAAATTTTTCTGAGCGCGCAATGTTCCCCACGCATCGCGTGATGAGGTCGCCGGAACACTACATGATTTGGAATCACAAGGTGTGAGTGAATGTGCGCAATGCCTCTTCCCTTCCTAGCTCCCCTCGGACCGAATGGCCGGGTGCGGGTGGCACAGCCTCGCCTTTTGTTAGGCTCCCCATCTCATCGCATACGTCAACATGGGGTCCTCCCCACGGCGGGCGGAAGCCTTATAACACGACCGTTCGCCGATTTGCGGGGGAGGAATGTGGTGTCACCGCCAGACACCACACTTGCTAGGTGGTAGCTTTAAATCGGCCGCGATCCATCAGTACATGTCGGACCCGCGTGTCGCCACTGTCAGGGATCGCAGACGGAGCTCCACCACAAGGCAGGTCTCGAGATACGGAATAGCACTCGCCCAGTTGTACGGACGTCGTAGCTAGCGACTACACTGACGAAGCCTCGCTCCTTTGCCGAGCAGATAGTTAGAATAGCCTTCAGCTAAGTCAATGGCTACGACCTAGCAAGGCGCCATTAGTGACATTGCATGTATCTAAAGAGTCTCACTTGTATCGCCACAATCTCCAGATGTACCACAAGGATGGATTAAAGTTAAGTATTCCAGAAGCTACGTACTTTTCTTTATAGCATTCATTACGTATCCTGTTTCCGACCTCACGCCATCCTGCTTTAGCTTAGCGCGTGCCTTTCGGCTTCCTCTCATTGTGTCTAGGCTGTCTTGTCTAGACACAACACCAGCGTCTCAAAAATAAGATCAACAGGAAGTGCAAAATGGCTAAGCAGGGATGGCTAGAGGATAAATGTAAGGATGTAGAGGCTTATCTCACGAGGGGTAAAATAGATACTGCCTACAGGAAAATTAAAGAGACCTTTGGAGAAAGGAGAACCACTTGTTTGAATATCAAGAGCTCAGATCCAGTTCTAAGCAAAGAAGGGAAAGCAGAAAGATGGAAGGAGTATATAGAGGGTATATACAAGAGCGATGTACTTGAGGACAATATTATGGAAATGGAAGAGGATGTAGATGAAGATGAAATGGGAGATATGATACTGCGTGAAGAGTTTGACAGAGCACTGAAAGACCTGAGTCGAAACAAGATTCCATTAGAACTACTGACGGCCTAGGGAGTGCCAGTCCTGACAAAACTCTACCATCTGGTGAGCAAGATGTACGAGACAGGCGAAATACCCTCACAGTTCAAGAAGAATATAATAATTCCAATCCCAAAGAAAGCAGGTGTTGACAGATGTGAAAATCACCGAACTATCAGTGTAATAAGTCATGGCTGCAAAATACTAACGCGAATACTTTACAGACGAATGGAAAAACTAGTAGAAGCCGACGTCGGAGAAGATCAGTTTGGATTCCGTAGTAATACTGGAACACGTGAGGCAATACGGACCCTACGAATTATCTTAGAAGCTAGATTAAGGAAAGGCAAACCTACGTTTCTAGCATTTGTAGACTTAGCGAAAGCTTTTTACAATGTTGACTGGAACACTCTCTTTCAAATTCTGAAGGTGGCAGGGGTAAAATATAGAGAGCGAAAGGCTATTTTCAATTTGTACAGAAAGCAGATTGCAGTTATAAGAGTTGAGGGGCATGAAAGGGAAACAGTGATTGAGAAGGGAGTGAGACAGGGTTGTAGCCTCTCACCGATGTTATTCAATCTGTATATTGAGCAAGCAGTGAAGGAAACATAAGAAAAATTCGGAGTAGGTATTAAAATTCATGGAGAAGAAATAAAAACTTTGAGGTTCGCAGATATTGTAATTCTGTCAGAGACAGCAAAGGACTTGGAAGAGCAGTTGAACGGAATGGACAGGATATAAGATGAACATCAACTAAAGCAAAACGAGGATAATGGAATGTAGTCGAATTAAGTCGTGTGATGCTGAGGGTATTAGATTAGGAACTGAGACACTTAAAGTAGGTAAAGGAGTTTTCCTATTTGGGGAGCAAAATAACTGATGATGGTCGAAATAGAGAGGATATAAAATGTAGACTGGCAATGGGAAGGAAAGCGTATCTGAAGAAGAAGAGAAATTTGTTAACACCGAGTATAGATGTGTCAGGAAGTCGTTTCTGAAAGTATTTGTATGGAGTGCAGCCATGTATGGAAGTGAAACTTGGACGATAAATAGTTTGGACAAGAAGAGAGTAGAAGCTTTCGAAATGTGGTGCCACAGAAGAATACTGAAGACTGTAGGGTGGATATGGCAATGATGTCCAACCCAATTTGGCGATGTGTTCCTGGGTTCTCAGTCTCATATGTGAGCGTGCATTATCGTGTTGGAGCAAGATTTCTGCTGGATTCTTGTCCGATCAAACACGTCGGAAACGGTTCTTGAGTTAATTCAGCGTCTTCACAAATGCCTGTGAATTGATGGTTCATCCTCTTGGCTTCACATCCACGAGAATGGCTCCATCACAAGCCCAGAAGACTGTCAGTATGACTTTTCCGGCAGAGGGGGATATCTTGAATTTCTTCTTTCGTGGTGAATGATGATGATATGTCTCCATGCACTGCCTTTTTGTTTCCGGCTGAAAGTGGTACACCCAGCTTTCGTCCCCCAAGACGATACGTGACAGAAAAGCCTCTCCGTCGGCCTCAAAACGCTCCAGCGATTTAGATTAAATGGCCTTTCTTTGAGCCTTGTGGTTCTCTGTGAGGTTCTCTTTGAAATTCCGCAAGTCTAGATCATTGCAGAGGCACTTACAATGCTGACCGCCAACTGTAGAGTCAATTGTCGAGTTGTGATGCGCCGGTCGGAATGAATAATGGCATCCGCACGATTCAGCATGTCTGGAGCTGGGAGTGTGACAGGACGTCCCGAACAAGGCTAATCATGGAGCTCTGTTTCGGCATTTCCTGAGGCTGTAACTTTTGTTACCCACCGCTCAACTATACTCCTCTCATCTGAAACATCGCCATACACTATACACAAACGTTTATGGATGTTCACCACGGTTTCTTTTTCTGCACACAAGAATTCAACAACAGCACGCTGCTTGTATCGTAAGTCGTATGTGGACCCCATTTAGACGCTGTATTACGGCTCTGCCATCTGCCAGACCGGTTCTAAACATCGCCGGCTCACAGAACAAACAACAGATGTGAAGCAGTAACAGGGACGTTCGTCTATGTGTATTAATGATTTTTAAAGAATGTGGGGCATTACTTATTAAACGACCCTCTTATCTGGCGATGCGGAGGAAAACGAAAAGGCAATACCCGAACACGCCAGCATGGAGATAAAACAATGGAAAGCCTTCACGTTGGTTTCTGACCAACGTGAAAAGCATAGATCAACGACCGAAGACTCACTAGCAGCCCTGGGAAGTCGGCGACTTTGGCGAAAACGCCGATTAAATATCTGCGACAAACTGGTATGAGGAGGTTCTTCGAGGGGAAAGAGAAGACACGAAGAAACGTCGCCGGGACGGACGCACTGACAGTTAGTCAGCGGACGTCATACTTCACTACAATGACTTAGCCACCACACTGCTCGACAGAAGATGTCGGTACCGCACCAACAGGTCAACGTAGATGATGCAGTCCCAGATGTTACAAGGAAGATGTACGTGTGGTGCCTCACCAAGTAGCTGACGAGGGCGGAGGGACTACGGCCTCACCAAATAAGTCACCTGTGAACCTAGAAGGTGATAAACTCCACCAGAAGCCGCCGAAGCTGAGAGTCACTGGTTCGATTCCGGGAAGCAGAACTCCGCGCCACGCATTAGCCTCTTGTTATTAACGTAGCGAACGAATTACTAAGGAAATGATGTCGCCGGCGTCGCACTGAGTCATGGGTACGGTACTGAAGAAAGGAAATAGCACAATTTTGTAATACTACACTCTGGTTGGCTGGAGAGTGGAGAGTGGTAGCCTATGTTGCATGCAGTTGGAGTGTTTGCATCATAGTGATTGGTTGGCGACAAGGAGTGGGGGAGATAGATGGGGGCGTGGCATGATGTGTATGTAGGAAATAATGTCACTGCACAGCCCTTTTACGATCATTTTGATACTATTTACTGTATCGTTAAGGTTTTAAATTTCCCACTGACGCCGTTGAGTTAGTGCTGTATTCTTGGCTTTTTAATACTACACTACGATTGGTTCAGGACAGGGATGAGAGGGTTTTTTCCATATCTACGTGATTACTATGCTATTCGCAATTAAGGGCCTGGCAGAGGGTTCAATGGAGCACCTTCAAGCTGTGTCGCTACCGTTCCACTCTCGAACGGCGCCCGGGAAAAACGACCACTTAAATTTTCCTGTGCTAGCCCGGATTTCTCAAATTTTATCGTCACGATCTTTTCTCCCCATGTAGGTGGGGGCCAAAAGAATGTTCTCGCAATCTGAGGAGAAAACTGCTGATTGAAATTCATGACAAGATCCCGTCGCAACGAAATACACCTTTGTTTTAAGGATTGCCAATCCAATTCCCGTAACATGTCTGTGGTACTATCTCCTCAATTTCGCTATAACACAAAACGAGCTGCCCTTCTTTGAACTTTTGCAATATCATCCGTCAGTCCCACCTGATACGGTTCCCACACCGCACAGGAATAATCCAGAGTAGGGCGGACAAATGTAGTCTTGTCTCTTCAGTAGATCTTTTGTACCTTCTAAGTGTTCTGCCAATGAACCGCCGTCTTCGGTTTGCTCTAACCACAACATTATCTATGTGATCGTTCCAATTTAGGTTATTTGTAATTGTAATCCCTATGTATTTAATTTACAGCCTTCAGATTTCTGTGACTTATCGTGTAATAGAAATTTAGCGGATTTCTTTTAGTACTCATGTGAATAACTTCACAATTCTTTTTATTCAGGGTCAATTGCCACTTTTCGCACCACACAGATATCTTACCTAAATCATTCTGCAATTCGTTTTGGTCATCCGTGGAATTTAGAAAACGGTACATGACAGCATCATTTGCAAAAAATCTAAGCGGGTTGCTCAGAGTGTCTCCTATGTCATTAATAGACATCAGGAACAATAGAGGGCCTATAACACTTCCTTGAGGAACGCCGGATATTACTTCTGTTTTACTGGATGACTTTTCGTCTGTTACTACGAACTGTGACCTTTCTAACAGGAAATCACGAATCCAGTCCCACAACTGGGGCGATATTACACTGGTGGAGAGTATGTTTAGAAGACGCTTGTGAGGAATGGTGTCGAAAGCCCTCTGAAAATCTCAAAATATGAAGTTAATTAGACATCCGCTGTCGATAGCACTCATTACTTCATGAGTATAGAGAGCTAGCTACTTGTGTTCCGCAAGAACGATATTTTCTGAATCTATACTATGTGTCAGTATATCGTTTTCTTCCAGGTACTTCATAATTTTCGAATACAGTATATGTTCCAAAACCCTACCGCAAATCGACGTTAGTGATATGGGCCTGTAATTTGGTGGATTACTCCTATTTCCCTTTTTACGTATTGGTGTGACTTGAGCAACTCTCCATTCTTTAGGTACGAAACTTTCTGTGAGCGATTCATACAACTGACCTATTTTCTAATACTACACTCTGTTTGTAAATAGAGAAGAGGACTTGCGGGAATAAAGCACAACTGAGTTCTTTCCATCTTCTTGGACATCAGATGTTTCACTTCATTATGACACTATAATTGGTTAGTGATAGGGTGAAGCGTGTACATTTGAAATAGGACTGAAATTACGTTAGTGACAATTGCCTGCAATACATATGTTAGAACGAGAATGGCGTGTTAACGTGTATTTTATCTCGCCGCTTATGTGCTTTGCCGTGTACCGAACTTTTCTGACAGCGAGAAAGTAAACTGTCAAGAACTTTAACCGAAATCAAAATTACACGAATCAGATGCAAACATGTTGATTTGAAATTGGCCTTGTTAATAAAACAAAATTGATCATTTTCAAAATAATGGTCCCTGTGCTAAATGAATGCTATCCATGAAGTAATAAAATATCTTACCTTTATCAGCGAAATGATAACGTTCTTGGCACTGCCCTCTGTTAGTACTCTAAATTGTATAGTTAGCATACAGTTATTGTACAAGGCTGTTGCTTAATTAAACCGAATATGACTGAGACAATAAGTTCAATAGTAAAATATTTAATCAAAAATGACACGAAACTTGGAACGTGTATTGTCTTGTGGTAAGTAACAATATGGCACTAACTTTAAAACTTGTATTTTGATTCTTTGAAAATTGATAATGCTCACAATTAGCATACAATAAACTAATTATACATTAACAATTAGCTTTAGAAATCCATTGGATGTGAGTGCTAAAGGTCGTCTCTATCATCACTTATAGATACACACATTGCATTATTAACAAAACAACTTTCTTTACCTTAATTATTTCCAGTGTAGTATATTGCAAATAAAAAAATTAATTACTGCCTTTAGCGAGTAAGCATATATGCAGCATACATTAGATACAACACGTCTTTATATTTTAGAGTCCTCCATATTTTCCTGATCTAAAGTTGCTTTAACACGTTACCCATAACATCTTGAAGCAGCGACCGCTGTTGAGCACCGATGCTACTACGCAATTGATACTAGATTTGACCATCTCTGGTAAAATATAAAATTTAACTCTATGTACATACCTTTCATAGCCCTGCTACCTACCTCAGAAGAATTTAACAGTGTTATTGTGATAACTAGCCATAGTAACACAACAAATTCTTAGCATTACATCATTACATAAGTACAGGCTGATAAAAATTCGGAAACGTTGTGTAAAACAGATAAATAATAAAGAAATACAAATCTTTGTGTGAGAATATAGCTCTTTGAATAACATAAAAGTATCAAGATTAAATTGTGAAGCATTTTCTTTCACAATCTAACATTTGTGATTAGCAATTATGAATGTGCAAATAGTGCAGTATGATGATGCTAATCTGCACTATGAATCTTTAAAATGTAGCCTAATATCTAAGAAAAATTAAATATTATGAGCAACATGCTCTTTACAAAGTACATGGGAATTAAAACGCCCTGAGTTATACAATACAGAGTTATAGAAAAACATTATTAAGTACTTTAAAATTTTGTAAGAAATGTAGTGCTTATGTGCATTAGTATGTGAGATCAAGTGTCCATTTATAACCCTCATTTACTTAGTTCAGGGTAATCATTGTTACACGAAGCATAGTGTAGCTACACCATGAGTATAAAATGTTAAGGTAGGGTATAAAAAAGGCAAGGATAAAGTCATGGTGGAGATAGAATTGCCAATCGAGGATCCATTGGCATTGGTTCATATTCCTTCATCAGAGGAATGTATTTTTAAGCCATGTCATCTTAAAGTTTTTGTTTCTTTAAACTTCTCTCTATATATCAAAGTAAAGAGATTTAGCATATTGAAGACTCATTAGTGGCAGCATTAAATATGGTACCCAATGACAACTCAACTAATTATATATTAAGTGCTGGCTAGTACAGTCGTGAGCGCAATGAATGGTGTCATTACAGCTCTCTCACTTGTAGTGTATTATCGGCGACATCAGTAAGCTTGATTATATTCATATTGTTGCAGACAAGTAAATGGCTGAATGTTTCATGACCATCTCAGTGGATTAGGTAGAGAAGGACAGTAGCATAAAGAGAAATTCGAAACCAAAGAGGCATTAAATGCTTTTAAAACTGCAAAGCTTTTCAGTAGTGGATATTAATACAAAATCCGAAACCTATGCAGGTAACAACTGCATTATTTATGGCAGTACCATTAATGTAACAGTAAGAAATTGTGGTCATAGTTCAGTATCGAATAATATGGTATGCAGAGCAGGTTATAGACTCATAGTTGAGCGATTCTAGTAGTATGCTAGTGATAAATGCATTTACTGGTAGTGACTGTCTGCTGAACAGGAATGGTTACACATAGAATAACGGTGGCTGTGCCAGTAAGTAGACTTGAAAACTTAATGTATACAGGCAATAATTCTAGAAGACAGTACATGAAGATTGACAGTAATAAATGACAAAATGTGTAGTTCATAAGTAACCAGTGTATACACTGTCAGAGCTTATAAGAAAGATCAGTATAGTAGAATATTTCTACAGTACATGGGATTTGAAAATGACATTTGTTGCAAATACTGACCGTACATAAGTAATACATCTCTTACAGAGAAGTGAAAACAGAGTAATAATATCAGATGTAAGGAAAGTGCATAACTACTGGGAAAAATAGGAAGAAGGCAAAGGAAAGTGCACTTTTGCTGCAAAAGAAAATCATTATTGTCCATAGTCATCAAATAAAAATGTGTGATCACGATACAATTTTAAGCATAGACCCAAAAATGTTAAACAGTTCAGAATTACTTAACATCTGGAAGCATATAATGTAAGCATAAATTGCAAAGTATACCAAAGAAAAAAATGGTTGATGAGAAATATCTCGTTGTGCCTGTAAAGCATGGGAATATTATTATGCTGGAAGTTTTAAAGGCATAGATAATGCAAACAAAGTGATATCAGCAGATGCTACATGTTGGTGTACATATGATGTAACAACATAAAAATGGAATGTATGAAGCAGAACGTGCATGACTACTCTACCATTGAGAAGCAAGTTTATTCTTTGTAATACAAGAAACAATATCTGTGTACCAAGTTATTTCAGGTTCTTCTACAATATTTGAAAATAGTATCTTTTTCTACATAAACCATTATTGTGTTTTAATTAACTTCAAACTGTCCAAAACATTTCTCATTATAACAGTATGACCACTGGGTCATCACTTTTCTTTAACTTATCATTCACATATAATCATTATTATCATTAGTAGAGCATGATTGTGTCTTCATTATTATCACTTCATAGAATATTACTGTAATCAAATTGAAACTTGTATCTAGCAAACATAGAAAAGTCGTTAGTTCAAGTCATTCTTGATATTTCTATAAAAAAGTGATTAGTGTAAGCATGTATATGAGTCTGTACTATACTTCCTGTAAAACCTGCAAGACAAAAATAGTTGGTGTATGATGAAGAATAACGTTTGTTACATTTGTTTCTTCAGTTTCCGTAACATGTTGCATATTCTCAATGTTTCAGAATGTATGTTTGTTTATTTCTTTTTATTTTATTTTTACATGGTAACAATTGTTCTTAATATTTCGAGTACGATATCCAGCAAATAGAAAATCGCTACATCCCATAGCGAATAAGTATATATCCAACACACTCCAGATACAACACGTCTTTACACTTGAGAGTCCTCCATATTTCTCTTGATCTAAAGAGACCCTAACACATTACCCGTAACACTTCGAACCTGAGATTGGTGGTGAGCAGTGGCGCTTACACAATCGATGGTACATTTGACCAGCTCTGTGAGCAATATAAAATTTTACTCTGTGTATATACCTTTCAATGGAGGTGTGGAGGGGAGAGTGTTATTTTTAAATTTCGACTAGCACAATTGAACTATTTTCTAATACCACGCTCTGATCCGTTGGAGATAGGGGTGGTGCAGTAGGAAAGGTGAATTTGGAGTGGGATGGTGCTTTCCCTTGTCACATATTGATTGATCGAATAACTGATGGATTGACTGCTGACGTTATGAGTTTAAGGTCATCGAAGATGTCACCCATGACCATCAGGGTCATTTGATTATCTTGAATATCTGTGACCGCTTTGAAGGTGAATGTGACCTAGAATGGCTAAGTTAAGTGTCTGTAAGGACTCTTGAAGTTCCTGATCATTTACTACTTTTTTGAGTCATCAGTCTTCTGATTAGTTTGTTCCGACCCGCAACGATTCCTCATGTGTGCCAACCTCCTCTTCTCAGAGCAGCACTAGCAACCAACGTCTTCGATTATCTGCGAGGTGCATTCCAGTCTCTATTCCGTAACGTCTTAACATACATGTACGTAATATCATCTTGTTTCTTCTTCTTGTCAGCGTTTCCCACGTATTCCTCATCTCTCAGTCCACCAAATTTTCAACATCTCAAACGAGTTTCCCGCTGTGTTCGAAACACACAATCTCAGAAATTTATTCCTCAAACAACTTAAGTTTTCCGTTATTTCTCTAGGTCGCTTAACACAGTTCCTCTGAAAGGGCAGGAACCATTCTCTTCCCCATCGTTCCTTAATACGACCTTGAGTCTCGAATGACTTCGTTCTCGACAGGACATTCAGTACTAGACTTTCTTGCTAACTAATATTCAGGTGGGTACATATGTGTTTGTTGAATGGCACATGTCTCAAGAAACTTATCGTTTGATCCTGCAACGTTACCTGAGTCCTCCTTTCATCGTGAAGAAATATCTGATGCTTGTTGGCTAACGCCAAACACACACGGTATGTCTGAACGTGACTCAATGAACATCGCATAATACTTCTCCCAATAATCCATTTACTGGTATGCGAATTCTTCTTCATCCTAAAATGACGCTACTCGGTCGAAGAAGGCAATGAAACTCTGTGCACTTCCTCTTTACACCTGAGGACTGTATGCGGTTCTTCCTCAACGTTTGTCACGGAATACAGCGGGGTTTACCTTTTGGCGATTTTGCTCATCTTCGTTTGATCCTCTTTTTTGTCAGAGTAGAGACCCACTCTGTCTTGAGGCCTATGTGTTTCAGTAAAGAGCTGACGTCCGATTTTCGACAAATATCCACGTAGTGCTATTGTTTCTTGATCTGTTTGAAATACCTGTACATGTAACAGTTTAGTGATTTCCCTCATTTTCTAAACAACTGGTGCAGTTCAGTACCCTCCGAATATCATCTTTGATAACATGATAATGCCGTGTCGGGAGCAATGTCTTCAATTGGTCTTGTATTATAGCTAATCGTTGCTGCATTTGTTAATTTGTGGAGCAACATTCTGCATCGCGCAAGGCAGCTGAGTGAATTCTAGTGGTGTATAGTTGCAACGTGAGTCCTTGTAGGATCGTAGTACAAAGCATACAACTCATGGTCCGTCACTTAATCCACCCATTGCTAACACATTTTGTTATTTCGGGAACGAGTGAGCTGGCGCAATCTATTATTGAGCCGAGGTACTTCAAGAGATTCGTCATTAGCTGTTATATCTTCTGTCGATGGTTTCAGTATTGAATCGGAAGACCAAACTGTAATTCATCTTGCACTGATGCCGCGTCCTCTTTGTTTCGTAGATGCTGCTAGTACTGTGAAGGCTTTCGGTCTCAGATGTCTTCTCAGGTGATAACCTATCATAATCGCTCTTCCTGCGTTGATGGCACTCGCTGGATAGATTCTGCGCTAAACCGGTCGTAGGATTTAGCCGCTGACGGTGAGGTAATTACATGTTGTTCTTCCGCTGGGTACTAGCGATCTCATTGACTTAAGCCAGTGTAGACTCGATAGCGTCCGCCGAAATTGCCGAATAGAAAACACTGGCCTCCACAGCGCAGACTACACTCTTTTATGTGTGGCTAGAAACGTGGCAGCTATACACCAAGTCACGACGCAGAGGAATTAGTCATAGCCATGCGTCGGTCACTTCGCAAATTTCCTTCGTGAACACTATGAATTCCGTGATATTAGAGGTAATCACGTCAGGGTCACCAGTTTGTCGTAATAGCTCTGTAGGCTGCCGTATGACTGTACAATGCTCAACAGGGCGAAACTGGACTACACGAAAAACTTTCTCGTGCAACCAGTAACAGATCTCACTGAATGCTGTCACGGGAGAAACTGCGAAGACGTATAACAGCTTCTGATCATACAACTCACAACTTAATATTAATCCGAGGGGAGAACTATATTTATGTTATGTCGTAACTATGCGGGAATAACTAGTACAGAAGATACAAAAACATAGAAAGCATAAACAAAAGAGGACCATACTGTGCACGTAGCCATGGTATGAGAAATCATGAAAGCAATCCAGCCACATAAATAGTTAATAGTGGTTAAATTGCTGGAAGATTATAGGTTGGTTAATGTAAGTCATTCTTTCTTTTACTGTCCCGCCTTTTGAGATTCGATGGGACTAAATACCTTTAAATTCACAATGATTCGCAATCTGCACTGTTTAGTAGTACTCCGATTATAATTCGCTCTCTCTCTCTCTCTCACACTCTCTGTCTCTGTCTCTCTCTCTCTCTCTCTCTCTCTCTCTCTCTCCGTGAACCGATGACGAACTGTTCAGTTGTCACTGGTTGATCATGGTACTACTACAGACCCACACATAAATCACGAGAGTCGGAACACTTGTCATTGTGAGTATTATATAGGCGACAACGAATTGCAGTTGACTGGAGAAGCTCACAATTCACGCATTTGACGCAAATGCACAGTCACAACACTGTAAACTAACTTGAACCTTACTTGACAGAGCATTTCAAATAAACGACACCTCTCGATAAAAAGTTCACTGCTGTTTGTTCACTTTCATCCAACTAATTCACTGAGTTTGTGGCTCTTAGATTACCCAATGTACGTAGCATATTACATTACAGTTAGTTGAGTACCATTGGCAATCTGGATACACAACTCAGAATTCCAGTTTAATCTACCAAAATCCAGCTTATTTTATAAAACGAGTATATGGCTAAAAATTGGAAATATAGCTAAAGAAACACACATGTCAAGATACCCAAACCATGCACCACCTGTATTAGTTGAAATAGTAATAGGTAAGTGGCACACAACGTAGTACCTCCATCCTGAGAGAGATTAAGCTTGCTTGCCGTTGCAATTGTACAAATCGATATTGCAGTGAAGATCAATAGTTTATTAATGTGTCAATCGAGAAAGGATTCAACCTATGGCTTAAATCTCTGCTTTAAGTAAATCTTGGCATTCAGATTTATCGTGGTAGGAAATTAAATTCCAAATATTAGTACAGCATCATACCTATAAAGGTACTAAACTGAAAAGTCTAAGAAAGTCATCAAGCACCTGTATCATATTTACTTATTGAGTAAGATACGTATTCACATAATTCAGGAAAATAATGGGTACGTATGGACCAATATATACTTGTAGATACATCACACGTTCTAGTGACAATAGAACTGAGCATTGTACTCTAACAACTTATAGTTAACTCATTAACACATCGTATTACTTCATTATAGATAATGTTGCAGTAAGTACTGGGAGATGAAGAAGCTTGGACAGGATAGAGTAGCATGGAGAGCTGCATCAAATCAGTCTCAGAACTGAAGACAAAAAGAACAACAGATAATGTTCATCATGCTGTATACAATCATTCATGGTTCTTCTTCATGTCCTGATGGGGGCATAGGCCTTTGACATAGTCTCATGGTGTCCTAATAAACATGAACTATGATGTGACATTCACAGATTTATGAAGGGTCCCACATATAGTAGTTCCTATTTCTTGGTTTTCTTGCTTAACAGTTTGGGCCATGGGTGTATCCTGAGCCATATCCTTTTTGAGCAGAAAATTTCTGAATACGTAAACTCCGTTGTACTGAGGTTTACTTGGCCTTTGTCAAGTTCATCAGTGCTTATTTCCGACTGGTGGCCTTCAGATTTTATTGACACCATTTCTTTCTTCTTCTTTGTACATCAGTTTGGATAGGGTAGGTTGAGTTAATATAAATGTTAAATTATTTATCATATCCTTCAGATTATTTACATAGTCGATCCATTTGGTCAATTTGTTTGACAATACGTACTCATGAACCTGTTCAGCTCAAGAAACGAGCAGCCAATCGGTTTTGCCTCTGTATGGTACCAGGATTCGTTTAATATTTGCACGTGCAATTGTGTTTCTCCAGTTAAAACATGTAACATTCAAAATGGTGTCCAACAACAGGGTGCGCAGCTTGCCTATGCGTGGAATTAAACTGCTGTGGAGTCGATTCGAAGTGACGGTCTTTAGAGGGTACAGTTTCATATATTTTATGAAAACGTCCAAAAGTGCGTCGATGTATTTATTACCTCCTTTAGCCCCGTGTATCTGGCCACAAACATCGACACAAATAAATGCTAGTTTTGTTTTGAATGAGTAAGTACAGTAATCCTCTGCTGCCCTTGCTACTGGGTTTTGCCTTGTAACAGATGACACAAGATTTATTATTTGTTGCACCTTCAAACTGATGTCTGTAAAATAACAGCAGGTTCCTATTTTACTTACCCACTTTACGACGCCAAAATGACCCTCAGATCCTATGAGTAGTTTGAGTACCATATGAATCTCTTTTAATAACCATCCTGAATGCACACTCACCAATGTTGAACATTTTCATTCCTCCTGTGAAACTAAACATCGTTTATTATCTGTAAGAATTTGTGCAGTGGCTGTTATCTCGTAGCATACATCTCGTAGTCCTCCTCGGATACTGCAACTGAAGTCTTGACATCCTCCAGAATAATTGTAAGTAGACTTCCTATCGTCCTGATCCTGTATCAAGAGTACAGGAAATTCCTCCCTGAGATTTTTTGAAAAATTATTTTTATTTAGCCCCAATGGTAATCTGGACGAAGCTTCGGCAGTGAAATTATCTTTTCTGCTGATATAAACTATCGTGAAATTCTATTCCTGTAAAGTGAACGTCCACCTCATCAGTCTTCCACGCAAGAGTTTTCACGTTCGTAAAAATGTTAGTTCCTCTTGATCTCAGTATAATATTGTTTGTGCGCTTTATAAATAATAATGAAACTTGCAGAAGCGCCTACACAACAGATAACGCTTCCTGCTCAATTTCTGTATATGATCTCGTGCCGTTAGTAAGGTTTGATTTACAAAACCAATTAGACAGGATGTTGCCTACCCTTCTGAGATTCGTGTTTGAAAGACATAAGCCCCCAGGGGCCCCGGGAGGGGACTGCCAAGGGGGAGGTTACCATGAGAAAAGATTGGATATTCAACGAAAGGATAACGTTCTACGAGTCGGGGCGTGGAATGTCAGAAGCTTGAACGTGGTAGGAAGACTAGAAAATCTGAAAAGGGAAATGCAAAGGCTCAATCTAGATATAGTAGGGGTCAGTGAAGTGAAGTGGAAGGAAGACAAGGATTTCTGGTCAGATGTTTTGTGGCGGCGTTCGTAGCGACAAACAATTCGCTGTAGAAACGGCTTACGAAGTCACCGCCACACTTTTAATAGCGGGCCGACCGATCCGCTGGAACAGTGAACAGAAAGACGAAAACCCAAACACTCTGATTAAATAAAAGTCGGTACTTATCTTTATTAACGAAGATACAGAAACACAGTAGTGAACTCCATGTCTACAGAAATCTGTCTAGTTCGAGTGTGAGCGGCTAGGTCAACGTCGGCTGACGACAAACAACAACTCTGCTGCGATGAACACACAACTGACTAGCAAGTACACAATTCGGTGGTGAGTATACAACTGAGCGGCGAATACAGAACTGTCCTAGCGTTCGCGACTCCAGCGCTTAAGAAACCAGAAGCCAGCGGTGGCGCGCGCAGACTTGCGGCGATTTCCTGTCTCGCTGGCGCTGCTTATGCGGACGGCGTCCGGACTTTGATGCTGCCAACCTCTTGGCAGCGGGCTCGGGTGGCATTACTGGCTAGGATATAACACTCCTCCCCCCCCCCCAAATCGCCGCACCGTCGTTGAATAATAACGTGGCAAGCGTCGACGGCGGGGGAGGGGTCTGGCCGCAGGCGTAGCAGAAGAGACCGAGGCGGAGACTGTTGTCGGTGGCAGTCCCCGGTCCGCACCCCAGTATTGGCAGCGCGGGGCCTCGGGAAACACCGACTGAAAACCGAGGTCAGGGTGCACGCCTGTGACCACGGGCGCAGCTTCCGGTACTGGATGCGACGGGGCGTCGGGACCCACGAAGCAGAAAATGGTATAACAGGTGTAGGACGCGTTATGAATAGGAAGGTAGGACAGAGGGTGTGTTACTGTGAACAGTTCAGTGACCGGGTTGTTCTAATCAGAATTGACAGCAGACCAACACCGACAACGATAGTTCAGGTATACATGCCGACGTCGCAAGGTGAAGATAAACAGATAGAGAAAGTGTATGAGGATATTGAAAGGGTAATGCAGTCTGTAAAGGGGGACGAAAATCTAATAGTCATGCGCGACTGGAATGCAGTTGTAGGGGAAGGAGTAGAAGAAAAGGTTACAGGAGAATATGGGGCTTGGGACAAGGAATGAAAGAGGAGAAAGACTAATTGAGTTCTGTAACAAGTTTCAGCTAGTAATAGCGAATACCCTGTTCAAGAATCACAAGAGGAGGAGGTATACTTGGAAAAGGCCGGGAGATACGGGAAGATTTCAATTAGATTACTTGATGGTCAGGCAGAGATTCCGAAATCAGATACTGGACTGTAAGGTGTACCCAGGAGCAGATATAGACTCAGATCACAATATAGTAGTTATGAAGAGCATGCTGAAGTTCAAGATATTAGTCAGGAAGAATCAATACGCAAAGAAGTGAGATGCGGAAGTACTAAGGAATTACGAGATACGTTCGAAGTTCTCTAAAGCTATAGATACAGCAATAGGGAATAGCGCAGTATGCAGTACAGTTGAAGAGGAATGGACATCTCTAAAAAGGGCCATCACAAAGTTGGGAAGGAAAACATAGGTACAAAGAAGGCAGCTGCGAAGAAACCATGGGTAACAGAAGAAATACTTCAGTTGATTGATGAAAGGAGGAAGTACAAACACGTTCCGGGAAAATCAGGAATACAGAAGTACAAGTCGCTGAGGAATGAAATAAATAGGAAGTGCAGAGAAGCTAAGACGAAATGGCTGCAGGAAAAATGTGAAGACATCGAAAAAGATATGATTGTCGGAAGAACAGACTCAGCATGCAGGAAAGTCTAAACAACCTTTGGTGACATTAAAAGCAACGGTGGTAACATTAAGAGTGCAACGGGAGTTGCACTGTTAAATGCAGAGGAGAGAGCAGATACGTGGAAAGAATACATTGAAAGCCTCTATGAGGGTGAAGATTTGTCTGATGTGATAGAAGAAGAAACAGGAGTCGATTTAGAAGAGAAAGGGGATCCAGTATTAGAATCGGAATTTAAAAGAGCTTTGGAGGACTTACGGTCAAATAAGGCAGAAGGGATAGATAACATTCCATCAGAATTTCTAAAATCATTGGGGGAAATGGCAACAAAACGACTATTCACGTTGGTGTGTAGAATATATTAGTCTGGCGAGATACCATCTGACTTTCGGAAAAGCATCATCCACACAGTTCCGAAGGTGGCAAGAGCTGACAGTTGCGAGAATTATCGCACAATCAGCTTAACAGCTCATGCATCGAACCTGCTTACAAGAATAATATACAGAAGAATGCAAAAGAAAGTTGAGAATGCGCTAGGTGATGATCAGTTTGGCTTTAGGAAAAGTAAAGGGACGAGAGAGGCAATTCTGACGTTACGGCTAATAATGGAAGCAAGGCTAAAGAAAAATCAAGACACTTTCATAGGATTTGTCGACCTGGAAAAAGCGTTCGACAATATAAAATGGTGCAAGTTGTTCGAGATTCTGAAAAAAGTAGGGGTAAGCTATAGGGAGAGACGAGTCATATACAATATGTACAACAACCAAGAGGGAATAATAAGAGTGGACGATCAAGAACGATGTGCTCGTATTAAGAAGGGTCTAAGACAAGGCTGTAGCATTTCGCCTCTACTCTTCAATCTGTACATCGAGGAAGCAATGATGGAAATAAAAGAAAGGTTCAGGAGTGGAATTAAAATACAAGGTGAAAGGACATCAATGATACGATTCGCTGATGACATTGCTATCCTGAGTGAAAGTGAAGAAGAATTAAATGATCTGCTGAACGGAATGAACAGTCTAATGAGCACACAGTATAGTTTGAGAGTAAATCGGAGAAAGACGAAGGTAATGAGAAGTAGTAGAAATGAGAACTGCGAGAAACTTAACATCAGGATTGATGGTCACGAAGTGAATGAAGTTAAGGAATTCTGCTACCTAGGCAGTAAAATAACCAATGACGGACGGAGCAAGGAGGACATCAAAAGCAGACTCGCTATGGAAAAAAAGGCATTTCTGGCCAAGATAAGTCTACTAATATCAAATACTGGCATTAATTTGAGGAAGAAATTTCTGAGGATGTACGTCTGGAGTACAGCATTGTATGATAGTGAAACATGGACTGTGGGAAAATCGGAACAGAAGAGATTCGAAGCATTTGAGATGTGGTGCTATAGACGAATGTTGAAAATTAGGTGGACTGATAAGGTAAGGAATGAGGAGGTTCTACGCAGAATCGGAGAGGAAAGGAATATGTGGAAAACACTGATAAGGAGAAGGGACACGATGATAGGACATCTGCTAAGACATGAGGGAATGACTTCCATGGTACTAGAGGGAGCTGTAGAGGGCAAAAACTGTAGAGGAAGACAGAGATTGGAATACGTCAAGCAAATAACTGAGGACGTAGGTTGCAAGTGCTACTCTGAGATGAAGAGGTTAACACAGGAAAGGAATCCGTGGCGGGCCGCATCAAACCAGTCAGTAGACTGATGAAAAAAAAAAAAAAACACCCCAGTCCGACCGATTATGAGTCTGCTTTTGTCAGAATTACAGTGACATGTTTGGATGGTATACAATCTTTGCCTCAAAAAGAGCTAGTTTCTTATCGTTGAACGCACTTTCATATGTATATAACTGGCCGTGGCCACAGCGCATTTTTCGCAGCAGATTTAATAATACTACTGAATTCATGGATAACATTCTTTGTAGCTCTTATTGTTTCAGAGCCTGGCAGGATTTTCTTAGAATTAACTTAACATCCTGGGGTAGTAATTGAATATGCTCTGCGCTTGTGACTACAGCAATTAATAAGAGATCTACGAATAACATGAGCTGACTCCTTAAGGCGAGTCCTAATACAGAGTCTAATGCAGCTAAAGACGAGCGATAATTAAAGGCTATACCTTTAATGTGCATGTTTGTCGTTTCGTCTAAGTTCCTTCTTAATTCTGTGTAGCACGCAGCAGAAGAAGATGATTCACTGGGACCTGACAGCCACCTACATGTCCCTATTGCAGCCCCTTCCTTGTGATATGAAGGTGGAAGGGTATGATTCATTCTCGACACCCACATAATAAACACATAGTACGGATATGAATCCATCCTGAAAATATTAACGAACTGATCAACATATTTTGTGATATCTACTATTTATCCAGAATTAATGTCCGAACTTCTTACTGGCAAATTAGAGTTGGCCAAACCTCACGATAATATACAGCTTTTCTGTACACGGATAGAAAATACCAAATCAAGTCACTTCGATTTGGCCTTAACATAATTACTAATACTTCTCTAAATACTGAGTGAAAATCATTCAACTTACTTATACCAATCAGTTTGAGATCTACTTGAGTCAACTGAAAAAGGGGTGAAATAATTTGAGATGTTCTTGCCTGTGTGTATTTCTTTAATGAGGAGACATTCGCCAGTGACTGAGCTCGTTGCACTGCAGTTCACGTCACCCGAAGTTCATCACACGCTACTGAAACAAAATATAATAAGTATGTTAATACACAGTAAAGTATAATTAAGATACACAATTAGATAAAAGTTACAAAATCTACCTAACTTTTTCTATGCATTCTGCAGTATATTGACAGTAAATTAACGCGCAAAATAAAGATGATGTGATGAAGTTAATTTCTTTAATTGCTAGTTCAGCAAATCCCATTCAATAAAAATCAAATTTATTCTCGTAGTAATGTGAAAGTTAATTTCGTGATTAACTCTACTTTAATGACTTTGGAAGGAATGGGAAGTCTGGAAATGATCTTCATGAAGTACTATAGTGCACTCATCAAGTGGCACAGTAAATCTGTTCGGAAAACAAAGTAATAAATTACGCAATTCGTCTTCTGGTACTCGATAATTTCGATGACAAGTTACATTGTCATCCTGTAACATAAATGTTCCGGTAAAGAGCTCTTTGCAGTTCACTCGGAGATTGTCCTTCTGCAATGACAATGTTTTCGTTTGGAAACTGGTAAGATACGATCCAGAAAATTTTGCAAAAGAGATAAATACAATAACGTGATGGTTCTTAGCATTAAACCATCGTCCAAAGAATCCGAGAGTCTATAGAGTGTCGCAAAACGTAGTGATTTAAAAGCACTCAATCTTAGAAGGAACATCATAAATAACGCCTTTATGAGTGGAAACCATTATAGTTTGAATATTGTTCCAGATAATGAACAAATCTTCTTAATTACATTAATAGCATTCTCGCAGTATTGCTATAAACTTCGGGATTCTGAAAAAGTCTAAGATGGCGGCTCTTGACAATAACGCAAATTACAGAACACGGCAGTCTCTAAGTACACGTCCTCTCTCCACTAGATCTCAAACAAAAATACTTCTAGATTACATATTAGTAATTGAATACGAGAAAAAGAGAAGCGCAACGCGTTACAGAACACTGAACTCTCTCTCTGTCTCTGTCTCACTCTCTCTCTCTCTCTCTCTCTCTCTCTCTCTCTCTCTCTCTCTCTCTCTATCTTTCTCTCTCTTTCTCGCAGACGGTACGCAATGATAGTTCCTAAACCCAAAGAAAACTATTCAACTCGAGGCCGTAAATGTAAATAGGCACTTGCACATCCTAATGGGAAAGCTTACAAGGTGCGGCTAGAAAAAAACCGGACTGATGCTGGAAAAAACATTTATTTGCAATTATTTACAATTTCATGTTATCTCCTTCAATGTACTCTCCTCCTCGGTCTCTACACCGCTCGATACGAATTTTCCACTGTTCATAGCAATGCTGCAGATCATTTTCGGTAAGTCCATACATTACTTCCGTCGCTTTTTCTTTTACTGCTTCAACAGTCTCAAATCTAGTTCCTTTCAAAGCTGACTTGACTTTAGGGAAAAGAAAAAAGTCACAGGGGGCCAAATAAGGTGAGTAGGGTGGATGGTCTAAGATGGGAATGTTGTGTTTTGCCAAAATCGTCTTCACTGACAACGCACTGTGAGCTGGGGCATTGTCTTGGTGAAGGATCCATGACTTTTTTCTCCACAAATCGTTCCGTTTTCTCCGTACTCGCTCACGTAGGGTAGCCAGGACGCTAATGTAGTAATGCTGATTCACTGTTTGTCCCTCTGGTACCCAATCAATGTGCACAATCCCTTTGATGTCAAAAAAAAAACAATCATTATTGCCTTGAATTTCGATTTTGACATTCGTGCTTTTTTTTGTCGTGGAGAACCAGGAGTTTTCCAATGCATCGATTGGCGTTTAGTTTCGGGATCGTAAGTAAAAAACCACGATTCATCGCAAGTAATAACATTTTGTAAGAAAGTGGGATCACTTTCAATGTTTTCCAGGATGTCAGAACAAATCATTCTTCGGCGTTCCTTCTGTTCAATTGTGAGACATTTTGGAACCATTTTTGAACACACTTTGTTCATGTTGAAACTTTCATGAAGAATCTGCCTAACACTTTCCTTGTCAACTCCTGTTAACTCAGACACTGCTCTGATTGCTAAACGGCGATCCTGTCGAACAAGTTTACCAATTTTTTCAATGTTTGCATCAGTTTTTGCTGATCTAAGATGGGTGCGAGTGTCATCACTGGTGTCTTCGCGGCCATCTTTAAATTGTTTCAACCACTCAAACACTTGTGTTCGCGATAAACAATCATCGCCGTACACTTGTTGTAACATTACAAACGTTTCACTTGCAGATTTTCCTAGTTTGAAACAAAATTTGATGTTAACACGCTGTTCTTTCTGTACACTCAACATTTCCCGACGCACAGACAAAACGTCAACTACTTAAAACAGACGCCACGGGCAGACTGAGTGCAGGAGGCAGATGAAACTCGAGCAGTAGGCGGAGCGAGGGTCATGTGACAGGCCACGCGACTTTCAGCCTTATTGCATTCGTTTTATTGTTTCACCAGTACTAGTCCGGTTTTTTTCTAGCCACACCTCGTATTTATTCGACGGATCTGTAAGATAAATAAATGCAAATATGGATGACAAGCTATCGATGCTAAGCTCCACAAATAATCTACACAAAGCGTCATCATGACATATCTCCATGTTCAGGAACTCCCATTTCCAGAAGTAAATGCAAGTACGGTCCTGCACATCATAACAAGACAGCTCAGGCTCTCGACAGATCCACAAGATAAATGTTAATATATACCACAAGTAATCGCTGCGAAGTGTCACCATGAGATATAACACACCGAGGAAGCCACCAGTTCTCAGCTGCAGGTGATTCTTCAGGGTGCTAGTATCCGTCAGCTAACTGCTTAAATAGTTCAAGTTCTTCTAATAAAACAAATTTCCAGCTCATTTACCTCTTTACATAGAATCACTGTTTTTTTCCAGTATCCTTGCAGAATTATAAGAAATACGTAAATGCTTTGATAAGAGTTACATACATTGCCATCTTTCTTTACCAGCGGATACTCCTCATGCCTGACCCCAGTAGCCCTTCCAGTGTGTCACATATAAAAACTGGGAACTGTAGCTTGACACTTTTAATAGTTTTCATAACTAAATTAAATTTACTAAAGAAGTTCAAAATGAGAACGCTCAACTGATTTTTCTTGATTTGAAATTATCCATAAAGAATAACAGTGTTCTCTTAGATATTCATTGTAGGCCTATTCCGACAATATTATTTCTGCAGACGCTTTCCACCCACAGACTCATAGAGTAGCCGTTTTCTGCTCCGCAATACATCGCTCTTTAAGAACGTCACCTTTTCTCGACAATTTCCTGACAGCAATAATGGCTACGAACAGGGCGTAGTCGAAAGGATTCTTAATAATCAAAGTTTTCAACTTTATGAGGTAATCAACGAAAGAGTAGTTAGACAAAAGTGCAAATTTCTTCATATACCATCGTTAGGAAATATCATTATGTATTAAAAGATCATCCACTTTTTAAACAAAAAATAGGACTGCAAGGTTTCTTTCTTCACTGACGACAGTTTGATGAAAACTTTAGTTCACACACTAGTAACTGAAGATCCTTTTACAAACTCGCATTTACAAAATGGTATGTACTAGTGGTTATTTAGGACAGACTGGAAGGACTGTCCAAGTCAGATGTGAAGAACATCTGCTGGGACAGAACGGTGCCAATGTATGTAACTCTTCTTCTGCAGAGCATTTGCTTGTGACTCCCTCGATGGCTTCCAGCCACTGCTCAAGGACCGTGTAGCATCGGCTTACCAGTCACCGCTAATTTCGATGGGTTGTTGTTGTTGTTGTTTTGATCTTCAGTCCAGACACTGGTTTGATGCAGCTCTCCTTGCTACTCTATCCGGTGCAAGCATCTTCATCTCCGAGTAACTACTGCAACCTACATCCTTCTGAATCTGCTTAGTGTGTTCATTCTTCGGTCTCCCTCTACGAATTCTACCCTCCACGATTCCCTCCTGTACTAAACAGAGACTGGTTTGATGCAGCTCTCCTTGTTACTCTATCCTGTGCAAGCATCTTCATCTCTGAGTAACTACTGCAGCCTACATCCTTTTGAATCTGCTTAGTGTATTCATTCCTCGGTCTCTCTCTACGAATTCTACCCTCCCCGCTTCCCTCCTGTACTAAATTGTTCTGGATTTGATGAGTACAGTGATATAATACCGTATTTCACTTGTGTGACAATTTTTATTTGTATATAGCTTTATTCACTGTCTTCCTGATACATTCCTGTAATATTCTGAGCCGAATCTTTCTTTAGCTTTTCTATTTCATCTGTTGTAAGCTTCTCTAACACTAAGCGAAAGATTCTTCACTTTAAGAATTAGATTTTTAAAAATTTTAGTTTGTTGTCTCCTCTTAACCCTTCCCCACTGTATATATGACTTTTAATGTAGTTTTTTACGCATGTGAAATGCTGTTACAATTATACTCTGTTATAAGCTACTGTCTCCATTTAGTATCGCTTCAGATTAACAGTGACCTTACACAAGACACGATATTCTTTTCTGTAGTAATTTGCATCAACTAGTCAACGGGAGTCCGGTTTGCATTTCTTATGCATACAAATTAAGCGCGTTCTGCATGTAGCTCACCTTAGTGCTAGAGCCTCTACATTTGAGCAGTTGACCTTTGCTACTTGTCACATGAATGTTGCTGTAATCCAGATGCCACCATTGCGTTTTAATGTATATAAGTCTTTTACGTAAACAAGAGGCTTATGTTGATGGGCCACTGCACTTGGCATTTACAGGGTGTTTCAAAAACGACCGGTATATTTGAAACGGCAATAAAAACTAAACGAGCAGCGATAGAAACACACCGTTTGTTGCAATATGCATGGGACAACAGTACATTTTCAGGCAGACAAACTTTAGAAATTACAGTAGTTACAATTTTCAACAACAGATGGCGCTGCAAGTGATGTGAAAGATATAGAAGACAACGCAGTCTGTGGGTGCGCCATTCTGTACGTCGTCTTTCTGCTGTAAGCGTGTGCTGTTGACAACGTGCAAGTGTGCTGTAGATAACATGGTTTATTCCTTAGAACAGACGATTTTTCTGGTGTTGGAATTCCACCGCCTATAACACAGTGTTGCTGCAACAAGACGAAGTTTTCAACGGAGGTTTAATGTAACCAAAGGACCGAAAAGCGATACAATAAAGGATCTGTTTGAAAAATTTCAACGGACTGGGAACATGACGGATGAACGTGCTGGAAAGGTAGGGCGACCGCGTACGGCAACCACAGAGGGTAACGCGCAGCTAGTGCAGCAGGTGATCCAACAGCGGCCTCGGGTTTCCGTTCGCCGTGTTGCAGCTGCGGTCCAAATGAGGCCAACGTCCACGTATCGTCTCACGCGCCAGAGTTTACACCTCTATCCATACAAAATTCAAATGTGGCAACCCCTCAGCGCCGCTACCATTGCTGCACGAGAGACATTCGCTAACGATATGGTGCACAGGATTGATGACGGCGATATGCATGTGGGCAGCATTTGGTTTACTGACGAAGCTTATTTTTACCTGGACGGCTTCGTCAATAAACAGAACTGGCGCATATGGGGAACCGAAAAGCCCCATGTTGCAGTCCCATCGTCCCTGCATCCTCAAAAAGTACTGGTCTGGGCCGCCATTTCTTCCAAAGGAATCATTGGCCCATTTTCCAGATCCGAAACGATTACTGTACCACGCTATCTGGACATTCTCCGTGAATTTGTGGCGGTACAAACTGCCTTAGACGACACTGCGAACACCTCGTGGTTTATGCAAGATTGTGCCCGGCCACATCGCACGGCCGACGTCTTTAATTTCCTGAATGAATATTTCGATGATCGTGTGATTGCTTTGGGCTATCCGAAACATACAGGAGGCGGCGTGGATTGGCCTCCCTATTCGCCAGACATGAACCCCTGTGACATCTTTCTGTGGGGACACTTGAAAGACCAGGTGTACCGCCAGAATCCAGAAACAATTGAACAGCTGAAGCAGTACATCTCATCTGCATGTGAAACAATTCCGCCAGACACGTTGTCAAAGGTTTCGGGTAATTTCATTCAGAGACTACGCCATATTATTGCTACGCATGGTGGATATGTGGAAAATATCGTACTATAGAGTTTCCCAGACCGCAGCGCCATCTGTTGTTGAAAATTGTAACTACTGGAATTTCGAAAGTTTGTCTGCCTGAAAATGTACTGTTGTCCCAAGCATATTGCAACAAACGGTGTATTTCTATCGATGCTCATTTAGTTTTTATTGCCATTTCAAATATACCGGTCATTTTTGAAACACCCTGTATCATCACACATGAAATGGTATGTGTGCTGGGGTACGCCTTCGTCAGCACACCGGCCGCCACTACTACCACTGTATAGCAGACGCTGGACGAAGTGCGCCTGTGACAAGAGAAGACCAAGACACACCCCCAGACTACGTGCCGATAACGCCCCTGGGCGGCTTGCATAGAGGTCGCCGCCACCGAACGAGCTTTCGTAATCTCTCAGCCTCACTACCTCAGCACGTCGCATCGGGACTCAGTTCGCATTGCACCTCAATACGTCGCACTTTGCTCCAGTCTTCCACAGTGATAGTCGTCTCCTCGCAGCTTAGGTACCTGTGAGGGAACGTTAGCCATTAAAAATAGTTATATTATGAGCACGGACAAGATTCAAGAAATAGTACACGTTATTTGATTGCTGTTAACCACAGAACTTCAGATTGGACATCACTGAAGTTAAGAAGTCATTTGGTTTCTGTAAAAAATTGTATTTTAATCATGTACGCATTTCATATTTTAGTGAGAGGAAACCGGCCGCCCATCTATTATACAACCCTCCTCTCATCCAGCCAGGAACCACAAAATATTACAAGGGCAAAACCACAACAGCAAGTTTATGCAGTTAGTAATAGTTTGTGATTATTTCGTGAGAAGAGCAGTTAGGCTTTATTCAGTGTACTTTATCGACATGTGACCTAACAACAATGGACTACGCCTATTGCTCAATTCTTGTCGGCAGTTTTTACTGCTTCCTTTTGTTCAAAATATTTTCTTAATGAGTAATTTAATTCTTAGAATTAATTATATCTTCTGATGGAAACAATTGCAAATCTACAGAAAACTAGGTGAACTGTTTTAATCAACTATTTGCAACTGATTAGCTGAATCTTTCCAAGTCTTAATAACGGCCTAACACACCTTTGTCACCGGATTCGTTTCGCTGCTGATGTATGTTCTACTCAATTAGTTTTGTTCTCTAGTCGTCGCAGATTTCTTTCGGTACGCCTGGACTGTAGTTTGATATAATGATTTCAGACCCGAGTGGTTTCAAAGACTGCCCGAACGTATATTTGATGCTCAAACATAGTGTGACTTGGAAGACTGCTTCATTCAGACGTTTACGAATAAGTGCTCTTACTGTAATAGCCAACTTTGGTTCTGGTACTTAGTGGTAATGTATATCCTAGTAATCTATTCCCAAGTGCTATCAGAAACCTATTTTTTGAACTCGGTGGCTGAACATATGCGTGATTGTCAAATGGAGCGTAACTGTCGATGGAAAATGTTGTCCCCGTATACGTAATGTACATGTAAAACTCCTACCAGGCAAACCAACGCATTGCGATAATTGCGGACGAAGCTTGCGGTAACTCCCTCGTAAATGGAATACAGCATCTCCATGGCCGCAATACAGAAATCTTATAAAATTTTCCCATCACATGAAGTATATTACCAACCATTATGTCCCCCATAGCTTAAAATCAAAGTAAAAGTTTCCCGCTGTCCCATCTACTCATAAGTATCCTTATGTCATCGTTGTGCCCAAGAGTACTTCCACATACGGACATACTCCAGTGATCTACTGCTCCTGCTAAAACGTCCCCTTTGAACAATTATACAAGACTGTGCTTAAACTGACACACAATATTTTTTAGCGCAACGCAATCTGACTTTCAAAAATCTCTACAAAAGAATGGCCCTGACTAACATTAACCTATACCTTTCACAAGTCACTTACCTCACCAAAAATCTTCGTTACTCGCACTACCACAATACAGAGAGCGCCACTACTGCCAGCTAAATAAAAGATTCAAACTACTGAAGGTACAAACTACTGATAGGCATAGTTATCAAATGAAAGATTTTGATAGAGAACAAACAAAGTATTTACCGTAATAGTCATAATATATATTGCAGTTCATGACATCAAGTCTTACAAATTTCAAAATTCAGCCATCTCTCTCCCCACATCCACCACTGCTGGCGGCTCACCTCCAACCGCGCAACGCTACACGCTGTTCACATACAGCTGCCCAACACTACAATGGCAGACAACAGTGCAAACTAGCCACAGACTGCACACAGCACACCCAGTGATTTTTCATACAGAGCGCTATATGGCGTTAGCAATAAGAAAACCTAAACAGTCTACTTACATAGCCCCCATGCTCCCCACAAAAAATTTTACAAATTGTTTTGGGCAGTGGCCAATACAGATTTGAAAGAAATTTTTCGTAATTACAATAACAAAGAAATCAAATGCAAGCACTTAATGATGCAATGTTGGTTTAAAGCTTAAATTTTCTCACAGTCCATAAAGACAGTCCTGATCATTCATCACAGTAAAATTGCAGTGTTTTTTTCTCAAAGTCTGAGCAGTAAAAGAGAATGCACACAGAAGTAGTGGATTTCGATGCAGTCTTGAAGAAGTAGTGTTGTCCTTCCAACGGAAAGACAGTGCTGACTCTTGACATGCAGACAGGTAATGGGCCACAACAGAGCAAACCCACAGCAGAGTCAGTCGAAGTTCTGAAAAATATTGTTAGGTAGGACATCACAGAGCAGACCCACTGTAGTCCTGGTAGAGAGTATGGTATTGGTGGGCCACCAGAGGTGCAGACCCACTGTAGTCCTGGTAGAGGTTATGGTTTTGGTGGGCCACCAGAGCTGCAGACCCACTGCAGTCCTTGTAGAAATAATGGTACTGGTGAGTCAGCAAAGGTGTAGACCCACGGTAGTCCTTGTAGAAATAATGGTATTGGTGGGTCATCAAAGATGCAGACCCACTGTAGTCCTTGTAGAGATGGCCAGCAGCAATCTGTTGTGACTGTGCAGGTGCACAATCACCATTGAAGAGTCTTGCGGATAATATAGCAAGTCCTTAATCACCACTTGTGCACTCACAAAGTTTTTGGAATTGTCCTTAGAACCAGCAATGCTGTTATCAAGTCTCTTGCTGAATTATTAACACACGTGCAAACACTAACAGTCCCTACTTCTCACAAATTGCCCATATAGTATGACCAACAGAAACGTGTGCAGTGAAATGGAACTTACAAGTTAATAATACGATGAGCTGATGTAAATTACAATTTTATAACATAAGAATACAATGACAAAGGTACAAAATACATCATTAAAGAACATAACAATACAGATAACATTTGTAGTACCGGCTTTACAAAAGAATCGAAATAACATATACATCAGTGTTAGAGGAATTGTGACATGAGTACATACATAAAAGATCAGAATAACTTTCGAAACATCAACTTTAGACATGAGCATTGATACAGAATAGAATAAATAATGTCTAAACATCTTTACAAAGAAAATAACATATTATCAGAAAAATTCTACAACATAACTCGTATTAGCTAAACACATAAAGACAGGAAAAGACAAATACACAAGGGTACAGAAACACATAGAGGGATAAGACAAAAGGAAAGGACAGGGTTTGTTTTACTGCAGTATTTTGCATGGAGATCTCCCTTCGTTCATCATTATTCTCAAAAAGCCCTATCTAAACCTGCTTTCTGTATTCTGTTCGCATTCTCTTTCAAAAATTTGTTTTCCTCCACTGTACACTACTTCTTTGGCCAAACCATTTTCTTATAGCTTCTCAATGCATTTCTTCCAATCCATCATAGTTCGTTTCTTATATAGTCTACCCCCTCTTAAGCTAACTTAAATCTACTGAGCTCAGATATATATACCAAGGGAAGAGGCAATGCAGCAGCATATAACAAATTAACACAAACAGCAAGGACAAAAAAAAATACAAATTGGCAAAGTAAGCAACAATATTACAACTAATATAAGGCAATGAGCAGCAAACAAGAAAAATAAATCAGTAGTAAACTGGCTTAGCAGAGTAACACAAAGTCAAATTCAGTAACACTATGCCTGGCAAACAGCAGCAGCAAATGAAATAACTTATATCTAAACATGACATAGCTAAAGCAAAAAAAAATAAATATTACACTAAAGACAACAATGCAGACAAGGGAAACGTATATTCACTTCGTAATGTCTGTGTAAATAAGTGGTGTACCACAAAAACTAATTCTACAGAAAATTACCAAGTACTCGAAAAGAAAAGTATGTTTGCAGTTACTGTTATTAGTCCCTTCTTATTGTTCTTTCCATTCCAAGAGCTCCTTTTTCGAAGAATGTGGATCATAAAATAATTATTTAATAGATCTGTTGACAGAAAGTGTTCACATTAGCAAATGCATTTAATTTTATTTTATGAAATCAATGCTGCAAGACTGCTGGAAATCAGATATCAAATGAAATAAGCAACTATGTACAAAGTAAAGCATAAGAACATCATTCAGTAGTCATGAGGCATTTCATAAGTTAGTAGAAAAATCTCTCAACTAGAAAGACAGTAGTCATAATCAGGTGTATAGACACAAAAATATTTCTCGTCATTTCATTAGGCATTTCAGTAAATATCATAAATTAATAGCTCCAAAGTGTTATCATATGTTTTCAAGTTTGAGCGTATCGTATTTGCGATGCTTTCTACAAAGGAATGTCAATAGCGAGGATAATGGCCCTTTTTTTTTCACCTGTGCCTCTGAAAGGCACACACTAAAGGCTTTTTTTCAAGTGACTGTCGCGCATTTGGGTGCCCACGACGCATTACGTGCAGGTGGTCACTTCACTTTCTTACCGAAATATTTACGACAGCAGTTTCCGCTACAGTGGCAGTCTCATATAAAAAAAATTCACAGGCTGAGAAATTGCATTACAAATGTGTAGAAACAAAATCCTATAAATATAACAGTGTCCAAAAAATTTTCGCCGGCATTGTGATACATTCACGCATTTACACACATTTCATAACTCTTAAAATACGATTCTTGGTTTCCAACATACATTTTCACAAGTCACACACCCTAACCACTACTCATTATTCCTTACCTTATTACACATATACATATTCGTCGACACTTCTTCAATATTTCATCATAATAAATACGTAGCATAATCAAATTCCTCATATAGCATCAGCTTATTGATCATAAACATACCTCAACAGCATAATACACACCGTCATCATAATAATAACATCATAAAAACTCAGCCAAATCTCAAAAACGTTGTAGCTTTCTGCAATAATGCCAAAAAATAAAAAGATTCCTCTGCTCATTTCAGTAGTGTCATCTACCTCCAACGTACTTGAAAAATCATGACCCCATACCAAATACATCATTCAAAGCTCTCATAGTATCACAATGGTTCCGAAAAAATGTGAACAGTTCACAAAGTGCAGACAAAATACGGTTTCATAAGTGTGAAGTTACTCAACTGTGTAATTGCGTAAACATCTGTCACTGATGTAGTAAAATAAATGTTTGTCTCTCTCAGTAAAATGATCAGGTAGCTGTGTATTTTGTGTTGGAGAAATATGGTACCGATGTGTAAAGTTGTATAAACAAATACCATATTAGCTAGGGCTCCTTGGGCTTGCCACACACATGGTACACAAAGTAAGCGTGTACCCCCCTGAGGATTAATGTAGTTATACCATCAGGTGTTACAGATTACAGCAATGGAATGAAATGTATCACGGAAAACGTTCTTTGTAATTCAAAAGTCTTGAAAAATAAATGGTTTAAATACAAAATTAATCATTCAAATGCATGTCCTGTAGCACTAAATGTGCGTCTTGCTGTAAGATAATTCTGTGGAAGTGTCGTAGTTATCGTTCCTGTAAGCAAAGTTCTGCTGAAGTCAATGTACTTACCTCATCGTAAACGAAAGTGAAATGCTTTGCGTATAGATATCGTAGTTATTATGTACCTTACTGTGATCAAGAAAGTACTATAATGTAACGTATTGTTGTGCTACGAAAACGGCTACCTCATTGTAGCTATACCACAAAAGTTATTACTAAAACATGTTTTACTTTCCACAGTAATTCAGAAAAACTGTGCAGCTATAAAACAGAAACACCGCAAAAGCAACAATGTAAATTGTGTCACACATTAGTAGCGTCGTGATATAATCGTGTAGCTGTCAAAGAAACCAAATACTAAGTCATCTTTAATCTCACAAAAACTACTTCAAATAAGGAATGTCTTTTCAAGTAAACCAAAATGTTGCATTAAAATCTCATTAGCTGTATATGTTCTAAGTATGTAAGCCCTATAGTCGTTACGTAATCGTGCAACTAACAAGCGAGAATGTACACACACAGTAACACTGTGTCCTCTGTTCACTATCACAATGCAGTGGTAATTTCTGTTTAAGTAAGTTCTCTTGGTTCTTGACTGGATATTTAACTTCAGACATTGTTGCATGTTAACAGATTCTAAGTCTGACAAAGCATACTAGTAATGTAAAGTGAAAAACTGTATAGCAAAGACTAAGTTAAAAAAACAGAATATCTTTCAATAAACGGTTTTACATGTGAAATGTGGTGTAAACCTTTACTCTTCCTAGTACGCAGAGTTTCAACTTCAACGCAATTGTCATGTGGTATACGTCGGATTCTGTAAGGTCCATTGTAAACGAGAAAGAATTTGTGACTCAAGTGTTTCTTCTTATGTGACAATGAATGAGCTTTAATGAGAACTTTCTGACCAATACATAATTTCTTTGCATTTGCTTTACCATTTAGTTTTCTCGTTTTGTCTGCCGCAGATTTTATATTTTTAATAGCCAAATCAATTATGTCTTTGTGTCGAAGTTTACGTGTTTTCGGGAAAGGTACAAGCTCTCTGATTCTGTTCGGTGGTTCTTCATTTTTCAGTACAAGAGTAGGTGGTAAGAGTTATGAGGCATTTCATTCAGCACGTTTTGAAATAGGTGTAAATATCTGCCCCAATGCTGATGCTTTCTGTGACAATAAAGTCTGCAAAGCTTATTGATTTCTTTCATAATCCGTTCGGAGGGGTTACAATGTGGTGAGTACAATGAAATAAAAACAGGTTTGATTTTATGCTTCCGAAGCATGCGTTCCCAAACAGCAGATCTGAATTGCGGTCCGTTACCTGAAATGACTTTACGAACATGTCCAACTTCATGTAAGAAATTTTTAACAAAGGCGTTGGATACAGACCGTCCAGTGGCTTTAAGTAACGGAGTGAAAGAGACAAATTTTGAAGTAAGTTCAACAGCGACTAAAACGTACGAAAATCCATTCGATGTTCTGACAAGGGGTTCCCAGAGATCAACTGCAGCAAATTCTTTTAATTTAGAAGGAATGATAGGAAACAACGGAGCATGATGTGAGATAGTAGATGGTTTCGCCTTTTGACAAAGTTTACAAATAGACAAGACTCTTCGAATTCTCTTTTCCATATTGTTGAAATAAGAAGTCGTTCGAAGAGTTTGATAACATTTTCGTGGACCAAAATGAGCGTAGCTGAAATGAATGTACCAAATGAGCTTATTAACAAAATCGTCTGGAATGCAAAGTACCAATAGCTTGTCATCAACAGTGCAGCGTTTGAAGAGTATGTTGTTTCTAACCAGATAATAATGCCGAATTTGAGTGTGCGTCTTTTCATGCCATTTACTTTTGATGTCTTACCAAATCTGATCTTTATCTTGCTCATGAGCAATGTCCTTTAAAGATGTGGTGATGAAGTTTTCAAAGGCGACTTTCTGAATGTAAAGAATACTGAAATTTTTCTCGAGGTTGTCTTCTGTGTTACTGTTCGCAAGCCAAGCCGGTGCGCGTGACAGTGCGTCCGCAACAATGTTCTCCTTGCCGGGAATGTAGACTATTGTGAAGTGGAATTCTTGCAGAAATAATGCCCAACGTTTTAACCTGTCATGATTTAATTTTGAAGACATAAGAAATTGTAATGCACGATGATCCCTGTATACTTTTACGTGCTTACCAGTAAGAAAGAAACGGAATTTGTTAAATGCCCAAACGATAGCTAAAGCTTCTAATTGAGTAATGAAATAATTTTTTTTCAGATTTTGTTAGCACTCGGCTAGTAAAAGCAATGGTTTTCTGAACGGTAGTGTCATTTTCTATGGCTTCTTGAAATAAATGAGCACCAAGACCGACTGTAGAAGAATCCGTGCTAAGGCAGAAATCTTGTGACAGATCTGGATGAGCTAGTATTGGCGCGTTAAGTAGCGATTCTTATAAAGAATTGAATTCCAACTGTGCTTGTTCGTCCCAGTTCCAAATACTATTTTTTCCAGTGAGAGAACAAAGTTTTGGTGTAACAAGAATTTGTATATTCAGAAAACGACGGTAAAAATTTATGAGATCTAGAAAACTGCGGACTGGTTTTTTTGTGGATGGAACTGGAATGGCTCTGATTGCTTCTAACTTTTCAGGATCCGGCTGAATGCCTTCAGTAGAAATAGTAAGTCCCAAAAACCTCACCTTTGACCTACCGAATTCAGACTTTTCCAAGTTAACTGTAATTCCAGATTCTGCAAAAATACGTAACAAACTGTCGAGGATGCGATTATGTTGTTCCCACGAAGCTCCTGCTATTAGAATATCATCCACATATAAGGTGATGAGACGTTTTAAGAACTCAGGTAATATGGAATTTTGCCCGCGAATGAACGCTGCCGAAGAAATGTTCAAACCAAAAGGAAGTTTCCGAAATTGATAACAAACGCCGAAACAAAGAAAAGCTGTGTATTTTCTACATTCTGGATGAAGTTCGATCTGATAAAAGCTGGATCTGAGATCAATAGAAGACAACACTTTTACACTATTAAAATTTTGAAGAAGTTCTTCCAACGTTTGCGGCCTGCCTGTTTCAGGAATGATGATAGTATTGATTTGTCTCGAATCTAAGACAAACCTGATCGATCCATTTTTCTTCTCAACAACATGTACTGGATTGTTGTATGAGCTTACTGCAGGCTCAATAATGCCCTCGTACAGCATAGATTGTACTTCTGTTCTAACACGGTCCCTACAGTGCTCCGGAATTACGTATGGTCTAACACAAAATTTGTTATGCTCATGAACACGAAATTGGTATTGAAAACCCTTGATTGTTCCGGTTTTGTGAGTAAAAACTGTGGAATGTGCTTGTAAAATCTCAAAAATGTCCTGCCTATCAGTGTCATTACAATTCTCAATTGGGACTGAGGACCATAGATGTTAAGTCCCATAGTGCTCAGAGCCAGCCACAATTCTCAATTGTTTGAATTTTATTCTGAATTAACTCATTAGCATCAAATATACCGTCGATATCATCCCTGTCAGTACTTGCAGAGTGATTGTTAGTGTCCAGTTCCGTAGAAAATTCCGAACTGTTGTCTAACAGAAGGTAAAGCCGATTAATTTCCTCGTCATGGTTTGAGAGCCAGTCTTCAAATTTCAAAGCTATTGACTTACTTTCTTTCTCTAAACTTATTTCAGCATCGTGAAAGTTTAAGATTGCTTTGTATTCATTCAAAAAGTCTACTCCCAATAAGTCGACAATAATGGAACAATAAGAAAGTTCATAGAGAAGCTGTGGCTTTGACAAAAGAATTCTAAGTTGGTTTGTTGGCGTACATCTACACTTTTTCCAAAGATTGCACCTTGTAATTTAATCTTACGTAACGGAAGTGTAGGACAATCGTTCGATTTGTTGCATTTGCTAAAGGCTGTTTCACTAATTACTGAAATGGGGCTGCCAGAGTCAAGTACTGCCGTAAATTTTACGTCATTTACTGTAATGTGAATCACAGGATATGCAATGTTGTTATGTTTTACGTCGTGTTCCTGGAGTAAGATGTCCCTAATGTCTTCCATTTTTATGTAATTACTAGCTACGGCAGCTGCGTCGTCGGTTTCATACGTACGTTTTGTGGCTGCCAGGGGTATGAGTCATTGTCTATTGTCTCTTTGTTGGTGCGCGTCGTTATTGGAGTTTGGAGACCTAACTTCTACAAATTCACCTTGTCGAGAGGGCCCTGCCCTGTTTATATCCCGCCAGATCTGATGCAATTCAGGTCTGTCGTTACGATCATATCGTCTGTCGTCATGTCGGTAGATTCCACAGTTTCTTTCTTGTCGGTCACGTGGTGGAAAATTTCTCCCTGAATCGTAACTGCGCGCTGAACTGTTGCGTCTGAAATTATTCTGTCACCCTTGATAATAATTTGTTCCAGTTACCATATTGTCTGTTTCTATGATTGTCTCTGTCATATTCATTACTACGGAAATGCGAACTTTCTCTGTAACTATTACTCTGCCAGTGGTTGTCATACGGGTGGTGCCTGTTTTGGTGACGATTTCTGTTGTGAGAATAGACTCGTCGTGTGCAGTTATTATTTCTTTCATCGCGGAATTACGATGGATGTGACCTGTAATTATTGTGTTCCTGTTTTCGCGTTCTGCGATTGTCAGTGTCAATTTCTAATTCTTGTAAGAGTCCCTGAAAAGTTTCAATGTCGTCTTTGCAACGTCCTGCCAAAATAATATGTCGTAAATGTTCAGGTAATTTGATTAATCAAATGCGGATGAGTTCTGAGGGGCTGTATGGGTTCCACAGGTACTGATTCTTGTGCAACATGTCTTCAAAATATTTCACAAGACTGGAAAATTCAGATTGTTCGAAATGTTTCATCATTATGATGCTATGTTTTACTCGGTCTTGTGTAGCTTGAGACCAATATGCTGAGAGGAAGGCATGATAAAATTCTCCTTCACTGTGACAATCGTGAATGACCGATCGCATTCTTACAGCTGGTTCATTCTCTAAGTAGCCACACATAAATTCTAACCTGTGTTCTAACGACCAGTTTGGAGGAAAACAATGAGAGAATTGATGGAGCCATGCTTGTGGATGAATGTCGTGGCCAGAATTCTTAAATGATTTGAATTTACGTGTAGTAATGAACAGCCTATAGTCAAAATCATCATGTCGGCGAGTCGCATGTCGGTCATTGTTACGTCGTTTTGGTGGTTCCATCTCAAAATTCGGTGTACCTTGCCAATTTCTTTCATAATTTCTGATGTGACCTGTGTTATTATTTTGTGGTGTTCAGTATTTCTATGTCCCTCTTCCTGTATTGGAGCGCGAGTGTCCTCTGAAATACGTAATTCTTGTATTACCTGTATCAGCTGATCTTGTACTTCCCGGATTTCTCTTTGGTGTTGCGTATTAATTTGATTCTGATTTTGTTTGAATTTCCTAATTTGTTCGCACTCTCCTGTGTCATTAAAGACAACCGGTTTTGTGTCATTCAGATTATCATCTACCTTCGTAGATAAATTATTTAGCTGATCCGAAAGTTCAACTACTTTCTCTGATAATGAACTAATATCCTCCATGTGTCTTTCTGAACCAATTTTCAGAGTATCTCCTGTGTCCTTTAAGTTTTCCTGAGTTTTTGCAAATTGCATAACCGAATCGGTAGATGCAACTCAGTCAATTTTAGCTTGCAAGGTCTCATGATTTTCATGAACAATAGTTTGCAGTTCTTTTATGGCTGTTTCGTGATTCTGTAATGCATTTTCATGCCGCGAAAAAATAGGTTGAAAATGCTCACAAATTTGTGTTTTTACGTCATTACAGATTTTTGACATTTCGATTCAATGTTGTGTAGCTCAGTAGTTAAATCTTCACATGTTTGTACAAGAGTTTGTTCCAATGAGTCTAACTTTTGAAGCTTTTGCTGTGTTTCTCTCTGATTTTGTTCCATTGTGTCTAACTGTTGCTGTGTTTGTCTCTGGTGTTGTTCTATTGTGTCTAACTTTTGAAGATTTTGTTCCATTGTGTCTAACTTTTGAAGATTTTGTTCCATTGTGTCTAACTTTTGAAACTTTTGTCCCATTTGTTGCATTAATTGTAATAACAATGCACTGGTGTCTGAAATATCTACCTCAGTGCTATTCGGCAATGCATTTGAACCGCCAATATTCGCATTTTGAAAAGCAGAAAATGTGTCTTGACTTATTTGAGAAAACGGCGAGGACGCAAAACCTGAATCTACAGTATTTGCAAGATTGTGTCCTGTCATTTCGGATTCCTGAGGCAAGCTGTTGCCGATTGATCGATCGATTATGCTTCCCTGTTCACTAATTGTTTTACTGTCTACACCATTGTTTGCAGCCCGCTCCATTTCCCTATGCACTATTACCAAATTACTACTTTGAACATTAGTTAATTCATTACTCGGTGGCGCTAACAAACTGCTTTCGTCTTCACTGTCATTTCTCAGTTTACTTTGGAGCCTAGTATTACGTTTTTCACACGCCATTATTGTCACAATATTTCACAAGATAACACAGAAAAGCCCAATTTTAAGAGCAAAAATAAGAGAACACATTAACATAGCACTGAAAATAATATCTCGTTAATTGCAAGCGCAGCTGCGAAATACTTGCTGCAAATCTACATGCATGCCACAACTGTTTTACTGTACAACAATGAAAAACTACTACTACAAAGGAAATTCTATAATTACGCTCTAGCAATAAAAAATAGCTACACTAATTACAGAAACTACAAGAAAAAATCAGAAGATTACAGTTAGCCATCCTCGGCTAAGGGTCGACATATGAAACGTCCCCTATGAACAATTGTACAAGACTGTGCTTAAACCGACACACAATACTTTTTAGCGCAACGCAATCTGACTTTCAAAAATCTCTACAAAAGAATGGCCCTGACTAACATTAACCTATATATTTCACAAATCACTTACCTCACCATAAATCTTCGTTCCTCGCACTACCACAATACAGCGAGCGCCACTACTGCCAGTTAAATAAAAGATTCAAACTACTGAAGGCACAAACTACTGATAGGCATAGTTATCAAATGAAAGATTTTGATAGAGAACAAACAAAGTATTTACCGTAATAGTCATAATATATATTGCAGTTCATGACATCAAGTCTTACAAATTTCAAAATTCAGCCATCTCTCTCCCCACATCCACCACTGCTGGCGGCTCACCTCCAACCGCGCAACGCTACACGCTGTTCATATCCAGCTGCCCAACACTTCAATGGCAGACAACAATACAAACTAGCCACAGACTGCACACAGCACTGCCAGTGATTTTTCATACAGAGCGCTATGTGGCGTTACCAATAAGAAAACCTAAACCGCCTACTTACACTGCTAATGAAGATTAGATACCTCTACCAAAAACGATGACTTTCTGTGAATATCTTAAAAAGACAAAATGGAACTCCATTTTAGTACCAAGAATCCTACAAATTAGACATACATTTGCAGTAAAAGCTTATTTCATAACGTTTCTATCTCAACTAAACGAAATATTCTCCAAATAAATGCTTCAGTTTGAATAAATACGTATGAATTTAGCAAACATGATCTTATAAAAAAAGGAGGAATTAATTTAAAACAAATGAGATACTTAACAGAAAAACGCCGTATTTGTTCATTTTGTTGTATGAATATGGAGAACTCATTGTGGTGACATATTTAAATAATGAGATTCGTATTACTACTCAACATGCAGGAAGCAAAGAATGCAATAGAAATTTTTCTCGAAATTATATCAGTTTCACTGTAATTGACGAAATAAATCTCTGTTAACAGCCTGGAGTGAGTGTACAAAGGACACAATATTTCGCCAATCGACCTTGTTGCCATCATCAGGTGTGCTGATGTACTGAATCACTTCCCTGTAATTTCTAAACTGCATGTTGTTTTGATAATATTTTTGTTGACGTTTTATTAGATGCATGGCTTAGAGTTAATTATTGTGAAGTGCTTGGATTTGCCATTTTTCTTAATTCATTAAGATTATGAACACATTTAAGAATGTCGTCAGTCTTGATTTCTTGTCAGTCCTCCATTTACTTTAGAGCAACCGAGCTACTGGCACAACTTCCATTGCTACTAGGACAAAACCCGCCAAACGCCTATGTTAATCCTCTCATTGTCAATGGCTGCTCGGCCTCACCACCAGAGTTTTTAGCTGACATCTTGGCCACAAGGCTCCACCACATCTTAGTCCAACTTTGAAATATTTCTCACAGCCTTTCTTTAATCCAGCGTATATGTCAAGCTATACACTCCTGTCTGTTTGCAGCCCAAGAAGAACGAATTCAAATGTTCTAGCTGAATTGCTGCTAGGACAAAACCCGCCAAACGCCGTTTGCAAAACTGCCGTTTTGCAATACGTTTTGGTCATCTAATGACTTAACAAGATGGTAAATGACAGCATCATCTGCAAACCATCTAACAGGGCTACTGAGTTTGTCTCCTGTGTCTTTAATATAAATGAGGAACAATAGAGGGCCTGTAACACTTCCCTGAAGGAAGCCTGATATTACTTCTGTTTTACTCGATGACTTTCCGTCTATTACTACGAACTGTGACCTTTCTGGTAGGAAATCACAAATCCAATCGCACAACTGAGGCCTATTACATAGGCACACAGTTTGGTTAGAAGACGCTTGTGAGGAACGGTGTCGAAAGCCTTCTGGAAATCTAAAAATATGGAAACAATTTGACATCTCATGTCGATAGCACCCATTACCTCATCTGTGTAACGAGATAATTATATATCACAAGAACGATATTTTCTGAAGCCGTGCTGAATGTGTGTCAATAAATGCATAATATTCGGACACAGTATGTGTCCCAAAACACTACTCTCAACCGACGTTAGTGATGTGGACCTGTAATCCAGCGGATTACTCCTATTTCCCTTTTTGGGTATTGGTGTAACTTCAGAAATCTACCAGTGCTTAGGTACAGATCTTTCTGTGGTATACAATCTGGACCGGAGGCCTTGCCTTTCTTAAGTGATTTATGCTGCTTTGCTACACTGATGCAATCTACGTCCATGTTTCTCATCTTGGCAGTTTTCTTGATAGGAATTCAGGAATATTTACTTCGTCTTCTTTGATGAAGGAGTTTCGGAAAACCGTGTTCAATAGTTGTGCTTCTATGGCACTGTCGTCAGTGACTTCACCGTTATTATCGCACGGTGAAGGTATTGATTGCGTCTTGCCACTGGTGTGCTTTATGTATGACCAGAATGTCGTTGGGATTTCTGCCAGATTCCGAGACGGAGTTTCGTTGTAGACATTATTAAAATCATCTAGGATTGAAACATGCGCTAAATTTCTTACTACCGCAAAACTATGCCAATCTTGAAGATTTTTGGTATTTTTAAATGTGGCATGCTTCTTTCGTTGCTTTTGCAACAGCGATCTGGCCCGTTTTGTGTACCATGGGTGTCAATACCATTACTTATTAATTCATGTGATACATGTTTTGTTGGCAGAAGAGCCAACACCGTGTTACAAGAGGAGACCGAAATGCACGCGTTTTAGCTCACGCAGGCTGGCGTGAGGAGGGAAGAACTATACTGACGTGAGGTCTTGAACATGACAAGGAATGAGAATTCAGAAAGAGGACGTAATTAGTTTCATACTTAACTTTAATCCATTAATGATGAACGTCGCTCTTGACGGTACATGATTCACAATAGAATGTGTCAAAAATGCATAATAGTAACTGAATATGGCGCCTTGCTAGGTCGTAGCAAATGACGTAGTTGAAGGCAATGCTAAACTGTGGTCTCGGCAAATGAGAGCGCATGTAGACAGTGAACCATCACTATCAAAGTCGGCTGTACAACTGGGGCGAGTGCTAGGGAGTCTCTCTAGATTAGACCGCCGTGTGGCGGCGCTCGGTCTGCAATCACTGATAGTGGCGACACGCGGGTCCGACGTATACTAACGGACCGCGGCCGATTTAAAGGCTACCACCTAGCAAGTGTGGTGCCTGCTGGTGACACCACATTCCTCCCCAGCAAATCGGCGGACGGTTGTGGTATAAGGCCTCCGCCCGCCATGGAGAGTACCCCATGTTGACGTAAGCGACGAGGTGGTGTGCCTAACAACAGGTGAGGCTGTGCTACCCGCACTCTCCCCTTCGGACCGCAGGGATCTAGGGAAAGCCTGAAAACCTGCTCGAGGGTACACGCCAACATGCGGTGTATGCGCTTATAGAGAGACAGGAGTGGCCGAAGGGTCGACCTCCATCGGGCCAGGGCACCCGACGGGCGAAGACGACATATGGTCCGGAGCGGGCATGAGTTCCATGTCAGAGGACAACTGGTCCTGGGGAGCGATCGGCTGCGCGTGACCCAGGGGGGCGCCCGGCGGCTGCAGCGACGCGCCCACTGCGTACGTCGCCGGCGGGAGAACAGGCGGCGGCGCGTCGCCATGGGGCAAAATGGAAGGCAGCGTCGGTAACACCTGGGGCTGAGGCGAGCCAGTAGATGGGTCCCCGGGGCACTGACCGGACGGCACAGTCGCTGAAAGCAGACGGCGAGCTGCAGATCCGGTGCGATGACAGAGGCGCAGCTGATTGATATGCCGGCGCACCTCACCAGAGGCCCCCAAAACCAGATTCATAGCGCGTCCAAGGCAGCGAAGAATGTGCTCTTCGAGCCAACGCTGTGAACCTCGATATAGAGGCGGTAGTAGACAACGTCGCCTGGGGCAAAAACAGGTGTCTGCCGCTACACAGGAACCTGATGCGGCGGATGTAGCAAAGGCATCAAGGTTCGATGATGGCGACCATGGAGAAACTCAGCTGGCGAGCGACCATCTCGGGGCTGAGAGCGGTACGAGGACAAAAAGAGCAATAACGCGTTCTCCCGATAACGTGACTCTTTCAACTTCAGCATCTGTGACTTGAGAGTCCTGACCAATCGTCCAGCGGCACCGTTGGACTGTGGCGAAAACGGCGAGGACGTCAGATGTTGAATACCATTGGCCTTGCAGAATGACTGAAATTCTGCAGACATGAATTGTGGGCCATTGTCGGAAACAATTGTCTGTGGAAGACTTTCAAAGCAAACGATAGCTGATAACGCTAGGATGGTGGCAGACGATGTCGTGGAAGACATCTGGACAACAAAAGGAAAATTACTGAAAGAATGTATCACAACCAACCATCGAGCATTCCAGAATGGACGAGAAAAATCGATGTGTAAGCGTTGCCAAGGAAAAATGGCATTTGGCCATGCAAAGAATTTCCGCGGTGGTGCTGATTGTTGTTCAGCACACACCATGCAAGAAGAGCACATATTCGTAGTTGCAGCATCGATTCCGAACCCAGTACAGTGGTGACGAGCAAGTTGTTTCGTTCTCACTATACCCCAATGTCCTTGGTGGAGAAGCTTTAAGACAGAAGACTGTAACGAACTTGGTATCACGACCCTGGACTCATCATCATCAGAGCGCAACTGCAAATCACCACGTCCAACAAATAGTCTCTCCTTGTGAGGCAAAAAATCGGCGAACCAACGAGTCCCCGATCTGTGACTTTGACAAGGGCCATAGCGTAGCAACAAAATGCAGAGCGGTAGAAAGGACAGGTTCGGCAGTTGTGGCTGTAGCTACACGGCGAAAATCTATCGGAAACGATTCGACCACGTCATCGGTTTCCGAATCAATGAACATGCAAGCAAGTTTGGAGGAATCGAATGCCCTATCCTCAGCAACAGGCAAACGGGACAACGCATCGTCGTTTCCGTGCTTGGCAGTGGACCGATACAAGATATCATATCGGTACTGCGAGAGGAAAATAGACCAGCGAATGAATTTCTGCGCTGTACGTGAAGTTACAGGCTTGTGCGGATGAAAAAGCAAAGTCAAAGGTTTGTGGTCTGTGATTATGGTAAAGTGACGACCATACAAGAAGTCATGACACTTTGTAACACCAAATACAAGAGCCAATTCTTCTTTCTCGATCTGTGAATAATTTCGTTGCGCAGACGAGAGCAATTCGGACGCAAAGGCAATAGGGCGATCGTGCAAGCCATCTTTGTGCGCAAGCACAGCACCAATCCCGAAATCCGATGCATCCACCATCAACAAAAGGGGCTTCCAGGGATCGAATGGCGAAAGGCAAGTATTGGAAAGCAACGCCGATTTCAACCGGCGAAAGGCGCGTTCGCATTCCGTCGTCCAGACGAACGGAACACCTTTACGGCATAAGCGATGAAGCGAAGCTGAAACGGAAGAGGCATGGGGAACATATTTGTTATAGTAATTCATTTTTCTCAGCACACTATGTAGCTGCTTCAAATTCTGCGGCGAAGGCAAGTCTTGTATGGCACGGATGTGCGTGGGGCTGGGATGTATGCCTTGGGGATTGAGTACATGGCCCAGGTATGGCAAGTCACGAGCAAAAATCACACCGTTCTCCTTTCGTAAGCGAAGACCATTTTGTCGCAAGACCTGAAATAATGTTCTGAGATTCGCTAAATGTTCTTCTTCCGTCTTTCCGGTGATCACAATATCGTCCAGATAGTTTGCTGCAGTAGGGACCGATGCACAAACAGTTTGTAGACATTGCTGAAACAATGCAGGGGCAGATGCACACCCGAATGGCAGTCGTTTGAATTGATGAAAACCAAGATGAGTGTTAACCACTTAAACACGCTGGGATTCTTCGGCCATCGGTATTTGGAAGTACGCATCTGCTAGGTCCAACTTCGAAAAATATTTGCCTGGCCACAGTTTGTCAAACAATCTTCCAGTTGGGGTAAAGGAAAAGTTGCCATCACTAGTTGTGGATTCACTGTTGCCGTGAAGTCCACACAAAGTCAATTTTCCCGAAGGTTTTGGCAAAATTACTAAGGGTGATGCACAGAGAGAAGCCTGCACACGTCGAATTACACCCTGTGATTCCAAATCGTGTAATGGTTTTGCAACCTCATCACGCAATGCATGGGGAACATTGCGCGCTCTGAAAAATTTCGGTTGTGCGTTGACTTTCAGTTCCAAATGTGCTTTATAGTTCTTAGCGCAACCGAGGCCCAGTGCTAAAATGTCTGGAAATTCCTCACATAGACGAGAAACACAGTCTGAAGGCACAGTCTGGTTCACTGATAGGACCTGATTTCCTATAGACAAGTTAAACAACTGAAATGAATCGAAACCAAACAAGTTCACTGCAGAAGAAGGACGAAGGATGTAAAATTACACAAGTTTTGTTTGTCCTTTGTATGTTGCAAGAAGGCTGCACTGTCCTAACACAGGGATCTCTTGACCTGAATATCTAGTTAACGTAACATTTGCGGCTCGCAACGGAGATGTGCCCAGCAGTTTGTAAGTGTCTTGATTGATCAGCGAAACTGCATCTCCGGTATCGAGCTGGAGTGGTATCACTTTGCTGTTAATGTCAAAGTCTACAAAAAGTTAATTTTCCTGCTGACGACAAGAGCAACTGTCTCGTGCACCGTGAACTGACACTTGTACAAAATCACTTGCGACTTGACTGGAGTTCCAGCGATGTCTACGACCGTACGAACACAGTCACTGTTAGAGAGAGTGGCACTGGGTGGAGTGGAATGAACGACATGAATTTCCAAGGGCAAAGTTTAACGAGTCTGAGTATCCTTGGTTCGATTCCGATTCGGGCGCGAAGCAAAGGGCCTAGAATGGTTTTGAGTTGCCGATCTGTGCTTTTCCTGGGAAACACTCTGAACTTGTTCTTTTTTATGACAGTAAAAGCAGATAGCTTGGCGTGACGAGCAATTCTCACGCGAATGTTTAGTAGCACACTGTGGGCATGATTTGAGCACTGCATTTGCTTCCCGGCGCGGCACACATGACTGAAAGCCTAGCGGCAGCAGCGCGACCGGGCGCGAGGGTTGTTTACTGCTCCGTGCAGCTCGCCTGGTGGGCCGGTTAACCTGACACACGGCTGTCGAAGTTTCAACTGATTCCTGAGCAAAGTCAAGTGTGTCCTGCCGATCCAATATGTCCATTACTTGTTGAAGGGAGGGATTGACTAGTTTCCAAATCTGTTCCCTTATACGAACATCAGAAATGTTCTGTGCAATTGCATCATGTACCATAGTATCTGAATATGGGAGTCTACATTGACACTCAAAAGCACAATCCCTAGTAAGGCTTTGCGAGGTTGCAACCCACTCCCGATTAGTCTGACCAGCTGTACGTTTTGTACAAAGAAGGTATACCGTTTCGCAATTACATTGACTGATTGTTTGAAATATGCTTCTAATCCTGACAAAATCTCTTTGTAGAACAAAGTTGCTATGTCGCGTCGGGGAAATAGTTTGACCATCACCCAGTAGGTTTGCACACCGACTGATGACAAAAGAAATGGCTGCCGCTCTTTACCTTGAATTCTGTAGGTGGCGAGATGGAATCGAAGTTGGCGTGACCACTCCGTCCAGCTTTCCAATGCAGCATCAAAAGGTCTGAATGGTGGTGCAACTGCTTGTTGTGGCTGCGTTAGCGGTGGAGCAGCAGCTGCCTCATCGTTTTGCATTGCACGTTGACCCTGGACGAGCTGTCCAAGGGCATCCACTAATGCCTGTGTCTGCTGATTCAGTAAGCGATAAAATTCGGACAGTACATCTGGAGATTGTGGCGAAGCCATTACACAAGGAAATCAGGGCAGGATCAACGATATAAGTCAGTACAATTAAGAACACCGTTTGTACTCGTCCCCAATGTTGTGTTGTCAGAAGAGCCAACACCGTGTTACAAGAGCAGGCCAAAATGCACGCGTTTTAGCTCACGCAGGCTGGCGTGAGGGGGGAAGAACTATACTGACGTGAGGTCTTGAACATGACAATGTATGAGAATTCAGAAAGCGGACGTAATTAGTGTCATACTTAACTTTAATCCATTAATGATGAACGTCGCTCTTGACGGTACATGATTCACAATATTATCTGTTCAGAATAGTAACTGAATATGGCGCCTTGCTGGGTCGTAGCAAATGATGTAGCTGAAGGCTATGCTAAACTGTCGTCTCGGCCAATGAGAGCGTATGTAGACAGTGAACCATCGCTAGAGAAGTCGACTGTACTACTGGGGCGAGTGCTAGGGAGTCTCTCTAGACTAGACCTACCGTGAGGCGGCGCTCGGTTTGCAATCACTGATAGTGGCGACACGTGGGTCGACGTATACTAACGGACCGCGGCTACCACCTAGCACGTGTGGTGTCTGGCGCTGACTCCATAATATATATCTCTCAATAGCCATCGATCCTATCTCTCTGAAATGATTCCACATCTTTTCTACCCTTACATGGTCAGTTATGTATGACTGGTTACTGTCTGTTAAAAAGTCGTTAAGAGCACTTCTTTTTGATGGTTACCGAGATAAGAACAGAACGAAAATCATACAAAGATATTTCTGAGAAACTATGCTCCTCTAGGAGAGCTATTTGGTCTTTCCTACTTTGCAGTGACTTGATGGCTCCCAACAGCTTTAAGCGTATCAGCGTACAAGCTATTATGCCGTCAGTATTTGACATCTCACCTCATGGGAAAAATCTGTTGAAAATTATTTGACTACAAATTTGCAATCTGCTTTCTGTTTCACTTAAAACATCTTAGCTCTAGAAAAGATATTCGTGCTTAATGACGTAAATTCTCTCTACATTTTTCACTTGATAAAATCATATTTCACTTTGCTTTTACACACATGTAACCAAAAATATAAAACACTGTTTCTTTTTTCAAAGGACTTACATACACATAGACACATACTCGTAGAAACCATCGTCCTAAAACATTGGTTAATTTTTTCTGTAGACATAGGTCACATAGAACAGAAATTAAAATTATTTTCTAATTTACTTTTCTCTATTACAGATACAAATACATAACAATATAAAATATTTTTCTTTTCTCTTTTTTTCGTTACACATAGGCGCCCAATTTTATTTGTTTACTTTTCGTCACATCATTTATACATAAATAAATATATCAATGCAGTAAATTACAAATCATCATTACAGTAAGACATCTGAAACAAAGGGAGTTTTGCAGGGCCTTACATTATTTTTGTTCTCTGCATGGTGATGGTATAGGCAACAAAGCTCTTTCCTAATTGCGTTCAAATGTAACGGAGTCTTCATCACGCTGTACACTACTTCCTCAGCTTAACCGAAGAGGGCTGCCTACTACGAAAGTGTGTCATTTCCCATCCTTCATACATGTTTACAATGGATGTCCTCACTAACACTTTACCACAACGATCATTACCCATACCTTTACAAATGTACTTAAAGTAGTCTCTTAAGCACTTGCAGTATCTTCACAAACAACGTGTAAACATTATGGTATTAATATTCCGAGATAAGAACAGAACGAAAATCATACAAAAATATATCTGAGAAACTATGCTGCTCTAGGAGAGCTATTTGGTCTTCTATTTCTGTTATATGACCTGATACATTAATGCCATGTAAATGTGGTATTACATGTTCCAACAGCATGTCTAACTGTAACTCAGAAATGTTCCCCTATTCCGTATTTATAACACATCAGTCAGTCTCCACATTCAAAGCCAGCAATTTGTCTTTGCTGATTACATTAACTCCTTTTACTTGTTTGGACCTGAGTTCCATAGACTTTACATTTTCCTTAAAATGTTAGTTTTCCTGTATTCGTGAGCAGTGCAACTGGTGGCTTGTTGTCATTACACAAAGTGTCAAGTCTTCCTCTTTTGGAGCATCGAATAACCATTGGTCCTGACAATGGAGTCCAATTACTATCATGTAGTTTAGCAAATTTCTTGATACAATATTTGGGTAATTTACTTATGGGTCGCAAAATGTTTTGTGACTATATGCAATCATTGAAACTATTTTTTTTACAAATTTTGCGAACACAACAGTTCCTCGTTACTCAGTTTTGCATAGTACCAATTAGATTCATCAAATAACAAACAATCTCTTTCTGGCTATACGTACATAAACTAACGTTGACTTCCATCAGCTTCAGAAGGTAGGGGTAATGCTTTGTACAGATTACAGAGTTCGTTTTCTATTAATAGAACAGGCAGTACATAACTTAGTATATGGCAGGACACAAACGCATCAACATCAGTTATGGGTATCGACTGGTATCTACTCCGTTCTCTGAGAGCAATTAGGAACTTATTGTCTTTAAATTCGTCCCAAATATAAATGCAGGTACCTAATTATTTTCAGTGGATTAATAATATGAGGTTCCAGTATACCTTTCTGAGCATTTACTATGGCAGAAATTAGCATCACATATTCCCTTCCTAACTTGGTGTAAATCGATACCCAACTGTATTACTGCTCATTACCAGTAGTGATCACAGCTAAGTGCTGTTATCTTTTGACCCGTGTTATTAGCAAAAACATTCACGTACGCACGAAACTCTTCCATGTTTTTAACAATCATTTCTTCATTACGCGCAAGGATAGCTACCGTATGGTTGAAACTCGTCAAATTTGCTTTTACTACTGTTACTTGATCTTTCGTCTACTTAAGCAATTGCCTCTGTTCATTTACAGTTAAATCAATATTTGTTTCCAAATAGGAGGCATGCTGTTCATCTAAAGCCCCAAACAATATTTTACTAATTTTACCCACAACATTTAAGACATCTCTTTTTATATGTGCCTCACGTCTCGTTAATAGTCGCATTAGACATTGCAAATCCTCGATCTTCATCGCATGCCATTCTCTTGCTCTAGAGCGGTAAACTTTTGATCACCTATTCCTGAACTAGTAAACTTCTATTTTCAGTATCATACCGAAATATGTGGCAGTCTCTCTGTCTTATCAGTGTTTTCCTGTAGTTCTCCCACGTTAATATAGCTTACGATTTTCCATGTCACACTGTGGATTTGTACCTTGCCAATACTATCGTAATACAAGCCCAGCGATGAAGGAAACTATTCTATGCTAAAATCATGATATTCTCTAAATGTGTACACTGCGGCACTACAGCTCACCAGGTGGAGCACTGCCATCAGTTTCCCCATCTGAAATTGAAGAAAAAGTTCTATTTCAGTAGAACTCCTTGAACTTTTTGACATGCAAAGTTAAATATTAATTTCTCCTTGAGTGAAAGACTTAAGTTAGGCCCTTTATCCTTACTACATCGGTGGACCACGCCACTGCGTGTGTAACTTGTCCCTTCTAGCGCTTTCACCGTACAGTAAGACTTCATCACCTGTTAAGACATCTTTCAAATTCTGGTTTCTGTCATCGTACTGTTCTTCTCCTTACACTGCTTATTATGTTATTTAGCACATTGGTGTATCTGCCTTATTTTCCCTTTTAATTTGAATGCATAATCATCGTAATTATAAATAACACCTGCGGTATCTCTCTACAATATATCCGGTACGTTACGTGCTTTACCGAAAAATAAACCATGAGGTGTATAATTCATGGTCGTATCGTACAGGAATACCGCGATTGGAAGCCATTCATCTCAATTTGTCTGAGCCCTGTTGATATAGTGCCTCAAGAATTCTATTATATTTCGGTGTGACCTTTCCAATTCTCCTTTCCAATGGTGATGGTAACAGGACGTCTGTGCCCTAACAATCCTTAACAATCTGCACAGTATCATTAGTGCATAACTCCAAAAACTGCTGTCACCGAATATTACTCATCGTATCCCAAATCTTATAATTATTCTTTCCGTCATGACACAAGGCACTGTATTTGCGTCTTGCTTTTCTATCGTTTCTGCTACAATGAACTTCTTTAGAGCATCCTGGAATGTTAGTGTATATACTGTGTGATCAAAAGTATCCGGAAACCTGGCTGAAAATGACTTACAACTTCGTGGCACACTCCATTGGTAACGCTGGAATTAAATATGGTATTGAACCACCCTTAGCCTTGATGACAGCTTCCACTCTCGCAGGCACACGTTCAATCAGGTGCTGCAAGGTTTCTTGGGGAATGGCAGCCCAATCTTCACGGAGTGCTGCACTGAGGAGGAGTATCGATGTCGGTCGGTGAGGCCTGGCACGAAGTAAGCGTTCCTAAACCTCCCAAAGGTGTTCTACAGGATTCAGATCAGGACTCTTTGCAGGCCAGTCCATTACAGGGATGTTATTGTCGTGTAACCACTCTGCCACAGGCTGTGCATTATAAACAGGTGTCTATCGTTTTGAAAGGTGGAATCGCCATCCCCGAATTGCTCTCAACTGTGAAAAGCAAGAAGGGGCTTAAACATCAATCAATGCCTGTGCTGTGATAGTTCCACGCGAAACAACAAGTGGTGCAAGCCCCCTCCATGAAAAACACTACCGCCTGCCAGTTTTACTGTTGGCACGACAGTTTCTCCACTGTTCAATCGTCCAATGTTGCGCTCCTTACAACAAGCGACGCGTCGTATGGCATTTACCGGCCTGATGTGCTGGTCATGTACAGGCACTCGACCATGAAATCCAAGTTTTCACAAATCCCGCCTAACTGTCATAGTAATTGTAGTGGATCCTGGTGCAGTTTGGAATTCCTAAGTGATGGTCTGGATGGATGTCTGCCTATTACACATTACGACCCTCTTCAACTGTCGGCAGTCTCTGTCCCTCAACAGACGAGGTCAGCCTGTACGCTTTTGCGCTGTACGTGTCCCTTCACGTTCTCACTTCACTGTAACATTGGAGACAGTGGACCAAGGGATGTTTAGGAGTGCGGAAATCTGGCGTACAGGTGTATGACACAAGCGGCACCCAATCACCTGACCACGTTCGAAGTCCATGAGATCCGCTGAGAGACTCATTCTGCTCTCTCATAATGTCTAATGACTACTGAGGTCGCTGATATGGAGTACCTGGTAGTAGGTGGCAGCACAATGCACCTAAAGTGAATAACGTATGTTTTTCGTGGTGTTCGGATACCTTTGATCACATAGTGTATGTATTACTTACGTCTATTATCTTCAGTGGACCGACGATATCAATGTCACTCCTATCAAAATCTCCTTCTGGTGTTGGTGTTATGACCAACGGCAATTTCCTCTTATTTTGAGTTATCCTGTTTATTTATTTGTTTATTTATTTTTTTGTTAAGAAATAATCCTTTTCAGGTGTACTTCTCAATATCCTTCTTCATATCGGACCATGTTCGGTGTTTGTTAATTTAATCGTGAAGTACCACCTGTGTGTGCAGCATGAAATTCACGAAAAACTTGCGCCTTTTCTTCAGGAGTCAACTTCCGCTGTTCGTCTTCCTCGACTACCGGCACTTCCTCGCTCGCATTTGTCCCTGTCTCGGTACCAGATGACTGTAGTTCTCTTACCCTTAACAATGCATCCACTACACAGTTGTTCCTGCCATTTTATATACAATTTCATAATCATATTCCTCCAATATTTATCTGAACTTCATTCAGTGCCAGGACGGATAGGTACTATTCCTGACCCACTGCAATAGGTTATAATCTGTACAAATGGTATCCTAATGATCAAAAACTTATCGTCTGAAATGTATGACCACCCAAACTTTGGCCAATAATTCTCTCTCATGATGCTATAATTTCGCTCTGTTCGCTCTGCATTTATCGAAGTTCTCGACGCATATGCTAATGGAAGATCTTTACCTAACTTTACTCTGCTAATAACTGAGCCAATAGCGTCTTGGCTAGCGTCCGTGGTGATTACAAACTTTTTGGGAAAATCCGGATACTGTAGTACAGGGGGAGTTGAGCAGCTTATGTTTTAGAACTTGGAACGCCTCTTCTTGCTTCATTCCCCATTCATACTTAGCATCTTTTTTTAACGAGTCATGTACTTTGTTTCCCACTTGACTAAAGTAGTACCCAACCAACCCTAGGAAAATTTGTAATTCGCTTCCTTGTACAGGGCTGGGGATATTCAGCCACTGATTTTAGTTTTTTAGGTCTGGTTTTATCCCATCTTTCGTTAGGACACGTCCCAGATATGTGAGCAACTGCCTTAAGAATTTACATTCATGATCTTCCAGCGATGGGTCGAAAATTATTACGTCGCCTAAATAAATCAATACCTTTTCACACTGTAAACCCATGATAAATGTATTCATCAATTTTTGGAATGTGGAGGGTGCAGAACGGAGTCCCATTGGCATTCTTTTGTACATATAATGAGCATATGGTGTGCTGAAAGCTGTAAGCTCTCTATCTTTTTCATTTATTAACACCTGATAGTAACCCTTAGTGAAATTAAATGTTGAAATACATTTTGCCCTACCCAGTCCGTCTAAATTTCATCTATAATTGGAAGTGGGAAGTTTGCGTCGACAGTAATGTCATTCAGTTTTCTGTAACCAACTACCCTCCTCCCTTTGCTTTTACCTAATGCATCCATCTTTTTGGGAATCATGAGTAACGGGGAATTATAGGCGCTTACTGAAGGTGTTATCATGATATAATTATCTCCTATTGTAACAGTTCTTTCTGCACGCCTGGTATTCTGTAAGGTGGACGGCATATTACTCGTCCCTCTGCTTCGGAAATCAGTTTTATTTGATGCCGGATTGTATCTGTATATGTCAACTTACAACTTATCCCTAAGGAAATGGAATTGTTTTCTGCGGTATCTGAATGATTTAACCCGAGGTTTTCTTTTAATAAACTGATTCTCGATATTTTCGCAATCGACACCTTGTCTACCCTGTGCACTGTCTGCTTCGGACTTGGATTAAACGAGGGAACTTCTTGCACCTCATTGCGATGCATCTGCTTAGAAACCACCTTTTCTTGTGTATTTAACACGGTAGTTAAACGAGAGCCTTTTCGTACGCTCATAAGCGTCTCTGGTAGGTACACGCCTTCCTACAACTCTCGTTTCTTGATAATCCCTTCTCTTATGCTAGTATCTGCACGAGTACCCAACTTCATTCTTGTCGCCTAGCCTACCTAAGGCTCTGTAACGTCCGTTTCCCACCTGTCTGTCTACCGCTACCCCGTTTACTTTGCCATTTCATCGGCAAACTGTTGTTTACTGACCTCTCTGAGCAGTTCACAGATCCTTGAACTCCACTGAATTTTCACCTTGAAGTTTCATCTCCGCCCACAGTTTAATTGGCATACCCCTGATCCCCAGGGTTCTCTCGGAGTAATCAATTACTACACCGTACTTTGTGAAGTAGTCTCTACTAATTATACCGGCATAGCTAATGTGAGAATATCTAATTCCCTACTACGAGATGAAACTTATGTTTCACCCTTCATTCTAGATCTATTCCAAGATCTGAAACTGCCGCCCGATATGTATATGTGACCGGACTTGTGATACCTTTAACCTTCATACTTCCTTCAGGTCTATAACTGACCTGTCTTCGCACATGATGCATATTGAAGAAGCTAATTTATGCTCTATTTTCTAGAAGAAATTTCACTGGATTTCCTGTACTCTAAGGACAATTCAGTTACACCATCTTAGTTTGTATACCTTTCCCAATTCAGCGTAAGTCTACCGTAATCTTATGCTTTTCTTTCGTTTCTCTGCTTCTTATTTTTCACACAATTCCCTGTGTTGTCAGTACACTCTCTAGTCATGTGCCCTAGCCTATGATGTGCGAAACACACAACTGGCTTCACTTTAATAAAGGGACTTCTGTGTCCCAATAAACTGCAACTTTCGCACCTGACTGTCTTTGGAGGCTCTGACTCTCGACACGCTTGACCCAATTCTACTTTGCGAATTCTTTTCACAAGTCGACACTTCACGTTAAATGTCCTGATTTGCCACAGGATTTACTCTTAACATTACTTCCGAAATCCTTAGACGTGTGCTGTACATGTCTATATGAGAAACAATGATTATCTTTTCTTCTTGCCCTGATGACATTTGTCGCCAAATCCTTTTCTATTGGTCGACATAATTACTAAATCTTCAGTCACAGCTATTTCAGTAGCCGCAGTAAGGATTAAGTTTTCGCCCTTCGCACGCACAATTGTCTGTACGCGCTTGTCCTAGATGCCCTGAATGAATGCTGCTCTGCTTAATTTTACTACTAATAACAAAGATGCCGCCAGTTCCAACGCTAGCATTGCACTATGGGCAGCATCACGAAACTGAAGTTGAGCTGCGCGTCCTCTGCTGCCGGGTCGCGCTGCCGCCGCTTGTCGTTGCCTGACGGTCGTCCCTAGCCGACACCCGTGGCTCCGGCTTGTCGTGGTTCCGCCGTTCCCCCGACCTCCATGTTGTCGTGAAGTTGTACGTAGGCTGTTTAGGTTTTCTTACTGTATGACAATCACTGGCTGTGCTGTGTGCAGTCTGTGGCTAGTTTGCATTGTTGTCTGCCATTGTAGTGTTGGGCAGCGGCAGTTGGATGTGAACAGCGCGTAGCGTTGCGCAGTTGGAGGTGAGGCGCCAGCAGTAGTGGATGTGGGGAGAGAGATGGCGGAGTTTTGTAATTTGTCATGAACTGCTATATATATTATGACTATTAAGGTAAATACATTGTTTGTTCTCTATTAATATCTTTCATTTGCTAACTATCCCTATCAGTAGTTAGTGCCTTCCGTAGTTTGAATCTTTTATTTAGCTGGCAGTAGTTGCGCTCGCTGTATTGCAGTAGTTCGAGTAATGAAGATTTTTGTGAGGTAAGTCATTTCTGAAAGGTATAGTTTAATGTTAGTCAGGGCCATTCTTTTGTAGGGATTTTTGAAAGTCATATTGCATTGCGCTAAAAATATTTTGTGTCAGTTTAAGCACAATCATATATAATTGTTCAAAGGGGACGTTACATATGGCGACCCTGCCAGGATACCTCACTGGAATCTTCTGATTTTTTCTTGTAGTTTGTGTAATTAGTGTAGCTTTTGCTTATTGCTAGCATGTAATTGTAGAGAAAATTTCCTTTGTAGTTGCAGTCTTTCATTGTTGTACAGTAAAACAGTTGTGGCATGCATGTAGATTTGCACCAAGTATTTCGCAGCTGCAATTAACTAGATATTATTTTCAGTCTTATGTTAATGTGTTCTCTTATTTTGCTCTTCAAATTGTGCTTTTCTGTGTTATCGTGTGAAATACTGTGACAATAATGGCATGTGAAAAACGTAATACTAGGCTCCAAAGTAAACTGAGAAATGACAGTGAAGACGAAAGCAGTGTGTTAGCGCCACTGAGTAATGAATTAACTGATGTTCAAAGTAGTAATTTGTTAATTGTCAATAGGGAAATGGAGCGGGCTGCAAACAATGGAGTAGACAGTGAAATAATTGGTGAACAGGGAAGCATTATCGATCGATCGGTCGGCAACAGCTCGCCTCAGGAATCCGAAATGACAGGAAACAATCTCGCAAATACTGTAGATTCAGGTTTTGGGTCCTCACCGTTTTCTCAAATGAGTCAAGACACATTTTCTGCTTGTCCAAATGTGAATGTTGCTGGTGAAAATGCACTGCCAAAAAGCATAGAGAAAGAGATTCCAGACACTAATACATTATTATTGCAATTAATGCAACAAATAGAACAAAATCAGAGACAAATGGGACAAAACTTCAAAAGTTAGACACAATGGAACAACACCAGAGACAAACACAGCAACAGTTAGAGACAATGGAACAAAATCTTCAAAAGTTAGACACAATGGTACAACACCAGAGACAAACACAACAGTTAGACGCAATGGAACAAAATCTTCACACCACACTTGAACAAACACGTGAAGATTTGACTACTGAGTTACATAAAATCGAAACGAATTGTCAAAAAGTCTGTAACGACGTAAAAACACAAATTTGTGAGAATTTTCAACCTATTTTTTTGCGGCATGAAAATGCATTACAGAATCACGAAGCAGCCATAAAAGAACTGCAAATTATTGTTCATGAAAATCATGAGACCTTGCAAGCTAAAACTGACTCAGTTGCGTCTACTGATTCGGTTACGCAACTTGCAAAAACTCAGGAAAACTTAAAGGACACAGTAGAAAGACACATGGAGGAAATTAGTACATTATCAGAGAAAGTAGTTGAACTTTCAGATCAGCTAAATAATTTATCTACGAAGGTAGATGATAATCTGAATGACACAAATCCGGGTGTCTTTAATGACACAGAAGAGTGAATTCAAACAAAATCTGAATCAAATTAATACGCAACACCAAAGTGAAATCCGCGAAGTACAAGGTCAGCTGACACAGGTAATACAAGAATTACGTATTTCAGAGGACACTCGCGCCCCAATACGGGAAGAGGGACATAGAAATGCGGAACAGCCACAAAATAATAACACAGCACATTTCGTAAATTATGAAAGATATTGGCAAGGTGCACCGAATTTTGAAATGGAACCGCCGAAACGACGTAACAATGACCGATATGCGACTTGCTGACATGATGACTTTGACTATAAGCTGTTCAATACTACACGTAAATTCAAAACATTTAAGAATTCTGGCAACGACATTCATCCACAAGCATGGCTCCATCAATTCTCTCATTTTTTTCCTCCCAACTGGTCATTAGAGCACAGATTAGAATTTATGTGTGGCTACTTAGAGAATGAACCAGCTGTAAGAATGCGATCAGTCATTCACGATTGCCACAGTGAAGGAGAGTTTTACCATGCCTTCCTCTCAGCATATTGGTCTCAAGCCACATAAGACTGAGTAAAACAAGGCATCATAATGATGAAACATTTCGAACAATCTGAATTTTCCAGCCTTGTGAAATATTTTGAAGACATGTTGCACAAGAATCAGTACCTGTCAAACCCTTACAGCCCCTCAGAAGTCATCCGCATTTGCTTAATCAAATTGCCTGAACATTTACGACATATTATTTTGGCAGGACGTTGCAAAGACGACATTGAAGCTTTTCAGGGACTCTTACAAGAATTAGAAATTGACACAGACAGTCGTGGGATGCGAAAACGGGAAAACAATCACTACAGGTCACATCCGTCACAATTCCGTGACGACAGAAACGATAACTGGATGCGACAAGGCTATTCTCACCACACAAATCGTGACCAAAACAGACACCACCCGTATGACAAACGTTGGCAGAGTAGTAATAATTACAGGGAAAGATCACCTCTCCACAGTAGTGACTATCACAGAGACAATCAGAGAAACAGACAATATGGGAACCAAAACAATTATTATTACGGGAGACAGAATAACTTTAGACACAACGGTCCACCGTGCAGTGATAATTCAGGGAGAAATTCTCCACCACAAAACCAAGAAGAAAGAAACTACAGGAACTACCGACATGACGACAGACGATATGATCGTAATGACAGACCTGAATTGCATCAGAACTGGCGGGATTCAAACAGAGCAGGGCCCTCTCGACAAAGTGAATTTGTAGAAGTTAGGTTTCCAAACCCCAATAACGACGGGCGCCAACAAACAGACAATAGGCAATGACTCATACCGCTGACAGCCACAAAGCGTACTTATGAAACAGAAGACGCAGCTGCCGTAGCTAGTAATTACGTAAAAATGGAAGACATTAGCGACATCTTACTCCAGGAACACGACGTAAAAAATAACAACATTGCATATCCTGTGATTCACATTACTGTAAATGACGTAAAATTTACGGCAGTACTTGACTCTGGCAGTCCCATTTCAGTAATTAGTGAAACAGCCTTTAGCAAATGCAACAAATCGAACGATTGCCCCACACTTCCGTTACGTAAGATTAAATTACAAGGTGCAATCTTTGGAAAAAGTGTAGATGTACGCCAACAAACCAACTTAGAATTCTTTTGTCAAAGCCACAGCTTCTCTATGAACTTTCTCATTGTTCCATTATTGTCGACGGAAATTATATTGGGAGTAGACTTTTTGAATGAATACAAAGCAATTTTAAACTTTCATGATGCTGAAATAAGTTTAGAGAAAGAAGGTAAGTCAATAGCTTTGAAATTTGAAGATTGGCTCTCAAACCATGACGAGGAAATTAGTCGGCTTTACCTTCTGTTAGACAACAGTTCGGAATTTTCAACGGAACTAGACACTAGCAATCACTCTACAAGTACTGAAAGGGCTGATATCGACGGCATATTTGAAATTAATGAGTTAATTCAGAATAAAATTCAAACAATTGAGAATTGTAATGACACTGATAGGCAGGACCTTTTTGAGATTTTACAAGCACATTTCACAGTTTTTACTCACAAAACAGGAACAATCAAGGGATTTCAATACCAATTTCGTGCTCGTGAGCATACTAAATTTTGTGTTAGACCGTACGTAATTCCAGCACATTTTAGGGACCATGTTAGAACAGAAATACAATCTATGCTTGACGAGGGCATTATTGAGCCTGCAGTAAGCTCATACAACAATCCATTACATGTTGTTGAGAAGAAAAATGGATCGATCAGGCTTGTCTTAGATTCGAGACAAATCAATACTATCATTATTCCTGAAACAGACAGGCCGCAAACGTTGGAAGAACTTCTTCAAAATTTTAATGGTGTAAAAGTGTTGTCTTCCATTGATCTCAGATCCAGCTTTTATCAGATCGAACTTCATCCAGAATGTAGAAAATACACAGCTTTCCTTTGTTTCGGCGCTTGTTATCAGTTTCGGAAACTTCCTTTTGGTTTGAACATTTCTTCGGCAGCATTCATCTGCGGGCTAAATTCCATATTATCTGAGTTCATAAAACGTCACATCACCTTATATGTGGACGATATTCTAATAGCAGAAGCTTCATGGGAACAACACAATCGCATCCTCAACAGTTTGTTACGTATTTTTGCAGAATCTGGAATTACAGTTAACTTGGAAAAGTCAGAATTCGGTAGGTCAAAGGTGAGGTTTTTGGGACATATTACTTCTTCTGAAGGCATTCAGCCGGATCCTGAAAAGTTAGAAGCAATCAGAGCCATTCCAGTTCCATCCACAAAAAGACAAGTTCGCAGTTTTCTATCTCTCGTAAATTTTTACCGTCATTTTCTGAACATGCAAATTCTTGTTACACCAAAACTTTGTTCTCTCACTGGAAAAAATACTATTTGGAACTGGGACGAACAAGCACGGTTGGAATTCAATTCTTTGAAAGAATCGCTACTTAACGCGCCAATACTAGCTCATCCAGATCTGTCACTAGATTTCTGCCATAGCACGTATTCTTCTAAAGTCGGTCTTGGTGCCCACTTATTTCAAGAAGCCACAGAAAATGACACTACCGTTCAGAAAACCATTGCTTTTGCTAGCCGAGTGCTAATAAAATCTGAAACAAATTATTCCATTACTGAATTAGAAGCTTTAGCTATCGTTTGGGCATTTAACAAATTCCGTTTCTTTCTTTCTGGTAAGCACGTAAAAGTATACAGTGATCATCGTGCATTACAATTTCTTATGCCATCAAAATTAAATCATGACAGGTTAAAACGTTGGGCATTGTTTCTGCAAGAATTCCACTTCACAATAGACTACATTCCCGGCAAGGAGAACATTTTTGCGGACGCACTGTCACGCGCACCAGCTGGGCTTGAGAAAAGTAACACAGAAGACAACCTCGAGAAAAATTTCAGTATTCTTTACATTCAGAAAGTCGCCTTTGAAAACTTCATCACCACATCTTTAAAGGACATTGCTCATGATCAAGATAAAGATCCGATTTGGAAAGACATCAAAAGCTAATGGCATGAAAAGACACATACACAGATTCGGCATTATTATCTGGTTAGAAACAACATACTCTTCAAACGCTGCACTGTTGATGACAAGCTATGGGTACTTTGCATTCCTGACGATTTTGTTAATGAGCTCATTTGGTACATTCATTTCAGCTATGCACATTTTGGCCCACGAAAATGTAATCATATTCTTCGAACGACTTGTTATTTTAACAATATGGATAAGAGAATTCGAAGAGTCTTGTCTATTTGTAAACTTTGTCAAAAGGCGAAACCATCTACTATCTCCCATCGTGCTCCGCTGTTTCCTATCATTCCTTCTAAATTAAAAGAATTTGCTGCTGTTGATCTCTTGGGACCGCTTGTCAGAACATCTAATGGATTTTCGTACGTTCTAGTCGATGTTGAACTTACTTCAATATTTGTTTCTTTCACACCGTTACGTAAAGCCACTGGACGGTCTGTATCCAACGCCTTTGTTAAAAATTTCTTACGTGAAGTTGGACGCGTTAGTAAAGTTATTTCAGATAACGGACCGCAATTCAGATCTGCTGTTTGGTCACGCACGCTTCGGGATCATAAAATCAAACCTGTTTTTATTTCATTGTACTCACCACATTGTAACCCATCTGAACGGATTATGAAAGAAATCAAAAAGCTTTGCAGACTTTATTGTCACAGAAAGCATCAGCATTGGGACAGATATTTATACTTATTTCAAAACGTGCTGAATGAAATGCCTCATGATTCCACTGCTTTACCACCTTCTCTTGTACTGAAGAATGAAGAACCACCGAACAGAATCAGAGAGCTTGTACCTTTCCCGAATACACGTAAACTTCGACACATAGACATAATTGATTTGGCTCTTAAAAATATAAAATCTCCAGCAGACAAAAGGAGAAAACTACACGGTAAAGCAAATGCAAAGAAATTGTATATTGGTCAGAAAGTTCTCATTAAAGCTCATTCATTGTCACATAAGAAGAAACACTTGAGTCACAAATTCTTTCAAGTTTACAATGGACCTTACAGAATCCGACGTTTACCACATGATAATTGCGTTGAAATTGAAACTCTGCGTACTAGGAAGAGTAAAGGATTGCACCACATTTCACATGTAAAACCGTTTATTGAAAGATAATCTGCTTTTTAACTTAGTCTTTGCCATTAAATTTTTCACTTTACATTACTAGTATGCTTTGTCAGACTTAGAATCTGTTAATATACAACAATGTGTGAAGTTAAATATCCAGTCAAGAACCAAGAGAACTTATGTAAACAGAAATTACGAATGCATTGTTATTGAGAACAGACGATACAGTGTTATTGAGTGTGTACATTCTTGCTTGTTAGTTACACGATTACGTAACGACTATAAGACTTACATGCTTACAACATATACTGGTACTGCTAATGAGATTTTTATGCAACATTTTGGTTTACCTGAAAATACATTCTGGATTTAAAGTACTTTATGTGAGACACCAGATGACACAGCGATTAGTTTATGTAACAGCTACACGATTTTATCACGACGCTACTAATGAGTGACAATTTACAATGTTGCTTTTGCGGTGTTTCTGTTTTATATCTGCACAGTTTTTCTGTATTATTCTGGAAAGTAAAACATGTTTTAGTAGTACCTTTGGGGAATAGCTGCAATGAGACAGCCTTTTTTGTAGCACAACAATACGTTACATTACAGTACTTTCTTGATCACGGTAAGGTACGTAATAACCACGGTATCCATACGCAAAGCATTTCACTTTCGTTTATGATGAGGTAAGTATATTGACTTCAGCAGAACTTTGCTTACAGAGGACTACACTTCCACAGAATTATCTTACAGCAAGACGCGCATTTAGCGCTACAGGACATGCATTTGAGAGATTAATTTTATACTTAAGCCATTTATTTTCCAAGATTTTTGAATTACAAAGAAAGTTTTCCATGATACATTTCATTCCATTGCTGTAATCTGTAACACCTGAGGGTATAATTACTAAAATCCTCAGGGGGGTACACGCCTACTTTGTGTACCATGTGTTTGGCAAGCACAAGGAGCCCTAGCTAATATGGTATTTGCTTATACAACTTTACACATCGGTACCATATTTCTCTAACACACAAATTACACAGCTATCTGATCATTTAACTGAGAGAGACAAACATTTTTTTTACTACGTCAGTGACAGATGTTTACGTAATGACACAGTTGGGTAACTTCACACTCACGAAATTGTATTTTGTCTGTACTTTGTGAACTGTTCATATTTTTTTGGAACCATTGTGATACTATGAGAGCTTTGAATGATGTATTTGGTAAGGGAGCATGATTTTGAAGTACGTTTGAGGTAGATGACACTCTTGAAATGAGCAGAGAATTTTTTTTAGTTTTTGACATTATTGCAAAAAGCTACGACGTTTTTGAGATTTGACTGAGGTGTTATGATGTTATTATTACGATGATGATTTGTATTATGCTGCTGAGGTATGTTTATGGTCAATAAACTGATGCTATATGAGGAATTTGATTATGCTACGTATCTGTTACGATGAAATATTGAAGAAGTGTCGACGAATATTTATATGTGTAATAAGGTAAGGAGTAATGAATAGTGGTTAGGGACTCTGACTTGTGAAAAAGGATGTTGGAAACCAAGAATCGTACTTTAAGAGTTATGAAATGTGTGTAAATGCTTGAATGTACCACAATGCTGACGAAAATTTTTTGGACACTGTTATATTTACAGGATTTTGTTTCTACACATTTGTAACGTAAATTTTCGACCTGTGAAATTTTTATATGAGACGATCACTGCAGCGGAAACTGGTGTCGTAATTATTTCGGTAAGAAAGTTAAGTGACCACCTGCACCTAATGTGTCGTGGGCACCCAACTGGGCGACAGTCGCCTTGAAAAAACCCATTAGCTTTTGCCTTCCAGAGGCACAGGTGGGAAAAAAAAGGGAGGCCATTATCCTCGCTATTGACATTCCTTTGTAGAAAGCACCGCAAATACGACACCCTCGTTACTTGGAAAGATACTTACATCTGCATACCTAATTATGAGAAGTGTCTTTCTCGAGAATTGAGAGAATTTTTTACTACCTTATGAAATGCCATATGGCTAATGAATGATGTTGCATGCCTTCCTTTGTACATAATTGCTCATTTTCATTCATATCTAGTTTCTAGCTGCACTGCAGCATTGCTTATTATAAAATTTAATAGATGTACTAATATCACTGTTTTCTGTCTACAGACCCAGTAAAGAATACGTTTCTGTTAAACTCTCTTCGAAAAGAGAGCACAAATAGACATTTCCCTTCACAGGAATTGTGTAAATACTATTTTTAATGACTTGGTAATTTCTTTTCTAGAATAAATTGTGATGCATCACTCTAGTGTTAAGATGTGATATAGGTATTAGACATGGTCATTTTCAGTGTAATATTTTTTCTGTTTGAGCTTTGTCATGTTTAGATATAAGCTGCTGTTTGCCAGGCAATGTGCTACTGATTTTTAATTTGTGTTACTCTGCTAAGCCAGATTTATTTTTCTTGTTTGCTGCACGTTGCCTTATATTAGTTGTAATATTGCAATTGCTTTGCCTTTTGTATTTTTTATCATTGCTGTTTGTGTTAATTGTTTTGTGCTGCTGCATAGCCTCATCCCTTAGTTTAGCATCTGAGCTCAGTAGACTTAAGTTAGCTTAAGAGGGGGTAGACTATATAAGAGAATGAGTTGTGATGAATTGGAAGAAATGCATTGAGAAGTTATACGAAAAAAGTACAGAAAGCAGGTATAGATAGGACCTTTTGGGAATAATGACGAACGAAGGGAGATCTCCGAGAAGTAAAGAAAGTTTTATTTGCTAAATGTTGCAGTAAAAGAAACCCTGGCCTTTCCTTGTGTTATCCCACTATGTGTTTGTGTTCCCTTGTGTATTTGTGTTTTCCCTGTCTTTATGTGTTTAGCTAATAAGAGTTATGTTGTAGAATTTTTCTAATAATATTATTTCAAGAAGCCATAGAAAATGACTCTACCATTCGTTTGGGCACTTAACAAATTCCGTTTCTTTCTTTCTGGTAAGCTCGTAAAAGTATACAGTGACCATCGTGCATTACAATTTCTTATGTCTTCAAAATTAAATCATGACAGGTTAAAACGTTGGGCATTGTTTCTGCAAGAATTCCGCTTCATAATAGTCTACATTCCCGGCAAGGAGAACATTGTTGCGGACGCACTGTCACACGCACAGGCTGGGCTTGAGAAAAGTAACACAGAAAGCAACCTTGAAAAAAATTTCAGTATTCTTTACATTCAGAAAGTCGCCTTTGAAAACTTCATCACCACATCTTTAAAGGACATTGCTCATGAACATGATAAAGATCCGATTTGGAAAGACATCAATAGCAAATGGCATTTAAAGACACACACACAGATTCGGCATTATTATCTGGTTAGAAACAACATACTGTTCAAACGCTGCACTGTTGATGACAAGCTATGGGTACTTTGCATTCCTGACGATTTTCTTAATAAGCTCATTTGGTACATTCATTTCAGCTATGCACATTTTGGCCCACGAAAATGTTATCATATTCTTCGAACGACTTGTTATTTTAACAATATGGAAAAGAGAATTCGAATAGTCTTGTCTATTTGTAAACTTTGTCAATAGGCGAAACCATCTACTATCTCCCATCGTGCTCCGCTGTTTCCTATCATTCCTTCTAAATTAAAAGAATTTGCTGCTGTTGATCTCTTGGGACCGCTTGTCAGAACATCTAATGGATTTTCGTACATTCTAGTCGCTGTTGAACTTACTTCAAAATTTGTTTCTTTCACACCGTTACGTAAAGCCACTGGACGATCTGTATCCAACGCCTTTGCTAAAAATTTCTTACGTGAAGTTGGACACGTTAGCAAAGACATTTCAGATAACGGACCTCAATTCAGATCTGCTGTTTGGTCACGCATGCTTCGGAATCATAAAATCAAACCTGTTTTTATTTCATTGTACTCACCACATTGTAACCCGTCTGAACGGATTATGAAAGAAATCAATAAGCTTTGCAGACTTTACTGTCACAGAAAGCATCAGCGTTGGGACAGATATTTATACTTATTTCAAAACGTGCTGAATGAAATGCCTCATGATTCCACTGCTTTACCACCTACTCTTGTACTGAAGAATGAAGATCCACCGAACAGAATCACAGAGCTTGTACCTTTCCCGAATACACATAAACTTCGACACAAAGACATAATTTATTTGGCTCTTAAAAATATAAAACCTGCAGCAGACAAAAGGAGAAAACTACACGGTAAAGCAAATGCAAAGAAATTGTATATTGGTCAGAAAGTTCTCATTAAAGCTCATTCATTGTCACATAAGAAGAAACACTTGAGTCACAAATTCTTTCTAGTTTACAATGGACCTTACAGAATCCGACGTATACCACAAGATAATTGCGTTGAAGTTGAAACTCTGCGTACTAGGAAGAGTAAAGGTTTACACCACATTTTGTGGTGTCACCGCCAGACACCACACTTGCTAGGTGGTAGCTTAAATCGGCCGCGGTCCTTTTAGTACATGTCGGACCCGCGTGTCGCCACTGTGTGATCGCAGACCTAGCGCCACCACAAGGCAAGTCTCGAGATACGAGAGAGCACTCGCCCCAGTTGTACGACGACATTGCTGGAGACAATACGGACGAAGCCTTCCTCTCATTTGCCGAGAGACAGTTAGAATAGCCTTCTGCTAAGTCCATGGCTACGCCCTAGCAAGGCGCCATTAGCCTTACCTACTTTGAGAGTTATAGTATAAATGTCTCAAGAAGAACGCTGTATTCATCACATAATAAAAGTTAAGTATAAAGCAGCTACGTACTTTTCTTGCTACCATTCAATAGTTATCCTGTTCCAGAATTCACGCCCGTCGGCGTGTGTGTACGCGTGCCTTTCTTTCAATCGGCTACCTCAAGTGGCATAACAGTCTTGTTACGTCACTACACATTTCACATGTAAAACCGTTTACTGAAAGATAATCTGCTTTTTAACTTTGTCTTTGCCATATAACTTTTCACTTTACATTGCTAATATGCTTGTCAGACTTAGAATCTGTTAACATACAACAATGTTTGAAGTTAAATATCCAATCAAGAACCAAGAGAACTTATTTAAACAGAAATGACGAATGGATTGTTATAGTGAACATACGTCACAGTGTTATTGTGTGTGTACATTCTTGCTTGTTAGTTGCACGATTATGGAACAACTATAAGGCTTACATACTTAGAACTTTTACCAGTACTGCTAATGAGATTTTAATGCAACATTTTGCTTTACTTGAAAATATATTCTGGATTTAAAGTACTTTCAGTGAGATACCAGATGGCACAGTCGTTTGTTTATTTGACAGCTACACGATTTTATCACGACGCTACTTATGAGTGACAATTTACAATGTTGCTTTTGCAGTGTTTCTGTTTTATATCTGCACAGTTTTCTGTTTTATTCTGGAAAGTAAAAAATGTTTTAGTAGTAACTTTTGTGGTATAGCTACAATGAGACTGCCTTTTCCATAGCACAACAATGGCTACAGCGCAGTACTTTCTTCATCATGGCAATAAGCGTAATAACTAAGATATCTATACGCAAAGCATTTCACTTTTGTTTATCATGAGGTAAGTACATTGTCTTCTGCAGAACTTAGCTTTCGGAGGACAGTAACTACGACACTTCCACAGAGATTATCTTACAGCAAGACGCGCATTTAGCGCTACAGGACACGTATTTGAGTGATTAATTTTGCACTTAAATCATTTATTTCTAAAGATATTTGAAGTACAATGATACAAAGGTTTTCTGTGACACATTTCATTTCATTGCTGTAATCTGTAACACCTGAGGGTATTATTCAATAATCCTCAGGGGGGTACACGCTTACTTTGTGTACCATGTGTTTGGCAAGCACAAGGAGCCCTAGCTAATATGGTATTTGCTTATACAACTTTACACATCGGTACCATATTTCTCCAACACAGAATTACACAGCTATCTGATTATTTGACAGAGAAACAAACATTCTTTTTACTACGTCAGTGACAGATGTTTACGCAATTACACAGTTGGATAACTTCACACTTATGAAACTGTATTTTGTCTGTACTTTGTAAACTGTTCATATTTTTTCGGAACCATTGTGATACTATGAGAGCTTTGAATGATGTATTTGGTATGGGATCATGATTTTTAAAGTGCGTTTGAGGCAGATGACACTTTTGACTGAGCAGAGAATTTTTTTAGGTTTTGAAATTATTCGAGGAAGCTACGACGATTTAGAGAGTTGACTGAGGTGTTATGATGTTATCATTACGATGACTATGTGTATTATGCTGTTGCAGTATGTTTATGATCAGTAAGCTGATGCTATATGAGTTATTTGATTATGCTACGTATCTGTTATGATTAAATATTGAAGAAGTGTCAACGAATAAGGTAAGGAATAATGAGTAGTGGTTAGGGACTCTGGTTCGTGAAAAAGGTTGTTGGAAATCAAGAATCATACTTTAAGAGCTATGAAATGTGTGTATATGCGTAAATGTATCATAATGCTGGCGAAAATTTTTTGGACGCTGTTATATTTACAGGATTTTGTTTCTACAGATTTGTAACCCAAATTCTTGACCTGTGAAATATTTTTATATGAGACTATCACTGTGGCAGAAACTGCCGTCGTAAATATTTCAGCAAGAAAGGTAAGTGACCTTGGCGTAATGCGTTTTGGGCGCCCAGCTGAGAGGTAGACGTCTGACAAAAGAAAGCCATTAGGTGCAAAAAAAAAAAAAAAAGGAGGCCATTGTCCTCGCTATTGACATTCCTTTGGAGAAAGCATCGCAAATACAACACGCTTGAACTTGAAAACATATGATTACACTGTGGAGCTTTTAATTTATGATATTTACTAAAATGCCTAAATATTTACTAAAATGCCTAATGAAACGATGAGAAACATTTCACGGCTATTGTCTTGCTAATTGAGAGAAATGCCATATGGCTTGCTTTATGTATTTATTTACTCATTTTGTTTAATATTATAATAATTAATAATATTAATTTCTAGCTGCACTGCAGCATTGGTTAAAATAAAATTTTATAGATGTACTAATATAAATATTTTCTGTCTGCAGATCGAGTAAATAATAATTTTTTCAAAAAAATGAGGGAGCACAAAAAGAAATTTACCTTCACAGGAACTGCATACATAATTTTCTTTTCAAGTACTTGGTAACTTTTTTGGTAGAATATCTTCTTGTGGTGCACCACTTTAATTACATAGACATTAAGATGCGATTATACATTACCTTTATCAGCATTGTTGTCTTCAGTGTACTATTTTTTCTGCTTGAGCTTTGTCATGCTTAGGTATACGTTATAGCATTTACTGCTGCTGTTTGCCAGGCATAGTGATACTGAATTTTAGTTTGTGTTACTCTGCTAAGCCAGTTTACTACTGATTTATTCTTCTTGTTTGCTGCTCATTGCCTTGTATTAGTTGTAATATTGTTGCTTACTTTGCCAATTTGATTTTTTTTGTCATTGCTGTTCATGTTAATTGTTTTGTGCTGCTGCATTGCCTCGTCCCTTAGTTTAGCATCTGAACTCAGTAGAGTTAAGTTAGCTTAAGAGGGGGTAGCCTACAAGAGAATGAGTTGCGATGAATTTGAAGAAATGCACTGAGAGGTTACACGAGATAAATACAGAAAGCATGCTTGGATAGGATTTTTTTGGCTGGAGCAAATATCGAATTAAGACGAAGGATCTATGGAATGAAGTTTTGGGTTGGACTGCAGTACCAAATGTTACACTGAAAACGAAACCTGTCCTTTCCTTTTGTGTTATCCCACTATGTGTTTGTGTACCATTGTGTATTTGTTTTCTTCCTGTCTCTGTGTAGTTTCATAGAATTTTTTCTTCTTCTAATACTAAGCTACATTCACTATGATGAGGAATACTGTTATCCTAAAATAATTGGCATTAATAATATGTTATTTACCTTGTATATATGCTTAGACATTATTTATTCTGTTTTGTTTTCATGCTCATGTGTGAAGTTGATTTTTCAAAAGTTATTCTGATCTTTCATGTATGTACTTATGTCATTATTTTTGTAACACTGATGTATTTGTTATTTCGATTTTTTTGTAAAGCCTGTACTACAAATGTTATCTGTATTGTTATGTTCTTTAATGATGTATTTTGTACCTTTGTTATTGTATTCTTATGTTATAAAATTGTACTTGACACCAGTCCATCAAATTAAGTAACTTGTAAGTTCCATTTCACTGCACACGTTTCTGTTGGTCATAGTATATGGACAATATGTCAAAAGTAGGGACTGATAGTGTTTGCACGTGTGTTAATGATTCAGCAAGGGACTTGATAACTGCATTGCTGGTTCTAAGGACAATTCCAAAAACTTCGTGAGTGTACAAGAGGTGGTTTATGGACTTGCTATATTCTCCGCGAGAATCTTCGATGGTGATTGTGCACCTGCACAGTCGCAATGGATGACTGCTACCCATCTCTACAAGGACTACAGGGGGGCTGCATCTTTGATGGCCCCTCGTTACCATTATTTCTACAAGGACTACAGTGGGTCTGCACCTCTGGTGGCCCACCAATACCATAATCTCTACCAAGACTGCAGTGGGTCTGCTCTGTGATGACCTACCTACCAATATTCTTCAAATCTTCAACTGACTCTGCTATGGGTTTGCTCTGTTGTGGCCCATTACCTGTCTGCATGTCAAGAGTCAGCACTGTCTTTCCGTTGGAAGGACAACACTACTTCTTCAAGACTGCATGGAAATCCACTACTTCCATGTGCATTTTCTTGTCATTGCTCAGACTTTGAGAAAAACACTACTATTTTACTGGGATGAACGATCAGGACTGTCTTTATAAACTGTGAGAAAATTTTAGCTTTGGCCGACATTGCATCAATAAGTGTGTGCATTTGATTTCTTTGTTATTGTAATTATGAAAAACTTTATCAAATCATTATTGGCCACTGCCCAAAACAATTTGTAAAATTTTTTGTGGGGAGCATGGGGGCTACGTAAGTAGGCTGTTTATGTTTTCTTATTGGAAACGTTACGTAGCGCTCTGTATGAAAATCACTGGCTGTGCTGTGTGCACTCTGTTGTTGCGCAGTTGGAGGTGAGCCGCCAGCAGTGGTGGATGTGGGGATAGAGATGGTGGAGTTTTGAAATTTGTCATGAACTGCTAAATATATATATGATGATATTAAGGTAAATACATTGTTTGTTCTCTATTAATATCTTTCATTTGCTAACTACTCCTATCAGTAGTTAGTGCCTTCCATAGTTTGAATCTTTTATTTAGCTGGCAGTAGTGGCGCTTGCTGTATTGCAGTAGTTCGAGTAACCAAGATTTTTGTGAGGTAAGCGATTTGTGAAACGCATAGGTTAATGTTAGTCAGGGCCATTTTTTTTGTAGGGATTTTTGAAAGTCAGATTGCATTGCGCTAAAAAAATATTGTGTATCAGTTTAAGCACAGTCCTGTATAAATTGTTCTAAGGGGACGTTTCATATGGACAATCACTCTGCAAGTACTGACAGTGATGATATCGACGGCATATTTGAAACTAATGAGTTACTTCAGAATAAAATTCAAACAATTGGATAACAGCATTGCTGGTTCTGAGGACAATTACAAAATCTTTGTGAGTGCACAAGTGGTGGTTATGGACTTGCCACATTATCCGCAAGACTCTTCAATGGTGATTGTGTACCTGCACAGTTGGAACAGATGGATGCTGGCCGTCTCGACAAGGACTGCAGTGGGTCTGCATCTTTGATAGCCCATCGTTACCATTATTTCTACAAGGACTACAGTGGGTCTGCACCTCTGGTGGCCCACCAATACCATACTCTCTACCAGGACTACAGTGGGTCTACTCTGTGACGACCTACCTACCAATATTCTTCAAAACTTCGACTGACTCTGCTGTGGGTTTGCTCTGTTGTGGCCCATTACCTGTCTGCATGTCAAGAGTCAGCACTGTCTTTCCTTTGGAAAGACAACACTAGTTCTTCAAGACTGCATGGAAATCCACTACTTCTGTGTGCATTCTCTTTTACTGTTCAGACTTTGAAAAAAAAAAAGAAAAGAAAAACACTGTAATTTTACTGTGATGAATCAGTACTGTCTTTATAGACTGTGAGAAAATTTTAGCTTTTGACCAACATTGTATCAATAAGTGTGTGCATTTGATATCTTTGTTATTGTAATTATGAAAAATTTTATCAAATCATTATTGGCCACTGCCCAAAACAATTTGTAAAATTTTTTGTGGGGAGCATGGGGGCTATCTAAGTAGGCTGTTTAGGTTTTTTTATTGGTAACGCCACCTCTGTATAAAAATCACTGGCTGTGCTGTGTGCAGTCTGTGTCTAGTTTGCATTGTTGTTTGCCATTGTAGTGTTGGGCAGCGGCAGCAGGATGTGAACAGCGTATAGCGTTGCTCAGTTTGAGGTGAGCCGCCAGCAGTGGTGGATGTGGGGAGAGAGATGGCGGAGTTTTGTAATTTGTCATGAACTGCTATATATATTATGACTGTTAAGGTAAATACATTGTTTGTTCTCTATTAAAATCTTTCATTTGCTAACTATGCCTATCAGTAGTTAGTGCCTTCCATAGTTTGAATCTTTTATTTAGCTGGCAGTAGTGGCGCTCGCTGTATTTCAGTAGTTCGAGTAACCAAGATTTTTGTGAGGTAAGCGATTTGTGAAATGCATAGGTTAATGTTAGTGAGGGCCTTTCTTTTGTAGGGATTTCTGAAAGTCAGATTGCGTTGCGCTAAAAAAATATTGTGTATCAGGTTAAGCACAGTCCGGTACAATTGTTCAAAGAGGACGTTTGAATCTTTTATTTAGCTGGCAGTAGTGGCGCTCGCTGTATTGCAGTAGTTCGAGTAATGAAGATTTTTGTGAGGTAAGTCATTTCTGAAAGGTATAGTTTAATGTTAGTCAGGGCCATTCTTTTGTAGGGATTTTTGAAAGTCATATTGCGTTGCGCTAAAAATATTGTGTGTCAGTTTAATCACAGTCATGTATAATTGTTCAAAGGGGACGTTACAAAGTAATGTAGATAAGCCTGCTCTGGCTGCGTCTTCCATTTTCAGATGTCAATCTCCGTACCTCTGCATATTTATTCTAGTCTTCGCGCTCCATCTATTCTCACTGGACTGCAAGAAGAGCTTATAATATGTCAAAGCTGTCAATATAGCCATGACGTCGGGCCGAATGCATCCGAAGTCTCTATCCATCACAAAAAACCAACTTCTTAAATCAGAAATCATTAACTATGTCATGACCGGACACAGGATAGAGATAAGTTAGAGGGTTTATGGTCAGTATGAGTAGTGAGGTGCAAATGAAGGAATAAATACAGTGAAAGCAGCTTAATAACTTGGATCAACGGCAAACACTGTCAAAGGACACCTATGAGAGATTATTCTTTTGGGGCTCGACAGGATACTTTGCAGCAGGAGACTCGTGGAGTTCAGGGATCTGATCAACACTATTTATTTGCAATCAGACTAATTAATAAACGGAAGTCTAATTCTAGGATTAGATAAAGCAAAGGAGGCAATTTGTTGTACAACAGAAGTTAGCGTCTCAAGCCATGGCCGCGGGTACTAACAGAAGTAGCGAACACTAACAGCACGTTAAGCACAGCGTTGAGAGAGTACAACTTGAGGAAAACAGACATGTCGGGAATTACCGAGGCTGGTTACGAGTCACACGGAGTCAGTGTCAGAGCGATCTAAGAGCTTCCCCTGAATAGAATAAAATGGGTTTTTAAAGAATCGTGGCGGCACAACATTTCGCCCTTCCTATAGTCGACCCACCAGTCCACCGGAATGTAACAAGCTTTGAGCAATCTGACGAGTTGCTCTGCACCTACAGGGCTCCCCTGCCCAACCACAATTAGTTTCCTCCCCTACTCATACTCGTAAGTAGCGATGTTTCTAGATTTTACATTAACAGACTCTAAGTTTGCTATCAACAGCGTTCAGCTGAAAACTAAACGTCGCTGCTACTCATAGGATGGTTCACCAGGAAGTAGTGCACCGCATATTTTTATCAACCGGTTTTATTCGAAGTAATGAGAATTACATCCACGAATGAATGGCGCTCTATCTACACACCCTATTTTTCCACCCAATCTGCATCCTATCCTTTACCTTCCTCCAGCTCGAAACAAGGGTGAGTATGCCCTGTCAGTACTAATCCTTTTCCTGGTGGCGGAGCCGGTGTTTCACTCTTTGAACTTCCCTTGCTGATTGACAGATGCAGCGCCAACTGCTGAGTCGAAATGCTTCCTTTGTTCTCTCGAATGAAAACATCAGCTCGCTGCAACACCCTTCATGTCCAACTGTTCTTCTGTCGACAGCAGATGCTCGATGGACTTTGCACAAGCGTTTGTGAATACTGCCCACTGTTTCTTTCACTGCTTGTAACGTTCATGTGCAACAGACGCCATTTTGAAACTGTCCTGCAGCTACACCATCTGTCGTAAGTGACGGAAGCTTGGCGCCCTCACTCAGGAGACTTCAAGTATTACATAAGTAATGTTTCGCGTTCGTAGCATTGCCTTCGGCTGAGAAAAAATGCGGTGCATTACTTTCTGGGCAATCCTCGTATTATGGCCAGCAGGAACCGCGTTTCATGTCTCTTGGTCCAACCCTTCTTCTTTCCTTGGGTGGGGACTGCTGTAGTGGCTCCCTGACCTGTGCAAACGCACTTACGTTGCAGTTCTTAAGAACCAGTGTCAAGCTTGCTGCCTCTGCCAAGACGTGCCTTAGCGGGGTCACCTTCGACAATGACGCCTCACAACATCATTTAGGTTTAGTGACAAGTTAATTCTCTGAAGGGAAACTTCTTCCCTGGGACAGCTGCCCATAGCGTCTTCAGTTTTCAGGGCTCTAGTGTAGCCAAAACGCTACCATTTTTCCCTGCTCTCTGCACTTTGTCTCTAATTTCCTAGCTTGGAGTAACTTGATGGCTCCCAACAGCCTTACACACACACACACACACACACACACACACACACACACACACACTCACACACACAATCAAAAATATTTTCCGAATTAAGGAATATGGTTCTCTTGTGTTACAGGGGGATAAAGTTACTACCAGTTGTGGCGAATAGTATTGAAATAATAACAAGGTTACTCACATATTTTCTTTATGTCCGGTTTTCATTAAACGGCTCATTCTGTGTTGTGGCGAGTAGTAGTCTACTACGACCACTTAGCTCGACGGGTCGACAAATTATGTAGATCTCTATCCCACATTTCGGACCGTTGCCATAAACTCGAATGTATGTTCCACCAAATCATATACCCATCTATATGGTTTCAATATAGTTTAATGAGTGATTGTGTAGCGAACAGATGTTTATTATGCTCGAACATACGTGCGTGAGAGTGCTTTTGCACAGTTGATACAGGAAATCATAAGTAATCGCGATGTTACGCACATCTACGCAGTGAGAGACAGAGGACTGCCAAAGCTTTAGCAGTATATTCGCTTTTATGGGCTACAACAAGCGAATTTCCTTTATCAGATATAGTGATAAAAGCCTCATTATTTGTTAATTTGTTGTAGTCCATAAAAGTGAACATATTGCTAACACTTTGGCTTCATTCGAGGGAAATGGGATATCCGATATCGAGCAGGATCCTACCCTTACATTACAAAATCAAATTAGGGATATTATAGGAAAAACTAAACATCTTATGAAAGAGCTTCAAAAGAAAACTTTAATTAATATGATCCCCAGAGCACCTACACTTAGAAGTCAATTTAAGGTGCACAAAAATCATCGCCCAATTCGTCCGATCGTTGATGGAATAAAGAGTCAACATCATAAGTTAGCGAGATTCTTACACACTAAAATTAAAGAAACCTTCGTTTTTGAAAGTAATTATTCTATTAAACATAGTGCTGAGGTAATAAACAAGCTAAAAGCGGTAGATTTCACTTCCTCCTCTCGTTTGGTTTCTTTCGACGTTGTAAGTTCATACACTAATGTTCCGGTGTATACCACTCTTACAGTTATTGAAAATAACTTTCGACAACATAAAACTTTAAGTGAATTTTAGTTGTCGGAACTTATGTCATTATTGCAGGTTGTACTCGATTATAATTACTTTCAGATTAATGGCAAACTGTATGAGCAACCATTCGACTTAGCCATGTGTTGCCCGTTAGCTGGTATCTTAGCCGACATCTTTTTGAATGCGATAGAAGAAATTTTTTTCAAAAATAATCCTGTTGGGTAATATGATTACTTACCATGCTCGCTATGTTGATGACATGCTCATAATATTTCAAGGGAGTGACCAAGATCTACAACTAATATTTCATGTTTTTAACATGAATTTCACAACAGAGATGCAAAACGATGTGAGAGAACTTAATTTTCTTGATTTGAAATTTAAGTCATTTGACAACACAATTATCTTCGACATTTTTCGTAAAAATACTCTTTCTGATAATATTATCCCAGTAGATTTTTGTCATCCTCAAGCTCACAAAACTGCCTTCTTTCATTCTGCAGTTCTTCGTGCTGTGAGCACAGCTTTAGAACAGGACTGTTTAGAAAAGGAAATACCTTTAGTACAATCAATAGCTACTATCAATGGATAGGACGTAAGTTAATTGACCAAATTGTTAGGAGAAAACATCTGTAAAATGTTCAACCTTAGGGGAAAACAGGGTGAAAAAGAGTGAGTGTAATATCTTTATTTCTATTCCACTTTTGGGGAACGTATCATATAAGATAAGGAGACATCTATAGAAGCAATACGGTTACAGAATTGCCTTTTCCGTAAATAATAGCTTGAAACAAAGAGTGATTCATTCAATCGGGGCACGGGAAGAACTTGGCAGTAAATCTGGAGTTTACAAAATTACGTGTAACTATTGCCCAAACTATTACATTTACAGCATTCACCACCTAAACTAGATGAAGCGGAACTGCTACACGAAGTGAGTAAATGTTGCAAACACGACCTGCTCGAGAAATTACAGATTTTTAAGCATCTGTCTCAAAAAGATGGTTTTAATCTTAATGAACAGGTGCAGCTTGGAAACAAAGATTTTTGGATAGATTCAAAGCCCTCCGAGCTCTAATGTAATATGGTCTGACTGACTAGAAGTTAGTTTTCTTGCCTGTTGATACCGATGAAATGCGCCTTCCCTGTCTTGTTGGGATTTTATGTATTTTTATGTTTGCTGTTCGCTGCTTTCGATGTGTATGTGTGGTTAAATTATTCTGTTGTGTTTTTATTCACGACGACAGATGGTTTCGTTTTACTATAACATTTTGGTTGATTTCGCTAGTATGTGTTATACTTTTTAAGTTACGCGAGATTCTCGCGCATAACTCTAGTGCCCTCTATCGTTGCATGTGATCCTTAGCGCAAGCTTCACATGCTTGACACTAGGACAGAGGTAAATTGGTTTCATATTTTCTTTTCTCCGTAGGTGTTTTTAAATGGTTCCGATATGTTTTATTTAGTAAGACAGAAGGTTTGAATTAGCACAACTTTTAATAATTTTGACGCGCTTGAGTATGTATCCATGGGTTTTAATGTGCGCGAGTGTCTCGCGCATACCACAAGTACCCTCTCTCGGTGAAACTGTCTGCCCTAGGGCTTTCACACCCTCTTTACGCTAGTTCACAGGCGAAGTACTGACGCTATTCCGTGTTCGCATCGACCTCCTCTTCTTAATTATGTTGTATAAATGGAGATGGTGTTTTAACTACTGGCGACGCCTTTGGCACGATTGTTTTATGTATCTCCACTGCAGGATGTGATTTTAGTAAGTGACTAAAAGTTTTTGTGCTTGTAATACTTTGGCAATTTTACGGTTACTTAAGCTATAAGTGTTTTTTTTTTCTTTCTTTACTTATGGTGCTAAGGTTTTGCTAATGAAGGTGTCTTCCTTTGCAGATGTGCTTTGCTTCTCATGAAGGTATATTTAGATATACCGAAACCATGGTCAAGGATTTTAATAAATGTTTGTCCTGCAATTGTTTCGCTGTTAATATTTACCGTGAAGGAATATGAATCCTTGCACCTCACAAAAACACCATTATTCTTAAATTATCTTACATTTCTATATTTTTTACGAGAGTATAGTATGTTCATTAAGATGAGCTGGCAATACTCAGTCCCTCTTAAACGATATGCGTATTAAACTGTAAAGTGCTTCCTAGAGGAAAACCTGCTTTACCTCTGCATGGAACGATTCCAGAAATTTAGTCCGTTTATTTCTTTTTTAACTTTTTCCTTTCCTCCAGTTAGTTATAGATGCTACTCACTGCAAACTTACACGACTTCTATTGCTTTGCGTATGTAGGGTAATCTGTTCTGAAGCGCTTCGTGACGTATCGTCCAAGCACATGACATGTTTGAAGATCGCAATGAGGATCCTTTATGAAAGACTATTTATTAATTACCCCTTTCGTATTAAAATATGTCACACTCACAGTCTTTTTATTACGGCTCTGTGAAATAGGGCTGCATTACCTTTTCATCCTTCAAGGACCATTGACTGCTTCTCCATTCTTCGATGACGTTGTGCATTGCATTACGACAACGCAGTGCGTAACTTATATATAAGTTAAGAACGCGCAATGTTTTAATCCTGTTTTTCTTTTAGTTTTCAGTATATACACAAGCCGAAAAGTGATCTTAACTTTCAGTGGCACATCGTAAGTAGGTTACAATTTACCTTCGAATTTCGATTTTAGCTTTATATCATACGTACCTTACGTCCAAATGTCATACAAATGAAAGACGAAAATATACTGACACAGGTAAAATTTACGTTGACGACCGCTGTTTCATTCTCGTAGTTAATGCAAGAGATCTGTGTATGTCATGCATCAAAATATGGTGTGCAGACTTGTTCATTATTTAATCTAGATTTTGTGGACTTACTGGGCAGTTTCAGTTTTTATAACAAAAACCGCTTAAAATGGCAATGTGACCTAAATACGGTACCTAAGTAGAAATCAAGCTTCGCTGTTGATCACTCTGTTACTCTTTTATTTTGTGTTCACATTTATTAACTTCACCAACTCGCAACCCAAATGTCGCCTTCTACCCTAACGTCAACCTGTCACTAGAACCAAGATTTGTTGGGGCAGGGGTGGGGTGAACAGGGGACATACTGTTACAATGTACAAGTCAATACGTCAGTAAGTGATATCATTTGAACCTTTGTTTGTGCAATGTAATCTTTCATCGCTACAAAGAAATATTCTACTTACAAATCCAGTGTTATGAAATGTAGTTTTTCCACGTGGTTCCTAGTTCATATCTAAGAGTAACAAAATTTTCTTGTGTTGTTCCTATCGACACTGTGCTCTCACATGCTTCCCACAATGCATCGTTTCCGTTAGAAAACTCACGGATCTCTTTTCTCTAATTTGTTGCAGCTACCCTAATTTCTCAGTGCACTTTTTTTACAGCTCTTTACTATTTTACGGCATCCGTTGACCGACTGATGATTATCTCTGGATTTTCAGAGAGTCGCTCTCATCTTAAATAACTACCGGTTGACTGACGTTGTGAAAAGTTTGGGAATCACGAGAGAAAACCATATGAAGAAAAGTGGATATTTTCTGCGCCCCATTTCTTCACAAAACGAGTCTGCAACGCTATTACGTTATCGGTACTCTGTTGCATATCCACAGAATTGATCCATGTGCCAACTGGAACAAGTTTTTCAAACATGCGATAATAGTAAACATGGAATTGAACTAAGCTATGTTCCCATTTCCAGTTCCAAATTTTAAGAGGTATGAGAAGTGATTTTTGCTTACTACGGCTTTACTAATTAAAGTATTAATGCTGTATTAATGTACTTCTTCTCCCACATCTCAAACCTAACGAGTAATGAACCTATAGGTTAGATATTAGTAAAGGCGCTATTGATGTAAGTAAATAGTATTATCAGCAGTATGTATTCGCTGTTTTCCTCTTTGAAAGAATCAGCTGGCTAAAAGTTTCGTATTGAACATTGATCTAGACCTGTCTGTTTCCCAAAATGGCACTTAGAACATTCTTTCTTTTCTAATTTGGCTAACTATTTCTTTGCATATTTACGGTAAGCAGGCCAATTCTGTAGTATGAGAAACCTTCTCAATTTGCTAGATACAAATAGATTACATACAGAGATAAATTGTTGTTTCGTTATCCCGACAAATGTCAGAATCGCGACTTGTAATGTTTCCCGTTTGTGCCTTTCATGTGCTTCACTCATAATAATTGCCCAAATACAATGTAAAATCTAATTTGTAGCATTGATTCGATGATTCAAACGCTAAATACTTTATCTTGAGGTAAACGTAAACATGCCCAAAAATGGGAAGTACAAAACAGAGGCGACTCTAAGGTACAAGTTAAAAACAGAAGATCCAGTATAAGGAACAGCGATGTTGACGTAAGGAACCACTGACGTAAAGGAGACGCTCACAAGCAACCCATTGAGCGCAAGGGCGCAAGTTCAGTCTTTAGCAAGGCTCGTTTGAAAGACTGAGTTAACAATTATTACAGGAAAAATATTAGCTGCAAACGACTCACCATGTGCATCGGTATTGCGAGTGTCCGGGAGATGCAGAGATCAACCTCCTATGGGACGCACGTATTGCACTTCACTAAAAAGACATAGTCGGCATGCAACAAATGTTCACAAAAAACCATTAACTTATACCAAGAACACGCAATGAGAAATATTGCGCCACAGTGATCAGAAAGGTTCACACCATTATGACCGAAGGATAACTCCTTGGGAGTTAAAAACCGAACAGGACGTTCAGTTAGGTATACACTCTTCAAGAACGCATACAGAATCGTATTGGTGTAACGGAATGAAGAGAGCTGATGCAATATCATGGCATGCAACCGAGTGCGAAACTGTCTGTCTTGGAGCTTTTCGTGCCATCTGCCATACAGTCTAAATTTGTCGATGAGTTCCTGGTGGTGTGAACTGCAATGTCACACACTTCTCAGGAGGGATAGTTTCCTCTAAAGGAGCATGATTTTTATACACAGGCTAGGAATCAAGCAAAAGTAAGTTATTCTCACCAGCTATTAGCCAAAAGCAGTGCTCATACCATAGACGCAGTTCTCTTACGGCTATTGCCCCACTCCTGCTTGCTGTCAGGTACATATTCCTTACTGCTCTCGCAGGACCATGCACACGAGGAAGAATCTTATGGGGCAGAGCACCTCCAACCACTCGCAGTACAACCTTCCAGCCAATTTACCATCCAGATTAACAGCCGGCATAATTGTATACGAATGCGTTAAGGCATTGATGTTAGTTGATCTTGACACAACTCTCTTCGTACTTCTCATTTTCAGCGTTTCTTTCATAAGCAGTTTCTCTCCAAATTTTGACTGGTCGGAGTTCAAAACAAATCTCCAACTGAGCGATGGAATAAATTTGGTTATCTCATCTATAAATTTTCTGACCGATTCTGTAGTTTGCTGTGCATCATCAACCTGAGACTTTGTTTGAACTTTCGTTATCCTACATCTCCTAAGTCTGTAGCGCTGTTTGAGGTTGTGAAATCACTGTCAGCTATGTAGCGCTCAATTTGAAGTACATAACGTAATAGGCTACTGTCATGCATGTACTGTAAATTGTATCGAGCATCCTTCAAGCGCGAACACCGGCTTTTGTAGCAAGTGCACCTTGTCCGCCCTTGAATAACTGTAGTTTTTCTACTGCATTTCACGGTCATATTTCTGCGGATTTATTCTAAACCTGTTCATAAGTGTTTTTTTTTTGTAGTATGCTGCAGCTGGTCTTCCATGTACTTAATTACGGTTCGTCCTAGCTCCTAGGACAGCGATTGTCCTTTACTACGTTAACTGGAGACGTGTTTTGTGGCTCCATGTCCAACAAGGATGACGAACTACATGGCGCGACACCTGTTTCAATATAACTTTCATTTCTTAAGCACGCACCGTCGTCATTGTACTCTTCGTGTACATTTCCCGCACAGTCGAGCGTATACGGTACCACACATTAGACTGACTCACCTTGCAGAAAGATTAATATTTCATCTGCCACCTCTTCATCGCTTCGCGAAATTCCGTGGGGTCGTTTTTGAGGAAATGTCAACTTCGGCAACTGTTGCTTTAGGCATGATGCAATGTTTCCTTTGTTTATCGTTGCCATTGCTCTGATGTGTATCAACACCACTGGCACTGTAGCCCTGTTGAGAGATTCTCGTCGACTAAGGAGTTCTGCTGCGCTCCGTAGCCTCACGCTGTGCTCGCCATTGGATACCTCCAGTCCAACCCCCTGCTACTATTAGCAGCCAATATCGTAGTTGTGTCGTAGTCAATATGTGGGGCGTCGAAAGCCGTAAACATCATTGCCATTTTGTGATCTTGGACTCAGGTGATTCTTTGTTATAAGTGGTCTTATGCAAACCTCAGGAAACACAATGGTTTTTTGTGAATTGTCGTTCCACTTCTTTGGCATTATCTGTTTCTTCTTTCTTCCATCTTCAGTCACACGCTTTGTATTTGCCCGAAAAGTATATGAAACCTCTTAAAATAAATGTGATGTATATTCAGATAGTTTCTTAGATCTCCACAGTGTGCAGCGGAACTCCAACTACTCAACCTCAACTCGGAAAGAGGGTACAGAGTGACATTTATTGAAACATTAATACTACATGTACCTAGTATGTTACCAAAATCCTCATAATAAAACCTTCAAAGAAAAGAGATTACGACTAGATTCCGGAGCAAAAATAGTCCATGAGCAATAAACCGTTACAGACATAGTTCATGATGCTTCTCAACTCCACTCAATTTCGAAAGCAACATCACATGGGTTCTAACACTTATTTCCAGCCGGGTAATTTATCGCACATTTCACAGTCATAACAACTTTGAACATCAACAAGGCATATGTGGGTCCAAAACGAGCCCAACTCAAAACTATTCCAACAAAGATTTTAGTCGTTTTATATCCACACATCACTATAATACAATATTCTGTAGAGGACACCATGCACCCTTATTTGAAAATTTTCCGTAAATACTAGTAGTTGTGTTACTAACATCTGAAATCAACAATGTCATTACTAAAATCCAAAACTAAATTCTAAATCATTCTTTGATAAATTAAAAATCAAATCAGTATAGGACATAAGTATAATCAAGGTGCAAAACAAACACTTTCGCACCAGCTGTTTGGGCGTTCCTATTTACTGTCCACTCAGATAACAGGTATTTGCCACACCTAAGGATCATCTGAAACAGAGATACTATAAGATACAGCTCCTACTGCCCAGCAAAATACAGAAAACTTCAAGTGAGATCTGATGAACAGTTAGCACTCGACAGTTAGGTGAAAATGATTTGATACCAAAAATGCGCTATAACCCAGCCCCAACATCAATGTACTGTGGGCTTGATACTAGCACCACAGTATAAGCACTGACCCGATAGGCAAACAATTACACAATACCATCTGTTCAGTTATGTGAGGGGACCACCTGGCAGATACCAACCATACCTCCTATGAGTTTGCGGCAGAACACAGTGACAACAAGCAGCGAATAATGTCAGTTCTATTCCATGCGGAATTACCCAGAAGGCCTACCACGTAACAGGGGCTGGGCTCCATCCAAACGTACTATACAACAAGAAGCTGCCACCATTTACCACTTCTATGGAAAGCCACTTACTACCATGTCCATGCTACGTAGGCCTCGCCCTACTCTGCTGACACCGACTCAAAGTCTCCACAAACTTAACCATATGGCTACTGAAAATCTCCACGGCCGTCAGAGAACACAGACTCCCGTAGTCCCACTTGTAACACACACGTTCCGTTACGTCATGCCCCACGCACTCTTCGCAATTGCTTCTTATCGCTCTGCGATCCCCCAAGTAACAACCGTTCTGGCTGCAGCCGCCACAAGCCTATGGATAGGCAAAGACATTCCATTCTTTATTTCGGATAATGTTTTATCTTGTATACCAAAGCAGTATCGCATTCATATTTACTTCGTGGGTGATCTGAATCTTTCTTTAATTTGTCCCAAACGGGAAACGTCTCGACCTGACTTTGACGTTACATTGCACAGAAGATTTATGTTGTTCTCTTCAGTATTTTTACGACTACACAATAAAAGTCATTATTGACTTTAAAACGTTCTAATTTTGGTAGTCATGTTTTCTTATTATAGGTGCTGTAAATTACTCAGTAGCCCCTCAGTTTTAAGTCAATTGCCGGCCGAAGTGGCCGCGCGGTTCTGGCGCTGCAGTCTGGAACCGCAAGACCGCTACGGTCGCAGGTTCGAATCCTGCCTCGGTCATGGATGTGTGTGATGTCCTTAGGTTGGTTAGGTTTAACTAGTTCTAAGTTCTCGGGGACTAATGACCTCAGCAGTTGAGTCCCATAGTGCTCAGAGGCATTTTTAAGTCAATTCTCTTAATTCTATACACTTTCAAGTCTTTACATTGTCGTAATTCTTCTCTAATTGTATATCCACTTCCTGTTTCTTCTGGTTGTTGTGTTGATGAGAATCAAGGCAAAAGCTTTGATTGAGACTTTTATATAATTTATGAAGCTCAAATTGTAAACTTTCTACTTTTCCTCATCTACAAAAGAGAAGATTTTTCGAATACAGTTACATATTCAGAATTCCGTAGAAGTGATGAATAAATGATAAAGTCACTTCTAGTCGTATGTGGATAATTATCAACTGGAGTAGGGGTGTAGTTGTCAGTTGGAAAAGTGGTATTAGACGATAATATTACGACGCAGTGGAGACTTGCTACCGTATCTCTACAAGTGACTGATATAAGTCCGTTATGGCACGCTCAACGCCTATTTTGAATATGATTTGCTATAACTAAGCTCAGAAGCGATCTATGAATATTTAATCCCACATATCACTCATTTTACGAAGGCCTAGTAGAACAGGTAACCTGTCGTGTTTATGTGCATACAATACAAAATGAAATTTATTGTGAGAGATAATGAAGACATGGAGCACGTGAATTTACCTTGTAACGAAACATGCTTTATTCATTGGCATAGATTTCTGTCTGTCTGTCTCTTTCTCTCTCTTTCTCTCTCTCTCTCCCATTTTTTTCGTATTGAATGTATGAGTGAGAACGTGCGTCAGCGACAATGTAGGATATGTAGTGACAAGAGACAGAACACTGTGTGACGATGGACACACGTTCCATGTCGTAAACGATCTTACGTGTAGAATGGGTAGCAGTCAAATCTGCTGTTAGAAATTTGTTAATTATATATTGGACAATGTATATTTTGAATAATTTATAAGTTCAATACCAGAGATTAATTAACGTTGTACAACGGTGCAATTTTTCACGAAGTGACAGTGTGCTGCTGTAAACAAGATCTGATTTTCACCTCCAAAATACAATATGGACTGCAACAAGTAAGTTAAGAAACATTTAATGCATCATTAGGCAAAGATATCTGGTAAATCGACTCGCGCGTGTACTGTAACATGCGGTGATACAAGCAGTTCATAGTGGGTGAGGTTTAGTCTTAACGACTGACTGCTGCCCCGGTGGAGGATTTCCACTGTATTTCAAAGCATTTCAGTAATACCTCTGTAAGGCTTTTTTCTTATGTAACCGTAAATCACACGCTCCTTTCGAAATGGCAGTGGTTAGATTTTAATCATGTAACGCGAATTTTGGTTTATATTTTGTTTTCTCAGCTGTGTATTGACGACCAAGAACTTATTAGCAGTTGAAATTGTTTGTTCTGAATGGCATCACTGTTGAATGTGGTGAATTGGTACCCCTTCGACGAAAATAATATTGTTTGTTATGGAATCATATTTATTTTTACTATACTATATAGGAAATATCTGTAGCAGTGGATTACTTTTGTTTCGCGATTGGATGGACGAATACCGATACTGATGTTAACTATTCAAGGTTAGACAAAGCAGAGCGTTTGCGAAAGGGCAGTCAAAGAGTTCTGACGTGGATGAGACAGAGCGTGAAACAAAGAACCGTTTTAGTCATGTAACTGAAGACATTACACTATGTTAGAAGAGAGTTCTAGGTTAAAAATTCATTGCCAGAAAGGTTATATATTGGTCTTACTTGCGTATATGACGGATGTCAATGGCACTGCTCTATATATATTTCTCGAAACACGTGTAGTCAATAGGAGAAGTGTCGCAAGACCAGTCAAGGAATTAAATAGGAATTCAGATTTGTATCACGTTTCACAGGTCTGACTATCGTTATTGTGGTCTTCAGCCCAACGGCCAATTTCATGCAGCAATGTACGCTCTCCTATCCTGTGCTATCCTCTTCATCTCAGTGTCATTTCTGCAACATACACCGCTAAGCCACAACATTACAGCCATAGCCCACCGCGATGTTGGATGCCAACTGGTGACGTTGCGGTCACGTGACGCTGTAATAGAAGTATGTCAGCGGAGTAGATTCGGCCGGGAGATGACATTAGCGAACTTATCTGCTGAAAGGGGGGGAATCTATTGAGATAAGTGGCTTTACAAAGGGTGGACCATTATTACGCAGAGCCTGTGCATGAATATTTCCAAAACGGCGAAATTGTGTCAAATATTCACGTGCAGCTGTCGTGAGCATTTACAGAAAGAAGTACAAAGACCGTGAAACTACGACTAGGCCCTAAATAGTTGGACATCCACTACTCTCTACAGAAGCTGAGGTTCAGAGGCTTCTCTCCTCTGTAGAGTAGGATCTGTGGCACCTCTGCCGAAAGAGCACCATGCTTGTCCACGCACAAGTGTTTCGGAGCATACTGTTCATCGCGCTTTGCTGAAAATGAACTCTGCAGCAGACCCTAACTTAGTGATCATTTGTTGACTCAACGGTATTGTCAATTACGATTGCGGTGGGCCCGTTATTCAACCGGCGATCAATGGAAACGTGTCGGCTCTTCAGATGAATCACAATTTTCCTACACAAGGTCGATGGCCGTCTCCACAAACACCGTCATCGAAGTGAACCGCGGCTCGAAACGTGCAGCTCGCCACGCATACAAGCTGGTGGGAGTAGTAATATGCTATGGGAGACATTATCCTGCGATTGCATGGAACCTGTGATAATAATCGAAGACACGCCGACAGGTGTCAACAACTGTCAACCACATGGATCCCTTCATGCTTGATGTCTTCCTCGACGGCTATTACAGTCTTCCGTTTCTCGAAGCCAGAACCATGCTACAGTGGTATGAGGAGCATTATCGTGAACTCACGTTGATGACCCTCCGACCAAATGATCTTGATGTAAACCCTATAGAAGCCATCTGAGTCGCTCTCGGGTGCCTCTGCCGTGTAAGCAAATCAGCGGTCTGTTAATCAAGCGAATTACACGACCTGTGCGTTGACATCTAGTGCGACATATCTCCACAAACCTACCAACAATGCGTCGGACCCTGACACGCAGAATCAGTTATCTATTTATTTCCAAAGACGGACAAACAAGCTATTACGCAGATGGTCATAATGTTTGGCTCATCAGGTTACTACAGCGTAGATTTGTCCTCCCTCTACAAATCCCCCAGCCCACTCAGCGCCAACACGCTAGCTTCCGCTATCAAATAGGCAATAGCTGATGATTTGACGAAGCAACGGTGTTGCGGTACTGGGGTTTACAGGAGTAATGACATTCCAATAACGAAAGTTTGATGCTTTTATTACATAAATATTTAAACAGGCTACTCGAGAGATGAGCCCCCAGTTAGCCGTACAATAGAAACAATGAAACAATTTTATCAAACTATAGTTTTTTAATGCAACTTTTAAGATCAATTAAATGAAGACATTCCAGTTTAATCTTCCATTCCCCTTTCACCTTCAACAAAACAACTAATATTAAGGCAGCATCTAATGAACCAGCATGACATAAACGTACTGGGAATCAACAAAAAACATCTTTCAAATTATGTAATGGGTTCACATTCCTGCATTTAAAATAAAAAAAAATTATAAAGCTCCCACACAGAATCTCTACTCAAGAAAACTAACATGGCAGACGGAAATCGCACAGGTCGCAATTAACAAGAAAGATTTAAATGTACACACTGGGTTCACCGCCATGTACTTTAGAATGAACAATACTAAAATCAACTCAGGTAATCCTCGCATAATAGACAAGTCCATTACTACTTTGAACTGATAGCTTACACTTTAACATTATCCACATACAACCCTCCTACCAAAATGAGAACGACACCGTTTTCAACAATAATCAACTGAAAAACAGGATATACATTACGCGACATGTTGATGTTGTTGCTGTTGTATTTGTGGTCTTCAGTCCTGAGACTGGTTTGATGTAACTCTCCATGCTGCTCTATCCTGTGCAAGCTTCTTCATCTCCCAGTACTTACTGCAACCTACATCCTTCTGAATCTGCTTAGTGCATTCATCTCTTGGTCTCCCTCTACGATTTTTACCCCCCACGCTGCCCTCCAATGCTAAATTTGTGATCCCTTGATGCCTCAGAACGTGTCCTACCAACCGGTCCCTTATTCTTGTCAAGTTGTGCCACAAACTCCTCTTCTCCCATATTCTATTCAATACATCATTAGTTACGTGATCTACCCATCTAATCTTCAGCATTCTTTTGTAGCACTACATTTCTAAAGCTTCTATTCTCTTCTTGTCCAAACTATTTATCGTCCATGTTTCACTTCCATACATGGCTACGCTCCATACAAATACTTTCAGAAACGACTTCCTGACACATAAATCTATACTCGATGTTAACAAATTTCTCTCCTTCAGAAACGCTTTCCTTGCCATTGCCAGTAAACATTTTTTATCCTCTCTACTTCGACCATCATCAGTTATTTTGCTCCCTAAATAGCAAATGTCTCATTTCCTAATCAACTTCCCTCAGCATCAGCCGACTTAATTCGATTACATTCCATTATCCTCGTTTTGCTTTTGTTGATGTTCATCTTATACCCTACTTTCAAGACACTGTCCATTCCGTTCAACTGCTCTTCCAAGTCCTTTGCTGTCTCTGACAGAATTACTATGTCAGCGGTAAACCTCAAAGTTTTTATTTCTTCTCCATGGATTTAAATACCAACTCCGACTTTTTCTTTTGTTTCCTTCACTGCTTACTCAATATACAGATTGAATAACATCCGGGAGAGGCTACAACCCTGTCTCACTCCCTTCCCAACCACTGCTTCCCTTTCATGACCCTCGATTATTATAACAGCCATCTGGTTCCTGTAGAAATTGTAAATAGCCTTTCGCTCCCAGTATTTTACCTCTGCCACCTTTAGAATTTGAAAGTGAGAATTCCAGTCAACATTGTCAAAAGCTTTCTCTAAGTCCACAAATGTTAGAAACATAGATTTGCCTTTCCTTAATCTTTCTTATAACATGAGGCGTAAGGTCAGTATTGCCTCACGTGTTCCAACATTTCTACGGAATCCAAACTGATCTTCCCCGATGTCGGCTTCCACCAGTTTTTCCATTCGTCTGTAAAGAATTCGCGTTAGTATTTTTCAGCTGTGACATATTAAACTGATAGTTCGGTAATTTTCACATCTTTCAACACCTGCTTTCTTTTGGATTTAAATTATTATATTCTTCTTGAAGTCTGAAGGTATTTCATACATCTTGCTCACCAGATGGTAGAGTTTGGTCACGACTGGCTCTCCCAAGGCCGTCAGTAGTTCTAATGGAATGTTGTCTACTCCCGTGGCCTTATTTCGACTCAGGTCTTTCAGTGCTCTGTCACACTCTTCATGCAGTATCGTATCTCCCGTTTCATCTTCATCTACATCCTCTTCCATTTCCATAATATTGTCCTCAAGTACATACTCCTTCCACCTTTCTGCTTTCCCTCCTTTGCTTAGAACTGGGTTCCCATCTGAGCTCTTGATATTCATACAAGTGGCTCTCTTTTCTCCAAAGGTCTCTTTAATTTTCCTATAGGCAGTACCTATCTTACCCCTAGTGCGATAAGCCTCTACATCCTTACATTTGTCCTCTAGCCATCCCTGCTTAGCAGTTTTGCACTTCCTGTCGATCTCATTTTTGAGACGTTTGTATTCCTTATTGCCTGCTTCATTTACTGCATTTTTATATTTTCTCATTTCATCAATTAAATTCAATATATCTTCTGTTCCCCAAGGATTTCTACTAGGCCTCGTCTTTTTACCTACTTGATCGTCTTCTACCTTCACTACTTCATCCCTCCTACCCATTCTTCTTCTGCCGTATTTCTTTCCCCCATTCCTGTCAATTGTGCCGTTATGCTCTCCCTGAAACTCTCTACAAGCTCTGGTTTAGTCAGTTTATCAAGGACCCATCTCCTTCAATTCCCACCTTTTTGCAGTTTCTTAAGTTTTAATCTACAGTTCATAACCAATAGATTGTGGTCAGAGTCCATATCTGCCCCTGGAAATGTCTTACAATTTAAAACCTGGTTCCTAAATCTCTGTCTTACCATTATATAATCTATCTGAGACCTTCTAGTATCTCCAGGGTTCTTCCATGTATACAACCTTCTTTCATGATTCTTGAACGATATGTTAGCTATGATTAAGTTATTCTCTGTGCAAAATTGTACCGGACGGCTTCCTCTTTCATTTCTTACCCCAAATCCATATTCACCTACTATGTTTCCTTTTCTCCCTTTTCCTACTCTCGAATTCCAGTCACCCATGACTATTAAATTTTCGTCTCCCTTCACTACCTGAATAATTTCTTTTATCTCATCACACATTTCATCAATTTCTTCATCATCTGCAGAGCTAGTTGGCATATAAACTTTTACTACTGTAGTAGACGTGGGCTTCGTGTCTATCTTGGCTACAATAATGCGTTCACTATGCTGTTTATAGTAGCTTACCCGCACTCCTATTTTTTTATTCATTATTAAACCTACTGTTGCATTACCCCTATTTGATTTTGTATTTATAACCTTGTATTCACCTGACCAAAAGTCTTGTCCCTCCTGCCTTCGAACTTCACTAGTTCCCACTATATCTAACTTTAACCTATCGATTTCCTTTTTCAAATTTTCTAACGCACCTGCCCGGTTAAGGCATCTGACATTCGACGCTCCTATCCGTAGAACGCCAGTTTTCTTTCTCCTGATAACGACGTACTCCTGAGTAGTCCCCGCCCGGAGATCCGAATGGGGGACTATATTACCTCCGGAATATTTTACCCAAGAGGACGCCATCATAATTTAACCATACAGTAAAGCTGCATGCCCTCGGGAAAAATTACGGCTGTAGTTTACCCTTGCTTTCAGCTGTTCGCAGTACCAGCACAGCTGGTACTCAACATTAAGTAATAAAAACGGCTCTTTACAGGACAAGCGGGTACCTCCCAAACCATGTGGACTCGATACAGCAATTAGGATGGCCACCAATAACATACTTCACCACAAACAAGTCACCTGTAGCGGCCACACAAATCCTCATAGGGTAACAATTTGCAAACTGCCTTCTCGACCAACATGTGGCTGTTTAACGTCACTCAGAGTCCACAGTTCAGCGAATAGATGTATGCTGCAGTTCCAACCGGCTTCTTAAAATTTTTCCTGCCCACTCGACCCAACAACGGCCTGGAACCTCCACTTGACCAACCATATGCCCCCACTAGTCCAACGGATCAGCAAGGCAAAGACTGCCACCACTCTTCATCTTCCGGCCCTGTCGCAGTGAGAACTTTTGTCTACCAGTCCGAAAGGTTCTACCTGCACGCTGCCAGCGGCCGATCCCGCAGCCCCACTCAGTCACTGCCGCCGCGGGAGGGGCCCTTCGTCGGGAGTTCAAAGTGGCGGCCTCTGGCGCCGGAATCAATATGTACAAATCGCTAATGATGTGTTCTGTCAACGAATCCCTACTTTTAGTCAAGTTCCACCATAATTAACTTTCATCCTCAAATCTCCTCAGAAACTCTTCACGCCACAAATCTTCCTAATTACACGGTGTGCTCTTTCTGTTTTCGTCTGCGCGGTTCATCGCCTGAGCTTAAAGTGCCGTCAATGCGAACAAGATGTGATCGAGACGTGTAACCAATGGCACCCCATACCATCACGCCGGGTGTTACGCCAGTATGGCGATGACGAATACATGCCTCTAATGTGCGTTCACCGCGATGTCGCCAAACACGGATGCGACCATCATGATGCTGTAAACGGAATCTGGATTCATCCGAAAAAATGACGTTTTGTCATTCGTGCACCCAGGTTCGCCGTTGAGTACACCACGCAGGCGCTCCTGTCTGTTATGCAGCGTCAAGGGTAACCGCAGTCATCGTCTCCGAGCTGATAGTCGATGCTGCTGCAAACGTCATCGAACTGTTCGTGCAGGTGGTTGTTGTCTTGAAAATGTCCCTATCTGTTGACTGAGTGATCGAGACGTGGCTACACGATCCGTTACAGCGATGCGGATAAGATGCCTGTCATCTCGACTGCTAGTGATACGAGGCCGCTGGGATCCAGCACGGCGTTCCGTATTACCCTCATGAACCCACCGATTCCATATTCTGCTAACAGTCATTGGATATTGACCAACTCGAGCAGCAATGTCGCGATACGAATGGCGAAAGGCTAAAATCCGACCTTTATCAAAGTCGGAAACGTGGTGGTACGCATTTCTCTTCCTTACACGAGGCAACAGAACAACGTTTCACCAGGCAAGCCGGTCAACTGCTGTTTGTGTATGAGAAATCGGTTGGAAACTTTACTCATTTCAGCACGTTGTAGGTGTCGCCACCAGAGCCAACCTTGTGCGAACGCTCTTAAAAGCTAATCGTTTGCATACCACAGAATTTCTTTCTTGTCGGTTAAATTTCGCGTCTGTAGCACGTCATCTCCGTGGTGTAGCAATTTTAATGGCCAGTAGTGTATTACGTGAACTGGGAAGGAATTAATTACGCTGTAGATGTTATACGTGATCTGATTTTAAACATTTACGCAGATAAGAGTTTCATATTGTGGGTAGCCAGACGAATATTTTTGGTCAATAATGAAATATTGAACCAATTATCCGTAGAACAGTTAGGGGGATTTTTGTGTATTAGACCGCTCTTTGTTGGAATCAGCTTCTGCCAGAATAGAATTACCAGTCAGGAATGGGAAGTTGGATCTCATTAGTTAAACAAAATATACCCAGTCCCATAAAATAAGAAAAATGCAAAATTGTAACTTTTCTGGCGGGTCTGACTGGTTTTAAACAGGTGTTTGAACTGAGGTTTAGTGGGTGAGTTGTGTGGTCACTAGCGATCAGGCTACCCCAAGCTGTAGCTGAGACTCTGGATGTTGCTCAGGTCATCTCTTACAGCATCTGCTGTGGCTCATGACGCCTGTGGGTGACCTGTTTGACGCTAGCTCCCGAAATGTAGGTCCGACGTCGCTCTGTCTTCCTTCTAGGCAAGCATGGATGGCACGACTGCTGTGTTACCAGAGCAGGCTGAGCGCAAATTGATTCACTCGCTTTCTTCGTGCTCTGTAGGGTGGGTCCACAACGTAACAGGAGGGCGTGGAAAACTGCCTCTACCTCTCACAGGGTCAGATGCTGACGCGCTTCACAAATGGGGTAACTGCGGGCGTCGGTTTCGTTCGTTATCTTACGTCACGTCCGGCTGCTGCGACGGCTCGAAGCCACCGGCTCAATATCTCCTTGGTATCTGTTGGTGCGGCACACATTGCTGCCAATGTTGATCTATCTGTGGCTCCACGACAATATTGAAGCAGACTTTAATTACAACTTAGAGATATTTATTTAACAATGAAGAGTGGGTAAAATTTAGAGAACGTCAAGCTTCAGAATTGTTTAGTGAGAGATGTTCGAGTAGTAAATGAGAGTTACTTTTCAACAAATAAGTGTTAAATTAGCCTTACTCCATAGAGATGTTAAAGCTGTTTTGAGTATGAATTTCAAGAATGTATGAAAGCGTTCGAGTATGGAATAACTCAAACAAGAGAGGATTTCTGAATCGGAACTAATTAATAGAAAAAAAGCGTTAAGGATACTAGGCAAGAAACCCATAATCGTTATGTAACTGCAGAGGGAAAGTATGTGTAGATATTACAGTAGAATCTAAGCAAGTACATTAGCTCAGCAAGACGCGCGGATTGCTCGCTCTGTTAGACGCGCCGCAGCTTCGAGTCCCCCCCTCCCCCCCTCCGGTCATGGATGTGTGTTTTGTTCCTAGCATAAGTTAAAGTTAGTTTAAGTAGTATGTAAGTCTAGGGACCAATGACCCCAGCAGCTTGGTCCCTTAGGTATTCACAACATTTGAACATCAATGCAGTAAGAAGGGTGGAACGTGCTTCTTCCATTATCAGAGCTCTGTGAGTTACTGACTGATCACCATTAACAAACGCAACAAACCTGACGGACATGTGTGTAAGGTACCGGACAATATCAGAGGTAACGTTTTAAAAACCAATACTAAGATACCTCAAGCTTGGTATAATAACTAGTGAAGATGCCACAAAATGTATTCACAGGGTACGTGGGAAGACGATGACAACTGAACCAGAAAAGAAAATTGTTGTCACTGCAAAGAAAGCTAGAACCATCATAAAGTCGCCATACAAATTAATCGACGATATTAACAGTGAATAAGAAAAATTATGGCTACACTAGTTATTTGCAAATCATCCAGTTGATTTTCTGCACTGAGCTGCACTTTGGAATCATTTGACGGAGTTTTACCTAAATCTAGGTCATAAAAAGAGAACCAAAGAATGAGTTGGGTTTTTTAAAAAATGGCTCTGAGCACTATGGGACTTAACAGCTATGGTCATCAGTCCCCTAGAACTTAGAACTACTTAAACCTAACTAACCTAAGGACATCACACAACACCCAGTCATCACGAGGCAGAGAATTGGTTTTTTTTAGAGGTGCTGCTACTGGTTAGGGTTTTAAATACCTTCTTAGATAACACACAGCATTTTTTAGAAAGTTGGCGAGCGAGTACCGAAACTTTCTGGCCAATACGCAACTCAACCTGTCTAAACAGTTTTCATCCATACTTGGTTCCATTTGCTGCTCGCTTCAGAGTCTGTAACTACTCGCGTACGATTAATTATCGATGGAATCTGAGTACCTTTGGCGACTGTACCATGGAGTTGGAAGGCTCTTGGTTATTTAGAACTAGAACTGGGGGAAGCAAGGTCGGTTAACTTGGAAAGCTCTTTCAGCACATCCTACAATCAGCAAAGAAACATGTGCCTCATTGTATGCCGTGTGAATCAGTAGTCTATAAGCGGTACCGAGATCTTTCACGACTTACTTAGATGAAGGATGATACGGTATAATGAAATGGGGACCGATTTCATCTTACGTCTCTTTGTGGTGTTTTGCCACTATCGAGGTCTGTACTCTGGTCCATTGTCAAGAATCATACAGCTCACTGTACCAATTTCCTGCAAGAAATGATTCATAATGGCAGCCGTCGCTGTATTGCCAATAACCATTTGTAAGGGCATAAAAGCCACAAATTTTCAGGTCAGTTCAATTCCAACAAAGATGTAGCAGTAATCTGTGTTAGTCAATGAAATATGTGCAAACACATCAGCCACAAGACACTAATTTCCTCGAAATTATCGGATGGTTAGGCTCTGCGTGTGATACTGTTGGCAGTTTCGCCTCTTGACGCGTCTTAGGCACTCTCAGCACACGGCGAGTCCCCATCTACATATTATGGAATTAGCGTGCTTCCTTTAACTTACACAAACATTTATGAAGCTGTATAACACACTAACTTTTCTACTAACTCCTCTGGGGCTACCATTAGCTCTCGAGAATTTCCCGAAAGTCGATGCTTAAAGAGTGAATTGCCTTTCACTTCATAATAGTGGCATGAGAGCGATTAGTCACCGTCATAACGTTTCTGTTTTACTTCTCTCAACAATAGATCTTTGCCTTGCTTACGAACAATTTTCCCCGTTGAGGATGTTACGTAATTCTGACATGTCACATTTAGAAGCATACTCATGTTCAGAAAGAACGGAACACCTTCGATGACTGCAGATAGAACTTTCATATTCATCGGACATGTATATTAGCATGTTGTGCAAAAACGATAAGCATTTCATTTACCTCGACACAGGGTCTGTCCTGGGCCCTGATGACTTTTTCTAAGGGTGAAGACATCGACGGCCATAAAGTGCGAATGGTGTCGTTTTGTACAGCCATCCGTGCTACATCTACCTGGTTCCCAAACTCATCTGCAGTTTTTGGAATTGGGCCCAGCGCCACACCCGTTGTTTTACCACGCATTTTAGATGTGCGACAAATACGGTGATCTGGCGCGCCAGAGCAAAAGGCTGGCCTCCCCGAAACCAAGAGATGCACCTGCTCATGCATTGTCTTGCTGGAAAATGGGGAAGTCCATTTACACGGCAAAGCATGCCACACTGGACCTCGATGATTGATGTTTCCTACCCGGCTCCAGGTACCCACGCCTCGTCATACTGCGTGGATGGTGGTGAGAAGGAAAAAGAAGAAGTACATACCGCTATAAACTTGTCTGCTGCTGCAAAGAAAAATTAGTACACTGATTATTTGTAAGTAGAAAGAGTAATATGTATAAATTATCAATATCTCTCTGGCTCCATGACCTATCCCTCACGCCATCTAGGGTTGCCTCATGGCCACTAAGCATCCATTCCATCTCTTCCACGCAGCCGATCATCTCTCTGAACTGGTGCAGAGTCATCTTTTCAGCTCTCCTACATAATATGTAACATATTGATTTCTTTTGATAAAAACGTAAACGTAAAAGTACAAAAAAATTTTTTTAAGAATATGCACCTATATGAGAACGGTAATGACTTCTGCTTCTCTTCGAAACAAACCCCTCCCTATTTCTCCAACGAATTCGTCTACAACATTGAATATGTCTCAGACCACAACGTATTACATTTACGATGAAATTTTTTGGAAAGAAATTACGTGTAGACATTACTAAGAGAATTAATAATTTACTGACACTGATTCTGCTGCTGTTGCTACTTCTCAGCATCCAGTTCTTCAGTTACTAGCTGGACATATACTGAAGCAAAAAGGCGAAATATATTCAATACTGCCACTACAAAATCCTCACTGAAGCCGGCCGGAGTGGCCGAGTGGTTCTCGGCGCTTCAGTCTGGAACCGCGCGACCGCTACGGTCACAGGTTCGAATCCTGCCTTGGGCATGCTTGTGTGTCATGTCCTTAGGTTAGTTAGGTTTAAGTAGTTCTAAGTTCTAGGGGACTGATGAGCTCAGATGTTAAGTCCCATAGTGCTCAGAGCTATTTGAACATCCTCACTGAAAAGGTAAGATTGATTTCGAACGGCGAAACAATCTACAGGAGCCTCAGACTCGTTGGTGACAACATACATGTCGAACTGCGAAGATAAAAATTAACAGCTGCCCCGATCGGGACTCGAACACAGGATCTCCTGCTTACAGGGCAGACCCTCTATCCGACTCAGCCATCGACGACACAGAGGATGCAGGGACTTACCCGCGGTACGCTCCCCGTGAGACCCACATTTCCAACTTTACTGTCCACACACTTTATTTGTAGTGCCCCTGCCCACTCATTACTCGCGGCAGTCAGTCTACCGATTCCCGTAAGAGTTCGGGAAACTTGAGTGCATCCGCACTGAAGAAGAACATTGCCCCTTAAGCCTTTAAAATCTATATGAAGATGATATCTTTCCATTTCTGCTTGCTCAGTGTACAGAATGAATAACATAGGCAACTATTCTGTGTCACTCCCTTCTCAACTGTCACCTCCGTTTCATGCCGCTCAACTATTATAACTGCCGTCTGGTTTTTATAGACCTCATAAAGCTGCCTTTTAAACCTGCTACCTTCAGAATTTCAAAGTCAACATTTCCGGTCAACATTGGCCAAAGCTCTCTCTTAATCTGCGAGTGCTGTAAACATAGGTTTGTGTTCCCTTAACCTAGGATCAGTATTGCATTTCATGTTCCTACATCTTTTGGAAATTCAAACTAATTTTCCTCGAGCTTGACTGTTACTTGTCTTCCAGGTTCAAATTCAAATAGCTCTAAGCACTATGAGACTTAACATCTGAGGTCGTCAGTCCCCTAGAATTAGAACTACTTAAACCTAACTAACCGAAGGACAGCACACACATCCATGCTCGAGACAGAATTCGAACTTGTTACGGTAGCAGCAGTGCTGTTCTGGACTGAAGCGTCTAGAACCGCTCGGCCCCAGCGGCTGGCTGTCTTCCAGGTCTTCAGTAAATAATTCATGTTAGAATTTTGCAATTTTAACTTATTAAATTAAGAGTACAGTAATATTCACACTTGTCAGTATCTGCTTTCTTCGGAAATTGAAGTTTTAGGCTAAATCGCCTGTCTCAAACTACTTGCACACCAGATAGAACAGTTTTGCCATTGCTGGCTCTCCCAAGGCTGTCAATAGTTCTGACCGAATATCATATTCTCCAGGGACCTTGTTCGACTTAGGTCTTTCATTGCTCCATCAAATTCTTTTCACAGTCTCTCCCATATCATTCGCACTTACGTTCACTTCCCTTTCTATAATGCTGCTTTCATATTCATCTCCCTTACCTGCACCCTCTACTTCTATTCCCATGTTTAAGCTTTACCTTCTTTGATTAGTACTGGTTTTCCATTTGAGCTCTTGTTACTGATATAGATGCTTCTCTTTTTTCCAAAGGCCTCTTTCATTTTCAGTTTGTACGTCTAATGACATACATTTCTAAGTCCTTACATCTGTCGTCTAACGACTGCTACTTAACCCTGTTGCAAGTTTAGTCAGTCTCAGTTCTAGTCAATCGTTGCCTAATATCCCCTCTGAAATTTTCAAAATCATAAGGTTTTTTCGGTTTATTGTGGTCCCACTACCATAATTTTCTATCTTTTCGCAATTTTTTCAATTTGATCTGCAGTTTATAACCAATAAATTGTGCTGAGAGCCCTCATCAGCCCTGTATAACTATTATAACAAGATCTGGTTGCGGAATCACTGTCCTAAAATTACATACTGAATATGAAATTATCCGATGTGCATAGGTCTCTTCCACGTATACGACCTTCTCTCACGATTTATAAGCGAAGCGTTGGCGATGATAAATTATGCTCTGTGCGAAGCTCTTCCGGGTGGCTTCCTCTTTCATTCCTGTCACCCAGTCGATATTCATCCACTATTTTTCTTTCTCTTACCTTTCCTACTATCGTATCCCAGTAGCCCATCATAATTAAATTTTTTTCTCCCTTAACTATCCTAATAACGTCTTATATCTCATCATATATTTCTTCAATCTCTTCACTATCTGCAGCGCTAGATTGCACATGAAATTGTACTACTGTGATGGGTGTGGGCTTAGTGCGTAACTTGGTCATGATAATGCTTTCACTACGTTGTCCATAGTAGCTTACATGCATTTCCTTTTCTTATTCATTATTAAACCTACTGCTGCACTATCCATATTTGTTTTTAATTTACGTGCTTATATTCACGTGACCAGAAGTTCCATTCCTCCTCGTACTCAGCTTCATTGATCTAAACCAGATCTAACTTCAACCCATAAATTTCTCTTTTGAATTTTTCTAACGTATGTACTCAGTTAAGGGATCTAATATTCCACACTCCGATCTCTAGAGCGCCCCAGTTATTTATCTCCTGATGACAACATTCTCTTCTCCTAAATACTCCCTGCCTGGAGATCCCAATAGGGGAGTTTTTTACCTATGGTACATTTTCCTCAAGTGGATTTCATCATATTTTAACAATAAGTAGAGGTACATGACGTCGAGAAAAACTCTATCTGTAGTTTCCCCTTGCTTTCAGCTGTTCACATTGCCAGCAGAGCAAAGCCTCTTCGGTTGATGTTACAAGGCCATATGAGTCAATCATGCAGACTTTTACCTCTGTAACTAGTGATAAGGCTGTTGCCCCTCTTCCAGAACCATACATTTGCTGGCGTCTTACGGGTATCCCTCCATTGTGTTTGCAGCTGCGCTATTGCTATGTGAACCGCAGAAGCACACAAGACACCCTATCAATGGAAAGGTCCAGCGCTCACCCACAGTCCATCCTACCAGATTCGTTGGTACCAAACACGGATAGGAAAATTGCAGTGAGAGAAGAAATAGCAACAATAATAGTAACAATATGAAACTATTAATGAAATAAGGTTATTGAGTTATAGAAGAAGGTTGATGATTTAAAATGAAATTTAATAAAAATGTTATTTAAATTAAAACTGACTGGTTGTTCGACTGGTGCAATCAATAAGGTTTCTTAGAATTTTATTACCGAATTCCGTACTATTTGAAGAGAAAAGAGAAAAATAAGAAAAAGAACAAGAATGAGACTAAAACTATACACATAACCAGTCCAACGAGGTCCAAGCCAGCAACTACCCTTGCCTTAGCTCACGAGACGAGCATGGCGCCAAGCAGCATACATGACACTACTTCATTTGGCATTCGTCCATTACTCTGACGGTATTTAAAGCAGACAGTTCAAACTTCAAACACAAAACCAGCTGAAATTTAAGTGTGGTCGAAAAATTAAATTAATGATGCTGATGTTGTATAAACATGACTCTTCAGATTAATTCATTAGTATGAAATGACAATATTACGAGAATGAAGCAGCATCGCTGAGCACAAATCCTGAAAGATAATGAACGCATCATGAACAATATTGCCAAATCTCAACTGCTCTATGAAACTGAACAAATTCGTCGACAACTCACCATGTCCTCACTGCTAACCACTTCCTGCTCCAGCCACAAATCAGTTGCGTACTTATCCTGTTCGGCTTGCACATAAAGCTCATTTTAACAAAAGCTAAAAGTGCGTGTCTGACGACTTTGTTCAAAAAACAGGAAACAGGAAGACAGTACAGGCTATTAATCTCAAACGGACAATATTTATGTAGGGTCTGGTGTCATATACAACTATAATATTAGGAATGCCACCAAAACATAGAGGAATTATGCATAATATAGCAATAGATTGATGCCACAGGGTAATATATCAAATTCTAGATTCACAAGACAAATCGGAATGCATGGCGACCGAAGATGAAAAAAAAATCCTGAAGAAATAGGCAAGTATGCTGTTGCACACTGTCATACATTTTACACCACCATATCTGTCACACAGACAAGGTAGTTCATTGTTTCCACAATTTTTCTTCTCTTGTTTGATTCCAAGAACAAAGGCCTTGCCAAAATGGTACCACTGGTTTCAGGAATATAACTGACGTTAGGCGCTGTAAATGTTGCCTAATACATGGATACGTTGCCATCCGGGTCTGTCAAATGCTGTTGGCAAGCGGGGTGCACTTGGTCCTTGTGAGACCAATTTACGAGCTACTTGATTGAGTAGCAGCGGCACTGGTCATGCAAACGGACTTCCTCAAAGAGTGCACAGAGAAAGTAGAGCTACAGATCTCCTTTCATTAAACTGATTTCTTCTGCAAGAAATTAAAAATACCAAATTTGAACACAAGGTATATCAGGATCAACATGGCCTTGTACAAAACACAGAATATTCACAACAAGAAATGTCTGCCTACCTACACCAAAATTAGTCACTAAATCTCTGTAATCAAACCTGAGGTATTATACGGCAATGAGACACTGATGTTACACACAAAGATCGAACCTGAGAACATGCTCACACAGGAGAGAAAAATCATTAGGGAAATTATTGGACCAAAACTCACGGACTAAGGATATAGGCTTCGCCGCGCGGGATTAGCCGAGCGGTCTTAGGCGCTGCAGTCATGGACTGTGCGGCTGGTCCCGGCGGAGGTTCCAGTCCTCCCTCGGGCATGGGAGTGTGTGTTTGTCCTGAGGATAATTTAGGTTAAGTAGTGTGTAAGCTTAGGGACTGATGGCCTTAGCAGTTGAGTCCCATAGGACATAACATACATTTGACCTTATAGGCTTCACTCCAGGGACACCACAGAGAAGTTCTGCAACACCACAGCGGACATTAGAAAGAGGCGACTAAACTTTTATGGACACGTAAAAGACCACTACAGCCTGGATGACAAAAGCCAACATTGATCTGGAGAGAGCTCAGATAGATTCAGCGGACGTCATGGACAAAGGAGTTTTATAGACACCAGGTGTACAAGTGGGTAATGACATCAGAGAAAACAGTACCTAAAGCCCAAAGGCCAAAGTGGACTGACGGAGGGGAAGAGAGCCTTTAGTGAACGAATGAAGGAGTACTGGAACAACAGCAAAAACAAGTAGTCATGAATGTTTCGCGTGGTCTGATAAAAGACCTGTAACGTATGTAACAATAATAATAATAATAATAATAATAATAATAATAACAGTATAGCTTATCTGACAAAAGGAAGAATTGATTTTGTGGAATTTTTAGTTTCGTACATAATTGAGTAAGGGTAAGGTAATAGCGAAATAATGCGTAAGCTTTTACAACTCTTCATTTCGAATTTTTGTGTAAGTGGGGGTTTAAGTGCTTTTCCATTTTTTCGGACAAATGTACAAGGTCCCTAAGAGTTGCATTAGTTCACGAATTTAATTCTGAGCTGAAAATCAGGTATTATTACGTTGCACCCACACAAAAACTTTTGCAGACTGTACACTTCCTTGTTAAATGATCGCTTGTAGTCACGCTTATTTGATATCTTCTCTCTCTGTATCAAAGGGTCTGTTCACGGAGGCCCTACTTTCTTTGTGGCTAACTTTTCCTGGTAATTTACTTTTCTGTTCCCTGAACGAGATTTTCACACTGCAGCAGAGTATGCACTGATACAACATTTCCTAGCAGATTAAAGCTTTGTACTGGACCGAGACTCGGAATCTTGACCTTTGCCTTTCGCAGGAATGTGCTGTACCTACTGAGCTACCCAAGCATGGCATACAACCAGTCTTCACTGTTAGCATTCAAAATAGATTCGATAGAGTTCATGTTCACACTGTACACGAAAGCTGATTCCTGCACAGTAAACAACCAACTCCAAACACGAAATGCCGTTTCTGAAAATGATTAAATTCAAGTAGTAATGTATACTAACATGCTCACTTGCCTAGAACACAAACAAGGCGCTGTGATTCGTATGGTCTAAAGCACACTGCTGTCGACCCCTCATTTAAGTGAATATCAGAGAAGCCGGTGATACAGCCGCTCGTGAATTTTCATATATACAATGTGGGCCTCCATCATAGATACACCTGACTCACCATAAAATCAACAGATTTCGTAAGCATGAATAAATGCTACAACCTCACAATCGACGGTGATGTGGTTTATGACCTTATGATTCTCAGCACCTCAAATGCATTACTGTGTGATAAAATTCACAGCCTAATGTACTGTAACTCATTCAAAAACCTGCAAAATATATTTGCTATCAGTACAGCTTGAACATATACTGACGTCCGAATAAATTTATTACAGTATATAGCTAACCGAATTAGCATATGTGGGGAGTGTGGTATCATCTAGCAGGATCTATGTCGAGCGAATGCGGATAAAATTCTGCCGCAGTGTGCTCCCATCTGATGGCACTGACTTGGACTTCTAGTTGAGTGCAAGGGCTACCTGTACACATCGTAAACCGTTCCCGTTGCTTATCAAATCTGTATGTATTTGGCCCTTAAGGCAATTACCGAACGATGACCTCGCTGTTTGGTCTCTACCCTCAAACACTCCACTCCAATCCTTAAGGCAATTACGTCACGCGTGTTGCACATGGACAAAAGCTCCTTAACACGTGCACAACTGAAGGTGTGCTCGTGACCCTGATTCCCAGTTTCACAGAGTCTAGTGGAGCAGTAGCGCGCTAGATTTAAGTGCCGTACCTTTCAGATTGTAGCATTCAAAACATTCAAATCAATAAAACAGCAAGGTCTCGAAAATTAGGGTCATCACGCACTCATCAGCTCTTACACAGCAGCCGCCACTGCCTGCACCCACAAAACACTCTTCTCACAACAGAGCTGCCTGACAATGCTCGCCGGCCGGAGTGACCATGCGGTTCTAGGCGCTACAGTCTGGCGCCGTGCGACCGCTACGGTCGCAGGTTCGAATCCTGCAACGGGCATGGATGTGTGTGATGTCCTTAGGTTAGTTAGGTTTAAGTTGTTCTAAGTTCTAGGGGACTGATGACCTCAGAAGTTAAGTCCCATAGTGCTCAGAGCCATTTGAACCGTTTTTGACAATGTTCATGACATTGCGAGGTTTTTAAACTCTCTCGGCGAGAAGAATGCGTTTTCGTAGCTGGAAATATGCGTGATCGGATCCCAACAAACAGTCCAGCACTCTCACAATTCCACATTTTCTTTATATTCGAAATTTTGGATGCTTACGGCTTGCAGCTAAATCGATTTGATGCTATACAACAAAGAAAGCCTTTCGGCATGTCAGTGTTAAGTACGTACTGCCAGCAATGTAACGATTTACAATATGAACGAGGCAGGCAAAAGTGAGAGAATTACAATTGGCGACAGAATGAATCCTCACGTAACTTAGCAAAGCACTTCAACGATTACATCTCAACAGTAATTACTATATAAATGGGCTGTTAGTTCTGTACTAACAATGCCTTTTGGATGCAGTCATGTACTAAATTCGCAGGAAAAAGTACCGACTTCAGGACACAGCGTCACAGTGAATATGATAAATTGCTTTCATATCTTTCGATTTGAGGGTTCTGGAAACTGAAAAATCCATTAATTGACGGTGTTCTCGCCTGCTGGCAAATAGCAAACATCATGACACTATTCATTCTTTTGGACTATAGACATAAACTGAAGGGAAAGAAACAGCAGTCGAATTAAGTCAGACGGAAGCGGATGTTTAGTTTGGTAGGCAGTAAACTATTTGATGTCTGCAGAAATAAAACAGATCTAAAATTTATACTGGAAAAGGGAAAACAACATTTCTTACAAAAGAATCACGCTTACATCCAAGACAAATTTGAATATTACAAAGGCATTTCTGAAAGCATTGGTCACCCATTCCTATGTTATTAAATTGTGTAGGATGTCGTCAGTGCTCATAAACAGTATCCCTAATAAGCGTTAAAAATGATCAGAGTCACAGAAATTAGAATAATACTCGTTGGTGGATTATTCAGGTTTCTACTCTTTTTAGACCGCCAGTCACACCAAATGTCTGAAATTTTGAGAGCACAAGGGCTCGTGCTAGACCGGATGCCCGAAATCGTACAGGACCCCAGCTATTAAAACGAATTGATTTTGACACTTGTGTACTCATAACTTGCAACTCTGTAGGCTTTGTTTGGCAACTCTGTTTTCATAACAGTGATTGAAGTGTGTGGGGCTCTTTTATCGTGCTAAATTCGCTTGATTTTATTCTTGTTATCTCGACAAAACTTAAACTGTCCCATAGAGATGATGAATCTTTTTGATTCCAAGGAGCTCGTTTCATGCATACTCCACCCCTTCACTTGTGTTTGCTAGCTATCTATACCATCTACGATTATGCCTTATACGCATAGCTGTAAAGCTCTCACTTGGTGGTTATCATGGACACGCTGCTGGGGGGCCAGAAAAAGGGCCCCAGATTTCTCTGACGAATAAGGTGTTCCGACACGGGTGGCCTGGCTCGAAACTATTCGCAAAAACGTTATTGAATTTACTGTTAGTACCATTACATTCAGTAGTTAACAATTCAGACAAACGGCGGTATAAAAGTTTAGACAACAATCGGTTTACACCGCCAGAAATTGTACTTAGATATCACACAGCTTATCGCTAGACCATGGGCTTCGACGTAGCAGAACAGCTAGAAGGCAAGATTTCCTCTAGGAACTGAAAAACCTGCAATGTTGCCAGTTTGTGCAGATAACCAGACTTAGCGTGTTACCAACGTGGCCATGTTATTTGTCCCATGTCCTGATCGATGCGTGAGACGGCTCATTGGCCAGTTTTCATGTCAGAGAGTGTACGTCGTCACGAACTGTACCGTTTCGCATGTTTGAATTAGAGTGAAGAATAAGTGGTAGATCATCATAATGTTATTTCTGATGAGTAATGGAAATGAAATGATCATATGATATCATTTTCCGGGAGGCACAACCTCTCGTTCCTCAGCTGCCAAACGTAAGTCATCTTTTCTGTTACCTCTAAAGTGACTTGCACGTCAGTGATGGTAAAATGACTCTAAAGTCAACATAACACGTAGTTCCTGTGCAGGGTAAAAAACAAGAAGCAACCTCCCACTAGGCTGGGAATCGAAATGGGGCTCTACGCGACGTAGTCTAGCACGCCAGCCTCTCACTTACAAAGGCGGACTGGTTAACAGTAATAACTGAAGATTAATGTTGCAAAATTTCTTTAATTGCTATGCGTAGACTGGTAGAGTGCACCAATAAAAATCAGGCTCCATGCACACTATTTGTATGGCTTTAAAAGGAGAGAACAGTAATCTGTGGTAAAATAACAGCTGAAGAGTTACATTAATGACACCTGCAGGGTGTTTTCATAAGAGTGTGCCAAAATTTAACAGGACATAAGGATACTCGAGTGAAAAATTTGACGCTGGGAATCTGGGTTCGGAGGAGCCAGCTTAAGGAGATAATAGGAATAAAATCACATTATTGTGTAGCTTTTGTTACATTAGTTACAGTTAATTGCAAATACCAACAACGACACGATGAACGTACCATTTGTACTGCATCTTACAAAATGGGCTGAATCTGATGGCCATCGACCACAATGCAACCATGACATCGACGAATGGTGGCCTACGTTGCAATGCACTCGTTGCTGAAAGGCTGTGCCGGGAACGACTTTCTAACAGGTGTCCTCCGCCACGACGAGTGTTTATTTCTCTCGACTGACGAATGCGTAAGACTGGTTCATTGGAAAGAAGAAAACGAGAGGGACCTAGCAACATGAGGACCACTCGCATACAAGGTGCGTGTCAGCGAGTTCTGCAAGACTGTACCGGTACTGCTCCATTGTATTGTACTGCACATCTCTGAACAGCACTGAGTAATGAGGGCGTTTGTCGTTGTTTCATAGCACATTCTGTCATGGGACAATGTACATACGATACTACAGAGTCACTTTATGGAAAAATAAAGTAAATAAAGCCTGCATCATGACATCCCAGTAATCTGGCTCGTCCTCCCTGTTTCCTTGCAGGGAAAAAAGAATGTACATGTAAATATACAGTGAAGTACGTATATAAACATGTACATATGTTATGTTGTAAGAAATGTAGAAAACATTAATCCTTGACAAATCGGTAGCCAAGTTTGCCTCCATATTTCCCTCAGCTGGTTTCTCTGACCCCAGGTTCTCTACCTCAAACTGTACAATGGAGCATTCTCTATGTCCTATTACATCTTTGCACACTCTTACAGAAACACCCTGAATAGTGCTGGTGTGAGCAGTAATAGACTGAATATCTTGACGCAATTATTCGGGACCAAGAAATTGTTGGCCGATGTTGAAAACTTATCGGATTGATTAATGCTGGTATGTTGTTTACTTAATCGTATAACTCGCCCGTACAGGCATGAGTGGTAAAGCGCTAATTCGAGGATAGAAAGCTCTCGGCGAATGCTGGCTAGCCAGGATTTGGTTTTACTCCCTTTTCTACGTTCTTTTGGCTGAGTAACGGCGTCGAATCGTAATCGTGAAACATTTAATCGATTCCCAAAGACTTAGACAACTTTCCCTGGTTTTCAGATTAATAACACTACTCGTAGACGGTTGGCGCACGCATGCATTTGGTCCAGATGTGTTAGAGGGGGGGGGGGGGGCGGGGGATGGCTACAGGAAGGGATACGGACATACATTCAATTAATCACAACACCGTTGATAATTGTGTTGGCCTTGCGCCCATGCGGCAAAAGAAAGAGAAGAAATGTACAGGCAGTAGAAGTTACCGAGATTCTAAGTCCACTGCGCATTATACACTGAGCCATGTCCTTGTTTCCTACGCTTGTAAATGCTGGGAAACGACAGGAAAACCTTAATGTGAATGATATGACATGTTTTTGAAACTCTCTTTAGACTGTCTCCGAGTGATTTACGCAAAATACAAGAACCATAAAGCAATCCTCCAACTTCAATGCTTATAATGGATCTATTAAAGAAATGTGTTTCAGCAACCAACGTTTTGTTGCTGCGACAGGCAATGCAAGAGTAATATGAGAACTGAGGGCCACATAACCGTGTATCTATTGTATCTAACACAACGATTCATCAGCAACCTTATTTTTATACCGTTAATACACTTTTAGCTGCTGTTCTTGAGGGGGTCAACCGTCTCATTACGTTTGGAAGTAGGCTGTTAAGGTTTTTATTTTGGTAACGTCATGTAGCACTCTGTATGAAAATCACTGACTGTGATGTGTGCAATCTGTGGCTGGATGGCATTGTTGGAATATTCACTGTTGTAGTGTTGGCAGTTGGAGGTGAACAGCGCGTAACGTTGTGCAGTTGGACGTGAGCCGCCAGCAGGGGTGGATGTGGGGAGAGAGATGGCAGAGTTTTGAGAGCGGACGATCTGAACGTGTGTCCGTCAGAAAAAGGAAATTTGTAAGACAGGATGTCATGAACTGAGATATATAATGACTTTTGAACACTATTAAGGTAAATACATTGTTTGTTCTCTATCAAAATCTTTCATTTGCTAACTATGCCTATCAGTAGTTAGTGCCTTCAATTGTTAGAATCTTTCTTTTAGCTGGCAGTATTGACGGTCGCTGTATTGCAGTAGTTCGAGTAAACAAGATTTTTGTGAGGTAAATGATTCATGAAAGGTATAGGTTATTGTTAGTCAGGGTCATTCTTTTGTAGGGATTATTGAAAGTCAGATTGCGTTGCGCTAAAAAAAAAAAAAATATTGTGGGTCAGTTTACTGTTGATCAGATTAACTAGAGCGAAATGTTTGAGTACGTTCAAGTTTGCTCAGCTGTTTGAAAATCTATATTCACTGTGATGAGAGATACTCTTATCCTCAAATATAATTTGCATTAATAATATGATATTTACTTTGTTAAGATTTTTAGACATTATATATTCTGTTCTGTGTTAACGCTCATGTGTGAAGTTAATGTTTCGAAAGCTCTTCTCATTATTTCATTTATTTACTTATGTCATAATTCCTGTAACACTGATGTATATGTTTATTTCTATTCTTTCGTAAAGCATCTATTACTACAAATGTTATCTGTATTATTATGTTCTTTAATGATGTATTCTGTATCTTTGTATTCTTCTGCGTAAATTTGAAATTGTATGGACACCAGTTCTTCAAATTAAGTTCATTTCACAGCACACGTTTCTGTTGGTCATAGTATATGTAGAATATGTTAAAAAAAGGGGTCTGTTAGCGTTTTTACATGTGTTGATATTTCAGCAAGGGACTGGTTAACAGCATTGCTGGTTTTAATGACATTTCAAAAATTTTATTTGTGAGAGCACAAGTGGTTGTTTATGGACTTGCTATATTCTCCGCAAGACTCTTCGACGGTGATTGAGCACCCGCACAGTCGCAACAGATGGCTGCAGGCCATCTCTACAAGGACTACAGTTGGTCTGTACCATTGATGGCCCACCAATTCCATTATCTCTACAAGGACTACAGTGGGTCTGCACCTTTGGTGCCCCACCAATACAATAATCTCTTCCAGGACTACTGTGGGTCTGCTCTACGATGACCTACCTACCAATATTCTTCAAAACTTCGACTGTGCCGTGGGTTTGCTCTGTTGTGGCCTATTACCTGTCTGCATGTCAAGACTCAGCACTGTCTTTCCGTTGGAAAGACAACATTACTTCTTCAAGACTGGGTGGAAATCCACTACTTTCGTATGCATTTTCTTTTACTGACCAGACTTTGCGCAATGTAATTACTACTGTGATGAATGATCAGAACTGTCTTTATGGACAGTGGACAATTTTTGCTTTTGGCTAACAGTGTATCAATAATTGTGTTCATTTGATATATTTGTTAGCATTAATATAAAAAAAATTTGCAAATATGTCTTGGGCACTACCCAAAACCATTCGTAAGATTTTTGTGGGGAGCATGGGGACTTTGTAAGTAGGCTGTTTAGGTTTCTGTGTTGGTAACGCCACGTAGCACTCTGTATGAAAATCACTGACTGTGTTGTGTGCAATCTGTGGCTGGCTGTCATTGTTGGAATATTCTCTATTGTAGTTTTGGGCAGCTGGATGCGAACAGCGCGTAGCGTTGTGCAGTTGGAGGTGAGCCGCCAGCAGTGATGGATGTGGGGAGGGAGATGCCAGAGTTTTGAGCGGACGATCTGGGTGTGTGTCCGTCGGAAAAAGGAAATTAGTTTAATTGAATGTCACAAAATTATATATATATATTATGACTCTTGAATGCTATTAAGGTAAATACATTGTTTGTTCTCTATCAAAATCTTTCATTTGCTAACTATGCCTATCAGTAGTTAGTGCCTTCAATAGTTAGAATCTTCATTTAGCTAGCAGTATTGGCGTTCGAGTAACGAAGATTTTTGTGAGGTAAGCGATTCATGAAAGGTATTGTTAGTCGGGGCCATTCTTCTGTAGGGATTATTGAAAGTCATATTGTGTTGCGACAAAAAAAAATAATGTGTGTCAGTTTAGTGATGATCAGAATAAGTAAAGAGAGAAATGTCTGAGTACGTTCAGTTTTGCTCAGCTGTTTGAAAATCAAATAAGGTAAGAAGTTTATCAGCACAGTCATTAATCATTTTCTAAGGGGACGTTACACGTTTTAAGAAAAAAAAAACCATGGTCCAAACAGGCAGCAGCGTTTTTATTGTCCATGCTATTAGTACTTCCGACTGTTTGTCTTTTTCAAAGACTTATCACAACCCTAAAGCTCCTAATCCCATTTGACTCAATAGCAAGCACATCTGTAAAGGTACACATCGCTTTCTTATGCGTTTTTAGCACAAATACGAGTATAATCCAAAATTGCACTATTATATCGTATTTGTGCTGCACAAGTACTGGAAAACAATATTTGCTTTTACATGCATGCTGGACATTTAGGCAAATGTTATGTGCGGCTTGAGGCTTCTGAGAAATGTTTCAAAAGTATTGTAAGTGGAAATTAACTAAACGTACATGCAATAAATATATTACAGTCGATTTCGACGATGATGTAGTTCTTGAAGTACATGTCCTTAGTACACAAATTTTCGGGTAATAATGTTACATTTTTCCAGCGCTTCATTTGTACTGTGTGGTATTCATTTTATCAGCGTACGTACATTTGTGTTATATGTAGTATTACTATTTTACTCTGCAGCAGGTGGGCTTCTGGTGCTATCGTGGACTGCCTGCAATAAAAGTTATTATCGGTGCTTCACAATTACTACCATTACCAAAGCTAATAGCGCACGGCAGGAAAATACTGAAAGCAATTACTTCCATAAAATATCTATTAGTATGCATGTGCAGGGATTTGAAGTATAACAACCAAATAAAACAAGTAGCAGTAAAGGGAAATGGCAGATTAAATCTAACTGGAAGAGTCCTATGGAATGACGACCGTCAGGAAGGGGCGAAGCTTACGAAGCCCTCGTTCGACCAATAGTTCAGTATTTCAATGAAATGAATACCCCTAGCTGCACACAGGCGTTGATATAAGTCAACGGTGACAGTTGAAAATGTGTGTGGTATCTAATCTTTCGACATGTTCGAAGGACATTGCTCGTCAGTCTGTCATCGACAGAGGAAACAAAGAAGACCCGGATTCATTTAGTATGCATTACAGTGACGACAAGTAACTCCAGTGACAGAGGCTGAAAGAGAGGCATTCTGCATAACGGTGTGACTTACTCTTGAACCTGCTAGAGTTTACGGTCCTACAATAGTCGAAAATTATATTTCTCCCTCCCATTCGAAAGAACTGCGAAGCTAACCGCGATTCCGTCCGACTCGACAACTGAGTGCTCAGCGCGACGGAATGCCATGCTAAGGGGCCCGGGCTCGATTCCCGGCTGGGTTGGATATTTTCTCCGCTCAGAACTGGGTGTTGTGTTGTCTTCATCATCATCATCATCGTCAACATGTCATTCCCTACGAAGCGCAAGTCACCGAAATAACGTCAAATCAAAATGACTTACACTAGGCGACCAGTCTACTGGACAGGAGGCTCTAGCCACACGACTTTTCATTTCAATACAGATTCCAATCCACACAGAGTCTTATCGGCACTCGTTCTGCCCGAGAACCATTCGCGATTGGCACAATGGTACATAACGTATTTTTCGTCACACGCTTGCGGAGTATAGATGTAGATAACTAATTTAAATTTCCTTCACAAAGATATGTAACAATTAATTCAGCTTAGAAACCGCTGCACCAAACTTTCAGAGAAAATCCACGAGTGTGGCACCTGATCACACAGGCAGTCTGATCGAGAACATTACTGGTGGATCTAAGTCACGGTCAGCGGTTCCGTCAGTAGTGGTCCTCCGTTGGACAATTGTGTGTGATATGCAGTCACCGAATAAGGGCCTGAAGGTGCTTCTTAACCCCATGTGAAACGAAGGCACTTTGACGAATTTAGTGGTTCAAAAAATGGTTCAAATGGCTCTGAGCACTATAGGACTTAACTGCTGAGGTCATCAGTCCCCTAGAACTTAGAACTACTTAAACCTAACTAACCTAAGGACATCATACGCATCCATAATCGAGGCAGGATTCGAACCTGCGACCATTGCGGTCGCGCGGTTTCTTACCGTAGTGCTTCAAACCGCTCGGCCACTACAGCCGGCGAATTTAATGGTAATGATAGAGTTAAGCATTAACTACAATCTAGCGTTTCTTTTTTTTTCGCACGGATTACGTTTACAATTTCACTCCATATTCGCTGAATTGGTACTACTGTCACGTGGCGTATACTAATGTTCAAATACTATGTGACATAGCTTTCTTTCAGAAATATCACATTCACATGTTCGTGTAAGGTTTTTTCTTTCCAGTGGGTGAGAGATGGACAATACCCACGGTTACGAAATTGGTCATTATTGATAGTCAGCTAGAAATGGAATGAATACGTACCAGCGCACTGGATGCAGTAATTATGGACAAAAAATAAAGTAGAATTGGAACGTACATATTTCTAACTCCATATTATGAATTTGGGTAGTGTCAGTTGAAGTTGCAGAAGTTTCAAATGATGCATGCTCTAATTAAAATCAACCTGTACGCAGTTAACGCTGTCACGTCTAACATTACCTAATTGATTCTCACGATTCGATGCATACTGTTTTCACCCATTATTGATTTGTGGGGTTTTGCATTTTCGCTGTAAAGTATTTGAATTGACATGAATGTTTACAGCTAGACCCATTAGTGACAAGAAGTGGTTTTCGCTCTGTCAATTGCATATGAAAGCAAATAAAGCAAAAAAATGAGAAATAGATACAATTTATAGATGAGGGAAAGATATACAATACTGGCCATTAAAATTGCTACACCACGAAGATGACGTGCTACAGACGCGAAATTTAACCGACAGGAAAAAGATGCTCTGATATACAAATGATTAGCCTTTCAGAGCATTCACAGAAGGTAGGCGCCGCTGACGACACCACCAACGTGCTGACATGAGGAACGTTTCCAACCGATTTCTCATACACAAACAGCAGTTGACCGACGTTGCCTGGTGAAACGTTGTTGTGATGCCTCGTGTAAGAAGGAGAAATGCATACCATCACGTTTCCGACTTTGATAAACGTAGCCTGTAGCCTATCGCAATTGAGGTTTTTCGTATCACGACATTCCTGCTCGCCTTCGCCTAGATCCAATGACTGTTAGCAGAATATGGAATGGGTGGGTTCAGGAGGGTAATACGGAACGCCGTGCTGGATCGCAGCGGCCTCATATCACTAGCAGTCGAGATAACAGGCATCTTACGCTCATGGCTGTAACGGATCGTGCAGCCACGTCTCGATCCCTGAGTCAACATATGGGGATATTTGCAAGACAACAACCATCTGCACGAACAGTTAGACGACGTTTGCAGCAGCGTGGACTATCAGCTCGGAGACCATGGCTGCGGTTATCCTTGACGCTGCATCACAGACAGGAGCGCCTGCAATGGTGTACTCAACGACGAACCTGGATGCACGAATGGCAAAACGTCATTTTTTCGGATGAATTCAGGTTCTGTTTACAGCATCATGATGGTTGCATCCGTGTTTGGCGACATAGCGGTGAACGGACGTTGGAAGCGTGTATTTGTCATCGCCATACTGGCGTATCACCCAGCGTGATGGTATGGGCTGCCATTGGTTACACCTCTCAGACACCTCCCGTTCGCATTGACGGCACTTTGAATAGTGGACGTTACATTTCTGATGTGTTACGACCCGTGGCTCTACCCTTCATTCGATCCCTACGAAACCCTACATTTCAGCAGGATAAGGCACGAACGCATGTTGCAGGTCCTGTACGGGCCTTTCTGGATACAAAAAATGCTCGACTGTTGCCCTGGCCAGCACATTATCCAGATCTCTCACCAACTGAATACGTCTGGTCAATGGTGGGCGAGCAACTGGCTCGTCACAATACGCCAGTTGCTACTCTTGATGAACTGTGGTATGGTGTTGAAGCTGCATGGACAGCTGTACCTGTACATGCCATCCAAGCTCTGTTTGACTCAATGTCCAGGCGTATCAAGGCCGTTATTACGCCAGAGGTGGTTGTTCTGGGTACTGATTTCTCAGGATCGATGCACCCAAATTGCGCGAAAATGTAATCACATGTCAGTTCCAGTATAATAGATTTTTCCAATGAATACCCGTTTATCATCTGCATTTCTTCTTGGTGTAGCAATTTTAATGGCCAGTAGAGTATGTGAGAATAGGTCAGATGTTTTGAAAGTGTGCGATTACCTACATTTTGGTAAAACTGTAACGTAGAAATATACGAGGAAATGTGTTCGCGACAGACATTTTCCGTAATATACTTCTGGAAATGTTATCATTACGCGCAATAAAAGTCGACGCTTCATGCACTCTTGACAGTAAGGCCATTTGCTTGAAGCAAATGACATTAATACATCACAATGCATTTATACTGATGGAAACTGCTGTTATAGTTTTGAAAGTAATATTAAATTTTGATATTAAATGTTCGTCTGTTCAAATTGTGAACCAACATCCTTACAATGCAATGTGCCATTAATAATCGGAAGGTACTAATGAAAGAACTACAATTATTTTGTTAATAATTTTCATGTTGATATCCTGTTAATGTGCAGAACTCATTCAAAAACAACTTTACTAATAAGCCCTGTGAACTTTCGAAGTCAGAGAGAGACGGACAGAGAGTGAGTGTGTGTGGGTGAGAGAGAGAGGGGGAGGGGGAAGAGAGATACAGGGAGGAGTAAGTGAGTGAGAGACAGGGAGAGAGAGACACACAGAGAGAGAAATGGAAGTTTTATTAAAGAGACATGTAAGAACGTTATATCTGCGTCTAATTTCTAGCGTATAAAGACATTGCACCACTGAGACAGTTTCAGTAATTCTTTCCGGTTTATAAACGTTCATGGTATTTTTCAATATAATACAAGACTTCTGTATTTATATTTGGTCTTTTACTAGTCTTAACCAAATGATGGTGATCCATTTAACTGCAACAAGTATCATCATATTACATTTGTAAAAAATCCCCTATTCCTTTATGTACCACTATTACGCTTATAATTGAAATGAGAATTTTGTTCTCTTTTATGAACGAAATTTTATAGATATAAATTTTATAAAACTACATTACTGGTGTTACCAATAATTTAGCAAGGAGATTGGAGATATAGGTATCGATGATGAAAATTTCCCCTTCGCAGTCTTTACACGATGTGATCTCGAGGTAATGACTCGGATCAAGTGGACTATCAGATACATTTCCCACCAGGAGCCTCGTTAAATCTTCGTTTTGGACGACCATGTTGTATAGCATTCCTTTCCATGGTGCACAGCTCTCACGTAAACTTAAACCTCAGTAGACGTCTTAATTTCCCCCGGCGTCGGAATCTCTGTTACCCGAACTGTCAAGGCAGTCCACACACAGCACGTGTCAGTTACTCTCTCCACGTGCCGAGGTCAAACTCCAGACTGATATTTGCAACCTGCAACAGAGCATTAAGTAAATCCACTGATACTCTTAAAACCAAACACGAAATAATTGACTTAAAACAATTTGTCAAAAAACTTTTCAATGAAACGTTTAATTTAATTTCAAGTGATACCTGGGCCAAGAAAAACTTTAAAACCAGAAGTGAATGTAACAAATGCACGTATCCTATCACAGTTACTGCAGTTCCTCATTCGTCTATCTTTGCTCAATGCAAACGGATACAAAAGAAAACACAATTATGAGAATTTGTCTCTGGAACGGACACGAAAATAACCATCTGAATACAGTACATATGAGTAGCGTGACAAGTTTTCGGGCTCCTCCTTCCGCAGAGTTCTCTTAGTTAAATATACGCCACAGCTGAGCCACGTTGAACACTCCCGGTATTCAGACCCCTAGGCGACGACCGTTCCAATCACCACAGCTCACTATAGCTCAAAACGGTTAATGATCGGTGTAACGCCGCTACCGTATGGACGCAAAAATGAAAAATATAAATCTAGTCCTCACACCACAATACAAGCCTCAAGCCGAAGATCCATATTTCATAAAAAAGTCGGAGTCCCTCTAACACTGCATGACTAGCAGCAAGTAGACTGAAAAGAAAGTAGTATAAAAAGAAATAGAAAAGAATCTTGGTAGCAAACTAACTTAATGTTTTGGAAAAGAATAAAAAATAAATAGTTTCAAGATAAAATAATAGTATATCTCAAAGTAGGAGGCTTGTAGACCACGGAGTATAACAAGAGACCTCAAAGAATACTCCTTGTGAGTTCTCTTTGAGGACACTGCGAAATACAGTGGCTAAATTTTTACATTGTTAATCTGCTTCTGGCGCTTGCTTGTCGTGTCGTAACTGAACTTGCGCGCTCGTACGTAATACTGGTAGGCGATACGAGATGGTTGCTTACATTTGAAGGTTTGCGATCTGCTAGAAATGATTAAAAATTGAAAGAGGTAAATCAGCAACCTTGAAAATATCTTTGAAGTAATTCAAGCTAGGAAAATAACCGAATATATTGTCTTAATTTGATTATTATCAACGAAAGACTGAATTTAGACCCAATGCGATAGACAATTATTAGTTCAACTGATAGGAAGTGATGAATAGTGTAAAGTGTGAGGAATATACCTAAACTGCATTAATGTAAATGGCGTAGTCTGTATCTTGCTGTAAACTCTTTGGCTGAATTTACGTAATTAAGTCAACCCATATCAAAGAAAGGTTACATCTTTAAAACAATGATAGGATGTGCATAGACTAGAATAAACCAACATAAAGTGAATTTGCAGTGTTTGACATTTCTTTCAACCCATGTAATATTACGTGCTAATGAAACATTTATCTGTCCGACAAGATAGATAACCAACAAAGCGCAGCATTCATAGATATTCTTTGGCGCTCTAGAAAGTTATCGTACTGATTCACACTATTTAGCTCACGTGAATTGTTAACTTTCATAGAAAAACTCTGGATGTATATACGCTGTAATCATGATTAGGGCAAAAATCTAAGTTTGTATGCATTTACATGTAGCTAGGCTCGTACACGTCAGGGAGAAATATTCATCTACGTAAGCCGGTAAGCCGGCCGCTGTGACGTAGCAGTTCTAGGAGCTTCAGTCCGGAACCGCGCTACCGCTATGGTCGCAGGTTCGAATCCTTCTTCGGGCATGGATGTGTGTGATGTCCTTAGGTTAGTTAGGTTCAAGTAATTCTAATTTCTAGGGGACTGATGCTCAGAGACATTTGAACCATTTTGAAGACGGTACAACTAGCACACACTCGGCGTAAATACAGTGGAGCAAGGCAATTCTTTTTGTGACTTTCCTCGCAAACATTCTACAGCGAGCCAGCCGGAGCCTGAGAATCATTCATTAACAAAGAATCAGTGGAAATGTAAATGAGCGTTTGCCCCTTGCGCGGCAAGTCCGGCCGCCTTGGTGCCGGTCATTACATTCGACGCCACATTGGGCGACCTGCGCGCTGGATGGGGATGAAATGATGATGAAGACAACAACAGTCCCTGAGCGGAGAAAATCTCCGACCCAGCCGTGAATCGAACCCGGGCTCGGAGGACGGCAATCCGTCACGCTGGCGGACAATCAATCAGGGAAAGGAGAAGTTACAAAAAAAGTGATGCCCATAACGGAGGGCTCGAATCCACGAAGCATGACCCTGAGATTAAGAACATAGGACTTTAAGTAGCAAGAAAGGTGTAGGCGGCACATTTGCACCACAATACGACAACGCAGAACTTCGAGTGGACGCCGGAGGACGCAGTGCTGACCGAGCTACGACGACGCGCCGACTTCGACTACGCGGAGGCCGCCGACTGCTGAGAGCGACGACTTCCGGCAGCGTGAGGGCTGGGCGGCGCTGTTGCTGCCCAAGCTGACTGCACATCCGCCGCCTCCACAAAACGAAACACTTATCAGTGAAGAACTGAACAACACAGGTTAGTAGGTACTAGTCAAAAGTTTATTCATTGTGGTGCAGCACCCAAATCCTTGTACCATTATTTGTGTATCCGTGTAACATTGTGTGCAGCCATAAGAACAACTGAGTGCTTATTGTGCAGGAAGGTTTAGTAAACTGTTAATTAGAGTATAATAATTTTCAAAATGTCAAAGAGAACCAGAAAAGGTAAATTAGATCACGACAAAGATGAATCTGAAATCAGAGAAGAATCGGTAGAGGAAATGAGTCAAAAATGTAGATAACGTTATTTCTCTCGACACAGAAAATGGGCCAAGATAAAGACTGGACGAACTGAAAGTGCTCACGACTTCCGAAGATGAGATAGAAAATATTCCGGATGTCGTGGAGGCTCAAGTAACAGTAATTAATGATCAAAGAGAAACTTCTCGAGTTGGCGAATGCTTCTTCCACCCTTTCATATGAATATGTTGTTCCATTTTATATGTAAGATGGAAGAACGTGATACCGAGCGAAAAGAGAGTGACTTGTAAATGGAAGAACGCATAACGAAATTGGCTGAACGGGATTCCCGGCTGGCAGAACGTGACGCACGTTTAGAAGAAAGAGATAGGATGTTTAAAGCTGATATGTCTGAATTTATAAAACAGAAAGAATTAAAAAGAGAGGAATATCTTGCACAGAAAGAGGTAGAAAGAGAAGAGTATTTTTGGAAGATAGAAAAGCAAATGGAAGAAGAGAACTGCAAGTTTAAGCAGAATATGTTACAATTACAGAAAACTTGTGATCTCAGGTGTAATCAGAAACTCGAAAAAGTACAGACAGAGATCAGTGGCATCTATGGTGCTGTACAAACACTAGAAGAAAATCTCACTGTAGTAAAATCAACTCAAGACTCTGTAGTACAGCAGGTATCGGAATTGTCTGAAAAAATTGATCAACTAAAGTTAAGCACTAAACAAAATGTTGATTCGTTTCTACTTGAAAAATCTAGTCAGTGGAAAAAAGAAATGTCCGTATCGATAGATGAAAAGTCACAGGATATAAAAAAAGCGAGTAAATGACACTGTTGACCTTACATTAACTTCAACTAGTTAAACAAAATTTAACGTATCTAATGCTGAGGACATTGAACAATTAAAAGAGGAATTTCCAGTGATTAAAGACAAGGTAATCAACGAAATACCTAAGGATAAGGAGAATTCAAGTCGTTTTGGCTACGTTGCGAATGATAGCATAAAAGGTCGTAACGAAGACGTACGGGAATTTTCTGTTACAAGTCGACATCGCGACACCTGTCCAGAGAAAAGAAGGTGTGACGAATACAAAACAGAAGGAATCGATAGTGATGAACGATCTTTGCCTGAGTCTGAGCGGTTCACTCAGAAAACTTCTTTGTCATCTATTAAAATTGAAAACAGCATATTTGAAAGTAGGCATTTTCCAATATTCCCAAATTTTCATCAACAGTTTTAAACGAATATTTCCGAAGGTATGGATAGCGGATGACAAAATTCAATTTATAGTTTCGAAAATAGGCGTTGAGGCATCTCTCTGGGCGTGTGAAGTGAGTGAAACGTGTAGGACATGTTATGAGTTTATTTCTGGCTAAGTACTGGTCCAATAACATGCAACAGCTTTTGCCGAAGGAAGTGTACAATCACGAGTTTTATAACCCGAAGAAAGGAACGTTACGGTCCTACTTTGAAAAGTACGTGAATAAAACTCGGTATTGGACAGATCCTATATCGCACGGCGAAGTTATTCGGATCTTTAAAACCAGGCCTCCTATTAACATTCGTGAAGTGCTTGTTCATTCAAGTGATGATGACTTTGAATAATTTCTGCCACGATTGATTCTATAAATATCATCCAAGAGGATTTCCGTCAGTTTAACGGTAGAGATGCACGATAACTGTCAAAATAATAATAATCACTCTCCGTCTAACGGCAGCAATCATCGCCAGTCTAATAACAGAGATTCACAACCTAGACAGAACTTCAATAATCAGAATTTCAACCCATTTAATATTACCTGCTCATGAAACATTTAACTGTGCGACAACATACACTCCTGGAAATTGAAATAAGAACACCGTGAATTCATTGTCCCAGGAAGGGGAAACTTTATTGACACATTCCTGCGGTCAGATACATCACATGATCACACTGACAGAACTACAGGCACACAGACACAGGCAACAGAGCATGCACAATGTCGGCACTAGTACAGTGTATATCCACCTTTCGCAGCAATGCAGGCTGCTATTCTCCCATGGAGACGATCGTAGAGATGCTGGATGTAGTCCTGTGGAACGGCTTGCCATGCCATTTCCACCTGGCGCCTCAGTTGGACCAGCGTTCGTGCTGGACGTGCAGACTGCGTGAGACGACGCTTCATCCAGTCCCAAACATGCTCAATGGGGGACAGATCCGGAGATCTTGCTGGCCAGGGTAGTTGACGTACACCTTCTAGAGCACGTTGGGTGGTACGGGATACATGCGGACGTGCATTGTCCTGTTGGAACAGCAAGTTCCCTTGCCAGTCTAGGAATGGTAGAACGATGGGTTCGATGACGGTTTGGATGTACCGTGCACTATTCAGTGTCCCCTCGACGATCACCAGTGGTGTACGGCCAGTGTAGGAGATCGCTCCCCACACCATGATGCCGGGTGTTGGCCCTGTGTGCCTCGGTCGTATGCAGTCCTGATTGTGGCGCTCACCTGCACGGCGCCAAACACGCATACGACCATCATTGGCACAAAGGCAGAAGCGATTCTCATCGCTGAAGACGACACGTCTCCATTCGTCCCTCCATTCACGCCTGTCGCGACACCACTGGAGGCGGGCTGCACGATGTTGGGGCGTGAGCGGAAGACGGCCTAACGGTGTGCGGGACCGTAGCCCAGCTTCATGGAGACGGTTGCGAATGGTCCTCGCCGATACCCCAGGAGCAACAGTGTCCCTAATTTGCTGGGAAGTGGCGGTGCGGTCCCCTACGGCACTGCGTAGGATCCTACGGTCTTGGCGTGCATCCGTGCGTCGCTGTGGTCCGGTCCCAGGTCGACGGGCACGTGCACCTTCCGACCACTGGCGACAACATCGATGTACTGTGGAGACCTCACGCCCCACGTGTTGATCAATTCGGCGGTACGTCCACCCGGCCTCCCGCATGCCCACTATATGCCCTCGCTCAAAGTTCGTCAACTGCACATACGGTTCACGTCCACGCTGTCGCGGCATGCTACCAGTGTTAAAGACTGCGATGGAGCTCCGTATGCCACGGCAAACTGGCTGACACTGACGGCGGCGGTGCACAAATGCTGCGCAGCTAGCGCCATTCGACAGCCAACACCGCGGTTCCTGGTGTGTCCGCTGTGCCGTGCGTGTGATCATTGCTTGTACAGCCCTCTCGCAGTGTCCGGAGCAAGTATGGTGGGTCTGACACACCGGTGTCAATGTGTTCTTTTTTCCATTTTCAGGAGTGTAGATTATCAACAGAGCACAGCATTCATAGATACTCTTTGGCGCTCTAGAAAGTTATCGTACTGATTCAGACTATTTAGCTCACGCGAATTGTAAACTTTCATAGATAAATTCTGGATGTATATAGACTGTAATCATGATTAGGGCAATAATCTAAGTTTGTATGCATTTACGTGTAGCTAGGCTCGTACACGTCGGGGAGCAAATATTCATGTGAGTAAGCCGGTACAACTAACAAGCACTCGGGGTAAATACACTGCAACAGACCATTTCTTTTTTTTTTTTTTTTTTGTGATTTTCCTCGCAATCATTCCACCGCGAGCTAGCAGAAGCCTCAGCATCATTCATTAACCATCAATAATATAAAAGGGGAAGTTACATCGGTACTATTCAAGGTGTCACCGATACCGACCAAAAGCATCCTCTGTCCGGAACACGTCGTGTAGCAGGTTGACGCAGTCAGGGGCTCGGTTATTCCGAATCGCTCCCTGGCTGCAACCGACCTCCACGTAACTGTCTCCGGTCGTCCCTCATGGCAGTCGGCAGAGGGCGACACCTGAGTGGTGCTGGTCGCGCCACACTGTCTCCGTTTGGAATGGCCCAGTGGTTTGAGGCACTATGTCAGGGACTACGCGGCCGCTCCCGCTGAGGGTTCGAGTCCTCCCTCGGGCAGGGGTGTGTGTGTGTTGTTCATAGCGTAAGTTTGTTTAAGTTAGTTTAAGTAGTGTGTAAGTATAGGGACCGATGACCTCAGCAGTTTGCTCCCTTAGTACTTCACACACATTTGAACATTTTGAGCCACACTGTAGTACAGGCGCGGGAAGGTTGCGCGCGACATCCAAAGGCATTGGACATATGGCGATGATACCAGCGGCACATCCTACCCCCACCAATATCAAGTCCGCCTGAGTTGGGCACCTGTGAAACTTGGACCATGCATTAGCCTCAGCGGCCTAGTTGATAACATACGGGTATATTCGTAGAGTAGTCTGAGCGGGCGAATTGCATGATCAACAAATGACTCCATACGAAATTCTTCACATGGGGGACTAGGTTTATCGAGAATCTCTGTTGGTATCTTTGATTGATATAGCAATGTTTAAATTCATTTGCACAGAAAGGCATAGATAACTCAGTCCACTACAACGCATAATATTGCGCATCCCCACTAATGTTATATTTTAAGAGACTAAAGCCCCTAAGGTATCCAAATATTCAAAATTCACAATTTCCAGCACAGAAAGGTAGCTAAATTATTTGGTTGCACCCACCTTAGCGTATGGTCTAACCTGCGATATGTGGACACGAAAAATTCTTTTATTTTGCTTGTTTCTCACCAGAAATGTGGCTGGGGTGACGAAGCTCATGATTTGTACAGGACCAACGAACCGGGCAATAGCTTCCCCGTAATTTTATCCCCCTCCCAACTTCCTGCACCAAAATTCTTTACCCAAACTTGTTCGCCCGCCGTCTACCAGCATTATAACGCCCTTCCATTTGCTTCTGTGTTTCTGACTCTTCCGCAAATTCTTCCTCGCACACTTCCAGCTGACTGCATTTGTGCACCCTCCACCCTTTCTAGTAACAAGTCGCTAAAGGACCACATATTCACCAGGGAGAATTAGGCTTAAAAGCAATCATTAACCTCGCGGGGGTGACCTTATGGGCCTCATGGGTAGCAGTATTGAAGGTATACCCTAAAAATGACAAGGAACTACCACAACGGGCCTGATCGTTACGGTGGAATGCGATCAGCGCCGCCCTCAAGTTCCGGTTGACCCGTTCTGCCATAGACAGGTGGTTGTAGTATGACCTACCCCCGCTTCCAAACAAAAATTATGGGAAGCAGTACACTTAAAGGACGTTGCATGGTCATAAACCAACACACAACAGGGTCCAAACACCCCAAACATACTCTGTAAGCATCGTATTGCGGGTAGGCATCAGCAGGCCAAAACGCGTTAACGCATCCACGCAAGGAAAGATATAGTGGCTTCCAACTTTCTAACGTGGAAGGGGTCCTACATAATCAATTTAAAACCTTTCCATGGATTCACTTACCTCTTCCGAAGCTGAACCCCTGCTTGCCGTTCCCAAATGGCTTGCTAAGGCCACAAGCTTCACACTCTGATACAATTTCCTTAATCTGTTGCTCCATGCATTTCCTAGTAAAATGCTCCTTAATTTTCATGCGAGTCTTAAAAATCCCACAGTGTGCACCTACAGGTGTTCCGTGATAGTATTTGAAGACCATAGGGGTCAAAGTTTGAGGCAGCAATACGTCGGTATCACCCTTCCCACGCGTCACACAACACAAAATGTTCCCCTTTAGGCAACTGGTCCTAACAAACTCCCCGCGCGATATTCTCTGTTTAAGCTTGTGCAATACGGTGCCTTCTTCCAGCTGCAGAGCGACATCTTTGAACAGCAAACGCAACCCGCTCACATTGGCACAACTGTGCTCAATGAACTCTCGTGACAGGACCCCATCACCCAGAACCACACGGCTGCAGTTATCCCAACCGCTGGTCTCTGCGAAGCCTACCTCCTCATCTTACTGCACCTCGAGCACCGGCTCAAACATTCGACTTAAGCTGTCAGTCACAGCATTCTCCGAGCCCCTGATATGGTTAACCCTGAATTTGAACGCCGAAATTTGTATCGCCCATCTTGCTATTCTGCCTGTTCGCTTCAGTCTAGCAAGCACCCAACTAAGGGCTTAATAGTCCGTTTCCAACTGAAATTGTTGGTGTTCAAGATACGATTTAAATTTTTTGAGCGCGAACTGGACTACCAAGGTCTCAAATTCGTATACGAAAGACTTTGCTTCTAACGCAGAAAGACGACGTGAAGCATAAGCGATTGGGCGTCTTCCCGAGTCTTCTTTGTGCAACAGAACTGCAGCAACTTCCGATGTTGAGGCATCAGTCTGAACTACAAACACCTTGAAAATGGCTATCTCTAACACAGAGGGGTGGCCAACGCGTTCTTTAAAGAGTCGAATTCTGCCTGCTGTGAAGGTCCCCACTCATATTATCTGCTCTTCTTCCGACGCTCGTTTAAGGGGGCAGCTAACTGGGAAAATTGGGAATAAATTTTCGAGAGTAATTAATCTTTCCTATAAAACGAGCCATGGCCTTCACATTTTTAGAGGTTGCGAACGAGCAAATGGCGTCAGTAGGACTTTAGCCGATTCGCACTCCATTCTGGGAGACAATATGCCGCAGAAAGGATATTTCAGGTGGCGCGAAATTTAAATTTAGATAGTTGGACAGTACATCCGGCATTTCGCAACCCTGGGTGTACTTCGCGAACATGCAGAACATGCTCTTCAAAACTCTCACTAAAAATCACCAAATCATCCAAATAGTGATACAGACACTCAAACCTACGAACCGAAAAAACTCTGTCGAGGATACCGGACAACACAGCTGCACCTGTGTACTCATAAAGTGACCAGTCGGTCTCAAAGGCTGTCACCGTTTTAGATTGTTCCGCTAGAGGCACTTGACAAAACGCCTGGTTCAAGTCGAAGGTACTAAAAACCTTTGTGTTGTGGAACCAGGAGAAACACGAAAGGAAATCAGAGAGAGGTATAGACTGTAGCACAATATTTTTATTAAGCCCCATATAATCCACCACCGGCCGGCCGAAGTGGCCGAGCGGTTCTAGGCGCTACAGTCTGGAACCGCGGGACCGCTACGGTCGCAGGTTCGAATCCTGCCTCGGGCATGGATGTGTGTGATGTCTTTAGATTATTTAAGTTTAAGTAGTTCTAAGTTCTAGGGGATTGATGACCACAACAGTTAAGTCCCATAGTGCTCAGAGCCATTTGAACCGTAATCCACCACCGGACGCACTCACCCCTTGCGGTTTGGGCACCACAAATATAGGTGGCGAGTATGGAGGTATGGAGGATCACTCCGTCCTGCAACATTTTCGGAATAGTTTCTCTTAATGCTTTCATACGAGAAGACGATAATCTATATGGTGGACACCTTACAGGAACGTTGTCCGTTAATTCGATCTTATTCTCGGCTTCTTTAATCTCACGTAACTGATCGGTTAGCACATCGCTGAACTCTGTACACAACTCGACAATCTGCTGTCTCTGCTCTGGAAACAAATGCTCCAGGTCATACACGGAAACGGTTACCACTGCGTTCATCACGTGTCTGGAACCGTTAATCAGGCGACGTACACGATGTTTACAGAACTTTTAATGCTTTTCCCAAGCAAACTCGAAATAAAACTTGCTCTGACCCCCCTGGGGCACCAGGCGTACCTTTCCGATAAATTCGACACCCAGTATAGCCGTTACCGACAAAGTACGCGCCCCTTGGACAGGAAATTTCCACAAAACTCACCGATTAGGATCTTAACCTCTATTGTCCCCGAAATTTGCATTTGTTCTGAGTTTGCTAGTAGGCAGTAGCCAATTTTGTCTGATAAGTCCGGAAACGTGCAGTTTCCGCGATGTGCGGACACCCACTTGTCATATCAGATAACTTTCCCACCTGGAACCTCGTTGCATCTTCTTTTAGGACGTTCATGTTGTATAACATTCTTTTCAGTGGTGCACAGCTCTCACCTAAGCTTAAGCCTCAGTAGACGTCTTAATTACGCCATTTGTCGGAATCTCCGTCAACCGAATCTGTCAAGGCAGTCCACGCACAACACGTGTCTAGGTCAGTTGCTCTCGCCACGTGCCGAGGTCAAACTCCAGACTGAAATTTGCAACCTGTAACAGAGTATAAAGTGAAAGGTCTTGGGACAGGAGGTAGGCGTAATACAACCGTTCTTAGGGTAATTTTATTGTAACTAACCGTAGAGTAAATCCACTGATACTCTTAAAACCAAACTTTTAAAAACAACAAGAAATAACTGACTTAAAACAATTTGTCAAAACACTTTACAATGAAATATTTAATTTAACTTAATGTGGAACTCTGGCCAAGAAAACTTTACAACCAGGAAGTGAATATAACGCATCCGCTCGTCCTATCAAAATTACTGCAGTTTCTCATTCGTCTATATTTGCTGAATGCAAACAGCTTGAAAAGAAAACATAATTATCAGAATTTTTCTCTGGAAGGAACACGAAAATAACCATCTGAATACAGTACATATCAGTAGCATGACAAGTTTTCGAACTCCCCCTCCCGCAGGGTTCTCTTAGTTAAATATACACTACAGGAGAGCCACATGGAACACTCTCGGTGTTCAGACCCCTGGGCGACGACCGTTCCAATCACCACAGCTCAAAAAGATTAATGATCGGTACTATCGAAGGTGTCACCGATACCGACCAAAGGCATCTTCTGTCCTGAACACGTCGTGTAGCAGGTTGACGCAGTCCGGGGCTCCGTTCTTACGCCTCGCTCGCCGTTCCTCATAGCAGTCGGCAGAGTGGCGCTAGTTACGCCACACTGTAGTACCGGCGCGGGAACGTTCGCTCGCGGCATTCAAAGGCGTCGGACATACGGCGGTGATACCATTGGTACACACCCTTACGCCTTTCTTCTTCCGCATGTGATACTGATACCATTGTTGACGATATTAATACCAGTCCTTGCCAGATCGTCCAAAGAATATCTATATATATTAAGATGGTATCTGTTCTTTCGGACGTGCCAGGCAGAGTAAACGATGTTTCCAGAACTTGTAATGCTTTTCCTTAGCAAACTCAACCATCGGTGACCATGCAGCTCGTTAGAATGAAATAAGAATGAAATGTACATCCTTAGCTGCTTACAGGCGTTAACATACGTCAAAGGGGAAAGGTAAAATTTGTGCCCCGACCGGGACTCGAAGCCGGGATCTCCTGCTTACATGGCATACGCTCTATCCCTCTGAGCCACCGAAGACACAGAGGATAGGGCAAATACAGGGATTTATCTCTCGCACGCCTCCCGCGAAACCCACATTCTCAACGTATTGTCCCGCACTACATTCGTAGTGCCCCCGCCCATTATACTCATTACTCGCGGCGCATTGCCGATTCCCGTAAGAGTTCGGGCACTGTTTGTGCATTCGCACAGAAGAAGGAGATGGTCAAGTGGCCGGTGAGCCTTAACTATATATATATATATATATATATATATATAATTATTATAACGATTGTTCCCCTTTAGAAGAGCGATTGACTTGCATTCATAATTTCATCTTCGGATGTTTTTCTTCTTTGCTTCCCAAAACCTCCTCATCCTCTCAGAATGCTCCTTCTTCCGTTCCTCTGTCCATTTTTTACCAGGCTGACGCCATGTTCTTTCCCCAAACTTCACACTTGTGATTTTATGCCGGCACTCGGTGCGATCTTCGACATTTTTTATGTTGATCTGCTGTAGATCCCTCTGGACTTCTTTCAGCCATCCTGTGCCACATTTACTCCTTGTTATAATATTGAATAATTTCTTCGCTGTTCTGGAGTCTTCCATCCTGTAGATGTGTGTATAAAATTTGGCTCGGTGCTTTCTGATTTCATTTATTACTATGTTGATCTTTCTATAGAGTTCGTTTTGTGGTCTCTCCATCCAAATGCAATTTTTGTTGATTGGACCGTAAATCTTCCGGAGAATTTTTCTTTCCTGCTTTTCTATTTCCTTAATTTTTGAATGACCGTCAGCCACCATTGTTTCAGCTGCATAGATTGCTTCTGGAAGAATCACTGTTGTATACTGCCTTAATTTTCCGTCTGTCGAAATGCACTTCTTGTTGTGATGCGTCCATGTTAGCTTGTGGGCCTTCTGGAGCTTGGTGATTCTTTGTTCATTGGCAATTCGGTTTAATCCTGAGGACTGTATAGTTTCACCGAGGTATTTAAAATGGCAGACTTGTGCAATTTTACCATATTTTGTTATTAAATGAGATTTATTTTCTGGCTGCCTTTGCATATATTGGTTTTTTTTCATAAGATACCTGTTGTCCGGTTTTTTGTGAAATTTCATGTAGTTTTTCCACTGCGTGAATCGCTTCTGTTCTGTTATTGGTGATAATTGCAATATCGTCAGCGAAAGAAAGGCACTTGACTTTAATTCGGTTCTCTTTCTTGATACCAATTTGGATACCCTTTACGTGAGGTTCCCATTCCCTGATTATCTTTTCTAGAACAATATTGAAAAGGATTGGGGATAGTCCGTCCCGCTGTCGGACTCCAGATTTCATTTCGCGGGTTCTGATACTTCGCCTATGAATTTCACTTTGGCCGTTGTTCCTGTAAGTGTCTGTTCTGTGATTTTTCGTGTCTTTCGGTCGATCCCAAATTCTTCCATGATTTTAAACAGGGTTCCACTGAATCATATGCTTTCCTGAAGTCGATGAATGTAATTACTGTGTTTCTGCATTTCCTCATTTGTAATATTGTCTTTATGCATCAGATCTGTTCCGCACATGAGCTTCCTTTTCTGAATCCGGCCTGGTATTCACCAATTAGTGTATCTGCTTGGGATTCTATCCTGTTTAAAAGCGCTTTGGAAAGGATTTTGTAAGCGACTGGGAGCAGGGAAATTCCTCTGTAATTGTTCATGTCTGTCTTGTCGCTCTTTTTGTGTAGCGGGTGAATTAGAGCGCATTTCCCGTCCTCTGGTATCTGCTCCGTTATCCATATGTCTGACATTACATGGCGTAATTTCTGCATAAGTATAGGATCGTTTAGTTTCCAGAACTCAGCAATGATCCCATCTACTCCTGGTGCTTTGTTATTTTTCAACTGCTTGACTATCTCCATAATTTCTTCAAGATCCGGGGCATGTGAGTCTGGGTGTGTGAATACTGGAGAAGAGAAGACAAGTTTTTCTTGGGGTGGTTCGCAGTTGAGGAGGGAACTGAAATATTGGGCTAAGATTTTGCACTTATTTTTCGTGTTGGTTTCCAAAAAGCTATCGGGTTTCTTGAAGCACAAGCTAGGCGCTTGGTATCCCTGTAAGTTTTCTCTGAAAGTCTTATAAAAATTTCTTGTATTATTTTTGATGAAATCCTGCTGGATTTCAGAAAGTCTGTTGTTGTCATATCCCCGTTTTTTTTCTAATTATTTTTGAGGTCTGTTTTTGGTTTTTAAGGAAGTTCTCCCAGTTTTCTTCAGTTTTGTGACTGCTAAATTTTTTCCATGCAGTTATTCGGTTGTCGACTGCCTCATCACAGGTTGCATTCCACCAGCGATGTTTCCTGTTGCAGGGGTGTTGTCCTAATTTGAGGGCTTCCTGAATTTTCTCTGTTAGTTTCTTCCAGTCTGTTGAATTTTCCTGATTAATTTGCATGATGATTTTTTCTTTGTTGAGTTGCAGATATTCCGGATCTGGTTTGGTACTTTTGGGTGGCCTTTTTAGCATTCTGCTGGGTTGGAATTTTGTTTTTATTTGGAGAAGATGATGATCTGATTCAAAGACCCCTTTGCGGGTTCTGATGTTTTGAATTTCTTTTATGTTTTCTTTGGAAATTGCGACATGGTCTCTTTGGTATTCACCCTGTCTAATACTGGGTGATCTCCATATGGTTAATTTATGTGCTGGTTTTTGAAACTGGGTACTCATAATTTTAAGTCAAAAGTTTCTGCAGAAGTCGATTAATTTTTCACCATTCTTGCTGGTACGTTTGTGTTTGATGTGGGGTCCAGTGGTATCCCTGAATTTTTTTTCCTTCCCTAATTGTGCGTTAAAATCGTCTACTAAGATTTTCACATGGTACCTAGATACTTTATTTGTTATTTCTTCTAGTGTTTCCCAGAAATAGTCCACTGTTTCATGCTAGATTTTACTGTGGTGATTTTTGGCGGCAAGCACATTGATCAGAGTGTATGCTTTATTTGCTGATTTTACTGATAACAGGGAGAATCATTCATTGGGAGACGTGAAGTCAATAACTGAGTCGAGTACAGAAGTGTGTACGGCGTATCCTGTTCTGAAAAGTTGTAGCTTGTCTCTTACTTTTATGGCAGGTTTGCCCTTGTAGATCCTGTAATTCTCTGTGTTAAAGTGTCCTTCATCTGTGAATCTTGTCTCTTGCAGTGCAGTGATTTTCAGGTTACATTTTCCCATTGCGTTGGTAAGTTGCTTTAATTTGCCTGTTTTAGTGAGGGTGTTCACATTAATTGTACCAATAAAATTTTTTACTTTTTGTTTTGAGAGTGTGAGGAGTTTTTGAGAAGCTCCGATTCTTCTCCACATGGTGTCCCTGATCCCCCAGAATCCGATGATCAGGTGAATCCAGTCTATCGACTGGTGCCTGGGGTAGTGACTCTGTGGTTGTCTTTTCCATCATGCGTTCTGTGGTGTCACCGCCAGACACCACACTTGCTAGGTGGTAACTTAAATCGGCCGCGGTCCTTTTAGTACATGTCGGACCCGCATGTCGCCACTGTGTGATCGCAGACCGAGCGCCACCACAAGGCAGGTCTCGAGATACGGAACAGCACTCGCCCCAGTTGTACGACGACTTTGCTAGCGACTACACTGACGAAGCCTTTCTCTCATTTGCCGAGAGACAGTTGGAATAGCCTTCAGCTAAGTCAATGGCTACGACCTAGCAAGGCGCCATTAGCCTTACATAGTTTGATAGTTATCGTATGAAATGTCTCATCAAGAACGATGTATACAACAAGGATTAAAAGTTAAGTAATAGCAGCTACGTACTTTTCTATATAACATTAATAAGTATCCTGTTTCAGACCTCTATCTAGCTTACTTGAGATTACGCGTGCCTTTCGGCTACTTCAGTGTGGCGTAGCTGTCTTGTTACGCCACAACACGTTCAAGTTGAATTTTAGTTTTTGTGGTGATCTCTGTTGAGACCACAGGTATACGACTCGATTTTAGAGTTCGAGAAGATTTAGTGCAGCCGCCTCAACTAGAGGAACAGACGCTGACCACTGGCCGTCAGATGCTGAACAGACACCACTGGGTTTATTCGTTTCTGTTCCGCCCTGGGTATTTCATTTCCCCAGTACCACCTATATCTAGGAAGCTTTCCCCTATCCGCCACCCGGGGAGGCGCCCGATGGGGGTACCAACAACCCCACACGGGATATATATATATATATATATATATATATATATATATATATATATATATATATATATACTAAGATGGAATCTGTTCTTTCGGACATGTCCGAAAGAACAGATACCATCGGTGACGATGCAGCTCGTTAGAATGAAATTACAATGAACTGAATGCACAAACAGTACCCGAACTCTTACGGGAATCGGCAACGCGCCGCGAGTTATGAGTATAATGGGCGGGGGCACTACGAATGTAGTGCAGGACAATACGCTGAGAATGTGTGTTTCGCGGGAGGCGCGCCAGAGATAAATCCCTGCAGTCGTGCTATCCTCTGTTTCCTCGGTGGCTCAGATGGACATTCCGCCGCCGGCAACCGTGCTGTGCGGACGTGCGGTGCGGCTGTGGTTACATGGTCGCTGCGAGCGGCTGGCGCTGTGTGGTGAGCGCGCGCTTTCTGCGTTAGTCATAGTCCACGATCACATTTCTAGAATGACATAATGGAACGGAAAACGCGACGCGATACTTTGAAGTTGATTTTCGATCCGAACTACTCCCGACCGAAATCTTACGAATTTGAGGCATTTATCGAAGAAACTTTTCAGATCAAAGTGGATGAATTGATTGGAATTTACCTGTCGATTGTCAGTCCGACTGTGTTCCTTAAGTTATCCAATTCTGACAAGTGCGACCAAATTGTAGAAGCATGTGGTGGGGTGGCAAAATTCAAACATTCAGACGGACACATAGGGCAGGTCACGGTTTCGCGTGCCGGAATGGGAATAAGAACGGTTCGAATCTTTGATCTGCCCTTTGAAATAACGCCCGAGGAGATTAACAACAAACTGAGAGACTATGGCGCCATTAGTAGCAATGTCGCCGAAAAATGTTCTAGCTTGCACAAGTATCCAGTATTAAATGGAGTCAGGCAAGTTAAGATTGACATGCTGAAACATATCCCATCGTATCTCTGGATTGGTGGATATCGACCGATCATCATTTACGATGGCCAGCCGAGAACCTGATCGGGTTGTGGTTCGACCCAACACGTCCGCGCGCAGTGTGTTGAACGGCTTGTGACGCAACTGCCGACTGGGGAGCGAGACCCACCTAGTCAGATGGCCACGCTACCCGCGACGTCGCCTCAGACATGTGTTTCGACAGACGGTAGTTGCTTATGCCGACGTTCCCGATGGTAACGTAGCCATGGATACTAGCAGCACAGAAGCTACAGGTCCAGCACACTCACAAGACGAGGAAACTGACAGGCGTGCAGAACAAGACCATGCTAAGACGGTAGAAGAAGGCATGTGCAAACCACTCGAAGAAGTCGGGCAACACAAAGAGCACACGGTTGCTACATCAGAGGATAATGACCAGCAGCCTACAACTGTTTCACCAAAGGAACGTAAGAAACATCGAATAGCCCCTCAAGGAGCAGCAGAAATCGCGCCACTCCTGCGTGTAAAGGCGAAACAGATGGGCCAAGAACTGGCGGAGACGACACAGGTGACTCCTCTGGAAGATCGAACAGCAAAAAAGAAGACCCGAAATGAGGACACTGAACCCGACCATGGAATCCACATTCCAGACGGTATAGCTAGTCCGAAGGACCCTCCACCTGTACCAAAAACAGACACGCGGGAAGTTACGTGCACGCAAGATTGGGCTGATGACATGGAGGAGCAAAGCCATGATGCAGAGATGGCTGACATACCACAACATTCAGGACGGACGGCACCCGACCGTCGACAAGATATGTCCACCAGGAAACAAACCACCATCAAAGACGCTCGTGCAGTAGATGATTATACCGACTTCTTCTAAGTAGAGCAAACATCCAATTTACCTGGCAAACAGTATCCCACCTGACACGGTATAGTCGAAATGACGCCGTTGCAGGCGTACAGATTTGCGATCTTGAATATAAATAAAATTAGCAGCACCCTCAATCTGAGAAATCTCCAAGATTCTCTGTACGTCGCTGATGTTGACATCTTAATACTGCAAGAAGTAACGGCTATCCGTTTGGACGACATCACTGGCTACAACGCCGTCATCAATCCTGGCAACGACAATAGCCTCGGCACAGCGATTTTGACTAAAGAGGGGATCCTACTTACAGACGTGACGAAACTGCCGAACAGTAGAGGTCTCGCTGTCACGATAAACAACACCAGGTTTATCAACATATATGCCCCGTCAGGAACCGGAAACAAGCGCCACAGGGCCAAATTTTTCAAGGAGGACATCGCCCCCCTTTTCGCGGTGCAATTTGAACAAATAATATTTGCGGGTGACTTTAATTGCGTGCTGAGTCCCAAAGATCAGACGCCAAATTTTAACAAATCTCTGGAGCTGGGGAACATCGTCAGAGAATTCCATCTGTTAGGTACTTGGGAACTAAAACATGGTGATCATCTAGGTTTCACCTATATCACCAGCCATTCTGCCAGTCGTATAGACAGGATTTACGCATCGTCCAATTTAAGGAGACACGTTTTACAGTCCGAGCTATGGCCCACTATTTTCTCTGATCATATCGCGTACATATGTACGATAAATTTAGAGAAACAAGGAACTTACAGGCCGAGAGGACAGTGGAAGCTAAACGTTGCTCATCTTTCGGATCATGGAAGTCACGCCGCCTTCCATACCACTTGGGCAGAATGTGAAAGGAAGTTCCACTTGTACGGTACGGCGCTGAATTGGTGGCTAAACTGCGCGAAGCCCGCAATAATAAAGACAATGAAAACTTACTCCCGTGAAAAAGTCGCCTGGCGGAAGCGAACATTACACTTTTACTTCAGCTGTCTGAGACACTTCTGCGTTCGAGATGCTACAGTCATAACAAATTATGGGCAAATCAACAGAATAAAAGCAAAATTGCTCACCCTGCAGAGACACCATGTCGAAGGCTGTAAAATACGAACGCGTTTGCAGAACGGTACACGAGAAGAAACAACATCGATGTACCACATCCTGCAAAAGAACAAAAGACAAAAACAGAAAATTCTGACGGAACTAAAAGCTTCAGACGGGAGACTCTTGACAGATCAAGCTGCAATACGAGACGGGATCGATCGACCCTTTAGTGAATTGCTGGCCAATACACAGACAGATGAAACCGCGCAGCAAGCTCTTACTGCTAGGACGACAGAGCGACTCACTCCAGAAGAAGCTGATGTGCTCGCAGCAAGAATAACGGATGAAGACGTCGAAGATGCCATCTCGAGGAGCCCAAAGAATAAATCACCTGGACCAGATGGACTACCCGCTGAATTTTATCAAACTTTTCGCGAACAGATGATTGCTAAATTGACACTCGTGTGCAATGAAATACTAAATGCCGACACTGACCTTCCGAAGGAATTCTGTGAAGGTACAGTGGTCTTAGTCCCCAAAACTCCAGGAGGCAAAACCGTGCAGAATCTTCGACCCATAACACTTCTCAATAGTGATTATGAAATCTTCGCCCGTATCATGATGCAAAGGTTTAATTCAGTTATTTGTACAGTGACAGGAGTTTACCAGACAAGTGTGGGAAAGGATAGATCGATATTTCAGACCTTATGCGACTACAGAGACATTATAGCGATATCGGAAGCCTGCAACATTCGCTGAGCTCTGATGTCGCTTGACTTTAAAAAAGCTTTTGATAAAGTTAATCATTCGTACCTGTTCCGGTGTATGACATCCATGCACTTCCCACAGAAAATTATAGCCTCCGCGAAAAACATATTGACGAATAACACGTCAAGAATCAGTGTAAACGGACAACTCAGTCACCCGATCAATATTCAGAGTTCGGTAAGACAAGGTTGCCCCATGTCCAAGACGATTTCGCGATTACGCTTAAACCTCTCTTAGTATCCCTGACTCGGCAACTCCGTGGACTACATATACACGGACAGAAAATCATATGTGAAGCCTACGTGGACGATGTAGGGGTACTTGTGACTGGCGAAAGCGAGGTGGAAACAGTACTTGATGTTGTGGCGACCTACGAACTGGCGTCAGGGGCTAAACTCAACCGCAATAAATCTGGTATTATGAATCTTGGTCGGGGTATAGAGATCAGAGCCGCTGGACGTATCAACACTGTGGAAAAAATAAAATGCCTTGGAATAGAAAATACGAGTAATATCCGCCGCACGGCCGCTCTATTATAGAAAATTACTTGCCACATTACGAGGAAGCATAAAATAACACAGCTCGCGTAATTTAAATGCAATACAAGAAGTGCAACTAACCAATACCTATATAAACACCAAAGTAAACTATGTTGCTCAAGAGCTGCCTCTGCCACGAACCATGGCATACCAAATGCAAGCAGCGCTTGGTTATTTTGTCTTCAGAGGTCAGGTATTTAAGGTTTCATATGATACCTTGACGCTACCGACACGCAATGGAGGGCTACCTCTGACAGACATCTACCTTAAAGCGCAAGCGCTATACGTTAGCAAAACTTATAAACAGTGGCCACGATCACCGCGGACCTTAGTGGCTCAACTCTTACGTGAAACCACCCCAGTCAGCAGAGATCCACCAATCGATGTGCATCACATCTCCCACGAGCTGTACCACTATAAACATTTTCTTGTGGAATAGAGCTATGTACGCCATAGAATACCGGAGAAGGGCATATATCAGGTTAAGGAGGTTTACAACACCTTGCTGGAAGGAAAATTGAGCAATCGAATAGAAAACAAGTTTCGACATTATAACTGGAAAAACATATGGGAAAACATATCTGACCCCCATCTACTCTCCAATGTGCGATCGGCGTGGTACCTCGCAGTCAATAGAAAAATCCCCAACATATCTAAATTGCACGTGATACGTCTGGCACACACACCTAACTGTCCCAGCTGCAATGTCGTCGACACTGAAGAACATCGCTTCGTCTGTGACGATGTGAAAGACGTGTGGAATCGCTTCAGGCAAAAACTAGCACATGTGCTCCGCACGTCACCTAACACGATTACCGACACACGTCTTTCTACCTGATGGCGTGCCATATCCTAACACTAAAAGAAGGTCAGTCAACTGGCTCAAAGGACTGACAGTCCATTACGTGTCAACGGCTATGACGAAGAGTGAAGCAGATTATTGCATGTACCTGATAACAGAACATCAAAAGCTCGAACGACAAAAGAAATACAAAGAAAATTACGCAAATTTCTTGAACCGAACTTTGTCTTACTGACAGAGCTGAAGAACGATCAAACGATATTATGTACAATCTCAGGATTACTTTTTTTATTTTTTTATGACGTTATCTATTAAGTTTCTCATTCATTTTACGCCAACAAGGTGGCTTTTTCGTTTAACCTTTGCCCTCGTGTAGCTGCACTAACAGGTTGCAGACGCAAACATGAGACGCCAGCAGGCTTAAGTACGCCTGGCTCTCCTATAAAAATCGCTCCCGCACGATGATGGAAGAATGTAGCGGACCTATTTTCTTTCCACAACCCCAAAAGAAGGGATTTTGTTTACCTGTATACATTTACTTCGTTGGTCAACTATCTCTTATGGGACAAATATAGCACAGAAAAAAAAGATGGATAGAGCCTCTGCCATGTAAGCAGAATATTCCGGGTTCGAGACCCGGTCGGGGCACACATTTTCATCTGTACCCGTTGACGTATGTCAATGCCTGTAAGCAACTGAGAGTGTTCATTTCATTGTAATTTCAAAGAATATTTGCCCACTGTTTTGCTTCGGTGATGGAGAGTCACGTCTATCCACAATGACAATTACAGCGTGTCAGTTATGTGAACGTCGTTCGATTTTGTAGTGGACAATTGGAAGGGGAAGACTCGCGAAAACAGTGTCTCTTATCGCGACCTGGTGGTCACAAGCGCCGGAGATACGCGACACCCTGTCAGTAGTGCAGCAACAGGGACGTCAACCCAAGTCCAATGTGGAGTGCATCACCACACACAAGGGCGTCCCCCCATGTACCGTTATCCCAGATGGAAGCCGTGACGTCGCTGGTGATGCAAGTACAGGGAACGATCTATTGATACGTAATCAGCATGGTCTGAGAAAACATCGTTCTTGTGCAAAGCAGCTATCTCTCTATTCGTATAAAGTAATGGCCGCTATCGACAGGGGATCTCAAGTTGATTCCGCATTTGTAGATAGTCGCAAAGCTTTTGACACCGTTCCTCACAAGCGACTTCTAATCAAGCTGCGGGCCTACGGGGTATCGTCTCAGTTGTGCGACTGGATTCGAGATTTCCTGTCAGGTAGGTCGCAGTTCGTAGTAATAGACGGCAAATCATCGAGTAAAACTGAAGTGATATCAGGTGTTGCACAGGGAAGCGTCCTGGGACCTCTGCTGTTGCTGATCTATATAAATGACCTGGGTGACAATCTGAGCAGTTCTCTTAGGTTGTTCGCAGATTATGCTGTAATTTACCGCCTAGTAAGGTCATCCGAAGACCAGTATCAGTTGCAAAGCGATTTAGAAAAGATTGCTGTATGGTGTGGCAGGTGGCAGTTGACGCTAAATAACGAAAAGTGTGAGGTGATCCACATGAGTTATAAAAGAAATCCGTTGGAATTCGATTGCTCGATAAATAGTACAATTCTCAAGGCTGTCAATCCAACTAAGTACCTGGGTGTTAAAATTACGAACAACTTTAGTTGGAAAGATCACATAGATAATATTGCGGGGAAGGCGAGCACAAAGGTTGCGTTTCATTGGCAGGACACTTAGAAGACGCAACAAGTCCACCAAAGAGACAGCTTACACTTCACTCGTTCGTCCTATATTAGAATATTGCTGCTCGGTGTGGGATCCTTACCAGGTGGGATTGACGGAGGACATCGAAAGGGTGCAAAAAAGGGCAGCTCGTTTTGTATTATCACGTAATAGGAGAGAGAGTGTGGCAGATATGATACGCGGTTTGGATGGAAGACATTAAAGCAAAGACGTTTTTCGTCGCGGCGGGATCTATTTACGAAATTTCAGTCACCAACTCTCTGTTCCGAATGCGAAAACTTTTTGTGGAGCCCAACCTACATAGATAGGAACGATCATCAAATTAAAATAAGACAAGTCAGAGCTCGAACAGAAAGGTTTAGGTGTTCGTTTTTCCCGCGCGCTGTTCGGGAGTGGAATGGTACAGAGATAGTATGATTATGGTTTGATGAACCCTCTGCCAAGCACTTAAATGTGAATTGCAGAGTAATCATGTTGATGTAGATGTACAGTTATCGAAGATGGCGTCCGTAACGTCAGCAGATGAAGATGTGAGTACCGTTATCCAAAAATGGCGGCTGTGACGTCAGTCAACTGCTTCCGATCCAGCATGCAGTTCAGCCGATAGAAGCACGGCATCATGATGAGGTAGGTATTATGTATATAAGGAAGACTCAGCAGCTGCTTAAGATCAACCATCGTCAGTCAGCACGAGGAAGCACCAATCAGGCCAGCAGAACTGGGGGAGGAATCAGCAGAAAATTAAATAAATACAGTGCTCCATTATTGTTATTATTATTTCTCTAACAGCAGCATCATTTTAAGCTGATGGTTATTCTTCCCCCTCTCCACCAGATGTATCCATAGAGTCACCATCCAACCTGTTGGGATCAGAACACCTGTCGAGGCCGACAGGTTCCAATCTGCAGGGGTCCACACCCCTGCCATCTGCAGATCCTCTAACGCAGCTCCTCAGCATGGTGGATTAGGATAATGAGACTCTATTGTCTGTGCTGCTCAATACTGTCAAGGGTGCAACATCCTACTGGGCTCCATCGTACGCACCGTCCATTGGGCGAAGTGCAAGAAACATTCCAGCATCACTGCAAGAACAAATGGCTAATCGGGCAGGTCTGGATGTTGTGCATGAGACGATACCAACCTCCAATGCAGCGCCAACTTTACTATTAGCCTCATGCTATGTGTTAATAGTTAGCGGTTCAAAATGTTTTCATCTACGAGAATTTGAAGTTTCACAAGACGGTATCTAGTCATCTGTGTTAGTGCTCGAAAACGTGTCGAAAAATATTAAAGTGCGGTTTTGAAAATACACGTGGGATGAACTCTGTCTCGCAAAATCATACATCAATAAGCATATGACTGTAGGATATTTTCTGTCCCAGGATCTCTACTGTGGAGGTCTAGCAGTGAGTATATTATCAATGTATGATCGTGCTACACTTAAGAGTTAAAATGCTGAGGGTCATAGTATTTACGTGGAGCACTCGACTGTTGATAACTTTTTCAATCTAGAATCAGCGATAACTAATGGTTCAAATGGTTTAAATGGCTGTGAGAACTACGGGACTTAACATCTGAGGTCATTAGCCCCTAGAACTTAGGACTACTTAAACCTAACTAACCAAAGAATATCACACACATCCATGCCCAAGCCAGGATTGAGGCCTGGGGCCGTAGCGGTCGCGCGGTTCCCAACTGAAGTGCCTAGAACCGCTCGGTCACAACGGCTGGCGCGATAACTAATACGATTGAAAGACAAAATAGATCGCTCCCATATGTTCAAGCCGCATACAGTGATATCATTTTGTTGCTTCATACATGTAGAAGATGTATACATAGAAGATATAGATCATTGTTTTATTACCTGTATAAGTGCAGTGCCGAAGTCTTATGCTATTCACCGAATAGGTGTGGAAAATGCTGAACTCAAATTTACTGATGCAATACCAGACTATTTCATTGCGCCAATAAATTAGTGAGATATACGTGAAGAATTCAAGGGATATAAGAAACAGCTATTTTCCAAATACTGTACTGCTGCTGCACCGATTGAAGAAGAAGTAATTAATTTTTTTTTTTTTTTTGATAATGCTATGTATAACTGCAGATCGTGAATGAAGAAATATATTTGTCATCTCAAATTTGTGTTTGTGTTATTTCTCTTGACAAAGTCACATCTGATTACGCTGCTGCACCGATTGAAGAAGAAGTAATTCATTTATTTTATTTTATTTTATTTTTTTTTTTTTTTTTTTGATAATGCTATGTATAACTGCAGATCGTGAATGAAGAAATATATCTGTCATCTCAAATTTGTGTTTGTGTTATTTCTCTTGACAAAGTCACATCTGATTACAGACATTTTCTTTTTTTATATAGCAGCCTATTTCACGCCAGGACCTAACACAGTAGGTATCATAGCAGGCTGGGTGAAGCACCCTCGCTACAAGGACTTTGTTGTAGGTGACTGGTCCTGCGACGATGAAGATATGGAGAAAAAGACTAAGAAGAATGGTGTGCTCCTCCCCGACAGCTTACGAGCTATAATTGTAGGTCCCTCCAACTGTGGCTAGATAAATCTCATCGCTCTACTAACTGACATTAATGGAGTTCGCTTCGAGCATGTGTACATATTCTCCAAAACATTTCAACCAAAGTATAAGTTACTGCAGAGAATATTAGATGTTGTAGATTGTGTAACGTACTGGGCATTCAGTGAAAGCGAAGACATCCCTCTACCTGAAGAAGTAAAGCCAAACACGGCCTTCATATTTGACGATGTAGCTGTTGAAAAGCGGGACCAGATCCGTAGATATTTCAGCTTTGGTCGTCATATGGGTGTTGACACGTTTTATCTGAGTCAGATATATTCCAGGATCCCAAAACAGTTGGTCAGGGATAACGCCAATCTCATTATAGCATTCAAATAGGACAATCTCAATTTAAAACACATTTACCAGTCTCATGTGGGGATAGACAAGTCGTACAGTGAATTTGTAAAGATATGTGCAGATTGCTGGAATCACTCAGAAAATGGGTTTCTTGTTATTGATAAAATTCTAAAACTGAATGATGGTAGGTACAGTCGGAATTTCCAGGAGTTCCTCCTTGTATAATCATACAAAATACGTGAATGCATGAGTATACTCTGCACCATAGATAAGTTCGCAAGCATGTCGGGTGCTCAGTCTGAGAGGTTAGGTTTACATAAACAAAATGCCCGCATCTATATTGATATGCAATTTCAAACTCTTGAAGCAAGACTCAACATACTCCGTAAGGCTGTAATGGAATTAAAGGACAATCAAAAAGTTTTTGCGCATGACCAACAACAGCTAGAGAAAAGAATTAGCGCAATTGAGGAGTAAATAGAAGCCTAGGTTCTTACTATTGAGTAGGTTGGGGAGAAGGATCCGGGAAAGAGGAAGAAGAACTAAGCATATATAAAGCCTCGCGATGTACAGAGCCAAGGTTACTATATCGACTGAGCATAAAGTCATTCAAGCGCGTATAGCCGTTCGAGAGAAATTACGATTGTTGATGATGGGACTTATGGAGCGGGAGCAAACACAGAGACATTTAAACTCGTTACCGAATCTCTCAGAAAGCCAGCATCACGAGACAATGACAATGTTGAGAACGATCCAATTGCTGACCTCACTAACCAGTACATGACAAGGATAGATAGAACATTCGGTATCAGAAGCAAGAAACCGTACATGCTTGGCTCTCAATCTATACGTTTAACCGATAACACAAAACGGATTGGGGATAGAGAGTATAAAAGAATACCTGGCATAATGAATCTCATCTTCCTAAGAGCGTCAAAAACTTAAAATACTCTGGCAGTGATAGCAAGGCGTATGGAGAAATACTACAGTTGACTGAAGTATATAAGAATGCAGATGGCACACTGAAAAGCCCACAAAGCAATAAATACACTAGCATTATACAAACTTTACTGAATGAACGACCGCAAAGCAATGGTGAAGGTCTTGACATTCAACATAAACGAGTGAGCAGTCAACCCATCCAGTACATATATAACAATGAAGTAGATGAACTAACAAATAGACTTCGGATGCTTCGGGTAACACAGCACATTCGAATAAGGTTGACTCAATAATTTCAGAACTTAGAGAAGAATCATCGAATACTAATAACAATAATAATAATAATAATAATAATAGCAAGTGTGGAAACAGTAGTTAACTAGCTGCACATACCAGCACGTAGAACATAGCCTCGCAGACATATGATGATTAGAGGACTGTATGACTTATGGCAGGTGGATCTTGAGGATATGGGTCATTAGAGTCGGGAGACTAAGGCTTTCAAGTATATTTTAATGGTCATTGAGATATATTCTAAATTTGCATGTGAAAACAAAGACAGGGAGAGATGTTACTGCGGTGTTCGAGCGTTTGTTGCAAACAGGAACGAATCGATGTTCAGATAACCTTCAAACCGATCATGGTGGAGAGTTTTACAATGAACGTTTCAAGACTGACGGAGCGATGCGGAATACACCACCATTCAACGTTTACCCACCTGAAAGCGAGTACTGTCGAGCGTCTAAACAGAAGAGTAAAAGCCCAAGCGTGCAAGCGATTTAATCTTCGTGGGTCATACAAGTGGACGGACATCCTACCGCAGAAAATAGCAAGGTATACTGGAACCAAACATAGTACAATAAAAACGAGACCAACTTGATGTTAGTGACAATTCACTCATTGAGTCGGTATATTTCCACATTAAAATGCTGCATCCACGTGAACAAGGATTTAATGTTGGTGACTTAGTACGTATTTCAAAGCACAGGACTGAATTTGAAAATCATACTTACCAAACTGGTCAGCTGAAATATTCAGTCTCCAAATTGCAGAGAACGAACCCCCGAACAAATATGTTAAAAGATCGCAAGGGTGAAGATATTGCAAGATGCCTTTACAGAGAGGAATTGCAGAAGGGCTCTGTACCAGATACGTTCCTCATCGAACGTGTAATAAGACGTCGTGGGAATAGAGCCCTATTTAAATGGCTGCGGTTTCCTTCAACAGGAAACAGCTGGATTGATCCAGACGAATTAGTATGTAATAGGATGCGTAGTCCTCAATCACCTAAGTAGTGTACAATGCATGATAGGAGACACCACAATAAGAGGCGGAGGTGGTATTCTCGACAAACTGCCGGCTGAATTACACATTCCGAGATGTAACTTCTGTGGACCTGGAATAAAGCTTGAGAAACGCTTGGCACGCGGCGTTAGTGGTGTTAACCTACTCAACAAAGCCTACCTGGGGCACGACCTAGCCTACGCCGCAAATAAAGATCTCTAAGCACGTCGCGTCGCAGACAGAATTTTAGCTGTTAGAGCCAGGGAAATAAGACGAAGAAAAGCTATTGGTACAGGTCAACGTGTGGCTACATTCGTTGTTGATAAAACCATGAGTGGTAAAATTAAGTTAGGCCTAGGAGTGATGAATTTCAAACGAATTGTGAAAGGAGCGCGGTTCGCTTTGGGGGAGAAGAAGAAATCAGGCTGCCTGAAAAACAGCATTCTCACATCGATGTGTGCAGCGAAGCACGCAGTGATGAGTAAGAAGAACAACAAGAAGACGCGTAGTATTAAACCCCTTCGCGTTCTACCTTTACCCAAGACATCAGGCGGAATTATTCCGTTCCTCGTTCCAGCCCCTGTGGCTCTATCAGCAGTAGGCTCACTCACAGGAGGGGCTGCGGCTGTAGCCAAAACTGTCAAGAATCCTCGAAATGCCCAAGCGGAACTAGAGGAGGCAAGAAAGCATAATCGTGTCAAGGAAGCTACAGCCATTGGAAAGGGTCTATACTTGAAACCGGACAAGAAAAGACTTGACCTCTTCATAAAGAAAAAAGAAAAGCCCGTTAGCGATTCTAGCTGATCGAGCGCTCACGAATAAAGATCTCCTTCAGGTTGTTAAAGAGAAACTATTCATTCTAGGTTTCCGTGATGTCTTTATGCGAGATACATAACCGAAGAAAATGTGGCGAACTAATGAATGAGCAATTGAGAATTTAGATGTTGCAGGTGGTCCAGCAACATATTGGGTCTCACATGTAAAGAAAAGTGCGAATACAGGTTATTATTTTGATTGATTTGGAGATTTACAGCCACCTGAAGAATTGCAACAATACTTCACGTGCAAAAGACTAGTCTTGTACTATTTTCAGCAATATCAGGGCTTAAACGCTTACTAGAGTGGTCATCTATGCATCATGTTCCTCCTCATATCATTGATGAAACACTATCTAAAACCACACCAAAGATAGGAGCATGTTCAACATCCAGGACAGTTGACGTATATTAGAGCCATCATTGAACGTGCCCGCATCAGTTGAGGTTTAGATACAATGTCGTACACTCTGACATTAAAAGAACGAGTGTCTGTATTACGAGCAAATTACTTTCCACCAGTTCATTTAAGTTCTGGTGATTACAGTATGGCATTGAATGCTCTGGAGACATATAACAGCATCCAAAATATCACAAAGGTCAACAATAAACTGCATCTGGAAATCGACAGTAAGAAGGAAATTCTATAAATACAACAGGATGCCTACGACACTGATGATTAAAAAGCTCGCCGCGCAAAATTAACCGAGCGGTCTCAGGTGCTGTAGCCATGGACTGTGCGGCTGGTCCCGGAGGAGGTTCGAGTCCTCCCTCGGGCATGGGTCTGTGTGTTTGTCCTTAGGATAATTTAGGTTAAGTAGTGTGTAAGCTTAGGGACTGATGACCTTAGCAGTTGAGTTCCATAGGATTTCACACACATTTTTAAAAAGCTCTGGAAAGGGAATTGAACTACACGGAAACATCAATACGCTTAAATCTGAACTACGAACAGAGAAGGCGAGGATTGACTTTAGGCAGAAAAATTCAATAGGTTCACTGCTAGGTTTTGCAAAAGAACGTGTTTTGGTGAAGGATTCCAGTAAATTCTACGCATCAGATCAGGCAGTGGATATACTACCATTCAGCACAATCCACGTTGAGTGTAATATAGCTACAAACTCATATCTCAACGACAAGTTCATTCACTCTATTTACGGATTCTTCGCCACAGTTGTAACGGGGTATAAGGCAGTTCAGGCCCCCGCAAACACGATATACCTGCCGGTGACAGTTGAGACATTGGCTACCCCGAGCTACGTATTGTGGATCAGAATAATCGCCTTGTCGACTTTCGGGGTGATGAAATCATTGTACGTCTGCATCTAAGACAAGATGGGGGTAAGGTATAAAGCTAACACGCAGAGCTCACAGTCAGTCAGTGTGCCACAGAAGTGCAAGGTGAGAACACCCCTTAATTTCGATTTCATTACTTCAATTGGCCTCAAGCCGCGCGATGACGTAACTCAACGTACCGCAGTCAGTGCAGTATGATGATCGTATTATACGTCATGAATTCCACTCACATAAACCCTACGCTTCAAGCAAATTTTACAAAAATGAAGAAATTAGGACTGTTATTCAACATCAGGACGCTTTAATGCTATCTTGCAAGAGTTTCTTACATCTGGACTGTACATTTAAGAACAATGATGGTGCTACGGTAACACTCTCGAAGCTGTCACGTAACGCTCTAGCATTCCCGTTTCAAGAGATGTGTTATGAACTTAATGGAATAGAAACCGACCGCACACACAATGTCGGGCTAACGTCAACCCTTAAGACCTACGTTTCGGCCTCAACCTCCGATTCGAACCTCTTGTAAAATGCAGGCTGGTTCATAGATGCACCAGATGTCGGATACACCCGATTTACTGCGTGCGTGCCTCTAAAAATGCTTATGGGTTACTCTGAGGACATGCAACGAATTATTATGAACGCCAAACAGAAAATTATTTTGGTGCGGAGTGCAAGTGACGCCAATTCATATAATTAAACAGCGTCAGGGGACGTCTAAATCAAGATTAATAGCATACTATGGAAAATGCCCCACATCAATGTTGTTGACGAGGAACGCTTGAAACTTTTTAAAGTTCTGAATGCAGGCACTTATCTGCCGCTAACGTTCCAGTCATGGGAGCTTACCTAAAGCATCGACACATATGTAGGCTATTAAAAAATCAGTTCAATTGGAAGTACCTCGGTTCATCAAACTTGCGTTTCAGACTCAAAGGAGGAGAGATGTATCAAAAGTCTCAAGTGAATTTGACCACTGCAAGTTAACTAATGCCAGAGTCTACTTGATTTCGGAATATTACCCATACGAGAATAAGTGGGACAGCAATGCACACAGCCTAGCATTTGACATGTATGCAAGATTCCGTGCATCTTACTATGAAGGACTTGAAAATGAGGGGTGCCTATTCAGTCCACAGAATTCCAAGAAGTTGGCACCAATAATCGTGACTGACTGCTCAAAACAGAATGAGATAATTACATCAGGACTGGTAGATGTACGGATTGAATTTTAATGATCAACAAACTTCCCAGATCACATGGCAGCATATGCTCTATTTCTGCGTTATCACGTTGTTAACTATTGTCCACTCACAGGTGTTGTACAGCGACTTGTATAAATTAATAGGTGCTGTGCCAGCTCCAGCACAGTTCACCATGTTGCACCAGGGCGTAAGGATCGTAGCTGACATTCAAGATTTCTATTACAACGAACACAAGGCATTCATAATTAAAGACTGTGCAATAATAGCCTTTACACAGAGTGCTAGAATAATAGCAACATTCGCAACAAGCATCGCATCGCCAAAACCTTTTTAGGATGTGCAGTGAGTTAAAACAAGGAAAAGTGCAAAGTGACTAACACGTTTCTCTCATGGACACCACTGGGACGATCCTGAAATACCTTATAAAAAAGGATGACATAACTTCAAATATTCGATCATCCTGAGACCATCAACTATTCGTATTTCAATGGCAAGGAGAAGATCGCATGGATGCAGCGAATTTTCAAGATTGCGTCTATTCATGACCTGGAACCCTACCAGTGCCCTGCTATCCATAAGCTCAACAAGATGTATGAATATGTATCTCCTTATGAAAATGTAAAATTACTTTTAAGTTGGATTATTGAAAAACAATGGATTTTTACTCAAATTCTGTGTTTTTTCTTTCTTTCTAGCTCCTACTTAGATAGCACATAGCTTTATTCAAGGAGAGATAATTTCAGCAATGTCCTTGGAAGTGGGTACGATCACGTCCCACCTGTTCTCAGAAAACTATGAGTGAAATCCCATGCAATGATTAAATATTTTTTATCTTCCATTTTAAACTTCACATCCTTAATAGCACTCATCTTCAGCAAAATTAATAATGCAATAGGAAATAGGGGATAGGTGTTTTTTTTTAAATAAGACCAACAAAGACTTTTTTCTTTGTTCATTCAGTTCACACAAATACAATATAGTTTTTGAGATATAATATAGTATTCTTGAGGTACAAATTGACTCTGTTGTCCACTGCAGAAATACCTTTTATTTACACACTACAACATTAACACTGGTAGTAATTTTTTTTATAAATATACACTAAAAACTAATGCAGAGGTACTTCCTTTACTACTACTACAACTAACGTCCACAGCCTCAGTAACATAGCTTTTACAATAATTCTGATGGTCTGTATACACTTAGATTATAATTTCAACAGTCCATAATAGCAAAGTTTCTTTTTTAATATCAATTGTGAAGGACTCTAAACTATATATACAATTAAAAACTATTCTAACTTGAATGTGTAACGGCAGGTGAAAAGCTATTCTATTATAACATGCACATGGTGCATAGATATACATATTTAAAGGCCACATATATTCTGAATGTGAACAATTTAAATGAATATACAAGTATTTTTGATTTTTATTTTTTTATTTTTTCAAACTTTTTCATTATTTTTCTTTCTTTTTTAACACACACATGGTGTGCATGTATAATTATATTTTCTTTTCCAAACACACTCCCTCTGTATACACATGTGTTCATTGTACACAAAATAATATTTACACATACACACACACAAACGCACACACACTCACACACCACACACATACACACACACAAACGCGCACACACACACACACACACACACACACACACACACACACACACACACACACACACACACAAATTTACTCAGGCATTTTCTCTCTCTCATTCTCTCTCTCACTCAATGAGAGTCCCCCATCCCTTCTCTCACTACAAGTGAATGGTATGAGGATGGGAGAGTTTCGACCCCCTCATCACAAAAGACCCTTTTATCGTCATGTGGCGACAGACCGATTATAGAATGCAGCACGGTGTACACCTCATGTCCACTCGATCGAATACTGGTCTCCTGTCCCAAATGCGTTGGGTGCGGTTCAGCCCCACGAACACAGGCACTGCAGTAGTCTTCGCTACAGATGGCTCTCAATGCCATACGATGCACACCCTTAGCGCGCCTCTGGGTGGCACCTTCCAATGTGCGCCATGCATACATTTTTGAGCATAGACCTACAAACTCTACAATCGGCAATCCATTAGTCTCGTCCTTCATAAAACCGATAACCTTCTTATTCTGTGGTATAATAGCATACGGATTATTGGCCATGTATGAGGACATGTCGAATTCATGACTGTGCCTCCTCATTACTTCATATGGATTGCAGTTCTTCACCCAATAGAGGAAGGTATATGTATCCATATAAAGTAATTTAGGATCTGCAAAATGAGTTTTCGCAAACTCATAATGAAAGTGGTACATGTGGAGTTTGGGGAGGTCTAGTATACACATCCTCACATAAATAGGCTGCATAAACTCTACTGCAGGCTTCGCCATCTCACAGCAAGAAAGTTCTGGTTGAATATGGTGACCTGCTTAAAATTTGGTCTGGCAATGCATTTCCATACGCCATAACGCCCATGCCATTCGATTCCAATCAAATATCTCGTCGTTCCCTCAAATTCTCCATTGTTTTACTGAAAATTGAGTAATTTACTAATTTATAAAAATCTTTCTCAAAGTCACTCGTCATGGACGTTCTCTGTCTCGCATTCAAATGAATATACTCCTTCAACCAAGGGGACTGCTTGAAGAAGATAGCCTGGGTAAGTCTAACCAGCTCCATACCAAATTTGAGGCACTGCCGGAGGTTATAGTGATGAATAATGTATCTCCTGTTATCCTCCAGTGTTGTGATCAGTTTTGGTGCGGAGCCACGTAGCACAACTATAGTAGTTGCTCTGTACACAGCGGCAAATTGGCATGCACATAATGTAGACTAATAGGGTATGTGAGTTCTGCCTCTACCACATACCCTACATGAGAATCAGCTGCAATGACCAGATGATTTTTCCACCTAATCCCTTGCATTTGTCTTCTGGCACCCATCGCAACTCATCCATCGCCAGTGATTGCTGCATGGTGTGCCCGAATAAGTTATTCATGTCAAGATACATTATATAACTCGAATCAAGGGACGTATTGAACCTGTTACCCATCTGCTGGTTATTTGCCTTTGTGTTTCTATGGACACATTGGCAAAGACACTCCCCCGAAGGATCTCTTACTCAAGTAAAAGAATCGTGGTAGCACAGGTCAATAATTCAATGCTACAGTTCATTTTCTTGAGCAGAGCATCCTGAAACAACCCAGGTGCCGCGTAATAAAAGGCGGGATCCAGAGAATATGTGGTCATGCATAACTCTGGAATTTCTTGAAAGTGTCCGCAAGCAAGTGCATGTCTGTGTCCATGTAAAGCCGTGCATACTCACCTAAAGTGGAAATACTGAATTCCCGTCAGATATTCATGTCATGCTCATACTCTGCATCTTTTATGGTATCGCCTGTAAGGTTGCTGGAGGAGGCAGTTATGTCAGGTATCCTGGTTTCGTCGAGTTTCGCCATACTATCCACATACTCATATGGGAAAACCCCCTTCCTAGTGACAAGTTGAAATTTTTCCTTGGTGGGAAATGCAGCTCATGTGATATGCATATCCCCCGAGGTAGAGTTTCAACGAGTTTCTGGCGTGGCACCTGCATAAAACGTAGCGTATCAAGGAAGCGGAGCATAATTCTTGACGTCATTCATCTGGAGTATTAGATGTATTTCTCCAGGCTCTCTGGTGGGACCTGATCTTTCTCCAAACCGAAATCAGCCAAGTGCTCAGCTAGAAAGTGAGTGTCATACCCACTTAAACTGAGGAAGAAAAGGGTATGTGTCGTGATAGCTGGTGCTTCAAATTGTACGCATTGTGAGTTGTGCTATGGAACTTCCCCATAAGATGACAGTGGCCCCTACGATTCGTCTCTGCTTTTCTGTCTAACGGAAGCCCACAAATATGACAACCAGTCACATTATTATACAAATCTTCATTGTCCTTCGATTTGGTCAATGTAAAGCTTATCGGCCTCCCGTGAAAATTTTTCGAGCTTAGTGAGCAACCAAACTGCAGGACGGTCCCTGACAAAAGATTTGTAGCGTTTAAGACTGGAGTCATAGGACGATGCTACTTGATATGCTCCCATGCATGATACGTTTTTCTCTGTAAAGGTGGTGTGTGAGGCTGTAGGGTCACCTTCACAGTGTGTCAAGGGGGCGAGGAGGCATTCATAGTCAGCGTACACTACAAACGAGCATCGCTCCTGGTTGTAAGCATTAATGAACTTTATGAATTTGTTGTCCTCAGTAAGTATAATAACACGTACCGGGTCCTTGGAAGCACAGTCTACTAGAAGCGTCGCTAATAATGTGTCTGAGGAGAAATAATTCAGACACCTTAAGCAAATATGCTTTTTAGACCTCTCGTTATTCACTTGAGAGAATAGGACTCGGGACATGTCTTTGATCGAAACATAGTGATACTTACCACCTTCAGAGAAGAGTAGCATGTTTACATGCAATTCACGCTCACCTGCCAATTTTGAGAAATGGAGGGGGCTGACGACAATATGCTTGTCTTGCTCATATGACTTGCATTATTTCTCGAGGCCATAACCATGAACCGATATTCCAGTGTTCTGTGCCTACAATTTAGGTATGTCCTGGATCTTGACGGAGAACGCTATACCATCAAAGTTATAACACCCACGAATATTATCATATACTGTTCGGATGCTCAAGATGATCTCTGTAATTACAGTTTCTTTTGCAAGCCAGGATTGATCATGCAAAACATGATCCTTTCAATTTTCGACATTAATGCATGCCCTCTTGTTAGCTATATATGTAGGAAGCTTGATATAGCTAGACCCTCCATTTATCAGATCGTAGATATGAGTATAGATGTCCAGGTGTAGCATTCTGCTGTGTGATTTAGCTAAGCCTTACACTTCCAACTCAGAAAAACGACCCAATATAGCACTGAAGGTGGATTAACGAAACCACTCGGCGATTGATGCGTTCCACGTTATCACGCCATTTCCCTCCCCCCCCCAAACCCCCCCCCCCGCCCTCAAAGATAAGAGTTGCCTCTTCAACAGCTGACTCAACTTTAGGAGGGTGCGAAAATTCGATGCAAAGCACCACACTGCATTTAATGGCGGGATACCGCGGATCATTGACTACCTTGACAAGCTTCGTTTCCATGATAGGAAGCCATGCACTTAGAAAACCAACAGGGTCACCGTATCGTCGTCCTGGGTTTCCGATCCTCATGAACGAGATTCGCTCCTCAAAAGTGTCTGCAGTCACCGAGTTCTCTAACTGCGGTATAGTATCACTGACCTGATGCTCTTCACTAAAAGAACAGGAGAAGAAAGTACCACTAGCAATGGGTTGACTGTTATTACTACTACTGGCACTATATTGAGCAGGTGATGCCGTCTGCTGTACGCGGTCGGTGGGAGAGGCGGGAGTGTCAGGCCAGTGGGAGCATACCGGTCTAGCAAGAGGCGGTGCGTAGTGTATAACACTGGCCCAGGACTGCGGATTAACCAGTCCGCCGCCGCCACCAGTGGCTGAGGCGTCGGCGGTCGTCTGGTGCCGCTGCCCGCCCCCAGCTCCACAGGCGACCAACGACGCGCAGGTCCGGGCGGCCGATAGCTTCGCTGTAATGGGTGCGACACACGGTTCAGCTCGTCGTGCTTGGGTTTTTATTATAAAACGCCGCGCCCCGACACGCACTACGGCCATCTGAGGCTTCACCTTGGTGAAAATAATAACAATAATAATAATAATAACAATAATAATCATCGAGTTATAGAGCGTTCTTAAGTAGACTGATATGGGAGTATGAATATTAAATCTATAATAATAGTCAGCTTCTTTCTTCTCAGACCACGGCTCAATCACAGCTGCCTTCGTTATTGACATCAGGGTCAAATTCACCATCCGGCTCAAATTGCGCCTGAATTGGCGCTTCCCGCTAAATATATGCATTTAATTGGTCGAGCTGATCGAAATCACCAGTAGCAAGAAAAAATTAGAATTAGAGAAAATGTTGGAAAACAAAATTAATTACATATCGATAGAATGGACTCTTACACAGGATAGATTCCTCGTCCCCCTGAAGAAGAGCATTACCTAAATTACACGGTTGGAACGCACATGATTCATCTACTACAACAACAATGAAGTATACCTTATATTATGGTATAATGACAGACTGGAGATATTAGGGAAACAGAAAAATAAATTTAATACTCACGTTTTATAGCTGAAGGGGTTGGATTACCTCTTCCCAGCGAAGAATGCTGAAATGATGAGAAAAAAGAAATTCAATTTCAAGGATGAAGAAAGCAGTTCTGTACTTGTAAACAGGGTTTCACATGCCAAATAATACTTATATGAAAGTAATAACTTACGTTGGACCTCGTTCAGGCGTGGGCGCTCACCCCTGAAGTTGGCTTAAGTTCGCTTCATGATGGATGAGACACAGGCTGTATCGGAATGATGGTGAGCACATGAATGTTGGTGTTTAAATAGGATCCCGAGCGTCCTCCTACATCACCAAGACGCTAGCTAATGGGACTTGAGCTTCTTGGGGTGAGCCCACTAGCACACTTGGTGGGTGGAAGATGAACTATTCAGATGCATCCTAGACCTCGAAGAGACCTGAGTGTCTGGTAATTTAAAGCGAAAGAATTGATACTATTTGGAATACACGCCGAATGCTATTGAATCCAGCGTCTGGATCTGGAGTCATTACGAGCTCAGCTGTGGACAATGCAATTAGAAATATTCTGGATAAAGGAAGGGAAGTATTTTTATTGCATGTCGCTCAAAGTCTGCGATTTCCAAGGGTGAATGTTGTATGAGGAAAATTGTAGGTTCAGGTGGTAAGACTAGTTTTTCTTAGGAATAGAAAGTCTTAAGGTGATAAAACGGGGAATTTTAGTATTTAGGAATGTTGTCCAGCGGAAAAAGACGAAATTTAAAAAGTTTTCGCTATTGGCGGCTTATATGAGCGATGAAAGCTTACTAAATTATTCTAGCGTGATGATGGAAAACTTTTATATAGAAAATGCGTAATGTTATATATTTTCAATTCTTTAGAGATGGAATACGTGTTTAATAGATGCCTTGTTAAGTATGGAAACGTTGTTAAGCGTAAGGAGGGAAGAGCTTTGACCTGAGATGATAAAATGGAGAATTTTGGAATTTAAGAGAGATGTGGAGGGGAAAAGATGAAATTTAAAAAATTTTGCGCTATCGACGGTATATATGAGGGCTGAAAGTTTACTAAATTCTTCTAACATGTTGATGGAAAAAGAATTTTAAGTAGAAATCTAAAGTCCTCTATCTTTCGAACTCTGTAGAGCTGGAAATGTTTCTCAAAGGTCAACATCGTGGTAGAATGATAGATACAGTGAAATAATAATAAAGCAATGGAAAGATAAAGTTCAGAATGTAAATTATTATTATTCGTCTGCCAGGCATGTAACAGGATAATGGAAAAAATATTCTTCAAATTCATAGTTATAACTTTTGTAGTGAAGTGTTATATGTTTGGAACTCTGTAGAGATGAAGTACGTGTTTAATAGTCTTTCAATGCTTAGAAATGTTTTCTCGATGTTATTAAGTGTATCAATTGAAGGAGCTTTTAAGAACATCTGCGTGGTTCCTGTTTGGGGACGTCTGGCGTATGACGACCCTGCCAGACTTCGTGTGATGCAGGCGTGTGACGCTGACGGGCGTGAGTATTCTTAGAGAAAGTGAGAATGTCTGTGTCCAGCAGACATCAGTGGGTGCCGGACTTCGGGTGACGCAGGTGTGTGCACCTAGAGGGGAGAGTATTTTTAGAGAAAGTGAGAATGTTTGTGATTGGCTGACGTCAGCGGGTGTGAAAGTAGGATGGTTGGCTGTGGTTCGTTTTATCAGCGTATGACTTATACTCACGTACAGCCAGATGACAATGTGACTTACCGCAAAATGCTGTAGTAGCAACAACTAGGTCACTTGCCTCTTGTGCAAAGCATGACCATATTCTTTGTATGTTCAAGCATTAATGAAAGTATGTAATACAGCTATCGATATCTCAAGCTCTTGTGGTGGTAACACGAAACTAATGATGTAGGTAGATAATAAATTTTAACAAATTTACAGACATTTACAGAAACTTTAAGAAATTTAAAGAAATTTATAAAAATTATATTCGAATTGAAAGTAAGCACTTAGAGCAAAATTCACGAACATTTTCCAAGAGGATGCCGAAGATACTTGATGGTGGTACTGCTTATAATTATTTAAATAAAAACTTATGTTCAGAGCTGAATGAGTGCATGTATTACAGCTATCGATATGTCAGACTCTTGTGGTGGTAACACGGAACTAATGTTGTACTTAGATAACAAATTCAAACAAGTTTAAGGAAATTTATAGAAATTTAAACAAATTGAAAGAAATTTATATAAATTATATTCGAATTAAATGAGCAGCCTCTAGTGGTGGTGACACCATACCAACTCCCCTCAGCAAAATTTTCCAAGAGGATGGCTAACACAATTGATGGTGGTGCTGTACCTAATTGTTTAAATAAAGACTTATGTCCAGTTCCTAGGAAGAGGTTAGTTAGGTTAGTGGAGGTAGCCCAACTGCCCTTTCTTTCCCACCATTTTCTTAGGTTAGTATAGGTGGCTCAGTTGTCCTAACTTCCCACCAAAATTCAAACTTCTTGCGAGTTCATAGGATGGGGTGACCTATGTTAGTTTAGGTAACCCAATTGACCTATCCTCCCGCCATTTTTGGATAACGGTACTCGCATCATCTGCTGACGTCATGTGACATTACGTACTTGCGTCATGGCCGCCATATTAGATAACGGTACATTGGGGTTACGTCCTTGTTTGGGGTGACGGCCACCATATTGGATTTGGGGTGATGTCAGTGTTGCCCCACTACTTCTTTCTCCGATTCGTGCTGTCATTGGGCATTTCTCCTGTTACGGTGTAAAGAAGCCAACCGCAAACACTTCTATGGATTGCAGAAAGCGATGGGAGGTTGTAACAGCCACCAAGTTCTTGTGGTGGTACCATGCGCCTTCTGGTTTTGGCAAATGGGGAGATTCTCGGGTATCATCATCTTTGTGTGTCAGATACGGGTCTGGAGAACTCTGAATTCCTCAGCTGGCGCCAGTGAGTACCACCAGTACTGCTCAGCGCATGCTTCAGCGAGCGTAGTCCAGTGCGGCGCTGGATCATTATGTGTCACACGGTGTGCAGAGTTTTCCTTTGGTTCTGGGTATCGACGACGGAATAAAACTCAAGGTCAAGGCGCGCTACGTGGCGACAGGGTGGATATCAACTATGGGGAAATAGTAGCCAGCAGCCTACGTCTCGAGAACTTGTAGCATCTTAGTCATGTAGGGCTTCCTCAAGTACATTAGATAAGACTGAATCGGTATGTACATCCCTTTTCTGAAGGATACTCCATGAAAACAAACGAAATACATTGTAACACTTCCAGCGGCTTCGATGGACCTCTAGGAAGTATTAATAATCAACCAATCGTGAAAGATCTGGAGATAAGTTATCCTTATCGGCGCTCAAACAAAAGCAAATGTGTGAATTCTAAGAGAGCACAGTGTCGTTACTGTATGTTTTTATTATCAGGTGAGAAAACGCAGTTGTGAAAAGGTAAGAATTGAAAGTAGCCCAAATCTATTAAGAGGGATCGTAGTGCCACTGTGATGGAGATTTGCCTTGGGGTCTGGGTATCGAGGACGGTATAAAACTCAGTGTCAAGGCGCCCTCCGTGGTGCAATCAACCATTTCAGAAGGCTAGAAATTTATGGAGAATTTGGGACTTATTTACTCCTTGTTGCCAAAAACAGAACGTATTCAGATTATTTAGAGGTGTTGTATCGTGCCGCGATGTCATCGCCGCAGACGTGAAAGAACTACTGGAAGGTGATCAGAGATAAGTATTCCAAAAATAAAACATCCGTAAAGCAGATAAGTGACACACTAAAGGAAACAGCATCTAGCACTGTAAGGGCAGATGTCACTGGGCAACAATGAAAATGTCTCTGGCTTAAGAATAGTAAATTTACATGTATTTCCATCTGCTGAATTCAAAAATCACCATAAAAATGACAGATTTGCTCTTGTTTTGAAGATAAAGTGACATTTCATTTTTTGGGGTTTCTTTTTTTTTTTTTGGAGTTGTCAAACCTGTGAAATAACAAGACACAAATTGTCTTCAGCTGTCTGTAAGTCATAAACATAGATACTGTTGCTGTGACTGTGAATGACATGTAGTTTCTACTCATGTTAATGCAAAATTTCTGATTCGAGAGTGCTTTTTTAGTGTAAAATTTCTAAAAATGCCACGTAAAGGTGTAAATATGGTGAATAACTTTTGTTATATTTGTGGTGAAATAACATTTAACTCACAGAAACGCAATCTGACGCCTCTTGTAAGGACTGCCTATCAGTATTATTTCGGTATGAAAGTAGGCGACCAGGATAAGTCTTGGGCTCCACATTTATGTTGCAACGCATGTTCAGCTACACTGCTAGAATGGCTGAAAAAGAAGAAACGATCTAAGGCTTTCGCTGTGCCTATGATTTGGCGGGAGCCTTCAAACCGTACAGATGGGTGGTATTTCTGCCTGACTCCACCTTTAAAGGCAGGATTGTCTATGAAGGAAAGGAGAACAGTTCAGTACCCGAATCTTCCATCTCCTATTCCACCCATTCCACATTCGGATAGTATACCAGTTCCTACTCCACCCCAAAAAATTGTGTGTTTGAAGTAGAAAATGAAGACAGTGTAGAACAAAAAGATCCAAACAAGCCTTCCACATCCCATGACCCTGATTTTGAGGGAGAAGATGATAAACCGCACAGACTGAGTCAAGTGCAATTGAGTGATCTCATTAGAGACCTTGGCCTGTCAAAGGAGAATGCAGAAATTCTTGGGTGTCGACTACAGTAATGGAATCTTCTCCCAAGTGATGTGATAATCTCGCAGTACAGAAAACGTCACATGGAACTGCTTCCTATTTTTGAGAAGAAAAATAATCTTTTTGTTGACTGCGACATTAACGGCTTGATGAAATCATTGAATTTGAACCATGATCCAACTGAATGGAGGCTATTCATAGACTCCTCCAAGCTTAGTTTGAAAGCTGTGTTACTTCACAGCGGGAACCTTCTTTCATCTGTTCTGTTGGCCCTACTGTTCACATGAAGGAGACATGTGCAAATTGACAGCTCTCTTGGACTCAATTAAATATCATGAATACAAATGGAAAATCAGTGGTGATCTATAGGTCATTGCCATACTCTTAGAAATGCAACTGGGTTACACAAAGCATTGCTGCTTCTTATGTAAGTGGACAGTAGAGATAGGAAATTGCATTATATTAAAGAAGACTGGCCTGCAAGAAATCTTCACCCTAGCGAGAAAAATGTCGTTGCCAAGCCTCTCGTGGACCCAAAAGACGTTCATCTTCCATACCTGCATATCAAGCTAGGTTTGATGAAAAACTTTGTCAAAGCTATGAACCGAGAAGGACGGGCCTTTAAGTACATAACAGAGGAATTTTCGAAATTAAGTGATGCAAAAGTTAAGGAAGGCATTTTTGTCGGACCACAAATAAGAGAACTTGTAAAGGATCCTGCATTTGACCATGTTTTGGAGGGGAAAGAAAAGGAAGCTTGGGAAGCTTTCAACGGTGTTGTTCACGGATTCTTAGGCAACAAAAGAGACGACAACTAGAAGCATTTGGTGACAGTGCTCCTGCAAAAATACCGTAACCTTGGATGCAACGTGTCCCTTAAGATCCATTCTCTCCTCTCCCACCTAGACTTTTTCCCTGCTAGGTATGGAGCTGTTAGTGATGAACATGGTGAGAGATTCCATCAGGACATTTCTGTTATGGAACAAAGATATCAGGGCCGTTGGAATGAAGTAATGCTTGCGTATTACTGTTGGTCTTTGTGTAGGGATTCTGCGGAACTCAGTTACAAGAGGCATGTTAAAAGACGATGAAATCAATAGGCCACCACATGATTCTCTTCAGACACGACCATCTGCAAAGTTTTTTCCAGCATTTTATTACCAGTTTAAAAAATGCACTTTCATTGTTGTTAGCATGTATGTAATTAAAATGTATCATTTTCTCTAAATCCGCTAATATGTAATACTTCCACCTTGCGTATATCATAGAAACTAGAGCAGATAAAAATTTTTCATTGTCATATCCGTTTTTCTCTACCCAAAATTAGTAGGAATTGCCTCATGAAGTGCTCGAAACATTCTAAAATTATTTTTTTGTTGCGCAGTGTGTATGGAGAACCAGCGAAAAGATTCGGATTTTTTATTATTTAATTTATTAGACTGGTGCTTTAACAATGATCAAAATCGAAATCAGTCTAGAAATACGTTTAAAATAATATCCTTTGGCCATTTGTGCTTGCCACGCCTCCTTTTCCCGTACAGTGATCTACAAATCTCTACGCTAGACATTTTTTGTTCTAATGTTTCGGTCACGCAATCTAAACGAACTACAGAGGTGCTAACAGATAAAGAAATTGATAAGTTATAAATATATTATGAAAAAGCCATTATGAACGATGTACATATTGTGAAAGCCATGTATGAAGCAATGTGGCATATACTCTTTTACAAACTTCGCACACATGTGAATACTCAGAACTTCCTCTTATATATCGTCCTTCAAGTATCTTCAGACAGACTCCGGCGGAAGGCCACACATCCGTAAGCAACGTTTGCCACTTGTTTCAAATGTTATAAATCCAACTTTCTGATACCTAGCCAATCAGGAACCACTGAAATGATGCGTACATGAGAAAACAAAATACGATTGATAGCTGTACACCTTATATGGAATGCGTTGACCAAAAAAGTATTTGTGCCCTCAAATCATATGGAGAAAACTGTATGTAATGCCTCGTGATACCTGTCTAGTGTTTAATAGTCCATAAGTAGATAGGATTAAGTGCCTGCAGAGATTAGGCTTCCATACAGGTGCGTTCACACTGAAGATGCTCAGAAACATTGATGAAGCACGACTTCATAAAGCCCAGGGAGCAGAAGAAAATATGAAATTTATTCTAAACAGAGGAGGCAGGGGAAAATAAACTCCACTAAGTAAGAGCATGCAGATTATGGATATGGGGTGCATTAATAATCAGGGGATTGGCAATTTTGTTAAATGCTGAAATCAAAGCTTTAAATGAGATTTGCTGTAGAATGATTTTTTGAGCTATAATGTACCTTTCTTCAGGTACTATAAAAGCTGACGTCGTGAAATTTGGTAAAATTTTTAAAGTTCTCATGTAGAATAATCGTGTGCACCACTTTTTCTTTGTCTTGTATCTGAGAAAAGTTTTCATTTACTGCATGAGGACAAACGAACAGTCTAGGCGAATGGTTCACAACAGGTGGTCCGCGGACTCCCAGGGGTCTACGAGTTATGCCAGAGGGGTCCGCAAGATTCTATTAGAATAAAAAATATATTATTCTATTAAATATATTTCGTATGATAACTAATTTTTGATTTTGGCCGCTTCCTGCACGAGCAGAGCTTTAGCGAACAATAACTTTTGCGTCTATGGCCTTCCTAGAGCCAACTGACACTAGCACACTCTAGCACAAAACTAGAATTAAATAGAGGCAAATAGTTCTGCTGTATGCCGTTAGCCTGAGCGCGCTGCCTCTTTTCAGCTGACAATTTACAAACTCGCATTTTAGACGACAGTCGGCCATTGTTAATTTATTGCCAGTGCTTTCACAGACCGTGTTGTTTACATACTCAATATTCTGTATCAAAACAGTAGTGTTTGTAAAGCGTTGTTTTTCGTGGAAGCTACAGTTCGAGTAATTAAAAATGGGCCGTTGGTTAAAAAGTGGTTCGTTGAAACGAGGATAGCCTACAGATGATGAGTAAGACAAAGATTTTGAGTAATAATCAAAAATTTAACAACAACAGTGATAGCTAATTTGAAAAAGTTTTAAGCTCCATATTTCTTCAGTAATGAATATCTCAATGTTTTTTCTAAGTATCGAAAATAGAAAACGTATAAAAAGACTCTTAATCTGGCTTTTTTAGGTACTTGATACTGTGATATGACAAGGTACCAATCATGCACGATGGGGGGGTCCTCGAGAAAATTTTGTTGGAAACCCATGGTCTAGGTTAACATAAATCTGAAAAATTAATTTGAAGGTAAATATCACATTAAACAAAAGACTGTTGCACACGATTTACCATATTTTCATGCACGTGTGAGCTGTAAAGTTCCAGCTTTTAAAGCTTGATTAGTCTATGAGAAAATGGTACATTACATGTACATTTGCCATTAAAAGCTTAAGTCATTATAAAACGTAAGTCCATTAGCATTATAAAACGAAACCTGCTCTATGCTCTGCACAGAAGTCTCAAGTATTAACATAATAACTCTAGTATTGTAGGAGATATCCATGTATTAATGCCGGTATGCATTTAGACCTCCGACTGTACTTAACATCCACTCACCTACATTTTCTGAAGTTGTAAAGGCTTCATATATATATATACACACACACACACATATATATATATATATATATATATATATATATATATATATATATATATATATATATCCCATGCCCTCTCTGGGAACTAGAACTATTACTACACCTCTAACCTCGACGCGACGTTGCCGCAGGAATATTCAATAAAGTACATGACTGCGGATTTAGCTCTTCACCACAAATGAGTAGATACTGGTCGCATTGCTTCAGCCTTTTGTCTCTCTTTTGTGCCTCTTGAACAGTACACTTTGAGATGAAACCATAAGAAATACAGAGATTTATATTAATTTTGACAATATATCTATGAAGTAATATTTTTACTTAAACTAAAACTGGGTCACCACAATTGTAAATGATATATCTTTACAGTCCAGAGGAATGTAAACTTAGAACGGAAGGAGAAGCCTTCTATGACCAATTACAAGAAGTTATAAATAATATACCTTCAAACGAAGTTAGAGTATTAACGGGGAATTTAATGCTCGTATTTCCACTAGCGTCATTCCTGGATCTAAACAACCATTTAATGCATTATTTGTGAATGGTAATGGTGAAATTATGATTAGCTTAGTCTCATCCTAAGAACTATTAATAAGTTATACCACCGACGACAGTGCTAGATGTTTGGACTCTAATTCTGCTAACGTAGGTAGTGGTCACATCTACTTATGTCAAAGTCTAAAAACATGTAGGAAGGAATAACAAAGGTAAAGAGTCTATTCTCAAAGAAATATTGCCTCAGGTAGAACCACTATGTAATGAACTGATAGTTTCGTTTGCACAAACGAATGAACATTACAAACCGAGAACTCGAAAATTCAGGAGCTGAAAGCAACCAGTAAAATCGCTGATGGTGATGCAAAGCCATTATTGAAAACTACGCAACCTCGAGATTTTGCCATCTCCTTTTCCTCTTACCTGAAGAAAAGTTATCTAAGGACATTGCCTGTATACGGACAGAGACTAGTGAAGTTAGCGAATATATCTGCACCTAAAAATGTACCTGTAAAGTAAAGAATATCGTATTACCCAATCTTACTGGAGGTTAGTACAGCAGATATTAAAGGGACTTTTTATGTGGCATGAAAGGAAGAAAAGAGTACTGTCATCTTCATTTACATGGGCAAAAAGTAAAACCTTAGGAAAGACCAGAGAAGAAGCAGAGGAAATAGTTCTCGTATTAAATCTTTCAGATCTCTGTATGAGAAGCACAAAAAATTAATTGACTTTAATGGCATTATGAAAGAACCAAAAGGTCAGCTATCCGATGCCTCTAATTGCTGATGCTAGGCAGAGAGGAAAATAAGTGGCTTCCAGATTATACTGAAGCACCGAAGAACTGGTATTCAGATACACAGGCAGAATACGACGCTGCGTTCCGCAACGACTATATTAGACAACAAGTGACTGATGTAGTAGATAGACGGTTAATGCTGCTACAATGGCAAGTTATCAAGATTCAAGTGAGTTTGAACGTGGTGTTATAGTCTGCGCATTACGCTTGGGATACATCATCTCCGAGGCAGCAATGAAGTGCAGATTTCCCCGTATGAAAATTTCACGAATGTACCGTGAATATCAGGAACCCAGTAAAATATCAAATGTTCGACATCGCTGCGGCCGGAAAAAAGATCCTGCAAGAACGGGACCAATGACGACTGACGAGAATCGTTCAACGTGACAGAAGTGCAACCCTTCCCCAAGTTCGTGCAGATTTCAATGGAGGGTCATTAACAAGTGTGTGCGTGCGAAACATTCAACGAAACATCATCGATATGGGCTTTCGTAGCCGAGGACCCAGTCGTGTACCCTTGATGAGTGAACGACACGAAGCTTTACACTGCGTCTGGGCCCGTCAACAACAACATTCGACTATTGATGACAGGAAACATGTTTCCTGGTCGGAAAAGTCCCGTTTTAAATTGTGTCGAGCGGATGGACGTGTACGGGTATGGAGAAAAGCTCATGGATCCATTGACTCTGCATGTCAGCAGGGGGCAGTTCAAGCTGGTACAGGCTTTGTAACCGTATGGGGCGTACGTAGTGGGAATGATATGGGACCCCTGATACGTCTGGATATGACACTAATAGGTGAAACGTAAGCATCCAGTCTGATCACCTGCATCTATTCATGTACATTGTGCAATGCGAGCCCCCCCCCCCCCCCCCCCCCACGTCCAGAATTGCTGTAGAGTGGCTCCTGGAACACACTTCTGAGTTTAAACGCTTCCGCTGGCCGACTAACTCCTCAAACATGAACATTATAGAGAATATCTGGAATGGCTGGCAACGTGATATTCAGAAGAGATTTCCACCTCCTCGTGCTCTTATGGATTTATGGACAGCCCTGCAGAATTCGTGGTGTCAGTTATCTCCAGCACTACTTCAGACATTAGTGGAATCCATGCCACATCGTGCTGTGGAACTTCTACGCGCTCGCGGGAGCCCTACACGATACCAGGCAGGAGTAGCAGTTTCTTTGGCTCGTCAGTGTGTACAGACACATTCTAGACAAACAAGTAATGCATTCCGTAAGGAATCATGAGAAACCTGTAGGGAAGAGCATCAGGCTGTAGCATACAATAACTAACAATGCCGGCTAAAACGTTGACAGAAAATCTTTATTGATAATCTGATTGCACTGTTTCGTAAGAATTCTCGACAAACCATGAGCTCTGATGGTGAAAATTTCCTATCTGATCTCGTTGAAAAGACGCCTCAGCCATGAACGCCACCTTTGTATTGAAATGATTGTGATTTATTGTTGATTCACTCGCAGAGGTGTATGCGTACGGGAAGATCAGTGGCTGATAGTGTTCTGTATTTCTGTGTGTCCCACCATTAATGCATTTCTGAAACAAACAGTGAGCTCTGGCATATATATAAACCGTTTCCAGACCCGTATCCATACTAAACATTTTACTCCTCTTTCTGTGTGAAATATTTCCTGAAAATTAGGCCATTCCCTTTTAGGGCCTAATTATAAAGCGCTTGGCTGGAAATCGAGAGGTTGAGTGATCGAATTTCGATCGGACCACTTATTTTCCAGTCGTTGCTATAGTATAGCCTACACCTCTCAACTATTTGAAGAATCGCCAGAAGAAACACGTGGTTCGGATCCCACGTTAAACAGCAGGTCCCCTTTACCCGGTTCGATAACTGCTATACATTAGGGACACGTATCCAATAGAAAGACTTCCCCCAGGAACTGACCCACAAGAAATTCTTATTGTCTACGTACATAATTATGTTTGTATGGCATCGTCAGAGAGCAGGTCCTTCCATTTATGGTCCTTTATTTGCTCTAGAAGTCCATGTTTTCGTATTTCAGACGTGATAGTAGCTATCTCATTAATGTGTTCAATGTGATCCGCTCCAGATGAAGAATGTAGACGCTCCAGTAAATTTTCGAGCTTCTTTGGATCATTCCAATACATATAATGAATGGGCCTTTCGCTCTCTATGTCGCATTATGTGAAACCACTTTCACCGTGTTCTAGAACAGCTGATATCACACATTTACATTTATCGCTGCGCTGATTAACATTAATAATAGTATCCACTCCTAAATTCATTAGTCGTCTGCATAATATTGTAATACGCTTGTAGATCTGAAACTGTAGATGCAGATGATCTTTTTAGAATCAAGAGTACCAGCAATCCTAGAATTCGTTCGACCTTTAGACCTTCAAATTTTGTTAAGTTATCTGTAACAGATACTTCCAAATGTCTTAGCTTCAGCACACCATTTTACTACGGGAGAACCACACACGTTCCTCAATGCTCTCTCTTATTTTGATTAGATAGTTTCATAATGTCTTTCACAGTTTTAACGTGTGTTATCGAGGGGCTTGGAGTCGTAATGTTAACAGATACGTTTAATTTTTCGGTCATTGATTGGAAGTATCTCTAAGTTTACGGTCTCGATATATTTCATACGATTTCATTTCTCGCAGTTTACTACGATTTACATTTCTCGCTTATTCCATTTGTCATCTGTGATGAGCTTTATGTATTTGTCAGAGGCTCCGTATGGTTGTATGATTTTATTACCTAAGTTCAAAGGGTAAAAACTCATCAGTCCACGACAGCGGTGACTAACCAAATCCATAGTCCTATCTGTAGCCGACCGACGTGGCCGAGCATTTCCAGGCGCTACGGTCTGGAACCGCGCGACCGCTAAGATCGCAGATTCTAATCCTGCCTCGTGCGTGGATGTGTATGATGTCCTTAGGTTAGTTAGGTTTAAATAGTTCTAAGTTCTAGGGGACTGACGACCTCAGATGTTAAATCCCATAGCGCTCAGAGCCATTTGAACCACTTGAAGCATCGCATTTTGGAGAGCTTCCTTTCATGCTACTGCATATTCACTGCCAGAAAACGTGTAACAGCCTGAACTGGCTCGAGAATGGACACTAAAAGAGTATACTTCAACTGATATGGAATATTCGAATACACATACACATTCTCAAACTATACACTATGTGGATATACTGATAAAGTCAATACTAATTTCGTGTCTCCACGAACTAAAGGTCCACCTTACATATTCCACCTTATATACCACATATTATTGATGCCGGCAAGAGGAAACCATCCTTTCCCTCCATCACCAGCGTTTCCAAACCTCTACTTTGCCAGCAGTCCAAATACCCTACCATTAGCATATCAGGCTAAGTCACAAAACGAAAGCAGAAACATGTGTTTGTTGGCTATGAAACTATAGATTCATTTATTATGAACGTCTGTTCATATTACCAACAGTGCAGTGACGTAGTGGATTAAGGTTAGTTGCTAACTTGATGCGCACGTCAAATACACAGTTTCGTGGCAACACAGGTCTGCATATGTCTCCATACCCCACACAGGTAGTACGAAGTTAGACTGCAGTCTCTTAAACAGAAACCTCACCAGCGTCGGAAGAATATTTATTGTATTGCACTTATCAGAGCTCTGTAAATAATTATATATATATATATATATATATATATATATATATATATATATATATATATGATTATTTATATTATTTTAGTTTTTGTTGAATTGAATTTAGATGGATGGAAATATATAAAAAATCTGTGAATATATTTAAACCATGATAAGGTGGCATCGGACGTACACTTTGAGGATTTCGTCGCCGTAAGAAGGAGGTTCGTGGGCCACGTTATTTCTGAGCTAAAATTAGATAAATATAGAAAATACAGTAATTAAAACTTCCGCGCTAAGAGACCGTGGTCCAATAGTAGAAATACTTCTCCGTGACGTTTCGTTGCCAGCTGCGGGCAACATCTTCTGCCCGCAGCTGGCAACGAAACGTCAGGGAGAAGTATTTCTACTATTGGACCACGGCCTCGTAGCCCGGAAGTTTTAATTACTGAAGACGCCGGCCGTGAAAGCCTACACGCTATGACTGAAAATATAGTGTTGAAATTTTAGGATCATGGATTAAACAAATAATGAAATCACAATAGCGTTAATCATAACTATAATTACTGAAGTGCACTATACTACTTACATTGGGAATACATTATTAATCACTAGTGATATGTTGATTATCCGCACGTCGGTATCTCGTCCGTGCGCAGTGGATATGTCCTTATATAATTACTAGTATGCGCGAGTATGCGCCCTGCAGTATGCAGTGACTTTTAATAAAATTAAAAAGTTTAAATTAGAGCGGCCAATCTAACGCACGATGCTCTACCTCGACTCCATTCCAGAACAGATAACAGAAGCAGTAATTAACAAAAGACTAGACATCCTTTCTGTGTCTCACCAGCGATCACATGCGACCGCGCACAAGATAACGTGCATTGGCTTTCATGCTTTATTAAACAGGGTTCTCTGATTAAAAAAATAGATTTACATGCTATGGCTAAAAATGTGCCTTTAAACCGCCCCTAAATTTGCGAGGCAAAAGATCACATCTTTAGATGAGCAACTTTCCCAAGTGGGATGGCAAAAATTAAAAAAAAAATAGATAATATATACTTATACAGTTCCTTAAACGTAACAACATTTACAGATACATTGTGATTGCAGTTATTTACATTTTGACAAATCAAGTTCTTAGACGGTCTTTAAGTTGCCGGATTACGGCTCTTTGTTGACCATAGTCTGTTACTGTAGTCCGCACACATGCGCTTCACTGTAGGTTGCTGCTGCGCCGCGATCGTTGTTAGATACTCCGTCTCGCATAGTTGTCGGTTTCAGTCTCTGTTGCCGCGCTTACATTCTCGGATGTATCTCGTCCTGATAACGTTCATATGACTGCATACCAAGTTCCTTGCAGGTAAGTACTTCATCACTTTGTACTGGTATAGTTTATAATTTATTCATTTCTTGCATCCGTTAGGTTCTCGTGCCGTCAATTCATGTCAGCGGTCAAAGTCCAGATCTGATACAGGTTTGTATTGTCAGTTAAAGTTCATTACAGTGCACCTTTTCCTCGCTTTTATCGAAGGAAAGGGTTCATTTTTGTAGTTTGATTGACTATTTTGACATTGTTCACAGATCTGGTCGTACGTTAGAATTGAAGTACGTAACTTCAGGTGTGCTACAAGTGTTTAGTCCCGAAGGCATGGAAATCACTTCCGACGTCTCAGTTTACTGATTTGGTTATCCAATGTTCTAAGGTTATCGTTCGTCATACGTTGAATTATTAGCATTTTGAAGTGTTCCATAAGTTGCTCCTCCGGTCGCTTGCATGGCATTACATAGTTAGTTTCTCATGTTGTTAGTGAGTGCGGGCGCACTCCGACGATAATTCTTCGCGACAGCTTGCGCTCGTCGTCAAACATAATTGGCATAATGTCTTCGTTCAGAGTTGTTTGGACTACAAATTTCACCGTATCGCGTCGTTGTCATTGTTCGCATTTACACACAAGACTTAACAACGCACTTGTTCATATACGCGAATAATTTCACACGTAAACACACTGATCACATTGTGTTTGACAAAAGTTTCAATTTGTGGATATATATATATATATATATTGTGGTCCTTTTCTACACTCTTGTCCTTATTTACAGGTATAGATCAATACACTGACATGGAAATAAAATCAAGAATACAATTACAACTATATTTCTCATTCATTCATGTGAAGGTTTCATCTTAGAAATGTTCAATATTATTCACATTTCTCCTTCTGTTGTGATCTAGTTTTTACAACTAAATAACGTAATGAAATAAGTATCCTTTGTCAACAAGATATGGAAAGAATTGTTTGCAAATCAACAATTCAACAAATATATACAAGTTTAAATTCACCTGAAAATAGAGAGTATAAGACAAAATACATCATAACTAGAGCACTGGTCTCTGAGGCACTTATTAAACAGAAATGTTACCGCGTAACGAAAAGGAAATTTATTCAGTAAATCATAACCTAAGGTAACCATACAATTAATTGTACACTGTGTTCGCGTCACTCAGCGTCGTGTGTTTCTGTCTCAAATCGCTGTGTTCAAGAATTTCTCTTTGTTCCGCAGGCGTGCGTGTGTATCGGTGTCACAATCTACACATCCTACTGCAAACTTCATTAATAGATGTGCCTTGCACAATCATATATACTTAATAACAAATAATATCACTTACCTTCTATCTTAATGACTATAATATTCATCATCAGCAATCTGCTATCATGCCTTCTTTCTTCAGTCAGGTACATAAGTATTACTTAATTAATATTAGTATACTCTGCCTGTCATTATTCAGTGCATTCCCTTAAAACTACTATTTACATGTAGTTATTCTGTGTTGTACTTTTTAATGTCTTTCTGCGGATATAATCCTATAATCTTGCAATTTCTCCTGTAAGTACGCTCCTGGATGTGGTATCCTGTGCATTATGAATGGACCGTCGCAGACAAGTCTCCACTTAGCATTCCTATTAATCAGAGCTGAGGATTTGTGGTGAATACGCAAAAGTACAAGTTCACCTCGCTGGTAGTTTAGTCTTTTCTTAGTTTGTTTGCCGTAGTGTCCTTTTCTTATCTTACTTTCCCTTTCCAAAGTAATGTAGAGTTCTCTTAGCTCGTCTTATAGTGGGATTTCTTCGTGTTTCAACTTCGGTATTGGATTATTCCATTCATTTCTTTCTGCTATGTTACACGTGATTTCCATAGGTGTATAGGTAGTGTCATATATGTTTGGATTATTGTGCACCTTCTCAAATGAGTTCAATAAGCTTACCCATTGTGTTTGCTTATTTGGTATGTAAGTCCTGATAAACCGATTGAGTTCCCTAAATACTCTTCCTGCTGGCTTACCCTGTGATGCAAATTTACTAATGAATATGGGTTATATGATGTTGTCGGAAAAAAATTTCCTCCAACTAAATCCTGTACAGTATCTGGCATTGCCTGATAGGATATTAACAGGTTTTCCTACATGTGGTGTGCAATCGTGCTTAAATCTCCTGATAATGGCCTTTGCTGTTGGAGATTTCAGTGCAAATAATTTTACATGTTTGCTAAAAACATCATAAAAGAAAAGTATATATTTTGCTCCTCCAGAGCTTGTAGGATGAGCTACAGATATGTCAGTACTAATTATTTCCAATGGTTTGGTAGGCAGTATTGAATGTAGTTCTGTTTTGTGAGACTAGTTACTTGCTTTTGCTTTCAGACATGTGGTACAAGGTATGAGTGTGTTATGTACTTTTCTCCTCATGTTCGTGAAGTAACGGTATGAGCTTAATTTAGAAAAAACATTTCTTAGATCCATAATGACCAAAGAGAAAATGTGTATGCTAAATAAGATATCCTTCATATTCCTTGGGAATACAAACGCACCAGTTTTTACTCAAAATGTATCTTCTGTAAAATAATACTCATCTATCTAGTTTATATCTATTACACAGTGTTTGCTGAGGCTGATCTGTGATAACTTTCCTAATTTTTGATCAGTGAGGGTCTGCCATCTGTAGTGTTTCCATGTTTGTATGGCTCTGAGCACTATGGGACTCAACATCTGAGGTCATCAGTCCCCTAGAACTTAGAACTACTTAAACCTAACTAACGTAAGGACATCACACACATCCATGCCTGAGGCAGGATTCGAACCTGCGACCGTAGCGGTCGCGCGGTTCCAGACTGAAGCGCCTAAAACCGCTCGGCCACACCGGCCGGTTTCCATGTTTGTAGACAAGTCTTTGTAATACTGAGTATAATTGCTATCCTGTATTAGCAAAATTCGGTAATCATGGACGTTCTCTGGTTCTGTTGTATCCTTACTTAATCCTTGCGGAAGCCGTGATAGTGCGTCTGCTGTGACATTATCTGTACCTTTAATGTGAATTATTTCAAATGATTATCCTTGAAGGGAAATCGCCCACCTGGCTAATCTGGGGTGTAATAATTTACATGGTAGAAGAAATATCAACGCATGATGATCTGTGTATACCCTTGTGTGCTTGCCACAAATATAATAGTTAAATTTCTTGAAACCCCAGACTATGGCTAATTTTCTAGTTCTGTAGTTGTGTAACATCTTTCACATTCGTTCATAGTTCTGCTAGCAAATCCTATAATTCTAACATCTTCCTTACCGTCTTTATTTATAACTTGGAAAAGACATGCTCCCAAACCATAATTGGAAGCATCACAAGCTAAAAAGAATTCTGAGCTAAAATCTGGGTGGCATAATATGTCTGCATTCATTAGTGCCTGCTTAATTTTCTCAAAGCCTTCCTGACACTCCTTACTCCAATGCCAAGTCTGGTTTTTCTTAAGTAGTTTGAGTAAATGTGAGTTGTTTAGAAGTGGATGAGGTAAAAATTTTCTAAAAAATAAGAAAAACCCAATTAGTGACGTTAGTTGTTTCTTTGTTCTGGGTGCTAGGAGATTCTTCAGTGAATCCAGCTTAATCGGATCTGGCCTTATGCGTTGTGCATTTATTATATGTCCTGGAAATTTTATTTGTTCACAAGCAAACTTAGATAGATTCACTGTAACACCACATTCCGTAAATCTGTTTAATAGAATGTTAAGAATGTATGAATGTTCTTCCCATGTGTGGGTGGCTATCAAAAGATCATCCACGTAGTGTGTGATAGAATGTTTTAAGTCTTCATTCAGTACCATCTCTAAGGCTGAGATGAAAACACCAGAGCTGTATTCAAGGAAAAAGGCAATACACAAAATTTATAACTATTTCCATTAAACGAAAAAGCTGTGTATTTTCTACACTGAGCTTCCAGTCTTGTTTGCCAGAAGGAATTGACCAAATTTAAGGAACTAAAATATCTTGCATCTAGAAATTTCTGCAGTTGCTCTTCAAGGTTCTCAGGCTTAGTTCTAACAGGTAGTATAATCTGGTTTATTACCCTAGCACGTAAGACAAGTCTTATGCTACCATTAGCTTTCTTTACAACTAATAGTGGGCTGCAATATGAAGATGTGCTGGGCTCAATAATATTCCACTCCAGCATCTGTTTTAACTCTTTTCCCAACTGCTGCTCTCTGTGAGTGTGGTACACTATATGATTTGTGGTAGAACACTGTATGAGGCTTCACATCAATGTTATAAGAATACGTGTTAATTACTCCTGGTCAATTTGAGAAAACACTGGGATATCTATGCAATAGTTCTGCTAGTTCACTTTGTTCATCCTCAGATAAGGCCAATGATTGCTGTACCTTACTCTGTATAATTGTATCTGTCTCAAACATGTCCTGCTTAGGTACTGGTGTGGATGTCTCTGTATCATCATGATCATGTATTATCTGTAACTTGTATCCTGGACAGTGTTTATCATGAGTTACTTCTCTAGTTTCTAAGTGGATAGTGTACGGATTGCCAAAATCCTTAAAACTACATTTTGTGTAGAAAAGTCAATTACAGCATCCTTTTCACACAAGAAATCCAGTCCCAGTATAGCATACATATTAAATTTGGTACAACTAAGAAGACGAATTGATCGATCCATTCTCTACTTGAACTGGTATATAAACTTGCATCTTAATACTAATAGGCTAGTTACCTACAGCAGTCAGTATGTTGCATCCTTGCACTGGAAACACATCCACTTGTCCATGTTATTCCACTAAATTGTAAAAATTCTCAGATAATACTCTTACAGCTGCACCAGTATCTAATGTGAGACTTGTAGTTATACCTCCTACTTTTGCTTTAGTGGAAGCAAGTACTACTATTTTGTGTGATGAACAGCAAGTATTGTCATCATTTTTAATGACTTCATCTGATAAATTTTGACCATAATTATGACGTAAGAATAACACAGGTTTATGTTTGTAAATACTTATTACTTTTTCTTGTTCAGTACTTACTGTGCAGTCTTAAATAATTCTTGTAAATCAAAGTCGCCCCCATAGTATTCTTCAGCCACTATTTGGGGTCTAGTCATTGCTGTCATTAGTTTAAATGTCTGTCTTGTGTTCCGTCAGTCTGTCTATGTGTAGGTGGGTTATTGTCTACCTCTATTATGTTTACATTCAGATACTATCTAATCCAGTCACCCGCATTCCTTCCTTGTTGCTGTGTAAAAGATCCATTAGGTGTCTGTTGTGTTGTGTTCTGTACTGCATTGTGTAATTCCTTTGTGGCGGTGGGTGTGATTGAGTTTGATGTTGCCATGCGCCGTTGTTTACATTGTGAGGCTGCGGATATGCTGGATATTGCATTCCGTAATTTGGGTTATTACTGTACCAAACCTGCCCCTGGTGGTTTTGGTTACCGTTGTAATTAAAATTTTGCCGGTTATTTTGCCAGTTTTGGCCATTTCCATAATTGCGGTTTTGTTTATTGTTCCGCCTGCACTTGTAGCCATTGCCGCTAGGCGAAAATGTGGGGTTAGTGTTGAAGATGGGTGTTTGCGTATTAGGTACACTGTTGCCAGCTTAATTTGCATTCGCTGCAGGGCGAAATTGCGGCGCTACATATGTTACGGTAGGTGGTGTGTATTGATGAGGTTGGCTATACTGCTTGTTTTGGTTGGAATTACGACTGTCATATTGTTTGTTGTCATGTCGACTGCTACCCTGATCTTCAAATAACAGATCAACAGTATCTAGAGCCGAGAGAAAATATTCTATGTCGTAATCCGGAATATGTAACAATTTCTCTTTGATATAGAACGGTAAACGTGCTTTCAACGAACGGAGCAGATCTCTAGACGCGACAGGTTCTAACAAGAAATGCGTCATATTTATATACTTCTCAAAGTAACATCTGAGATTTCCGTACTTTGGAATAAATGATTCGGTTTCTACGATCTGTCTCCTTATTTATTCCTGCACGGTATGTGACCAGAATTTTGACAGGGAAGCATTTTCGAATTGCTGAAAAGTTTGGCATGTGTCTACCTCATTATAGGCCCAAATAGCTGCTTTTCCTTGTATATATGATACTGCAAAATTAATTTTCCTCCGCTCACTCCACGTGCGAGGAAATGCGCCTTTGAAAGCTTTCATGAAAACTACAGGGTGAATCGTTTTCTTGTCTGAAGTAAAAGGTTGAAAGGTTCGGTGTTTTATAAAACTTTCTTGATGTCTGTCAGATTGGTCTATGTTTCCTCTTCTCGTCCTTCGTCTCTCATACATTTCAGGACAAGAAGACTGTGGGTCAGAATAATTTCCGAAATATCGATATTGTTCTACTTTTCTGTATTTCCATCTGTCTGAGTTGTCTCAATAAGTCTCTCCCTTATGTCTGTTACGTTTCGACAATTTATGTCGGTTGTGAGTTTGAATGTAACTTTCACTGTGATCTGTATTGTCTGTACTGACACGTTGGTTTACACATATTCTTCCGTGTGCGGCATCAGGTACTTTGCTCGCTTTCGTTACAACATATTCATCTACAGTCTGTTTGTCTACTGCCAGTAGGTTTGTCCTAACGCATTCGTCAAGATGTTTGTCTTTTCTGTCAATCCACTCATGAAATTCTTCATTAATTTTAGAAAATCGTCTGTCTGTCTCTAATTTGACTGTCTGGTCAATTGTCTTTGTCGTGGTTTCTAAATCTGTCTCTACTTGTGTGACACGCTTCGTGATGTCATCATGAGTAGTGACGCACTTTCTACTTTTGTCGTCACGATGTCACATGTGCTACTTAACTGTTTGACACTGGTTTCAAGAACATTGATTTTGGTTTCATTATGTTTTGCTAAAACTATTAGTTTCGAAAACTTCGTGTCCATTTCATCGATCCTTCTGTTTAAGTCAGGACCAATTTTGATTAATTTAGCTTCGTTACCGTCAAGTTTTTTGTTTATTTCCTGGAATTTTTCCGTGAACTGTTTGTCATTGTTCTGAAAACTGTATTCATCTGCTGAAACTGTTGCATGACTGCATTGATAAATTGTGAGAAATTTACTGTTTGAACAATATCTGCTCCCGATAAATCGTGAGAATTTACTGCTTGTGATTCAGTTTCCATATCTTGCGACTCTATGTTACTGTCTGTTGCTACGGCTACATTTTTGGGTTCTGTATTTCATTTACTGTTTAACTAGTTTCAGCATTAGTGTTTTGAGCAAGCGTAATTTGATTCTGTGCTTCTTCGTTGGATACGGAACTTGCTGTAGGCGAACCGGTTATGTTATCCATTCTATTTGCTATACTACGAGTCGTGACCATATCAATACCAAAAATGTAATAAAAATTTTTTGAAAATTCAGTAAAGTAAATGCGTGAAATATTTTTAAACTCGTCTCTACAGCAAATGAGTATCTACAATGTTTAGCTTGTATGTAACGGTTATTCAAACAATGCATAGAGCTGATCTATTATTGACGATCTATCTACACGCTATGTTGTCTCTACTAAGCTGTGTATGGGCCATATTGCAATAATTATTGTCGTACTTTGAAAATCTGAATAAAATTTTGAAAAAAATCACACTCAGTAGTAAAAATCACTTCTTTTTTTTTTAACTTTTGCAAAACTTCACTATATATCGCGAGTTAATGAAAGATTGCGGCAGAGTCAGATGCAATAGACATGATAAGTCTGTCCTACCTTCTCTGTTGTGGCGATTGTTGTCACAGTGTGACCAGATTTTCCACTATGCTTTCTGGATTTAATATTCTTTCCACTCCTTCTTGTGAAACATGAAACAAAAAAAAAATTATTAGCTCACAAATAGCGTCCTGGCCAACGTGTCGGCACTGTGAAAAATTATATATATATATATATATATATATATATATATATATATATATGATTAATTATATTATTTTAGTTTTTTTTACTGAATTTAGATGGATGGAAATATTTAAAAATCTGTGAATATATTTAAACCATGATAAGGTGGCATCGGACATACACTTTGAGAATTTCGTCACCATAAGAAGGAGGTTGGTGGGCCACGTTATTTCTGAGCTAAAATTAGATAAAAACTGAAAATACAGTTTACATATAATGTTGAAATTTTACGATCATAAATTAAACAAATAATGAAATCACAATAGCGTTAACCATAACTACAATTACTTAAGTGCACTATGCTACTTACATTGGGAATACAATATTAATCACTAGTGATATGCTGATTATCCGCACGTCGGTATCTCGTCCGTGCGCAGTGGATATGTCCTTATATAATTACTAGTATGCGCGAGTATGCGCCCTGCAGTATGCAGTGACTTTTAATAAAATTAAAAAGTTTAAATTAGAGCGGCCAATCTAACGCACGATGCTCTACCTCGACTCCATTCCAGAACAGATAACAGAAGCAGTAATTAACAAAAGACCAGATATCTTTTCTGTGTCTCACCATCGATCACATGCGACCGCGCACAAGGTAACGTGCATTGGTTTTCATGCTTTGTTAAACAGGGTTCTCTGATTTAAAAAATAGATTTACATGCTATGGCTACAAATGTGCCTTTAAAGCCAAATAGTCCATATGTATACATCATACGGTAAAACACACGAGTGGTGACAGCAAGGTACTAAATGGTTTGATAGATACTTCCTGCGTATGAAAATTTGAATCTGGTATTAAAAACAGGACCGAAAACGAAAATTGTCCACAGAGCAATACGTGCAGCTGCTAGCACAGGTCGCTTACTTAAAAACAAGTCCAGATCAAAACTGCACAAAAAGGAAATACACGTTGGAGACAACTGCCAAGGTAGATGTTTGTATCTAAAGCCTTGCTGTTAAAGAACGGGCATAATAGTGGGAGGAGTGATAGGAAAACAGGTGTCAAATCCACTAGTAATCCTATTCACACGAGCACACACATGCTGGGATTTAATTACTGATGTCATTAGGCTAAAAATTCCCACGTGTTCGTGATGCATTCATGCTAGGTGAGCTACCATTACAAAATATGGAGGACGAAAGATGAGTGCGCACTGGTTAACCTCAATATTTGTACAGTGCCTGGTATACCATGAGGGTTATAAATAAGAAAGTATAAAACAAAAACCATAAATTACTTTCATGGATTCCGAGACCTCACACTATCCTACCATTACTAATTCAACCAATGTAGTTTGGGGATATTATTATGACTGAAATCACATACGGGAATTCCCGAAGGGTCAAATTTAGGTTGTTTCTCATATACATAAACAATCTTCTGTTTAAAATATAACAACCAAAATAACTCCTTTCTGCAGATGACACTAGAACTGTAACCAATCCGAGCATAAATACGAAAAGGGAAGAGAGGTTAAACAATGTTCTTAAAAGTATCACTGAAAGATTTTCTGCCAATATTTCCTCCCTCAATTTAGAAAAGACACAAGGTATTGAGTACTGCATATCTACCGGTACCACATCCGTAATTAGTGTGAGACATGTTGACGAAATAATAAATAGGGCGGAAACTTCAAAATTCTGAAGTTGCTGAATGGATAATTCAGTACGTGAAGGGATTTAATCATGGGGACTGTAACACGGTTTTAGCGGAAGCAGTCGAAGGAGAGATTGTTGCAGAACCCAGAATTGGTAGTATAAACGAGAAGGCGAGTCATTAAGTAAGCTCTGTCGCTAGTTTCAGGTGGTAAGAGAGGATATTCAGTTCAAGAATCACAGGAGCAGGAGGTACACTAGGGAGAGATGCGGTGACAGGAGGAGTCCTGCAAGATTAAATCTTGGTCAGATAGAAATTCCTAATTCTTATATTGGATTATAAGACAAACACAGGAGCAGATCTAGACACAGGCCATAATTTGACAGTGATGAGGAGCAGACTGAAGTTTAAGAGAATCGTCAGGCAGAATAAGTTTGTATGGTAGTGGGATGATTCAGAAAGTATGTCGATACTGCGGTAAGGAATATCATAGTAGGCACTGCAGCTGAAGAGGGGTGGGCATCTCCAGAAAGGAAACCACGGATATCGGAAAGACATATATTCAGAATGAGAGTTACAGTCTGCAGTTGAGTATGCGCTGATATCAAACTCCCTGGCAGTTTAAAACTGTGTGTCGGGCCGAGACTCAACCAGGATCCTATGCCTTGCCTTTCACGGGCAATTGCTCTACCACCTTCTTTCTTTTCTCTTTTAACTGTCCTGGAAAGAACCTCGCTGCCGTCCTAGCATGCAGCAAGTAATAACAACAAAGTGAAAGCGGGGCACTTCAAAATAGTATTTATAGATATTAAAACAAAATTCAAAGAAACATTCCATTGCTAACTGTGCAAGTGTTTGCTCTTCCTGGGTCGCGTACTCGCGTAGTTTCCATTAGCTGATCACTTTACTTGGTCGGTTCCAAAACGACAGCACCGACGCTCATTTTTGCGCACCTGGTACACCCCAAGTATATGGCGGGTCCGCAAAAACCGTTACTAGGAAATTTGCATATCAGTCCTTGTACCTTCGATGTCGTAACAGTTTTGTGTGGCAATCTTGCACGTATTGCCAGTAATCCAGTACGTCCAGTGCGTTCAGACCTGTGACTCTACATATGTAATAGATCGTCATACCTGTGATCCACGCCACTGCGTTCGTCTTATGACGCTGAAGATACGTTTCCTCTGAAAAAAAAAATTTATGTTGGAGGATATTGCTATACATAATGCGCTGCATGAACGCTATTATCTTCCTTGCTAGAGTCCAGACAGCGAACGCCTCGCCGCAGAGCAGTCGATGGTGGACGTATCCAGCATGCAGCTCTGCGGACACATGGGCAAATCTACCAAATGTATTGCGTACTTTTTGTCATTCGTTGGGTATTTCCGGTTCACTACAATGTACCATGTTGACCTGACTGTTGTAGGTAGGTGGGGGTGGTGTACCGTGGGCAACAGCCTGTTCTGGGCGGTATGTCGAAGAAGCAGATGGTACACGTCCTGCGACGTCGACTGTCGGGGCGTCGATAAACGGCATCGAGCGTAGCTGTGTTCAACTATGAACTTGTGCACAAAGGTTATCGGGGGCAATATGTGGCCTACACTGACCGGGGCAAGAGGCGATGTTGGTACTAGTTCTTCGTCTCTGGATGCGAGTGATTCCTGCTGCGCCATCGTTTTAGAATAGAATTAATATAAATGGCAAGCGGCTTCTTGTGCACGTTCACTAAACCAACGCCCCCTTCTCGAGCTGGGAGGTTAAGCTGTCCCAGGCTTACATAGCAACCAAAAGCCGTCTAAATCCACATACTCATCGTGTGCGTCAATGGGGGAAGGTGTGTCCGGTGGCATATCATGGGAGCGAGATAGAAGTTGACGTGTGACACTCGCTGCAGCGATCCATCGACCGTAGGGCGTTTAGTCGCACTGACGTGCAGATTCTGAGCAACAGTCGTCGGTAGTTGCCCGCAGCCATTCGCGCCGTCTTCTTATGGAAGGTGATACCCAAATATCTGAAGATTTCCACGGCAGATAAGGGTCCTTCCGTTCCTGCTTCTAGTCCATGCAACCAGCGGCTGTGGCCGAGAGGTTCTAGGAGCTTAGGTCCGGAACTGTGCTACTGCTACGGTTGCAGGTTCGAATCCTGCCACGGGCATGGATGTGTGTGATGTCCTTAGGTTAGTTAGGTTTAAGTAGTTCTACGTCTACGGGACCGATGACATCAGATTTTAAGTCCCATAGTGCTTAAGACGATAAAGACCTACCACATTGCGATATTTGAATCTATCGAATGTCTCGCCGTAAGTGCTTGGGCTCACAGACTGAGCATACAGACTAAAAGACAATTGCAAGATGAGGTCAACGTAGTGTACTCCACAGAATGAGCGGAGCCTTCCACACCACGTCACTAGAGGCACTTTGCGTTGTTCAAATGGTTCAAATGGCTCTGAGCACCACGGGACTTAACATCTATGGTCGTCAGTCCCCTAGAACTTAGAACTACTTAAACCTAACTAACCTAAGGACGGCACACAACACCCAGCCATCACGAGGCAGAGAAAATCCCTGACCACGCCGGGAAACGAACCCAGGCGTGGGAAGCGAGAACGCTACCGCACGACCACGAGATGGGGGCTTTGCGTTGTGATGGGGACCTGCCCTATAGACATAACAATACATTATAGACCGGCACTTTACTGGCTTAAGACGGAGAGGGTCTATAAAGTCACCGAAATTGTGGGAACCAACATTATGAACAAAACACAAATGAAACAATGGCGGATTTAAACATGGCAGAGAGAGCGAGATGCATCCGACAAGGGTCGCCAAGTACATTCTTTCTTTCCTGATGTACACGAAAGACTACAACTGAAACATGTCGACCCAAGCCGGGGAATGGTCCATTTCCTGACAGGCCACGGGCCGTATCCGGTACAACGATGAAATATTCGTATGCGGAGAAACTGGGACACCAGAAAATGTCACACTGTTGTGCAACACGCTAGCACAAGTAAGACCTATACGGAATGACAATGACATCGCCAGAATAATACGTATTCCCGATGACTGGAACACAATAAATAGCGTAGCCGATATTGTATCGGACGAAGAATACAACCGCCAAAATCCATATGGAAGAAGGTGTAGACAAGCACAAACACACAAAACCATGACCACAGATTCCGAAACCGAGGAAGGAACACTAAGTGATCATGACTCAGAAGGGATAAACATGTAAGGGACCAAAACCAACAATGCAAGACACTGCATGCAACAACACAGTCACAAGCAACACAACAATCACAAAACAAATAAACACCGGCACCACATACTAAGGCTGTAGTAATAAGGTAATGTCGTTTTGGAGGAAAAGGCTCGAAGAACTTTTATTCCGAGACTCCTCCTCCCCAATGACATCCTGCTTAGGGTTTAAAGCATACTACACACAAGCAGTAATGTATTGCTCGTCTTGTTGTGTGCAAAATGGTTCAATTGGCTCAGAGCGCTATGGGACTTAACATCTGTGGTCGTCAGTCCCCTAGAACTTAGAACTACTTAAACCTAACTAACCTAAGGACATAACACACATCCTTGCCCGAGGCAGGATTTGAACCTGCGACCATAGCGGTCACGTGGTTCCAGACTGAAGCGCCCAGAACCGCTAGGCCACATCGGCTGGCTGGTTGTGTGCAGACAGAAGTATATTCTCATCTCTGTTCACAGCTATAATCAATGAATTTTATATATCAGAAATGTATTAAGTTATTGAAGGAATAATGCATTCAAGTGGCAATGAACTATGTTGTGTTTCAACTAACAAGTTACAAACGTAAGAGTATTTCTCATGTGTAGTTAAAATTCATGTATTCCATGTATGAAGTGCTCAATCAGCATTTAGTCTGTATAATCTGTGTAAACATACATTAGCACAAACCATTTCATATGAGAATATCTCGAGGTTGTACCGAGATCTTCTCATCTGAAGTAGGTAGAAATAGGCCATTATTAACTAAAATGCTACTTAGACTATATTATTCATCCAAATACAGCGTAACACTTCTATCTATATATTACAAATTATTCCTAACCACGCTCACTGTGTTACATTTTCCTTTTTCTATTTATCTTTGACATTTGCATTATATAAATTATATTCTCATGAGTTAGGTAGTAATAAATTACATGGTACCATTCTAAGAATTGTTAAGCCATCTAGTCCATGCATCACATGCATGAATTGAGATTTTCGGAAGTTGACCTCGATGCGAGGTGCCACCCCATATGTCTGTAGCCAGACCAGTGCTGATCAGATTTACTCCTCATTTTCGACGGGGAACACATTGTATGCTCTACATTCGATGATAGATGCCTCAGGGAGATCCCGGTAAGACGGCGACGAACGCCTGCGTGGCACGGTTCTAAGGCGATCGCATGTAGGAGGATCGACAAGGGGCAACCCTGCCTGACTGATCTTAAGATTTTAAAGTACTCTGTTCTCACTCCGTTGATCGCCATCGCTGATCTGCCGCCGTGATACAGCCGCATAACGGCAGTGGCCAATAATTGCGAGACACCCCTGAGGTGTCAGGTCAGAGGGTGTTTTGAACACAATTTCGACACAAAGCAGCTCAATAGGCTGCGGAGTGGAAGGGGTCGGCTATCAATAGAACAGTGCATCACCATTCACTAGACACATTTATTGAACACATAAGTCAGGTATTACCCAAAAGGAACAATCGATACAAATTACAAAATAATATTCTTTTCCTTTAAGTCACTCAAACATTTAAACAGGCAAATAACAATCATTTATCCGAAGGCCTTTTAAGAAAGTAGGACTAGAAAATTTGAATGATCAGTTAAAATCGTATTTAAATAGGCTCTGACCGAGAACATATTTTAAAACGAAATACTTCCTTTAAGCAACCAGCGATCAAAATTACATAATACTTAACAACCATATTACATCCAAGACATTTAAGATTAAGCAGTAATATATTACATCAGAGAGCTGCTGTCTCAAGTTTTAAGCAGCACGTTTCAGATGGACTGCACTGCAACAGTACAATACAAGTCCCTCAGAGGATCTGCCACAACAAGAAGTTATCGTCGCAATCGACAAAGTATCAACATCATTCCATGTACAGACCTAAAATAAACTAAAAGCTCTCTTAAGTTTGGTACAGTTAATTCCCTTTCAACATAACATACATCACAAGTCTAGCCCTAGGACGGCACCGACACCCCGCAATTTAGCACACGAGAAACTACAGCGATGCACTCATCACGTATGCTTACACAATCCAAGAACAGAGAGCCGGCTCCCCAATAGCGGAACATTTAACCACGCACAGCGTGCGGGTTTGCGGGATACTGATCTCGCCCTTAAGCTCAACAACAGCTCAAATACTAGTCAGCCTACAATCTTGAACCACCATACACATTTCTTCAATTACTGTATAGAAAGCCAGTGTGATAGGCAAACAGACCAGCACATGACAAAAGCTTAAGCAATTTCCTTACTAGACAACCCTTATGAATAGTAGTCGTAATTATTTTTTAAACGTGAACACACCCACAATCAAAAGACAAACAACGCCAATCATAAGAACAGTAGCACATAAGCAAGTAGCAATGATAACTTCTGCTTAGATTGGCTACAAATCAGGGCGTGATTTAACACACCTGAGAACAGTCTTTACAACATAACCATCAATACAATAGTAAATTACTCACACGTGTACTCCCCCACGATTTCGATTCGCAAAGCCATAGACAAAACGTGGAGAACGTATCACTTAGACCAACATAATGGTGCTCCCTCAGTTACCCCAAATAACTGACACCCTTAGTTGCACAGCAAAGAACCAAACCTAATGACCACCACAGTTTTCGCCTCTAAATTGTCACAGTACAAGTGAGACTAAATCACAAATGTAATTTTACATCAGTTCCCGTATAGTCAGTACAAGCGCCTGATTTTCACACGTTTATCACGGCAGGCAGCAACATCGTACGGAAAAGAGCGTAGACACAAGCTCTTACCAATTCTCTTCTCCGAAAGCAACCACGACAACTCTCGGGAACCACTAGGACATCCAATGCAAAAATCGTTATTCCTTCACACAGATTACAGGACGCCCGCTTCCCGCTGCTTGCTACGGCGCCTTCCGTTCAGAGTCAACTTGTATATCTCCATGCGATAGGCCCGTTCCCACACTTGCTGCGTCAACCGACAACCGTCTTCCACGACGTCCCGGAGCACACCCCTAGGACCTCGCATCGTTACTCCTCGCGTAGGCCACAGAGAGTGCTGCTTACCGCCCTGACCGTGGCAGTAAAGATAAACCACCACAGTGGCACTATCGATATGAGCCGCCACGGCTCACACCCATCCTATTCATCACCGCTGCGAGGCACACACGATTCACTCGCTCAAAAGCTTGATCAAAATCTACAGCAAGCAGTGCCACCACCACCACCCCCCGCCACCCTCCCGGTGGCGGCATGCAGCCGCTAGGGTGAGGACGTCACGATGGTCTTCCAAGGCTGTGTGGATATTACTGATGATTCCAAGACAAGTCCGAGCGGCATGTATTCGATCAGCCAGCGACGTTTTGATAACGGCAGCCCAGTATGTGCATAAAAGTCTTGTAGTCACTATTAAGGCAGGTCAAGGGGTGATAACCACAAGGTTGTTTGCTACCACGTGGCATGAGCCCTCCCGTGAATTTTATGGGAAACGGTACTTCTTGCCGCAGAAGCTCATTAAACATGTATAACCCCATCGGTCTCATTATGGTCACAAAGGCACGGTAAAGTTCCATCGGGAATCCGTCTGAACCTGGGAATTTGTTGGAGTCACCTCATGTAATCGCTTCCTCCAGCTCCTCACACGTAATATCGGATAACACGTCAGCTTCCCCGTTCACACGCATCGCGTCTGGGATCTGTTTCAGGACGTTTCCCAGCTCCATCTGGCCCTCCCCATCGCTCGCATACAATCTGCTAAAGTGATCAGTGAGCGCCTGTAGTATGCCCTTTTGTGTTGAAAAACGACCGCCATCGTCGAGATCGATCTCATGAATAAACGTCCTTCGTCTTCTTTCCTTTATCACATAACGCATCGAGGGAACTTCGTTGGGCAGGCAGTCCTGCCACCTCGCGCATATCATGGTACCCGCCATTCTTAGCGCCGCTAGTTGTACCAGCTTCGCCTTGACTGGGTGGACGGCCGCCTGACGTTTGTTGCAGGTGATTGAGCGAACAGTTCACGGAGGGCCGTAAACTAAAATTCAGTGGTCGTGCGCTCCCATCGGGAAACGTCCTCTCCATAACCTATTAACGACTCTGTAAAGCTGACTTCATGCACTCGACCCACCACTGTATGACAGAACCATAAAAGTTTCATCGTCGGAGGCAGCCATGCCACGTGTCCTCCACCAAGCGTCGGCATTCTGCATCACGCAAGTGGGAGACGTTCATTTTCCAATCACCCCTCCGTCTCCATACCTGCTGTCTAGCGAGGTTAACCGTACAAATATACGCCTCATGGTCTGTAAACTCAGTCGCCCAGATTTCTGCGTCCACCGTCGACGTCGACGTCGCTTGAAACGTAGATCCGATCCTAAAGGTTCGCGGAGTGGCTTGTAAAAGTGTATATCCTAGTTGGGTGCGATACTTCAGGTCCCATGTATCAACTAATTCCATCCCGTTGACCAGATCCAGAAGCTCTTGGGTAGCAGTATAGTTACGATGTTGGTCTTTTCTGTGGAGCACACAATTAAAATCTCCGCCAAATATGCAAGCATCGTATCGTCCCCGGAACGACGGTTTAACCCCATGGGCTTAAATATCTCCTCTGTCCCTTCTCTTATCCATGCCTGACGGTGCATATATATTGATCAATCGTATTCCCCTTATGGTCTCGGCCGTAAAAACCGTAAATAAAATAACCGTAAAAGTCCGTGGCCAGAAGCAACGAATTTCCTGCAACAACGCTATATCTAAATCTGCAGCCTTTGTCATGTAACTGAGCATCTTGATTTCTACCGGCGTCCTAGTGCTATTGATGTTTACCGACCCTATCCGATAAGCTTGTTGCATCGCTGTTAACTTAGATCGGGCACGTTACAGTCGCTAATTCTTTCGTCCGCAGGCTGTCCCGCCATATGGTCAGCCGTTATTCCGTGCACTCTTCCGGTCTTACACTGGGAGAGTGTGTGGGGGCTGTTGCTCCAGCATCATCTGTACTCCACCGGGGTGGGTCGTCTGACCAGTCCCACCGTTGCAGGCGTCATAGTCTCTTCAGTAGCCTGCTGCCGTCGATTCAGCTCTCCGCTGTTTATGGAGCATCGTCACCGGAAGGTCGTGTCACCGTCCCACTGGCCACCCTTGCATCCACTCTAGGCAGTTCTTCTGTACCCACGATCGTCTGCTCTGTACCCGAAAACGCCTCAGCATTGCCTGTTGGATCTGGTTGGTCGTTCTCTACCGTGAGGCACCGCTTCTTCCGGCGTTTTGGTGATCATGGATGTTCGTGGGAAACGTCGGAATCGTGCGCCGTCGGATTATCAACGTCTGTAAGTGCCTTATCTGATGCGACCGCAAGCGGCACCGAAGAGAGCGCGTCTTGTGGCAGCTGCAGGCAGTCCAGCGCGACGTCGTCCTTCCATGGCTCGCCACGATCTGCCTCTGTCAGTATGGTACGGTACGCATCTGTCTCGCGGCCTATGTCATCGCTTAATACGGCGACATAGGTTCAAATGGTTCAAATGGCTCTGAGCACTATGGGACTTAACATCTGAGGTCATCAGTCCCCTAGAACTTAGAACTACTTAAACCTAACTAACCTAAGGACATCACACTCATCCATGCCCGAGGCAGGATTCGAACCTGCGACCGTAGCAGCCCCGCGGTTCCGGACTGCAGCGCTAGAACCGCACGGCCACCGCGGCCGGCGGCGACATAGGTCATAGGGAGCATATCGGAGTGGTGGATCATCCCGTGGCAGCTGTAACAACCTCCATTGAGTACACTTAGAACGTATGTGTCCCTTCTGTCGTAGATGACAATCGTCCTACAACCAGCGATGTACAAGTATGACGGAACGTGTTTTCGGAGTCCAATCCGTATATGTCTGACGCCACTGAGGACAGGATACGTTTTGAAGCCCTCCCATTTTTTAGCCACATGGAATAGGACCGTTCCGTAAGGACGCAGGGCGTCTGTTACCAGTTCCACTGGCACTTCGCATGGAAGCTCAAAGACGTGGATCGTTCGTAGTCCTACACCGGAGTGTTCAGGTGTAACAGCTCCAACATTCACATACGAATGACAGAAACGAAGTCCTTGTCGGTGTCGGAGTTGTAGTTCGTCACATGCCGTTTCATGGATGAGCATGACATAGAACACGCTGCTGACTGTGGATAAGTGTATTCCAACAAGATCGTCAGGTTCGATTTTTACCAGGACCCGTAAAAAAGATTCTATCTCGTAAGCCTTCGGTCTAACACATTCGTTACCAAAACTAAATTTCAGTGTCGATTTGCGAAACAATATGGCCATGATTGGTTCAATGTATTACCGCGGCACACCGCTACACACGTAAACACATCCGGCACAAACGTGCTGCAGGGACGTAAACACCGTCCGAACTGCTGCGCCGCTGAAGGCTTACTAATCTGAGCTGCCCAAGCACGTTTCGCGACCCGTTTTCACAGCTATACTCTCGCCAGTATCTCGTCTCGTATCTTCAAAACTACACAGAAGCTCTGCTGCGAAACTTTGCAGAACAAGCACTGCTAGAGGAAACGGCATTTGGTAGACATGGCTGCCGTATCCTGGGGGATGTTTCCTGAATGAGATTTTCGTTCTGCCGCAGAATGTGCGCTGATAAAACTTCTTGGAAGATTAATACTTTGTGCCGGACCGAGGATCGAACTAGAGTTTTAGGACAAATATGGGTTCTAGGAAGGGACCTGCAAAGACAGACGGCTAACGTAAGAGTTACCGGGTAGTTGTAACTGAACTGCCTGTTTTACCAGCGCTGCGGTGTGGGCTGCATACAACACAGGAAGTTGAAACATAATATGTATGTTCTTTAATTGGTGCACTCCCGGAAATGCTCAAATAGATAATTGTTTCCTTTTTTGCCACCAGGTGAGGAAATGGCGCTGTTAGAAGTCATAATATAAAATGTTTGCTATTTTGACGTCAAAATGTTTTTTGTCACCTGGCGAAGCGTGTTGTTTTCTATTGTGAAGCGACTGATGGCATAAAGTGTTAAGAAAGTTCAAATTTAAAGTGCTAAATATAATGTATATTGAGAAAAAAGACTGCGCACTGCTGGTAAAGTTGATTTGTCAGAACGGCAGTAATACCAACGCTGCATTGAGGAAATATCACCGACTGAAATTACTGGGAAGCAGCACCATGTTAGTAAATGGGCTAAAGAACAAGATGAATAAATATGAAGAAGCTTGTGAATCAGGTGGTGCAGTAGGGAGAGGGAGGCGGTCCATTTCCTTGGCAATTGTTGATGAAATTGCTGTAGCTATAGCTGACTGTGCAGCAAGTGTCTCAGGTTCTACAGCCAGTACCAAAGCTGTGTCACGGGAGTTGTCTCGTTCCTGCTCAACAGTTCAGAAGATTTTGCGGCACATTTTACACTTGTATCCTTACATGATTCGAAATCTGCAGCAAATTACACGCTTGGAAATGAGCGGCATTTGGTAGGGGACTATTATTTGGACAGAAGAGGCCGATTTCACTGTACACGGTTCCGTTAATGCACGTAACTGCCGCACGCCGGGCTGGAATCCACATGTTGTACAGGAGCATCCACTGCACTGAGCTTACGTGACTGTGTGATGAGGTGTCACAAGTTTCTTCATTTTCGGTCTGTTTTTCTTCGAGCGCCTCTTAGGTATGCAGTGGCATCCGCACGTTGTGGAGACCTCCCTGTGCAACACACGATTCCAGCTTTGCTAGATGACACACTGTTTTCATGCAAGGTGTGTGCCACCACACGACGTTTCCCAGGTGAAAAGTTTGCTTCAATGTACCTGCGGCTATGATCGCAACATCTCTAGGCAATTTAAAAACATGTGGTCTTTCACAAGCACCTACCTAAATCTATGTGACATCTGGCTGTGAGGATAACTGAAAGGTCGTGTCTGTGAAAGATATGTTTAGCCTCATCCTCATCTGAAGGACAGCACACGACGACATATAGCTCTGGTTACAGAGCATATGTTTCGAGCAGCTGTTGGCGATGTCGTGTTACTGGTGCAACATGTGGCTGAGTCTGGAGACCATATTGAAAATGTGTAATAACTTGTGACCCAATCCTAGTAAAAGCACCAGAACCACAATTATCGTGTATTTGTTTTCCTGCATCCAAAACATATTCTGACTGCCTACTGCGCCGTGTCTTCACATGATGGCAGATGGTGAAAATATTTTTTTCAGCATCCTCCGTGAGCACACTCATTACTGAACTTAACTACAATATTTCAGCGTCTTGTAATGCACACAGCCGCACTGCAGCACTCGGAACGCCATCAGTTTAATTATAACTATCTGGTACTTGAACTGATTGACGAAATGAGAAAGTAAAAAAAAATTTACGGAAAGAAAATTCAGCAATACAAATTACTCACAAGAGAAATAAATAGCTAATGTAGAGCAGCCGTTGCGAAAGGGCTGCTCGAAAAATGTGAAGAAACTGAAAAAGAAATGATCGTTGGAAAGGCTGGCTCAGCTGACAGAAAAGTCAAAAAACCCTTCCGTGAAATTAAAAGCAAGGGTGTTAACATTAAGAACGCAATGGGAATCCCACTGTCAAACCAACCGGAAAGAACGGATGGGTGACCACAATGGTTGATTAAAGACTTCCATGGTGGACTGAAGTCCTCTCTGGTTGACTCAAGGCCTTTATGGCTGATTGAAGGCCTGTGTTGTTGATTGAAGGCCTGTATTGTTGATTGAAGGCCTCTATGTTTGACTGAAGAAGGGAAGGAATTTTCTGATGACTTGATAAAATAAAAACCTGAAGTTGCTAAGGAAGACTTAGGGGATCCGGTAGTATAATAAAATTTTTAAAAAGGTGGAGGAGATACATTATAATTCCCTGAAATTTCTGAAGTTACTGGGGGCAAAGTGACAAACAAGCGACTATTCAAGTTTATTTGTAGAATATATAATACCGGAGAAGTAAAATCACACTTACAGAATAATATCATACACTCAGCACCAAGGGAAATATGTGTGCAAAAAAATACAATCTAATGACGAGAACAGTAATAAGAGTATTGGAAAACAAAATTGAGAAAATGTTAGATGACGATCAGTTTGGCTTTAAGAAAGGCAAAGACAGTGGAGAGGAAGTTCTACGTGTGAGCTTGATAATGAAACCAAGAATGAAGAAAATCCAAAACCTTAGGATTTGCCGGTCTATAAAGTGCATTGAGCAATGTGAAATGGTGGAAGATGTTCGAAATGGTAAGAAAAATTGGAGTAAACTACAAGAAAACCTGTGTGAAATACAGTATGACAAGAACCAAAAGGAAACAATAAAATAGTAAGACGGAAAACGTTGCACGAATTTAATAGGAATACGACAGGGTTGCAGTCTTTCGACACCCCTGTCCAATTTATAAATCGAACAAGCAGTGATGGAAATAAAAGTAAGTTCATGGAGTATAATTAAAATTCAGGGTGAAAGGATGTCTATGATAAGGTTCACTGATGACACTGCTGTCCTCAGTGAAGATGGAGAACAACTACAGGATCCGTTGAATGGAATGAACAGTCTTGAGTGCTAAATATGAACTGACAAAGGAAGGTCGCTAGTGGTGTAATCTACTGTTTGCAACCACCTATATGGTGGTGAGATTAAGAACCCAGGTGTTACACCTTGAATCTATTCACCTGGTAGATCCCCGTTTAATAGTAAAATCGGAAAAACGATTTAGCCTTGTCATCTAGAGGATAAAATTAACGACAGTTGTTTGATTGCTTAGCACGCTACTTTGTAAAGTGGATTTTTTCACTCGCAGCTCACTACTTGTTTGCTGTTGGCGACAAAAGTATCCTCGATTTTTGGCTGTTGCTTTATGAACGCCGTTGTGCAGTTGCTCGCAAACCAAAATACAGAAAGTTTTTCTTCAATTTCCGTAACCCAACCCAGTGCTGGGGTGTTCCTGTCGTGACGAGTTGATCCCCGCCTCCTCCACACTTAGAACCGATATTAAAAATGAAGAAATTCAAAATGGCTCAAATGGCTCTGAGCACTATGGGACTCAACTGCTGTGGTCATAAGTCCCCTAGAACTTAGAACTACTTAAACCTAACTAACCTAAGGACATCACACACATCCATGCCCGAGGCAGGATTCGAACCTGCGACCGTAGCGGTCGTGCGGTTCCAGACTGTAGCGCCTTCAACCGCTCGGCCACTCCGGCCGGCTTGAAGAAATTCCTCCACCTGTATTTAGAGTGTAGATTTTATTTTGGCCACTAGTTTCAACGTTGTGACAACGTCATCTTCAGGTCCATACACTTTTTGATAATACTAGAAGTCAGTAATGAGATATGGACGCGCTCCGTGTGGACGTGCTTCCCTTTCGTACCACACTTACCCACCATATCTTAGATTCGCGAAGCGTGGTCAAGGTCTTACACAGGCCCAAACGGCCGCCAAAAACAGAATCGTGATAATACCGGAAAACCATCGGTACCAACTAAGTTGGCAAACACACCTTTCATTGATGATCTCGACTACCATGCTTACACAGCATCCCTTGTTGGAGGCAATAACCCGGTCACCGAAACCCCAGCCATGACTCTTTCTCGGATCGGACCACAACACGGGTCCTGCGCCTTCTTCTCCTTAAGCCCACCAAACAAGTTAGGAAGGTGGGACAAAATCGTCCGCACACTAATGTCCTGTTCGTCTTGCTCCTGACCTTCCTGGGGGTCGGGTGTAATCATTCGACTCAGAACATCGGCAGTTACATTATCCGAGTTTTTAATATGACTGACTTGAAAACGAAAGGCAGATATACGGACTCCCCATCGTGCAGTTCGGCCAGTCTTCATCGGCCTTGCCAAAACCCAACTTAATGCTTGGTTGTCCGTCTCTAATAGCAATTCTTTATACTCCAAATAGAAACAAAACTTTTCCAATGTAAAAACAACAGCCAGGACCTCTAATTCATATACAGGATAGTTGGATTCGGGAACAGTCAGTCGCCGTGAGGCATAAGCTATAGGTCGCCTCTCCCCTTCATGTTCTTGAAGTAAAACTGCCGCTACCCCGGTACGACGGGCGTAGGTCTGTACCACAAACGTACTATTAAATTCCGGCACAGCTAACAACGGGGGATTAGTAACTGCAGTCTTAATCTGGGAGAAGGCTCGCCGCTGATGTTCTCCCCATACAAAATCGCTATTCTCCTTCCGAAGACCATTAAGCAGGGCTGCAAGATGGGCGAAATTGACAATGAATTCAAGGAAGAAATTGTAATGCCAATGAAGCGAGAGACATCTTTCTTATTCTGGGGAGACAGAAAATCCCGTAAGGCCTTAGTTCTATCCTTGTAGGTACCAAATTGCCTAAGAAAGAAATCTGGGGTTTACACAAGGTGATCTTAGATGGTTTGACGGTGAGGCCAGCTGAACGCAACCTCAGAAAAACCTGTTCCAGGTGAACAAGCTGTTCCTCAAAGGTTCGACTGTAGATAACTACGTCATCTAAACACCTGTAGACAAGGACGAACTTCAGGTCCCCTAACACCACATCCAACAAACGAGACAACACAGCCGCACTAGTGGCCAACGAAAAATGGACCAGGTTGAATTTAAATAAATTCCAATCTGTGCAAAACGCTGCCATAGGCTTGAATGACTCGGCAAGGGGGATCTGGTAACATGCCTAATTGAGATCTGAGATGGTGAACACATTAGCACCTGCAAACCAGGTAAAGCAATTGTTCAAATCGAGCAAGGGAACTGACTCCAACACCACCTTTTTGTTAAGCCTCCCGTAATCAACTACCATACGAAAATCTCTACACCGGTCTTTGGGCACTAGAAATGCAGGCAAGGAATAGGGCGAAGTTGATGGTCTAATCACCCACTCTTACCGATTTGGGTTCTCAAAATATTCATCTTCGGTTGAGACAGCCTATAAGGGGCCTGACGGATGGGTATATTATCAGTTAATTGTATGTCATACTTAAGAATCTCTGTCTCCCCCAGCTTATTCGATTAGACCTCAGGATAAAGCTCTAAGACCTGGTTCAGAGCCGGCACTTGATGCACCGTAAGACAATCCGTGTCAACCTGCACATTGCACACATAGCTCACATTCCCTGCATTCCCTGCACAAGACTGCTGGCAGGGACACAAAGAGAGACGGTGCTGAGGCGCTAACTTAAAATAAAAGATATTCCCGGTATAATCGAATACCAAACCGGAATACGGGTAAAATCACACCCGATCAACAAAGGGACCCTAAAATTCTTAGCTATGAAAAATTTAGGAGGCCATGAGAATTTATCGATGTGCAACCATCCCCGCACCACCCCTACTATTGGTATCTCTCAGTCAACGGCGACCCGACATCTCTGAGCCGGAGATTACGGGGACAAAAACCTGCACAAATGTCTATTTTATATCTACCAGTCATAATGAACTAAGGATACGGAACTACCCGAATCGGCCGAGTGGTTAAATGAACTTCAGTCCGGAACCGCGCTGCTGCTGCGGTCGCAAGTTCGAATCCTGCCTTGGGCATGGATGTGTGTTATGTCCTTAGGTTTAAGTAATGCTAAGTCTAGGGGACTTATGACCTCAGAAGTTAGGTCCCATACAGCCATTTTCAATTACCCGAATCCAGCAATGCACACACTGGGTCTTGTCCTACCCTAGAACAGACAAAAGTGAGCGCTGGAACTTGTGTCTCCTGAATGTCTTTACAATTCACTGGCCAGTTTGTAAGCTCACCCCCTTTCCCCATTCTCTGGCGTCAGCTATTTGATCGAGGGCTCCTAAGTACCGGAGAATCCCAATCCCTTACAAAATGATCAACCAAATGGCAACAGTAGCAACGTCGAACTACTGAATTAGAACTTGTCTTAATAGAGTTGCTTCACTTTCATGCCTCAGATATTACTCTCCCTTGTGCGGCGGAACGCTGTTCATCCGCCCAAGAAATAGCATGAATAGAATCAACGAAATGTTAAAACTGTTCCATAGAGCAAGGGGGCTGTACAAGGTTCAACCTGGCGTGATCCTGTACCCGCATGCCTTCCAACATATGTTCGATACAATCAAGGTCGGACACACGGTACAACACCACTACGGCCGTGCGAACCATCTCAAAATATTGCGCTAAGGTTTCGTTACACGCTTGGACCTACCAATAACATTCCCGCTCTAATTCGACGAGCATGTGCGCCGAGAGCCTTCTATTAATAATACGCTGACGGAACTGAACTGAGGCCCCTGTTCTTCCAATTCCTCGGCTGTCATGCTACTAAGCACACCCTTAGCCATAGGATATAATAATGCTAATACGGCAGACACTGGAACATGCAATGCATCAGCGTGAATCTGGAGACGGACTAACAACCTAAGGGAGGATTGAATGTGGCTCAGAGTTTCGATATACAAGACAGATATATCTTTCAAGACATTCATGACTGGATTAGGTAACTTGGAAAATAAACTCAAATATTCTTCCTTACACTTAACGCGTGTGACCTTACTCACATTTTCCGTCTCAGAATTAGTACTTAAACCTCCCGCGCTTAAAGCAAGCGTTACGGCGCTTCACTTCAAACCTCCGGCAACACCGAGCAACTTATGGCTGAGACCACCCATTGCATCACTGATGTCGATTGAAGCGATATCCTTTAAACAATTACAATAATGTAACACACGGCAAATTTGTTTATGCGTTGGTTGGTAGACGCCACAAATTCAATTGGCCGACCTAAAGCACTCAAAAGTGTTTCGATATTCGACAACAAGTCGCCTACCTCGCTAACTATGTCTATCGGTAGGGCAATTGGAGTGTCGACCGCTGCACGAAGCCTGGCCACCAAATCAGACACATTTCCGTCTAACGGCAGCCCGCGCACACGGAATTCATATATCAACTGCTCTTTCCGTAAATAAGCTATGCTGGGACAAGCTCGGAATCACATGTTACGTAACTGCCTGAAACAGGCAGACAAGTGTCAAAACACAATAATGACAATTTTGCAAGTTACTAAGCAACGACTGGTAACTATTGGAGACGATAAGAAAAGCAAACACCCCCACCACCACCACCCTTCTGTCTCTGGTACCAAGTGGTACGTGGGTCTCTTTTCCTACCACACTTAGCCACCATATCTTAGATACCACAAAAGAGTATGCAGGATGGAATCATAGTTGGTAGTCACAATTTATAATTAAGACAGTTTATTGAAATTACACCCTTTTAAGGAATTTGACAATTACAAATTGTGTACAAGCCACTAGATAAAGCCTTGCAAATATAGTTAGAGACCCAACGTACTCAGTAGTCAAATAAACAGTCCCTTAAGAGAAAGTTATAAAAAACCACATGTGCCAGGCATTTATAGTAACCTGAAGCATAGCAATTATCGTTAGTTCACATAGCCTCTTCATCAAACTCCTTAAAACCAGTTATTACATTAATATGGTCACACTTAACATTCTTCACTAAAATACCCTTATAAACTTACTATTTCAATCCGTTAAAGGAGCACTTGTTAAAAAGTCAATCACAAACTTAACATTGCCGGGCACTAGTACCCCTCGCTTTATTCTCCTTTATTAAGAAGACAAAATCACCGATAAACTTCAGAAATTCAAACTCCCATAAAGGATTTCCCACCAAATGCATATAATGAAAACTGTTACCAATAAAGGGTGGCTTAATGATACTTGAAAACTAGTGCCAAGCTAAGATCCAGTTATATAACATGATAAAACCACTTACATGAAAAACTACAGTAGAAACACTGGTCTTTAAAACTGAATGTTAACGTGCTCAGACGTGTTTATAAGAGGCTACTAGATGATATGCAATTTAATGTTTAGCCAGTTGCCAGTAGCTAATATTTCATTATTATCTTTACACTACTTCACTTTAAAATTGAAGAACAAGCATGACCAGTTGATGAATGTGATTTTGAACAACAGAATTAAAAACAAAAATAGAAAATATTATAGCTAAAATTAAGTATGTTCCCTGATATTTTCATATAGGTACGAAAATAATTTCACTTCACTTTCAGCCATCCAGTCTCAGCTACTGGACAACATAGAGTGAATGGACAACAAACAATGGACAAACGTTTGTTTAACGAACATTTCTTAATGTTTTGGTTAATGTTTTTTTTGTTTATTAGCTGGTCAGTCATCTTATTGATTAGTTAGTTGGTCAGTCGGTTTGTTGATTAGCCACTGGCCCGTTACTTGGTTTGTCAATCTGTTCATTTTTAATGTCAATTCGAATTTAATTGATGTACATCAAACAAAAAATTTTTTCTTAGTTTAACTCTTTGTTCGTGTGAATGAATCATTCACCACAAGAGATAGTGATAAATATTGCCTGATTTCTATTGTAAGTTGACCCACCTCTGAGGTGGCCCCAAACAACTTTAATCTTTTTATCCCAACAATACTTAGAATAAAAAATATATAAAAATTTGGGTAGCACCAAAACAGTGCTACCTATAAATATATAGAAATTTAAAACTGTCTTCTGTAAATTTGACCACCATTGTGCTATTTTACAACTTCTTTCCGTGGAAAAATTTCTTTTTATATATTTGCTTCTAATTTGTTTATTTAAATCTTTAAATTCTACACAAGCATCCTTTTCCTTCTCGTGAATTGTAATTTTTGGTCTACCATTTTTAAGTAACACTAAAGCTAAACATTCTATTTAGTATTCTTCATGTAACAAATTATTTAATTTTTCTCACATATCTTGGTAATACATTTTAATCTTCACAAATGAGTCTATAATTTTACCATTTCTGTCTTCTTCCATTTACTACTACAGACTTTTAGTAAGTTATAAATAAATTTAATTAGGTTAAATGGAGAAATTAATTATTCCTAAGGATGTTGCACCTTGGAAAACAGATGTATTTATCTATATAACTAAGGAGACTATACAAAGGGAATGAGTTCTGTTATTGCTTAGGTACATAGATGTAAATAAAATTCCTCTATGTTATAATTTTGGATATTATTATATTCATAAGAACACAGCAAATTTAGTTTCCATTGATTACGAATATCCATTAATGATAGACTTTTTTAAAGAGAATAACATAATTATTCCAGAGAGGTTCGAAACAACTAAAATAGATTCATAAAAATTAAACAACTAACACAAGTCTCTCTTTATTCTTGTTTGGTGTTGTTTTATTTCTATCTAATTTAACTCTAATCTTGTAATTTAGATCAATATTGTGGTATCCAATTAGAATTATAAACAAATGTTTTTCCCCTGGAATATAAGCCCAGTTGTCATAAATAAAACTAAGAATGTCATTAGTGATTAAGATGCACTTCTCCTCCTACAGAGGCACCCATATGTCAATGAACCAAGAGCCCAAGTCCAAGTCATAATTTCTGTCTCGAATGAATTTAAAAAATGTTCAGCATTGACGATACTGTCATAGCAACAACTGTGTTAAAGTCAGCTGAAAATGTCCTAGCGACAACTGTGTTAGAAGCTGTCATTTAAGAGAAACATTGTTTTATTAGTTTTGCAAAAAAATAAACAGCAGCTGATATTTGTAGTTTGTATTCACAATATTTTCTTTCATGAGTAACCCATTTTTTAAATTGTTTTGCTTCTTTCATTTTTGATTTCAAAAATTAAAGAATAAAGACTAGAATCATTGAAGAATAGGGTCTGTTTAGCAATCATTATGCGACCCCACAAGTATTGGTAAAACTTGTTTCATCTTCTGAATCAACATGCATAATTATGGTATCTTTTTCGTTTCTATAGTTCAAAATCTCAGCTACATCTTTTCGCTAAACCATGGATTATTCTCTTCATCAATAATCATAAACACTTGCTTAATGTAAACTTGTTGTTGAATAGATCTACAATCCACTCCATTTAAGGTTTTCAAAACATAGTTGAAAATCCTGCAAAATGTATTTTGTATTTCGTAACAAGAGAATAGAGACCAAGTTCGCTAGTAAATTTTGTTGCAATTTGTATAGAATTTGGGGAGTCCCATTTTAGGACTTCCAAATTTTCAAATGGTTTACAATATTTTTATTTAACGAAGGCTTGAATTGCTTTCCTAGCTCATAATTTCGTAAAAGATCAGCAACTTGATTTGCATAAAATGAAGGATTATTTTTTCATCAATAATCAAAAGCACTTGTTTATTGTTGTATGTAAGCTTGTTGTTGAATAGATCTACAATCGACTCCATTGAAGTTCAAGTTTCACATTTATGTTCGATATACAATTTAATTAGTTAGCGTATTCTAGACATACATCTCAGGATAGCTGTTTTTATGTGATCTGTTAGACAACTGGGAAGGATACCACCAAAAACCTAGATTTCAGTACTCTATTTTTGGTTGGAGTAATATTTTTTTTTATATTCTGACGGTCTTAATTTTCTACAGTCCCAAAAAATTGATGGTACCTTTCCATGATTTCTTGCAAAACAATGTAAATTCTATTTATTATCTAAACATTTTTAACAAATTAATCTAGGTTTACCTAATTTCTTCCCATATTCTGTAACACATTTTACTGTGTCACATTTAGTGCACTTTCTTAGTAACTGCCCCATATCGTCTATAGTGTTCAGTGTGTCACCATCCTTAACGTATTTGTTTGAATAATATCTATTAAGTCGATCCTTATTTATACACTTTTTACCAATCGATCATGGTTTATCAAGATTTTTTCCCATATTCGGTAATGTCCTTCACTACACAATATTTAGCACATTTATTTACAGGCTGCTCTATGTTCTCCATGTAATACATATAAAAAAAATAATAGACTGTTGTCCAGTTCTTGTTGTCTTCATTTTTTCATCAATCTCCATTTACCAATTTTCATTCATTCACCTAAGCTGTCCATCGTTAGTTGTCCATTGAATCTATGTTATCCATTGTTTCTTGTAGATTCAAATTCTACTTACTTAGATTTTTTTCAATCACTTAAATTCATTCTCCTATGATGCCCATTCTTTGTTTTCCATTCAATCTATGTGGTCAATTGTTTGTTGTCCATTCAGTTTTTATGTACTTTGATTTTTCAGTTCACTTACATTCATTTACCTATGCTGCATATTGTTCGTTGTCCATTCAATCTATGTTGTCCATTGCTTGTTGTCAATTCAATTTTTATTTACTTTGGTTTTTCATTCACATACATTCATTCAGCTGTGCTGTCCATTGTTTGTTGTCCATTCTGTCTATTTTGTTTATTGTTTGTTGTTCATTGAATCTATGTTTACCAGTAGCTGAAACTGGGTAGCTGAAATTAAAGTGAAATGATTTTCGTATCTATATGAGACTATCAGGGCGTCATACTTAACTTCAGCTATAATACTCTCGATTTTTGTTTTTAATTTTGCTGTTAAAAATCACATTGATCAATTATTCGTGCTTGTTATCCAATTTTAAAGTTAAATAGGGTAACGATAATAATGAATTTGGGCCTGAAATAAATTGATGAAGGGTTTGATTTTTAGGAGATACTTCCCCAGTAGAACACCAACTATATATACACTAGCCCCTTTCCTTCAGCCAGACTTCATACAATCGTTGACCTAAGGGAGTGCACACACTGGCGGTCAGTACAACGTATTTGTGTGGACAGTGCTGCCATTTGGCTAAAATATCCAATATCCTCACCTATGTATGTACTTAATAACAGCCCAAATTAGTGAAGCTCATCTGTTAACTCACAAGTTAGTCTTCGTGTAGCACTGTGTACATATAGTCAGAAGAGTCCGAAACACAAAAGACGTGTGTAGGAAATTGTGGGGGAAGTTTTGCACTGTACGACAATGAAATTATTTTTAAAGTATTGCATTCAAATGTGCGAATTGTTTATAGCTTCTAAGAAGGAAATCGAATAATTTTATACATTTACCTCTTAATTTCTTATGTTCACCTTAGGAAATAAGTCATTAACTTTATTTTCATATGTGCACCTTTTATATGAAATAAAGAACTTAGAATTGGTTGGTGAGCGAAAGAATGAGGTAAAGAGCTAAAATCGGTGAAGTTTGTTAGATACTGAGGTCTTCAGCTAGAGCTCAGAAATTGGTTGGATTCAGATAAATAGGCGGTATACAAAAATTTAGTGTATTAGTAAAAAATTGCGGTATTGAGCTAGTGTATGAGCTAGTGAGCCAAAACCTGCAAAACGCTTCTACTATAACGAAATGCAGTGTAGCAGTTCATCAGCGAATGCCAACGTAGATTGCACTGTATACGAATTTGTAGCTTTCACCAAATTTCTCTTTTACACTAAAACTGATTGGATCCTCTAATCTCCAGTGATCGGTGTTACATTGATTAGTAATTGCAACCAATTTGATCGATATTAATAACAATATTGTGACGGTAATAGCTCATTATCAGCGCTTTTTGTTTCTTGAATCATTCTGCTGCTGATAAAGTTCTTCCAAGAGTCGTGACGTCATTTCCACTAACGAATTAAGTCAGATTTTTCTGACGTATTTCATATTTTATTTTAAAGATCTTTGCCCTTGTGGACTCCCAAAAATGGAAAGTTTTCAGAAAGATACTGAACGACAGTAACCATTGCCCCTTGTTCCAGTGTATACATTGCCACATGTTCGTGGCACATCCGAATATGGTTAAAATTTTCAAACGTCTCGGTATAAATTAGATACAGTGTAAAGAATTTTGTCTCTCCTTGTTTGACATCTTGTTGCCATTTCCTCAAGTATCCGTTTCTGCCAAAACGAGGAAAACCTCTGTGTTGTATATTTTTAAGTGAGTAATTGGGGTTAGCTACAGTGAAGGCAACGGCTTTTACTTCGTGTTTTAATGGAATGTATGTCGGTGGAGGTGCCTGAGAATCGGATGTGTTAAAACATTCATCCACATATTCATCATTGAAGTACACTGCAAACAACAACTTTTTCTTGTAAACAGCGAATGAGGAAATCCGAAAATTAACAGATAGTGTGATGGAAATGCTTATCTCATCACACACACGCTCATGATCGGTCTCGCTTTTCAAAATAACATCAACTTTGTCAAGAATAACACTCTCCACCATTAGTCGAATCGATTCCTCCGTGATTCATTTGATTGATATTGCGAATGCATTTAGAACATCAGGAGGGTTTTCTGAAATGAAAGATCTATCCTTGTAATCAGACAATGCATAGAGTAAGACATTTATGAAAACTATCTTCATTTCTCCATCAAATTCTTCGACTCTTTCGTCATGACATTTGGTGATTGTTGAATTTTCATTGATGGACATTTAAATTCAGGACCTATCAAGATAAATGCAAAAGGAGATCGCAAGAAAACAAAAAGCAACTGATTAGTGATTGGTAGCCCAAAATTCACCAATGATTTAGATCCCAAGCGAGAAATGAGAGCAAATAAAAAAGTCGAAAATTAAAATGACTTGGAAAAGGGTAAGAAAATTAAGAAATATTACATTTGAACCGAATAACTGTACAAAAATAAAAAAAATTTAAAAATCATATGGCTGTAATAGGAATCGAGCCTGCCACCAGATTTCTAGACGAAAATCTGGTTCTAGAGTACCAGACTAAATTGTTTTTTGACCTTTGCTTGTAAACGAGGGAACACTAGGATGCATGGCTTCAGAGTGTGATACAAGGTTCTTAACCTACACCACCACATATGTTGTTGCAAAAGTCGATTCCACCACTGGGGTCCTCTTCTTGTGACAGAGTGCAACCTGTACATTTGAAATAAGATTGATATTACGCTATTGACAGTAGCTTGAACACATCTGTTAGAATGGGAATGCCATGTGAACATATTTTGTATTGTCGCTTATGCGCTTTGCCTTATACTAAACTTCTCTGCCTGTGAGACTAAAAATTTAAATTAGCTGCGAGAATGGCAATAGTCAATAACTTTAAAATAACCCAAAACTGTATGAATTTACGTAAGACCAAAAATGTGTCTGATGTAAAACTATTGGTTTGAAATAGGTCCTGATAATAAAACAAAAATAGATCAATTTGAAAATAATGGTCCCTATGCTTAATGAATGCTATCCCTGAAATGATAACAATTTCCTACCTTTCTCTCCAAATTGGCATTGCTCTTCAAAAAATTCTCTGCTGATACATTACACTGTATAGCTACCAAACAGCTACTGTGCGAGGCAAGATTTTAATTAAATCGAATATGAGTGAGACAATAACTTCTTGAGAAAAATAGTTAATCAAAACTGACATCGATCTGGGAACTGATATTGACTTGGGTTAAGTAACAATATGGCTCTAGCTTAAATACTTGTGATTTTACTCAGTGAAAATTAATGATGGTAACAAATAATACACTCAATAAACTGATTATATATAAACAATTAGCTTTACTAAATCATTGAATTTGAGTGCTAAACACTGTCTCAATCATCACTTATGAATATGCTGATTGCGTTGGTAACAAAACTGCTGCTTCCTTCTGAACAATTTGGCGGGATTGTATTGGCAACAGATCATAATAACTCAACAAATTATTAACATAACATAAGTATGGGCTGATAAAAGTTTGGGTATGTAGCATAAAAGAGATAATTAATAAAGAAATACAAATCTTTGTGAACAACTGGCTCTCTGAATAGCGTAAAGCTATCATGGTTTATTTGTCAAGCATTTTCTTTAACCATCTAACACGTGTCGCTATGAATCGTGAATCTACGAATAGTCATGTATGATAGGGCTCATATCTACTATGAATCTTTAAAATATAGTCTAACATCCAAGAAAAACACAATAGTATGAGCAACTTACTGTTTAAAATGTACACAGGAACTGAAAACTTAAGTTACACAGAATATAGCTATAGGAAACATTACTAAGTATTTACAAACGGGTTTGCTACACAAAGCACAGTGTACCTATATAACGAGTATAAAATGTAAGGTAAGGTGTGAAAAAGGCAAGGATAAAGTCATGGTTGAGGTAAAATTACAGTCTGGATGGTCTGCCAATCGAGGATCCGTGGACATTGGTTCATATTTCTCCATCAGAAGATAGTAATTTTAAGTCATATTATCTAGAATTTTTTAACATCATTATGTATGACAAAGTAGTGAGATTTGGCGTATAGCAGACTAATTGGTGTCAGAGGTAGATATGGTACACAATGACAACTCAGCCAATTATATGTTAAGTGCTGCATAGTACAGTAATGACCGCAATGAATGGTTTCATTACAGCTCTCTCATTTGTAGTGTAGTAGTGTCTACATCAGTAAGCTTGCATATATTAATATTGTTGCAGGCAACTAAACAACTGTACGTTTCATGACCATCTCAGTGGATAATGTAGAGAAGGACAATAGGATAAAGATAAATGGGACATAAAGAGGCATTAATGCTTTTATGACTATAAAGTATGTCAGTACTGAATATTAATACAAACCCGAAAGTTACGCAGGTAACAACTTCATTATTTATGGCAACGCCATCAATGTAACTGTGAGAAATTGTGTTCATAGTTTAGTATCTGACAGTATGGTATGTGGAGTACTTTTTAGACTCATAGTTGAGCTATTCTAGTAATAAACTAGTGATAAATACATTTATCAGTTTGGACTGTCTGCAGAACTATAGTGCTTACATATAGAATACAGTGGCTGTACCAGTAAGTAGAATCGAAAACTTAATGTCATGAAGATTGACAGTAATAAATGACAAAATACATAGTTCATAACTAATCAGTCTATATGCTGTCAGAACTCATCAGGAAGATCAATATAGTAGTATACCTCTACAGTATATGACATATTGACTTTACATAAGTAGTATATTTGTTACAGATAAGTGAAAATGAAACAACAATGGCAGATATAGGGAAAGAGGACAACTACTAGGAAACATGGGAATTAGGTAAAGGGAAGTGCACTTTGCTGAAAAAGAAAATTATTATCGTCTATCGTCGTCAAATAGGTCAGTCAAAATAAAGCAAGATAGAAATGTGTGATCAAAAGAGGATTTTAAGCATAGACGTGAAAATGTTAATGAAATCAGAATGCTATAACAAGAGGTAGCATATAGTGTAAGCATTGACTGCAATGCTTGCAAAAGAACCATCATGGATGGTGAGAAATAGATAACCATACTCTGAAAGCATGAGGGAATTACCATGCTGGAATTGTTATTGGCGTAGTTATTGCAAACGAAAGTGATAAGAGCAAGTGCTAAATGTCAATATACATATCATGTAGAAGCATGTTTAGTTCAGAAAAATGCAGTGTATCAAGCAGTACATTCATGACTACTCTACCATTCAAAAGCAAATCTCTTCTTTGTAATACAACGAGTAATATATGTCTGTAACAAGTAATGTAATATTCTTTTAGAATTGTTAAAGAAAATAGCAAACTGTCATAAGAAATTTCTCATCATAACAGTGTGACCTCTGTGTCATCACTTTTCTTTACTATGCCTTTTACACATAATTGTTATAACCATTAGTAGAGTATCACTGTATCTTCATTATAATCGCTTCATAAATTACCATAATCACTTTGGAATTTACATCTACACTCCTGGAAATTGAAATAAGAACACCGTGAATTCATTGTCCCAGGAAGGGGAAACTTTATTGACACATTCCTGGGGTCAGATACATCACATGATCACACTGACAGAACCACAGGCACATAGACACAGGCAATAGAGCATGCACAATGTCGGCACTAGTACAGTGTATATCCACCTTTCGCAGCAATGCAGGCTGCTATTCTCCCATGGAGACGATCGTAGAGATGCTGGATGTAGTCCTGTGGAACGGCTTGCCATGCCATTTCCACCTGGCGCCTCAGTTGGACCAGCGTTCGTGCTGGACGTGCAGACCGCGTGAGACCCAAACATGCTCAATGGGGGACAGATCCGGAGATCTTGCTGGCCAGGGTAGTTGACTTACACCTTCTAGAGCACGTTGGGTGGCACGGGATACATGCGGACGTGCATTGTCCTGTTGGAACAGCAAGTTCCCTTGCCGGTCTAGGAATGGTAGAACGATGGGTTCAATGACGGTTTGGATGTACCGTGCCCTATTCAGTGTCCCTTCGACGATCACCAGTGGTGTACGACCAGTGTAGGAGATCGCTCCCCACACCATGATGCCGGGTGTTGGCCCTGTGTGCCTCGGTCGTATGCAATCCTGATTGTGGCGCTCACCTGCACGGCGCCAAACACGCATACGACCATCATTGGCACCAAGGCAGAAGCGACTCTCATCGCTGAAGACGACACGTCTCCATTCGTCCCTCCATTCACGCCTGTCGCGACACCACTGGAGGCGGGCTGCACGATGTTGGGGCGTGAGCGGAAGACGGCCTAACGGTGTGCGGGACCGTAGCCCAGCTTCATGGAGACGGTTGCGAATGGTCCTCGCCGATACCCCAGGAACAACAGTGTCCCTAATTTGCTGGGAAGTGGCGGTGCGGTCCCCTACGGCACTGCATAGGATCCTACGGTCTTGGCGTGCATCCGTGCGTCGCTGCGGTCCGGTCCCAGGTCGACGGGCACGTGCACCTTCCGCCGACCACTGGCGACAACATCGATGTACTGTGGAGACCTCACGCCCCACGTGTTGAGCAATTCGGCGGTACGTCCACCCGGCCTCCCGCATGCCCACTATACGCCCTCGCTCAAAGTCCGTCAACTGCACATACGGTTCACGTCCACGCTGTCGCGGCATGCTACCAGTGTTAAAGACTGCGATGGAGCTCCGTATGCCACGGCAAACTGGCTGACACTGACGGCGGCGGTGCACAAATGCTGCGCAGCTAGCGCCATTCGACGGCCAACACCGCGGTTCCGGGTGTGTCCGCTGTGCCGTGCGTGTGATCATTGCTTTTACAGCCCTCTCGCAGTGTCCAGAGCAAGTATGGTGGGTCTGACACACCGGTGTCAATGTGTTCTTTTTTCCATTTCCAGGAGTGTATCATAGTTACAAAAATCGTTGGTACAGTTCATTCTTTATGTTGCTATAATACTCATGTAGCACACTCGAATAGAACTGACTAGTGACAAATATATATGAGTTAGTAGTATACAGATGTTACTCTTGAGTTTTCCTGTAAAACCTGCTAGAAAGAAAGTTAGTTGGTATAGGACGAAGGATGACCTTTATTGCACTTACTTTTCACATTTTCCAATCATTTGTTGCATATCATTAATGCTTCAAAATGTGTATATATTTACTTCTTTATGTTTCACTGTATACAGTAACAACTTGTTCTAAATCAGTGAATGAGTAAGATCTGTAAATAGTAATAAAAGTTAATGACATTGTGCGAAAACATGTGAAATCTTGTCTCTACCTTAAAGCTGGCTATTTGTAAAAACATGGTAGACCATAAAATCGTAGTAAGTTAGAAGACAAATAACAAATAAACAGTACATAGTGGAAATAAATGTGCTCACACTAGTGAAAAATGCAAAAGGGCGACACCTTCACGCTTTGACAGTGCAGTATCAAATACAAAGTTTTATATTACTGACATGATGCTGCCCTAGTGAGTTTTTTGTACGCAAACATGAACAACATTTGGACGCAGAATATGTCTTCTTCTGTACGTACTACTCCCAAGGAACATGAACTTGTACCAAGTTTTGGCTTTGCTGGAAAGATAACGAGTATGTACTAATACTTTTAGTCCAATTTTAAGGTCGTTGAGATCACTTACCTGGTTCTGTTGTCTCTTTCTTCGTTCAGATGCATGCTTAATAGTGTTGATTGCAATGTCGATGACTTCATGGTGACGAAGTCGTCATGAAGCAGGAAATGTTACTGATTCGTTAATTTTGTCCGATGGTTCAACATTCTTTAATACCATATGCTGAGACAACAATGAATAAGCATTTGGAATGGATTTAATAATCTCTAGAAATATTTTGATATGTTTATCCCAATTGGTGTGTTTCTTATGACAGCATAGACAACAAAGCGTACCAGTTTCTTTTCATAATGAAATCAGATGGGTGTGATGAACCATTGTAACTGGATAGATATGTAGGTGGAAACTTCCTTACTTTCAGAGTACGTGTCCATATAGCAGATCTGAATTGTGGTCCACTAACAGAAAAAACGTTCTGTACATGATCAACAATCTTTGAGAGATATTTTATAAAACCTGATTCAACAGTTTTGGCTGCAACTTTACGTAACGTTGTGAATTTTACAAATTTAGAAGTTAGTTCTACTGCTACGAAAATGTAAGAAAATCCTCTCTTTTTCTAGGAATTTGCCCATGGATATTCATGGCGGCCATGTGACGTAATTTAATTGGTATTATGGGATGTAATGGAGCGAGATAAGAAGTTGTCGATGATTTCTCTTGCTTCAATGTTGTTAATAGACATCGTGTACGTTTCTCCATATTTGCAAGGTAAAAATTCTGCCTGAGATTGAGGAAACACTTTCGTGAACCATTATGTGCATAACTTTAGTCAGTAAACCAAATTAATTTGTTGACTAAATTTTCAGGTATACATAAGACCCAGTGGTAGCTGTGTGGATGTGTATGTCGATAGAGAATATTGTCAGTACTAAGTAGTAATGCCTGATTGCTGAATAGGTCTTGCAAAGCCAAGTCTGATTAATATTTATACAGATACTGTCCTTACCCAGTTCTCTGGAAATGTCTTCAGAAGATGAAGAACTAAAGTTTTGTATCGCTTCTTGTTGGATGTAGAAAATACTGTAAATAGTTTGGCAAAAATTTGTGGCAATATCTTGTTATCTGTCTGGCAGTAAGAGAATGGGATAAAGCATCAGCTGCCATGTTTTGAGAATAGTTAATATGGATTACAGTAAAGTCAAATTCTTGTACATGAAACATCTGTCGCCCAAGACCGTCGCGAGAAAATTTTGCGGAAAGCAGAAATTGAATAGCACGGTGGTCAGTATAAACGGTGGTATGTATTCCACACAAAAATGGTCTAAATTTAGGAAAGACCCAAATGGCAGATAAGATTTCCAACTCTGTAAACGAATAGTTGTGCTCTGTAGCAGACATAGTGCTGCTTGTAAATGCTTTTAATAACAATTATGCCAAAACTACACCACATACTTTTGTTTTGCTAAGTGGAAAAGTCGAACATGAATTATCGTGGTTCCACTTGTTAAATGCAGTATCACTTATCACAGTAACAGGCGAATTTCAATCTAACACATCAGTAGATTTATGTGTATTTATTTGTATTTCAATAATGGGGTGTGAAGCTGTCTTCTTAGCCTGATTGGTTTTTTTTAATGTCAACGAAAGTGATTACATTTTCAGTTACAGTTTCGTGCAGTTCCATTTGTCGATCGTCATTGCAGGATAAAGTAACGGGGTTGTCCTCTAGTTATACAGTATTCGAAATTTGATTACTTGTCGAAGCTGTTAGTGGCATCTTAATAATTTGAAGACTTCTCCTATTAGTGTTTTGAGGAGGTTGTAAACATATGTCAGGTTCATTCAAAATAAATGGCGGCTGTTTCAGAAATTGTCCTTTACTCCGGAAAAATGTTTATTGCCATATTTACGGTGAAAATTCTAATTATTACACCTTTGTTTGCTGCTGTCATTAGATAAGGAACATTTCGGTTAAAATGCGATGTCAGGTTTCTATACACGCAATTATTGACTTGTGGTGTAGTATTTTTGCTATACTGTTGCGTGTACAGGAAAATTTGAGGGAACTATTGAAGTTTGGTTGACCTTGTTGAGAATATTTTTATCTGGAATTTCGAAGTTCCTGGTTTTGTTGGTGAAAAGGTTGAAAATTCTGGAGATGTTGTGGATTTGTGAATACTAATTATTAAAAATTTTACGTCTTTGAGAATTGTTCTCAAAATTTTTGCCATTCCTAAACCTCTTGTTACGTCTGTCATTAGGATATCCTGATGAGTTTTGAAATCCATAGGTATTATTACTGTTGCTATTTAGGGAGAAATTTTTATTGACAACCGAACAGTCGGAATGGTGTACTTCGAAAAGTCTTCCCGTTAACAGGGAGACTCGTAATGAAGGGGTTCATTTAGAGATGCACATCTGTATTAATGCTAATTGACTCTGTCGCTGGGTAAGGTTCTGATTTTGTAGAACCTTGTGTTCAAAAATTTCGTAATTCTTGGGAAGCCAGAATTTTCAAAGGACAGTAAATTTATTAACTGATTTTTAATTCCTAGTTGTGTAGTTTCCAACCAATAAGCTGACAAGAAGTCTTTTTCAAATTCTTCTAATGAGTAGGATTGTCTTGCAGTGGGGCGAATCCTGATGGCAGGCTCGTCCTCCAAATGACTGCAGATGAATTCCAGTTTATGGCTAATTGGCAAATTACATGGTAACAAGACTGAAAACTCTTGTACCCGTATAAGGGATGGAGATTTCTTTTGTTATAGCGGAATACTTTGAACTTACGAACTGAAAAGAAATGTTTGTAATCGAAACGATCGTGTCGGAACTCTTGTGTTGGTTCATTACCGCTAAAAATGTGTTTTACGGTAGTTGTTCCAAGTCTAATTGTCTCACACGTCGTATTCTGCCAAGGTTGTGTTCTAGCGGAGCAGTGTCATATTGTCCTCCCTTATTATTTTGATGGATACTACATACTTGACTGTATGATGTCTGATTTTTTAACCTGTCACTTTCATAGTCCAAAGTGTTAACTTTACGATTCAGTGCATTGCTATTTTAGTTCAGTTCATTAATATCACTGTTCATAGATTGTTATTATTCAGATAGAATGAAAGGGGAAGACAATGTTTCATCAGATTAAGTTTCGGTATTACTTTCTAAAATCTGTGCTCTGTTGGAAAGGTCATAAAGTTTTTCTGTAAGTGATGAAATTTGAATAGTATTTTTCGTCTCATTTTCGTCGATCTGTATCTGCAGATTCTTTGTACACTTTTTAAGTTTTGGTATGTCGGATTTTACTACGATAGAATCAGTATTAAGCTCTAATTGTTCAAGTCTATTGGTGACAGTTGGCATGTCTTCTTCTTGTTTTCGTGTTGTTGACTCAACCGAGTTTCTACTTGTATTTTACACTCTGTAAAATCTGTTTGAAGCTATGTGTTCGTGTACTGTACAGTTTTAAGATCACTTAACACTGTACTATAGCAATTATCTATGTATTTTTCTGCGTCAGCTACTACATTTATGCTGTTTTCATGTTGCTCGTGATCGGGTTTCCCGTTTCCGTTCGATCTTTTTGTTTTGTTGGTGAATGGTCTCATTTGGCGCTTGGATTGCAATTGTAGCTTGCTCTTTAAATTGATTACAGCCTCTTTGTGGTAACTGAGGCATACATTAAGTCGTGTTTCTTGTTGTTCAAAACATTCGTTAATTTGTTGATCTACAGCGTGTGTAAATTCCTCTTGTTTTTGTGAGACTCTGTTCTTTTTGTGAGACTTTATTAATTTCGTCGCTGAGTTTTTGTGTTTGTTGGTTCACCGCGTCATTAATTTAAGTGAAACGTTCGTCTGGTTTCTGCTGTGACTTTTTATTGCCTTGAAACAATATGATAATGACATTACTCGATAATTGTTCCCCAGTGTTTAAAGGATTTTTCTTAAACTGTTCAGAAGTGTCAATATTTGACGTGTCTGTTGAGGTTTAAGTATTGTCATTTTGCTTGCATTCTAAATTTAAATGATCGGAGTACGAATATTGTGCATGGGAAGTATGTGTATCAGCGGCTTCCGCATTTGTGGAAAGTGCTGTCGGATTAATTTCGACATCGGTAGGTAAAGCAAAATTCAAGGTAGTTTGACTGTTTGAAATTAAAGATGCACTTTCATCGACAGTTGTGTGATGCACTGCCATCAGTGTGGTATTGTCAGAGTTGATATGAATTGCAACCCAGTTATTTGGCTAATAGGTACTTTGGGCATTGTCCATGACTGAACTAGGCCTAGTACTATTAATCGTTTTACGCTGCATGATGCACAAATACAACCAAATAAGAAACAAATAGTCAAGAAATATAGAGCAAATTGCCGTTGGACTGTTAGGAATAACTGACACAGACTAGTAAATTCGGAGCGCGAAATTGCTAACTACATTTATAAGTAAATAAGAAGTGAGCGTAGGCCTAATTTTATTATTTCAAAAGAGTCGAAAAAGAATTTCGATCTGCACGACGTGGTGGCCAAGTGAAATATGTAGGTTTGAAATATGATTGACACTACGTAGCAGACAGTAGTAGTAAACACAACTGTTAGAATGGGAATGGCATGTGAGCGAGTATTTTATTTCGTCGCTTATGCGCTTTGGCCTGTACTGATCTTCTCTGACTACGATAACGCTGATTTAATTTAGTAGCGAGAATGTAAACTGTCAGTAACTTTAAGCCAAGCCAAAACTTTATGAATTTACGTAACACAAAAAATGAATCCTATTCCACACTATTGATTTTAAATAGGCCCTCGTAGTAAAACAAAACTTGATCATTTTGAAAATAATGGTCCTTATGCTTAATGAATGCTATCCCTAAAATAATAAAATTTCTTACCTTTATCTGCGCAATGGCAACGCTCCTCGCACTGCTCTATGTTAGTGCTTTAAATTGTACAGCTACCAAACTGCTATTGCAGAAGGCTGTTGCTTAGGGTGCATTTTAATTAAAGCGAATGTGACTGAGACGATAACTTCATGAGAAAAATAATTAGATTTGACAAGGACCTGGGAACTGGTACTGACTTGGGGTAAGTAGCAATATGGCACTAACTTTAAGACTTGTACTTTTCCTCATTGAAAATTAATAATGCTCAGAATTAACACACTCAATAAACTGACTATACATTAGCAATTAACTTCGCAGAATCATTGGATGTGAGTGCTATACATTGTCTCAGTTATCACTTATGAATATGCGGATTGTATTAGTAACAAAACAATTTTTTTTACCTTCATTATTTTCAACTTCTCAGGAGATTCGTTCTACAGTTAGCAAACATAATAGCATCTTTTAAATGAAAATATCGTTACTGCCCATAGCAAGTAAGTATACATACAGTACACATTAGATACAACACGTCTTTACGCTTGACTATCCTCCACACATCTTCTTATCGCACGTTACTCTAACACATTGCCCATAACACCTTGAATCAGCGATCGTTGTTGAGCAGCGAGACTACTACACAATCGATACGACATTTGACCATCTATGTTTCCATACAATAACTTCTTTAAAAAATTAAATTAATTTACCTTGTGTATATATCTTTTAAGTGTACCTGAAAAGACAACAGTAATGACAAGTAACAGAGAACAAAACAGCGAGAAAACATCAAATCTGGTAGTCAAGAAGTAATCGAAGTTAAGGAATCCTGTTACCTTGGAAGGAAAATATCCTATGCCGTCAGAACAAGACGGACATCAGAAGTCGGCTAGCGTAGGCATACAGGGCACACTGGTCAAGAAAAGTCTACCGATACCAATTTAAGCTCTTAATTTGAAGAAAATGTTAATGATAATGTACATTTGTAGCACAGCATTTCATGGCAGTAAATCATGGAAAGTGAGAACGCAGAAACAGAGGAGAATGGAAGTGTTTGTGATGTGCTGCTGCAGATGATTGTTGGTGATAAGGTGATCCGATTAGCTAAGGAGTGAGAAAATTCGCTGCAGAATCGGAAAAGAAAGGAGCATATGTAAAATACTGAAAACGAGAAGGGATAGAGTTGTAGAACATGTGTTAAGGACTTGAGGAATATCCTCCATGACGTTAGAGGGAACCATATAGGATTATGTAGCGGGAGACAGATATTGGATTACTTTCAGCAAATAACAGATGACATAGGGAGCAAGTTCCACTCAGAGATGAAGAAAATATGCAGGAGAAGAGCTCCTGGCGGCCCACATCGAATGTTAAAAATATAATGACCGAAAATAACAGAAAACCAATAGTCTGCACTACACTCGATTACTCTGACCCCCAACACCACGACAGGAGTGAGTTTCTAAGGAATTGCACATTAGTGGTGGAAAAATTGCAAGTATGGTTTCCATGACATGAAAACCCCGCCTGTTCCCACGTGACAACAACTGAGTTTGCAAGGAGCTACTCAAAATGTGATGCAAGTGACACAAATCCGAAATGAGCTTGAAATAACGGCTACTTAGGCTAATTGTTTACCAATATGGTGAAACATAAACTTATTCCACGCATTCATGGTGTACGGTGTCGACGCTGACTGACTTCTGTAGATACTTGTCAATAATATATCCAGTCAGTAGGTTTCTCGCACAGTGAAAAATATCTTCGCTATGTGGCACTCTCTGACTGGCTATTGTATCGGAAACGGTTCAGAAACAGCCAATCAGAGAGCTTCCTGCCATGTGACGTCACAGTACCGGGTAGTGAAGTGCCAATGAGGAGACAGCGACGTCACCGGCAGGAAGCTCCCTGACTGCTTGTTTCTGAGTGGAGTCTGATAGCCTCATTATTCATTTTCATTAATTTAAATTTATTGGTGTGATGGTTTCATAGAGAGTAGAGTTGTCGCAAAGTAGTAATTTCTGTAGCTAGTCTAGTAATTCTAAAAACAACGATTTGATAGCGCTTCACTTTTCAACATCCGATTACTGGTTTCGAAGTAAATATTTGTTGCTTTTGAAGTACCTGTTTCGAAAAAAAATGTACCTTATGTGGAATTTGGTAATCTGGTAACCAAGTAAGGAAATATGTAGCGTTGGTTAAAAAAGAATCAAAGAGCTATACCGATGCGACACCCATATGAAAGCCGCTCATGGAAAGTGGATGTTCCATTCAGCCTGTATAGTTTATGTATGTCGAGTGCTGGTTACTTTGATACGGTAAATGTCTTTCATAAATCAAGAAAAACTAGATATGATGCTTGTTTATGGAGGATATAGAAAGAATAGCATGTAAGTTGAACAGTATGCACGAAGACATCCCAACAGACTTCGTCCAACATAATTGAGAAGTCAGTGAAGTGCCTCTGGAATAAGGCAACCCAGAGGTGTTCGCAATTTGATGGAAAACAAATTTCATTTGTATCATACGTGGCTTCAGCAGCAGATTAACCACAAGATTTAAGAAAATCTATCACTAGAATCTGATGTGAAATCACAACATTCGGTCCTTTCTTCAAAGCAGTCTTTTTACCAAAGCAGCTAATCTTTAGAAAAAAGGGAAAGCAGAATGTAAGAAATGTGCGTTATTGTCCCATTGAAAATCCGCATAGGCTGAAAAGGGGTGAACGTCAGGGGTGTGAACGTCTAGTGTGGTATTGTTAGAGACATCGCAATCAGTCCTCACTGAAGAAGTGCTGGCGGATAAAAGATACGCACAATTTCTTACTGACGTGCTACAACCTCTCCTAGTGGACGTACCACTTGTAATACGTACATGTATGTGGTAAGGAATCTCTTCAGTGTGTCCAGAAGTTATTGCAACAGCGATTGCAAGTGCGTATCACAATGGATGATGACAATTATTTTAAACATATGACAAAATAAACTGAATTTTAAACTAATATTTACGAGCAGATGATTTTTTTTTAAATTTTCATCTGGTTACCTGTAGGTGATGCATTTCTGCAATGTAAGTGGATGTTCTGAGGTTAAACTAACGATGCGAAAATTTTACCGCATAATTCCTGTAACTCAGTTTCCTGTTTTCCTTACACATTTCTATGAAGGCTCCGGCAACGTCAACCGTCGGTATTTTGTTAATCATCTTTAAATTCCACGTCATTTGTCTTCCAGTTATTGTGTCTGTCCAACCACATACAACCCACAATGGTTGGTATTTGTTTTAATTATTATAAACAATTCCATAACTTCGTTAATTAAGCTCTTTTAACTACATAAAGCTGGAGGGTCCAATCAGATCCACGAGACAGTCCCATGCAAAAAGAAATTCCGCATAAAGCGCTAACAGTTTCACGCTCAAAACAGATAATATTATAAATTCTCCGAACCCAATAATCAGAATTGAATTCGTCTCTTTTAGAAGGACGAGATATCGTCGGCAGAAATTTCTGCAGTTCCATTTGAGAAGGCGAAGTTGATAACTACCTATATCTATGCAATCAATATAGCTATGATAGCAGACTGTAAGTTATTAGTCAATGAATTTTTACAGTTCATTTGGATAAAAGAATTACGACACCTTAAACGTTTCGGGAAATGTATCAGGCGATCTGCTTAGCTGAGTCAGCGTGTACATGTCTGGACATAGGCTTGAGTTTGGTACCATGTTTGATACCAGTTTGGTATCTGTGTTGGTTTGGGCAGATAGCTGCAGTGTGTTTCACGCTAAACATGTGTGTGCTCCAGCGGTCCTAAGTGTTTCGTTGTTGAGTCACATTTCGGAAATATTTCCAGAATTTTTGAACTTAGTTGAATTTTCGAGTGTACTATTTCTCAGTAGTGAATGCTGGACAGAACTTTGTAATATTTCGTATGTTAGCCTCGTTTTGTTGTTAGATTTATTTTATGATTTAAAGACATCTGAAGCAATGATTCACCACAGATATCCGAGTACCCAAATTGTTATAGCGCACCACTGGGTCAAAATGAGTGTAAGGAGTGCAATACGTATGGCATAAAACGACTTTGAAGGTAAATTTATATCAAGTTAATAGATATTTGTAAGAAGTTTTAAAATTATTTAATAGCAGTTAATAGAAGAAGAAACATATGCTCATCTGCCCCGTGATTATAGAGGCAATGTAATGTGGGATGACAGACAGAAGGCCGGAATATTTCTTATTCCGAAATTTATTCGCTGAGGTAAAAACTCAGTCGTCACACGAATAGAAAAGTGGTGGGGTACGTATGCGTTTCTGCGTCAGATGTGTAAAGAAATCCTCTTCAAACAGGAGTTTACATACAGGGGCATACATTACTACACGTCATATCACTGACTTTAGTTAGTGGTAAAACATGTTGTATCCTGGGTAATTTCAATCATTCTGGAAGTCGAATACCTTCCCTGTAGGAAGCAAGATAGATTTCACAAACTACTATCATGTGAAAGCCTGCTCTCACCGTTATTCTACAAAACTCAAAAGGCAGTAGCTGCTGACGGACACCTGTAAAGTCGCGTAGACAACGTTTTCTTGGTGTATGTTTGAGCAGTGACTGAGAAACTTGTGGTACGGATCTGTTGGAGCGTCTTTCATATTTTATTTCTAAATGAGGAATCTTTTTCCCTTTTTCTAGTACCTCCGAACAGTTTATTAAGGTATTGATGAGTGTCTGATGGCTTTTGAACGTGCCGGTTCTTGTCAGGAAGATGTATTCCGCTTTAATAGTTGTACCAACCCTCTTTGAGTCCCCACCAACGATATACAGTAGCGTAGTTTCCTGTCTAGTTAGAGTTTCATATGTATGGAGGTTTAAGTCAGGAAACGAAAGATTCCCCCACTTTGCGAATAGACCGTTATCTCTCTTCAGGAAGCTACTGCTGGTTGGCTTTCGAGCAGTCTTCGCCTTGACGCGTTAGGTGCAATGTGTGAATTTGTGACTGTGCTTTGCCTTTGTTCAATACCTGACCATGTGTCTTCAAAGTACGTTACTTAGGCTTTAACTGTTTTCTCTGAACTTGCTGACTAACGGACATAATCTCTGGATGTAGAACTTTGTCGTAATTTGACTCCAATTTGGCTCTTGATTCATGAGTGGTTGCCCCCGCCTCTTCATAACCTCCCCCCCCCCCCCCCCTCCTGTATTTGTCCATATTTTCTCGCGGAAGATACAAAGGGCGCATTGAATGTATCGTCTTTAGTGATCGTCGCATATCCTTTGCATGTGCTTTTATGACCAGTTTATAGTAATTTCGTAGTTATTTCTTTGATGGACTGAGCAGATCCTGTATGTGACCATGCTTATAGGTACAGTGAGAGATCCCTCGATGAGCAATGGCGATTAGCTACATTGACAAATATGAAGAATTTTCATTAGAACAAACGGCGACATGTATGGTCAATTTCTACTCATTAGCTGTTTTCGAGATTTAATTCATCTTTCCGATATGATGTCTGAGTGGGTAACAGCGTGCAACCAGTTCAAAGCTCTACTGATTGGAAAGAAACTGCTTCTATACTGCAAGTTATTACGAATAAAATTGATCTTTACATTTATGAAGAATGTATAATGAGATGGATTATGATGCAGAATTATTCATTTTCTGGAGACTTCCAGAGTGTGTACCCTAATTACCGTGAAGTATTCCTGCTCATATACGCACATCAAAAAGAGTTTTCCCTCATCACGGTTCGAGAGTTACGGAACCTATACAGAAAAATGGAATAGAGATCAACATAAACATCATTTCCGTCCTTTTTACTGCTCATGAAAGCCACACATTTCATGTTGCATGTTGTACCACCAAACAGAGAAACCTTCAGAGATGGTGGTCCAGATTGCTTTAGACACCGGTATCTCTTAAACCCAGTAGCACGTCCTCTTGCATTGACGTATCGCAGCATACTATCCACAAGTTCATCAAGGCACTGTTGGTCCAGATTGTCCCACTCCTCAACGGTGATTCAGCGTAGATCCCTCACTGTGGTTGGTGGATCACGTCGTCCATAAACAGCCCTTTTGAATCTATCCCAGGCATCCAGGAGTGTTTGATAGGGTTCATATCTGGAGAACATGCTGGCCACTCTAGTCGAGCGATGTCGTTATCCAGAAGGAAGTCGTTCACAAGATGTGCACGATGGGGGCGTGAATTGTCGTCCACGAAGACAAAAGCCTCGCCAATATGCTGTCGATGTAGTTTCACTATCGGTCGGAGGATGGCATTCACGTATCGTACAGCCATTACGGCGCCTTCCATGACCACCAGCGGAGTAAGTCGGCCCGACATAATGCCACCCCAAAACGTCAGGGAACCTTCATCTTACTGCACTCGCTCGACATGTGCGTGCAAGGCGCTCAGCCTGACCGAGTTGACTCTAAACACGTCTCTAACGATTGTCTGGTTGAATGTATATGCGACACTCCTCAGTGAAGAGAACATTATACTAATCCTGAGCGGTCCGTTCTTCATGTTGTTGGGCCCATGTCTACCGCAGTGCATGGTGACGCGGTTGCGAAGATGGATCTCGCCATGGACGCCGGGAGTGAAGTTGCGCATCAGGCAGCCTATTGCGCACAGTTTGAGTTGTAACACGACGTCCTGTGGCTGCAGGAAAAGTATTATTGAACATGGTGGCGTTACTTTCATTGTTCCTCCGAGCCGTAATCCGTAGGTAGCGGTCATCCAATGGGGCAAGGCATGTCATCGACAGTCCCTGTCTTTCTGTATCTTCTCCATGTCCGAACAACATCGCTTTGGTTCACTCCGAGACGATTGGACTCTTCTCTTGTTAAGAACCCTTTGTGGCACAAAGTAACAATACGGACGCGACTGAACCGTTCTACTGAACGTCTAGTCGTGGTTGGTGGAATGACTGGCACTTATTGGCTATCGTAACCCCTCCGTCTAATAGGAGCTGCTCACGCATGCTTGTTTACATCTGTGAGTGGGTTTAGAGACATCACTGAACGGTCAAAGGGACTGTATCTGTGATACAATATCCACAGTCAACGTCTATCTTCGGGAGTTCTTGGAACTGCGTTGATGCAAAAATTTTTAGGTGTGTGTATGAACGTAATAACACTATTCACTACAAATGTTTTTTATTCCAGTCTTTGACCAGAATGTAAAGTCCTTCGACGATGAACGGTTTCAATCAGTAATGACCATCTTACAACCTACAACATAAAAAATGTACAACTAGTGGGCAGTATATCTTTCAAAACAATTCAGTATTTCCTGTCACTATATACTCTGATGCAAGATGGGGATATACAGATAAAATAAGGTAAAGCGTACCTGTTCTACACCATGTCCTATTGTGATAAAGCAGTAATGGCACCGTCAAAACATAAAAATCCACTCAGAAAAGCATCGTCACGTAGGACTAAAATGTGGTGTAAAATAGGTCACATTTTGCGACTGGCGTTATTGTACAAAACATACTGAAGTGCACCACAAATATGTTTGCCTATATGCGTCATAGATGCCGCTACTGTGGGCTTGGATGTGTTCTTCATTTTTACGAACGAACCATAATATTACGAAAATACAATAGGTAAATTACATATAGCAGTGAGCAGTGCATGGCTCATGTTCGTGCCATCTATTGTGTGACATCTTGTTTTTTAGTATGGTCGCCTCGTCCTTTTAAATTTCAATTCCTGGGGTCACTGAATTACTGTCCCTGCCCGTGAGTGGCAGCAGCAGCGCGTATCCATATTTGTCCTGCCTTATTATCTTTGCTGGACGGCTATTAGTTGCCTGTCGTGGTGTATAGTGGTGGGAGATCGTACCTGGAGAGGTTAGAGTTGGAACATGGTAGAACTGCGGTCGCGCTAGGGAGGCGCAGACAACCAGTACCCGGCGACCGTTCGAGACACAGGATGAACTGTCCGACGGACGGAGATGGCTGCGGGATCGACCGTTGGTCGGTCGTTCAGTTGGTCGCCTCTTTGGGCGACATGTATTTGGTTTTAGGACCGTTTCTGGACCTCGTCACTGGGTCATCTTGCTGGAAGTTCCTTCTTCTGTGGAGACGTCGTGGCGAATGGGCATGAGTTACCTCTGCATGATTGGGAACGAGCCAGTGTGCCCGGATCGCCGTTTCTCCCAATTCCCCACGGGCAGCGGACGCTGATGGTTTGAGTGCCAATGACTTTGTTTGGTTGTTGGTCGGTCGTCTGGTCAGACGACGTGTGTTTCGTCACCGACCGTCCTTCGGTTCAAAAAATGGCTCTGAGCACTATGGGACTTAACATCTGTGGTCATCAGTCCCCTAGAACTTAGAACTACTTAAGCCTAACTAAGCTAAGGACATCACACACATCCATGCCCGAGGCAGGATTCGAACCTGCGACCGTAGCGGTCACGCGCTTCCAGACTGAAGCGCCTAGAACCACACGGCCACACCGGCCGGCGAACGTCCTTCGGGTTTGTGTGTGTGACCGCCGGTCATTTGCTCTTGTTGTTCATCAGTGATTCGTTTTAAGAGTGTTCGAGTTTCTAGTGGCGTGTTTCGTGCAACACTGTGTACCCTGCGTCAATTCGACTGAGCAATGCTTTAAATGCTGTAATACTGTCTGCGTAGTGCTGCAGCCGGTTGGTCGGCTGCGACAGAGCAGCAAGTGAGTGTTTTCTTACTGTGTTGATGCTGTCCGCCAGAGCGTCAAGTTCCACTGCCGTTGCGATGTTCATGTATGTCAGTAGTTATTGTGCCTTGGCTTATTAACAATCCAGTATTTGAAGAAGAGTGTCACGATCTATTCGCCTCGCTGGCATTTTGGTTTTAGTGTTGTTGGTCTGGTTACCGAAATCAGGTAGTTGGTTGATTCGTCGACTGTCTGTCGGTTGGGTTGCTTTCCGATTTAGAGATTCTTGGTCAGGCTGTCTGTCTCGCCTAGACAGGTGATAGTGTTACAATTCCAGGCCTACCCGTGCAAACTTCTGAGCGCTGTTCCGTGTCTGTCTCATAGTAACTTCCGTGTTTGTGTTTTAGTTGTTTGGCTTATGTGTGGCCTTCAGTCGAGTTTTTGTATATCCTGAATTAATGTTCCTCTCTTGCCCTTTAGACATAAGATTCTTATTCCTTATATGGTGCTTTCAGCCGTATTTTGCTTCAAATCTTTTAAGGCCTTAAGCCGTTAAATTATCGTATTGATGTGTGTCCTTCAGTCGAGAATTAATATTTCTTAAATTGATGTCCTTGTCTTGCCCTCGAGGCATGAGACTGTTATACTTTATTTCATATGAAATGTTTTAAGGTAAGGTCTTCTGCCTGTAGATTGAAACTCCTCTTATTGCTTAATACGCGATCTCCAACTTAGTTCCATTAAAATTAAATTCCTAAGGCCTTCAGCCAATTACATTTAGAAAATATTCTTGGGTGAAACCTCCAGAAGAATCTTGTATTTCAGTTTTGCCTATACCTGGTGTCTGGCATTTAGAATGTGACGTTCAGCCTATCTAAAGTTAATCAAAGGAGGTCGGTTAAAGTTTTTGTAATATTAGGTGTTGATAAATAAAGTTTGTATGTTGAGTGCAACTGACAGGAACTAATTTTTGCCAATTCCCACATCCTAATCCGCTCTGTCCTGCTAGCCCAGGCATTTCAAGCAGACAGTAACATGTAAAATTATTTGAAGGAGATGTATAGACATAATAGGTTTTGACACATTTTTGTAGAATTTATGGTTAAAAATAAAGTATACGTAACACATTGCCTATAGCAACCTATATATTACGTGTAAAAGATAAAATGTCTATATGAAAAAATAGCTGTATGGAACAAAAGACAGATCAATGACCAGCACCTTCTGTTGACTTGGTCGCCACGATGTCACGTAGGTGCGTATCGATCACAAGAAATTAACCGCTAGAGGGCTTTACGTACATCATAATACGTCTCCACAGAAAAGGTTTATACAGCAATAAATAAGATTATACTGTCTGGCCATACAGTTCATGAATAGATAGGATATAATCAGTTACAGGATTAGAGCGACGAATGTATGGAAGTAAGGTAAATGTATACCGTTCTCGACATATATGAGCAACAAGGCTAGATATAACAAGCGAGGTATTAAATGGTTATTGTTGAAATCGCGAGGGTTGGCATCTCGACACATTACAGAGCCTGGGCTACCCTCAGGGTGCAATCTATGGTTTTGAAGCGCCTTTTGCTGTTGCCGTCTGTCAGCATGCATGCCTGTCTGTCGGCAGGTAACTGGAATCCATCCGCCATTGCTGCCGCCACCGCCGGCCTCCGTTTTAGTTCCTGTCGCACTTCGGCGACTCCTGTCGCCAGTGGACGCCACCTTCAATCATGGACACCTCCATTACCACCATCAACTACACCTCCCCTTTGCTTGCCCCCACAGTAACCTCGGGGAGTGCTTTCTCTGGGCATACCCCATCTCATCTACCTCCCCTACTCACAGTCTCCTCCCCTTATATATCCTCTTCATCCCTGTATCCCCACCTGAATGTTGCTCCTTCTCCTGCTCCTTCCCCTTGCTGCTGCCCCTTCACACAGTTGTCGCCCCCCTCCTTACCGACCCCACTACAACTACTACTGCTTCCCCTGTCCGAGTAACCACCCACCACACAACAGTCGTCACCACAGAGCACCCCACCTCAATACTCAATGCCACTGCCACAGATGAGGGGAATGCCCCCACCATCTCACCATCCATTGAGTCACTCATCCCTCCTCTCATGCCACACCCGCCAAAAAACCTTCCAAGCTCCTCGGTGGCGACCTCACCTCCACCCCTTCCTCCAAAAAACCACTACTCATCCCCCTTTCCTCTGATCCCACCATGGATACCACCCCTCCTTCCACCTCCCCAGCCCTCACACTGTACACCTTCATCCTTGCAAACCCTGATCCGAAATTCCTATATGCCCGCACCCTCATCCTTGAAATCCAGAAGTACATCCACAGTGCACCCATTTACCCTACTTATACCTCACAGAGGATCTATTTTTTTCATCAAGTCCTCATCAGCCCTGCTGTGATCATAAAACTCAGCCCTGAGGTCACTGGGGTGGAGGTGTTGGTGGAACTGAAAGCTCATCGCACCCTGGAAATCCTCTCAGCCCACCATATTTACATGTCCTCTGGCCCTACCTTCCTCATGCGTGTCTTTACTGAGTCCATCTCATCCATCGATCACCTCCTCCGAGAGGGGGCCCTGATGTTCAACCACCGCCACCCTGTTGACCTGTCCCGTATCCCTCCTCAATCCTACCTCTGCCTTTGCTGTCCACCTGTACTACACCACCTCACCCAAAACTGCAAGAGCCCCATCGTAAATCCTCTCACTTCCTTAAACAGTATCCTGACCTTGCCTCTCCCCCTTTTGCAACACATGCAATGGACCCCACCCCACCTACCCTCCAACTGAAAAGCCAAACCACTCCCACCAACCTGAGCCCACTGTCCCTATTCAGCCCATCGACACACCGATCCACCCCAACAATGCCCCCTGCCCTCACCCTACAGCAGAAGACATCATCCAGTTTCTAATCATTGTCCTGCAAAACATCCAACCGTTCCAGAACCCCCACACCCTCCAGCAGATTCTCCTCGCTGCCCACACTGTTTTCCATTTAAATAACTACGCCACTTACTCCTACAACCAGGCCCACTTTACCTTCACCCACCTAGACACCGTCATTTAAGCCCCTCTTTATTCGCCATACTTCCTTCCACCTTACCGTCTCCTCTACCTCAACATTTGCTCCCTCCCTGCCAACAGTTTACTCTCCATGCAAACCCAATCCCAGCAACAGGTTGACTCCTTCATCCTTAATGATACTTTCCCTCCAACCTCCAAATATTGCTCGCATCTCTCCCAATCTCCTTCACCACACTGACAATCCCCTTCCCCTCTCCTAAGGTGGGGTCATTATTGGCCACCTCAAACGTCTCCCTGAGCAGCCACAACTCCTCCTCTGTGACCCAACTGAAAATCTCCTCCTCAGCATCTTTTCCCTACCTCACCATCACCTGTGCCACTATCTAAATCTGTCTCCCAGCACCTCTATCCTATCTTCATTTCCCATGTTCACCTTACCTTCTTCACCTATGTGATTGCTGCTGACCTCAACATCCACAGCCGTGACCCTGCCACCCTTCCCGGGTGGCATCAGTTCCTTGTTCCACTCCGACAATACACCCATCCTGAAAGTAGCACCATCCCCGATGTTATTCTCGCTTCCCCCAATCTCCTTAGTTGTATCACCGTGGACATCCTGTGGCGCTGTTCTCTCTCGGCTTGATGGTGATGGGTTTACCAGTCAAGATGACGTGGAACGCGTCCGTCGATCACGAGAACGCCAATCTGTAACTATTAGGAAAAAAAGCAAACTCCTCGTGTGGTTTCGTTATTTTCAGATAATCTATCTTGATAATGATGTCACTGTCTCGACGGAACAGCACGCCGGAATGTGTTCACCGCCCTTGCTTGCAATGAAAGCAGTTGTCTGTCGATCTTCTTCGCTTATAAATGTAGCGACTGCACCACTCGATAACACGATGCCTCCATTGATCTGAAATAAACGTAAGTCCCTTGCGTGTTGGCGATACACTTTTCAGTTTATGCGAACTTGCTGACTATAGTTCTTATGCCTGGTTTGAGAATGGTTATTCAAACGTTGAAAAATAGTGTTTTGAATCATCCTTCCATCACCCAAGCCGAGGCCACATTATGAATTTTGTGACGATATTAAGTTGTTAATTATTTTTTCGTTTTCAAGGTGTCGCTACGTAGCATATTAAACAACTGCATGACGTAACACCAGAGATAAAATACCCTTGAGCGATGTTCAGAATGCGTCTTAATTTTGGTGTTAAGTTATTGCTGTTCACATTTAAATTATCAATAGTTCACTTGGCACTTTTATGTTACCCGAAGACTCACTCAATTTCACAAATACACTTTAAATGTCCGTTTAATGGTTGAGGTGACGCGAAGAATTAAAGTTGAATTAAGGTTTATTGTCTTTCGTAATTATTGTTTGTCCCTATGCTAAGCACACACACCGACATGTCATTCAGAGAGTTATGTCCATTATCATCAGTAATCCTGACTTTGATGATAACTTCTTACAATACGACGAAATTGTAATATCTTCGTGATTGAGTTTATTTGTGGCCTCCTCAAGTCTAATAATCGAGTTTATGTCGGCGGTCAGTCTCTTTCTGTGTCCTTTGATGTTCGTGACTATTACGCATCACGAAGGCGAAGTCCCATCACAAATTGGTAATCACACAATTTACTTTTCTGTCACATACATCAAAATCCTGTAATTTGTCCAGACGGTGAAGAAGATCCTACTTTAGTCCGACTTCTGACTGATACTTCCGGTCTATATCGTAAAACTTTTAACTTCAGATCGGTTTTAAAACAATCTAGTAGCGCTTAACATGCGTACTACTGTTGCAGAATACATAAGAGAAATGAAGTTAACATCTCAATTGCCGAATTACATTGCATTCACAGCGAAACTACTGCTCAATGCGGCTACAACGCGGCCGATGTGGCCGAGCGGTTCTAGATGCTTCAGGCTTCAGTCTGGAACCGTGCGACCACTACGGTCGCAGGTTCGAATCCAGCCTCGGGCATGGATGTGTGTTACGTCCTTAGATTAGTTAGGTTTAAGTAATTCTGAGTTCTAGGGGACTGATGACCTCAGATGACCCATAGTGCTCAGAGCCATTTTGCAGCTACAACTCTCTTCTAGGATAAGTGTTATCTTTGGTCGATTTGTGGTCTGGGCTTTAACCTTCGTAAATAACAATTTTTGAATTCTTTCTTTAAGGTTGCTTTTGAATCGTGTGGTTTTCTTTCATTCAGTCCTTTATCTATGGTAAGCATTAGTATTTATATAACACTCCTGTTAATCACACTGAGAAGAGTGTAAATTCTATTATCAGTAGCTGCTGTCACTGTCAGGAAGACTAATTTTGCTATTTCCTTTGCAACAAAAAGTGTGATTATTACGGGTTGTATATTTGGGGTGTTAAAATCCTCAATCCCATTAATAGTGACTACTTCCCTGTCCTTCTCACCGTGTCCTCTACCTGTGGCCCCCCTGCAGCTCCCCGCCGAGCAGCCCCTCCAAAATCCGTCCTCGACTACGCCGCACTGACTGGGATGCCCACAGGGAATCCATTGCCGCACAGGTCGAAAGCCACTCCCTCACGTTTCAACATCTTGCTGACATCACCCTTGCTTCTTCGTTCCTTCAGAAGACCATCACTGACGCTGTGAATGCCCATGTCCCTAACAAACTCATCCTCTGTCACCACCCTATGCTTTCTCCGCAAGCAGTCCTTCTTCTTCATGAATCCCATAGGCTCTGCCGCTCCTTCCTACACACCCGTCACCGCGATACACTCATCTGCCACTGGCAATTACAGCAACACATCCGGAACCTCCTTACAGCAAAGAAACACCGAGACTCGCTCCAGACATGCACATACCTCAATGCCACCCTCCCTGTCAACTCCTCCAAGCACTGATCAGCGTTCCACCACCTTATTGGGAGCCCTCCCACCCTGCATTAACCTCTCCTCAAAGACGATCGCCCATTCCCTGACAACCTCAGTAAGGCTACCAATTTTGCTTCCCACCTCTCCAAAGTCTTCTCCATTCCTGGTAATCCCCATTTTGATTACACCCTCTTCCCCACCATTCTTGACCACACAGATACCTCTATCCCACCACTCGCCCCTAGCTTCCAGTACTTGGATCAGTAACCCTCCTCAGACATCAACACTCTCATCACCACACATGACATCACACTCGTCCTCTGCCCCAAATGCAACACCATCCCTGGTCATCATGGCATGACCTACCGCCTCCTCTAGGAATCCACCCCCCCCCCCCCACACCCCCATCCTTCCTGGCTGCCCTTGCTACCATGTACAATGTCCTTCTCTAAACTGGCCATTACCCCAACATTCCCATGTCCAGCTGTTCCCTAAACCCAACAAACCCCCATCTGATACCTCTTCCGATTGTCCCCTCTGCTTCACCTCCATGTTCAGTAATGTCTTCAAGACCATCCTCTCCTGCCATATTCGCTGCCCACCTCCTTCCCCTTAGCCTATGTGACTTCTGGCCTTCCTTCTCAGCTGACGACCAGCTGCCAAACCTTACCACTCTTCTTTCCCTCCCACTTAACTCCCATTGCTCCTCTATCCTTGTTTTTCTTACCCTCCAGAGCACCGAAGACCATGTCTGGCATCCCAGGCTCCTCTTCAAACCCAAGACTTATGCTCTCCCTATCAGTTCTGTCTTTCTTTTTACTTCCTTCCTCTCCTGTCGCCCCTCCCATTCCATTATCCACATTCCCACTCCTATATCTTCTATCCCTCTGCTGGAAAACACCACCTTCCTAACCCTTTGTCGTACCCTTCAACAGTTACAACGTAACATCCAAACACACCTTGACCAAATGGTTCAAATGGTTCTGAGCACTATGGGACTTAACATCTGTGGTCATCAGTCCCCTAGAACTTATAACTACTTAAACCCAACTAACCTAAGGACATCACACACATCCATGCCTGAGGCAGGATTCGAACCTGCGACCGTAGCAGTCCCGCGGTTCCGGACTGAGCTCCTAGAACCGCTACACCACCGTGGCTGGCCACACCTTGACCAGTTCAGCACTTGGTGCAACCAGTGGTTCCTTTGTATCAACCCCTCCAAGACCCAGGCGGTCATCATTTGCCACACCACCCGCTCCTTTTGTTTCCATGACTTCTACCTAACTATTTATGGCCTTCCTGTTCACCTCACTCCTACCCTCAAATACCTTGGCCTCACCCTTGGCCGCCACCTCACCTGGATGCCCCATCTCCTTACAATTCAACACAAAGCCCACAACTGACTCCACCTCCTGAAACTTCTGTCCAGCGAGACATGGGGACTGCATCCTTCCACCATCCTTCCCACCTACAAATGCTTTATCTGCCCCATCCTTTGTTATGCCAGTGTTGCTTGGATTTCTGCCTCCCTAGGTTCTATAACGCCCTCCAAATCCTCAAGTGCATTGCACCCTGCCTTGCCTTCCATAATCGTCTTGTGTCCCCCACATGCATCCTCTACAATCTCATCCCCTTCCCCACCATCTCATTTTCCTTGAAAACATTCACACTCTTGTATCGTTCACCAACGTGATCCCCCCCCCCCCCCCTAACCTCCTGGTGTCCCCTTCCTCCCCATCCGCAGCCCATTGCCGCGCCTTTACAGTTGTGTGCTGCCCTCTTTCCATCTCCAGACCCTCCACCTCCTTTCCCAACGCAACTTCCAGCACCTACCCCTCCCAGATGATGAACTTCGTCCTGGCATCTACCCTTCCTGACAACTCTAACCACACCCTCCTCCCACCTCCTCCTCGGGGCTCCCTCTCCGCCCACTTCTTTCTCCTTAGTGGCTTTCCCCATTTCCCTCTCCCATGCTCCCCTTCAGTGTCTCTGCACTCCCTCCTGCCTTGTGTTCCTTTTTCATCTCTCGTCCTGCCTTTCTCCTGCGCCTTGGTGCGCTTTCTGCCCCTTTTTTTACCTCTTCTTCCCACCCCTCCAGCCCCCCACCGCATCTTCCTCCTCTCATCTGCAGCCTCTAGTCCATCAGCAGGTCCCTACCAGAGGTTTTTTATTCTTCATGAGTGCTCCCTCATTTCCAGTGCTTTTTTAAGTGTCATGCTCCGTGTGATTTTTATCCTGTGGCCGACTTTTAACTTGTGTTCGCCTCCAGTGATTTTTAAGTACACTTTGATTTGCCAGCTGTGTTCTTTTAACTTTATGTTGACTTTTTAACTGTACCCCAATGCACGTCCCCATCTTAGTGTACATTTTAACTCCTATCATCTCTATTTACTGTGTTTTTTATGTCCCCCTTTTTATCCCCCCTTTCTATGTAATGAAAAACGAATTGTCTGAAGAGTGGTGGACTATGCCGCTGCCACCCCTCCCCTGCGGATATGGGGCAGTGGAATAAAATTACAATAAAGAGAAAAAATTGTTATTGTAATACATTATCAAATGAAGTAAAGTCGGCTTTGGGCATGAGATCACTCTGTCCATTGAGTACCCTTGTGATCTCATGCTTTTTGGTCTTACAAATCTTCAACTCCTCCAACAAATCGAGAGCACTACCCTCTACTGCCTTGTGCAGAATACGCATACAACTCTTAATATTCCCTAAAGTGTGGCCAGTTTCTGCCATATGCATTTGCAATGCAGTTTTGTTATGTGCCAGCAAATGCTTCTTGAATCGTAGTTTAAAAGAACGGCAGTTTGATGGGTAAAATATTTGCCATAAATCCACAAACCCCAGAACTATCGAATTTATCAGAATCATTACTTAATTTATGTTTCATACGGAATTTCAGAGTGTTGTTAACAGGGAAACCACAACTAACCCTAGATATCCTAAAGCATATTTTTATTTATTGGGATATTTTTCCGTAAAATTTCATTGGATTAGTATTTAGTTTTTCTTTACTGTATTTTTCTGAGTAATTATGTGTCTGATTATCATTTATTTTCTGTTTTCTTCACCCACTTGTATGAGCGAATAACATCAGTAGTAGAAAAACCGTTGGCTAGAGCAATTTGCTTTAAGATACTAAGTTCTTGGCGTATTTCATTGTCAGCCAATGATAATCGCAAGAGTCGGTGGATCATTAAGGTGAAGAAGACCCTTTTATATCCAGGCAGGTGGCATGAAGTGGTACCGATAACAGTATATGTACCTGTAGGCTTTCTGAAAATCGAAAATTTATGTCTGTTATCAACTTTCTTAATAGCAAGGTGTAAACAGATAATGGAGCACGCTTATTGTATAGTAAAAGCTGTTTTCAGTGCATGCTGCCTATGGTTGGAGCAAATGCGGTAACCCCTTTCTCGTCACCTGTAACAGTAGCAAGATGTCATCGACATAACGTTTATAATATGTAGTCTTGTCTTTTAGTTGTGGAACTTAGCGAAGAACGTACATTCTAAATCGTTCATGAAATATCTGCTAAGGTACCAGCCAAACTGTTACCCATCCCAAGACCGTCCTTTTGCTGATATATTTTGCCATTGAAAGTAAAAAAGTTGTAAGTTAGTGCAAATTCTAAAAGTTCTGTAAAATTCTGTGTATTCTTCAGTACTAATTTTGTTATTAGTTAGTAGATTACAATTAATGATCTGTATCGTTTCCTTTATTGGGACACTACTGTAGAGGTTGTTTTACATCTAGGGAAGCTAGTGTTGCATTATTTGGAATGTATATATCCTTAATCGCATTAGCAAGGTCACAACTGTTTTCCAACACAACCTGCGATCTCAGTTGGGGGAGTTCAAGATTCATCATTTTTAGCGATTTCTTTACGTAATCGTTAGGCAGAAATTGGAAGCTGTCTGTCTTTTTCCGTTGATCTATCTCGAACTTCTGCATTAGGTCTTTGTGAACTTCTACTATCTCATTTTCAGAAAGGAATTCCTAAGTTCTCCTAATGTAGTCTTCTTTATACATAAGGATCGCTGTATTACCCTTATCTGCGTGAATGCCCATTGCCTTCTCTTTTTCTAACTTTGTATTAAGATTTTTAAGATACGATACTCTTGATTCATGGCAGTAGAAGAGTTACACTGACGGATAAACCTTTATTAACTTTAACGGTTGTGTCCGCAACTCCTAGTTTCGTCATCTTAGCCGCTTCATACGCCATTTTAGTTTCAACAATGACTCTTGTAATGATTTGGTTATTAGCATTAGGAGTGACATTATGTCGTACAACTTTATGCAGCAAGTATTTTCATTCTCATTCAATTCGATGAGGTGCAAATGTACAGTATGAGTGATGACGTTTTCAATTCTTACAAAATGGTGTTCTCACAAATCTATGTGAGGAAACGGGAAGAATCTATGTGTTCCCGATAACTTGGTCATCTCAATATGTAACTAATTCTACTAGCATTTCATCATTAAGAATATGTTCATTGCTCTACGTCATTGAGATAATGCGCCAAGATATCAAATTTATTATAATACTTGCATATTCACACTAGTTACCAGCAGTAACGTAGCTCCTGTGTTCTGTCTATGTCCATATATGGCCGATGAGAAGTTGCTTCAAGTTTGACCTCAGACAAATTTCTATTGCTTTAGTACCATCATTCGAAGTGACTTTAGGACGTCGTTCTTGAACATGGATCATTACTCAGTAAGTAGGGCCGATGTAACAGTTAAGTGTCCTCGCATCGACCAGCTTTACGAAAAGTTTGGAAAGGGCGAATCACATACTGGGTCACCCAACCGGTTCCAGCAACAGACGCTGAGACCTTGCTGGCAACAGCTTGTAAAGATATGATGTAGCTGTAGCCGTGGCAAGATGCAGGCGTGCGCTAGGTCCTAGCAACGTGGAGTAACAAAACACTATTTACTTGACAATGAACGGCAACTTGCAGTTTGACTCCAGCCAGATTTCAGTTATATGAATTAATTTTGTCTGAAAGAAAAAGTCGTAGATGCTAACAACAAATAAATGATCAAATAATTAAGCGCCAATCATTGCGTTACCTTCTGAATTATTTAATAAACGTTTGAAGATATCCAGAACACTGAAGCTTGTTACATTTTCGTGGCGTGCTGTAGATTGTTAAAATATGAATATAATGATACAATCTATATTAATTATTATAAATTTTCAGAATACCATTTTTTCTAAAATGCCTTGTGTGTCATAAAAAACTAAATAATGAACCTATAACAGTAGAGTTCTCTGCACAATACAACCGTTTAGCATAGTCAACATACATTTGTATATAGCGTGGAATTCGGGCACCAAAACATATTTCGAAAAATTCGTGGGTTCACTTCTTGAGCCCCAAGCTTAGAAACCCAAGCTTTACCTTTTTCTTGTGAACTATAATGCTTCTGTCTCCGTGAATCACGTCGTCACAATATCCACGATTGTCATCTGTGTCAAATGTTGTCGTCTGACCGTAACGCTCTTCACTCGCGATATTAGTTTCTGCGATACCAAACTTCATCACCCACCGCTGCACATTGCTGATGTACATTACAGCGTCCCCACATACTTTTTTCATGATGGGGTAAAAACGGCTTTGGAACCATGAGCCAAGAAGCTAAATTTCCTTATGACACAGGAGGCATTACCTTCTTATCCACCCTCTTGATAACATATATCTGTAAAACGACCGAAGCTCTCCGTTTAGCGTTTTCCTACGTTTATGTATAGTGCGAGTGAGACTCTAGAGTTCTGGCAGTCCAGACATTCAAACGTAACACATTCTGTATTTCTTCGTTCAGAAAATCTATATGCTGTTCGAAATTGTTTGTAAAATAGCTGTCAACGAATAAAGATATTTTGCAAAGACGTTAAGCAACCCGTTGCAATATACAGTATAAATTTTTAGATTTGTCTCTCTCTGAGACGTTGCGGCGAAAGTCTAGGTAGCCTATGGCCGCTTCCATGCTCTCCTAGTCAACCAGTGACAGTTTGTTGGCTCACTCTTGCCAGTAAGTTTTAAACAGAGTTGGATCCGAGAGACGTAAGGTTGGTCGACCAGGGTCAGAGTCACCAAGTTTCGTGACATTTACTAAAAGTGGCTGCTGACAGGCAAGGGGTTGCCGTCAAATCATTCGTGTGACGCTCCTGCCACACGGCTTACTTTTCACTAATTAGGCATAGTAAAGTTGTGATCAGCTGCGAAGGCCAGCTGATATTTAGATGTAAAGTGTTAGCAAAATTGGGAATCTTTGTGATCCTTACGAGCTTGAAACTCTTTGTCTGTATAATCAGAAGCACTATACACTCAATTTCGTCATTCTGTCCAGTAGCGTAGGTCCTTCTGTGTTTATCAGGAAGTCATGCAAGCAAAATTTAATGAGTGTGATTGTTGACATCCTCGACTCACCTTCCACGTGTATCTAGAAAGTCAAGTGCCTTTTGTCCTATTCTAAATTTGAAATCAATAGAGGTTACTTACTTGGGTCATCTATTTGAATAATTACCTGCACTTCTTGTGCAGTTTTTGTCTCATGTCATCTTGTACAACATATTGCAGGGCATCTTTTTTCTGTTAATGATTGCAAACACAGCAGACGATGAAGTAATTAGAATTTCATATAGTTTACTTCCGTTAATCCGCTAATAATAATAAATATCCCGTTCTCAGCACCTAACATTCGTGGTGTGAGGGTACGTTTTGCCACTGAATGCTGAGTGCAGAATTGCTGTGACAGATTTTCAACGGTGTTTGTGATCATGATCAACGAAATAACTTTCACAGACCTTTGCACTGATATTTTCTATCGAGCTATGTTATTATTTTAATAACTTAGAGAAGTGTTATCACCTTAGCCACTGTTACATCTGAAGTACTGTGATTACAAATAGCGGAAAAGATTCCAGTTGCAGCGTGTTAAACTATATGTTGGTTCCTATGACACTCTTGTAATTTTTATAGGATCTCAGGCTCATTTTCACAATGGTTGATGTTCAGTTATACAAGCTATGCCTGCATTTTATTAGTCGTCCAGTGTCTTGTAAGTGTAGGTTACCAAGTTACTTTCTTATTCATTTGCAGAATAGTGTCACGAAATAGTTTATTCGGTCATTAATTTGTTTATAACTAAGAGTAGTTTCACTAAATCTGGGCTTAGAAATATTAGCTACTTTGCAGTCCAATCTTCTAAAACTGTAACCAACTTACAATGTTATATCAATTGCCTATCTCGATTTTGGGAAATAACTTGAGGCTCAATAGCTTATACAAAGACAATCCTCGCATGAAGTGCTACCATCGATATGGTTATGGCGTGACCAGTCGTACCCCTTGGTTCACTGGAACATTCGGAGCTGTGAGCTCCTGCTCCAGCTGGAGGCATTGTCTTCCTTTACCATTGGACAACGCGAGATGAGGGCCATCGTTGTTCATGTTTCGCACTGATTAGTCGTATGCAGTAAAACCGGAACAATAAATACCATCGGTTTGAAGATGTTGATTAAACATGTGTTGAAAATTTCCGGTTAAATGGGAGGGCATTAATGAGTGATTAATCGTTTTATTTTGGGACAATGTGCGGATTACTCTCGAAATCGTCATTCTTAGCCAACAGCATGCATTGGTGGACTATATGTTATTAAAACTACCTGCAAAAGTAATAGTGTAATGTTTTAATTTCGAAAAGCTATTTAGTATTGGAAGTGGAACTACGTGTAACTGCTAATATGATTATCGTTCGATCTAGCCATCGTTAGGAAGATTGCTACTTACGAACTCAGTAAACTAAGTAAATGGTATGAACTGTTAAACATTTCGAACTAACCTTTTCACTTAAAACTGTAGGACTTTTAGGTAACACATTGAGGTTTTATACAAAGCGTGTAGTCTCCGTAACCCATTCCTTTTCACATAAAGTCAGTGAAACGACAATTATTAAGTTCAGAATCAGAAAAGTACTGTGTGCGTGTGTGTGTGTGGGGGGGGGGGGGGGGTAACTTATACATTTTCCCATTCAGTGTCAATGCAAATAAACTTCAATTAGACTTCCTCAAGGAATTTGGAACAGAAAGATGAGTCCTACGAACTATTTTCATAAGTTCTATAGTAAGTTTTCGGATCTTTGTTGTAATGGAACACAGAGAGAATTTCGTGTGCATCTAACGCATCTGTACCACTTGTGAGAAGTATATCCATGAGACTTGTGGGCCATAGTTCAAGTTACTGCCAGTAGTTTGCACCGCAATCGTGAATCCGCTGTCACTGGTAATGGCAGGAAAAAAAAAAAAGATGGAGGATGAACGGATATTTTTTTAAAAAGTCCGAAAATTCGAAAAAAGGCAAGATTGTGAATAGCAGAAAATTACAAAATCCAAGGTGAAAGAAAATTAGGGATTGGCAGGAAATACATATATCCAAGATGACAGATCCAGCCAAGATGTCCTAGTGGGAAATTAAAGAGAATACAATATGGTGTAACTGGTCATTTGTGCTTTGTTCCTCATGGTCCCTCCTCCTCCTCTCTAGCCAGAGTGTAATATTAAAATGATGACCCAAAACGGCGCAAGATAGGTAGTAAAATACTACATAACCTCCACTTGACAGAGACGTGTATTACCTTCATGAAAATCAAGGATATTTGCATAGACATACATACGTCTGCATTTGATCAGAATAATATTAAAAGGATGTGTAAATATGGCATTAAACAACATTATTTGTGTTATAAAATCACAGACACTTACATGCACATACCTCTGTATTTAGCCAGTGTATTATTAAAATGATTAGTAAAAACGGTGCCAAGTTTTAATAATGCACTTGAATATCAGAGAGATTTTTGTGACACATATTCCTCTTAATTTATGAGCAATGAGCATATAAGCAAAAATGTTATTTACATTAAAAGGCAAACTGAACTGTGTAAGCACACACACACACACACACACACACACACACACACACACATACACACTCACATCCACGCGCACACGCACATGGTATGGATGTCAGCTCAGGTCATTGGACCTTTGTTTTGTGAGAGAAACAGCGCAGTGCAGGAGGTGTCTCCTCACGTCTGAGCTGTCCCGGTAAGAAGCAGCCAAGCCTGCTCTTCTAAGTGGGAGACAGCGTATGTAAATTCGCTAACCAGTCGGCCAGTGTCGGTTGGTCGCAGTCAGTGTGCTCCCTGCCGCCGTTGGATAAGCAGCTGAGCAGCAAGTCGTATACTCCTAGCTCATTCATTTGTTACATAGTTTAATTCTTAATTTCTTTGCGTGTTTTTGGTACTTGCATTGTTTAATTCGTAAATTTCGGGCGTATTGTAGTATTTGAGAGTTGTAGCATCGCGTTTTAGTACCTGAATAGTGTAAATTCGCGTAGTCGTTTGTCTACTGTTTTGTTTTGAACGGCCAGTGTCGGTTGGTCGCAGTCAGTGTGCTCCCTGCCGCCGTTGGATAAGCAGCTGAGCAGCAAGTCGTATACTCCTAGCTCATTCATTCGTTACATAGTTTAGTTCTTAATTTCTTGGCGTGTTTTTGGTACTTGCATTGTTTAATTCGTAAATTTCGGGCGTATTGTAGTATTTGAGAGTTGTAGCATCGCGTTTTAGTACCTGAATAGTGTAATTTCGCTTAGTCTCCTTCCGCCGCCGAGCAGTGTCAGCAGTGCGCAAGTAGCAGCATTTACTAGGCAATCTTGTATTTTAATAACCGTTTAAATTTTGTCGATTTGTTTGCGCTCTCTGTAGATTAGTTCAGACGTTCTTTGCAAAACAGTTTTTAGCATGGATAGGGACTGCAACTGCTGTGTTCGGATGCAGGCTGAGTTGGCATCCCTTCGCTCCCAGCTTCAGGCAGTGTTGGCTTCGGTCACACAGCTTGAGGCTGTTGCCAATGGGCATCACTGTGGGGGTCCGGATGGGGGTTTGTCGGGGACGGCCAGCTCGTCCCACGCATCCCCTGATCGGACTACGACTGTGGTTGCCCGGGATACTGCCCGCATTGAGGCTGATCCCTCACCTGTGGTAGAGTGGGAGGTCGTTTCAAGGTGTGGCAGGGGGCGAAAGACATTCCGGAGGGCTGAACGGAAAGCCTCTCCAGTTTGTCTGACGAACCGGTTTCAGGCTCTGTCTCAGGCTGATACTGATCTTCGGCCTGACATGGCTGCTTGTCCTGTTCCAGAGGTTGCCCCTCAGTCTGCAAGATCCGGGCAGTCGCAGAGGGTGGGCTTACTGGTAGTTGGGAGCTCCAACGTCAGGCGCGTAATGGGGCCCCTTAGGGAAATGGCAGCAAGAGAGGGGAAGAAAACCAATGTGCACTCCGTGTGCATACCGGGGGGAGTCATTCCAGATGTGGAAAGGGTCCTTCCGGATGCCATGAAGGGTACAGGGTGCACCCATCTGCAGGTGGTCGCTCATGTCGGCACCAATGATGTCTGTCGCTATGGATCGGAGGAAATCCTCTCTGGCTTCCGGCGGCTATCTGATTTGGTGAAGACTGCCAGTCTCGCTAGCGGGATGAAAGCAGAGCTCACCATCTGCAGCATCGTCGACAGGACTGACTGCGGACCTTTGGTACAGAGCCGAGTGGAGGGTCTGAATCAGAGGCTGAGACGGTTCTGCGACCGTGTGGGCTGCAGATTCCTCGACTTGCGCCATAGGGTGGTGGGGTTTCGGGTTCCGCTGGATAGGTCAGGAGTCCACTACACGCAACAAGCGGCTACACGGGTAGCAGGGGTTGTGTGGCGTGGGCTGGGCGGTTTTTTAGGTTAGATGGCCTTGGGCAAGTACAGAAAGGGCAACAGCCTCAACGGGTGCGGGGCAAAGTCAGGACATGCGTGGACCAAGCAGCAATCGGTATTGTAATTGTCAACTGTCGAAGCTGCGTTGGTAAAGTACCGGAACTTCAAGCGCTGATAGAAAGCACCGAAGCTGAAATCGTTATAGGTACAGAAAGCTGGCTTAAGCCAGAGATAAATTCTGCCGAAATTTTTACAAAGGTACAGACAGTGTTTAGAAAGGATAGATTGCATGCAACCGGTGGTGGAGTGTTCATCTCTGTTAGTAGTAGTTTATCCTGTAGTGAAGTAGAAGTGGATAGTTCCTGTGAATTATTATGGGTGGAGGTTACACTCAACAACCGAACTAGGTTAATAATTGGCTCCTTTTACCGACCTCCCGACTCAGCAGCATTAGTGGCAGAACAACTGAGAGAAAATTTGGAATACATTTCACATAAATTTTCTCAGCATGTTATAGTCTTAGGTGGAGATTTCAATTTACCAGATATAGACTGGGACACTCAGATGTTTAGGACGGGTGGTAGGGACAGAGCATCGAGTGACATTATACTGAGTGCACTATCCGAAAATTACCTCGAGCAATTAAACTGAGAGCCGACTCGTGGAGATAACATATTGGACCTACTGATAACAAACAGACCCGAACTTTTCGACTCTGTATGTACAGAACAGGGAATCAGTGATCATAAGGCCGTTGCAGCATCCCTGAATATGGAAGTTAATAGGAATATAAAAAAAAGGGAGGAAGGTTTATCTGTTTAGCAAGAGTAATAGAAGGCAGATTTCAGACTACCTAACAGATCAAAACGAAAATTTCTGTTCCGACACTGATAATGTTGAGTGTTTATGGAAAAAGTTCAAGGCAATCGTAAAATGCGTTTTAGACAGGTACGTGCCGAGTAAAACTGTGAGGGACGGGAAAAACCCACCGTGGTACAACAACAAAGTTAGGAAACTACTGCGAAAGCAAAGAGAGCTCCACTCCAAGTTTAAACGCAGCCAAAACCTCTCAGACAAACAGAAGCTAAACGATGTCAAAGTTAGCGTAAGGAGGGCTATGCGTGAAGCGTTCATTGAATTCGAAAGTAAAATTCTATGTACCGACTTGACAGAAAATCCTAGGAAGCTCTGGTCTTACGTTAAATCAGTAAGTGGCTCGAAACAGCATATCCAGACACTACGGGATGATGATGGCATTGAAACAGAGGATGACACGCGTAAAGCTGAAATACTAAACACCTTTTTCCAAAGCTGTTTCACAGAGGAAGACCGCACTGCAGTTCCTTCTCTAAATCCTCGCACAAACGAAAAAATGGCTGACATCGAAATAAGTGTCCAAGGAATAGAAAAGCAACTGGAATCACTCAATAGAGGAAAGTCCACTGGACCTGATGGGATACCAATTCGATTCTACACAGAGTACGCGAAAGAACTTGCCCCCCTTCTAACAGCCGTGTACCGCAAGTCTCTAGAGGAACGGAGGGTTCCAAATGATTGGAAAAGAGCACAGATAGTCCCAGTTTTCAAGAAGGGTCGTCGAGCAGATGCTCAAAACTATAGACCTATATCTCTTACGTCGATCTCTTGTAGAATTTTAGAACATGTTTTTTGCTCGCGTATCATGTCATTTCTGGAAACCCAGAATCTACTATGTAGGAATCAACATGGATTTCGGAAACAGCGATCGTGTGAGACCCAACTCGCCTTATTTGTTCATGAGACCCAGAAAATATTAGATACAGGCTCCCAGGTAGATGCTATTTTTCTTGACTTCCGGAAGGCGTTCGATACAGTTCCGCACTGTCGCCTGATAAACAAAGTAAGAGCCTACGGAATATCAGATCAGCTGTGTGGCTGGATTGAAGAGTTTTTAGCAAACAGAACACAGCATGTTGTTATCAATGGATAGACGTCTACAGACGTTAAAGTAACCTCTGGCGTGCCACAGGGGAGTGTTATGGGACCATTGCTTTTCACAATATATATAAATGACTTAGTAGATAGTGTCGGAAGTTCCATGCGGCTTTTCGCGGATGATGCTATAGTATACAGAGAAGTTGCTGCATTAGAAAATTGTAGCGAAATACAGGAAGATCTGCAGAGGATAGGCACTTGGTGCAGGGAGTGGCAACTGACCCTTAACATAGACAAATGTAATGTATTGCGAATACATAGAAAGAAGGATCCTTTATTGTATGATTATATGATAGCGGAACAAACACTGGTAGCAGTTACTTCTGTAAAATATCTGGGAGTATGCGTACGGAACGATTTGAAGTGGAATGATCATATAAAATTAATTGTTGGTAAGGCGGGTACCAGGTTGAGATTCATTGGGAGAGTGCTTAGAAAATGTAGTCCATCAACAAAGGAGGTGGCTTACAAAACACTCGTTCGACCTATACTAGAGTATTGCTCATCAGTGTGGGATCCGTACCAGGTCGGGTTGACGGAGGAGATAGAGAAGATCCAAAGAAGAGCGGCGCGTTTCGTCACCGGGTTATTTGGTAACCGTGATAGCGTTACGGAGATGTTTAATAAACTCAAGTGGCAGACTCTGCAAGAGAGGCGCTCTGCATCGCGGTGTAGCTTGCTCGCCAGGTTTCGAGAGGATGCGTTTCTGGATGAGGTATCGAATATATTGCTTCCCCCTACTTATACATCCCGAGGAGATCACGAATGTAAAATTAGAGAGATTAGAGCGCGCACGGAGGCTTTCAGACAGTCGTTCTTCCCGCGAACCATACGCGACTGGAACAGGAAAGGGAGGTAATGACAGTGGCACGTAAAGTGCCCTCCGCCACACACCGTTGGGTGGCTTGCGGAGTATCAATGTAGATGTAGATGTAGATACCGCAAGTATGTCAAACGATGCAGACTGTTCCCAAGAAGATGAAGATTCATCAATTTTGTCATGATAATCGGACATGAGTTTGTTGTCGGCAGCTGTATGTGCGTAAGAACAATGAACAATTCCAGCTCTCATGCCACGCTAAAAAAATTAGAGTTGTTTGATAGCAGTAATCATTTGCTATTCCGCTTTCTTAATTTTCATCAGAACATCACACTATAAGACAGGTGAAGTAATGCAATGTGCAGGACCCTATTGATATATCTTAACGAAAAGACGGCGAATGTTTTCGAACATGTTGGTAAGGAGTAACATGTCACTCCTCACAAATAAATCGGGATATTCTCAAAGTGTTTCACGCTCGAATACATTGCATGCATTGCAAGCTGTTTGGTACTCAGCCTCCGCTATTGTTCAGTCTGGTAATCCACTATTAAACTTTTTGATTTACGGCATCTGATCTTCCAGTAAACTCGATTGTTGCTCATATATTGATGTGGGAAGATTCCCATTTAATTAACTAAATTCTGGGTCATAAGTAAAATATGTCTACATTATTCAAATAATTAAGGGATTGCAGTCGGGTGACATCGTCGACAACCACCGATAATTCGACAGGTAACCGTCACGTAAGTCTCAAAACAAAACTTGGATATGACAGGATGGTTACGTGTCGAAATAACGGCAATTGTCACCCGGCTATATTGGACGGAATCAGGGAGATGAGACCTGGGTTTAGCTTAACAGCTTCTTTGTTATCGTCTGCCATCATTTGTGCCATAGGCACTGTGTAGGGAGGTCAGTAGCCCAAACTGCAACGGGGCATCCTGTGCTTTGCTGCCCTCTGGTAAAATATCAGTAGTATCTGTATTTTACACAGCTTTCCTGCTGCAAATATGGCCCACCCTTGCTGAGCGAAGTGCTAATTCTTCTTCAGGATTCATTATCATTTTGTGTTTTGCTATAAAATGTTCTTTATCGCCGATTGCATAGAGCGTTTCAGTGAATCATTCAGTACAATCGTTGGCTCAGCATAATGTAAACTACGAATATCCATGCTGAAAGCCAAAGAGTATGTATTAGGTAATACTGAATTGTTTATGGAAATGCATCTGATCGAAGTAGGAGAAATGTGTCATTGCTACGACTGCTACTAATAGGGGAACTCGGGGCTGAACGGGATAGTGGGGCACAATGGGACATTGCTCTTTTCTAGACTGGACTGTGCTGCAACCTTTTGTATGGACATGTAACTATTTCTCTGAATGGAAGGGAACTCAGGGCAGCCATTTTGGTTTAGTGTGAAGTGCGAGATCTAAGTGAATTGTTGTTCGTCACGTTACCGCTTGCGTTGTTCTAACGTTTGGTGAATTTCAACGAAAGGTAAGCTGTTAATTGTTAATTGTATAACCTAAAATGACACATTCCCATAAAGTGCATGGCATTTGTTATACTTTAGTTATTTAATGCGTTTCAATACGTCAGTTATTACACTTCATAAAAGTTGTTAACCTCAAAAATGCTCTTGGGGAGGAATGGGACAGGGGAGAATGGGATAGTGTTTCGTTCAACCCCGTCATTTTTTATGCAAGTAGAAAGTAAACTACATTCATTTTTCTTTCCCACTTGCTGTTCCAGATGGTGCGAACGTACATGAAAAAGACTGATAGACAGCAATGAGACGTAAAAGCGATGGAAATGGCAGTTTCAGCCGTTTCATCTTCCCAAATGGGATTTTTTAAAGCATCTAAACAGTTCAACGTACCGAAATCAACATTGGGAAGATATGTACATAAAGCTACAAATAATCCTGACTACATAATTGACAAATGAGATGGGAAATTTAAAAAGGTGTTCACTGTAGGACGAGAACATGAGCTGGTAACATATCTCAAGTCAATGGAAAGCAGACTTTTTGGTCTAACAATAAAAGATGTCAGATCACTAGCGCTACCAACTAGCCGAAAGAAATGGCTTTGCACACAGATTTGACAAACAAACTTTTCTAGCTGGACAAGACTGGGTTAGAGGATTTATTACGAGGCATCCTACACTGTCTATTCGCAAGCCAGAAAATACTTCTGGTGCTCGAGCAATGGGATTCAACAATGTAACAGTTTCACAGTTTAACCTTCTTCTCAATAATGTTATTGATAAGTACAAGCTGACTGGGAAAAAGGCAAGTAGGAGCAGTAACGTCTTAAGAATGTGGAGAAACCGTCACAGCAGTCATCTGCATGTCTGCATCTGGGTTATACATGCCACCCATGCTTATCTTTCCAAGGAAGAAGAAGAAACAAGAATTTGAGTTTGGATTGCCTCCAGGAGACTGGTATGAAGTTCACCCCTGGGGGTGGATCACTAGCGAATTATTTCTAGTATGGTTTATAAAATTAGAGGGATTTTCTAAGGCCACGAAAGAATCACCTGTGCTTCTAATTGTTGATGGACATTCAACTCACACTAAAAACCTGGAGCTCCTGGCTAGAGACAATGGTGTACTCCTTCTTTTTTACCGCCACGCACTTTACATAAATTACAACCCCTGGACGTAACGTTTTTCAAGCCCCAGAGGTGTTATTATAGTGAAGAGTCTGTAGGTGAATTTCTAAATCTCACACACACTTTTTTCAACTAGGAAATATACTGGTCACCAGTTTGAACTCTGCACCGTCAACTAAATGCGCTTCTAAGTTTCCTGAGAATGATATTATCCCTATTTGGGGCCGCGTTTTTACGTGCTGCAACGATGCCGACGGCTATAAATGGCTTTAAGAGAACTGGAATATGGCCGACTGACCTGAATGTGTTTCCACACGCAGACTACCGCCCATCAGCGCCAACAGACATTCAGTTCGAAAACTGCGAAAGTCCTACTTCAAACTCTACAGATGGACAATCTAACACAATGATTACAGGCTCTCCAGTGTCTACTGAACCTGCCACTAATGGCCCTACGACTAAGACTGACCAAGACTCAATCATTGACCCCCAGCCAGGATGTTCATAGATGCTAGACTCTCCCAACCAGCTATGTTTGCCGAACAACTCAGCTTTCCAGATATCGCCCGAGGCTGTCATCCCAATGCCACTAATCTGTCAAAATACTCGGCGGACTACAAGGCGAAAAGGAAAAACCGTCGTATTAACACATTCTCCTTATAAGAAGGAACTGCAGAATGCTGTTGCACGTAAAGTAGGCCTACAGAAAGGAGGAGGGTGCACAAATATGAACAATGTCAGGACAGAGACGTCAAGTGCAATGCAACTTAAGGCCAAAATATCAAAATGTACACTCAGACAAAACCAAAACAGAGGACATCGAAGACCTTAACAAAAATAAAAGGAAGAAGAGGATGGAGAAAAGAGAATCAGAGAGAGAGGATGCTGAGTGCATCACCAGTCAGTAGACTGATGACAAAAAAAAAAAAAAAAAAAACAGCCATTACGGCGCGTTCCATGACCACTAGTGGCATACGTCCGCCCCACATAATGCCACCTCAAAACACCAGGGAACCTCCACCTTAATGCACACGTTAGACAGTGTGTGTGTGTGTAAGGCGCTCAGCCTGACACTGTTGCATCTAAACACGTCTCCTACGATTGTCTGGTTGAAGGCATATGCGACACTCATCAGTGAATAGAACATAATGCCAATCCTGAGCGGTCCGTTCGGCTTATTGTTGAGCGCATCTGTGCCGCAGTGCATGGTGTCGTAGTTGCAAAAATGGACCTCACCATGGACGTTGGGAGTGAAGTTGCGTATCATGCAGCCTATTGCGCACAGTCTAAGTTGTAACACGACGTCCTGTGGCTGCAGGAAAAGTATTATTCAACATGGTGGCGTGGCTGTCATTGCTCATTCGAGCCATAATCCGTAGGGTGCAGTCATTCACTGCAGTAGTAGCTCTTGGGCGGCCTGGGTGAGGCATGTAATCGACAGTCCCTGTCTTTATGTATCTCCCCCATGTCCGAACAACATCGCTTTGGTTCACTCCGAGACGCCTGGACCCTTCCCTTGTTGAGAGCCCTTCCTGGCACAAACTATACGGACGCCATTGAACCGCTGTATTGACAGTCTAAGCATGGTTGAAATACAGACAATACGAGACGTGTACCTGCTTCCTGGTGGAATGGCTGGAACTGATTGTTTGTCCGACCCCATCTGTCTGATATTCACTGCTCATGCATGGTTGCTTACATCTTTGGGTGGATTTAGTGACATCTCTGAACAGTCAAAGGGACTGGTCCGTGATACAATATCCACAATCAATGTCTATCTTAGAAGTTCTGGGAACCGGGATGATGCAAAACCTTTTATATATATATATATATATATATATATATATATATATATATATATATATATATATATATATATATCGCACATGATCGCTTTAGTAGCTGACCACTACTACCGTGCATACTACTGGGTGGGGCAGTTTGCATGCCGAATACCCAAGATGATGATAACGTCACCTACAATGACGAAGTTACTACAATTAAACTTCCTGCTTTTAAAAACCACCACCAAAGTCAGTCGGCCAATAAAATGTGCTTACTAAACATTACTCAGAAAGTTTTATATCTTGATGTTTCCACGCATGCAATAGACATTACCCAGTCTCTGAATTATTCCGAAAACTCAATTTGGGATGTCTGTTTTCAATGTTTGCAACAGGGAACAGACAGGCGTTGCATCTCTGTATCCAAGTTTTGAAATAAACTTTTTTCACAATCATCTAACATGCGTCATAGATATGCAAGTCACCTTGCGTGTTACGACACTGAGCCACTAGGCCACCAGCGATCAAGATACGGTTCCCCAGCTGAGCGCTATCTCAAGACTTCGCCCTGAGGTACACCTGTTTACAGCTTACGTAAGAATAATTCCGCCTTTCGGGTATTTTTTATTCAGTATAACAAGTGTATATTAGCGCTAGTCTCCATTCAAGGAAAGTTAATGGACTTTTCATTGTGTTTATCGCCGATCGAAGCAGGCATGTCATTTTTGTCACATCTAAAGTTGAAACATTTGGGTACTTCGGAAATTTTTTTGTCAACAATATACATTTTTTCCCATTCATGTTGACAACAGAAATAGAAAACATCCAGACAAAAGCTTTCTCTACTGCTAACGATGTGAAATTCGTGAAAACAGTGGAATACGACGAATGTGAACTGAGGGCATTTCGTTCGAGCTCACCTTCTGAGAGAACCCTCGGCTCATGTAGCTAGACTCTTTTTACAGTCGTGACACTGAGTGAGATTCGCTCTCTGAAATTCATTATTTAATATACAGGTGATGCATTTCGTGCGGGTTATATGTAATATCAATAAATATTGATGATTTGAAACTGGTTTAAACCGTTTGACCACCATTATTTTTAACGTTTAACGAAAATCGCCACTTTCTTCCTAGGTGGAGATAAGATGATGGTACATATGCTTTAAAGATCAAATTTATTGGAAGTGAGGAAGACAAAGAGGAGGACTGGTATGTCAGGAAACACTTGGTGGGAAAGTTTAAGGTTTTTCACACTACAGAAGAAAGCACATTCCCGATTCAGCAGGAATTGGCAAATTTCAGGGAATCGGCTTCCCCCTCCCCGAAATCCCCCAACGTCCTTCCCTTCAAGAATAATTTGCGTAATGTATGGGTGTTGGATATTGTAAGGTTTGCAAGTAATACAATTAAGTGTCGATGTATTGAGACTGCATTTCCCAGTTCATCATGAATATTTTTAAAATCCAACTCGGAATGCTGCCTTCTTCTCGCTGAGCAGATATGACAAGATACTACAAGAAGGCACATATGCTTTTGGGCCACATTCCGTGGGAAGATTCAAGGTTTTTTACATGACATAAGAATGTGCATGTGCAAGCTTTGACTCATTAGGACTCAAAGTATCTGGTGTCCGGACACGAACACTGAGCTAACCTTGAACTGTGGAATTCTTTGTGTAATGTATGGGCGTCGGATTTCATGTGATTTGTATAAAATACAAATCAATATTGATTTGTGAAACTGGGTTCATCTGGTTTGCGCAATTAATTTTAATATTTATGCAGAACGCTGTTTCCTTATCGCTGGGTACAGAGAACGGTACGACACAGGTGCTCTCGAGATTATGTTTCTTAGCAACGAGGAAGGGAAAGCTGATGAAAGGGCAGGCGTATCTATTTCCCTTTCCCAAGAAAAATATAAGGGAAGAGGTGGACTAGAAATTGGAAGTTCGTGGGAAACTCGATGGCTAGACGTCTCACACCAGATAGGAAAATTCCCAGGATGCGCATGCACAGGTGCTTCCCCTGCTAACTCAGCAGGAAGGTTTGACTATAAAAGTAGATTTTCTACACGTGGACGGCACTGACGCTGCATCATTGCAGGTAAACGACCAGAGCGAGATCAGAGTCGCTTCCCGAAAATTCGACACGTGCGTCAAAATAATGTAGGTCTTCTTCTGCTTACGAAATCTATCATTCAGACAGCTGCCATACATATTTCATTTCTAGGAGTGTTAATCAGACATGTTCTTAGTTCAATAGTGCTGAATCTAAAAACAGCAACGGAGTTTCTGCAAAAGCAGTTGCAGTGAGAGCCGAGTTGCTTCCCGGAAATTCGACACACATCAAAAATAATGTCTCCTTCTCAATATGCAGTCTCTCACTCAAACACTTATCACATATGTTTAAGATCTCTGAACGCAACTGAGACATGCTTTTCCTCATTTATTGTTACAGAATCTACAAGCAACAGTGGAGAACATGAAAACAGCAGTACCAGGAGACAGTCCGCCAGAGTATAAGATGAAGACCCCAGTGTTCACCTTAGCATGCTCAACTTAACTGACTAAACTAATAATATTATTATAATGGAAGAACGAGTGCTAAACATGTTAAATTAGACACTTTAGAGTCCCGTCGAGAATGTACTGGGAAGTCAAATATGTGCTGGTATGATGGATAAAAGGTTTTCTTTTAAAGAGGGTGCTTTACATTTTCGATAGCAAAGTTCCTCTGATTAACCACCCTATGAAACGCAATTTTTTGCTAGTCTGTAAGATGTATCTCCATACAAAATTCGTGGCAACTGGTACATAACTAGTATCTTAAAGACATTACGAAAACGAGGCTTTCGAGAGAGAAATTTCAGCTGAGAATTGAAGGAAATATTCAGTTGTGTGTTAACATTAAGGAAAATAAGGTGTGTTAAACGGGAGTATGAATGAAACTTCCCACAGCTGTAAAAAATAAATATCCAGTTATAAACATTCAGTCAAATGACAATGCTCGTTTTTAAGTGGTCAGTTCTAACAGGTTTCTATTCCATATAGAAATATGCTGAATTTGTGTCTATGTTTCATATATAAGGAAATGAAACTTCATGATACCACAGATCACAAGCGTGTTTACACTTTCGAAAAACAGATTGGAGACGTTTCTCTAAACGTCTACAGCACAGAATATTTTTTAAGAATGGCTGGTCTTTAAGACAAGAAGAAGTCAAAGAATTCTGAATTTACCAATGCATATCACGAAACACCGCCATGAGTAACACGTAAATGTATTAATGTTGCAGGTTCCTAATACACATTTCTACCGTTATGGAATAAGAAGCCTATAGAGGTTAGAAAATTATATCATTACTGATCATCGTGAGTCCATCTTGAGGTGTGAGTGTTGTCAGTGATAATATCATTCCCAGGAAACTTTAGACGCGTATTTAGTTGAGGGTGCCCAGTTCAAACTGGTGACCTGTATATTTCCTAGTTGGAAAAAGTGTGTGTGAGATTTAGAAATTCAGCTACAAACTGAAACTCTATTTCATAGTTTATGCTTATACAGGTCAGAAACAGTTAGGGGAACTCGGGGCGGAACGGGATACTTAATGTTTAACAATTTTTATAAAATAAGGAAACACAAGGAAACACTTGTTAGAGCTAGAAAAAACACCTTTAAGTGAAACCTAATGTGCCTTATTTTAAAATCCCTAAAAACAACACATTTTGCATTTTTTTTACATTTTTTCAATGGAAGTCTTGCCTGTTTCCCGTTCCGCCCCACTCACGGAGCAGAATGGGATAACGTTATATTTTCTTAAATTATTGCATAAATGTTGAATTTGAATTACGAATGTCTTATTAAACTGTGACAAAATGTTGCATAAAAGGCAATTCAGACTAAGGAATGTGTAATTTAAACAATTCATTCCTCAAAATAAGAAATTATTGTAAATGTCATTCTGAAAAACGTACAATGCTTAATAACCACCAAACGACTAACTGCTAGTCCTTTTGACAACAGTCACATATCAGTATTTAGTCTTCACTGCCTATGCCAGTACATGAATTGTGTGCCCACTTGAAACACCTCTGGCATGCGACCCAAGCCTCATTAGAAACGGAGTAGAAGTCCCCACGAATTCCTTTCCTGCGCTAACCGCTTCATCTCAGAGTAGCACTTGCAACCTACGTCCTCAATTATTTGCTTGACGTATTCCAATCTCTGTCTTCCTCTACAGTTTTTGCCCTCTACAGCTCCCTCTAGTACCATGGAAGTCATTCCCTCATGTCTTAGCAGATGTCCTATCATCCTGTCCCTTCTCCTTATCAGTGTTTTCCACATATTCTTTTCTCTCCGATTCTGCGTAGAACCTCCTCATTCCTTACCTTACCAGTCCACCTAATTTTCAGCATTCGTCTTATGATGTATCATGCAGCGTAACTTGCTGTGACAGTGCGAGAGAGAGAGACAAAGATATTGTTTATTACTCTGTGGCGGACAGCGCTCACATAATTATTCTTAGGATATAGTTTTTGTTTGTTCTGGTTAAGAGTAATTTTAGTAGAGGAGAGCCATTCTTGTGATGTAAAAAATCGACGCCATTGCGAGTTTTTGATTCACATTGAAAAATATAAGTGCATATGGAAGGAAATCAGTTAATAGAACAATAAAATATTGTTCATTTCAAGAAGGTACGTCTTATTATACACCCAGCGATGTACTGCTATTGTGATTTACTAATAAACACCAGTTGAGATCAGTTCCGACGGGAGCGTTCAGTTCTAGTGAAATAGTTCGATGTTTTCTTCGGAAAGGAAGTCACTTCATGGATCATTCAAATCCACAATAGTAACTGGACATTTCTCAGAACTGAAAGCAATCTGATTGCTATGCAACAGACCCCCGAAGAATATTTCTCCGTATTTTGGTTACCACTTTCAGCTCAACACGGTATCTGCAGCATCTGGAGCAGATTTATACAACAGCGGAAGCGTGTAATGGCCATCAGTTTCACACACCGCCCTGTGTACGCTGTATGTATTTACCCACAACAGTGAACATACAGTTACTCACACAAATAGAAAGACAATACTAGGTGGTGTGGGGAAACATTTCAGTATAATGGCCCTGTAGAGCTAAACAGTAATTAGCCTAGTAAGAAAAGGAGTCGTTATAAATGTCTACCGTTAGACAGGACACGATCCTGATACAACACTCATAGTGAACCTGCAATACAAATATGTTAGTAATTTAGTAAGTAATGTTTCATTGTGTGTATATATGTCTAGTCTTATAGAGTAACTACATTATGGTCCTTTGTATGTTTCATGCTAACGCTAACGTGCGGGAGTATCTTGTGAAGAGAACGAGTGCGCCGTCCCAGCAGCCGAGCAGAAACTTCAAAAAGGCCAGAACATTTGAATTACTAGCTTTCTTGAGCATTTATGCATTGTAGTGACCCCTCATGTAGAAATTTTCTAAGTATAAATAGAGTTGCTGTATTACTTTTACTAGAATTCCAGTATTTCAGTAGATATAGTAAGACAACATTTTGTGTGTTATCTATGCACTGTTTTTGTGTCACATTGTAAGGTGTACATTAACAGCATTAGGACATTGACGTTTTTGCGTGTGTAAAAGTTTAATAGTCACTTTTGTAGGACTTATTTAGAGGAGAAACTGTCAATTGCTCATTTACATGGTGATAACTAGATCTATGTTCAAAGCCAATAAGCAAGCACGCATCACAATGCCACAAAATGAATTAAATAGTGTGAATGCATCGTCAACTAGTGCCACAGAAATTAATACCACCGTAGTTAGCGATATGTCGATTACGACTGAGCAACCAGCAATAATTAATGCTCTCACGCCGTCGACATAAACGGTTGCTAGTTCCGACATTCATATGTCGAAAGAAGTCCAGAGAAATATGCAGCAACCAACAAACAACATGAATTTCATCTCTGACACAGACGCGAGCGAAAACGAAATGACTGTACCGAAAATTGTGTCGGTACAATCCTCATTAAGCCCAGTGCAATCGCCAATTGCTGAGAATACCGATTTGTTATCCCAGCTGATGTCAAGTTTGACTGTCATAACACAAGGGATTAAAGCATTGGAAACATCGCAATCTAATCTTGCAACGGCACAACCGACGTTTGCAAACGACATGAATCGTAGATTCCAGGCATTGGAGAGTGCGCAATTTAATTTGGCTCAGGAGCAATCTAATAAACTAAAAGAAATAAATGATAAGATTACTGAAAAATTCCAGAGTTTGGAAACAAAGCATAGTCACTTGATTACCAGTCAGGCACAACTCATAGTTACACAAGAACAACAGTATCAGGAATTAACAAACAAATACAAAGACATCTTATGTCGTCAAGATACACTAAATCATCAAGTGCAAGAAGTTATTCATGTACAGAACACTATTTCGCAAGACGTGAATACAATTAAGCACGATAACGAGCAAGCTGTCATTGAGCTTACTCGGAGGATAGACACTCTCAGTCTCGAAGGCGAGAAACACATAGAGAAACTTTTCAATGAAAGTAAGATCGCATTTTCTAAGGACATTGAAGATTGGGCGAAAGAGCAAACCGAGACAGTGCGAAATTATGTTGACAAAACCTTGAAAGAAACGGTTTCTAACGTGCAAGTTAACAACGAAGCTGCACAAGAACAACTTAAGGCAGAAGTTAAAGAGATTAAGGAGAATATAGGAGATGAATTTCCTGCTTGGAAAGCAAAGATAGAAAATACATTAAAAGCATGCCAGCAAGGTCTAGTTAATACTAGAGGGGCACATACTACTTGCAGTTTATCAAAAGCAGACATTATTCCTGATGAAACCAGTGAAACCGAATCCATGCAACAATATCCATGTACTGGTGCATATTTACGTAATCAACCAGAAACAAATTATCGAGATTATCATTCACCGCGTATTAGCCACCAGAATACACCTGTGACTATGAATGAAGAAAAAATGCTTAAATATCGTCAATTCCAGATATTTATTCCCGAAAGGAAGTCGATCAATCCCGTGGTATTTATCAAGCAATTTAAAGGGATATTGCCGCGAATGTGGACTGAGCAACAAAAAATTATGTACGTTGCAGGATTCATACATGGAGATGGATCGATGTGGGCGTCAGAAGCATCCGACTGGTGTCAAGATTATGACCAATTTGAACGCGCTTTCTTGCACAAATACTGGAATAAAGGTGTACAAGAAAGACTACGTAAGGAAGTTTTTGACCCACAACCTTTTTCTTTCAAAAATGGATCTTTAAGAAAGTATTTCGAGAAGTATATAAATAAAAGTAAATACTGGAATGAACCAATCCCGACGCAGGATATCATTCGAATATTAAAGGGCAAACTTCCACTTGAAGTTAAGGAAAAACTTCTACATGTGCCTGAACAACATGTGGAAGATTTTCTAGCCACATTGGATTCAATAGACATTCTGTTCGAAGAATCTCGTATGCGCTATAACCAACCAAGTTACCAACCTAACAAATACAATAGTAACAACAAATAGTATGGAAACAAACCTTTTGCACACAATTCACCAAACCCACAGGTGAATTATTTCCAGAAAAACGTGAAATTTGGTAACGAAAATCCCGACAAGTGTAATCATGACCAACAATGTGAACAAACTTATAAACGGAAATGGAGGAAGAATAATAAGAAGAGGAAAGGATACTATCAAGAAGGGAATTATCAGCAAAAACGCCGATATCAGCAACCAACCCATGAATATCACAACCAATCACAAACTTCAGGTTGGGTACCAAATGATAATGCAAATGAATGGAGAAATCAACCACCAATAATAACCGACGTAACGGAGCAGACATCTACTAATAATGGACAATCGTCAAACTAAACTCGACTGTCAGAAGCCCCGACGGTGCAGTCGAGGAAGTTTTCAGGGGCGAAAATTCGAGCGTCAAATTTTTCCGGTACAATGAAGGCAGATTATTAATAGAAGAACTTCAGCAGGATATGATGCCTTGTCAAGAGGAACATATCACTGTACCTGTTGCGAAAATTCAGGCGGCGATTGAAGGCATTACTGTGCAAGTTACTTTAGATACAGGAGCAGTAGTAAATGTCATTTCTGAGAAGTTATTTCAAAGAATACTTCAGAAAGCAAATCCACCGATTTTTCCTGTTCAGTGTTGTAGAATTGTAGGTCCTACTGGTCATAAGTCTTCTCAGGTTAAAGTGCAGACTCAACTCCAGTTAGATATAGGAAATGTAGCTATAAATTGCACGTTCCTTGTAATAAAAAAATTGGTTGAAGACTGTATCCTGGGTATAGATGAATTTAGAGAGAGAAATTGGCATATCGATTTTTCTCTAGGCCGTGCCAGTTTTACAATAATGGATCAGAAACATCAACTGAATCTTCTCAGGGAATATAGTACCCATGGAAAGTATTGTCAGGGACGAAAGCTGCAAATAAAGTGGATACATAGCAAACCTGTACGGTATTACCAAATTAATTATTTGCAACCAGTTTTAAACCCTGAAGTTGTGGTATATGAAAAGGTGCAAGAACCTGAATATTTGCAACAACACCAAAGAAAGCAATTATATGATCTTCTACAGGAATATCATGAAGTCTTTCAAGAAGGACCTGGTGTAATCAAGGGATACACATGCCATTTAGATGTGATACCACACCAAGTTTTCTGCTGTATTTTTTATCCAGTACCGTGGCACCAACGAAAGGCAGTTGATGCGGAAATCCACCAGATGCTTGAATGGGATCTCATCGAACCTTCGACGAGTCCATACTGTAGTCCGCTTCATGTTGTCTCGAAAAAGGGAGGAAAAGTTCGTCTCGTGCTAGACGCACGGCAGATAAATAAGATTATCATGCCCGTGCGAACTCACCCGGAAAACATCGATGAGCTAATTCAAAAGTTCGAGGGGATGAAATACTTAACAAATATTGATTTGAGAAGTTCATTTTGGCAGGTGGCTCTAGACGAACCATCAAAAAAAGTACACCGCATTTGTACATGCAGGTAGAAGCTATCAATTTAAGGTTTTACCTTTCGGGCTAAACGTGAGCTCAGGAGTTTTTATAAATGCTCTAGATCATGCATTGGGACCTGCACTTCGAAGCAATTTAACATTATTTGTGGACGACATGCTCATAGCTACGAGCACATGGGAGGAGCACGTTGATTTATTGAGAAGAGTGTTAGAACGTTTCAAGGAAGCAGGCATAACCGCAATTCTGCAAAAGTCCCATTTTGCTCGAGATAAAATCAAATTTTTGGGTGATCTTATAAATGAAAAAGGCATCTTACCGGACTCCGAGAAACTAAAGGCAATCAAAAACTTTGCAGTTCCAACAACAAAAAGACAGTTAAAGGGCTTCCTCGGAGTTGTCTCTTTTTTCAGGCGTTTCATTCACGACCACTCTATTAACGCAGAACCGTTGTACAGCTTGTTGCGCAAAAATACTCCGTGGGTGTGGACGCAACGATGTCAGAATGCATTTGAAGCAATAAAACATGCCTTAGTCAATTCACAAATATTATATCATCCGGATATGAGCCAAGAATTCGGTTTAATGGCAGATGCTTCGGAAATTGGAATAGGTTCATGCCTCTTCCAAGTAAAGATGATAGATACGATATCAACTTTCTGTCCAATAGCTTTTGCTAGCCGACTCTTAACTGCTTGTGAAAGAACATATACGACTACCGAAAGGGAAGCATTGGCCGTAGTCTGGTCATTTAAGAAATTTTACTATTACTTATATGGAGCGAAGACAACAGTATACTGTGACCACAAAGCGTTAAGTTTTTTGCAAACATGTAAATTATTACATCCAAGATTAGCAAGATGGACGCTCTCACTCCAAGAGTTTCAATTTGAAATTAAATACCTAAGCGGACAGGATAATTTCATTGCTGATGCACTGTCTAGAATGCCAGATGGAGATTTGTCAACTATCAACATCACCGGCAATCCGTCCGAATTTAATGTTCTTATAATGACTGATAGAATATATAGGAAACATTTTCTTGACATGTGTAAGAACATGGAAAAACTACAGAATGAAGATCCTCGTTGGCATTCAATAAAGGAAACTTTAGCAAAGCCTGGGACCGATGATCTGAAGAGACTCTACAAAGTTTAGGACGATGTCTTATTTTTCAAAGGGCATCTTGATTCAGATAATTGGAAGGTGTGTATTCCCGAGAAGAATGAGAATGACTTAATTTTGCACACGCACATCACTTGGGGACATTTTGGAGTATTAAAGTGTGCTAGGAAGATTCAAGCATATTGCTACTTCCCAAACATTCGCAGGAAAGTGCACAGACAGTTAAGGAAATGTAAAACTTGTCAGCTAGCCAAACCAGGAAATTTTTGTGTGAAAGATTTCCTACATCCTATTATACCCACTAAACCGCTGTCAATCATTTCGGTCGACGTCTGTGGTCCTCTACCATCATCAAGGGGAGGATGCAAATATATTGTAGCTTTTCTTGATATATTTACTAAGTATGTCAAACTTTATCCATTAAAATCAGCTACTGCTGCATCCATAGCCAAGAAGCTGGTCAAAGATTATATAGTCAAAGTAGGCAAACCAGAGGCTATTCTTTCTGACAATGGGTCAATGTTCACTGGATTTCGTTGGAGGCAAACATTAGCCAGTTGCGGTATAAAACAAATTCTAACATCAGTGTACCACCCTTCGGCGAATCCCGTGGAACGAATTTTTCGTTAATTAAACCGGTTCATGAGAACATATTGCCACAACCAGCAACCCAAATGGATCGATTATCTTCACGATTTTCAGGAAATTGTAAACAATATGCCACATACTACGACAGAATACACCCCATACGAACTGATGTTTGGAAAACAGGAACAGAATGACTGGATTCGACCAATTCCTAAAGTAGCTATTAACAAAATAGACCTACAAAATAAAGTACGACAATCCTTACTCAATATAACGGACAAGGCAAGAAAAAGGAAAATATATTTTGACAATCGACTTGGAAAAATAAAAACATATAAAGTGAAAGACCAAGTTTTAGTAAAAACTCATCCTAAGGCTTCACTTATACGGAGGAAGAACACAAAATGGCAATTATTGTATCAAGGACCATTTGTGATTACCAAAATACCCCATCCAGGAACTTATGTTTTGAAGGATGTGAAGAATGGAAAGGTGAAATGAATGCATCCTCTTCACTTGTTAAAGCAATTTCATGATGACTGAAGATTCTGAAGATTGAAAATACTATTCTTATCAAATAATATTGATTAGAGAATTTTCATTAAACCTATGAATCATACTTAGGATAGTTTCGTTTTTTTTTTTTTTGCAATTTAGTAGTTAGTTTTTCTTTTCAGGCATACTGTACGAGAGATATGCAGACATTATGTATAGGTTTTCCACTGTAAGGATAAGTTTTCTTTTCAGTGTGCAGAGAATTTAGCTATAGTATGAATGATTTCTTTTAAAAAATTTTTATTTAGTAGATAGTAATTTCAATCAGGTTTCACAATGCATAATGACCATAGGTTAGTGACTCAAATGAATCTGGTCTATGGCAAGATATTTTTTCTTATGTCAACTTAACAATCTCAATGTATGTTTGTATTTGCTTTTTTACTCGCTGAGCTGAAGTCATGCTGTTCGGAAGGGGTAACCCGTTCTCAGTTTTAAAAGGACGCCTATTACTTTGTTTCAATCTTTTGTGATGAACATTGTCTTTAGAATTGTACTATTGTTGTAACATACCTGTGTATGTAAATTATGTTATATCAATCGTTGCTCGCGAAGTTACCAACTGAGCGAATGCCTTTCAGTTATAAGCCCATCAACAAGTGTTAAAGTCCATCTGAAAGATGACGAGCATAAGTTGACACGGCAGCTCCAGTTGGATTTGTGTATAGTGCATTCTAGGGTTGTTGATAGAAATGAAGAACACCTTACGACTTCCGAATATTTCGAATTCAGGACAGAGAATTAGAAAGAACTTTAGATTAGATTCTATTTCAGCTCAGCATAGATCAAACACCTTTTCCATGGAACTTACACTGACTCTTATTTTCATGTTAACCATATGCGGAAAACCATAATACCCACGAGGAGACGGTGAAATGGGAATAGAATTCAATCAGTTACCCGGAGATGACTGATAGAAGGGAATCGTAGATGGACGTAAACCAATGCGTCGACGGTTCACCTCAAGACACAGAAGATTAACAGTGTTGTGTTTCTTTTGTGAACAGTGTTTAAATTCATTCAACAAAAAAAAATCCATATTGTAAATATTTTTTTATTTTCCATTGTAATTCAATTAATTATCCCTGCAAATGAGAAATACGAGGATGGTAAATCTACCCCGAGGTTTTCCTTGGTTTTCCTTTGTGGGGCTTGGCCGAATGGCTAGATTATCCGTTTGAGACATCCCAAGGCGAGTGACAGAAGCTTTGAATGATGATAAAAAAGATTTCTGATCACATCTCATGCCATCCTCGACAAATGAATAAAAGCAAGCATGTAAGCTATGCATATAAGCTGCATCAGGGAATTTCAAGCAGCACAGGCTTTGTCAGCAGTATATGCACCCAAATCTATAATGTTCATTTAGATAGTCATTCACTAATACCAAACTATCATAAGAAATACAGTGGACATTAATATTCTAGTGGACATTAATACAGCATCATAAACAATCACCGATATAGTGTTGTGACAGTGCGAGAGAGAGACAAAGATATTGTTTATTACTCTGTGGCGGACAGCGCTCACATAATTATTCTTAGGATATAGTTTTTGTTTGTTCTGGTTAAGAGTAATTTTAGTAGAGGAGAGCCATTCTTGTGATATAAAAAATCGACGCCATTGCGAGTTTTTGATTCACATTGAAAAATATAAGTGCATATGGAAGGAAATCAGTTAATAGAACAATAAAATATTGTTCATTTCAAGAAGGTACGTCTTATTATACACCCAGCGATGTACTGCTATTGTGATTTACTAATAAACACCAGTTGAGAACAGTTCCGACGGGAGCGTTCAGTTCTAGTGAAATAGTTCGATGTTTTCTTCGGAAAGGAAGTCACTTCATGGATCATTCAAATCCACAATAGTAACTGGACATTTCTCAGAACTGAAAGCAATCTGATTGCTATGCAACAGACCCCCGAAGAATATTTCTCCGTATTTTGGTTACCACTTTCAGCTCAACACGGTATCTGCAGCATCTGGAGCAGATTTCTACAACAGCGGAAGCGTGTAATCGCCATCAGTTTCACACACCGCCCTGTGTACGCTGTATGTATTTACCCTCAACAGTGAACATACAGTTACTCACACAAATAGAAAGACAATACTAGGTGGTGTGGGAAACATTTCAGTATAATGGCCCTGTAGAGCTAAACAGTAATTAGCCTAGTAAGAAAAGGAGTCGTTATAGTCTATAGCACCACATCTCAAATGATTCGATTCTCTTCTGTTCCGGGTTTCCCACAGTCCATGTTTCACTACCATACAATGCTGTACTCCAGACGTACATCCTCTGAAATTTCTTCCTCAAATTAGGGCCGGTATTTGATATTGGTAGACTCCTCTTGGTCAGAAATGCCTTTTTTGCCATAGCGAGTCAGCTTTTGAAGTCATTGGTTATTTTACTGCCTAGGTAGCAGAATTCCTTAACTTCATTGACTTCGTGACCATCAATCCTTGTGACCATCAATCCTGATGTTAAGTTTCTCGCTGTTCTCATTTCTACTACTTCTCATTACCTTCGTCTTTCTCCGATTTACTCTCAAACCATACTGTGTAATCATTATACTGTTCATTCCGTCCAGCAGATCATTTAATTCTTCTTCACTTTCACTCAGGATAGCAATGTCATCATCGAATCGTATCATTGATATCCTTTCACCTTGTATTTTAATTCCAGTCCTGAACACTTATTTTATTTCCATCATTGCTTCCTCGATGTACAGATTGAAGAGTAGGGGCGAAAGGCTACAGCCTTGTCTTACACCCTTCTGAATACGAGCACTTCGTTCTTGATCTTCCACTCTTATTATTCCCTCTTGGTTGTTGTCCATATTGTATATGACCCGTCTCTCCCTACAGCTTATCCCTACTTTTCTCAGAATGTCGAACAGCTTGCACCATTTTATAATGTTGAACTCTTTTTGCAGGTCGACAAATCCTATGAAAGTGTCTGGATTTTTATTTAGCCTCGGTTCCATTATTAGGCGTAACGTCAGAATTGCCTCTCTCGTCCCTTTACTTTTCCTAAAGCCAAACTGATCGTCACCTAGCGCATTCTCAATTTTCTTTTCCATTCTTCTGTATATTATTCTTGTAAGCAGCTTCGATGCATGAGCTGTTAAGCTCATTGTGCGTAAATTCTCGCACTTGTCAGTTCTTGCCGTCTTCGGAATTGTGTGGATGATGCTTTTCCGAAAGTCAGATGGTATATCGCCAGACTCATATACTCTACACAGCAATGTTAATAGTCGTTTTGCCACTTCCCCCAATGATTTTAGAAATTCTGATGGAATGTTATATATCCCTTCTGCCTTATTTGATCGTAAGTCCTCCAAAGCTCTTTCAAAGTCCGATTCTAATACTGGATCCCCTATCTCTTCTAAATCGACTACTGTTTCTTCTTCTATCACATGAGACAAATCTTCACCCTCAAAGAGGCTTTCAATGTATTTTTTCCACCTATCTGCTCTCTCCTCTGCATTTAACAGTGGAATTCCCGTTGCACTCTTAATGTTACCACCGTTGCTTTTAATGTCACCAAAGGTTGTTTAGACTTTCCTGTACGCTGAGTCTGTCCTTCCGACAATCATATCTTTTTCGATGTCTTCACATTTTTCCTGCAGCCATTTCGTCTTAGCTTCCCTGCACATCCTATTTATTTCATTCCTGAGCGACTTGTATTTCTGTATTCCTGATTTTCCCGGAACATGTTTGTACTTCCTCCTTTCATCGATCAACTGAAGTATTTCTTCCGTTACCCATGGTTTCTTCGCAGCCTTCTTTGTACCTATGTTTTCCTTCCCAACTTCTGTGATGGCCCTTTTTAGAGATGTCCATTCCTCTTCAACTGTACTGCCTACTTCGCTATTCCTTATTGCTGTATCTATAGCGTTAGAGAACTTCAAACTTATCTCGTCATTCCTTAACACTTCCGTATCCCACTTCTTTGCGTATTGATTCTTCCTGACTAATGTCTTGAACTTCAGCCTACTCTGCATCACTACTATATTGTGATCTGAGTCTATATCTGCTCCTGGGTATGCCTTATAATCCAGTATCTGATTTCGGAATCTCTGCCTGACCATGATGTAATCTAATGGAAATCTTCCCGTATCTTCCGACCTTTTCCAAGTATACCTCCTCCTCTTGTGATTCTTGAACAGGGTATTCGCTATTGCTAGCTGAAACTTGTTACAGAATTCAATTAGTCATTCTCCTCTTTCATTCCTTGTCCCAAGCCCATATTCTCCTGTAACCTTTTCTTCTACTCCTTCCGCTACAACTGCATTCAAGTAGCCCATGACTATTAGATTTTCGTCTCCCTTTACATACTGCATTACCCTTTCAATATCCTCATACACTTTCTCGATCTGTTCAGCTTGTGACGTCGGCATGTATACCTGAACTATCGTTGTCGGTGTTGGTCTGCTTTCGATTGTGATTAGAACAACCCGGTCACTGAACTGTTAACAGTAACACACCCTCTGCCTACCTTCCTATTCATAACGAATCCTACGCATGTTATACCTTTTTCTGCTGCTGTTGATATTACCCGATACTCATCTGACCAGAAATCCTTATCTTCCTGCCACTTCACTTCACTGACCCCTACTATACCTAGATTGAGCCTTTGCATTTCCCTTTTCAGATTTTCTAGTTTCCCTACCACGTTCAAGCTTCTGACATTCCACGCCCCGACTCGTAGAACGTTATCCTTTCGTAGATTATTCAATCTTTTTCTCATAGTAACCTCCCCCTTGGCAGTCCCCTCTCGGAGATCCGAATGAGGGACTATTCCGGAATCTTTTGCTAATGAAGAGATCATCATGACACTTCTTCAATTACCGGCCACATGTCCTGTGGGTACACGTTACATGACTTTAATGCAGTGGTTTCCATTGCCTTCTGCATCCTCATGTCGTTGAACATTGCTGATTCTTCCGCCTTTAGGGGCAATTTCCCACACCTATGACAAGAGAGCGCCCTGAATCTCTATCCGCTCCTCCGCTCTCTTTGACAAGGCCGTTGGCAGAATGAGGCTGACTTCTTATGCCGGAAGTCTTCGGCCGCCAATGCTGATTATTTATCAACATTTAGGCAGTGGTGGGTATCGAACCCGGGACTGAAGACGTTTTGATTGTGAATCAAAGACGCTACCCCTAGACCACGGGTACCAAGGTAAGATAATGGAAAGCCTTCCTCTGACCTATAGTGCAACCATGTTTGTTGTTGTTGTGGTCTTCAGTCCTGAGACTGGTTTTATGCAGGTCTCCATGCTACTCTCTCCTGTGCAAGCTTCTTCATCTCCCAGTACCTACTGCAACCTACATCCTTCTGAATCTGTTTAGTGTATTCATCTCTTGGTCTCCCTCTAGGATTTTTACCCTCCACGCTGCCCTCCAATGCTAAATTGGTGATCCCTTGATGTCTCAGAACATGTCCTACCAACCGATCCCTTCTTCTAGTCAAGTTGTGCCACAAACTTCTCTTCACCCCAATCCTATTCAATACCTCCTCATCAGTTGTGTGATCTACTCATCTAAACTTCAGCATTCTTCTATAGCACCACATTTCGAAAGCTTCTATTCTCTTCTTGTCCAAACTAGTTTCGCCCATGTTTCACTTCCATACATGGCTACGCTCCATACAAATACTTTCAGAATCGACTTCCTGACATTTAAATCTATACTCGATGTTAACAAATTTCTCTTTTTCAGAAACGCATTCCTTCTTATTGCCAGTCTACATTTCATATCCTCTCTACTTCTACCGTCATCAGTTGTTTTGCTCCCCAAATAGCAAAACGTCTTTACCATTTTAAGTGTCTCATTTCCTAATCTAATTCCCTCAGCATCACCCGACTTAATTCGACTACATTCCATTATCCTCGTTTTGCTTTTGTTGATGTTCATCTTATGCCTCCATTTCATGACACTGTCCGTTCCGTTCAACTGCTCTTCCAAGTCCTTTGTTGTCCTTGACACAATTACAATGTCATCGGCGAACCTCAAAGTTTCTATTTCTTCTCCATGGATTTTAATACCTACTCCTAATTTTTCTTTTTTTTCCGTCACTGCTTGCTCAATATACAGATTGAATAACATCGGGGATAGGCTACAACTCTGTTTCACTCCCTTCCCAACCACTGCTTCGCGTTCATGCCCCTCGACTCTTATTATTGCCATCTGGTTCCTGTACAAATTGTAAATAGCCTTTCGCTCCCTGTATTTTACCCCCGCCACCTTCAGAATTTGAAAGAGAGTATTCCAGTCAACATTGTCAAAAGCTTTCTTTAAGTCTACAATATCTAGAAACGTAGGTTTGCCTTTCCTTAATCTAGCTTCTAAGATCAGTCGTAAGGTCAGTATTGCCTCACGTTTTCCAGTATTTCTACTGAATCCAAACTGATCTTCCCGAGTTCGGCTTCTACTAGTTTTTCCATTCGTCTGTAGGGAATTTGCGTTAGTATTTTGCGTCCGTGACTTATTAAACTGACTTTTCGGTACTTTTCACATCTGTCAGCACCTGCTTTCTTTGGGATTGGAATTATTATATTCTTGTTGAAGTCTGAGGATATTTCGACTGTCTCGTACATCTTGCTCACCTGATGGTAGAGTTTTCTCAGGACTGGCTCTCCCAAAGCCATCAGTAATTCTAATCGAATGTTGTCTACTCCCGGGGCCTTGTTTCGACTTACGTCTGTCAGTGCTCTGTCAAACTCTTCACGCTGTATCGTATCTCCCATTTCATCTTCATCAACATCCTCTTCCATTTCCATAATATTGTCATCAAGTTCATTGCCCTTTTATAGACCCCCTATATACTCCCTCCACCTTTCTGCTTTCCCTTCTTTGCTTAGAACTGGGTTTCCATCTGAGCTCTTGATATTCATACAAGTGGTTCTCTTTTCTCCAAACATCTCTTTAATTTTACTGTAGGCAGTATGTAACTTAACCCTAGTGAGATAAGCCTCTATATCCTTAAATTTGTCGTCTAGCCATCCCTGCTTAACCATTTTGCACTTCCTGTCGATCTCATTTTTGAGACGTTTGTATTCATTTTGCCTGCTTCATTTACTGCATTTTTATATTTTCTCCTTTCATCAATTAAATTCAATATTTCTTGTGTTACCCAAGGATTACTACTAGCCCTCGTCTTTTTACCTACTAGGTCCTCGGCTGCCTTCATTACTTCATCTCTCAAAGCTCCCCATTCTTCTTCTACTGTATTTCTTTCCCCCATTCCTGTCAATTTTTCCTTTATGCTCTCCCTGAAACTCTGTACAACATCTGGTTTAGTCAGTTTATCCATGACCCATCTCCTTAGATTCCCACCATTTTGCAGTTTCTTCTGTTTTAATCTACAGTCCATAACCAATAGATTGTGATCAGAGTCCACATCTGCCCCTGGAAACGACTTACAATTTAAAACCTGGTTCCTAAATCTCTGTCTTACTATTATGTAATCAACCCGAAACCTGTCAGTATCTCCAGGTTTCTTCCATGTATTCAACCTTCTTTTATGATTCTTGAACCAAGTGTTAGCTATGATTAAGTTATGCTCTGTGCAGAATTCCACCAGGCGGCATCCTCTTTCACTTCTTAGCCCCAATTCATATTCACCTACTACGTATCCTTCTCTCCCTTTTCCTACTACCGAATTCCAGTCACCCATGACTATTAAATTTTTGTCTCCCTTCACTATCTGAATAATTTCTTTTATTTCATCATACATTTCTTCAATTTCTTCGTCATCTGCAAAGGTGTTCGGCATATAAACTTGTACTACTGTAGAAGACGTGGGCATCGTGTCTATCTTGGCCACAATAATGAGTTCACTATGCTGTTTCTAGTAGCTTACCCACATTCCCATTTTTTATTCATTATTAAACTGACTCCTGAATTACCCCAATTTGATTCTGTATTTATAACCCTTTATTCGAATGACCAAACGTCTTGTTCCTCCTGCCAGCGAACTTCACTAATTCCTACTATATCTAACTTTAACCTATCCATTTCCGTTTTTAAATTTCTAACCTTCCTGCTCGATTAAGGGATCTGACATTCCATGCTCCGATCCGTAGAACGGCAGTTTTCTTTCTCCTGATAACGACATCCTCTTGAGTAGTCCCCGACCGGAGATGCGAATGGGGGACTTTTTTACCTCCGGAATAATTTACCGAAGAGGACGCCATCCTCATTAAACCATACAGTAAAGCTGCATGCCCTCGGGAAAAATTACTGCTGTAGTTTCCCCTTGCTTTCAGCCGTTCGCAGTACCAGCACAGCAAGGCCGTTTGGGTTAGTGTTACAAGGTCAGTCTAGCCAATCATCCAGACTGTTGCCCCTGCAACTACTGAAAAGGCTGCTGCCCCTCTTCAGGAACCACACGTTTGTTTGGCCTCTCAACAGATACCCCTCCGTTGTGGTGACACCTACGGTACGGCTATCTGTATCGCAGAGGCACGCAAGCCTCCCAACCAACGGCAAGGTCCATGGTTCTTGAGGGAGGAGTGCAACCATATCGGCAGCATATTGCTGAGGCAATGGTCTTCACGGACGTCAATTCGCGTCCCCATCGTGCAGATCTTGTGAATGACTTCCTTCGTGATAACGACATCTTTCGACTATAGCGGCTAGCATGTTCTCCAGACATAAACCCTATCGAACACGCCTGGATGCCTTGGATGTATTGAAAAGGGCTGTTTGTGGAGGACGTTATCCAGCAACCACTCTGAAGGATCTACGCCGAAACTCCGTTGAGGAGTAGGACAGTCTGGACCAACAGTGCCTTGATTCACTTGTGGAGAGTATGCCACAATGTATACAGGCATGCATCAAAGCAAGAGGACGTGCTACTGGACAATCGTCTCTGAAGGTCTCGCTGTCTGGTGGTAGAGTATGCAATGTGTAGTTTTCATGTGCAATAGACAGGGAGAAACTCCCGGCAAAAAAAGGTAAATTTCAGTTCAAATTTTTCAGTTCGACATTGCTTTAAATCTGCTTTCCCATTTGTCTGAATTACTGTAGTCGTTTTGTTTGTCTGGTGTGAAACAATTTCTTATCCTCCAATAGGCATATAAAATTGATTCTAAAGCTGTAAAGTAGTCATTTCTATGCAATTCGCTTTCTAGCGTAGCGGTTATAGTGCTTGATTGCTGTACCGAATACGGCGACAAACATCTGGTGCTTGATATAAAGGAAGATCTTGAACTCCCTATGGATGCGTTTAGGTGGGTGTAACTAAGAAAAAAAATAACAAGGCCGTGATGGATTTTGTGATGTCGCTGTTCGGGACTGCTCTTCTGTGCACGTAATTTACCCTGGAAGGAACACACATCAAGGATTTACCGAATGATTAATTTGGGTCTGGGAAATGATGATGAGGAACCTCAGGCTGCAGAAGAGGGAAAAGTGCATGCTGAAATGCCACCAGTTGAAGGTGACAGTGAAGGTGCTAAATTGTGCTACTGCTAAAGACTCTTTCTTTGAATACTGTAATTTATGACTGCAAGTATCTGTCACTTTATGTCATTTCATTGTAGCTATTTTTGTTACTGTTTTTGTGGAATTAAAAAAAAAGCTGACGGCCATGAATCCTGTTATACCGCATTCTTTTTAATATTAATAGCAAGGACTGTTATAATAATTTTCACTCAATTCAGTTAAATGTGACTGCATAGTACGACACCAGGGACCATAACCTACTACACCATAACCAACTAACCCTACTCTATAAGTGTTTTAAAAAAGTAAATTCTTTGCCTGGAAACGCCTCCTTATTACTTCTAATTACACATTCTTACAGTCTGAGTCTCTAACCCTTTTTCAAAATTCTCTTTTATTTAGGCCAAGATCTACTGGAAAAATCCAGTTGGATAATTTCGACAGAACTTCCGTAAAACAAACAATCGGAGATTTTTATACGGTACAGAAGATTGCTCCCAGTCTGAGAATACTTCGTCCTGTACTACAAGAAAAGGTCGGCTGGACGTGTGGTATTACTTCACTGCGGAATATTTTTTTATCCATGGTATTCACATGGCAAAAAGTACAAAATAAGCGGTCCTTACTGCTTGAGGGTGGAGACATTGTTGATTGGCGGTCGCGTTTCATTGTGCAAATGGATAATCTGAGGGAAGCAGACACAGATATATTCTATTTGGATGAAACGTGGTTCGACAGCAATATGACAGTAGGTAAATGTTGGCAGAAGAGTGATATTGTTGGCGTTGTGGGTTGGGGAACGTCCTCCTAAGGACTGAATATTGGAAGCGTTGGATCAAGGAAGGGATTTGTCAGGGAAGCTGAACAAGAATTTTGCGCTAAATCAACTAAAGGTGACTACCATGGTCAGATGAATTCAAGAAATTTTGAAAGGTGGTTTTCAAGCATTTTGCTCCAGAAACTTCCTCCGAAGTCGGTAATTGTGATGTACAACGCTCCATACCGTAACAGACATGTCAAGAAAACACCCACACGGTATGACACCAAAGTGAGGATGTTGGAATGGCTTCAAAATAGGCGTGTCGCCTGTAATGAGAGCATGAGAAAGCAGGTTCTGTTCGCTTTAATACAAGAACATAGACCTACTAAAAAACATATGATTTTGACGAAATGGTGAAAGAGGAAGGCCACATGGTTGTACGCTTGCCTCCCTACAATTGTGATTTGAGTGCAGTAGAAATGGCATGGGCGAAATTAAAACAGTTGTTTAGGGAGCGCAACATTTCAGGGGACATGTCGAAAGTTTACCTTTTTGCGACAGCAAGTGAATCCCTCTTGTCTGTAACTGCCAGTGAATGGGAAGGGTACTGCAGGAAGCTCTAACAACTAGAAGAAGAATATTGGAGGCGTGATGGTGTTGTTGAACTAGCAATAGACGATATCATTATTAACACTGCCGTAACAGACAATAGGGACGAACACGAAGCACAAACAGAAGAGGAGTACAATGAAAGTGATTCCGAGAGATGTAACAATTGTCAATAAATTTTCCAAATTTATTCCTTCTGTTTTTATTGTTACAATGTAAGCTTTTCTACTAGTTCTGTATAATGCCAAATTGTCCAAGAGAATTGTTACGATATTAGTAACAGCAGGCACTTTCATTCAATATGAAACTTTCCATTTCACTTCATAACGGCCAACCGTCAAAATTGCAATATTGGGTTTTACACATAAATAATTTCACGTATCCTTCAATCTTTTATTATGCCGCTATCCGCCTTTGCGCTAGTATAATCGCCACATAAACAGTTGCTGCTGCGGCTAATAGATGGCATTGTGTTTACCGCTTGGAGGACTACTTTTATGTGGATGCCAGGGTGTTGCCAGCACTGCGTAACGTTAGCGCGGCGTATTACCCCGCCAATATGCTGTGTGCCGGATTCGCGGAGCTTACCGCCTCTATATCCAGCACCCCCACCCCTCCCCCTGAGAATTAGCTCTTCTCTTTGTGAACAAGAAGTACTATGACCAGCGCATGTGTAACTTCGTTAGCAAGTCGCAAGTGTCAGTCGAATTTTAAAACTTTGAGTGCATTAAGTAATAGCTATGTCCGTTCAAATATGGGAAAACTGTGTACGTTTCCGTAACCAAGGTAACCAATTGGTTGGCTTTTCAAGAGACACGCTGTTGTATACCCACACCGCATAAGGGGAAAGTGGATCACACCATCCAGTAAGCCAGAACGCGGACGAAAGTGTGTGTTGAGTGGCAGACAATCATTGAAGTGGATTGTGACGAAAATTGAGAGGACGCGACAGCTGCAGAAGTCACGGCAGAACTGATTGTCGCACTCGCGAAAGCTGTCATCAACAGTACAACACGGAGACAGCTCTATAAGCTCAGAACGCAATGCGAGATGGAATTCCAATAGCCACACGTCAGTCATTCAAAAACCCGTAACATGATAAAGTGGTTTCATAGCAATAAAGCCCAGACTATGGAGCAATGGGAGAAAGTGATTTGGTTGGATGAGCCTTGTTGCATACTGTTTCCTACTTCTGACCGAGTGTACGTTCCAAGAGTGAAACATGGTGGGAATTCAGTTATGATTTAGATTGACACGTCGTGCTGTTCGATGGATCCTTGAGCACCCTGCTCGAGCGCGTACTGTCACGTACTATGTAACATTTTGGCTTATCGGGTCCGTCCCACGACAGAACGTTCTTTCCCCAATGGTTATGCTGTGTTCCAAGGTGACAGGGAACCTGTTCTCCCTCTCGTATGTCTGCAGCTCATGGTCTCGTGGCTACCGATGCTGCCTCTGGATTACGGGGTCCTGGGTTCGATTCCTGGCCGGTTTGGGGATTTTCTCTACCCGGGTACTGGGTGTTTCAGTTGTCCTTATCATTTTATCATCATTGGTGACAGTGGCTAAATTGGATTGTGTCAAAATTGGACTGTAAAAAAATGGGACTTTGTACGGTCGCTGATGACCGTTAAGCTCCGTACAAGCCAAATATCATAATCATCATTCCTCTCACATTGTCCAGGATCGATTAATTGAGCGCTAGGATGAATTTTCGCGTCTCTGGCACATAAGTCACCAGATCTCAATATTATTGAGACTTCGAGTCTGAATTGGAGAGAAGTGTGTGATCAGTATCCACCTGCAGCATTGTTACTTGAACTTTGTCAGAATTTTTCTGGAAGTATACAGGTTTCCTTAATAATCAATTAAGACCTGTTTGTATCTAATACGAGGTCGTTAGAAGCTGTTATTAATGTCAATGAGTTTCCTGCACCGTATTAGGCATGGTAAAGTGTAGTGCTTTTCATGTTTTCTTTCCACCCCCCTGTATGTATCTTACCACAAATATCTTTGACTTTTACTGGAATAAAGTAATTTGATTCCATTCTTATGAATCATTTTAATACTATTCTGTGACTGAACAAAAATAGGGAGGGCAGCACGGGATACAATGCCCGACTGGACTACTCCCGCGATTTTGCCATTTTTAGATGTAACACCAGCAGAACTGGGCTATCCGCCGTCTTGGATTTTTAAAATTGTCGACAATTTTGAAGTCTCTTGTTAACTTGAATTTTTGAATTTGCAGCCAACCATATCTTGAAATTTAAGAATTTTTCGCCACGATCTGCTCTTGCAGCCCCGACTGTAGAGCCAACTGGGGGCGACAACTTGAACTACGGCTCATAGTTATACCACATCTTTGTTTTGTTGTCGGCTTTGTAATGTTACGATCTCTACAACGAAAGGAAAAACATAACAGAGCACGATATAGATGTAAAAATTAACATATCCTAACCAAATCTCATCATCTCTGTATAGCTGCAACAACTCACATACCTCTGAACCATTTCCCCCTAATCCCGTCCTCTCTACCGCACATACACATACCCTCACTCACACTTCCCTCCATTAGCAGACTACTCATTAAGTTATGCCTCATGAAGTCTCCTATCAACATAGGTCTTCTTTTAGCATAGTTTGCAATGAATATATTTTTTCCTCAGATCGATTCACTACCTCCACATTAGTTGCTCTATGTATCCAACTGACTTTCAGCATTCTTTGTAAGACAACGTCCCAAAAGCATATATTCAGTTTTTTTTAATGTACTGTGTATCGTCCACAAACAAGGCCACACTTCAAATACTTACCATTTCAGTAGACTCATAACGTTTATGTCTGATGTTAACAGATTTCTACATTAAAGAAACGTTTACACTTGCTATTGCCCGAGAGCATTCTGTTTTAGTACTCTGCACCACCAAAGATAAGAAAATCTTTCACTAGATTTAGTGTCTTGTTTCCTAATATTAGTTCACTCAGTACTGATTTAAATCGAATAGATTTCATTATGTGTTTTTCACTTTTGTTACAAATCGTCTTACAACAACTATTTCAGGATTTTTTCCACTCGTTTCAGTTCATTTTATTTTCCAACATCTTTGCCGTTCGTTGCGTGATTAAAAATTCATTGATGGAAACTCTAAGATTTAGTTCTGTTCGATTGACGTTACTTGCATTTAGAAATTTCCGCTTCGTTTCCTTCGCAGTACGCTCAATATATAAAGTGTTTGAGGATAAACTATAGCCCTGCCTCACTACCTTCTCAGCGACTGCTTCCCTTTCATGTCAGACACTACAACGTAGGTGACGTATAGCTCCTAAAAGTGAGCTTCTACCTGTGGTCCGTAGGTGGCGTCTTTGATGACTAATCAAAATGTCGTTAATCCAGCACTCGAACAGAGCGATAACTTAAACAAAAATCATCAGCAATAGAGTCAGAAGCCTGTCGACATAAGGAGTCACCTTTGTTCTGCGAACGATCTTGTCAAAGAGAATGGAGGACCGGACAGAGGTTCAGAACACTTTCTGGTCCTTGGGGTGAGAGATTGTCACTGAAAGGCGGAAAAATCAGCAATGATCAAAGACATTAGAATGTGGAAGGCAATAGAAACCACAGCATTAAAGGCACTTAATGTGTAGCAGCCTGTCATTTTGCGAGTTATCGATAAAGTGACATTATGATTTCACCAATGGCAAAAGCTTCAGGATTATCACCACCCGGACCTCCGAGAGGGGACTCCAAAGTGGGAGGTGTCCTGGATAACACTATGCGAGTAGTAACAGGGAATGTCAAAAGTTTTAAATAATTAGGGAAGCAAGAAAATCTTAGGGAAATGCAAATTCTGGTCAGCCCATATCGCAAGAAGATGGTAAAGAGATAGAGAAAAAATAGATAAGGATATTGAAAGGGTGAGTCAATTCGTAAAGGGGGATGTACATAGAATCATGGGGAACTGGAGCGTGGTTGCATAGGAAGAAACAGTAGAAAGGCTACAGGAGTACATGTGCTCGGTAGTATAAATGCGAGAAAGGCAATACATTTCATAGAGTAATAGCGAATACTTTGTTAAAAAAATACAAGAGGAGAAGGAATTCCTGGAGACACGGAATGTTCCATCTGGGTCACATCATTGTCAGATATCACATATTGCATCGTAAGGCGTACCAATGGGCTGATATACGCTCAAATCATAATGTAGTAATGATGAAGAGTAGACTGAAAATTTAAGAGAGTCGTCCGGAAGAATCAGTGTGAAAGGAAGTGTTACAGGAAGAACTGAGGAGAGTCGTGGCGCGTGTGAAGTTCACTAAATATGTGAATGCTGGATAAGGAAGCTGAAGTGGAGTGGGCTGCTATAAAAAGGGCAGTCAAAAATGCTGTACAGGAAAACATAAGTAAAGAAAGGTAACTGCGAAGAAAACTTAGGGAAGAGATGGTCATCAACGACCGAAGAAAGTGGAAAATTTTTCAGGAAAAGACAGGAACACAGGATTGTAAATCCTATAGAACTGAAATAAATAGGAAATGCAGGGCAGCCAGAGCGAGATGCCACCAGAAAAGATGTGGATAAATCGAAAAATTGTTGCAACGACAGAGTCAGTATAAAGAAAAGTAAAAAGAAGATTCGGTGAAATTAAAGTCAAGGCTGGCAAGATATATATAACAATGGGAATTACACTGCTATAAGCAGAGTAGAGATGCAAAGACAACATTGAAGGCCTCTTTGTGGGAGAAGACTTGTTTGGTGACGTGTTACTAGAAAAATTGGAGCCAATGTTGAGGACATAAGGATTCAATATTAGAGTCAGCATTTGAAAAAACTTAGGAAGGTCAGAGATCAAATAACAATGACAATCAACTGACAATTCAGGTTGAACTGTAGAATCTATTAGACTCAGGACATTTCATCTGACTTTAGGAAAAATATCATCCACAAAATTCCGAACATAGTAAGGGAGTAGATGCGTAACCTACTGCACCATTAACTTAACCAGACTATGCATCCAAGCTGTTAACAAGGATAATATACAGAAAAATGGAAAAACTAACTGAGGAACTGCTAGATAACGATCAGTTTCGATTTAGAAAAAGTGAAGTTACCCGACAGGCAGTTGTGACGTTGTGCTTGATAAAGGAACAGGACTGAAGAAAAATCAAGGCACAATCTTACGATTTGGCGAACTTGAAAAAGCGTCCGACAGTGTAAAATGGCGTAAGATTCTCGGAACTATGAGAAAAATAAGTGTAAGCTATAGGGAATGACAGGTAGTATTCAATGTGTACAAGAACCAAGAAGGAAAAGTAAAACTTTATGCCCAAGAACTGAGTGCTCGGGTTCAATATGGTGTAAGGCATTTCGGCCCTACTGTTTCATCATAAATCGAGAAAGCAAAGCCGGAAGTGAAAGACAGGCGATTAAATTTCAGGGTTAAGCCACATAAATGACAAGATTAGCTGAGCTATCGGTACACCACTGTGAATGTCACCTTACTGATATTTAGCTTCCTCCCCATTGATTCACATGCATTTATTTAAGAGTGTCACGCAAATGTTAATTTACGAATTTTAATTTTTAGGAGGGGTGGCCATATAGAAATTCAAACTTTGTTGCTGTGCCTCACAAAGTGATAAAAGAGAATGATTCGTTAAATTAAACAATGAAACACTTGAAACAGTATAGCGGTGCGGGGATGCGGGGGTAGTAAACTACTAGACACAGACTCAGCAGACAAAGTAAAGGGTTCTGATTTAGTATTGCACATTGCTAACCTGGGCTTCTTGATCAAAGTTATATATTTAATGCACCGTAACGCCCCTAGCCTCCCCCCATGAGCCATGGACCTTGCCGTTGGTGGGGAGGCTTGCGTGCCTCAACGATACAGACAGCCGTACCGTAGGTGCAACCACAACGGAGGGGTATCTGTTGAGAGACCAGACAAACGTGTAGTTCCTGAAGAGGGCAGCAGACTTTTCAGTGGTTGCAGGGGCAACAGTCTGGATGATTGACTGATCTGGCCCTGTAACACTAACCAAAACGGTCTTGCTGTTGTGGTACTGCGAACGGCTGAAAGCAAGGGGAAACTACAGCCATAATTTTTCCCGAGGGCATGCAGCTTTACTGTATGATTAAATGATGATAGTGTCCACTAGGGTAAAATATTCCGGAGGGAAAATAGTCCCCCATTCGGATCTCTGGGCGGGGATTACTCAGGAGGACGTCGTTATCAGGAGAAAGAAAACTAGCGTTCTACGAATCGGAGCGTGGAATGGCAGATCCCTTAATCGGGCAGGTAGGTTAGAAAATTTAAAAACGGAAATGGATAGGTTAAAGTTAGATATAGTGGGAATTAGTGAAGTTCGGTGGCAAGGTGTGCAGCTCGTGGTCGTGCGGTAGCGATCTCGCTTCCCGGGCCCAGGTTCCCAGGTTCGATTCCGGGCGGGGTCAGTAGGTGAATCTGGATTGGGGGTAAGAAATCAAAGAGGAAGCCCCCTGGTTGAATTTTGCACAGAGCATAACTTAATCATAGCTAACACTTTGTTCACGAATCATGAAATAAGGTTGTATACATGGAAGAACCCTGAAGATACTAGAAGGTTTAAGAAAGGTTATATAATGGTAAGACAGAGATTTAGGAACTAGGTTTTAAGTTGTAAGACATTTCCAGGGGCAAATGTGGACTCAGACCACAATCTATTGGTTATGAACTGTAGATTTAAACTGAAGAAACTGCAAAAAGCTGGGAATTTAAGGAGATGGGACCGGGATAAACTGATAGAACCAGAGGTTGTACAGAGTTTCAGGGGGAGCATAAGTGAACAATTGACTGGAATGGGGGAAAGAAATACAATAGAAGAAAATTGGGTAGCTTTGAGGGATGAAATATTGAAGGCAGCAGAGGATCAAGTAGGTAAAAAGACGAGGGCTAGTAGAAATCCTTGGGTAACATAAGAGATACTGGATTTAATTGATGAAGGGAGGAAATACAAAAATGCAGTAAATGAACCAGGCAAAAAGGAATACAAACGTCTCAAAAATGAGATCGACGGGAAGTGCAAAATAGCTAAGCAGGGATGGCTAGACGACAAATTTAAGGATATAGACGCTTATCTCACGAGGGGTAAGATAGATACTGCCTACAGGAAAATTAAAGAGACATTTGGAGAAAAGAGAACCACTTGCATGAGTATCAAGAGCTCATATGGAAACCCAGGTCTAAGCAAAGAAGGGAAAGCAGAAAGGTGGAAGGAGTATATAAGGGGTCTATAGGGGGGCGAAGTTCTTGAGGAAAATATTATGGAAATGGAAGAGAATGCAGATAAAGATGAAATGGGAGATATGATACTGCGTGAAGAGTTTGACAGAGCACTGACAGACGTAAGTTGAAACAAGGCCGCGGGAGTAGACAACATTCCATTAGAACTACTGACAGCTTTGGGAGAGCCAGTCCTGACAAAACTCTACTATCTGGTGAGCAACATGTATGAGACAGTCGAAATTCCCTCAGACTTCAAGAAGAATATAATAATTTCAATCCCAAAGAAACCAGGTGTTGCCAGATGTGAAAATTACCGAACTATCAGTTTAATAAGTCACAGCTGCAAAAAACTAACGCGGATTCTTTTCAGACGAATGGAAAAACTGGTAGAAACCGACCTCGTGGAAGATCAGTTTGGATTCCGTAGAAATGTTGGAACACGTGAGGCAATACTGACCCTACGACTTATCTTAGAAGAAAGGTTAAGGAAAGGCAAACCTACGTTTCCAGCTGTCGTAGACTTAAAGAAAGCTTTTGACAATGTTAACTGGAATACTCTCTTTCAAATGCTGAAGGTGGCAGGGTTAAAGTACAGCGAGCGAAAGGCTATTTACAATTTGTACAGAAAGCAGATGGCAGTTATAGGAGTCTAGGGACATGAAAGGGAAGCAGTGGTTGGGAAGGGAGTGAGAGAGGGTTGTAGCCTCTCCCCGATGCTATTCAATCTCTTTATTGAGCAAGCAATAAAGGAAACAAAAGAAAAGTTCGGAGTAGGTATTAAAATCCATGGAGAAGAAATAAAGATTTTGAGGTTTGCCGATGACATTGTAATTCTGTCAGAGACAACAGAGGACTAGGAAAAGCAGTTGAACGGAATGGACAGTGTCTTGAAAGGAAGGTATAGGATGAACATCAACAAAAGCAAAACGAGGATAATGGAATGTAGTCGAATTAAGTCGGGTGATGCTGAGGGAATTAGATTAGGAAATGAGACACTTGAAGTAGTAACGGAGCTTTGCAATTTGGGGAGCAAAATAACTGTTGATGGTCGAAGTAGAGAGGATATAAAATGTAGACTGGCAATGGCAAGGAAAGCGTTTCTGAACAAGGGAAATTTGTGAACATCAAGTACAGACCTACGTGTCAGTTAGTCGTTTCTGAAAGTATTTGTATAGAGTGTAGCCGTGTATGGAAGTGAAAAATGGACGATAAATAGCTTAGACAAGAAGAGAATAGAAGCTTTCGAAATATGATGCTACAGAAGAATGCTGAAGATTAGATTGGTAGATCACATAACTAATGAGAAGGTATTGAATAGAATTGGGGAGAAGAAGAGTTTGTGGCACAACTTGACTAGAAGAAGGGATCGGTTGGTAGGACATGTTCTGAGACATCAAGGGATCACCAATTTAGAACTGGAGGGCAGCGTGGAGGGTAAAAACTGCAGAGGGAGACCAAGAGATGAATACACTAAGCAGATTCAGAAGGTTGTAGGCTGCAGTAGGTACTGGAAGTTGAAGAAGCTTGCACAGGATAGAGTAGCATGGAGAGCAGCGTCAAACTAGTCTCAGGACTGAAGACCACAACAACAACAACAAACGCCCCTAGAATCAAAATATTACAGATGCGCTGATATGGATCAATGTGATGAAACAGATTAGACTAGTTATCAAAAACTACTTCTGAAACAGAAGTAATGCAAGGTATTTCTGAAGCGCCAAAAGAAGATGTGATACGATGACACATAAACCAATATTTAAGGGGACACTGGGTAAAACATCAGTACAATATGAAAATTTATTTGAAATACCATGTACTTAAGTGTACAATTTAATACCAACGTTATTAAATGGGCACAAATAATAGGATCACGATTCGCTATTAACAAAGTACTTTATTGATTCCAATGAAAGGATAGCTTCGACTCAAAAACCTATAAAAAAACAACAAAGACAAAATTAGACAAAGTAATGTGAAGAGGTTGTTTTGAAAGGTGTCACTTATAAGAGAGTTTAACTTCAGAGGCTCTCAAAGGCCAATTTGATGAATGTACTACCAAAATACTTTTACAGGTATGAACAATTAGAAGAAGCTCTGTATCGGTCGACAGATTTAAACTTCTAACAAACAGACTTCCAACGACGCAGATTAAATTACAACCGGGGTTTCATATCGAAGAGTATCGTAAAAACCTCACTTAGAAATTTTGCCCTTCTGGCAGTTATATTCCACACCCGCCGCAGCCGATCGTCCCTTTAGTTTTACACATGTATACTCAGTTTTAGTGCTCTGAAACAGAAAAAAAAACAGTGTTACCACTCATACAGTGGCACATCAAATACTGTCACATAGTTTTTTTAATGCTGAAGTCTCCAGATAAACTCAGAGATGAATAATTATTACTGTGCCCGAACAGGGCACATTTATGCAAGTGTTAGGTACCATCTAGGTGATGCAATAGAATAAGGGCACATTCAAATTCAAGTGGAAGTCAATAAGACAAGCAAATTTCTACAACTCACTTGTTATGCAGTACATCAATCAGGCGCACTCCATTAACTTCCATTATATGAAGGTGTTAACTGCCACACAACCTTCCGGTAGGTAAACTTAGACGAAGTATATTCGTGGCAGAATTAAAAGCTGGTTCCATCATATAGAACGTTCCTCAAAAGCAGAGGACAACGCCGAACCGAGCGAGGTGGTGCAGTGGTTAGACACTGGACTCGCATTCGGGAGGACGACGGTTCAATCCCGCGTCCGGCCATCCTGATTTAGGTTTTCCGTGATTTTCCTAAATCACTCCAGGCAAATGCCGGGATAGTTCCTCTGAAAGGGCACGGCCGACTTCCTTCCCTAAACCGATGACCACGCTGTCTGGTCTCCTTCCCCAAAAAACCAACCAACCAACAACGCCGAATCAAGCGACGACCTTATACTTGGATGCTCACCTCCGACATGAAAACATGCCACCTTCCAAAACCAAACTCTCCGCCGCCCTATGCCACCTGCACTGTTGCTGCCTTTTAGCAGATTCGTCTCTCTGTGCACCCAGGCCACTCTCTCCTTTTTCTACTTGCGCAGCGTCTCTTCAGTGACGACCAGTAGCAGCGCCCTCTCGCCAAAGACTTTCATATTAAAGCACCGCCGCCAGCTTAGCCAATACATATCTGTACGATAATATCAGCATCACTCACTATAAAACCCCGTTCATTACAATTTGCCGGCCGCGGTGGTCTCGCGGTTCTAGGCGCTCCGTCCGGAACCGCGGGACTACTACTGTGGCAGGTTCGAATCCTGCCTCGGGCATGGATGTGTCTGATGTCCTTAGGTTAGTTAGGTTTAAGTAGTTCTAAGTTCTAGGGGGCTGATGACCACAGATGTTAAGTCCCATAGTGCTCAGAGCCATTTGAACCATTACAATTTCCTGAGAGCCTCAGATTAAGCACGAGTGCACAAGGATATGAAATCGCTACATTCAAAATATCAGTAAATGCTACAAAGTATTTGATATATTAGAACCTTGGCGAAGATCGGTTAATGAGGTTGACGCAACATCTGGGGGATCGATTAAGTTTGTGGAAATCGTAAGGCGACTGACGAATCGGGAAGAAAGAGCTGCCGAAAGAATCATGCATGAACTCAGTATTTTGAGTTAGCACATGTTGGGTCTGAGACTACTAATGTGTTTCAATTAGAAACATAACACCTCTAGCGTCAACCGTAATAAATGGTTCAAATGGCTCTGAGCACTATGCGACTTAACTTCTGAGGTCATCGGTCGCCTAGAATTTAAAACTAATTAAACCTAACTAACCTAAGGACATCACACACATCAATGCCCGAGGCAGGATTCGAACCTGCGACCGTAGCGGTCGCTCGGTTCAACCGTAATATTCTGCGTCCATTCTATCATTTGGTTTTTCGGATGCTGCCCTGTCTCACTGACCTTAGCGTTACTGGTGTTTACGAGTGGTGGCTGTGATTGCTAAATTTTCTAAGTCATCTGACCTGCATCAAAAGGCTACACTCCTAGAATCGAAGACCATCTCTCGTCTGAAGGGTCTTTTGGAGCCACTAGTGGAAGAAGTTCCACACATCACTAACAGCAGGTAGCAGCATTTATATGTGCAAATGATTTTGCACCAGTGACAATGATTCTTTCAATCAGGCCACTTCCAATAATGCAAAACTCTGCCGCCCATACCCATTTTAAATTTATTAACCCTAATGTAAGTTTTTAGTGCTGCAGTTCAGAAACACGCAGCTACCGACTGTCTCTAGTCTATCCTCTCTCATGTCAGCGAATCATGCCTTCCCCAAGTACATAAATCGATGTATCTGGTCCCAGTCTAGACCTTAATGTTAGTATCCAGTAGGAGATGTTCTCACTGTTTCTTAATTGAGTCAAAGACAATGTACTTGGTGATAGCCTGACAGTTGTGGGTCCAGTATTCCTTAAAATGAAAGTGCCTTGTACTGTTTTATGCTCGTCCTTCCCCTCATTGCATATCTGCTTTGGAAAGACGTACAGTCACTATTAATGACCGGACGCAAGCTTTCTCCTCTGTGAGGGCGGCCTCTGCTCAACATGTACTCAATAGGGCTCCCAACTACAGTTAGAGTCATCCGGAAGAATTTAACATTTAAGTAGAGGAATCTTGATGTGGCAATCATTGAGATAAACTCTTATCTTACTGTTAGTCTCATTTCTAATTGGAGGTTAAGATTAATTTAGATCGTCTCGAGTTATTAATTTACTGGAAGCGAATTATGGTACACGTCACTTTTGACGAAAACGGTCGCCTAATCTCATCCTCAGCGAAAGTAAAGAAGAATCACCAACTGGTGTTCACGAAGTAGGAAATGTTAAGAATCCTGCTACTTTGGAAGTAAAATAACTCTTTATTGATGAAGCAAGGAGGACATAAAAAACAGACTAGCATAGGCAAAGAGAGCATTCCTGGCCAAAAGAAGTCCATTGGTATCAAGCATAGCCCTTAATTTGAGGAAGAAATTTCTGAGAATGTACGTTTGGAGCACAGCACTGGTAGCGAATGATCGACGGAGGGAATACCAGAACAAAAGAGAACTGAAGAATTTGAGGTATGGTGCTGCAGAAGAATATTGAAATTTAGGTGAACTAATAAGACAAGGAATGAAGAGATACTCCACAGAATCGGCGAAGAACGGAGTGTACGGACAACGCTGACTAGAAGAAGGGCAGGGTGATAGTACATGCTTTAGGACATCAGGTGATAATATGCAAGGTTCTAGAGGAAGCTGTAGAGGGTAAAAAAGTAGGGAATGACGGTGTGCCCCATTGCTCCTCTGAAATCAAAACCGCGAAATTTCAGGAAAGCTTTCTCAAAATTTTCAAGTGTAATAAACATACTTAGGTTTGCCTTTCACAACTTTATATTCTTAAGTTAGTCGTGGGGTCGGTGTTGCTTGCCGCGTTCCTACAATTCCCTGCAACGCAAGAGTTCACCGATCTCAGCTTGTAACTGTTCCTCCGTTCTTCTATAATTGATTCATGTCAGTATTTTCCAAGCATGCCTTATTAAACTGATGTTTTATGAATATTCTCATCTGCCAGTACCTGCCTTACTTGGAAGTGAGATCCTCACATCGTTCCAAAAGCACGAGAGTATTTCATCTGGCTGTTTCTATATTCACACAAGGATCTCAATAATTCTGTTGGAGTGTCGTCAACTTCAGGTCTTGTTTAATCGTCTTCATGTTTCCATTCTTTAAGCCTGTTTCCATTTCTCCTGTATAGACCTCGACATAATCGTTCCACTGCCTTTTTTCTTCTTATTACCAGCTTGGCATATCAGCTTTTAATATATAGATAGATGCTTTTCGTATATCTAAGGGTCTCTGTAACTTTCATTTAGCACCGTCTACCTTTCCAGTGGTCAGGCATGCTTCTACGCCTTTCCATTTCTCCCCTAGCCATTTTTCCTTTGGCATTTTGCGCTTCCTAACAATGTTATGTTTAAGACGCCTGTATTCTATTTTCCTTCACCATTTTTGTGTTTTTTTCACTCTTAGATTAAATAAAATATTTCTTGTGGTATCCAAAGGTTTCCACTTGGCCTTCTCTTTTTCCCTGTTTCATCCTCTGATGCTTTTATTATTTTCGCTGTCAAAGCTACCTGTTCCTGTCTGAGTAAATTGTCGCTTAATGTTTCCTTTGGAACGCTAAACAAACTGTTGTTCTTTTATTTTATTGAAGTCTCAGGCACTTAATTACAATACTTTCTGACGTTTCTTCAGTTTTACTCTTCAGCTGATAACTATCAAAATCTCCAGTTTAAAATCTAGCATGCAAAGTTCCGCCTTACCATTATGTAACCTCCAGTGCCTGAGAGAAACGTGAAGCATCCATAAGAGGAGGAGGAAAAGAAATGGAACTTGATGGGATGGGAGGGTGTTTGACGTTTATTACTTCCATCATTACAAAATCGACTCCAATTTACAAAGGACTTTGCAGTATCGACCAATTTATGACTTTACACTAATATGGTCTGGATGCATGCACTGATTGAGTTACGAAAGTGCCACAAAGCTGTTGTCCTCTCCTGTGGTAATGTGGCCCACACCTCTTGTACAGGTCCTTGATATCTCCAGTACTGGCACAGCGGTGCAGTTCCTGACCGAGCTGATCCCAAAAATTTTCTATTGGCGACTATCTGGACATCTAGCAGGCCAAGACACTCACTCCATAGAGACAGGCGCCATGTATCAGCTAGAATTGTCCTTGTGCAGTCCTAAAGCATCGAACGTACGTCGACCAGCGCAGCACCGTGAAACGGCATCCAATAGGCGCTGACCCGTGCGCCAATGGGAACATTGGGCAGCAACACACCTCCAGGAAGACAGAGTTCAGTCCCCCCTGTAAACGTTGACTTAACCAGCCGCAGATATGTGGTCGGCCCAAGTGCGATCACAGTCTTCGAGAGCATCAGTACCGAGTAATAGAAAGACGATACTAAGCGTGCGTTCAGCATAAGCGTAAATTGACGTAGGAGGCATAGGAAGTACATCAAGCCACCTCATAATGAGAAGCTAAGCTATGTTTCTTTCCTGTCTAGAGATAAATTGCTCTACTAATTTGATCTTTATGTACATATCTTTACGATTCCTGTAACCGGCCATCGCAACTTCACGCCTTCGTTGTTTCTCTCGATGCTGACTCCCACGATAGCCGACACAACAGACCTGTTGAGAAAATGGCACCATGATGCTGTCTTATGAGAGGTTACGCGTGAGGACGTAGGATGTCTGCAAAACACCGTTGTACACTCAGGAACTAGCAGATAATTACTGAAGTCATACCCGTTGGCTTCTGACGCCATGACGCCAGAAGTAACATCAGCGTACTTCAGCAAAACACCGTAAGAATGGCAGCCCTTCCAACGCCGCCGACATACTCACCGAACGTAGTCATCTGGTGTGCAGCAGAAGCGTGACTTAGGCCTATCACTGCAAAGAATGCGGCACCATGCATCAGCGTCCATTGCCTCTCGGTTATAGCACTTCCCAAACGCAAACATTTGTGTGGTGGTGTTAAAACTATCCTACCCATGGGACTGCAATTCACTAGTCTGGCTGCTGCTAGTCTCCATCCAGTCTTACAAGGAGCCCGTTACTTGATCTCGGATTGCAGACGCAGACATGAAGGAGTTACGCTGTGTTTGGTGCACAATACTGCGTTCATCATTTGTTCTGGTCGCACATGGTCGACTGGAACATTGACGACGATTATGCTTGATCCCACATTTGTTTGCACACTGACGCCTGCCCATAGTCATATTTGAATGTCGTAAAAATTTGGATATTATACGAATCCACCAGCCGACCACGTGGAGACCCACAACGATGGCGCAGTCTCATATACGTACGTGGCACCTCCAAGTCCTTCACAGTGAACACTGAGCATCTGCACTGTTCGCGCTCCTTATATACATTACCGGGTTTGGTAACTTTAACGCACTCTGGTGGCAGTTCTAACTGTTCAAGATATCTGCAACTGTAATCATTAAAGCATCTACCGATGGTGTTTACGTATATGAAGTTCCACTGACAGCCGACCAGGTCTTCTGGATGCTTCACTTTCTTTATCATGTCTTGTATATGAAAACTTCCGACGGCTCCAGGTCTCGACAAGAGCTTTCTTCCATGTTTCTTAAACCAAGTGTTGGGAAAGATTAAATTTTTCTGTATCCGAGCATGTACCAGGCGGCTTCTTCTTTCATTCCCCTCCCCCTCCCCACCACCCCCCCCACCACCCAGTTTAGATCTTTCTCTCTTCTTTTTCCTACTGCCTAATTCCAGGCAAAATTCAAAGTTAAATATTTATCTTCATTAACTATACCAATAGTTAATTATGTCTCATCACTCCTTCATCTTCTGAGTAGCCAGTAACCATATAAACTAGCACTACTGTTGTAGATGTTGGCATTGTATCTACCTTGGCTACAGTAAAGCGTTTTCGCAGTTCTGCACAATAATTACCCACATATCTACATCCGTATTCTTCGTTAGGCGTACACGTGATTTATCCATTTTTCATAAAGCAAGGGAAGAAATGAATGTTCTTCAGCACCTTAGAGTTGATTGCCCTCGGAGTGAAATAAATTACACACAGATTTTCCCGTGAGAACTCCTGAATAAAGTAGCGTTATACTTTACAAATATGCGATTAGCAAGTAAGAGATTAGGAACCATTTGTAAAAAGCATTTGCTCTTGCTCGATCATTCTGAGTTGTTTTCGTGTCCCCAGTGTGTCGCATGTCAAGTGGTTGACCTTCTTGCAGGTACTGAAAGTAGTAAGCACACAGTGATCTGGCGGGTGCCCAGCGTCTCAGATTAAGATCGTGTCAACGTCTTACCGCATTACCAGTTAGTGATACTCTCGACGGTTTAGAGAAAGGTCATACACTTCTATCGTTAGTCTACAATATGATGAAATGTATTCCCAAAGAAAATTATTCCCAGTCGTTACGAAAAAAATGAAATCTAATACTGCAAAAAGTTATTTACTTCATCTATGAAAAGGCCCATAAACTCTAAGACATTTGAACTGAAAGAAATATATGAACGTTCTAAAAGTTGGTAGATGCCTGCTATATAATGCGATATATATTTTATCGTGAGAACGCAAAGGAATTCCGTGATTAAAAGTAAGCACCGTTAGAGGCGTGCATTTGCTTTACGTGTACGATGAAAATGCCTCCACTGATAAATTTGTGTTCTCTTGATACGTCTTAGATACTTACAGCAATATAGTTGTTAAGAAAACAATAAAATTAATTTTGGTAATATCTGAGACATCATTACTCTACCCTCTCACCTACGAGCCAGATTACTGCGAGATATTCCGTGTGCATCAGTGTACGAATGGTTTCTTCGCACAGAAAGGATTCTTGTGCCAACAGCTCGCCGTAATACTTAACTACAGCTCCCATAACCCCAAACAACGAAATCTGGAATAGAGAAGTCCAAGCACATATTTAGGGACACCTTCACCCTAGAAATCTTGCCAAATGCATTTCTTATCTCAGAGTAGCACTTGCAACCTACGTCCTCAATTATTTGCTTGACGTATTCCAATCTCTGTCTTCCTCTGCAGTTTTTGTCCTCTACACATCCCTCTAGTACCATGGAAGTCATTCCCAAACGTCTTAGCGCATGTCCTATCATCCTGTTCCTTCTCCTTATCAGTGTTTTCCACATATTCCTTTCCTCTCCGATTCTGCATAGAACCTCCTCATTCCTTACCTTATCAGTCCACCAAATTTTCAACATTCGTCTATAGCACCACATCTCAAATGCTTCGATTCTCTTCTGTTCCGGTTTTCCCACAGTCCATGTTTCACTACCATACAATGCTGTACTCCAGACGTACATCCTCAGAAATGTCTTCCTCAAATTAAGGCAGAAAATGCCTTTTTTGCCATAGCTAATCTGCTTTTGATGTCCTCCTTGCTCCGTCCGTCATTGGTTCTTTTACTGCCTAGGTAGCAGAATTCCTTAACTTCATTGACTTCGTGACCATCAATCCTGACTTAAGTTTCTCGCTGTTCTCATTTCTACTACTTCTCATTACCTTTGTCTTTCTACGATTTTTTTCTCAAACCATACTATCTACTCATTAGACTGTTCATTCCGTTCAGCAGATCATTTAATTCATCTTTACTTTCACTGAGGATAGCAATGTCATCAGCGAATCGTATCATTGATATCCTTTCACCTTGTATTTTAATTCCAGTCCTGAACATTTATTTTATTTCCATCATAGCTTCCTCGATGTACAGATTGAAGAGTAGGGGCCAAAGGCTACAGCCTTGTCTTACACCCTTCTTAATACGAGCACTTCGTTCTTGATCGTCCACTCTTATTATTCCCTGTTGGTTGTTGTACATATTGTATATGACCCGTCTCTCCCTATAGCTTACCCCAACTTTTTTCAGAATCTCGAACAGCTTACACCATTTTATATTGTCGAACGCTTTTTCCAGGTCGACAAATCCTATGAAAGTGTTTTTATTTTTCTTTAGCCTTGCTTCCATTATTAGCCGTAACGTCAGAATTGCCTCTCTCGTCCCTTTACTTTTCCTAAAGCCAAACTGATCATCACCTAGTGCATTCTCAATTTTCTTTTCCATTCTTCTGTATATTATTCTTGTAAGCAGCTTCGATGCATGAGCTGTTAAGCTGATTGTGCGATCATTCTCGCACTTGTCAGCTCTTGCCGTCATCGGAATTGTGTGGATGATGCTTTTCCGAAAGTCAGATGGTATGTCGCCAGATTCATATATTCTACACACGAACATGAATAGTCGTTTTGTTGCCACTTGCCCCAATGAATTTAGAAATTCTGATGGAATGTTATCTATCCCTTCTGCCTTATTTGACCGTATGTCCTCCAAAGCTCTTTTAAATTCCGATTCTTCTACATCGACTCCTGTTTCTTCTTCTATCGCATCAGACAAATCTTCACCCTCATAGAGGCTTTCAATGTATTCTTTCCACCTATCTGCTCTCTCCTCTGCATTTAACAGTGCAATTCCCGTTGCACTCTTAATGTTACCACAGCTGCTTTTAATGTCACCAAAGGTTGTTTAGACTTTCCTGTATGCTGTTTCTGTCCTCCCGACAATAATATCTTTTTCGATGTCATCACATTTTTCCTGCAGCCATTTCGTCTTAGCTTCTCTGCACTTCCTATTTATTTCATTCCTCAGCGACTTGTATTTCTGTATTCCTGATTTTCCCGGAACGTGTTTGTACTTCCTCCTTTCATCAATCAACTGAAGTATTTCTTCTGTTACCCATGGTTTCTTGGCAGCTACCTTCTTTGTACCTATGTTTTCCTTACCAACTTCTGTGATGGCCCTTTTTAGAGATGTCCATTCCTCTTCAACTGTACTGCCTACTGCACTATTCCTTATATTGCTGTATCTATAGCGTTAGAGAACTTCAAACGTATCTCGTCATTCCTTAGTACTTCCGTATCCCACTTCTTTGCGTATTGATTCTTTCTGACTAATGTCTTGAACTTCAGCCGACTCTTCATCACTACTATATTGTGATCTGAGTCTATATCTGCTCCATGGTATGTCTTACAGTCCAGTATCTGATTTCGGAATCTCTGCCTGATCATGATGTAATATAATTGAAATCTTCCCGTATCTCCCGGCCTTTTCCAAGTATACCTCCTCCCCTTGTGATTCTTGAACAGGGTATTCGCTATTACTATCTGAAACTTGTTACAGAATTCAATTAGTCTTTCTCCTCTTTCATTCCTTGTCCCAAGCCCATATTCTCCTGTAACCTTTTCTTCTACCCCCTCCGCTACAACTGCATTCACGTAGCCCATGACTATTAGATTTTCGTCCCCCTTTACATACTGCATTACCCTTGCAATATCCTCATACACTTTCTCTATCTGTTCATCTTCAGCTTGCGACGTCGGCATGTATACCTGAACTATCGTTGTCGGTGTTGGTCTGCTGTCGATTGTGATTAGAACAACCCGGTCACTGAACTGTTCACAGTAACACACCCTCTGCCCTACCTTCCTATACATAACGAATCCTACACCTGTTATACCTTTTTCTGCTGCTGCTGATATTACCCGATACTCATCTGACCAGAAATCCTTGTCTTCCTTCCTCTTCACTTCACTGACCCCTACTATATCTAGATTGAGCATTTGCATTTCCCTTTTCAGATTTTCTAGTTTCCCTACAACGTTCAAGCTTCTGACATTCCACGCCCCGACTCGTAGAACGTTATCCTTTCGTTGATTATTCAATCTATTTCTCATGGTAACCTCCCCCTCCGTATACATTACAATTGTAGTCCGCAAAAATGTAGTTCACGAGGTGGCAATATTCCTTCGTTCCATTCTGTAGACTTAAAAGTACATTTACAAGAAAAATGTACTATTCCAGCCCTCATAGCCAATTTTGTACTGTAGCTACGCAGTAACACCCGTAACAAAGCGTAAAGCAAACGGGTTCACGGAACAAAACGAAACTAAAAATACTACAAACTGTGTCGCAATGCCAGCTTGTAACTGACACACCAGTACTGCTGGGCCAGTAATTGAGTGTGTTGAGACGGAGGAGGTGACTTTTTGCCGTCTGCTTCAGTGATGGTGAGTATAATTGCTTCTTCCGGTGACATTATCAAAACCTCTTCGAGTGGACCTGTTTCAAACATGCTTCGTCAAAGTATGCTGTAAATGTAGTGGGTCGGAACTAATTGAGGAACTGTGTTATTTGTTGGCAGACTTCATTTATTTTTTGTATGTTTTAGTAATGTATTGAGACAGTTGCCATTCAGTCGCTCTGTATTGAAAGTAACGTTCATTAATTTATAAAAGAAACTATCGCGAATGCCTAAATGTGCTGTTTAATGTCCCATATGCGTTTCGCGTTTATATTAAAGCCATATCAAAATTTTCATAACAATGCTTCTGTGGCTCTCAAATTTTATGTTAAAGGTGGGGTTGAAATGTGAGTGGAAATGTGTAAATCGCTCTCAGATGACGACAGATTAAACAAGCAACTGTTTTCGCCTGCCTGGCGATTTTAAATAACATGTTATTTACGTAAATCAGAAGGAACAGTGTTTTATACTATTTGAATACTATTCGAGAAAACCAGTGAAAATCAGATTTATAAGAAAATTCAAAGATTTCTGAGACCTATATAATTCCTGTACTAAATGTCCACTTTTACAAATTTGAGCAGTTTCTGTTGTTTACACGTACATTACTCTCACAACAACTATATCAGATAAAGACAATAACCTTACATAAATATTATCTTCTTGTCCTCCTCTACATATAAGTCCTGTGTATACAAAAGGCAAGTCCTGACAGACTAACTGGCTGATGACTGACTCGTCATTGTCCAGCCCAACCGCTAACGGCAGAGACATGAAATTTGGGGAAGGTGTGGATCTTATACTGCGTGAAATAGAGGATTAAGGTTTTCTTTTTTTTTTAATTTCGCTATTTTGGCTATTTTTGTAAAAATCTGTATTTGGTTCGTCTGTTACGAATAAAACCTACCTATTTCATTGTTTTTGGAAATTCAACCGTTAAGGGGGTGAAACAAGGTCAGAATGATACACTGACTCATCATCGTCCAGCTCAAACCACTGAGAACAGATTCTTGATTTTTTTGATGGGTGTGGATCTTATATTAGAGGGATCGTTTAAGAAGGGACTGTCCGAAATTCCTCTACTACGGGGCCAAATAGAGCAATAAAGAATTTTTGAAAGTATATCACTGTTAAGGGAATTCTGAAGCTAGAACTACGAAAACTGACATTTGGTTCTTCAGTAAGATAATAAAAAATACGTGTTTCACCTTTTTTTGAAAATTCAACCGTTAACAGGGTAAAATAGTAGTTGAAAGCTTTTTTGAATGTAAACAATTACTAAAGAACTACTGTAGGATTTTTTAGGCTATCTCTACGTATTCGACTTCTCGGTTAGAAATTAGAGAAAATCAGTGTTTCAGTCTGTCTGGAAATTCCACCCCTAATGGAGGGCTATAGGGACCGAAAATTTTTATGAAAATAAGTCCTTATATTGAAAAATTTTAAAGCTAAATTTATGAAAATTTGTGTTCGTCTTCTGGGTTAGATGTAAAGAAATATCTGTTAGAGGATAAAACTTGCTGTGGAAATATCTCCACAATAACGCAACAGGTATCCTTCATTAAAACTTTGGACTCCAGCTACCAGAATCGCTATTTAGTGAGAAGTAAATCCGGAAAACACCATGCTTATACGGCCATAATTAGCGTGGAAAGCATTGAAAGTATTGCAATGTGTAAACAAAATAAAAATTTGATTAAATAAAAACGAAAAAAAAAAAAAATCTCTGCAGGTTATAAAGTATACGTGAGCCAAGCAGCGGCCGCTAGGCTAGTATACTATAATTTATAATTTGGTGTAAAAAATGATGAGAACATAAAAACTACTATCTTGTGTCTCTTACTTTGGTTGTTTTCACATTTACAAGGGAATTTCTGTCAGCTTTCTCTCTACCTGATATCTGTCATTTAACTCATTATTTCATTAATGGTCACAAATGCCAATTTTCTAGGAGCAGCCAAGTTCCTAGCTATTCCTTATCACATGTGGTATATGTATATCCCCTTACACACATTCCAAGACAGAAAAAAAACCGACTTACTATGAAGATATTATCCAAAAGGGGTGGAAATTGGTACATGTGATGCACAAGTGCAGACAAGAAAATGATCACAGTTTCATAAAAATTGGATGATTTATTCAAGAGAAAGAGCTTCACAAATTGGATTAGTCAATGACGTGTTTGTCCAGCTCTGGCTCTTGCGCGAGCAGCTATTCTGCTTGTGTTTGATTGATAAAATTATTCGATGTCCTCCTGGGGAATATCGTATCAAATTCTGTTAAATTTCCGCGTTAGATAATCAAAATTGTGAGCTGGTTGGAGGATTCTACCCATAACGCTTCATACGTTGTCAGTTGGCGAGAGATCCAGTGACCTTGTTGGCCAAAGTAGGGTTTGGCAAGCACGAAAACAAGCTCTAGAAACACTATTTGTGTGCGAGTGGGCATTATCTTTATGAACTGTAAGCCCAGGATACCTCGGTTGCCGTCTCTTCATCTGAGAATAGATGATGAATGCAGCTAGCCGCTAACTTTGTGTAATGTCTTGTCTCTATAGACGTGTATCTGTTGCCTTTAAGATCCCTTCACCTTCACACATAAATCTATACAGTAAAGTAAGGGCCTCCCATTTCTTGGCTGATCCGTGATAAGACAGGCGGAAAGTTAGACTAATGGAGGATTATTAGTATTATCTCTATTTTTATTCGCCCTCTCTCTTTCTCTCCTTTATCTATGTACAATTTTTAATATAATATTTCATTACGTGAAATCAGGCAAACAGAATCTTTGATGGAGTCCTTCGTCTTGGTAATCAGCGGCTGGCTTGCTGTAAGAGATCTTTACATTTATTATTACTGTTAAACCCTGCATTCAGTCGGGAGAATCAATCGTGTGGACAATTTGTTCCTTTTACGAAAGATTGCGAATTCCAGATGTGTACGAAGCCTTTTTGGACGATTTAACACAGACTCAGTGATTGCAGGCTCTCTTCGACACAGCTGAAACTTCCCCACTAATTACAGGGCCAACGTGATCATCAAATGATTCAGAAAAAACTCATTCGTTCATTCACTCCAGAACAAAAAGTCACAAACCTTATTTATGAAGGAAATTGTGTATTCAATCGATCTCCATTACATGTCCAGATCTCCGGTGATTGCACGTCTTAATTATTTTCCGTTTACAATCTCTTTCTCTTCAAACAAACCGCTAGCGGCACAAATGTTAATTGGCTCGCTTTAGCGAGAAGGAAAGCAAAATATGTATCTCTCAGAAACACGTCAATCCCTCAACAGATACTCCAGAAGCTGTCCTAGTTACCATTCTTACAACCATGGAGAATGCATATACGCATCTCTGTTATTTCAAAGAATAAACGCACTAGAAAATACTCTGGCGTCGTCAAGCTGTCGCCGCATATGTTACGAGAATATCAGATCAGATACTTTTCCAAAGTGAATGAATGTGGATGGTTTGATTGACAATGATTAATTGGTGCGTGGTAGAGGATATTTTCTGTGGGGACATTACAAGTTGGCGAGAGATCCAGTGACCTTGTTGGCCAAAGTAGGGTTTGGCAAGCACGAAAACAAGCTGTAGAAACTCTATTCGTATGCGAGTGGGCATTATCTTTATGAACTGTAAGCCCAGGATACCTCGCTATGAAGGGCAACAAAACGGGGCACTGAATATCATCGTCGTACCGCTGTGCTGTAAGGGTGCCGTGGATGACAACCAAAGGGGCCCTGCTACGAAATGAAATGGCATGCCAGATCATGGCGAGCCATATGACAAACAGGCGAAGATGAAGTTAGTATCTCACGCTGTAAGGGTGTCGAGACACGTCTTTTGCTAGTTATCGGATGTCAGTTCGAGGGTGAACTCATACCTGATGACGATGCTACTCCAGTCAATGGCATTGCAGGCCGAAGACATGTCTGTAGACAGCGGTTGTATATCAATCTGGCTGTCGCCCGTCATACAGCCCGACAACCTGGCCTGGCGATCCAGAATATTCCCATAGCGTGACCCCTTTGGTTGTCATACCCTGAAGCGCAGCCGTACGTCACGATATTCTACGCCCTTTTCGCTGCCCTTTCGTGGGAAGCCATTCTGGGCTTACAGGTTAGCAAAATGATGCGCGCCCACAAACGGTGAGAATTTCAATAACTTGTCTTCGTGCCTGCCAAACCCAACCATGGCCATATACGTCTCCGGATCTGTCTCTCCAGGGAACGTTTGGAGCGTTAGGGACAAGACCCTCCAGCCAGCACACAATTTTGACGATATTACGCAGCATTTGGACAGAATTACGCACGAGGAGGACATCAAACGACCTCATTAATCCATTCTAAGCCAAATAACTCATTCCATAAGGGCCAGACGTGGATCAATGTATTAGTGACTTCCTCAGTTTGTGAAGTTCCTTCCGTTGAATAAATCATCCAATTTTTCTGAAATTGCTGTCGTATGTTTGTGTGTACATTTATATCACATCTACTGATTTCCATCACATTATGGTAAATACTGCGTGGTGTGTCGTTTTTGTTTGTCTTAGAGTCTATTACAGAGCTATGGCTTTTTCCACTTACATACAGTCCTGGAAATTGAAATAAGAACACCGTGAATTCATTGTCCCAGGAAGGGGAAACTTTATTGACACATTACTGGGGTCAGATACATCACATGATCACACTGACAGAACCACAGGCACATAGACACAGGCAATAGAGCATGCACAATGTCGGCACTAGTACAGTGTATATCCACCTTTCGCAGCAATGGTGGCTGCTATTCTCCCATGGAGACGATCGTAGAGATGCTGGATGTAGTCCTGTGGAACGGCTTGCCGTGCCATTTCCACCTGGCGCCTCAGTTGGACCAGCGTTCGTGCTGGACGTGCAGACCGCGTGAGACGACGCTTCATCCAGTCCCAAACATGCTCAATGCGGGACAGATCCGGAGATCTTGCTGGCCAGGGTAGTTGACTTACACCTTCTAGAGCACGTTGGGTGGCACGGGATACATGCGGACGTGCATTGTCCTGTTGGAACAGCAAGTTCCCTTGCCGGTCTAGGAATGGTAGAACGATGGGTTCGATGACGGTTTGGATGTACCGTGCACTATTCAGTGTCCCCTCGACGATCACCAGTGGTGTACGGCCAGTGTAGGAGATCGCTCCTCACACCATGATGCCGGGTGTTGGCCCTGTGTGCCTCGGTCGTATGCAGTCCTGATTGTGGCGCTCACCTGCACGGCGCCAAACACGCATACGACTATCATTGGCACCAAGGCAGAAGCGACTCTCATCGCTGAAGACGACACGTCTCCATTCGTCCCTCCATTCACGCCTGTCGCGACACCACTGGAGGCGGGCTGCACGATGTTGGGGCGTGAGCGGAAGACGGCCTAACGGTGTGCGGGACCGTAGCCCAGCTTCATGGAGACGGTTGCGAATGGTCCTCGCCGATACCCCAGGAGCAACAGTGTCCCTAATTTGCTGGGAAGTGGCGGTGCGGTCCCCTACGGCACTGCGTAGGATCCTGCGGTCTTGGCGTGCATCCGTGCGTCGCTGCGGTCCGGTCCCAGGTCGACGGGCACGTGCACCTTCCGCCGACCACTGGCGACAACATCGATGTACTGTGGAGACCTCACAACCCACGTGTTGAGCAATTCGGCGGTACGTCCACCCGGCCTCCCGCATGCCCACTATACGCCCTCGCTCAAAGTCCGTCAACTGCACATATGGTTCACGTCCACGCTGTCGCGGCATGCTACCAGTGTTAAAGACTGCGATGGAGCTCCGTATGCCACGGCAAACTGGCTGACACTGACGGCGGCGGTGCACAAATGCTGCGCAGCTAGCGCCATTCGACGGCCAACGCCACGGTTCCTGGTGTGTCCGCTGTGCCGTGCGTGTGATCATTGCTTGTACAGCCCTCTCGCAGTGTCCGGAGCAAGTATGGTGGGTCTGACACACCGGTGTCAATGTGTTCTTTTTTCCATTTCCAGGAGTGTATTTTTCATCGAGAAATGTATTATATTTCGATCATCGGGAGCAGTCAATGCTCTTCTAAAAGCAGGAATTTAATCTTCTGCTTTTTCCTTGAAAAACATGTTGCAATCAAATACCAGTTTCTTACCTCACTAAATATCTAATTTATTAGTGAACTCATGCACAATTGCTTCTGTCATACTGTTGGCGAAACAGACATACAATATTAACTCTTTTCGTAATGACATGATTTGCCAAACTATCGGAAATCAATCATGAATATGACATGGAAATACCCTGCAATCTTCCACTGTCCTTGAGAATAGTGGCATCACTATATTTTTTTAGACTTTATACCCATTTTTTTGTATTCTAACACAAATAATAAAATTTTGTGATGCTAAGCGAGCCACTATGCCACAAATTTGTCTGGGTCACTCAAATAATTCTCAAAATCTTGCGGTGATAAAAGAGAAATGATTAGAATATTTCTTGATAATGATAACCCAAAACATTTATTGGTGTTTTCTCTAGTTATTTTTTTTCTTCTTTGTGCAATAATCGAGGTGTCTCTTTGGCACAGCATGTCTAGAGATGTATTTCTTTCTTTTCATTCTTTAAGAAGAAAAGACCAGGGGAGGGGGGAGGGTGTTAGTTGGTATTCTTATCTACCTGAATGAAATCATGGTAATCAATGTCTGCTGAGTTTCTCAGTTTTAATAACTTGTTGAATAACTGAGTAAAATATACGTGAAATAAAAGTTAATCTTTCTTACAAACATGTCTTCTTCAAAATCACAACATCTTACTATTTATTCACATCACTCCTATTTACTGCTGCCAAAAATAAAAGTGAACAAAGATAAACATAGCTATACAAAGGTTTTATCTGGTGATCAGTAAAATTATATCACATATATTTTTCATTAACTATTTGGTATATAGATATTTTCGTTTTTAATTTCGAAATTTGTGCTGTAAGTAATAGTAAATATTAATAATAAGAAATATTACTCATAGTTTAAAGACTAAGAAATATGCTTGACATTTCTTTATTAGAGCGTTTCATGCCAAATAACTCTTATATCTATGTTTTTAAATTGCTATATATGCAAGTAACACTTTCACACCTGTGCGAATGTAACAGAAAATCAGGAATTATCAGAAATAGTATATATCCTATTCATTCTTTTGCAAAGGTAATAAAAGTGTTATATAGACCATATCAATACTTATTTCAAAGAATCTTCAGTGTTCATTGAAAGTCTTAGGTTTTTCTTACAACTGTGTCAAGATTAAAAGCAGTTATCATGTATTACACTACTAGTGTTGAAGAGTATACATCTTTTATATGGTTTCTTATTTCCCCCGTGTTTAACAACTTTCTGTAATTTTGTGTTGTGGCAGTTGTGTATGTTTAGCGTATATCTCAAAAGGGTACATGTTGTACATATCTGTAATTTATCACTGGTCTCACAGGTGTGTTTATTGTATGAATTTTTGGTTGGCTCTGGAGTTCAGGAGCATTAGTTTTCATACAAGTTTTTTATGTGTCAAAAGTATGTATTCCTTAGCTTTCAGTTAATTTTTCATTGTTGTGTCAGACAGTGCACTGGGTCTGATTTCTTTTTGTGATTTAATTCTCTGTAATTAATTCTTACGTTTTGTTGATGTACTCTAGTTCGTAATTGAAAAACTCTGTACTCCCTTTGTCTGCCTTGGTTCTGATTGTTTTTTTCTCTGTACATTTTGCCTCTGAGGGATTCCAGAGTGTTACATTGTGTATTTATCTCTCTTGTTATATTGTGTTCGTGTCTTGTATCTCTGAATTTTTTAATTTCTTTGCCTGCTGATTCCTTTGCTAGATCTATGTAAGTTGTGACTGTGTCCTTCCTCTAAGAGACAGCATGTTTTCAGCTTCTGTCGTCAAGTTTTCTACGTAACGTTCATGTACTATTGTGTTTATATTATATTTTAAACATCTGTTAACAGTTGTGCTTCTTCATCACAAGTTCCATGTCTGTAAGATTTGTGAGATGATGGTAGAATGGATCGGTGTGTTTCTGCTTGTTTGTAGCATTCCAGTGTGTTCGTTCACCTGTGTCATTATTTCCTTTCATGTCTTTATTTTAACTGTTCAATGGCATTAGAAGTGTATTCATCGTGCTTGTCCAGCATATAAGAGAACAAGGCAACGTTTGTTGTTTATACATTTTTATTGTTTCAGCTAAGCGTATATGTGTTTCACACAGTGTACGTTTCATTTCACGTGTTCTTGTGTATAATGATTTACGTTCGCTAGTGAGATGGCATCTTTGAGCGAGTGGCTTAACTTCTTATGCCGGATGCAAGTTTTTCTTGATAGTTACGTTGACGTACTTAGCTATCAGATTAGTAGATTTACGAAATGCATATAAACTCATGCGATGAATTGTCAGTGAGGCTGAAGTGGATTCTTTATACTTTCGTACAACACATAAAAACAGACTTTTATTACAATCGCAAAAGACGGAATATAATCTTTGTTAGTTGTATAGCTGCTAATGTGGCACGGATGAGCCCTAAAAAGAAGAAAAAGAAAAAAAACAGAAGCTCGAGTATTAATGTTGTGCGATAAACGTTACCGGATTGGTGGTGAATCCACTGCAGGTATCGTGTCGTTTACTAGAGAAACCGTGCTACTGACCAGTTCAATTAATAAACTTGATGGTGAATCGACAGGCGAAGCACGTTGCTACACGGTACATGTGCGCTTGTATGGAGTGCTTTATGCGAGACAGTGTGGTAACCAGTGTCACACAGCGCTGCCAAGTCCCCACTGCGCACGGAAAGTAGGGCCTGGCGGCCGGCAACTCGCTGTTCTGAATTGATCGCCAGTCTGCGCCGGGATGGAGCCGTGGCTGTTTCGACTGGTGAGCGGGAGCGGGCCCACGGTGTCGGCGAGCCTGGTGGCCGCGGGCGCCGCGGCGGCCGCCGTCGCTCTGGTGTTGGCGCTGCGGGCGCTGCTGTCGGTGGGCCGCCAGGCGTCGGCGTGGCTGCGCATGCGCCGTTTGGCGGCACAGATTCCCGGCCCGCGGGACACACACCCGCTTATGGGCGACGGCCGCCTCCTCCGCGGCGAGCCACTGGTCGACCTAACGCGCATCTACCTAAAGCATGGAGCACCGTGCAGGTACACAACTAATGAAAACTTACGATTTCCTTAAAAATGTTTGATCCTCGTTGTTTGTTACAGCGTAATCTGCATGCTTCAAGTAGCTCATTATACATGGCTGCTTGAAAGCTTGTTTCTTTATCCAGACTTTACGTGTCCTGCTTAGTGACGACTGAGCCCCATCTTCACTGGTCATCATTAAATGCCTCCTCCGCTTGTCGAATGTAGCTGTCATGGCGTCTACTGATTGTCGTAATATATTGTCAACCAGTTGCTGGTGCCTGGTATATTTAGTATATCACCGGGCAATATATGTCACCATCTAAATGAGGACATGGTGGCAGACAATAATTAGTGCCAATCAGGGGATAATTTTGATACTGTGAGTAAGTTTAAATATTTCTTTCTAAAAAGACTTGATAGCCATTATATATGTCATTTAATTTTGTTGACCTTCGATAATTTTACCAATGATCTCACATAATCCTACGTTCTGTATTTTTAGGGACGTCAGCATCTGCAGTTATCGTAAGATCTTTAATCGTGCAAATCCTTACGAACAAGTATTTGGCGCATACATAATGTACTCGAACCCTTGAATTACTCGGGCCAGTAACCCCACTGTTACAGATCGACATCCGTTTGAATATCTTAGTGGGTACCGTTATCACAGCGCTCTGCAGTTAATAACTACTTGAGGTTCGTTTGTGAGACTCTTCATAGCATAAGAGAAGTTTAAAGTAGACTACGAGTTATTTCATAGGAGAAGATTATTGAAATCGCCCCTTTAGCGCCTAGACTCTTGTCCGAACCAGGGTATTGTGTTCGGCATCTGGAAGTATTTCGTGACACATTAAAGCACTTTCCTTTTCTCGCCGTTCACACAAGGAGTCATAGTGACAGACCACCGAGCCTGACATCCCCACACAGTGGGCGGGGCCACCAATAATGAAAGTCGCTATTAAACGCGCCACTGAGGATGGATTTAAGATTTTGAAAAAAAAAAAATGAAATGTTGAAATGTGTGTGAAATCTTATGGGACTTAACTGCTAAGGTCATCAGCCCTAAGCTTACACACTACTTAACCTAAATTATCCTAAGGAGAAACACACACACCCATGCTCGAGGGAGGATTCGAACCTCCGCCGGTACCAGCCGCACAGTCCATGACTGCAGCGCCTGAGACCACTGGGCTAATCCTGCGCGGCATTTTAGATTTTAACTCCGGTGGTCCCAGATTCAGTTTATTAGGAAACAATCGCCTACCCCGTTCCTCTTCCCCTCTTCTAGGCAGTCACATACTGATTGACATATTGTCAGCTAGTTGTTGGTGTCTGGTGTACTAATAGTATATCAAAGACTCATTCGTTCTAAGTTGACCGCAACACTGGGCAATATATGACACTATCTACAGGAGGAGATGATCACTAATAAGAATATGTGTCAATCAGGGGATAATTCTTTGTACCGTCAGGATTCCATGGGACTCCTTTTTGATAGAGAGCTCCCATACATGAGTCCACCAACAATTCATGACAGAAGTCTGCAGCTTTTAATAAAGATATACACATACTATTATAATCATTTAAAATGAAAATGGGAGTAATTGGTAATTTAACTGTATATGAGAGCTATATTGAAGAAACCTCCGTCGATGATAGACGAGATGGAACTCTAAACTTAGTTCAGAAAACCCGCTATCAAATACTTGCTCTGCTGAGCTACTGCACCAAACACAGCTAGGAAAACATCTCTCCAAAATGGAGGCTGAGGCGCGCCTGGGTCAAGAATTCGAGATCCCACTGAAAGCTCTGGGGAATCATCCAAACTCATGATCGCTTAAACGCAGCTCACTCTTCCCAGGAATTGATCGTAGATGTGTCCAGGACGCACACATCTCCCTCGATGGTGTCCCAGACGTGATCAGTAAGAACAAGGGGTGGATGATCGCTATGTTCACACAATCTCTACCAAATCTATGGGGTATTCCTCTGAACCTTCTGACAAAAATCAGTTTCCCAGAGCTGATTCATTCTCTTTCCGATGGTATTGATCGCTTATGGTGTAGTTCACCATAAGAAAACGGACAACGTTTGATAGCACTTGGTTCCAGTATAACTTGCTGTAGAGATGTGGTGGCAGACGTGTCTGAGTACATCTGGGTGAGAGATCCACCTTTCATCCCCTGTAACGTCCGCTGCAGGAGAATGCCTCCACCAGCTGCCTGATACGTGCACCATAGGTAAGTGGGATGCAATGTCTGCGTGTGTTTCAAGGAATTACTAGTACTCTGCATCAACATGTAGTGCGGCTCACTTGGTCGGGCGCCATGTCTAGTGACGTCTGTGCCTGGGACTTGTGGCGAGCAGAGGTATGTGGGTGATTGTTTCGAACCTCAATACGAGAAAATACTGCTGGATCGTAATAAACCTAACTAATTTTTATCTGCATGGAATGTGCCTGTAACTGCTGATCTGTGTCCCATCCATCCGTGTTATAGTTGACGATGGTCACCCTTTACCACATGATCACATTTCCCGTGGCGATTTTCTCGAAGCGAGGTAAACATGCTGCACACTTACACAATGGTAAGTAACAAACTCGGTGCCCCATTCGTCCGGAATCTTGATCTTTCAACTATCGTGCAGTAACCATGGAACTTATTCGTTCTCAAATGTCACATAGACTACTGCATGTGTAACAATTCCTATCCATGGGACGCTTCGAACTGTTCCATTCGCTGTGAAAACAGCAGCGCTTTCACTCCACCACAGCGATCTTTAAGTCAGTTGTATTTTAGTATATTGCTGGTGATATACTTGAAGACTCGGTTTCGCAGACTGTATCTCCATAGCTCTTCCGTAAAAGTTTTTTTTTCTGTACTGTCATATGAGGAAACATTGCGCCAATTTTCGAATGGAGTTCGGGCTCCATGTTACAACGTTCAGCAATAGCACACTGTATAATATTTTAAAGGACATAGTTCTTATTATAGGAAACAGAGATCTATAATTAATATAAATAAACTGAAAGCAGTCTTGATGGCATAAATTTTTTAATGTGGTGACCGGTTTCGATCGTATTATAAGATCATCTTCAGACCATAGATGTCTGCCGGGGGTGGTGGAGCATGGCAATCCTCTTGCTTGTGGCTGGTGATAAAAGAAAATTTATACATTGCAACATTATTGCCTTCCTGCTAATGTACCTTAATAGGGATGCCGGGAAAACCTAAATAATCGCATCGGGACACAACTCTTCAACAAACTTACGCGTTCTATCTTCCTACTTACCTAATTGTCCAATGGACAAGAAAACTATTGAAACTTTGATACATATCTCCACAGATATTCTAGCTAATATTGCAACCAGGAGCGGAGCTGTGGTGATATCCCTGAACTTGATAAATCTAGGGCAGAAGAATAGGATACATGACTTCTAATATAGTACGGTGTGGGGAAAATGGGTTTTCTGTCTGAGACAAACGGAGTTCACCACAGAAGGAAAATTAGCGTTTAACAGCCCTCCTTCTGCGAGGTAATTAGAGACGAAACCAAGCTCACACAGAGGGATGGGTGGGGGGGAGGGGGAGGGGAATGGGGGATGGAGAAGGAAACCGCCGTGTCCCATTCACAGTGAACTTCATGTCATTTTTCTCAAGAGATTTAGGGAAACTATAGAAATCTTAGATCTACTTGGGGAACGGAAATTTGAATCGCTATCCTCTCGAGTGCAAATCCAGTATCTTAATTATTGCGTCACAGAACTCGGCCGAGTGTGTGCAAGGTGTAAGGAGTAATCTTGAGAGATATAGTCAGTAAGATGTTCGATGCCACGCTGATTTCCGCTGTCCTAGTGGAAATTTTGTAGTCAGTCATCACGAAAAATGAAGACATGGATATATGGGGATTGTGGTACACCTCACAGTTGCGGCAGGAAATTATGTACTAAACAACATAAATAGTTGCAATGTCTTCTCTGCTTGGTACACTTATTCCGTTCACACCTCGTCAGTTTTTCTCACGAAACTGAGTGGAACCTGATTCAGAGCATCCGATCACAGGAATGTTGTGGATGTTCATCGGAATGTGATCTCATTAGCGACTATAATCCTGAGGCTGCCACTCAGGCTGCAGTAAACCGATATGAGCCTAGGCTACCAAATGACAATGTATGATTACACAGATATTAACAGTGTGGAAAAAAAGCAATTTTTAATCCTCACATGAAGCTTTTCCAGGTGGCAATTATCGCTGAAGTCGAAGAAGAAAAATATAACTTACTTCTGCCTATAAACGTCAACACATTGGCAGCGAAATGCAATTTAGCACCGGTGTTACAGCTCGCAGGCGGCTGCTACGTCATATCTTTGGCTGACAAGTCTACAGTTTCCCACAGACTCCCTGTGTTGGTTTTTCAGAGCTCTTGACGAATGTTACTACCTGTAAGTTGTTTCTCTCAACTTTCGTAGGGCAGTTCTCTTTCAGCACGGTACCATACACATAGATTTGGTATCCAGGACAATTGTCCGTGTGTACTGCAGATAACATGGAGTAATTCCTAAGGAGACAGCGAAGCACCAGTGCTATGGACATAATACTAACTTAAAGAGAGTACGTTAGGTGATGGGGAGTATGGGGGAGACGGGGTTATGGGGAAACATTACATTAAGTAGCAAAGACTTGTTCCTGTATTTCTACGTAGGAGGTCAGGTTTTCTCCTGTTCCTCTAGCGTTTGGGTAACTAACTGTTTCTGGATCCCGTAGTAGCTATTTCATTAATGTTTCCCATTTTCAGTATTTCTTTTAATAGTTTTTCATTTTACTTTACCTGCCCACTTAACTTTTAAGTGTTCCAGTTTCCTCGGCTCCAAATTTACGGCGTATGGTCTGTGTTTCAATTCAGTTACGCGTTATATTCCAGACAAACACCTGGGGGAACTTGTTCCTCAGCTATGCGTGAATATGCATTAACCGTGCATTGTAGAAGAAAGGTAACTTCAATCATGACCAATCAGTTTTTAATATCTTCCCTAATACAGACATTCTGTGTAGTCTTGCTTTCTAGATACATGCATTCCTTCGTTTATTGCACTTCTGTGTCGTCCACTATTTTTATATTAAGCTAGTCGTTGTTCTTCTTTCCCTTCCTCTTCGTCATCATCGTCTTTTGTTTGTTCAGCCTCAAGCCGTATCCCGTGTCAAGTACACTATATGACCAAAAGTATGCGAACAGTCCTATGTAAAGAGGAAATGACTAGTAGATGCTACGAAAGACCGGCACGCTCTTATTTGTGGTGGCAGGGAGTGCTTTGTCGTCAGTAAAGAAGCAGTAACAGTAGAACCAGTTGATCAGCAGAGCTGAATGACATCGAATGTGGAGTTGTCCCTGTCACCTAAGCAACTGAGTTACCAGAAACACTTCAAACCTCCTGCAGTTACCGAGGTCGATTGCTCGTTATATGACTGTGAAGGAGAAACCCGGAGAAACCTCCACAGTTAAACCAAATCCTGGAAGACCTCATGTACTGACGGCCGGAGACCGTCGCCTATTGCAAAGAGCGGTTTTAAAAAATCGTCTGAAATCAGTGGAAGGATTCGCTCTTCAGTTCTAAAGTCCTATCAGCAATCCATCTAGCGCAATGATTATGCTGTAGTTTCGGCCACTGCCAGTCTGGAAACCCGTATTCTTTTGTCAAGATGCAGACCGAGTACCTGTGTGGCATCGTTACATACAATAAAACATTACTCAAGATTATTCCATTTATTATAAGTCTCTGCAGTCTCTTTTGCGACGGATGGTGTCTACGTAATCCGGAGAGGAATCTGCTGAATCCGACCGCGGACTTGCAACTGCGAGAGCGCTGCAACAAATCGGAGCGGAAGTGTAGCAGACGGTGGTGGGAGAGCTTGCCGCCCACTCGTGGGGTAGGCATACTGCGTCGGTAGCACTGGTTGGAGATGGCGGTGACCGCGAAGATGTGTTTCATTTAGGTCGGACTGGTGTGTACTCAGTTCCTCCCAGATCAGTGACCCTCAGGAGTACGGCGACGTCGGATGCCGTATTATGCTGAATGGTGTATCTGGCTACCCAGTACAACAGGCTGTCAGACTCGTGCGTCGTTGGCGTTTTACAGCAGCTTCTACCGTCATCCAGAGCCGTGTTGGTAGGCCCCTGGACTACCCATCAACGATGGACCAATGTGTGATTTCAGTAATGGATGATGGTCGTCATTAGCCGCAGCTCTCTCGACTTTCCTTACTAGTTTCTCGTTTGGCAGTGTGCAGGGATTTAAAATGAATGGGATGCATTGGGCATCAGGTTCTCATATGCCATATCTATCTCTAATCAGTGCTAAGCTACGCTTGAGATGGTTTAAAGAGCAAGGCCACAGGACACTAGATAGTTGTGAACGAGTAATTTGGAGTGATGACTCACACTGTACCCTGTGGCAACCCGATGAAAGGGTTTCAATTTAGCGAATGACAGTAGAACGCTACCAGCCATCACATGTAAACTCCAGTGGTGAAGTATGGCTGACTTGTAGTTACAACACTAAGATTGTTTTTGTAGTTGCTCTTAAGAAAACGTTAAATGTGAAAGTGTAAGATCACATTTTACATCACAGTATATGCATGTTGAGAAAGAGTTCGAAGTCGACGGCTGTATCAGCATGACATTGCACCCGTCATAAAGCAGCATAGGTCAGGGTGTCGCTTTTGGGCAGTAACATTTTGAAATATACTGGCCTGCTCAGGGTTCCAGCCAGAACCCTATGAAACACCTTGGGAAGTGAACTAGAAAGTCGACTTCGCACCAGACTCGAAAGTCCACCATCGCTACCTACTCTGATAACAGCCCTTGAGGTATAATGGTGTACCAACCATGCACTGGGGTTCATACGCTTCATTGAAAATGTCCCCAACAGAGTTCAAGCAGTCAGAGAGGCGAAAGACGTTTACAACCAATATTAATATTCCGTAATACGTGCGCGGATGCTTTTGATCGGATAGTTTATGTTGCCTATTCCTTCCAAATTGTTCCAAGTCTACGTTTCATCCGGCCACGAGGGCTATGTCACCTGTGTACTTAACCACCGGTATCTTTTTCCTTGGAACTATTATTACTCCTCCAAGACTTCCTTTCACATCCTTTATTGCATCTATGACTTATGCAATCCAGATAAATTGTGAAAAGCTGGTACCCTGCTTTACATTGTTCTTAAGATGAACTTGTATTTCTTGGCATTCAACTTATATTACCTTCTTGCGGTTTCTTAGATCTACATTTACATTTATACTTAACAGGCCACTTCATGGTTTTTGGGGGAGTGTGCTTTCGGCATCACTATCGTTTCATCCCATTTCAGTTCCATCCGAGAATGGAGAGTGAGCTCCGTATGAGCTCTTAGTTCTCTGATTTTCTCTTCTTTGACCACGCCGCTCTCCTACTAATACTATGTGGAAAGGGTTCTAGACCGACAAAGAACGCTAAAGGACAGGACTATCAGCGTTTTGTTAGCCACTACTTTCGTTGATCTTACAATGTCTCAGCCTTGAATCAGCTTACCCTACAACTGTTTATATGTGGAGATTTCATTTTCGGTCGTTTGGGAGAGTTACATACTCCTAGGTAAAATAACGTCGCTACTGTTTCAGTGACTTTTAAAATAAAGTCACTAAAGAGTGTTCGATCACTTCGCCTTGCAGTCACTTAATCAACTTCGTCTGTCTGCAGACATCACTTACTTTCGCTAGTGCACTGGAGTTGTACCCTTCCCACTGAAAACAGTATCGTCCGCTAATAGCGTTACAGATATTTCGACGTTATTGACTAGCATACGATGCTGAGATCCATACATATATTTTCAGAAATTTCTTTCTCAAATGAAAACCTGTATTTGGTACTAACCAACTTCTTTAGGACAGGAACGTCTTCTTTGCCTGTACTAGTCTGCATTTTATGTCCTGCTTGCTTCGACCGTCTTGGATTATTTTGCTTCCAAGGTAGTACAATTCCTTAACTTCGTCTACATCGTCATCACCAATTTTTATGTTAAGCTTCTCGCTATTATCACTTCAACGGACTATTATTGCTTTCATCTTTCGTCAGTTTATTCTCAGTCCGTAATCTATATTCTACTGCCTCAGTTTATAGAATCGTGGAAGTCTATGTGATAAATTATTGACTAAAATTTTAGATTGTCTTTTAGAGTAAATTGTGGGAAAATTTGTTTTATACACCCAGACGTCTTTGCATTTACTTAGTTCGGAGCTTTTGTATAAATTATCATCACAACGTTACCTTTATAAACTTCTTCACCTTTAGGGTAGACTAACCATATTTTTCGACGTAACTAATCGAAATAAATAGAAAGTGTGCTACTGTGTACCTCAAATTTGGCACAGGTTATGAGCGCCAATATTTTCTCCGAGTTAGAACTATCCTTTCATTAGCTACGAAATGAAAGTTCACCTTTTGGTTCGATTACTGGAAAACTGACTCTTCTCCTCAAATGTCCAATACTTCCAGTATGGGAGAGTGAGAAAACCTGTTCTTAACGTTGTGTGCCTGCCCCTGAGTGTTTTCTGGTGGTGTGACGAAGAAAGAGAAAGCCGGTGCCAGCGGAACGCCGCTTTGATTTCGTATACAAGATTGTAAATGGAGAACCGGTTCCCCTCTACTCCGCCCGTCAGCAGTCGATCTTGAAATTACGCAGTCAGTTAGTTTCGCTAGATTATTGGGCAGTTAGAGACTTTTCGATACAAACTTCATATGTCGATAGCAAGGCACGTAAGAAGCAGGGAAACTAGTAGAACAGATAATCGTGATTTTAATCTGATACAAATTAGTTATTTAAAGTATACAGCATGCGACACATTTAATGCTCTTCGGACGTGACTGACTCGAACTACACTGATTTACAACAACAATGAAGTATCCGGAAGGGGAGAGGGGGATGAAATGGAACTTCACGGATTGAGATGATATGTGATGTTATATCCCAGATTACAACATCGAGTGAAATTTACAAATGTGCCCACTTATCACTCTGACATCGCACATCCTCTGATCCGAATGCATGCGCTGGTCCGATTGAAAAGGGTGTCATAAAACCACTGTATCCTCTTCTGAGATAAGATACTGCAATTGGTCTTTGGTATCCTAGATACTCTTACTGTGTTAGAGTTGACATCCGAGCTGGTACAAGTGTTTTATTGGGGTCAGGTCTTTGGATCTTGCTGGCCACGGGAGAACCCTAACATTTTGCAGACAGTTGATAGAGACATGCGCTATACGTCTACGAGCATTGGCCTTCTGAGAGATAGCATCCACGATACAGCCGCATGAGAAGTTACACATCAGGACGTACCGCTGACCGTCAGAGTCCCCTCAGTCAGTACCATCCGTGACCTGGAACCTCTCCACAGATCGCCGCCTTAATCGCCGACGATAATCATCTGGTGTAGCAAGGCATCGCAGCACTCTGCTGAAGACTATGCGATGTTATTCAAGAGCAGTCCATGCTTCCCAAACACTGGACCACTCCAGACGCAGACGTCTATGTCGTAGTGTTAATGGTAGCCTATTCATATAGCCCAATCACCACTGGAATCCGAACAGTAGTGGATGATGACACAGAATGTTGCAGGGAAATCCATTACTTGTTTTTGGATGGCAGGAGCAGACATGAAGAGGTTGTAATTTGTCTGGAGCACAGTGCTGCGATCCACCCTTCGATGGTCAGAGATAGTGGACCAGAGACTTGATGACGAGTATTCCTGCCTTACTCCGCCCGGTTAGCCGTGCGATCTGATGCTCTACTTTCCGGACGGGAAGGCATGCCGGTCCCCGGCACGAATCCGCCCGACGGATTAGTGTCGAAGTCCGGTTTGCCGACCAGTCCGTGGATGGTTTTTAAGGCGGTTTTCCATCTGCCTCAGCGAATGCGGGCTGGGTCACCTTATTCTGCCTCAGTTACATTATGTTGGCGATTGCTGCACGAGAACTTTATCCACCTACGCCTACACCATAATTACTCTACCACGCAAACTTTGGGGTTACACTCGTCTGATGTGAGACGTTCCCAGGGAGGTCCACTGGGGGCCGAACCGCACTATAACCCTGGGTTCGGTGTGGGGCTGCAGTGGGGTGAGTGGACTGCTGTAGCCTGTTGTGAGGTTGTTAAACACTGAGGACTACGGCGGGGACGAAGCCTCTCCGTCGTTTATAGGTCCCCAGTTCCATTCCGTACATTACAGTCCCTGCCTTCGCGTTGCCACGCAGTCTAACGTCAGGCCAGTGTCACTTCCGAACGCTACAGATTCGACGAGCCACTTTACGGTGCTGATAAGGCTATCTCACACATGTATCCGGTATTTCCATGTCCTTCACAATTATCACTCAAAATATGACGCTGTACGTGCCCCTTATTTGTCGTGGAGGGCCTGGAAACAAAAGAGGAAGTATGTAAACTAATGCATTCTGGTGACCGTTGTACCTGTCACAGAGAATCAGAACTCTAATCGTTAACATATCCGTTGATACCATTTATGTAAACGAAGTTACACTGAATGCGACTGTGTCTTCTGGGCACTTTCATTTCAAGCACTGTCATACTACTGTATATTAAAAGTACTGACAAAATACGATTCATAACTGGAATTAAAATATACAGCACAAAGACATTTTTGTTCTTCGTAAAAGTGGTGAAAAATTTCAGAAACTTTTCAGTATAACTGACTAGTCATCACAGAAAATGTGTTGTGACAAGCCAAAGAAATATGAAGATATTAAGGAGCATCAGAAATGAGATTTGCGACAAAACCTTACATCAGATTTCGGGACTACGAAGTTGACGATCTGGAGGAATTCTTATATCTTGTAAGGACATTAACACATGACGGCCAGACCAATGGGAACAAAAGGAACCGACTAGCATAGGCAATAGCGTCCTTCTAGATACAACCTCATTGTACTGAACAGAGATCTTAATCTGAGAAATAAGTCTTACTTGTGTACACTATCAGAACAAAAGTATCTGGACAGCAATAGTTGGATATTAATACGTGGTTTGTCCGCCCATTCTCTTTAGGGCGACTTGAATTCTGCTGGGGACACTTTCAATGTAATGTCTGAATGTCTGCGGAGGAATGGTAGCACGTTTTCCCTCTAGAGCCGAAACCAGAGAAGAGAGTGATGTTGGATGTTGAGCTGTGGAATGAAGTCGACACGTAACTCATCCCAAACGTGCTCTATAGAGTTCATTTTAGGCCTCACGGCAGGCCAGGCAGTTACCAAATGTTGATCTCCCAATACTATTGCCTCACAGATAATGCTGAATGAAATGTTGCATTGTCATGCTGATAAAGACAAGCAACGCCCTCGCATCGTTTCTATACTGCATGCAGTACACTACGTTGTAAACCGTATTCATAACCTTATGCATTTAGCGTTATCGTAAGCAAAATGAGAAGACCAAACCCTAACCTGGGGAAACACCCCTTACCGTAACACCACGTCCTTCGTATGTCATTGTTGGCACTACCATGATGGCAGTTATTGCTCTGCATTTATTTGTCAAACCGAGGCCCTTCCATAGAATTTACACAGGGTGAAGGGTGATTCACTATCCCAAATTACTCATTTCCAGTCATCCACTGCCCAGTGCCGTTATTCTTTCCATTATTTAAAATCTTACTTAGCTTTGACTATAGATATGAGTGCGGTATGTGAAACCGCTTGACGATTGTACTCCGTCATTTCATCTCTCTACGCGCAGTCAGTGTCATAGCCGGACTACAGGTACCACTTTCGAACATACGAGTTCTTCGTTATGCTGATATCATGAGATTTTCTTACAGCCCTACTACACAGTGCTTAGTATTCCCTGTCTGTTATTACGTGATGTCTGCGTGGTCTTGATTTAGTTGTGAGTAAAAATTTCTCGGTGTACATGCCGCGTCAAATCAGAATAAATCTCCGAGCTTTCGACCACTACCTCCATGGTCGTCGTCAGGGCTAAAACTGACTGTCGTGAACTAGCGAGGTTCCCACTTTTATATGTAAAGGACGGCTTCTTATTGGCTGGAATACGTCAGCGATATGGCGCGTAGCGAAGTGGTGCCCTCTACTTCCATAGATGTACGAGTAGTTGCTATCCCACGTTGCTTGCAGCGCCATCCCTTAAATCAGGAGGTAAAGTGCGAGAAGTTTTTCTCTGCGATTTTTCTTTATCCAGTGCGCTCTTCCAAGTGTTGCTAAGTGCATAGCCGTTGTCTCTATTAAAGTTATTATCGCTAAGTCTAATTTCGACTGCTTCCCGGATCACAGAGTCCCAGTAATTCGATGTGTGGGCTATTACTCTGGTTTCTTCAAATAAAATCTTATGCTTGTTAAGCAGGCTATGTTCAGCCACCGCTGATTTTTCCAAATATCTGTATTTCAGGTGGCGTTGGTGCTCGATGCAGCGGTCTGCAACGGTTCTTACAGACTGGCCCACGTAATTCTTGCCGCATTCGCAAGGAATAGTATAAATTCCCGGCACTCTTAAGCCGAGACTATTTTTAACTGGTCTCAACATTTCCTTAATTTTCCTAGGTGGTCGGAAAACTGGTTTTATTCCTTGCCTCTTCAGGACTCTGGCTATCTTGCTCGTTGTAGCACCGCAAAAAGGAAGCCGCGCTATGTGTTGGTCCTCTTCTTGTATGTGGCCGACATCGTGTCTTACTTTCTTGGACAATACTGATTTAATTTCACCGGCAGAATAACCATTCCTCTTGAAAACAGTCGTCAAATGGTTGATCTCGGGACCGAGGTGGTCCTTGTCGGAAATAGTCCTGGCTCTGTGTACTAAAGTATTCAGCATAGCTCTCTTCTGAGACGGATGATGGAAGCTATGGCTATGCGGATATAAGTCTGTATGGGTTGGCTTCCTGTACACAGAATGGCCCAATCGTCCATCCGGCTTTCGCTATACCAACACATCTAAAAAAGGTAACTTCCCTTCCTTCTCGACCTCCAATGTAAATTTTATGTTTGGATGTACACCATTCAGATGTTCGACGAACTGCTGCAGCGTGTCGCTGCCGTGTGGCCAGATTAAAAAAGTATCGTCGACGTATCTGTAGAAGCATGATGGGCGGAGGTGAGCACTGCTCAGGGCTCGTTCTTCAAAGTCCTCCATGAAAAAATTCGCTATTGCTGGTGACAATGGCGAACCCATGGCTGTTCCATCCGTCATTTCATAATAATTTCCACTGTATAAAAAATAAGTGGTCGTCAAGGTATGCCGGAACAACTTCAAAATTTCTGAGGAGAAATGAGCAGACAACAATTGTAATGTGTCATCCACAGGTACTTTGGTGAACAGAGAAACCACGTCGAGGCTGACCATGATATCACTTGGGCCTATCTTCATCTGTTTTATGATATCAACAAACATTTTTGAATTTTTAATGTGATGTGGGCAGTGACCAACGATAGGCGCCAACAATTTAGTTAAGTGCTTTGCAAGCTTGTACGTAGGAGAGCCAATAGCGCTAACAATCGGTCTCAACGGGACGTTCTCCTTATGAACCTTTGGCAAACCGTACAGTCTTGGTGGCCTAGGTGCTCTCGGCCGTAAGATTTATTCTGATTTGACGCGGCATGTACACCGAGAAATTTTTACTCAGGAAATACGTCGCGAAAGACTTCGTAGCCATATTGATTTAGTTGTGTTTGTTCCTTTGCATTTCCACTTCACAATGACACCACCGACAGTCGACAAGACCGCTTTACAACAATTGAAATGTCGCTGGTGAAATGACTAGTCTAGGTCTGAAGTCAGTGTGCTCTCCTGGTAGAGCCATTGTCCTATTACTGTTTTCCTGCAGACAACGCCTCCATAAATACTGGTGCGTCTGCCTATCGTGACATCTGCTCAACACCGCATTACATGGGGGTGTACGGATGCTTTTGATCGGATAGTTTATATCCAGAGTGCTGCACTACATAAAAACAAATCCTGAACGGCAGAGAATGATAAAAGAAGAGAACGAAGCGTTGGCCATGTGGAGCTACTGAATAGTACTGAGAATTAAGAAGATTTATAAGTTAACAAATTTATCAGCCCTGTGGTGAATATACAGACTAAATAAAGAAAGGAAGAATGATATGGCCTGTTTAAATGAATGTGGGAGTAACTTCCATGGAACGAGACAGAGATTTAAGGCAAAATTTTGTAGAGATATAATGTTACTGGATTATGTTGAACAAGTGATAAAGGCCGTTGGATGTTACATCTACTCTGAGATTAACAGAAGTGGCTGCTTTCCTGAAAGCAGCTGACGTCGAGTGCAGGACTATCGTCCCAAAACCAGTGGTGTTCCTCTGGTCTGGAGTGCAGTAGTTTGCCCAAGAAAGAGACATGAGACTAACACGATTCGGTAACAATTGTAGGAAGCCGGTTACTGGGTGAAGCGTGCATCGTCCTTCCTACCCTCCGTGGCTCAGTATTCATTTGCCGGGTAAGGGCTTGGTGACCTCCGGTTCCTGAGTCGCGGAGAGATAAGTGCTGCCAGTCCTCTTCTACCGTAAATTCTGGACGTGCTTTAGCAACCATCATGTGGGTCCCAGGGAATGGGGATCTCGGTTTAATCGCCCAGATCCTCAAAATGGTAAATAGCTCTATAAGGAAACCCTCATCTCAGTATGTGCTTCATACCCATATGCTGCCTTCCTATTGCAGAACAACTGTTAGCGGGAAACATCTGGGGAAAAAGCCGCACCTCATTTGTATAAGACTGGCTGAGGCAGTGGCTCTGTCTAAATTGCCCCTTATGTTGCCAGCTGCTCGTAATACCAAGATGGACCACTTGAAATTTCCTCTCCCAGCGAAATGGATGGACCGCTGGTAGGTACTAACATCCAGACGCTCAAGAGGACTCATTTGACGAGTCCTCCCGTTTGTGGGTTTGTTCTGGTTAGTTCAACAAATAGTGACAGGACGCATGTGAAAGCCAGACTGTGTTATTTGTGAAAGAATGGAGGGAATCTCTGAGAAAGTTTCGGCCATTTACATTCAGAAGGGTATAGTGAGCTTAGCAGATGCGTTAAAATCTGTCAAGCAGCTGTGTGATGGGACGCTGTTGGTCGAAACGTCTCGCTCCCAACAAGGGAGAAACCTGCAAAAAGCTAAAGCCATTGAAACTGAACTACACAATACAGCAAATGTATTCTGATTTGCAGCGACCTGGTGGACATTCCCAAAGACGAGGTGAAAGATAAGTAGGGTCAAGGAGGTATACTCGACATGCAAAATACCAGGAATGGGGTGAATGCGGATCTGCTAAAATTCGACCACTTTATCCTTACCTTCAAGAGCTGAAATTTCCCAGAGCACGCGAAGGCAGGTTTGGTTGGTTGGCTGATTCGAGGGAGGGGACCAAACAGCGATGTCATCGATCGCATCGGATTGGGGAAGGATGGGGAAGGAAGTTGGCAATAGCCTTTCAAAGAAAACATTCTGGCATTTGCCTGAATCGATTTAGGGAAATCACAGAAAACCTAAATCAGTCTGGCCGACATGCGTTTGAACCGTTGTCCAGTATGCGAACCACTGCACCTCTGCTCTCTGTAAGGAAGGTTTTCTTCGTTAAAGTATGCGGTAGTATGTCCCCAAACCAATATGCTCTTTTAAATGCCAGCGCTGGGAACACCACCTTAGGAGGTAAGGGAGGAGCCACTTGTGGCTTATATGTTTAGGGTACCTACGAAGGCGTCGATTATTCATCTCCCATAAAGTGCGTTCATTGCTACTGGGACCACCCTCTCCGAAGTAGAGGCTGCAGCATATATCTTGAAGGGCAGAATATGCCAGAGTTTAAAACTATGGAGCGCATCTCGTATGTTACGGCTAAGAAAATGTATAAGACCATGGTGCCCCGATGTTCGCTACATTTGTATCATCTCTTAAAAAGCCTATTTATGAAATCGAAGCTACTACACAAACGGATGTTGTTAGTGTCAGCAGAGTATGTGTGTTTGTGAATGCACTTCTGCTGCTGCAGTTATTTTGAACACCGTAACTCTCTACAGAAGATAATAAAAGGCCATGATTTCTCTCAAGATTCAGCCTGGTCCACTGTCTAGCACTGCCACTGCTTTGCCGGCCAAAAATTCAAAAGCAATGCGCCACTCGCTGACAGAGACGGGAATCAATCAGTCCTATGATGTCTACCTCCTTTTACTCGACGCATTTCAAAGATCGCATTCTGAACTGATGGACCTTAATATTGGTGGTGGGGGAGGGGGGGGCACTCATCTCAAAAATGAGTCTCCTCCCATTGTGGCCTCTCATTCCTGTCGCAAAGAGAGGGTGAGAAAGTGACCGCCGGCCGGTGGTCGGTGCGCTTCTAAGCGCGTCAGTTTGGAACCGCGTGACCGCTACGGTCGCAGGTTCGAATCCTGCCTCGGGAATGGATATGTGTGATGTCCTTAGGTTAGTTAGGTTTAAGTAGTTCTAAGTTCTAGGGGACTGATGACCTCAGTAGTTAAGTCCCATAGTGCTCAGAGCCATTTGAACCATTTGAGAAAGTGACCGCCATGATAAAGTTTTCATACTACAGAGGATAATTAATGGGTTCAGGACACATGTAGAGGATCTGAAACTCCTAGCAAAGGAATGCCTTCGCTGCTTGTGTTGACAGGGTCTGCATTTTAAAGCGTCTTATGCCCCTGTACTATGAAACTATACCCTCCATCCCAAGGATGAGCTGATTAGGAGAATCGCTGATGAAGGTTGTGCTGTTTGTTAAAAACATGCGCCACTCTTCTGCTCTCCCCTTGGCTACAGAGCTGCAAGCAGTTGCAGTTTAATTTCACGTGTATTAGATGTTCATTGTTTGATGTGATAGATTCTGAGGCTCTCTCAGATATTAAAGAACAACATCTCAGGCCATTTATCCAACTGGGTAACTTCAGTGCACGTCATGTATTGTGGTACTCGACATCTACTTGCCCTCGTTGTCGGGTTTTACAGATCCTCATGACGTCTCATGAGCTGTGTACTGTCGACACTCTCACTCATTTCTGTATTGCTACTGGGCTACCCTCAGCTATCAAACTCTCTTTCTGCTTTGAAGCCTGCGCGGATTCTGCACACTGGGAAATTACGATGATCTTCATTCCAGTAGCCAGGAAGTCACTGACGACCATTCCAGTGACCGCATCTCACTCTGGATTCACCTTCTTGACAGAGACCTCCATGAAACGGCGCAGCCGCGATGGATGGTCAGTAAAGCCAACTGGATGTTATTCAGAAATCTGGGTGTGTTTGAACACCCTGACAGCATCCTGGAGTGGATGGAACATGAGTGACCCACCATGTCACTGAAGTCTCCAATCATCTTCAGAAGCAACCTATCCATTGGTGGACTGATGATTGCCGTTGAGCACTACGGGTCAAGCGTGCGGTTCTGCAACGGTTTAAATGCCGCACTTCACTGGAAAACATAGCAGCCTTTCAAATCGTTAGAGCTGAGTTTCGACGTGTAATCAAGGAATGGAAGAAAAGGTCGTGGCAATCGTTCCTGGACTCGATCAACCTTTGCATTTGTTCTTCTACAGAAGAATCGGAAGCCATCAGGATCCTTCCAGTTAATAGGGTCGTTACCAATCACAACAGTCCTGTAGTGACTGTGTCATCAAAGAGCGACATCGCTCAGACGATGCCGAAGTATTCTTTAATGACAACTGCTAAAACCAACTGGGACCCGGAGTTCCTCCCCTACCATGCGGCTTCAGAGAGGAGCAAGGTGGACTCCAGGTCCCACATTTCTGAGTCTCATAACTGCCCCTTAGCCACATGAGATCTGAATTCCACAGTGTCTGAGGCTCATGTAACTACACCCAGTCACGCCCAGATCCAGTGCAGCATGCTTAGCGAATTCAGGACAGCTGCGTCAAAGAAAATCCTCCTCGACTGTTTCAATTTGATATAGAATAAGGCAACTTTTTTACCTCGTGGCTATCGGCCATTTTGGTACCTCTCCTCAAACCAGGTAAGGCACCTCAATACTTTACCTACTCTTCCACCATATTAAAGTAATCCTAGCACTTTCTTTGTTTTCAGCTCACATCGTCTTCAGCATCTTCCATGTCATGCTTGCTCTTTTGTCAGTAAAGTTTTCTTCTATATCCGCTTTAACTTTATCACGTGCTACATTTGTTGATTTAGTCCTCTGTTTCGTACGTATTACGTTGTTTTTTCAGGCCGAGTTCTCAGCCATCTGCTATACGCTTCCTTTATCATCTTCATCGATTTGTCTACTTACTCACTCCCCCGTCAATTCCTCATATAATATCCCAAACTTGTTATCTCTCCCAGAGATTAAAATTTTATCTCGAGCATCATTGGCTTAACTAATAAATACCTGTTCTCTACAGTGTCATCCTCGATATATGATGCCATGACAGCCAGTCTAAGCTGATAGGGTAAGTATATTGAATCTTAGTGAAAACTTAACTTATTATATTGGACCTCCGAAGACTTCATCTACTATTTCTTTCCGTTCAAAGGAAAAGGAAATTCTTGAAATTAGTAGTTAATGGTCTGATACACATTCGGGACCCCATTAAATCTCTCACGCCATTTACAACAAACTTGTCTTCTGCCCTATTATCACATAGTCAATTATTAATCTTAGCTTACTTTGAGCAGAGGATCAAGTATATGAAAAGACGAGGGCTAATACAAATCCTTGGGTAATGTAAGATATTTAACTTAATCGATAAAAGGAGAAAATATAAAAATGCAAACTGAGACTGACGGTAAGTGCCAAGTGGCTAATCAGGAATGCCTAGAGGACAAATGTAACGATGTAGAAGCTTATATCACTAGGGGTAAGATAGATACTGCCTTCAGCAAACGTAAAGAGATCTTTGGAGAAAAGAGAACCACCTGTCAGAATATCAACAGCTGAGATGGAAAACCAGTCCTATGCAAAGAAGGGAGAGCAGAAAGTTTCAAGGAGTATATAGAGGGTCTATACAATGGAGGAGAGTGCATTATGCAGGGAAGATAATCTGCGGTGGCATTCTGTTGCCTTCCGCAGTTCTGGAGGCCGCCCTAACATGGGGGTACTGACGCCTTTTGCAGCCGCACGCTCCGGGTCAGACGCTGCATGAGATGTATAGCTTGGAAAATGAAAGACCCCCCCCAGCCCTCGAAACCTGATAGCGTCAGCGTCGGAAAAGAACAAGAGTTGGATGAGGGTGGCCAGGTAGGAAAGATAAAAGTGAGGAGCCTGGCATAAGTAAGTGGAATCAATGCCAGGTTCCAGCTCGGGACCCCATGGTCGCCAGCCACGTATCAACAGGTGTGACTCCCTGAGGACAATGTGACAATGTGGTTTGGGACAAGCTGGTGACTATAATCAGGGAAAAGAGAGAGGACTGGAAAACCAGAAGACTTGTAAACTCATTATATCTTAATCAAAAAGTCTCAGTTAAAGTGAGAGGAGAAAGTACAAACTGAATCGGACTAGAAACAGGAGTACGACATGGATACTGTCAATCACCTACTCTTTTCAACCTCTACTTGGAAAATATGATTGACCGATGCTCATTAGATGACAAACGCGTAGAAATTGGAGGAAGAAGAGTAGGGTTTTTGAGGTTTGCTGATTACATGGTCCTTCTAGCCACAGGGGAAAAAGAATTACCGAATTTGGTGGACACCATTGAAAATAACGGAAAAAATATAGAGTGAAAGTTAACACAAATAAAACAAAAATATTGGCACTAGGAGGAAATAAGGAAATAAAAATAATGCTGAATGGAGAAATACTAGAACAGGTGCAAAATTTTAAATATCTTGGAAGCGGGATAGACACCGACTGGAAGTGCACCACAGAAATTAAAACAAGGATAGCAATGGGAAAAGAGGCGGTTTATAAGAAAAGGAGAATTTTCTGCAGCGGTCTGGATAGAGAACTCAGGAAGAGACTCATAGAATGTCGTGTATGGAGTTTTCTTCTATATGGCGCAGAAACATGCACTATGAGAAAGAAAGACAGAGAAAGGCTGGAGGCTTGTGAGATCTGGACATGGCGGAGGATGGAAAGAATAAGTTGAATGGACAGAGTAAAAAATGAAGAGTTACTGAGAAGAGTGGGAGAGAAAAGACAGTTACTAGATGTAATAAAAAGAAGAAAAAGGAATTGGATTGGGTATTTATTAAGAAAGAAAAAAAAAACAGTTTCAGAAGGTTGTGTAGAAGGGAAAAGGAAGCGAGGAAGGAAGAGATTCCAGATACAGGATGACATGATGGGCGGTACAACATACAGCAGCCTTAAGAAGGAAGCAATGGATCGCAGAAAATGGAGGACAAAGGACCTACTAATACAGAAGGTAACTGATGATGATGATATAAGGGAGGCGCACTGGAGGGCAATATTATGGAAATGGAAGAGAACGTAGAGGAAAATGAGAAGGGAGATGTAGTACTGGGTGAAGAATTTGACCTAAGTCGAAACAAGTCCCCGAGAGTAGATAACATTCCGTTAGAGTTATTGATAGCCTTGGGAGAGCCAGCGTTGACAAAACTCTTCCATCTGGTGAGCACGTTGTAAGAAACAGACGAAATACCCTCACAATTCAAGATGAATATAACAATTCCAACCCCAAAAAAGGCAGGTGATGACAGGTGTGAAAATTTAAGAAGTCAAGGCAGCAAAATACTAACACAATTCATTTACAGAAGAATGGAAAAATTCGTAGAATCCGACCACGGTGAAGATCAGTTTGGATTCTGGAGAAATGTAGGAGCATGTGAGGCAATACTGACCCTACGACTTATCTTAGAAGATAGGTTAAGAAAAGTCAAACCTACGTTTATAGCATTTGTAGACTCAGAGAAAGCTTTTGACAATGTTGACAGGAATACTCTCTTTAATACAGGAATCAAAAGGCTATTTACAATTGGTACAGAAACCGGAGGGCAGTTATAAGAGTCGAGGGGCACGAAAGGCCACCAGTGTTTGCGAAGGGAGCGAGACAGGGCTTTAGCCCATCCCCAATGTTATTTGATCTGTATGTTGAGCAAGCAGTAAAGGAAACAAAAGACAAATTTGAAGCAGCAATTAAAGTCCAAGGAGAAGAAATAAAAACATTGAGGTTTGCTGATGATATTTTAATTCTATCAGACAGCAATGGATCTGGAAGAGCAGTTAACGGTAGGGACAGTTTCTTCAAAGGAGGATGTGAGATGAACATCAACAAAAGCAAAACGACGACAATGGAATGTAACCGAATTAAATCAGGTGATGCTGAGGGAGTCAGATGAGACAAAGTTGAGGATAAGTTTCGTTATTTGGGGAGCAAAATAACTGATCATGGTCGAAGTAGAGAGGATATAAAATGAAGACTGGCTCTGGCAAGGAAAGCTTTTCTGAAGAAGAGAAATTTGTTAACATCAAGTACAGGAAGTCTTTTCTAAAAGTATTTGTATGGAGTGTAGCCATGTATGGAAGTGCGATAAATAGTTTAGACAAGAAGAGCATAGAGGCTTTTGAAATGTGGTGCTACAGAATAATGCTGAAGATCAGATGGGTAGATCACGTAACTAATGAGGAGGTACTGAATAGAATTGGGAAGAAGAGAAATTTCAGGTACATCCTGACCAAAAGAAGGGATGCGTTGGTAGGACACATTCTGAGACATCAATGGATCACCAATTTAGTACTGGAGGGAAGCGTGTGGGACAAAATTCGTAGGAGACCAAGACAGTAATATAGTAAGCAGATTCAGAGGAATTTAGGTTGCAGTAGTAATTCAGAGCTGAAGAGGCCTGCATATGAATGAGTAGCATGGGGAGCTGCATCAAACCTGTCTTCGGACCGAAGACCACGACAACAACTTACTATTAAGTTGCCCTCACGTATATTAATGTACTGAATTATGTTTGAAGCATCCATTAATTAATTCAAAGTATTATGATCATACGAATCTATTCCAATTGGCACATTGTCGCCATACTGACCAGCAGTGAGGCCATTAGCTCTCGACCCAGTGCGTGCATTCACATGCCCATTATTTAAAGCATCTCTTTCATTACGTATCTCCTCTAGCATTCCCGTCCGTCCCACATAACCTTTTTTTCCCTTTTTCTCCATCTTGGCGTCGTCAGTCAGCGCCCGGAAGTTATGAGAACGACTGAGTGGCTTGAATACGTCATTTGTACCCACAGAGTCGTTTCACCAGTCTGACTCCGGATTTTTATACACGCCTCTTAATACTATAATTCATATATCGTTGCCGGCCGCGGTGGCCGTGCGGTTCTAGGCGCTGCAGTCCGGAACCGCAGGACTGCTACGGTCGCAGGTTCGAATCCTGCCTCGGGCATGGATGTGTGTGATGTCCTTAGGTTAATTAGGTTTAAGTAGTTCTAGGTTCTAGGGGACTGATGACCTAAGATGTTAAGTCCCATAGTGCTCAGAGCCATTTTTTTAAAAATATCGTTAGAAATTACATTACCTTCTTCTATCATCTCATGCACTTATCAAGAGTTAAAACGTAACTACCAGGAAATATACATGGGACTGAGATATCCATACAGTATGAGATTAAATACGAGGGCTATTCGCTTGTTATGGTCTGATCGGTCACAAAATGTAAACCACAGTGAAAATGAAAAGTGTTTTATTTAAAAGAGTTAGCTGCATGTTAGTTTCTATTATTAGTTTCTATTCCACATAGTATCCGCTCCGACTCCACTTCAATGTGATTTGACGTAGCGTTGTGCCAACTTTCCGATATCCTCGTCATAGAAGGCAGCCACCTGTAAGTTCCACCAAATCCTTACGTTGGTCTGCAGGCTTTTGTCTGTGCCAAAATGTTGTCATTATACAACGATACATGTGAGCAGAAACGTAACAGTGACGGAACCAGGCTCAGGTTCGATGGTGATCAGAAACGTGACATCCAAACCGCTGCAGGAGCATCTTCACTGACACTGCAGTGTGCGCCCGAGAATTGTCATGAAGAAGAAATTATAACAGTTATGTTATGTGGGGTAGCATGGAATCAAGCGAAATCCTTCACAAGCACTCATACCTGACGGGAGACACTGTCTTCCAGGTGCCCTCATGTGCTCATTTTGCTCTCAGAACTGAAAACAAAGATATGATGCGATCTACGGGTATAGGCCTACAAGAGACATTCTACAACCCACCTGTGGAAAACTTCATCTGATTATCATTGTGGTTTCCATTCTGTGACCGCTCGTGCTGTAATAAGGTAATAGCCGTCGATAACATATACATTATTATCAATAAATGACAGTTGATAATCTGTTTGAAAATTCGTTAAGGTGTGAAAACATCACATGCGCCAGTTGTGACACAGGATCAAACGCAGTCTGGACATGTTTTCAGGTAAGCTCATTCAGTCGAACTAAATAAAGTAGCTATTCTAGTCAGACAGGCTTGTGGTAATTATGTCCTTCTTTAAATTTACGGAGGCCGTAGCTCCTAGCGATCAAAAACCTGTAGTACAAGAAACATCGTTAGTGCCTGGTGAATAATTTGTCGACCGACTATATCAGTGGTCCACATTTTGAGCAAAAGTGTTAGAAAATGAAGTAGTGGTGCCGATCATGTGTCAAAGGAAAGATACACATTCTCCGCCACATAGGGCTATAAATTGCCCTGCTAGAGTTGTTTAATACAGTTAGGCTCTGAATATATCTTAGGACATCTGGTTGAGAATTGTATAAATACGGCTTCAGAAGACAGATGTAAGACTTTCTAAAGTCCTACTGTTGACAAGTCAGCACGTCGTCCTGTATAGCTATATATCTGCTGCAGCACTTGGCGGTGCGGAGTAGCTGACTGACTTCCTGGACATAAGTTAAATTCTACATATAATAAGCCGTTACACGTGGCAATTTGCCATATGCTACTCACAAGTGCACGATACCAGATTGCTGCTGCCACGGTAGCACAGTATCCGTGTTTTCTTACAGCTGTAGGATACACTCGAGAATATTCAGCCAAATAAAAACATTTTGCCATTCAGCACGTAAACAATGCTGTCTACTTGTCCATTTCACTCATAGGTGTATGTGGTGTTTCCACAACGGACGTCTGGTCAGAGACATACTTGTCTCCTGGATAGTACACGGTAGACTGAGGAATTGTCGGCTCATCGAAGTCCACTCTCATTGACTCCATCCAACACAGCCCCTATTGTTACCTGCCCTCTTAATTTCACTGGAATTTGCATGTGCCTGAGTTCAGCTTTACAGATTCATTTATACATATGGAAACTAGGGGCACAATATCCTTAGCTTTGTCCTTGATGATCCCTTAGAGGTGGAAAACGAGTAGACAGCATCTCCAGATTCGTAGTACCAACTCGGCTGATATTTTAGATAATGGATTTTTCCAAACAAATCAAGGAAAATTAAGGAAAGGCCGTTAGTTTAAATAATCTTCACGGTTTATTGTTGCTTCTGAGCCCACTTACTTATTATACACATTAAAACATAAATGTCGGTGCTAACATTGAGCAATACTTCGGCAAACGTTGAATTTACGAAAAGACAATTTCCCGTAGAAGATTTGATATGCAAGTGCAGCTCAGTTTTTCGTTGCCAAACATGTCGCAGCATTACAAAGTCAGTACAGTTTTAACTCATGAACTGTTTTATGAGAGTCACTGATAATCGTTTAAGTGTACAGTAAATAAAAATAAAAGATGTTGGTAGCTTTAAGCTAATATCACTACTTCTGTATGATCTAGATACTTTTCCAACAGCCAAAATAGTTTCATCAGCGTAGATTATGTTGATACTCAAACAACATTACTATGCAGTATTGCATTTTTTCTGAACATGATTTTTCAATTTTTTAATATTATTTTAGTGTTTTAGAAATCCAATCGCAATGTTGGTATTAGATTTATGTGAATTAAATGTGTTTCTAAGTCGGATCTGGGACACAGTTTACCCAATTAATACTTGAGCTTTATTACAGATCAAAAGTTTTCACTTTATCTAAATGGCATTTTGTTTACTCGGTGCTTTACGATTTTCACTGACATATGAATTATCGAATGGTAATAACGTTTCGTAAGTACATTCACTTTAAATCTAATCATATATCAGATTATGTGTCAGTTCAACTGACTAATTAAAATGGGTGCCTTTTTATACACTAAGTGATCATTCCCCAAGAAAATCAAGTATTAGCCAGAAGTAAATTAAATCTGAAAATAATTTCTTTAGGTGTGTAGTTAGTAGCAAGCATGGTTGTAAAATCTATGTTCCATAAACCTTTTTTTTCTAGCGATCCTGGAGAACATGACGTAATTAATGATCAGAAATGTCGAAGATAGTAATTTACTGTGTATTTCTGACCCTAAAGTTTTCATTTGCTGACATATGAGTTCAAAAAACAGTATTCTAATATACGATATAGGACCTGTTTCGTTATATTACATTGCAGTCACGGTGTGGAGATGGCGGTCATTATGAAGCTGTAACCACATCCTGAGGTTCGGTACTTGGTCTTCTCGATGGTTCCACGCGAACATCAACGGTTTCGATGCCTTTATGGCCCAGAAACTCCTAGCAGACCAATTTGTTGCTGTTACACTATTCAACACGTCAGTCTAGTCTGATTTCTCTCAAGACAGTCTTTCTTCGTGAGATGTTTACAGATTTCATTTGCTGTTTCTTAGTCCGTGCAGCAAAAAGCCTATTTCTCTTCTCCAATACCTAGAAATAAAACCAGTTTGGAGATCTTTTATCATGTTTGTCGTGAAGACATCGAAACTCAGTTAGTTTGAGAAATAACACTGTCTCTGGTGAACAAGTCAGCTGTTTGATCATCCATATGAAAATTTTGCTACTTTAAATCAGTGTGAACACTTTCAAATTTTGTTGTGTGAGTAACATTCATTTCTTGGGTATTCTAATATATCTTTTCCTAGCACTTATGACTGAACATTTTAATCACGATTGATTCCTTTCATGTATCCTGACAGAGACGGCACGCATAGAAACAATGCTTCGTGTATTGGAATAATAACCACTATTTATGGCCGAAAGCAATTTGTTTCCTATTTTATTAGTGTTAGTATTGCGAAAGTATTACAGACACAAAATAAACACTGACAGCAATGGACAGTATTTGTGGTTTGTGCGTATGCAGCGGGGACCTGTTATACATGAATCTGTATTTCTCCTTTTCCCCGAGCCACATCTAGCCCATCATTTCATACATTCATAGTGCATTAATCTACTTGAGTTCTCAGTGTTTCTTTGATCTTTCTCGATTTCGTGATTCCTCAGATATGATTTTGTTTGGTTTTGAAAATAATCGTCACACATTATTTGTCAAAGTGTGTTCAATCTCTTCGTTACGTATGAGCGCAGTTGTATCTGAAAATACTTTATGTATTTGTCATATTACTTATTCTTTACGGACGCGTTCATTAACCCCTGTGGCATGTTACCAGATTACGTGGTTGAATGAGGTTTACTTAAATTCACTGTCCGTCAGTACTACGACTAAGTGAGTCAGCGATGCTGTACTCAGTTATTCCTGCAGAGCATCAGCTCAGTGCTTGCCTTCCCTGTCCCGCCACATGACAGAGTCCAGGATTGCATTCGAATACATCAATCGTCACTGAAACGGTTATTTATATAAGAGATACACCAAAAATGTTTTGTAAAGGCAAGGCGAGGACAACAATATTTGAAACTATTTACACTGAATTTAAGTAGTAAACCATTGAAACAGAGGCACCTGATGGATATAAATATCGCTGGCACTCACTGAGTAAACTCAAGAAAAGGAATGTATTATAGTTCAGCAAACAGTAGATACGATTTCCGCGATTACTTGGGTTATATATCATGATACGTATAATGAGCAGATGAAATGATTAGTCACCTGTAGTCAGAACTTACATATCGACAGAAATAAGAAAGGCAAATCGAGCAAAGAGTGTAACACTACTGTCGTAACCCGAAAATACCACACAGATTATTTACATCATGTTGGCTGTGTCGTACTTGCCAGTTCGTGGAGAAGGTTTCCTAGTTGCCCTAACTTAATGAGCTAGAAAACAAATATTTGAGGAACAGCAAGAGACACGCTCTTGAATCGAGGTATGGGGATCTATGAAGTAAACGTTATTACTGTACAAGTACCAGTGAGATGGTGGCTCAGGGCGCTACATGGCTTCCGTAAATTTTTGTACAACTTTTATTTCCTGTACGCAGAAAGTTGTCATATGCTACTGTTTCCGATGTCGTCAATCAAGCTGAGCCATAGTGTCACCTATGATGACGTCGCTGCTGACTTCTCATTAAACCAAGAGCTCTGTACCGTTGACGCGGTGTTGCCTGGGGACGGCCGCCGGCCCTCCTGTTACAGGCTGTGGGTGGGTCCGCGCCTCTGCGTGCTGCTGGCCGACCCGGAGCACGCGCGCGCCGTGCTGAGCGGCGGGCCGCACGTCAACCGCGACGACTACATGATGGACGTGCTGCGGCCCTTCACCGGCGAGGGACTGCTCGTCTCCCGTGGAGACCTCTGGAGGCAGCGCCGCAGGTCAGCACCGGTACCGCTCTACAAGTGGCTAATATTGGCCAGTGACGTAGCAACAAGCCTAGCACTGGTGTCCAGTAATCTATATATTTATCCATAGTCTATGTCTTCATGAAATTCTTTCCACCGTTGTATCAGCAGATAGCGTTGCCGCTCGGAGTAGCCACGCGGTCTACGGCGCCTTGTCACGGTTCACGCGGATTCCCCCAGTCGGACGTTTGCGTCCCCCCTCGGCCATGGGTGTGTGTGTTGTCCTCAGCGTAAGTTAGTTTAAGTTAGATCAAGTAGTGGGTAAGCCTAGGGACCGATGACCTCAGCAGTTTTGTCCCACAGGAACGTATCACCAATTTCCAATTTACCCGGTAGCAAGTGAAAGGAGAGCGAGTTAAGATAAGGATGTTGGGGAAAAAGTTCAGCTAATATGCTAAAATCCTCTGCTAGGATCTACCTTCATATTTCTCTATCTACTTCTACACCCACATCCACACTGTTACTTCCTATAGGACTATCATTTCCGCTCTTTACTGTTCCATTTGAAAGAGGTCAGGCAGGAGTAGCCGACCGAGACAGACGCAGCAACAGGGAAGTAACCACTTTTGTAACATTTACGAGTCCTAACCAGGAGCGAATTTTATTATACCATGTGTGTGCTTTGATGGTTCAAATGGCTCTGAGCACTATGGGACTTAACTTCTGAGGTCATGAGTTCCCTAGAACTTAGAACTACTTAAACCTAACTAACCTAAGGACACCACACACATCCATGCCCGAGGCAGGATTCGAACTTGCGACTGTAGCGGTCGCGCGGTTCCAGACTGTAGCGCCTAGAACCGCTCGGCCACAAGGGGCCGGCTGTGCTTCAATAATCTAGTTTCTACAGTTTCTGCATGTAAATTTAACATCTAATAGCCACTGTTCTCGCGTTTTCGTTTGCTTCGGAAAGTAAACAGATTTTGTGACATATTACAAGTTCCTAATCAGGGGTGAATTATTTAGTTTCACCTGAGTGCTTCGGTAGTTAGGTTTTTGAATATCTGCGTATTATTAGACATAGTTCCTGCGTTTTCGTCAGGATCTACAGCACGTGCCGATAGTCCATTTATCAGCATTGTTTAGTTTTCCAAGGTCTTTAGTATGGACAGGGACTGCGATTGTTGTGTGCGGGTGCGAGCCGTGTTGGTGACACTTCGCTCTCAGGTTCACGTTGTGATGGCTTCGGTTACACAGCTTGAGGCTGCAGTGGATGGGCACCCCTGTTGTTGGCCGGTCTTGGAGATCCAACGGACGTCCACCACGTCCGAGTCCTCTGATCGGTCCTCAGCGGTGGCCAACCCAGTTACTACTCGCACTGCGGCTGACTCCCTCACCTGTGCTCGAGTGGGAGGTCGTCCCAGGGCGAACCAGGTGGCGAAAGACTTCCCAGGCGGCCGCACGTAAGACCTCCCCGGTTTGTCTGTCAAACAGGTTCCAGGTGCTGTCTGTGGCTGACACTGTCGTTGAGCCAGATGCTGTCGCCTGTCCTGTTTCAGAGTAAACCACTCAGCCTGCAAGATCCTGGCAATCACAGAGGGTGGGATTATTGGTAGTTTGGAGCTCCAACGCTAAGCGCGTTATGGGACCCCTTAGGTACTTGGCTGACAAGAAGGGAAAGAAAATCAATGTGCACTCGGTGTGCATACCGGGTGGAATCATTGCAGATGTGGAAAGGGTTCTCCCGGATGCCACGAAGAGCACAGGTTGCAGCCAACAGCAGGTGGTTGCTCGCGTCGGTACCGATGATGTTTGTCACTTTGGATCAGAAAAGATTTTCTCTGGTTTCGAGCGGCTAACAGAAGTGGTAAAAACTGCCAGTCTTGCTTGCAAGATGAAAGCAGAGTTGACCATTTGCAGCATAGTCGACAGGACCGATTGCAGACCTCTGGTACACAGCCGAGTGGAGGGTCTAAATAAGAGGCTCAGACGGTTCTGCAGCCATGTAGGCTGCAGATGCCTCGAGTTGCGCCAAAGGATGGTTGGGTTTCGGGTTCCACTGAACAGGTCAGTTGTCCACTATACGCAGGAGGCGGCTACACGGGTAGCAGGGGCTGCGTGGCGTGGACTGGGCGGTTTTTTAGGTTACAGGGTCTCGGGAGAACACAAGAAGGGCTTCAGTCACAAAGAGTGCAGGCTGAACACAGGAGGAACGTAGATATAGTAACCATTGGTATAACAGTTGTAAAACAGTAGGGAATGTACCAGAGCTCCAAGCGCTAACAGAAAGCACGGATGCTCAAATCGTTAAGGGCACTGAAAACTGGCAAATGTCGAATATAAGCTCAGCCGAAATTTTTGCGGAGAACCCAACTTTGTTCCGAAAGGATAGGCTAAACACGGTTGGTGGTGGCCTGTTGGTTGCTGTAACATGTAGTTTAACTTGTCGTGAAATTGAAGTAGGTAGTTCCTGTGAGTTAGTATGGGCAGAGGTCATTGATGGCAACCGGAATACAATGATAAATGGATCCTTTTACCGAGCTCCCAATTCAGATGATACAGTTGCTGAAAGTTTCAAAGAAAACTAGAATTTGATTTCAAACACGTACCCGACTCATACGATAATAGTTTGTGGTGACTTTAATTTACTCTCGATATGTTGGTGAAAATACATGTTTAATTCCGGAGGTACGCATAAAATATCATCCGAAATTGTGCTAAACGCATTCTCTGAAACTTGTTTCGAGCAGTTAGTTCATGAGCCCACGCGAATAGTAAACGGTTGGTGAAAATAATCCTCAGTTAATAACGAGCATCAAAACTGATTCAGGGATTAGTGAACACAGGGTTGTCGTAGCGAGATTGAATACTGTAATCCCCAAAACCTCGAAAAATGAGTGATATACATACCTATTCATAAAAGCAGATAAAAATTCACTTAACGCCTTCCTGAGAGGCAATTTCCACTGATTCCAAATTAATAATGTAAGTGTAGACCAGATGAGGCTTAAATTCAAGGAAATATTATCGGCAGAAATTGAGAGGTTTATACCAAAGAAACTAACAACTGACGGAGCTGATCCTCGTTGGTACACAAAACGGGTTAGAACACTGTTGCGGAAACAACGAAACAAACATGCGAAATTCAAACAGACGCAGAATCCCCAAGATTGGCGATCTTTTACAGAAGCTCGAAATTTAGCACGGACTTCAATGCGAGATGCTTATAATAGTTTCCACAACGAAACATTGTCTCAAAACCTGGCAGAAGAATCAAAGAGATTCTGGTCGTATGTGAAGTATGTTAGCGGCAAGAAACAATCAATGCCTTCTCTGCGCGATAGCAATGGAGATAATATCGAAGACAGTGCTGCCAAAGCAGAGTTACTAAATACAGCCTTCCGAAATACCTTCACAAAAGAAGACGAAGTAAATATTCCAGAATTCCAATCGAGAACAGCAGCCGATATGAGTAACGTTGAAGTAAATATCCTCGGAGTAGTGAAGCAACTTAAATCACTTAATAAAAGCAAGTCTTCTAGTCTAGACTATATACCAGTCAGGTTCCTTTCGCAGTATGCTGATGCATTGTCTCAAAACCTGGCAGAAGAATCAAAGAGATTCTGGTCGTATGTGAAGTATGTTAGCGGCAAGAAACAATCAATGCCTTCTCTGCGCGATAGCAATGGAGATAATATCGAAGACAGTGCTGTCAAAGCAGAGTTACTAAATACAGCCTTCCGAAATACCTTCACAAAAGAAGACGAAGTAAATATTCCAGAATTCCAATCGAGAACAGCAGCCAATATGAATAACGTTGAAGTAAATATCCTCGGAGTAGTGAAACAACTTAAATCACTTAATAAAAGCAAGTCTTCTAGTCTAGACTATATACCAGTTAGGTTCCTTTCGCAGTATGCTGATGCATCAGCTCAATGCTAAACAATCATATACAACCGTTCACTTGATGAAAGATCCGTACCAAAAGACCGGAGGGTTGCACAGATCACACCAATATACAAGAAAGGTAGTAGGAGTAATCCACTAAATTACAGGCCCATATCGTTAACGTTGATATGCAGCAGGATTTTGGAACACATATGGTGTTGGATCAGTTGGAATTACCTCGAAGAAAATGGTCTATTGACACACAGTCAACATGGGTTTAGAAAACATTGTTCCTGTGAAACACAACCAACTCTTTACTCACATGAAGTGTTAAGTGCTATTGACAAGGGATTTCAAATCGATTCCGTATTTCCGGAAGGCTTTTGACACTGTACCACACAAGCGGCTCGTAGTGAAATTGCGTGCTTATGGAATATCGTCTCAGTTATGTGACTGGATTTGTGATTTCCTGTCAGATAGGTCAGATTTCGTAGTAAGTGACGGAAAATCATCGAGTAAAACAGAAGTGATTTCAGGCGTTCCGCAAGGTAGTGTTATAGGCCCTTAGCTGTTCCTTATCTATATAAACGATTTGGGAGACAATCTGAGCAGCCGTCTTCGGTTGTATGCAGATGACGGTATCGTTTATCGACTAATAAGGTCATCAGAAGATCAAAACCAACTGCAAAACGATTTAGAAAAGATATCTGAATGTTGCGAAAACTGGCAGTTGACCCTAAATAACGAAATGTGTGAAGTCATCCACTAGAGTGCTAAAAGTAACTCGTTAAACTTCTGTTACACCAAAAATCAGTCAAATATAAAAGCCGTAACTTCAACTAAATACCTATGTATTCCAATTACGAATAACTGAAATTGGAAAGAAGACATAGAAAATGTTGTGTGGAAGGCTAACCAAAGACTGCCTTTTATTGGCAGGACACTTAGAAAGTGTTACAGACCAACTAAGGAGACTGTCTAAACTATATTTATCCGTCCTCTTTTACAATACTGCTGCGCAGTTTGGGATCCTTACCAGATAGGAGTGACGGAGTACATCGCAAAAGTTCAAAGAAAGTCAGCACGTTTTGTACTATCGCGAAATATGGGAGAAAGTGTTACAGAAATGATACAGGATTTGGGCTAGACACCATTAAAAGAAAGGAGTTTTCCGTTGCTACGGAACTTCTCACGAATTTCCACTCACCAACTTTCTCCTCCGAAAGCGAAAATATTTTGTTGACACCAACTTACATAGGGAGGAAGGATCACTACGATGAACTAAGGGAAATCAGAAATCGTATGTAGAGATACAGTTGTTCATTCTTTCTGCGCGCTACACGAGACTGGTATGATAGAGAACTGTGAAGGTGATTCGATAAACCCTCTGCCAGACACTTAAATGTGATCTGGAGAGTACTCTTGCAGATGTAGAAGTAGATGTAGAGGTGCATGAAAAGGTCGGCTATCGGTAGGGCTCCGTACGAGCAGTAATTTCTCTGATTTTCCTGTCGTGGTCATTTCGCCACAAATATGTGATGGGATAGTGCATGAATCGTGAAACAATATCACAAGGGTATCTTTGGTGTGCTAAGGGTAACACAGGTCCTGAACGCGGGCAGCAGCCTTTTCAGTACCTGCAGTGGTAACAGTCCCGACGATTGACTGATGTGTCCCTGAAAAGTTATCCACTGTAAAGTTATCCAACAAGGCGACTTTATGCTCGTACTTTACAGGAACTTCCGTATCGGCCAGTCTGCTTCCACTGCACACTCACGTGCGGTTCCTGTATCGCCTTGCACACTAAACTCATTGAGGGAAACACGATCATCACTGATTAGTAGGCCACAAACCGTTCCTACGAAGGAATCCACCCACGTCCATTCACAAATTTCAGGCAATAGTTTGTGGGGCGGCGGATTGAACTATGTTTATCAGTTTTGTGTTGTTTATATATATGTTTGGTTTGTAGAATGTAAAACCAGTTCCTATTATTTAGAATGTTATTTATGCTGTCTTTCGCCGTTCTCAACACTGGCTCTCTAACTACAATATTGGCTACCAGAAAGTGATTAGCAAAAACGTGAAGCCTGTAATTAGAATTCCTAGTGCCCACTTCATCTGAGAATACACTTATAGTTACAGCTTATAGCTCTGAGGAGTTAGGTGATTGTCTGGGATTTATAATAAAAAAAAAAAAAAACAGTCGTGAAAAAAGTCCTGTATTCTGAAAGTCACAGATGAAAACAAAAGAATCCACACAATCCAACTAACAGAGCAGTTCAGAGTCTAATGCGCTGATGCCACTATAACTGTCCAAATTAAATATTTAAATGAATGCTCGCCATAATTTGAAGATAAGGTTCATCAAACGCCACGCTTACTAATGGTAGAATGTTTGTCCCGCGGCGGCACGTGAAAATACGACAATACGCAAACTGAAGATCGATAATTAAAGTCAACCCAGAATTAACACCTCACTCTAAAATGATTTCATGGTTACGCTTATCTCGAATAACTTAATACTGCATCCGAGGCTGTTTGTAGCAATGATACCGACGCGACGCGACTCCCGGCACAGATGGCGTGCTATTCAGCGTCTGGAGAGAACTGGGGCCTTGCTTCCTCGCGCAGCGTTCTTATATATAAAGCCGCGGTGCGGACGGCTAAGGGAACTCATGGTCAAGTCGGCTCTCCCGGCTAGCCGCTGGGCTAGTAATGCACCACTTTAAGTCATTGAATAAATCATAGCTTCTCTTGCTGATGGCTGATGAAGCTCTTAATTTAAATGTGCATTCAGCACGCAGGTAAGTATTGATAACAAAACTTTGACGTGGCTAAGTTAAATATTTTGGGCGAGAGAATTAATTTAATTACACTGCACGCAGTAGACGAGCTCTGAACTGGCCCTTTGGAGATACGCTATCGCTATAGTTTTATAGGTATTCAAATGAAACTTCTCACATCTTCACAGTCATAGAGGATCTCCAACCTACTTAAATATAAATATCCTAGCCTTATTTATTAGCCTACTTAATCTATCTTGCTGCCTTAAGTTTTAAGACAAAAACCAGAAAAATCATGAATTTCCACTAAAATCTTAAATTGTGAGATCCAGAAGACTGTTTTTATTAAATAATTATGAAAAATGAATCTAATTATCAATTTTTAATTCTCTAGCTCTTTTCTGTTGCGCCAATGATTTTTACAGAAAAACGTCAAAATTTCGGAAATGGTTAAAGTTATCGAACTGATATTCAACACATATTAATTTAGTATTACTCCTGACATGCTAGAAACATTTTAGATTATTTACTTGATTTTTAAAGTATTGCGCAACATTTATGACGTCAGAGCTAGTTACAGCGGACTGGCTGGCACACAATGGAAAGACTGATGTGAATTTACTATGGCGTGAGTAGGCTGCTTCCCTACAAGTTCCACCCAGGCCATGCTTTAGCTAACAAGCTATCCATAATTCTCACAAGTAGGAACAAGTTCGCGTCCAAGTGGACAAGGCACCTCCAAACTTATTCACGCCTATGTCAGTCTCCTATGGTTTTGTAGAGTATCATATACTCCTCCGGGGTCAATTCATATTCGCTGCGGTATACGAGAAGGTCACACAACTGGTAAAGCTGCTGGATAACGTTTGTGTCCCAGCAGGAAAAAGTTTCGACCTAAGCCCCTTCTCGTTCTTTCGATTCTCCATCAGCGACGGAGTGTCAGCCCCCTTTCTTATTTCAGGAAATCGACTACCTACTTGCAACAGTCGCAACTACATTCGAGCCAGGTCTGGGGCGTGCCACATTCTTCAAGCTCATGTCTCCTTGCGACCGGTCACTGTCCCTCGTTTCTGCCGAGCACGACACATTCCGGTCTCCTTACGGGAAACCGTAACACAACAGTTCTACCGATTCTAAAAGGCTCATGTAACCGAACCGTTTAGAATATGTAATTGGGTCACACCACCAAAAACCCATACGGATCCCTCCGACTGTATTGAAAATCTAAATCAACAGTAAGTGCACAGGCACAATTAGGAAAACCTACATTATACCAAACCCAGGAGAAATCCTTATAAAAATGCACGGAGGAGAATGTGTTTCTAAAATAGACCTGGGACGCACACACACACACACACACACACACACACACACACACACACACATACACACACACCAACTACATATAATTAATTTTTAATTTTTCTCTAAGACGATTTCTGACATTGTGGCAGAAATAAATTACAGTAGACCCAGACCTCCTATTCCGTCCAAAACTGTTGGCAAGTATTCCTGCAAAGGTTCCCTCGCAAATTCGTGGTCACTCTGCCCCATTTCCAGCCTGCTGGAATGTTTGGCTGAAAGGATTCGCATCTCTTTAACATGCTTGATCTTAGTAACCATCTGAGATATCTTCCGACTATACGATTTTCTAGACGTACCTCTCGTTGCACAATCTCTTTAGACGACGTAATTGTCACGGGAGCTACGTGCCAGTACAGCTGTGAATCTTTGGCACGCATTTTACTACATTATATGATGCAAGGCTAACGTGTCTCTTAGACAAGCACCAGTTTTTCCAAGAGGAAGTCGAGACCCTGACGCACTTGCAACAAAAAGAATGGATCTATCCTAGGAATGTAAGTGTAAAAACAAGCGACTCCCTACATCGGCCCTGGAATCACCACACCTGCAATTTTTTTTGGGAAAGTGAATTATTATTCAAAGTTTCTGTCACAAGTGTTCCATAGAGTACAGTCACTCAGTCACCTGCAAATGAAAGATTTCCAGAACCATAATGTGGGCTCGCATTCAGGCAGTTAAAGACTATACTTCGCTCAGCATCGTGCCTCTCAGTGTCACGTCCGCTGTCTCTGAGCATGAATGTCTCGCCTTGGAGCGTCGATGTGGTATTGACGCAAAGAAATGATTTAGTGATCAACACTTTCACCTTTTCATCAAAAACGTTGACGTCTTACCTCAGTCAAGAAGAAACGAATTAGCAATTATATTCGGAATCATAAATTTCCATGCGTAGCTATTCAAGAGGAAGTTCACTTTCATCACAAACCACAAGTTGCTGGTAGTGCTACTGGGCCGCCCTCCCGTCTACAAGAAGCGGACGGCAAAACACCTCCAAAGTTACTAAGATCATAAAATTATACGACTAAATACAACCTAACACGGCAAGGTGCCAATTCGGATACACTGTCTCACCTTCATGCAGGGCCGGAGCTAGGTGTTTCTCCAGCAGAAAACCTTATGTTTCCAGAAACACGCAGAAAGCCGCAGACCTAGGAAAGATTTCACTTAAAAGCAGTTCGAATAATTGACACGCCGACGGGACCCGGTCCTATGAAAAGTGATGCTCTATCGGTGGTCCAAATTCACTTCTACAAACAGATATCCAGAGTTTAAAATGAACAACCATTAGCTTAAAGCGTCACTAACCCATAAATAATACGCATTTAAAGAATGAAAAGCGTGTAATGGATCAAATTATATTACTATTTCGGACAAGGCACAGAAAGGTAGAAATGCGGAACTCATGGAAGAGTTGGAAAAGTTTCCAGATTATGACAAATAACGAAATTTCATCTAAAAGGAGCAAATAGATCCAAAAAACAAAAAGTATTTATTGGAATTTTTCGACATATGTTGTTACAAGGGCCAACTGATTGGGACTATGGCTATGGCAATTACAGGTTAGCGACGGTTTACTCTAACGGTTGCTCATGATTACTTACCGTTTCATTTTACATGCCCTTGGAGGTTTATCTTTGACTGGCACTCTTACATCTAATTCGTCATGATTAATCAACATTCGTGAGTGTTATACACGGTGGGGCAAATAAAAGTGGCCCGGAGAACAGAATAATAGGGTACAAAGAGACACAGCAGAGAAAAGGAAATTGTGACTACAGCAGACGTTGAAAGTGATCGCCATTGATCTCTTGGCATACTCGGGCCCCAGCCAGCAACTTGCTGAAGGCGAATGGAAGCTGGACTGCTGGAACTGCTGCAGTCTCATACGAAATGTTCTGCTGCAGTTCTTGAAGACTAGGAGGGTTGTTTCGATGTACCTTAGACTTGAGGCGTCCCCTCAGAGTGTAGTCGCACACTGACAGATCAGGTGACCTGGGTGGCCAGCTAGGGCCACGACCAGACTGACCTCTGCTAACAACTCTGCTAGGGTTCAAGATTGTGCTAGTATGCTCCATGGTTTGGTCGGCTGTATGGGTAGTTGCCTATGCTGTTTGAACTCACTGTAGGTCTTTCCTTTCTCCGTTAATGCTGCCATAGACTCACGTCAAGTCGTATTTACTCGTCCGGGTCACTTTTCTTTGCCCCATCGTGTATTTCAGAGAATGTATTCTCTCTCTCTCTCCCTATATATATATATATATATATATATATATATATATATATATATATATATCTGTGTGTGTGTGTAATTCTTGCTTTTTAACTCTAAGTAACGCTAGTACATTATCTACAATTTTGAAATATTCTAGCTACCTGAAATTTTCTCCTATCTATGACGTTTGACAACAGGTAGTGCGTAATAGGCTTTGTCCGAAACCAGTTGCTTATCATAAACCAAATTAAACACCGATTACAGATCACAGACATTGTTTCTGCACTTTGCCCAGGGTCACTAGCAGCACCATCACCCTCATCGTGCTGCGAGCTACGAGAAGTCTTCGCATGTGCTCAATCTTTATGAAGTGCATGCTTCATAGGATTCCTAAACGCCTGACCCGTGTCGCCACTTAAGTTTTCTCCTATGTTCAGACATAATATTGTGTTTATTTAACAGGCTGTTCTTAGCCGCGACAGATTTTTCAGAAATCACTTCAAGTGATGGTAATGTTCAGCACAGTGATCAACAACAGTCGTTCCATGGTTCATGGGGAAAGATCCTTTATAATCTTATTAATTCTATAACCAAAGCAGTCTTTTGCCTCAGTAACGTGTAATAACGTTATTTACGACGACGCACTTGCGCAGCTTCCACACTCAGTAACAGAACACTATTTTATGTGCTCACATACGCTACCCTTTTGATGTTTTTATTGTTTTGTATCCATTGAAGACAGATGGCGAAGTTATGCCGGGATCACAATGGATTACGAGCCAACATATTTTTTTAGCTCCACATCACATGTAATAACTGAATAATCTGTTACTAACGTGCAGAGTGAATAATACATTCCAGCTTCTGATCCACATACCAGCAAATAAAAACAATAACATCATTGAAACTTCCTGGCAGATTAAAACTGTGTGCCCGACCGAGACTCGAACTCGGGAACTTTGCCTTTCGCGGGCAAGTGCTCCACCAACTGAGCTACCGAAGCACGACTCACGCCCGGTACTCACAGCTTCACTTCTGCCAGTACCTTGTCTCCTACCTTCCAAACTTTACAGAAGCTGTCCCGCGAACCTTGCAGAACTAGCACTCCTGAAAGAAAGGATATTGCGGAGACGTGGCTTAGCCACAGCCTGGGGGATGTTTCCAGAATGAGAATCCTTTCTTTCAGGAGTGCTAGTTCTGCAAGGCCGCAGGAGAGCTTCTGTAAAGTTTGGAAGGTAGGAGACGAGGTACTGGCAGAAGTGAAGCTGTGAGTACCGGGCGTGAGTCGTGCTTCGGTAGCTCAGTTGGTGGAGCACTTGCCCGCGAAAGGCTAAGTTCCCGAGTTCGAGTCTCGGTCGGGCACACAGTTTTAATCTGCCAGGAAGTTTCATATCAGCGCACACTCGGCTGCAGAGTGAAAATCTCATTCTGGAAACATCCCCTAGGCTGTGGCTAAGCCATGTCTCCGCAATATCCTTTCTTTCAGGAGTGCTAGTTCTGCAAGGTTCGCAGGAGAGCTTCTGTAAAGTTTGGAAGGTAGGAGACGAGGTACTGGCAGAAGTGAAGCTGTGAGTACCGGGCGTGAGTCGTGCTTCGGTAGCTCAGTTGGTGGAGCACTTGCCCGCGAAAGGCAAAGTTCCCGAGTTCGAGTCTCGGTCGGGCACACAGTTTTAATCTGCCAGGAAGTTTCATATCAGCGCACACTCCGCTGCAGAGTGAAAATCTCATTCTAATAACATCATTTACTGCTTCGCATATTTGTTGTGTACTTAAAGACGACTGTATTATAACATATTTGACACCGACAATTATTAGCACAGAATGGAATATTTCTTACACCAATGGCAGAGAAATTAGGTACTTTGAAGCTTTTAATTTCGTCAACGAAAAGCTCGGGAATTATACAGAAGCTAAATAATTAACTTTTTCCGACGAACGCACAAATGAGAAAAAGCCTATAATATAATTTACATTATTGCTTTATAATTTTTCAGTCAACTACTAATTTGTATACATTGTATCCTTCATGAAGATCTTTTGTTACTCCTATTAGCCCGTTTGCCAACGTTTGTGAATTTCGTTAGTGGTGTCCTTCAAAGATTCTCTGTTAGAGAAAATTTTTGTTTCTGTTTCATTATCCTCGGGAGTGACAGTCGTGGTATCCTGAGTTACTGTGCTGCATGACTGTTTGATGTACTGGGCTCCTCAATGAAGAGAGTTCGCACTTGTTTCACATTCGGCAGGTTTTCAGCTGAGGCTGGCCCTTCCTCGAGTCATATTAGGATTCGGTCTTTTCAGAACAGTCACACACACACACACACACACACACACACACACACACACACACATATATATATATATATATATATATATATATATATATATATATATATATATATATATATACACATATACATATGAAATTTGCCTTCATAACTTTACTTCCTTTCAATACCGCAATGTCACGGAGTGATACCAAGGTGGTGCTGCTCTTAGATCAAGTGTACTGTTGAATGAACGTCTGACTACAACACACTATGTCAAGAATTTGTGTACAATGTCTTCATGATAAACCAAATAAGACGTAATTCCATTCTGCAAAGTGAAATGAGACATTTATGAGTTAGCTAAAGGATTTTCAGAGCTAGAATACAATAATATCCCAAGGAGACTCAATTATTGCATATGATTAATCCAAAATAGGAAAATACTTTCTAACATCTGCTTTGTGCCACTCTATGAGTATATATCCATCAAGTGAAATTTGGGGCCATTCACCGATCACCACCCAATATCAGAGGTTCGAGGAGGACGTTTGAGCCGCCATGGGTGAGGATGGCCCTAAAACAGTTTCCATGACCCCACAACCACACAACGCATCGCTGTCGAGGAGTAAATCGATCTAATTTCCTACTAGCTGAATGTCTCTGATTTAAATTTTCATGAGCGTACATTTTATTCATGCACAGCTCATGTAAGTAACTCTCATGTAAGCAAGTCGTGGTTTTTCATGTATACACGCTCACCCGAGAGAAGGTCGTGCTTGCTACAAATGTCTCCACTGACAACAAAGAACTGTATGTCTGAGTCTGAATGAGACATAGTCGTCGATGTTGTGTAATGTAGTAACCAGGAGTGAGAGACTAATCACTTATACTAGTGTAAAGTGATTAAGGTAAATTACAGTCAAAATATTTCGAGTGCCTTTTGCAAATACTGTCGAAGTTCATTTCATTCATTTATCATTGTTCTCCGTCAGTTTTTATGGAGGAGCTACAGCTCATACGACGGATATTCATAATGATTTAATTATACGCTCGAGGAAATAAAGTTGAGGAACTAATTTTTAATTTTTCACTCATATTTGGCAGCAGTCCTGTTACACACTGAGACCCACATATCACAATTTCGCAGCGTGTAGCCAGAGGAATCGTATCAAAATGGCGCAGCCCATTGATAAAGCGGAGAATCAGGTGGTGCTTCGTTTCCTGCATTTCGAGGTGCACGAAGCTGCTTGCATCCACGCTTAGTTGGAAGAAGTCTACGGTGAGAATGCACCATCATTTGACAGTGGTGAGGTTGCGTAGACCATTCTAGAACGATCAGACATTTCTTAATGACGAAGAAAGAAGCTCCAGACCATCTGTCTGTGAAGAATCGGGAATCACAACAGAATCTGTATTCGTAGTGTTCTACGACCGGTGTACCGCAATCGAGGCGACAGTGGTAAACCGGAAAATGCAACGGGGAACGGGACTCAGCATCTTGCAAGACGGTTTGGATGTCCCCGCTGGATTTCTCAGCTGCTCAAGACAATGACATTAACCTTCCAAATGGCGGCCAACTCACAGAACTTCTTCTACCTCCTAATCACTGTAGATGAGTGTTGAGTGTATGGCTACAAATTTGTCACAAAGGACGATGGTGTAAGCTATGGAAACATGTGTTTGCAGCACTGCCGTAAAAGGTGAAGACCCAGCCATTATCAGGCAATGTGATGCACTGCCCTTAGGTCTTCCATGTGGCGATGCTTACAGACAATGCACATAAGGGCCGAAACCCAATGGTCTCACGGGATGCCGTAAAGACGAAGCTGCCGAGTGAATGTTTTTACTATTTGGCAACGCCCAGCTCGTTCTGAGTAGGACCCAGTAACACAGTCTGCATTTTTTGGCTATCAAATTTTGCTCCACCACCGTTTTATTCTAACACAGCACCTAGTGACCCTTACCTGTATTCTCGTATGAGGATACCACTTCGTATCAAGCGTTTCGAGGAAAGAGATTTCCGAGGTATATCGTTACCTGCGAATCCAAAATGTAGGCTTCTACAACCAACCTCCTTGCCAAGTCATCCATTGTTGGGAAAACTGAAGGGTCATTGTGTAGAGGAGGACCAACTCAATTACGAAGTTTCCTGGCTATAGCGACTTGCCCTCACATCACAATGAGCGTAGATACTGTATGTTGGCTGTTTATTAAACTACCTTGAACCCTGTCACTAATAGGACTTAGGACAGACCGTGAGGTGATTATTATGTTAAGAAATGTTTTCGGAAGATGGACCATGTCAGGAAATGTAAAATAACACATGCGGAAATGACATTATGGTCAAAGCATTTTCCTCCGTGCCTGTCTCAGTTCCACATGTAAGGAAAACTACGATATGCTAGAAGAAAATCTACAGGTGGTTATCAGCTTTCTCTGTATGTGTAACCGGGAGTGACACTTAAGAGTACGCTTCCCTTGACTAGGTTAATTAGAACGAATTGTCACATTTTTGTGGAATACGTAAATGTCGTAGAAAGATAGATTTTCATCAGGCGCTTTGACGAAGTGACTCGTTCGAACACATGGAAACCGTGATATGAACCTAACGTTCATCAAACCTACGACAGGCGAAAAAACACATGCTCCACCGTATGTTGAGAAGGAACTAATACGAAAGGTATACAGTGTGATGCACAGTCGCGAAAATAGGTTAACAGTTTATCTCAAGTAGATCTGTTATAAAGAGATGTATCTAGAGATTAAATTAATAAATTTTAATATGATTTGCATTATATTTCCTTAATTCCTGTAAGTTACACGTTGCAAAATGTAATACAGGTAATGCCAGTGCTCAAATAAAATTAAAAAAAATGTTCAAATGTGTGTGAAATCTTATGGGACTTAACGGCTAAGGTCATCAGTCCCTAAGCTTACACACTACTTAACCGAAACTACCCTAAGGACTAACACTCACACCCATGCCCGAGGGAGGACTCGAACCTCCGCCGGGACCAGCCGCACAGTCCATGACTGCAGCGCCTGAGACCGCTCGGCTAATCCCGCGTGGCTAAAAATAAAAATTCTAATAAAAGTTGCAGCAGAATATACAGTATGTCTCAGGATTTTCTAATAAATGCATAACGAAAAAAAATGTTGCAAATCTCGTTGAAAGACTATGCCTACAGAGAGACCAAGAAACGTTTGTGAGATATAATTTGAACATTTCTAATTCTTCTTGGCAGTGACGACAGAGACTGGGAACGAAATTGTGGAGTAAAAACGTCTTGTGTAGCTTCTGTTACAGTCGAACAGAGTGAGGTGACTGGAGAGAGAACGCTCGCTTGACTCAAGGCAACAAGTCAGGTGTTCGAAGTTTATGGTCCGTGGGCGAACACCTACATTGAGAAGGCCGAGCAGCACTCCTAATCGAGCGGAGGTCAGCAGCCCCACTCTCTCTGCAGGAGTGGCTTGCTTTCGCTGCGTGCTGTGCTGTGCCGCAGCGGCATTCAGACAACCTTTAAGCTCGCTTCAGTGCGTACCACAAGACAAGTTCATTTAAGGATATGTAGTGTTACCGATTCACCTGCTTTCGAAATGACTTACTATTGATTCTAATTATGATTCTATGATTCTTGTGTTTGCAACAAATCATTTTATGTGTGGATGCGTGTGTGTGTGAGTGTGTGTGTTTGTGTGTGTGTGTGTGTGTGTGTGTGTATCAAATACACGATCTCATTAATGGAATGAACAGTCTAATAAATACAGGATATGGACTGAGAATAAATAGAAAAGAAGCGAAAATAATGAGAGGTGGCAGAAATGAGAGCGGCGAGAAACCTAACATCAAGGTTGGTGGTCACGAAGTATGAAATTAAGAAATTTTTCTGCAGCAAAATAACCCAGGACGAAAGGAGCAAGGAGTATATAAAAAGCAGACTAGCAATGGCAAGAACGGCATTCCTGGCCAAGAGAAGTCTATTAGTATTGGACATAGGCCTTAATATGAGGAAGAAACTTGAGAGTGTTCGTTTGGAGCACAGCATTCTATGATAGTGAAAACAGATCATGGGAAAACCGGAACAGAAGATAATCGAAGCATTTAAGAAGTGGTGCTACAGAAGCATGTTGATTCTTTGGTGGATTTGTAATACTAGGAATGAAGACGGTCTCCACAAAATCGGTGAGGAAAGGAATATACGGAAACCACTGAGAGGAAGAAGGGCTGGGATGGTAGGACATCTGTTAAGACATTAGAGTATAACTTCCTTTGTACTGCAGGGAGCTGTAGAGGCTATAAACTGTAAAGGAAGACTGAAATTGAAATATATTCAGGAAATATTGAGAGCATAGGTTGCAAGTGTTAGTCTGATACGAAGAAGTTCTCTCACAAGAGGAATTCGTGGCGGCTCGCATCAAATCAGTCAGAAGACGGATGGCTCAAAATAAGTAAACAAATAGATAGATAAATTTCATGCAGACTAGGTTTACTGCTTAAGTGAGAAACAATGTCAGACTATGTTCTGTCTACATTTATAAACACGTGAGTATGTGAGATATCAACTTGTTAAACTGCAACATGTATATGCGATTTAAAAGTTAGAAACTTGTCACTGTTAGCTAGCAAAAGGTACGCTTTAGTTCCAACAGTCAGATTGAAGATATGTTCGCATAGTGAGGAACACTGAACGCCTGTTCTGTTTGACGTGTTACAATGTAATGTGTGTAGATGTTAGTAATTAATTAGCCCAGCCTCCATTTTAGTTAATTTTTAGACAAATCAGTTTATGAAGACTAGTTAAGACGGCGAAGCCTGTTGTAAAATTTGTGCTATCTGATACTGAAAATATAAAGAAAATTCAAAAATGTTTTGTTATTGTTTTAATCTTAACGTCAAAAGACTATTAAAGAGCACAGCAAAACGTACGAAAGTCTCACTCTGATATTAGTAACTCAAGTTGAGAAAGGGAAACGTAGTGAACATATTTCATTGTGATATGTACAGCGTGAGTGTGCGTTGTTTCTGTTGTTTTTAATATGATCAGTCGGATGAGAGCTGTAGCGCTGAGAGCAACTGCGAAATTATGTGCAGATTGAGGTTGTTGTTCGGTCTGCTGCCACCTAGGTCTTATCTGAAAGAGATCGCATTAGGAGCTAATGTATAAATAAATCGATCAGTGTGTATGACCTTTCAGTTGTCTGTGTATAGTAACTGATATGGGACACTGGGAATAAGAGATTCCGTTTGTGAATACAGGGTGTATCAAAAAGTTAGGCGCAAACTTACACTGCTGAAAGTACACGCCGGCCCGGGTGGCCGAGCGGTTCAAAGCGCTACAATCTGGAACCTCGCGACCGCTACGGTCGCAGGTTTGAATCCTGCCTCAGGCATGGATGTGTGTGATGTCCGTAGATTAGTTAGGTTTAAGTAGTTCTAAGTTCTAGGGGACTGATGACCTCAGAATATAAGTCCCATAGTGCTCAGAACAATTTTTTTGAAAGTACACGATAATAGAAGCACAAACGTCCCAGTAAACACGGGTCCGCAAACGAGCAGCTTGCGAGATAAACACGACTGTATGGTTCCAAGCCGCCACTATCGTCATTGTAAACATCGTTCTAGTTAGTACACATTTATTTGATGCTTAGACTTTACTAGTGAGTTGTACATCGCAACTAGTTCACATTTCGCGTATGGGGTACCTGTTAAAGGAGGTGTTCGAAGTGTCTTACTTGCATCTGTATGCGATGAATTTCGAATCCTTTCGGAAGCCCCTGCATCATTCCGGAATTCTTAACAAGCATGTACAACTCTCTGCTCCAGATCTTCAACTGTGTTAACGGTGTACTCTACACTTTGCTTCTGAGGTGATCCCTGACACAAAAATCGAAAGGATTTAGGTCTTGTGATCTTGGTGGCCCAGGTACAGTTCCATCTATATCTATCAATCTTTGACCGATCTTCGCGTAAGATGCCGTCTCACACCAGCAACAAAATGTGCCGGAGCTGCATCATGGATGTATGGATGTACCACATACTATGACGTTGCTGAAGGGGAAAATCATCTAGCAATCCTGGAAGATGACGCCGCAGAAAGCTATTGTACCTCCGTCCATTAAGTTCTAGTGGAAGAATGTGTGGCCCAATGAGTTGATCGCCTAGTACCCCTCACCACACATTCAGTAAGAAACGTTACTGATGTGATGACTCATGAACAGCATGTGGGTTTATTCCACACCACAAATGTGTATTATGATAGTTAAACACACCATCACTCGTGAATCCTGCTTTGCCTGTAAATAAAATGTTACATGCGAAAGAAGGGTTGACTCTAGGAACAAAGTCCGCATCATTTAGACACTGAACGCGTTAGAGGTGGTAAGAGTGCAGTGAAATGCGATGTAAAATTCTGCATACGCTACTGTGGTTTAGTACAGACACTTCTGTGGAGAGCGCTCTACTGCTTCCAACACCATATCCTCAACCTCAGATGCAATGCGAGCAGGCCTAGCTCCTGCTCTGCCATGTGTAAAACCCCCCGTGTTCTTTCAGGTGCTGATGGACCCTTGTAAATGTACGACTTTCGGGATATCTTCGATCACGATATGTTTCTTGGTACAAGCACGCAGCCTCCCGTGCATTGCCATTAGCCCTACCGCACATGAAATGCGTATCCGCATACTCTTCGTTACTGTACAGTTCCATTGTAACTGCAACACAGCACACGTGGCACTCCTCAGACGCGATTGATACAATATTACACTGTATACTGCATCCGTCCTGTACGTTCTGCGTGTATGGTGTGATTACAACTCCACCTCTCGGAAACGTTCTGTTGTGTAAACAGTGAACATAGGACGGCCTCAAGTGAGCAGGGGGAAACGAGACGATGTTACAAACAATTCCGTCAGTGGCGGCGTGGAACCATACATCCGTAATTGTCTCGCAAGTGGCTTGTTTGCGGACCCGTGTTTACTGGCACGTTTGTGCTTCTACTAACTTGTACTTCCAGCCGTGTAAGTGCGCGCCACCCTTTTTTGATACACCCTGCATGTCTCCTGTCTTATAACGGAACCCGTTAACTGGTTAAATTGCACTGAAATAAACCACAATTAAATATACAGCACATATGACAGACTAAATTTCCTCAGTCTAAAAGAATGAAGGTATTGTAAATTGACTGTGCTGGTCCAGAGAAAGTCTCTTTTGTGTTACTAAATTGTATCACTCCCCTACCCTCCAGCTGTGCATCGTTGAACTGTGTGAAATCTGTTTTGCACAGTGAACTGAACGCGCGTATTGAGTCGTTGCATTATTGCATTATGACGACGAATTACACATATTTGTAGTCCCTGACCACGTTTGCACAATATTACGCGAATTTAGTGATTATAAAATCCATGAATGCTAAATTTTTATGTCACCACAGCCTTTTGTAACTGCCGAAGGGCAATTTATTTCTCGTGAGAGGACACTGTAACCAGGGTTTAAGCTTCTGGCATCGCTTGGGCACCGCTACTGGTTGATTCGTTCGCTGTGAAGCTCTCCTCTGCCGAATATACACTACTGGCCATTAAAAGTGCTACAACACGACGATGACGTGCTCCAGACGCGAAATTTAACCGACGGGAGAAGATGCTATGGTATGCAAATGATCAGCTTTTCAGAGAATTCACACAAGGTTGGGGCCGATGGCGACACCTACAACGTGCTACATGACGAAAGTTTCCAACCGATTTCTCATTCACAAAAGCAGTTGACCGGCGTTACCTGGTGAAACGTTGTTGTGATGCCTCATGTAAGGATGAGAAATGCGTACCATCACGTTTCAGACTTTAATAAAGGTCTGATTGTAGCCTATAGCGGTTGTGGTTTATCTTATCGCGACATTGCTGCTCGCGTTGGTTGAGATCCAATGACTGTTAGCAGAATATGGAGTCGGTGGGTTCAGGAGGGTAATACGCAGCGCCGTGCTGGATCCCAACGGCCTCGTATCACTAGCAGTCGAGATGACAGGCATCTTATCCGCATGGCTGTAACGGATGGTGTAGCCACGTCTCGATCACTCAGTCAACAGATGGGGACATTTTCAAGACAACAACCACCTGCACGAACAGTTCGATGACGTTTGCAGCAGCATGGACTATCTGCTCGGAGACCATGGCTGCGGTTACCCTTGACGCTGCATCAGACAGGAGCGCCTGCGATGGTGTACTCAACGACGAACCTGGGTGCACGAATGGCAAATCGTCAAATATTCGGATGAATCCAGGTTCTGTTTACAGCATCGTGATGGTCGCATCCGTGTTTGGCGACATCGCGATGAACGCACATTGGAAGCGTGTATTTGTCATCGCCATACTGGCGTATCACCCGGCGTGATGGTATGGGGTGCCATTGGTTACACGTCTCAGTCACCTCTTGTTCGCATTTACGGCACTTTGAATAGCGGACGTTACATTGCAGATGTGTTACGACCTGTGGCTCTACACTTCATTCGATCCCTGCGAAACCCTACATTTCAGCTGGATAACGCACGAACGCATGTTGTAGGTCCTGTACGGGCCTTTCTGGATAGAGAAACCAGCACATTCTCCAGATCTCTCACCGATTGAAAACGTCTGGTCAGTGGTGGTCGAGCAACTGGCTCGTGACAGTACGCTAGTCACTTCTCTTGATGAAGCGTGGTATTTGTTGAAGCTGCATGGGCAGCTGTACCTGTACACGCCATCCAAGCTGTGTTTGAATCAATGCCCCGGTATATACAGGCCGTTATTACGGCCAGAGGTGGTTTTTCTGGGTAGTCATTTCTCAGGATCTATGCACCCAAATTGCACGAAAATGTAATCACATATCAGTTCTACTGTAATATATTTGTCCAATGAATACCCGTTTATCATCTGCATTTCTTCTTGGTGTAGAAATTTTAATGGCCAGTAGTGTATAACGGATTGTTGAAAGCGTTGAGTCCCCTCAAATCTCTGAACTGTGCTTAATTACACTTACATTGTGATATACCACCCTATACACTAATATAATGACGACGAACTACGTATATCTGTAGTTCCTAACCACGTTTGCATAATATTACGCAATTTTAGTGATTATAAAATCCATGAATAATGGATTTTTATGATGACCTGAATATGTGTTCTCAGTTTCCGAATAATACTTTATGCATGTAAGAAGTAGACTGGTCTCCTGATTTCTGAATATAGCGAATTAGTTCCTTTCCACGTCCTTTGGTAGCTGCTGTGACTGTAACCAACCCATTTTACACTTCCGACAAGACGCCTGCTGATCTTGTATTCAATAAAGAACAGGTTTAGAGAGATCCCCGAGTGGATATCAGAGTACTACCTGTCAATGGTGGCTCTAGATTACTTCCAGTTTTCCTTCTAATGTCCTTGTGCACTCTTTCTCAACTACAGTTCAGTGATTAGATTTTCAACGGTTTTACGTTGCCAAATTCGTAAAATTCATTAATCGTTAGCTAAATGGTCAACGTCTTCATTTCAGTGGTAATCCACGTAAAGGTCGGCGTTATTTCTCTGTAACTTCTGTGTACCGTCTGAGTCATAATGTCAGCAGTGTAATAGCTCAATTTACTAATCTGCTTCGGATTTCCTATTTGAATCAGCTTTGATGGATGTCTGCCGGAGTTATACAAGTTTTTTAGCTATAGACTATACTGTACAGACAGAAGAAACTGACAACTCTAGCTTCGTTTCGGACAAAGAATGGGTCAGTTAACGATGTCATGAAAAGCATTCGAGTTTCACTAAACTTATACAGTGAATCAAAATATAGTTTCAATTGTTTCCAAATTTAAATTGCAATAAAGAACAACACGTTCTTTGATAAACTCATGACAGTTCAAAAGTATTCTCAAAAGTATATCAGACGACCTGGCATCTGTGTAAACTTGATAGTTCTTTTGTTGTTACAAGATGTGAATATGCTAAAACTCGATACTTATTTGGTAGATAGATAGGTAGGTATATACGGGGAATGTAATTGTTGCAGTTTACAAATATTTTGCGCCCCAGTAGTTCCCTTGCAGTAGAAAGAACTTCTTAGCAAATAACTTTCATCATATTATTGTAGGACTTCCAGTGTTAGTCGGGTGTGGAGTCCCTCAGGGAAATAGCAAGGTCGGGAAGGAAGGCTAGTGCATTACACGTATAAGGCGGCTAATGGGACAGCAGAGTATGTGCGTATGTGTTTAAGATAGGAAATTCCTTTCACCATCCCGGTAAGTTACATTCTGGTCTGAGAAAGAGGAGAATATAAGCTCTGTTAACTACAGCGAGTAGCATTCGTCATGTCAGGTAGGAGAAGGAAAATATTTTAACGCAATACTATACACCAGTAGCACTTGAAATTGGAAACAGTTGAAAGAGGAGTTGTAATGAAAATATTGGGACCTATAATTAATAGTATTGTTGAATACAAGTTAAATAAGATGGAGAGCTCATTTGAAAATTTGAAAGCTAACAGATATAATGATAAATGAAGACTACAGTTTTATGGACACGTATACCAAATGTATAGTAACAAACTAACCTAGCCGATCTTCAACTTATTAAACAGCTACAAATTCAAACCCACGTAATTTACTGAAATTGATAAAGATATGAAAATCATTGGAACTTTGCTGGGCATACTAGATGACGGAAGACATTTCAGAAAAGGAACATAAACGGCTGGATTTCAGGAAAGAAGGAGGTCTGCATAAAGAAAAAAAAAGGATCGGATTTCTCAAAGGGAAAGGACTTCCTAGAGCAACGGAAATTAAACATAAAGAGGCAAAACTATAGATGATTTATAGTACCCTTCAAAACTTATATTCGAATAAATAAATAATTAAATAAATAAAAACTGTAGTATTACTTAACTGCAGGAACGTTAATTGAAAGACTCCACAACCTGTCTCGCATATAATAGGTCATAATGCCCATGTAATGCTAAGGAGAGGAAGACGAGTGAAACCAAATGTTATTTAATCGAATTGGAATGTTTATCACGAAAACAGACTAGACGCTGTGGTGTGTTTATATCCGAAATAATACGATAATATCTAATGTGGTTAATACATATCCCAAACTCGAAAAATGGGATGAAAAATGAGTGCACTGTTATAGATCATTTGTCTCGGGAGCAATAATGGTGGACTAACTTGATGAACGTTCTCTATTAAGCTGCTGGTTAAATTACAGAAATGCGGAGGACTTTCAACCTACTAAGTACTTGTTGGTAGATTCATTAGATTAGCGTGCATTGTAGGAATATAAAAATTGTGGAATTTTTGTCAATATTTCATCCAACAACTGCTCCGTGTATATAATCAGAAAACCGTATTCTGAGAGTATAAGAACGCCTTATTCACTCAGTTAATGCTGAGCAAGGAATCAGTTATATTAACATCTTTACAGCATCACTGACTACGAGGGTCAACAGAAATCTAAAGGAAGACAGAACGACACATCCGTGATGCAAGTATGACAAGAAAAAGTTTCTGATTGCTTAAACAATCAACGCCAAACACCAATCTCTGGGATTGAAAATATTGATTGGAAATGGACGAAGATCGATAATATGGTACAATAAGCTTAGGCAAATATGTGCATATCAAATTTTTTAGGGATGAGAATGAGTCTCTGCAGTTAGACAGCCATATACGAAAGCTGCTCCAAAACCAAATTTAAACATAGCCAGTGATACTGCAGGGGGTCATTTTTATTGAACTGTATAAACCGTGGTTTGAGACTCCAGGTTAGTGAACAGATTGGTCTCCAGCTTTCAAAGTTTTCTGGGGATGCGCCCAGCTTATTACATTTGAAGTACAATGGCACCTTGTGCTAAAAATGGGCGATCCTCCTCACTCCATTTCCAAGTCGTAAAACTTTTGGCCAAAATTTCGTTGCATAGTAGATACTATCTGTGATTCTATACAAAGCCTCACGTCCTGCAGCTCTGTTCCAAGGCTTAGCCATTGGCAACTGGGCCACTAAACCTCAGCCCTCCCTCTGTGGCCTTCCAAGAACTGATTCTAAGGTGCAGCTAACTTTGCTGCTTCTGGTTATCAAGTGCCTTTTTACTTTTCGTTTGCTTTCAACATTTTACCTCTTTTACAGGTCAGGGAAAAACGTTCGACAATGTCAAATGCTGCAAGATGTTCAAAACTCTGAGAAAAATAGGGGTAAGCCATAAGGAGAGATGGGTAACATACAATATGTACGAGAGCCAAGAGAGAATAATCAGAGTGGGCGAACAAGAACGAAGTGCTCGGATGAAATATGGTGTAAGACAGTGATGTAGACTTTCGCCCCTACTGTTCAAAGTGTAGATCGAAGAAGCAATGATAGAAATGAAAGAAATATTCAGCAGTTGAATTAAAATCCAAGGTTAACGGATATCAATGATACGATTCGCTGATGACATTGCTATTCTCAGTGAAAGTGAAGAAGAATCACATGATTGCTGAATGGAATGAACAGTCTATTCAGTACTCAATATCTACTGATAGGAAATCGAAGAAATACGAAAGAAATGAGAAACGGCAGAAATGAATCAGCGAGAAACTTAACATCTTTACTGCTGGTCACGAAGCAGATAAAGTTAAGAAATTATGGTAACCAGGTAGCAAAACACCCAATGACGGACAGAGCAAGGAGGACATCAAAACCACACGAGCATTGAAAAAAGGGTATTCCTGGCGAAGAGATGTCTTCTGGTATCAAACATGGGCCTTAATTTGAGGATGAAATTTCTGTGATTGTTCGTTTAGAGCATAGCATTGTATGGTTGTGAAACATGCACTGTGGGAAAATCGGAGCAGAAGAGAATCGAAGCATTTGGGGCGTGGTGCTACAGACGAATGTAGAAAATTTGGTGGACTGACACAGTATTGAATGAGGAGGTTCTGTGCAAAATCGAAGAGGAAAGGAGAACGTGGAAATCACTGACAAGGAGAAGGAATAAGATGATAGGAAATCTGTTAAGACATCAGGGAATGACTTCCATGGTACTAGAGGGAGCTGTAGAGGGCAACAACTGTAGAGGGTAACTGAGATTGGAATACATCCAGCAATTAATTGAGGACGTAGGTTGCAAGTGCTACTCTGTGATGAAGAGGTTGGCACAGGAGAGAAGTTGGTGGCAGGTCGCATCAAAGCAGTTAGAAGACTGATGTACCAAAACAGAAAAATAAAAATCCCAGGTCATGCAAATACTGATTAACAGTAAAAGATAGTAAGGCGTTGCATTGTTTCCATCCTGATATTCACTGGTATTGGTGTTAACCATTTTATGCAGTCTCAATTAAACATTAGGTTGAAATTCTATTCACGCTCTGAATGTGCATTCATTATGAGACTGTCTCTGGAAAATGGTCCCATAACCCATCTTATATAAACAAACCCAGGATGTAGTTAAAAGTATCGTGCGGTGGATCAAACATGTATCGTTGAGTGGGTTTGAAAGCAAAATATCATCTACTTTAGTAGCTGTAAATTGTATGAAGTTTTGGTCTTTGTTTACTCACGAACAGGTCAAAGAACATAAGGTTGTCATAAAGAAAGATGCCAGAGACAAGTACAGCATACTAAATTCTTTTATCCAAAATTGCGAAAGGGAGATCATATATCGGCTCCTTCTTTCATTCGTCGCACCAATGACTAATCGGCAGATTAGAAGTAACTATCAACAGGATAGAAAATCGATTAAATGGTCGAGCCAATGAAATGTGTCTGATAATGATGGTACAGGCGTAAGACTATAGATAGAGTAAGCGAAAGATCTTACTCTTCATATAACGGTAGTATACTTCAGGTGGAAGAAGACGGAAGATCCTTGTGGCTGGAAAAATGCTCAGATTATTCTCATTTTGAAGATCGGTCATCAGACAGACGCAAGCAGCTATATAGCTCTCTGACATCATTGGCATGTAGTAGGCCACGCTGTTTATGCTCCGCTATTATGACTTTTGCGAGGTCGAAACTTTTCTCTAGGAATGAAAATCGGTTGTACAAACAATGATCATGTGTATCATAACACCCTAGTCCTCCACGATATTCGGAAGGCATACCGGGAAAGTGGCTGGCGACGTGTGCAGGTTTCCTTGACATTAGGATAAACTTCGACAAGTTCTGCACTGTCACCTAACGACAAAATGTGAGAAAAGAGAATAGCGACTATTGTATTAACGTAAGATTTTTTTTTTCCAAATGAAAATACATGTTCCAAGTTACAGCATGGTCATTTACCTAAGAACAAATATTCATAGCAATTTAAACGCGTTCGTATTTAATGGTATATGTTACATTACTGCACTACTAGACAGAATAGTCAGCAAGAACAATCAAATTTAGCAGAAGCATTATCAAAGACCAATTACAAGTTAATACACTCTGAAATATTAGGTATGGGAAGGTAACACAAATTTCCATTTTCATGAGGTGAAAAATTGTTAATCAATTGAAGAAACTAAGTTCATTGTAGGTATCGCATGTTGCATGATAAAAGTCATTGTTCTGTTTTAAGGTACAAGATGATGCCGACCGACGAAATGTATCTGAACTGTTCACGTATAGTTTGAAAGATATACAACATTTCACTCATACATAATTCTATACCCAAGTAAGTAATAATTCATTATATTTAGAGTTAATATATAATACAGTATTTAAATGTGTAGAACGCAGAACATTTACAAATTCAGAGCAAAAAACCATCTCCAGTTTCATACCAAGTTCATGGTGGTCTCCAGTGAGCAATCCTTCATGTGTTTCAGTCACTAGACTATGGTGCCAATCAAAACACATCGTGTGTTCCTAGGTCCACTATCATCTAGTTATAACGCTCGCCGCTGATTAATATAGTTTCTTTGTATTGGGTAGATTAAGAGCTCCTGCATTGCTACTGGTCTGCAACCATGTTTTTTGAACTACCATGTGGGAATGCCTTACTGGAGCGGTAGCCCAAATTTTTTCGGTACTGACACAGCAGCCGGAGCCACAGTTACGCTACCGTTTCTCCATATTTTTTATTTTTGATTCTCTAATAATCTATTCTGAGAAACTTTTTATATTACTTATGTAATAAGTGGCATGTTAAACAACATTCTGGAGCATTTTGGCCGACCTTGAACCGAGGGGTCTTCAGCCCATACATGACTCAGTACAGTAAGCATGGCATCACAAGTACAGGTTGCTTTTGTGGAAGTGGCGAGGTGCTTTTCCACCAGAGTGTTGATACCCACTTTTGATAGAAAAATTTGTACGTTATCAATAAATTAATCTCTCTCTCTCTCTCTTTCTCTCTCTCTCTCTCTCTCTCTCTCTCTCTCTCTCACACACACACACACACACACACACAGACACACACACAAACACTAACACAAATTATTTTTTCACTTCACTAAAAATATTTATTCCAAATACTCGAGAGCCTCATCAATAAATTTCATCTCTCTCTCTCTGTTTTATACATCAATCATTTTTACAGAACACTAGAACTGTTTATGTCAAGCACTGTAGCGCCTCATCAGTAATTTTCATTCCTCTCTGATCTATTTCACTAAAAACTGTTATGTTAAATACTCTGCTGTATTCCGTAAATTTCATTGTTTTATCATCATTCATGCTTTACTCCTTCATTACATGCAATACCGTAATATGCACTGACGGAAAATAAAATCACAACTCCACGAAGTTTTTAAAGGACAAAAACGAAACTTTATCAGCGTGTTATTCTATCTCAAGGTTGATGTCAATTCACAATTTTCGCCTGTAGCATTAGAGTGGCTCTAGTAGTGCCACTACCAAGATGCAAACCTGTTTGCTGTAAGCTCACGCTTTAATGGTCGTGAGAATTACCTACAATTGAGATGGAACGTGGTGTGTTGACGCTAATCAAGAATGTCTTTAAGGAGACAAAGACGCCATTATCAACAACTCAATGAGTTTGAAAGATGTCTTGTAAAAGAATAATGATGACCTGCATTTTCCTTCAGAGATATTGAAAAAGGACTTCACAGGAATGTAGCCCATGCAGATAAGTGCTGGCAGCAGTGGTGACGAGAGTGTATGATCGCTAGATTACCTGGCTCTGAAAGCCCATGTGGCACTACTGTACAGGAGGCCCGTCGTGTTAAGCACAAGGCTCTGGGGCATTGTACTGCATCTGCAGCACCAATTGGTGTAGCAGCCGGTGCCGCATTCACATAACCAGAAGTCACAAACCGATTTCTTCAAGGACAGCTCCGAGCAAGATGCTGTGTAGTGTGCATTCTGCTGACCCCAAACCACCGCCGTTTGAGAGTTCACTGGTGTTAAGCGAGAGCTCATCGTAGGGCAGGTTGGAGCCCTGTGTGTTTTCGGAGAAAAGCTGGGTCACAATCAGCCGATTCCCGTTATTTAACACTCTATACATTGTGTCTGCTTAGCTCTCAGCTCTCATGTAGTCACATTCTACTCTCATTTACATATTTCATGGAATGCATTATAGTCATATCATGGTCAACATAACTGATCAGTATATAGCGTATTGTAGTAAGTGTAGATTACTTCAACTGCAGGTCGAGCAGGTGCTGCTACAAAAACACAAATTAGTAGTAATTTATTAAGACTTGAGCATGGCATGTAACTTGGAATGAAATTTTTGTTCTCACATTTAACATTTATTTGATACTGTCGCTGATAATTATAAGGTTTTACACTTCTTGTACTGGAGAATGGTAGTTTCACATCAGAGTACTATTGTGTATAGCTTGATACATACTTCTGAATATCTGTTCTATTACAATACAACCGGATCTGCGCTAAAACAATGCTGTTGTCGTTAGCGTTTATTACTAGTGGCCAATGATTAATTAGGGGCTGGACTGAGTAAGACTGCACTAGGACATAAATAACTTTCTAGAAATGGTTTCGAAGGAATCTCATGAGGATTGATCTATGTCACCGGCTCTGATTCGTTGGTGCATCTGGCAGTGACTGTCTTTACGCGAGGTGCCATTGTAAGGCACCAACTTTTGAATAAGACCTCATGCAGTGATCGACGTCACAGATTGTCCCGGACGAAAGATTTAGGAGTTTTGCTACATGTCTGATGCAGATTTTATATATATATAAATGACCATTTTCAAGAAGAATAAGATTAATAATCAAATTAATATGAAATAAATAATAAAAATAATTTCCTCTGGAAGTAGATGGCTATTTTTGCAATTTAGTGGCTGTAATCCAATTTCTTCACTAATAGGAGTAATGGGAAGTCGAAGTGATACTTTATGAGTCATATATTAAATACAATAACAATTATAGAAGTGTTCTGCGTGGCAGCAACTAATGTATATTGTATATTCCAATACTTCACTTATGGTGTAAACCGTTAGCGATTGACAAGGGGGAGAAGCTAGTTGGGTCTAGTTTTCATCAGGTTATTGACAAGTTACTCACAAAACTTCATATACCAGGCTGTTCATAATGTCTGCCAGAAATAAAGTTGATGGAGTAATAAATGAATCCTGAGATTGGAATCACTCCATTAGATGAAGATACAATGAATGTAATATATTTTCTAAAATACACGTATGCAGTCTGTCGGACCAGCATCGAGCAGACTGGATTCTAGCTGGAAAATCGATGTGAATAATGAAAGGAAGAGACGTTGAAGTCAGTGGAAAACGAACTGCCTTAGCAGTGATTGGTGCAATGAGAGCTAAAGAGTGTCATCGCACCTGTATAAGCTGCTAGTAAAATAGCTTCACAAGTTGCTCCGAAAACAAAATTCTTTGACAGAGATCATATACTACCTATCCCAAAACATTTGGAATCTTAGTTTTATTCTAGTATTTGCTGCTTTATTGGCACTTGAAGGATTGGCCGGAGGTTTTGTTGTTGGGCTTGTTAAGGCTGTTAATGGTGCAAAAGCTGCTTCTAAACGGGTAACTGACACGAAAAAACGTAATCATACTCTGGATGAAATTGTACTTCATACCTGAAGAAAGATAAATGTATTTAAGGGGATACAGGAAAATCAAGTTTTGTCTACATATGACAGATAAAAGTACTACTTAACAAAACTGGAGTACCTCTTACTAATATTTAATTCGAATCTGATGCTAAAAACTGAAAATACGTCAGTCTGATGGTTGTTTATGAGAGATACTTTACCAAAACAACTTTAAAAGAACCGAGAGCGTGACTGTTCACATTCAAATCGAAAGTGAAGCTCGTCCACATTGGATACCTTACAAGATGAAGAGTAATTCTGTTTATTGCTTTGAAAGCTAGGGCATTCTACCATCTCCGAAAAAGGTGCTGTGTTTCAAAACTTGTATAGTAATGTATAACTACAAGACATTTCAATCCTCTAAATGTTACAGACGTTGTCACCTTTGTATCAAGATCCTGAACGATCTTCATAAAATCCCGAAGACCTTTCTGAGTGCGGAGATCCGCAATATCAAAACGACCCTATTTAAAACGATAATACCATTTTCTTGCCGTGCTCTATCCAATCATATTATCTCAACACACGACAAAATTGTTTCCGGTTGCCTGCCCGCTTAGACTTAAACAGAAGCCTGTCACTGAAATATTCCGATTTCCCCACTTGGCACCCCATTTTATAGCGTCCACATCTCCATTCATTATCTCCAATCAATGAAATGCAATATACAAAGTGAAATAACAGCAGTCAACCACAAATGAAAAACGGCACTCGATAAATAACTCCCTAGCAACCGCAATACAAACGTTTCCATGATGTGCACCAACCCTATTTTAAAATTCTTTTTGCACATACTGGCAGTATCACAATGGATGCTTTCAAATACAATGTAACGTTCAATCTATTTGGTAGAAATTCAATTATAGCGGCCGCCTTAAACTCGACGCTAAATTTGTCTTAGCGCATGTACTAAATCGCTTTATGCGGAATATAGTGGAACGTAAAAACTCAATTTAACTGCTGCCTTGAGCTCCAAGCTAAATTGGTCTTACCACAGGTACTAAACTGCCTTATGCGAGTTATTCGGCTACAGTACTCCATACAGAGTATTGCGTCGATAAATAATAACAGAGACTAAATTAACGGGACATCACATCTGCAATGCGATTTTGCTGCGGTCTTTAGTTACGGATCGTGATTATTGGTGGTTGGTTGACATATTTGGGGCAAGTGACCAAACAGCAAGGTAACCGGTCCCATCGGATTAGGGAAGGATTGGGAAGGAAATCGGCCGTGCCCTTTCAAAGGAACTATTCCGGCATTTGCCTGGAGCGATTTAGCGATATCCCGGAAAATCTACGTCAGAATGGCCGGACGCGGGTTTGAACCATCGTCCTGCCGCATGCGAGTGCAGTGTGCTGACCACTGCCGCACCTCGCGCGCTGATTATCTGTGTTCTTGAGATAAATGTTTGATGTGATAAGATCCGTTTGGCTTTATTCAGTGTAATTTATCAGCATGTGATGTAACGTGTGAGTACTCTTAACTTACAGATTTTAGTCTACCGTTGCTACTTCTTTGTTTAGTTTACAACATTGTTGTAACTAATAATGTAATTTTTAAGTCCATTACAGCTCCTGTGAAAGTGCATCCGCGTTAGCATGTTGAGCTTTCGGACGCTACACAATCTCGTACTGGTATTGAGCCAACAACAAAGCCCATCTTTGCAATTTTTGGGGAGTTCGTACAGGAAACAAGTACTGCAAAGGCTTGTGATCAGTTATGCAAAGGTTTGTGATCCGTTACTAAATGGAATTTTCTGGCATACAAATAGTGGTAAAATTTGGTGTTGCCATACACAATAGCGAAAGACTGTTCTTCAATTTGTGAATCGTTACACTGAACTTCGTTCAACACTTTTGATGCGAAAGCAATAGGCCTGTCTTTGTCACAAATTTTGTACGAAAGTAATGCATTGATTCCCTGAGAGGAACCGTCAACTTGCAACACAACTGGTTTGTCAGGATGAAAGTGAACTAAGAATCGATCACTGAGCAATGAATTTTTATGTTTTTGAAACGCTACTTGGCAATAATATGTTCAAACAAAGGGCACATTCTTGCGACGCAAGCGATGCAATGGAGCTGAATATATGTGGGGGAGTTACAAAACAAATTTCCCCTGTCGAGTGTGGTCAGAGTTGTGTGTGAAAGGATAAAAAAAGGAGAATGAGACATTGAAGATAAGATATATCTTTATTTTTCTACGTAATTTCTAAGTACATCTAGACATTTGTCATACCGCTTTATAAGCTTCAAAAATCCTTCCAGGAAAAAATCAGGTCGTTGCATACGGAAGAAGCGTTGAACGGCTTATGTGACGGGCAGCATTGCTGCCAAAGAGTCTTTCGCCGAGAGTCTCCTTGGTGCGAGAGCGGGACTGTAAGACGGATGGTGTAGGCGCTCCCAACCAAGAGTTGCAATATGGTTTTGCGTTGCCGTCACCGTGTGTCGTCTCGCCTTGTCATTCAAAAGCAGAACGCCAGATCTGAGAAGGCCAGGTCGCTGTTTCCGAATCACCTCTTTCAATTTCCACAGAGTGGCACAGTACGACGTAGCATTGATGGTTGCTTCCTCCAGAAAGTCCAGCAGCAAAGCTCCTTTGGCGTCCCAGAAATTTGTGAGGAGCACTTTAGCTGCAGACGAAGTGCTTTTGAACTCCTTTCGGACAGGTGATGAAGGATTTTCCCCTCCATGGATGCGGCCTTCGATTCGGGCGTGTAATGGTGGACCCACGTTTCATCCCCTGTCACAATCCGAAAACCGAACGTCATTGCCAGATTCATGGTAACGCACGAGCTGTTCCAACCTGAACACCATGCGTTGTTCCATGTGTGTCGGGGTCAGTTGGCGGGGCACCCTGACACCTTCTACATCTACATCTACATCTACATCTACATGACTACTCTGCAATTCACATTTAAGTGCTTGGCAGAGGGTTCATCGAACCACAATCATACTATCACTCTACCATTCCACCCCCGAACAGCGCGCGGGAAAAACGAACACCTAAACCTTTCTGTTCGAGCTCTGATTTCTCTTATTTTATTTTGATGATCATTCCTACCTATGTAGGTTAGGCTGAAAAAAATATTTTCGCATTCGGAAGAGAAACTTGGTGACTGAAATTTCGTAAATAGATCTCCCCGCGACGAAAAACGTCTTTGCTGTAATGACTTCCATCCCAACTCGCGTATCATATCTGCCACACTCTCTCCCCTATTACGTGACAATACAAAACGAGCTGCCCTTTTTTGCACGCTTTCAATGTCCTCCGTCAGTCCCACCGGGTAAGGATCTCACACCGCGCAGCAATATTCTAACAGAGGACGAACGAGTGTAGTGTAAGCTGTCTCTTTAGTGGACTTGTTGCATCTTCTAAGTGTCCTGCCAATGAAACGCAACCTTTGGCTCGCCTTCCCCACAATATTATGTATGTGGTCTTTCCAACTGAAGTTGTTCGTGATTATGACACCCAGGTACTCAGCTGAATTGACAGCCTTGAGAATTGTACTATTTATCGAGTAATCGAATTCCAACGGATTTCTTTTGGAACTCATGTGGATCACCTCACACTTTTCGTTATTTAGCGTCAACTGCCACCTGCCACACTATACAGCAATCTTTTCTATATCGCTTTGCAACTGATACTGGTCTTCGGATGACCTTACTAGACGGTAAATTACAGCATCATCTGCAAACAACCTAAGAGAACTGCTCAGATTGTCACCCAGGTCATTTATATGGATCAGGAACAGCAGAGGTCCCAGAACCCTTCCCAGGTGAACACCTGATATCACTTCAGTTTTACTCGATGATTTGCCGTCTATTACTACGAACTGCGACCTTCCTGACAGGAAATCACGAATCCAGTCGCACAACTGGGACGGTACCCCATAGGCCCGCAGCTTGATTAGAAGTCGCTTGTGAGGAACGGTGTCAAAAGCTTTCCGGAAATCCAGAATTATGGAATCAACCTTGAGATCCCCTGTCGATAGCGGCCATTACTTCGTGCGAATAAAGAGCTAGCTGCGTTGCACAACAACGATGTTTTCTGAAACCATGCTGATTACGTATCAATAGATCGTTCCATTCGAGGTGATTCATAATGTGTGAATACAGTATACGCTCCAAAACCGTACTGCAAACCGACGTCAAAGATATAGGTCTATAGTTCGATGGATTACTCCTACTACCCTTCTTAAACACTGGTGCGACCTGCGCAATTTTCCAATCTGTAGGTACAGATCTATCGGTGGGCGAGCGCTAGTATATAATTGCTAAGTAGGGAGTTATTGTATCAATGTAATATGAAAGGAACTTAATCGGTATACAATCTGGACCTGAAGACTTGCCCGTATCAAGCTATATGAGTTGCTTCGCAACTCCTAAGGTATCTACTTCTAAGAAACTCATGCTAGCAGCTGTTCGTGTTTCAAATTCTGGAATATTCCATTCGTCTTCCCCGGTGAAGGAATTTCGAAAAACTGCGTTCAATAACTCCGCTTTAGCGGCACAGTCGTCGGTAACAGTACCATCGGCACTGCACAGCGAAGGTATTGACTGCGTCTTGCCACTTGTGTACTTCACATACGACCAGAATTTCTTCGGATTTTCTACCAAATTTCGAGACAACGTTTCGTTGTGGAACCTATTAAAGGTTTTGAACAAGTATTTTTGCCAACATATCGAGTGAAGGTTGAAGTCCCCACCAACTATAACCGTATGAGTGGGGTATTTATTTGTTACGAGACTCAAATTTTCTCTGAACTGTTCAGCAACTATATCATCGGAGTCTGTGGGTCGGTAGAAGGAGCCAATTATTAACTTAGTTCGGCTGTTAAGTATAACCTCCACCCATAGCAATTGGCACGGAGTATCTACTTCGACTTCACTACAAGATAAACCACTACTGACAGACACAAACACTCCACCACAAATTCTGCCTAATCTATCTTTCCTGAACACCGTCTGAGACTTCGTAAAAATTTCTGCAGAACTTATTTCAGACTTTAGACAGCTTTCTGTACCTATAACGATTTCAGCTTCTGTGCATTCTATTAGCGCTTGTAGCTAAGGGACTTTCCCAGCACAACTACAACAATTTGCAACTACAATTCCGACTGTTCCATGATCTAAGCACGTCCTGTATTTGCCATGCACCCTTTGAGATTGCAGCCCACCCGTACTTCCCCGAGGCCTTCTAACCTAAAAAACCGCCCAGTCCACGCCACACAGCCTCCGCTACCCGTGTAGCCGCCAGCTGAGTGTAGTGAACTCCTGACCTATTCAGCGGAACCCGAAACCCCACCACCGTATGGCGCAAGTCAAGGAATCTGCAACCAACACGGCCGCCAAACCGTCTAGGCCTCTGATTCAGACCCTCCACCGGGCTCTGCACCAAAGGTCCGCAGTCGGTTCTGTCAACGTTGCTGCAGATGGTGAGCTGTACCTTCATCTCGTAAGCAAGACCGGCAGCCTTCACCAAATCATAAAGCCGCTGGAATCCAGTTAGAATTTCCTCACATCCAAATCGACACATGTCATTAGTGCCGACATGTGCCACCACCTGCAGCTGGCTGCACCCTGTGCTCTTCATGGAATCCGGAAGGACCCTTTGCACATCAGGAATGACTCCACCCGGAATGCACACGGAGTGCACACTGGATTTCTTCCCCTCCTTAGCTTCCATATCCCTAAGGGGCCCCATTACACGCCTAACATTGGAGCTCCCAACTACCAATAAGCCCACCCTCTGCGATTGCCCGGACCTTGAAGGCCGAGAATCATCCTCTGAAACAGGGCAGGTTCCTGCATGTGGCTCAGCCAGAGACAGTGCCTGAAACCTGTTTGACAGACGCACCGGGGAGGCTTTCTGATCAGCCTCCGGGGACGTCTTTCACTTCCTGCAACGCCTTGGAACGACCTCCAAATCAACCACAGGCGAGGGCTCAGGCCCACTGCGGGCAGCAGCCGGGGCAACCACAGCGGCAGACCGATCTGGGGACAGACGGGACGAGGTTGACATCCCCGTGATACCCAAGTCCGGATCCCCGCAGTGGTGCCCATTGGCAACAGCCTCAAGCTGCGCGACCGAAGTCAGCGCCGCTTGCAGCTGTGAGCGAAGGGATGCCAACTCCGCCCTCATCCGAACACAGCAATCACAGTCCCTGTTCATTCAAAATCGATGTTGAACAACAATTACTGAAACACGAGTCCGTGTCTAGATAATGCAAGGGAAACACGCAAAGAATGTATGAACTAACCTGTGCAAATGCCTAATGACTGCACTACAATCTGCCTGAATTTACGATTACAGTAACTAAAACTCGAAATTACACCTCTTATACGAAACTCACACGCAATTTAAATAAGAATCTACGAAGTGAACACTAAAGCGCGATGCTACAACTCTCAAATACTATAATACACCCGAAATTTAAGAATTAAACAATGCAAGTACCCAAAAACTCACAAAGAAATTAAGAATTAAACTGTGTAACAAATAAGTAAGGTAAGAGTGTACGACTTGCTGCTGGCAGCTGCTTATCCAACGGTGGCAGGGAGCACTTCCTATATCGAAGAATGTCGTGGATGATCTTGTGAGCCCGCTCATGTGCGATTCAAAGTTATGCCGCTACTCCATAGATAGGGATACGCCGGTTCGCTTTAATCATGTCATCCACCTTCCTGACATTTGTATCTGTAGTGGCCGTGCACGTCTGTACAGGTCTCGGTATGTCCTGCACTGAATTGCTGACGCCATCTCTGCACCATTTGCTTCGACGTCACACCTGACTCATACACCTCAACAAGGAGGTTATGAATTTCTGCGCCTGATACTCCACGTGCCCATTCATAGCTGATAACAGCTCTCACTTCCGCCTTTGACCACGACTCCAAAACGCACCTTCTCTCCACAGCTCCGGGAAAAGACTGAGCGGCTGGGCTCCGCTTTGCGCAGCCACTGCGACAGCGCCATCTGCTTGATCACGATCGACCTCTACCCAATGGTGTATCGGTGTCTTGCACGTGTGCATTCACCTGCCATGTCGTCTTTCGCCCTATCACACAACTCTGCCCACATTCGACAGATGAAAGTTATTTTCAATTCCCCCTCGCAGTAGTTCATTTTCCCTAAAACTGGCAGCAATTCTGTGATATTGCGAGGAACTGCCAAGTCTCATATGGCTAACAGATGCGACTGAAGAGGATGTACACCTTGATTGTTTATGACATGACCAGGATACAACAGCTTAGTTTTTAAAAGAAATCACACTTGTACAGTCTACACTTTATTCCTGCATCAGATAACACACGAAACAAAGCGTGCAATATGTTTTTGATGTACTAACCGCGACGACAATATCCTCCAAATAGTTTGAACAGTTTGGTACTTGCGCTGTCAGCTGTTCCAAATACAATTGGAAAATGGCGGGTGCGGAAGTATTGCCAAAAGGCAAACACAAATATTTAAACAAGCCCACATGAATATTTACTACACACACTTTTTGAGTTGCTTCATCGAGCGGCATTTGAAGATCCCCGTCTCGAAAATCAATTTTTTAAAAATAGCGTCCAGCGCCTAATTTGTCCATGAGATCCTCTGGGCATACCAATGGATAACTATCAATGACAGTTTGTGGGTTGACTGTAAACTTAAAGTCAACATAGAGGCGAGTGCTACCTGAAGGGTCGGGGAGCAAAACCAGTGGACTTGCCCACTTGCTCCCCTATCTTGCAGTTCTTTACGTTCAACAGCGACTTAGTCCCGTAACGCAATGGAAACAGTTGCGGTCCGGCAAAATTTGGTTCAGCATTGTCTTTCAGCGTAATATGTGCAACAAAATTGTTGGCCTTGCCTAAACCTTCAGAAAAGAGTTCTGGGAGTTCTTTTAGCAAACTAGTCACATTGTCTTTTGCATGGAATGCAGACACTGACAACACATTGTCCTGAATGTTAAAGCCAAACAAATCAAATGAATTCACACCAAATGTGTTTTCACACTCGCGTGATTGTAGCACTGTAAAAGTCACTGTTCGCTTATGCGAACGATATATGACAGGCAAAGTACATGATCTGAGACCAGAGATGTCTTATCCATTATAAGCCGACAGTGGCGTCCTAGTTGTAGACAGGCTTGGGGAACCTAACGGTTATGAATTGTGACGATTCAGTAATGCGACAGAGGCACCTGTGTCCAACTGAAATTTCCCACATTTCCTACAAAGATGTAAATGTGCAACATGTTTGTTGTCCTGCCATATCACTGAATAAACTGCTCACATGCCATTTTTGCTAATGCCTGTTGCTTTTTGGGAGGGGCAGTTGTGGCGCTTGTGCCATGAATAACACATAGGACAAGACGTAATTCTGTTCGCCTGTATAGCCACCTTTCTAGCGAACTGATTGCGCGGCGTGCAGCGCCGTTTACTTGGCGTGGCCACCGTAAGCCGCAATTCCGGAATGGGGCAATGACAAGCAAGGAACTCAACATGACAAATAGCTGGTTGCTCTAATTTAACGGCTGACAGGGCACCTGAATAGTAGTGATTGAGTATTTGCACTACCTGCTGAAATGATGGATTGGACTGTCGCAAAATATGTGTGAACACGGTCACATCACGCAACATAACATCTGAATACAAAGCACTGCAAGTACATTTGAATTAGCATTCCTTGTCATAACTTGAAAATCTGTAACCCATTCGCCATAAGTTTGTGCTGACCCATTTTAGCAATTAAAGAATTGATACGTAGCTGCTGCCACATTCACTTGTTGGTCGTAATAGTTGATCAGCGAAGAGATAACATTGTTATATCCAAGTTCACTCTGAGTGACGTTCGGAAAAAGTTTTTGAATTAATCCGAACACTGCGCTGCCTACTGTGGATAATAGATATGGATGTTTCACAGTACCTGGTACATTGTGAGCTAGGAGGTGGGCCTCAAACTGGGACAACCACTCGAGCCATTCCTCTTCTTGGTCACGAAACTGTCGAACAGGTGGTACAGCAGCTGTAGTAGGCGGTGCTTATTCCCTTGGGTTCCCGGCATTAGCCGGTAGCTGCTGCAGCGTGTTGTGTAACATGGCGGTCTGTTGCATTTGGAACTGAAACATCTGCATTAGCTGTGTGGCATCTAACGTTTGCGGTCTGTGGTGTCTGAGCAGGGGGCAGGAAAAGAGGTGGAGTGGGCATTTTGGAAGACACAAGTGTAATAGGCAAAACAAGTAAGCAACGATTTTTTCCGCAACTCCCACCTGAAAACACTGATTAGGAAAAACGACAAGAAATTGTTAAACCAAATGAGCCCCCTGCAAAGTAGAGACAAGAGAGAATTAAGGCGCCAGCAACATACAAGGAAACCAAGGCTATCTGGCACCGGTTTAGGCGGATACTCGTAGCCATAAGTGAGGTCCTGCACACACTTCTCGTATAGGGTGCCTTGAGAATGCTACGTTCTATACAACAATTCAAGCAATTCACATTATAAGTTTTTATCACAATAAAGAAGATAGACAACACTTAGATTTGAATTTACAATGGTGTCGCAGGCGATGGGCAACATGCAAACAGGTATTGCTCTTTGCTATCGGCAATGTCCATGTAATCAAACGGTGTGCATCACTGATAAATGGTATCGTAGCACTCTCTGCTAAGCACGGTCTAGTATTGTCCTAATAGTGTTCGACCAGACTAGCAGGAGCGGCGCTTATATTGTCTTCGGATAGAGGGCGCTTCTGTCGTGTTGCAGTCCTTTTCAGCGAACTATTGGCTGATTTCGTCTCACCGCCTTCTTTCCTCTTGCCATCTTCGTCTTCGTGCCGGTGCTTGTCGATATGCTGGAGCACAAAGTTCGTTCTCAACTTAGACAGATGGTTAGAGCGTTCAGATTTATCGTGAAACACTTATTGAGTAAGTTCTATTTTATAAATATCCTATGGCGTAACCCGACTAGTTTACGATATTTACGTTTATAGACAAAAATATATCGTCTTCACCTTCTTGTGTACGTGTTCTGCAAACTTGTATGACCAAGTCACCTACTGAATGAGATCGGAATGACTGAAATGACTCCATCTCTCGCCGGTTTCCACTGTTGCTAAAGTGATCACAAAAAAAAAAAAAAAATTGAAACCACTGGCGTAGGTAGGCTCTAGATTTCCTAACTCCTTTGTGCACAAGCCAGCAGTCTTTCGCCTCTAGAATAAGTGTATGCCTAACAGAGATAGATATTTTCAAATCAAGTAGATATTCTTGTCAAAACAAGGTGCCAGTCTGTCAAAGTGTATTGAGTACATTACTTAGTACTGATGCAAGGTCGTAACCCATTTGTGCTCATACAGACATTGTTACAAGTCTCGACGGGCAAACGACGATATTAATACTAAAATTGGGTACAGTTGTCTCCTTAAAACCCTGTGGTGGGAATCCAAGTGACGACACGAGTGATGGAATTGTAGATATTATTAGATACGGAAGCTTGGATAGGGCCTGGAAGCATGCTCGTTGGCCGAAGTTGTTTCCCGCAACAAGCAAGAAATCTTGGTTCGCGTCTCGGTCTGTCACAAATTTTCATGTGTAATTTTTCTCCACTTCCATGGTGAAGAAAATGCTCGTATGGAAGGAGGTAAGATGTTCCATAAACGCAGAAAGCGATTCTGCCTCGTGTGACAATACTGAACATGTCGTTCACATATCTCCAAAAACATTTAGGTTTCGAACCTGTCGACTGAATTGAACTGCTTTTTCCCTGAAGTCTTCCGTAAAAAGATTAGCTACTATGAGAGACAAACACTATCAGTTTGTTCAAAATATTGTTGATTAAATAAAAAGTAATTAGATGTAAGCACATGACTGAATAGATGTAAGATATCTTCTTCTAGCTTAGCTCCTATAAGTTGTCGTGATTCCTCCAGAGGTAGTCCGGCGAACAAAGAGACCATGTCGAAAATCACTAATACATCAGCTGATTCTAGACACCAATACATCAGTCTCTGAACTAAATTTCTCAGTTTCGAATGTGTTGCTCACATTTTCCTGTCACACGGCTCCGAAGACAAGCCAGATGTTTCGGTAATTACTATGTTGGGAGTCCCGTATTTGCTGACAATGGTGCAAATCGGAAACCCTTCCTTCTGTGTCTTAGGCAGCCCACAGAGCCGTTGTGGAACTGTCACTTGTAATCTTAAGCTCTCTTTACGATTTTCAGGAAACTGACTTGATTTGAGGAGGGCAGATGTCTTCCGTTGTATTGAATCCGTTTGACCCTTCTGGAGACGATGATGCACTGAGTCCTGCAGTAAATCCGCCATCTTACCAAAGTAAGATAATGCAGTCAGAAGAACTGTAGCGGTTCCCTGTCTTCTCGTAAGGAATGGAGCGATTTTCTTTCTACATTGTTGATGTTCTGTTGTGTGCGTGATCCTACTTATGGCCCTGCAAGTCTCTCACATTATTTATTTAGCAGTCTCACTGTGAAGTTCCCAGGCAGCTTTCTCAACGGCATTGATATAATTCATAGTGGACAAGTTCTTTGGAGCAGACGCAAAATTTAGTCCTTTTTTTCCAGCACCGATATTGCAACGTCACTCAGCTGTTTATCTGTGAAGATAAACAGAGTGCGTCTGTGTAGTTTATGTCCTTGCAATGAGTGACGTGTAGCGATCGAACTTGGAAGTTTGGCCTGCCACGGCCTCCTGCGTAAGCACATGACACTCCGAAAACGACCATAGCACTCTCCAATGTCTCCGGCAGGGGACAGTGGATGTCATCGTACTCTATGATCTGTCTACGATGAAGTCATAGTCCCACTCCTTGGCACCTGCCCCTATGCAGCGAGCCAGCACATATACTGGCGAGCCACTCCAGTAACGCGTTAGTAAGCACCTGAAGATAACGAACAGTTGTCGTATTGAAATACTGTGCAGCTTTCACAACATTATCACGCGTGACACCAGGAAACCATTGAAGCAGTTATTACGTCGGGAAAGTCTCAAGCCGGCGGAGGTGGCCGAGCGGTTCTAGACTCTACAGTCTGGAACCGCGCGACCACTACGGTCGCCGGTTCGAATCCTGCCTCGGGCATGGATGTGTGTGATGTCCTAAGGTTAGTTAGGTTTAAGTAGTTCTAAGTTCTAGGGGAACTGATGACCTCAGAAATGAAGTCCCATAGTGCTCAGAGCCATTCTTTTTTAAAGTCTCAAATAGCACAACTTCTTTCTTGTTTTGGTGTATGGACCCCTACTCAAAGTTTCTAAAAGTGTTTTTGAAACATCATGTATATATATGAACGAGAACAAAGGTATGTATAATGTTTTGTACTTGAAATTGATGACTCGATTGCAATATATCTGAACAGAAACAAAAAAAAATCAATACATATTTTAGATAATAGTCAATCTGACTTAAAATCTACAACTACGTGATTATTCTGCTATTCACAATTAAGTGCCTGGCAGAGGGTTCAATGAACCACCTTCAAGCTGTCTCTCTACCGTTCCACTCCCTAAAGGGGCGCTTAAATTTTTCTGTGCGAGCCCAGATTTTTCTTATTCTATTGTGATGATCATTTCTCCCTAAGTAGGTGGGTGCCAACAGAATATTTTCGCAGTCGGAGGAGAAAACTGGTGACTGACATTTGATGAGAAGATCCCATCGCAACGAAAAACGCCTTTATTTTAATGATTGGCGCTCCATTTCACCTATTCGCCTAAAGTTAAATAAAGATACCAGAGAATTAATTCTGGCACAACAATTGCTAAGTGAAAGAAATTATAAGAAATATGACAAAATAAAAATGATTTTTTGCCCGCAGTAGTATGTTTAGAATCCCGAAGTAACTGAGGATGAGATGCAAGCAGACGGGTTCAGGCAAATGCTGGGATGGTTTCTTCCAATGGGCACGGCCGACTTCCTTCCACATCCTTCACTAATTTTATGGGACCGATGACCTCGTTGTTTTCTCCCATCCCTTTTAATGGAGCAACCAACCAATTCGTATGTTGGTGTTTAGTGGCTGCAAGAGGTATCAGTGACAGGCCGAAGAAGAGAATGCTGTATTGAGATCTGCATACAGTGGAGTTAAAATAATTACAACAGTAATCCCCCTTTCAGCCATCCCAAATCAAGTTCTCATAGCTAATATATTTTTCCAGGCTTAGTCAAAGATGCTCGTAACATTAGAACAACCATGAAGATGTAAAGGAAGTTACTACAATGAACACTACATGGGAGCCGTCAATGACTATGAACTATGAACTATTTATGAAGTGCGTTACTTGTCGTTATATCGGCGACATTTCAAATGCGTATAAAACGGAAAACAAAATTAACGATTCCGCAATAAATTATGACAACGAAGTTAGAACCATCTCGCAGACTTATGAGTGTGGTCAAAGCAAGTCGTGAATTTGAAATCCATTCCATACCAACTGCTCTCAGAATTTGATGGGACACTGTAAGGAAAATTGCACATGTTTTCTCATCACGCTTAGTTCAGAAAGTAGATCAGTGCTAAAAATTTGTAGGCACAAAACAAGTGCCGGTAATCGAAAGCGTATGGCCAAGTCATCCTTGAGACTGACCATTTGGAAAGCGGCTGGCCTTCCTTCTGAAGGCCGACGCACGGCCCTTAGTCGCCGTAGTCGAGCAACAGCTAGGGCAACGGGTATGATACAGAGTACTCAAATCATTCCCCACTTCTGAATCTGTAAATGCGAATACGAAATAACGATGATCTTTCGTTTGTCGATTCCGATGCAATGTGAAGATAAGGTTCTTTTTCACGAATCTTATTTTACCAGTATTAGCATGTATTGACAGCTTTGTCCACCTTTAATTCTTTCATTAGTGTCAGGTTATGAATTATACCAGTTGCATTTAGGCTGCTGATGTAGCGGTCGAAAAGGAACGGACTGTACACTACTGCCGTTGTACATAATGGCCTTTTGTGCTACACCAGTCTCGACTGGCCATGGAAACGAGTGATTAAGCATGAAATCTTTCCTTGAGAGGCACATTACTATTCTTTGTGGCAGCTACAGCTGCGTAGTACAGCTGAGATTAAGGAGAAGCTTTGTGAAACGGCATGCGAAGATAGATACTTGTGGAGTCGAAACCGGATGTGCGACGAAGCGTCTCCAACGTCACCTGCTGTGCCGTGTGCTGCACAACAAGTGAATGTAGCCTCCTAAGGCAGGCGACAGCTACCCGAAACTTGTTACGGCTTGGATAGAGTAAGGAAAGTCATGTACTTAAGTTCGTGTCATGTTCTGTCAAGCGTAACCATGTCACAAGTGTATGACAGTCGTATTGTACATGAAGTGTTACCGAGGGAAAGAAACTACCTAAGACGTGATTTTAAGACAGTAAATATTCAGTTTTTATACAAGGAATTTATTTGGAAAGAACAGACATTTTAAAGCATTTAACTCAGTCACCAGCAACAGAGGTAATTCCAAAAACAACAGCTGTCACCATAGTCCCCGTTCTCGCATGCAAGTTGTAAGACCAGCTGCACTTCACTAGTGATCTACCTTATAACCGCCGAACGAGGTAGCACCGTTCCTACAACATCGTCTCTTTCACGACAGAGCTCTTATAAACTGTATAACGAACTTCCCCATAGTGTCTGCATGAACATTACTTATCAGTCTTAAGCTGACGTAAGTCCCCATTCGGCTGGCGGACGTTGTGAAACTTTCTCAAGTGAGCGAGATTCTTCCAGTCTTCGTCTGCCAACCCTTGGGTTCTCTTAAATTCTCTTGTTAATTAATCGTTCCTCATCGGTTGTGATCCTCTGAGGATAGCTGATAACATTTCTTTGTAAACGAAAGAGACTGCTGCTGACGTAGCGCTTTCTGAAGTGAGAGACGTGTCCTCTATTTTACTCATTTATTAATTCATTGTCGTATCATCTGCGAGGTCTTTCATGATGTTTTCAGAGACAGATTCAATTCTTCTTTCAATAGATTCGCACAAAATGTACTGTTAGTTATGTGCACCTCTGCGACTGTGTATATCTCTGCAACTATGTATATATTCAGTATGTTTTTTGGTGAGCGAGGTGGTGCAGTTGTTAGCACCCTGAACTCGCATTCTAGAGGACGACGGTTCAAACCCGCATCCAGCCATCCTGATTTAGGTTCTCCGTGATCGCTTCAGACAAATGCTGGGATGGCTCCTTCGAATGGGCACGGCCGACTTCCTTCCACATCCTTCACTAATCTTATGGGACCGATGACCTCGCTGTTTGCTCCCATCCCTTTTAATGAAGCAACCAACCAATTCGTATTTTGATGTTTAGCAGACTTCTCCGATACTGGAGACTTTATGTACCATGATTATGTAGGTTACCTTATACGAAGAGTCACATTATATGCATCAATGACCTTATATTCTTATTGTGCCATACTCTATGTAATTGACATATCTGCAGTATGATGTTCAATTTGTGTTAAGTCGAATTGATCTCTTTTGTATTTTATACTGAAGTATCTTAGAAAAAAGATTAACGAAAGGCAAACCTACGATTCTAACGTTTGTAGACTTAGCTTTTGACAATGTTGACTGGAATACTCTCCTCCAAATTCTGAAGGTGGCAGGGGTGAATTACAAGGATCGAAAGGCTGTTTACAATTTGTACAGACACCAGATGGCAGTTGTAAGAGTCGAGGGACATGAAAAGGAAGCAGTGGTTCGGAAAGGAGTGAGACAGGGTTGTAGCCTCTCTCCGATGTTATCCAATCTGTATATTGAGCAAGCAGTGAAGGAAACAAAAGAAAAATTCGGAGTAGGTGTTAAAATCCATAGGGAAGAAATAAAAACTTTGAGGTTCGCCGATGACATTGTAATTCTGTGAGAGACAGCAACGGACTTGGAAGAGCTGTTGAACGGAATGGATGGAAGATGAACATCAACAAAAGCAAAAGGAGGATAATGGAATGTAGTCTAATTAAGTCGGGTGATGCTGAGGGAATTAGATTAGGAAATGAGACACTTAAAGTAGTAAAGGAGTTTCGCTATTTGGGAAGCAAAATAACTGATGATGGTCGAAGTAGAGGGTATATAAAATGTAGACTGGCAATGGCAAGGAAAGCGTTTCTGCAGAAGAGAAATTTGTTAACATCGAGTATAGATTTAAGTGTCAGGAAGTCGTTTCTGAAAGTATTTGTATGGAGTGTAGCCATGTATGGAAGTGAAACGTGAACGATAAATAGTTTACACAGGAGGAAAATACAAGCTTTCGAAATGTGGTGCTACAGAAGAATGCTGAAGATTAGATGGGTAGATCACATAAGTAATGAGGAAGTATTGAATAGAATTGGGGAGAATAGGAGTTCGTGGCACAACTTGACTAGAAGAAGGCATCGGTTGGTAGGACATGTTCTGAGGCATCAAGGGATCACCAATTTAGTAGTGGAGGGCAGCGTGGAGGGTAAAAGTCGCAGAGGGAGACCAAGAGATGAATACACTAGGCAGATTCAGAAGCATTTAGGTTGCAGTAGGTACTGGGAGATGAAGAAGCTTGCACAGGATTGAGTAGCATGGAGAGCTGCATCAAACCAGTTTCAAGACTGAAGACCACACAACAACGACAACTGAAGTTTCATTACTTTTATTTGTTGACATATGCGTTGTACATAACGTGTTCTGTTTTTATTGCTTGCACTGTACCAGGTCTGTCTTTGTTTATAGCGTTCATACAGAAATATGGTATTACTGCTATCAGCAGCCGTTGGCGTTTGTGAGAAAACTTGGTGGTTTTACCCTGTTGTTCGCGAGAGTTTCTTGATTGTACCCCCCGCTTACGGCATTACTTCTGGCGGCGGCCACTCTCCGACGTGTATCTTTACTGAGGTGCCTCATGGCAGTTCGTCGGCAGTCTGTTGACCAGTCTCGCTATTCATCCACAACATGAGCAGTCTGGGCACTTACATGATAAGCTACATTTGAAATTCACAAATTGGATTTCTATGGCGTTTACGTCTTCGTTTTACTTTCTTAACCCTGTCTACATGTCCGGCCGTTCGAAGTTGTTTCCTAGGTTACATTTGTCATACAATGAGGGAGTATTTGGTGATCCATTCATGTTTTCTTCGGTTAGGCACTGTTTACCAAGTGTGATACTGGTTGATCTAGGGATCTTTCCATGGCTTACCAGTGAGGGATCTTGCATGTTAGTTGGTAAATCTGCGGGGGCCGGCCGCGGTGGTCGTGTGGTTCTGGTGCTGCAGTCCGGAACCGCGGGATTGCTACGGTCGCAGGTTCGAATCCTGCCTCGGGCATGGGTGTGTGTGATGTCCATAGGTTAGTTAGGTTTTAGTAGTTCTAAGTTCTAGGGGACTTATGACCTAAGATGTTGAGTCCCATAGTACTCAGAGCTATTTGAACCATTTGAAATTTGCGGGATCTTTTACATGACTGGTACGATTTTCTCTGTAGGCAGTCAAGTCAGGACCTGATGTTCAATTTTGCGTTGGACTTTTCAATTTTAATTTATTTCCTATAGTATCTCTCTTAATTTCAATTGTTTTTGTAACGCCTTCTGATGGGTCAAGTATATGATTTGATCGAAGTAAAGAATCTGTGAATTACGACCGGTGCGATCTGTTAATCATGAGCAATTTTATGAACAGTCGTGGATGACCCACAAAGAGTATTTTCTCGAAAGGGTTACATCACCTCGCACCCATCGGATAAACATCGTAGAGGCATCAGAGCTTCACTACACTAGCCATCGTGTGAGGTGCAGATATATGCTATCAGTTCGTTAATGCCACGTGCCCAACCACCACGTCGAACTGCTTCCATCTAGCATGAATAAAATCAGCACTTTCTATAAGCATTCGTATGGCCTATTGATGTACTGCGTGTGTGTTAACAAAATATCAGTGCCATGTTTTATTACTCCTTAGTAGTTGTGACGCAATGTAACTTTCCACAAATCATCATGAGTTGGGAGTCTGCCCTGGTAAATATCTAGAAGAAACTTCTAACTTAGTGACTTGAGGTGATCGTAAGCAGCGTCATTTACTTCGTATACAGTTTGCGTCACAGCGATTTCATTACGACTCCGTTGACTTATAATTGCTTGTGAACACAGTTATAAACTTAACTTAGAATACAGGGAGAAGTAGACAAAGCTGAGTGGTACATCGTGACGTTAGCAACTACAGGGCACATATGACACAGAGCATGCATTCCACTCGCTTATTCACCAATATTACCGGATTGCGGTAGGCTGTCAAGTGATATGAGTGTGTTTTGTAGTTATAAGCACCAAGCAGATGTATGAGACAGGCGAAATACACTTAGACATCAAGGAGTATGTAACAATTCAAATACTAAACATGGTGTACTCTGACAGGTGTGAATATTGTGGAACTATTTGTTTAATAAATCATGGCTCCAACATACTAACGTATATTATTTACATAAGAGTGGGAAGACTCTTAGAAGCTGAAATCGGGGAAGATCATTATTGTTTCCAGAAGAAATGAAAAGGCAGTACTTACCGAAGGACTTATCTTACATGGTACACTGAAAAAAAGGGAACCTATAGTTACTGATTTACGGAAAGCGTTTCACAATCTCGATCTGGATACACTCCGAGGTACTGAAGGTGACAGGGATGAAATACAGGGAGCGAAACATTGTCTACAGTTAGCATAGAAACCGGAACTAGATATAAGAGTCGAAGGACGCAGAACCGGCCTCCGTAATCGAGGTCGCTAAAGCATACCTGCACGGTGGGTCTCGACTCGCCGGTTCGAATCGCGTTAATTACGGAAATTTTCACTGTCAATATTTGGCTAGCGATTGGAGATGAGGAGGTGGGGCATAGTTCATTATCACCAAACGTTACACCGATGTCCTAGTTCTAAACCACTCTTCAGCGTCTCATGAAATGAGGTCAAGTGATAATTTTTGATCCATCCATCGGATGGGGACGTTAAGCTTGGCGGCCCACTTGGTACAGAAGTTCTATCGCAATTGCAAATATTTTTGACATTAACTGAATTAAGCATGGATTATATCTATCGGTCACAAATGGGAACATGTGCCAGGCCTCAGTTTCCCATCTATCGCAAACGGTTTCCTTAACCATTTCTCTTTCTATGCACTTTTCCACCACCGATCCAACCTCCAAATACCACAGAGTCTTGGTGCTATTCGAAACGAGACAGCTGTGTTCCGTCAGCGGATTCACTCCCTCGCCGCTCTTATCATCATACAACGCAAACACGATACAAGCTTCCATTACTAACCTCCAAAAGTACACATACAACACATCTACATATCTGAAGTAAAGGATCCAATGTGTGCCGATGATCACCCTTTCAGACTAAGTGGCAGAAACTACCCCGTGGGATTTTCTAGCCAACAATGCTATACTGTATTTAATTTTTTAAAGCTGTGCAGAAACATTGAATTTAAGTTGAAATGTTAAGATGTATTTTTTAAGTCATACAGGGTGCTTCAGCCGTCCATACTGAAGTCATTTTATGCAGCACGCGATGGTATATCTGAGTTTATAAACCACGGGTGAGATTTTCGCATTGTATCAATTGCTTCACGCAAACAATTAGGCCTACAGGAGAAATGAATGGGAACTGTATCTAAAAAACTGAATACAGTTAAATTTTCTAACGAGTTACGTTTTCGCTGCGGGCCACGGTTTCCGCGATGCTGAAGAATAACGTACTAATGTAACCTTCCAACGCATCTCCACGCTCACAGTCATCTTTCATCAGATAGGATTTCTAGTATGTTGTTCGTAGCACGCCCTCCTACCAGTGTACCAAAATTTCGTACAACTCGAACTATTCCCGATATTCCACCGGTCTTGGTCTCCATTGATAGGGCTGTTACGCCACCAGCACATTCAGCTAGTTTGTTAGCATTATTAATTTAAACGTGTCTTTGAGAGTAATGAATTCAAAACGACTTCTGTGAACGTTACACTAAAACAAATTCGACACAAGATTAACCCTTAAAAGTGCAATATGTTTGTAGTCAGAATGCCTGACAAATACAACTGTATAATTGTTTATTATAAGTTGATAACATTCACAAAATTGTTAGATAAAATATTCACAACTGTCAATTTTACAATTTCAAGTCCTCTATTAAGCCGGTGGTGTAACAAAACCAGTCAATAAAGAGAAAAATAGTCGAATATGGGAAATAATTCTTGTAATCGCAAGTGTTTGCAGTGCCGTTAGCAGCAAGAGCACACCCGTTGTTAAGGGTAGCGTCTTTGACTAGTAATCGAAACGTCCTCGGTCCCCCAGTTCGAAACCTGTCGCATCTTACATTCTGATTTATAATCAGCATCGGGGGCCGAAGATTTCCGGAATAAGAAGACAACCTCACTCTGCAAACGACGTTGTCAAAGAGGACGGAAGAGCGCGCATGTGTTCAGGGCACTCTCTTGACTGGGAAAATGCCCTGAGGGCGGAAGAAACAGCAATGATCAGCGGCATTAGGATGCAGAAGGCCATGTACACCACAGCATTAAAGACACATAACGTGTATCTACTGGTCATTTGGAGTGAAAAAGTGTCATGATGATCTCTCTATTGGTAAAAGATTCCAGAACAGTCTCCCATTCGGACCTCCGGGAGGGGACTGGCAAGGGGGAGGTGACCATGAGAAAAAGCGTGAATAACCAACGAAAGGACAACGTTATACGAATCGCCGCATGGAATGTCAAAAGTCAGAACGTTATAGGCAACCTAGAAACTCTGAAAAGGAAAATTCAAAGAGTCAGCATAGATATAGTAGCGGACAGTGAAGTGAAATGGGAAGAAAACAAGGTTTACTTATTAGATGAGTATAGAATAAAATTAACAGCAACAGAATATGATACAACGGTAGTAAGATTCCTTATGGAGAGGAAGGGAGGGTAGAGAGTGAATTACTGTGAGCAGTTCAGTGACAGGGTTGTTCGTATCAGAATCGGCAGCAAATCCACACCGACGCCGATAGTTCAGGTATACATACTGACATCGCAAGGTGAAGTTGAAGAGATAGAGAAATTAGATGAGGATATTGAAAGGGGAATACAATACGTAATGGGAGGTGAAAATCTCATAATCATGAGGGATTAGAATGCAGTTGTAGGAGAAAGAGAGGAAGAAATGTTTACAGGAGAATGTGGGCTTGAGACAAGGAAAGAGAGAAGAGAAAGAATCACAAGAGGAGGCGGTTTCTTGGTTAAGGGCGGGTGATACGGGAAGATTTCAGTTAGATAACGTCATGGTCAGACAGAGATAATGAAATCAGATACTGGATTGTAAGACGTAGCCAGTAGCGTATATAGACCCAGACCACAATGTTACAGTGACTAAGAGTAGGCAGAAGTTTAAGAGATTAGTCAGGAAGAATCAATACGCAAAAAAGTGTGATACGGAAGTGCTAAGGAATGACGGGACATGCTTGAAGTTCTCTGAGGCTACAGTTACAGCACAAAGGAATATCTCAGTAGGCGATACGGTTGAAGAGGAATAGAGATCGCTAAAAAGGGCCATCACATATGTTGGAATGAGAAATAGAGGTACAGAGATGGTAACTGCGAAGAAACCATGGTTAACAGAAGAAATACTTCAGTCGATCGATGCAACAAGGAAGTGTAAAAATGTTTAGGGAAATTCAGGAACACAGAAATACAAGTCGCTGAGGAATGAAACAGATAGGAAGTACAGGGATCCTAAGACGAAATGGCGTGATGAAAAATGCAAAGAAATCGAAATGACTATTGGAAAGACTAACTCAGCATATAGGAAAGTTAAAACAATCTTCGTTGAAATTAAAACTGCAACAGGAATTCCACTGTTAATTGCACAGTAGAGAGCGAATATGTGGAAAGGGTACATTGAAGGGCCGTATGAGGGGAAGATTTGTTGGATGTGATAGAAAAAGAAATTGGAGTGGATCTAGAAGAGATAGGGGATCCGATAATAGAATCATATTTTAAGCGAGCTTTGGAGGAGTTAAGGTCAAGTAAGGCAGAAGGGATCGACAACATTCCACCAGAATTTGTAAAATCATGGAGGGAAGTGGCAACAAAACGACTATTGACGTTGGAGTGTAGAATGTATGAGTCTGGCGACTTACCACATGATTTTCGGAAAAATATCATCCACCCAATTCTGAAGACTGGAAGAGCTGTCAAGTGTGAGAATTACCACACAGTCAGTTTAACAGCTCATGCATCCAAGTTGCTGACAGGAATAATATACAGAAAAATGCAAAATAAAATTGATCGAAATTCTGAGAGAAATAACGGTAAGTCTTAGGGAGACAGGGGTAATATACAATATGTACAAGAGCCAACAGAGAATAATAAGAATGACCGACCAAGAATGAAGTTCTCGGATTAAAAAGGGGTGTAAGATTGGGGTGTCTTGCACCCCTTCTGTTCAATCTGTACATCGGAGAAGCTATGATGGAAATAATAAAAGTGTCCAGGAGTGGAATTAAAATTCAAGGTGAAAGAATATCAATGATACGATTCGCTAATGATATTGCTATCCTGACTGAAATTGAAGAGCAATTATATGATCTGCTGGGTGGAAAGAACATTCTACTGAGTACAGGATATAGACTGAGACTAAATCAAAGAAAGACGAAAGAAACGAGAAACAGCAGAAATGATACAGAAAAAAAACTTTACATCTGGACTCATGATCACGAAGTGGATGAAGTTGAGGCATTCTGCCAAGTAGGCAGCAAAATAACCAGTGACGGACGAAGCATGGAGGACATCAAAACCACACGAGCACTGGCAAAACTTGCATTCCTGCCGAAGAGTAGTCTCCTGGCATCAAACATGGACCTTAATTTGAAGAAGAGATTTCTGTGATAATACGTTTGGAGCATATCATAGTATGGCAGTGAAACACCGATTGTGGGACAATCGGAACAGAAGAGAATCGAACCATTTGGGATGTGGTGCTACAGACGAATGTTCAAAATTAGGTGGACTGATACAGAAAGGAATGAGGAGGTTCTGTGCTAAATCGAAGAGGAAAGGAGTATGTGGAAAACACTGACAAGGAGAAGGAACAGGATGACAGGACATCTGTTAAGACATCAGGGAATGACTTCCATGGTACTAGAAGGAGCTGTAGAGGGCAGAACTGTAGAGGCAGAGATTGGGATAAGTCCAGCAAATGACTGAGGACGTAGGTTGCAAGTGCTACTCTGACATGAAGAGGTTGGCACAGGAGAGGAATTCGTAGCGGGCCGCATCAAACCAGTCAGAAGACCGTACCATGAACAACATCCTAGAAATCCTAACCGGTGTGGTCTGAGTGTGTACGCGGAGCACTTTTCAAGGTCACTATTCTACGTTCTACTTGAAAAACTTGAAAACTACGGTCTGGAGCGGAAACGTTTCCAATTTAAAATTTTTAACTACATTAAATATCCTAGAGTAAGTTCCTGTTAATTTATTCTGTAGGTTTCATAGCTTAAGCCTAGCGAGTGACTGAATTTAGAAATCTCGCGCACGGTTCATGAAGCCGAGATATAACTTTGTGTGCTGCATAAAACGGCAGTGGTGGGGGCAGCTGAATCACGCTGTATGTCTAGGATGTATACTTACATATGATCTGTAACGTGTACAATAAGCAAGATGGAGGTGGAAGTTTTTGAAATGTGATGGTTCAGAAACATGGTGAAGGGTAGATGGGTAAGTCACGTAACTAATGAAAAGATATTTCATGGAAATGAAAGAAAAAATGTTTATATTGAAAAAGTTCATGTACATTCACGCTGAAACAGATGAACAGACTTTCCGGGTTAGTCTAACGAGTGGAGCTGCAACTAAGAGGTCTTCAGATTGAGGTCAGCTACAGCAACAAGAAGGAAGTGTAATGTTGCCATGGGAGGTCTCTCGTATTCCTCAGTTGCTGTTGATATTTGTGGACGCTGAGTGGTGTAACGCAGCCTGCAACGGTGTGCCTTTATCTACGGTCCCTGTCTTGTCTGCGCAGGTTGATGAGCCGCGTGTACAACGCGCCGTGGTTGCAGCAGCAGTACGCTTCAATGCAGCGCGCCGCGGACAAGCTGGTGGGTGGGCTACGCCAACTGTGGGCGGAAGGGGTGGCTAGCCACAAGGAGAGCATGCGCCGGCTGGCCGTCTGCACGCTGGACATGACCGCCGGCTCCGTCTTCGGCCTCCAAATCGCCGGCACGGAGGAGGGTGACAAGTTTTTCCGAGACTACACGAAGGTCATACACTCGCTGCACTCCAGAGTGAGTTCAAACACGGTGTCAACAATCTGATACCGAAAACCAGTGACATATCTTTGTTTCCTGCTATTACTCTTACCACAAGAGGATAATATCTAATAAAAGTAAACGCTCTGAAAACAACTGTCCATTTAAAGAAAATTAGGTAATGCGATAGTAACATGTCTTCGAAGGTGGTTTGTTTAGCAGTTGCATGTGTAAAGACGTGTAAACATACCATGCCAACACTGCTACTGATATTAAATTACATATGCCGAACACCGACCATTTATTAAGATCGGTATGCATGCGACCTAATATATCCCACAACGCCGCATGGAAAAAAAAAGGAGGCGGGAGGGGCGAGTTCCTGGGCACGTTCCACGGGTTGTAGCCCTTGGGCAAGCGTGCACATCCTTACCCAACAGAAGGGTAGGTGTCTTGCTAACTACCCTACAGTATAAGATCGAAGTTTGAATATTACATACTTCCATACCTCCTCCAGCTTACGTTAATGGAGCAAATCGGTTGGTCCATTTTGCATTACATGGGGTCTACGGTGCGCCTTAGGGGAATTTTAGGCACCATTTAGTTCACGGGTGGTTCCTTAAAAAACCCGAAAATATTTGTTTTGAGTACTAAGATCGAGCCAAGGATTCCAAGAGGGCTTTGAGCAGCAAATGGCTGAAGTTTCTAAGATATATTCCTAAGATTCCTATATCAGATAACGCTGGTAATTTTCTTGATATCTTTATCCGTTCAGAGGTATAGATTTTCAAAGTTATCCTGCTTCTACACGTAAAATACGCATTTCACAGCCGATGTGAGGTGAAATACAGTTTATGAAGTGACGTATCACACAGAAATATGCTCTAAAGTGCCTCCATTATCGTCTGAAGAGTTTTGGGAAACTCATTTTGTTATAGCATTGAAGCAAAATTTTTGTGCTTGTGAAATTTAAAATTAGGTTGTTATGCGTTATTTCAGTTTCAGATTAGTAAACTATCAAAATTTTAGTGACCCATTAACTTATTTTCATTTGAGTGACATGACTGCCACAGGAGGCCGAAGAAAGGAACGAGTGGGTTGGAGCACAAAAAGGGAATTATGCATCTGTTTATTAAAAGACTGACTTAATAATGTGGTACCAGATGGCGCATTCTACCTTCCTCACAACCTTTAAAAATTTTCCCAATTATTTTGGCACTCTCTGATGCTCAGAGAGAAGGAGACAGTGCCAATGAATAACAGACAGAAAGGTATTTATCACTTTAAGGTAGTAGACAGTGGCTGTGGTGTTGAAAGAGCGAAGTAGACAGTGCAGTGTGAGAGAAGTAGAGGCACACAGTGGCAGTTGGACATAGCTGATAGTGACTGAAGAGTTCTAGGAAAACAGCGACAATGTCAGTGAGACAGGAATAAAGAGTGGAAGAAAGTGGTATTGAGTGATATTCAGAGATAATAAGAGAGAGACAGCGAGGGAGACAGAAATATTGACAGTGAGAAAAGACAGCAGCAGTGGGGTTGGTAGCAGTAAGGGAGAGCAAAATGGAGGCAGTGAGAGTGAAAGGAGACAGTATTACTAGCGCAGAGTGAAGGAGACTGTGGCTGTGAGACTGGGGCAGTGATAGAGGGACACAAAGAGATGACGACAATGAATTGGTTTGAATTAGTGAGTGATATTCGACAAGTGAGAGTGGATGGGTGCACGTAACACATTTAGATGAGCCTGTGGGTGTGAGAGGTGTGTGGCTGGTTAAAAGGACCGTGAATACCTTCGCATTGCAAAATTTTTGGGAAAATTTTTAACCGTGAATGAAGCAGCTCGTAACCTACTTTTCTGTCAGAGTCTTTTAATAAACAGGAATATAATCGCCTTCTTTGTGCTCTGATTGGAGCAATTTTCCGCTCGTTTCGTAATGACACATAACAAGCGTTCTCCATCTCTAAGTGCATCCTGGAAATGTTGCAATGAAAAACCAGAATCATTTGGGCTCTAGAAATTGTAGTAATCGGAGAACAGAATCATAGTCTCTATTGTGACCAGAAGTATACCTAAATGATTTCTGTCACAAGTTCTTAGTTTGTCCAAGAGGAAATGCAAATGAGACGATTCTTCAGCAACCCATCATGGACGTCTGGGAAAAAAAAGGCACCTGATTCACTTTCGCAAGGAGCTAAGCAAATATCATCGTCCAGCCACACGTAAGGGTTTTCCTCAGTCTCATGGATCGACAAATTTGAGTGATGTTACTGCTGCGTTGGGAACAACGAGGTCGTCTTCTTTTGCTATTGTTGTCCGTTTTGAAATTCCACTTCGTCCCGAATGACTTGATGGCCGACGGGTTCCGCGTCCTAATATTTCTTCTTTCTTCCTTATGAAATCATTATCAACAATCTAGCAATTTGTGCAGTGTTATGATAATAGACTCTCCAATATTGCCAAGGATGCATTGAAACAGGGTTAAGACACTCTGAACATATATTGTGAGTCACGACGAGATATTAAAAATTTTACTACCGAATCGTCACCGTTTTGCAGATACAACGTAAAATCTTGAGTACATGTAGCTTACAAACATTTCACAAACCATTCGTTCCAAGACATATATTTATAAATGATTTTCTTCTTTTTCACATAGAGACAACCTATTGTCAAAAAATATAGATCAATTTTAGAAGCACACCGCTTTATTCGGAGTTACAAATCTGGGAGAATGTGAGGTGATTTACTCTCGGAAACCACTGAAGATAACTCAAATGAAGTTCATGAATGTCCGTAAGTCGTTTACCTGGTTATCACACTTAGATCCACATACCTAGCTTCTTTATATTTTTGTAAACTTTTTTTGTTTCATTACACTGTTACAACAGATTGTAAAGATCCTTCATCTGTCTAATTTGCCGCGTGGAGTGGCCGCGTGTCATAGATTGCACGACCCCTCCAACCGGAGGTTCGAGTCCTCCCTCGGACATGAGTGTGTGTGCTGTTCTTAGGATAAGTTAGTTTAAGTAGTGTGTAAGTCCAGGGACCGATGACCTCAGCAGTTTGGTCCCTTAGGAATTTACACATCCTCTGTTTAATAATCAGTGCTCTTATTTATCTTATAACGAAGTGTAAAGTTCATAAGCATTTACACGTTTGGACAGTATGAGTAAGAACATTTTCCTCGATGAAATGAGTTTGTTCAACTAATCTCTTATGAAATAACTGAAACATGGAGGAACAAATTACCGTTTTTAGAAACACTTTAAAGATTCGTCTTTGGACTAGATTGTGCGTTTAATTTTGCAGGTGTTGCAGCCGGCGCTGCTGTTCAACCCACTATTCAAGCTGTCCAAACTGGGCAGAGAGCAGGCCAAGGTGCTCAAGACTGTGCATCTCTTCATAGACGACGCTATTAAATCCGCTGCTGAAAAAATGCTGCAACGACGAATATGCCAAAAGGAAGCTGACAGTGTGTCTGGCATCAAGGATAAGGATAGGTTTGTACTCCACATAAACAATTATCGTGTCACCTTGATTGTGGTATATGTAAAGTACCAAAACACATCGTTAGGCTTCACATCAATCTTAAATATAATTGCATAGTCATTCGTCGATTAGGATGCTATTTACCAAATTCTGTATCGTATTAAAAGCAAATAATTTGTCAGAAACAACAGCGTATATGCTACTAATGAAAATAGCATTGAGGGAGTATAGTGAAATAAACAGTGGAAAAATGGGCAGGTACTTGGAGTTGAAGCAGTTTCAATATACAGGGTGAGTCAGGAGTAAAGGTACATGCTTTGAATGGTGATAGTATTAATGATTGTGAACAAAAATCCTCATATGGACGTATGCCCTATTCTGAATGATTTCCGGGATAGAACACATTTAATATCACTTTTGTACGATTTTCTCGAATAACTCGAAAACCGCACCCTCCAGCGAAAACATATCGCAGCACATAATTAAAATATATTAAATTTCCTACAAAAAAGGTCCTATTCACTTATTTCTCTAGAACTAATGGTTTGTGTGAAGAGAGCGCGAGAATGTTGAAAAATTAGATAGTTTTTGTAGGTCAATTTGAGATAGTTTCCCGACTTGATAGACCACAAGTGACCGGTATCAAACGGTTCATCTCAGCTTACTATGTCAATGTGCTACCCCAAATTGGCCTACAAAACTACGTAAATTACAGCGCATGCGCGTCGAGCGAGGTTTTCAATATTCTCGCGCTCTCTTCGCACAAACCATTAGTTCTAGAGAAAAAAATTAATAGGACCTATTTTGTAGGAAATTTAATATAGTTTAATTTTGTACTGTGACACGTTTTCGCTAGAGGCTGCTCTCATGAAACAGTTTGATGATAAGCTTCAAAAACAGGATCAGAGTCTGGATGAAGTGGCAGAGGAACTGAAGAAAGAGATCCGGAAGCTGGAATAAGGTTACAAAAAGTAGATGTAAGTAGTTGAGTTACTTATCAAACAGCAACGGCCAAAATACGACCGAAGCTGTAAAGAGGCAACAAAACACACAAATGCTGAAGGCGAATTGCTACGATCTTCTGATGTCATGCTCCATCTTCCGTCAGTAGTGGGGAGGTGATGCTCTTTCGACTTGATGTGAGATCTTCTGTGGCCTCAGAGTATCAATCGTTGTCAAAGGCTCCGATCGTCACTTGTTCGTCTGGTATGATGGGAGACTGGTACAGTCCTATTGCCACTTCCTTGACCACAAGTTCCTTGCATACGCTCAACCTGCTATTGTTTCAACTGGAATTACAGGACTCTTCGAGCTGTATGTCAGTCACACACACAAACACGCACTATTTTTGATGTCACAAGCACCTGAGTCAAATTTTGCAGTCGCTGCAATCGGTACCTCTGATCCAATAATTTTAAGTCCTGTCAAAGTCGCCGTGTAAGTGAACATACCTGCTGTTTGTGTGACATTGTGCGGTTTGTGTGTGTGTGGTTTAAATGGCTCTGAGCACTACGGGACTCAACTGCTGAGGTCATTAGTCCCCTAGAACTTAGAACTAGTTAAACCTAACTAACCTAAGGACATCACAAACATCCATGCCCGAGACAGGATTCGAACCTGCGACTGTAGCGGTCTTGCGATTCCAGACTGCAGCGCCTTTAACCGCAAGGCCACTTCGGCCGGCGTGTGTGTGTGTGTGTGTGTGTGTGTGTGTGTGTGTGTGTGTGGTGTGGGTGTGGGTGTGTGTGAGAGAGAGAGAGAGAGAGAGAGAGAGAGAGAGAGAGAAAGAGAGAGAGAGAGATGTTTAACCAATGTAAGCCTGTTTAATTATTTAATCCGCACTCACCTCGCCCTGTTCAGACCACGTCGCTTCTTCCCTCGTAGTACTACACCGCAAAGATGCTGAAACGTTTCTTTAATGTTCAAATAAGTACGGATGGAAATGGGGGGGCGGGGGGTGTAGGGGGTGCTTCTCTAAAAAGTGATGTCACTCTAGTCTAGTAGAACTTTGATTATTATTATCATTTGTGCACTTTACTGGGCTCAATGCCAATGCTCACACTCTAGATGTGTTATTCTTGAGGTCACATTCAAATCCATTATCTGCAATCCACCAAGGTGACGTTCATGGCAATGTAGTTAACACAATTACGACGTGGCGTGGCACGGGAGATGCGAAGGAACATAAAATAGTATTTCTCTCGTTTTGACTCAATTCACTAACTTCGCGAAGGGTTGCTACCTTTGCCTGATGTGCACGGACGATGGCACATTGATGAATATATTTTTGTTACAGTTTTACAACGTTTTTGCGACCCAAGATTTCATTGGTTCCTTCACGTTAGATAGCCACAGACACACCACTGATCACTTGGAGACAATCGTAAACAAAATGCGAGAAACAAATGTGACATCAATAGCACCACCGGACTACCGATAGCAGCAATGCAATTGGATATAAGGTTGTATGTTGGTAATGAATTTTACGGATATATCTATCTTGCACAATCACATTCCGTTAAAATCTTTTATTTCCTGCGTTATTTGAAACCAGTACGCCAATACCTTACATTATCGAGATATCCAATAAAAAGATTCCTTACAGACACATTGATGAAGTTTTCAAGATACAATTATAATAAAGTCTCAAACAATTGGTACCACTTCAGAGGCGTTATTAAAAGGGGACGTACAGTTATTTTCATTTGCAATTAGAGCTATTGTAAATGCTGATTATTTTCACTTGAAATGAAATTGGTTAGCGGCACGCTTGTAGTGAAATGATCGTGCACGTGGTTAATGTTAACAGAGGAAATTATTTTATAATATGTTAATATGAGTATGAATTAAGATGCAGTTCAACTTTTTAAAACAACTGACGTTAAAGCACTTATGGCGTTCGATCGTTGCGAACCTAAGTGATTCGCTCTCAAGTTAATTTAAGCGGCCAGAAGTATTATATAATGAAAACAGGAAAACTGACTTTAAAAAGTCTGAAATATATTGGCGCCAATTATTATTGGCAAAACGATTCAGTGACTACTCTTACATCCGTATCTAGCCGCTGCCAGAACAAGAAGACTAAAACAATGTAGTGATGCTTATTTTCACAGATAAAACAGCTAACAGAGGTTTACATAACATACTATAGGGAGCTTACGGATATTAACTGTTCCAAGATTACCTTTATGTAAGTACAACCGAGAAAATGACTTTATTGCGGCACATTCAATGCAGTTACAATGCTTCGAGAAACAGTTTTACTGGAGTAACATTAGGAATCGTTACGTAGCATTCCATTAACAGTAATATCACTTGATGTTACTTATTATTATTATTGTTATTATTAGTGCTAACATGTTTCTTCAGGACTGAGTAATCAGGCCCAAGATTTCACCTATGTGGTTTTATCAAAATATATGTATTATTATTATTAGTGCCAACATGTTTCTTCAGGACTGATTAATCAGGCCCAAGATTTCACCTATATGGTTTTATCAAAATATATGTTATACTACACCGGCGCAAAATTCAATTACTGAATATTGTTCCCCTTTCTAATCTCACATGCAGGAGTTAAGCGATAAAAATGGTGGCGCAGTAATTTTCTGCCTCCCAGGCAAAGGAAAGTTATTTAAGTTACTAAATATGGACTGGAAAACTAAAGACTCTTTCTACAAAAAATAACGTATGGAATAGAAGGATCTTAAACGTACAGGTAGTGTTCATAAATTTCCCAAGGGTAAATGCCGCTGCCTCGAGTGCGGAGGGACGTGGTTTGATTCCCGATACGTCCTCCGATCTCTTCTGATCTATGGATGTCTACTCAGCCTCGCAACGCTACTTAAGCAGCTACCTGAATAAAGAAACAGCAGTATAATGAGGATTCACCGAACGGCAATAAGTGCTGGAGGGATCGCTCCTCGTGCTCCCTCGTAGGCAGCAGTCGACAAGTCCGAAGAGGGCTAAGCCATAACCAGTGATTGGTGTTTGTATTTAAGTTTACAAAAATATATCACCCATACCATAACATCCCACACGCTTCGGTGCAACCTAGTACTCATACAATAACTTGATTCCAGAGGTACTGAACTCCACAAAAGGAAAGCTGATGTTTATGAGAGCACGTAGTACACTGAATTGAAGTGCAGTTAACTAAACGTTCGATAGTGACTGAAGTAGAAAATAATCCACTAATCTCAATGGTGACAATACTTCGTGATTTGCAGGCACCTCTTTAGGCAGCCCAAAATAGACCACTCCGAAAATTAGCCCTTTGTTCAACGGCAAATATCTCTAATTTGGAATTTCAGTACGAAGTTCTTCCAAACATATCAACAGCATCTCGGAGAGCGAGAAATGTTGTCTCCAGTTTTAATAACATCATTCGACTCAGAAAAAGATTAACAAGAAATTAAGTTACCATTGAGAAAGTCAGTTTGATAAGCGTTTGAAGTTTTCATAAAGATAAGTACTTGTTGCTTCATCAGGGAGTAAAAGTGAAGGAGGAAACAAGGTCTTGTGTTTATGGACGTAAAGTGTTTGAAGCTACACATCAAATGTAGCTGCACCATTGATAATAATATATGAACTATACAGGAGTAAAATGATTGCAATCGAAATGTATTCTTTAAGTTTCTATGATATTTCATGAGGTTCTCGTTAAAGCTATTAACAGTTTCAAAAATTATTCGTCCCTCTATCTGAAATATCAGTTCAACTGAACATCTTGATTTTGTTTCTTTTCATTTCCGACGTAAAGGTTATTAAAATTCAAAATGTTCTGCAGCATTCCTTTATAGTATCGATTGTAGAAAATTATGTAGCTACGTGCCTCACATGAATAGACATCGTAGCTTAGAGCCTAAGCACGAACTTCCATAACGTAACACTCCCACACACATCCTTTGCTACTGACCAATATGCAAATATCAGTGTTACTTAATAAGTACAGAGACTCGTTCTACGAAGCTAAATTATTTGGATCCCTTTCCATTAAATTGTTGCTACATGAGCAGTTAACATAATTCACTGATGGGCGGACGAAGAAGGGGGAATTGAAACACTGTCAGGTTAACTTGCTACTTCTGGGTGGTGAAAAGAGACGTACCTGCTACACAGCACCAAAACTGGCTAAAAAGAGACGTTATGTTGTTATTTGATGTTGGTTCATCTCTTATTGTGAGATACCTACACGTAATACCATTCTATAAAATTAAAGAACAATTCAATTAACATAAGTTTCATCTTCATCTCTTGAGGCAAAAAATCTAATGAGATGACATTCTTGTGTGAAAACTAATCAATATTTCAAAATATTTCGAACAGTCTGATTACAGGACATTTTGACAAAATCATTGTTTCTGTAACTTGACATGGTATCTCAACTGATAGCCATAGTTCCTATATTCTATGGCTGCTAAATACCATCGCGTTGATGTACCAGTTACTCAGAGAAGTGGCATTATGCTATATCCTGATTTCTAACTTAAGCAAAAGGGGTCTGGTAGGCTAGTATGAACCGATTAATGCGGATTATGAGGTAGAACATACTGATTAGTCTGTTCCATATTTAGTTCTCTGACATGCTTATGGCTGACGAGCCTTGCCTACCGTAAGTGAGCGTCAAATATTCGTAAAATGTCTCTGTAATTTAGCGTTTCGTTGGAAAGTAAGCGCACTGGCAAAACATTAGACACCCTTAGGGAGACATGACGCTAATATTGTATAACACGGGTTCTAGTCCGGCTAATGACTTCAATTTAGCTAAGAAAATACTTGCACATTTCTTCCTATCTGCTACTCAAGAGCATTCGAATGCACCCGTGGAGGATTAAAACACGTAGTGATATTGTCTGTACGCTGAACGTTATTCTTCACACGATTTTCCAAATACTGTAAGGCGTACACTTGTGGACTAAGTTCTCATGATTTAGCGGGGCAGTCGAGGTGCGAAAGAGTGCCTTATTGTTTGTCAACGAAGAGTGTATGAGTGCAGCTTTCTAAACACGGCTGTTCTGATGTTGGACGATGGGAGTGTCCGCAGCACACTCATGACGAATATGTAGAATAACAGTCACCAGGAGAAAACGGCAAATATAACCAGAGTTCCCAGAAACTTTACTCAATGGAAGAGGGGTCAAGATGAGCGAACGTGTGACTCAGCTTACCCTAGATAGCCGACTGTTTCTGAGGAAAAGACGTTAAAAATTTTCGAGGTACTTTATGCACCTTTTAGCGAGGAAGTAATTGAAGTTCAGTAGTGGCACAGTGCGTAACGTAGCAGCTTCACATTTTTGTATTACAGGGTGGGGCAAATAAAAGTGATCTTGAGAACAGAGTTTCAGGGTGCAAAGAAACATAGCAGAGGAAAGTAAGTACAGTACTAACCCGAGTACAGCACATGTTGATACCGACCATCATTCATCTGTTGGCACGTTTGGGTCCTGGTCAGCAAGCTGCTGAAGGCGAGTCGAAGCTGGACTGCTGGAATTAGTGTAGTGTAATCCGAAATATTCTGTTGCAATTCTTGGAGACTATGGGGGTTATGCGATACACCTTAGTCTTGACGGTTCCCATACAAATAGTCGCACACTGACAGATCAGGTGACCTGGGTGGCCAACAAGGGCCACGACCAGACTGACCTCTGCTAACAACTGTTAGGCGTGAAGATTCTGTAAATGTGCTTCATGATTTGGCCGGCTGTATGGATAGTTGCTCCCGCCTGTTGGAAGTAACCGTAGGTCTCTCCTTCCTCTGTTACTGCTGCCACAAATGCACAAATGGCTTCAAAATGTTTGCAATCTAACGTCAAGGAAGATGGGACCAATAATACGGCGTACGGCCGCTGCACCACTTTTGATCATGAACTGGTGTTTTGTGGAAGTTATGCGGATTCTTCGCAACCAAGAATCTGTGAATCTGTTAGGTGATGTAACCACTCAGATGAAACCAGGCTTCATGAGGCATAAAGAACAGATCCATATCAAAGTCATTCACTTTCATCTCAGTGAAGAGCCACTTACAAAACTATAGGTGCTGATGAGCATCTGTGGTTTTAATGCATGAACAACAGACGTTCGGTAGGGATGGATGTGCGGGTATAATCGGTGTGGTGCGCCGGTCTCTTGCGACAGGCGTCGGGTTGATCTGGTGGGCCTGTGAAGGATTTTTGGTGAAGTATAGCCACATTTTCTGGCACGCTGGTATGTTTGGGAATGTTTTTTAACTTATTGCTGGCACGTTTTCACGAATTTGCTCTCACATAACTTTCCACGAAGAATACCCGCTGTTTCACTGTGAGTACCATCGTCCCCTTTGCACTGCTCCACTCACAGTGACAGAGCCGCACTACGCTCTAAACGGTGTGAATCACGTGGCTATCGTACACGTGGTGGGCGCGTGGGGGGGCGTTCAAACCGTATCCAGTCGTCCGGGCCACTTTCATTTTCCCCGCCCTGCAGTTGTTAGCATCGTGGCCTTCCACTTTCTCCTCTGTGGTGTTAGAAAAGCGATTATTGCATTTATTTAATGTATTTTATATTACAATATTTATTTATCTACCCATGTTCCTAAAAGGTTATTACACGAATGTTTCTTGTCATGTCCGTAGGAGATAGCTAAACGAATGTTTCCGTTGTATACTGAAATATTGTGGAAAATATTCTTCTACTAACTATGCGTCTGGTGAATGATATAAAAAAATTACTTGAAATTTTTGCGATGAAATTCCCGTAATGTATCACGATTCATAATCAACAGCAAGTGCCTGTTTTTGGGATAGTGATCTGTTATGAGTGTTTTGCTGACAATTAACTGCCATTACATGAAATCTTCAGCAACGTTAAAGACGTTTCTTTGCCGAGTGAGATTCACACAAAGAAGTGTGACACACGCTTTCGCGTCGTGCTCGTACCGTTCTGAATTTGTGTGTTTCTAATGTTTCTATGATCGGTATCATCAAAGTGAACGCACCAAACCTTCCTCAAGGATAAACGTAACATAAATATAACAATTAAGAAGTGACGCAGGAATCGAATATAAGAAAATGAGAATTGAAAAACATTGTAACCATTGAACACACCATACACTCATATATAACGCAATAAATGTAAGACATTTATTGTCGCACCTACTCGGAATTTCACTTACGAATATAATGCCCTTGAATCCCCGAACGAAACAAGCAGCATTCGTGTAGTAAACTTCAGCGGATGCGGATAGTAATGTAAACAAAATCAATAATCGGATTTCAAACACGAGACACAAAAGTGAAAAGCCACGACGCTAACAAGTAGGCCAGCAGTTTAACTGAGCTTATCGCGAGCAAAGTGACCTCTAAGTTATGACGGAAAACTTAACTGTCGTATCCTCAGACATCGTCGAGCATCTACAAATCAGCTTAGATGCGTGTTCGCTGATTTTCGCTCTCCTTCCATTGAGCGAATTTTCTGGGAAATCAGGATATGACACATGTGAAGTCCTTTTCGTTAGTCACCAAAAACGTCGAAACGAACACTTACTTTCTATTCACGGTAATCTAAATGGGTGGGGACAATTCCTCGTACGTACGGTACCTGAAAAACATCACAGAAGCATCTCTCGCTCCCCATTCCCCTCACCTTGCCCTCGCTGTCTCTCTCTCTCTCTCTCTCTCTCTTTCTCACACACACACACACACACACACACACACACACACACACACACACACACACACACACGCAGAAACATACACTACCGCACTACCGATTAAATGCCGAATTTGACTTATGGTAGACCCGACGTCTTGCATCAGTTAAAAATGAAGCAAAAGTCACGAGTCTTAGGACCAGATGACAAACCTACCGTCAGCTAAAACCCAGAACCCAGTTTCTTTGTTGTTCGCCCCTCAGAGACGTGCGGCTCCTTATTCCACCGTGAGCAATGTCCTTATGCAAGTCGGCGCCAAATCTCCGTTGCATGCATTTTCTTTTGCAATGTTTTCTCGGAAACTGCTAGAGATGAATCAGCCTTCAGTGACGGCAACGGTTCTTATCGGGTTTGAAAACTACTGTCACTGACAAGGCGTGAAAAGTGCCTCGTGTCGATGTCCATTAGGATACACTTACGACGTTAGTTCGAGTACCATATTATATGGATGCGAGTGGCAGGCCTACTTCATTGCCTCTGGTTAAGCGCCAGTCACGGAGTGCCAAACTTCACGCGAGCAGCGTGTGCGGACCAAGGCTCGGCCTGTTATTCGGCTTTGCTCGGTCCTTCTCTGAACTACCCGGAACAGAGCAACTTTACAGTTAGCATTGATGTGCCGCATTTTGTGGTATGCAGCAATTTTTGAGTTCGGCATAATTGTGGTGTCAGCGCTGTTTGCACTTCGCTATTTGTTCTCGATATGAAGGACTTTCTTGGGTCCAGTGGCTGTTTGGACAAAAAGAGGCAGTCTAGCAATCTGTCGTCACAATCCCTTAAAATGAATGACACTGACAGAAGAGAGGGATGAGAATTCTCAGTTCGCCTAAGCGATGCGTACTGCTTATTTGCTACGAAATGATAATTGCAGTTCCAAGCAGAGGGAATTTAAACTTTAAGATGAAAACGAAAGAGCACACAATTAGAATGATCGACAGGCTGTTTAAGATGAAAATGAAAGAGCAAAAAACAAAAATGATCGACAGGCTTAAATCATTGTTCTGTGTGTCAAGAAGCTAAATTTGCAAGCATGGAGCACTTGAAGAAATTCGTGGTACGAACACAAAAATTTCTGAAGTCACACTCATTATTCCATTTTCAGTTGCAACAGTTTTCAGTGGAAAGGAACGGAGGGTATGCCGACTTCACATATTATTGAAAAGTACATTGGTTAAGTCAAGGGGCATGTCTGGGAGAATATTCCATTTAAATCTCGCTATTGTTGAATTTAGGAAAGTAAAAGGAGTGCGGGAATGACAAATTTGAGAATGTGAGAAGAATTGCAGACTTCGCATTTTAAGTGGACTTGACTGCACACTGCCCACAGTAACACACTGCAAGGTAACTTCTTTCTGATTTGATAAGGATGCACTTAAAAAGAAAACTGCACTGCCGAAGGCACACATTCTCACAAATACAATGCAATTCCGTAAGCTCATGCGTGTTAAAGAAAGGGCGAGCTTTGAAGAATTCATTATGGCGTTGCGATATTTACAATGATACGTTTACAGATGTTCTGAGGACACTTTCAATCTTACATCTGTGTTTCAGCTGTTTTCCTGACCGTCTGTAGTTTCAGTTGAAATCACCCCTGCTCATTTGCGGATTTAAATGACTAATTTGCAGTGTAATTGAACTTTTCATTAAAAATCTTTTTACGTTAACACCGTACAGGATGTCGACATTGCTTTTCTCACGTAGATTGCCCAAGTCTCCATAATGAGACTGCAAAAGTGGTGCAATATTTTGATTGAAACCATTGTGTGAAAGACCTACGATTACGAAACTGAATAAATCACGATTACGTGGCAACGTGATTGCGAAACTCTGTGGAATTGTCTGCGTCTGTCTGCAGCGTATAAAAGTAACGTCGTCAGCGCACCAAAATTATTGACACTGGAAACTTATTTTCTTATCTATGTTGTTGAGATATGTGAAATATAAAACAATTTCGTATCCAGTACGACTGTATCGCCATTTAAATGCGGCACGTGCTCTGCCTCCCCCTTTTCCCTTCTCGCGCTCAGACTGCGTGGCGTGGAGCTGGGGGAAAAGTGAAGTGAGGCTGAGCGTTTTGGCACAGGGGCCTGGGCACGGCCAGCCAGCCGAAAACTTGCATACCCCTTCTCTAGATACTTTTGACAGTTCGTCTTGATGCAGAAACAAATGGGCAACTTCATTCACGAAGGTGTGATCGGGGACACGTGCAGGATTATAGCTGATTTCTGTAAAATTTCCCTGCCAATCTGTGTCAGCGCACTGATTACGAATAACCATGTGGTGCACATACACAACACTTCATTGTTGCGTTTCATGTCGGCTGTGGACTGTCACACCTTTTTCTGGTATCATTTCCACACCATCTACAGTCCTCATAAACGATGAGTATGATATTGTTAGGTATAGCTTAACGTTTTGTCCTTCGAGTATATGTGTGCGTTTGATGTGTGTGTGTGTGTGTGGGGGGGGGGTTTGGTGGGTGGGGGTGTGTCTGTTATCATTTTCTGGAGAGTATATGTACTTGACTCGCCACAAGCTGTAGACGTGACTAGGTGCCTGGCTGCCACAGGCGAACGCAGTCGGTGCTGGAGACGCTCGTGGGGCTTACGGGGGACCGGCGGCTGCTGCGCGAGGAACTGGCCACGCTGCTGCTGGCCGGCCAGGACACGACCGCCACGGCGCTCTGCTTCGCCCTCCAGTTGCTCGCGCTGCATCCTCAGGTGAGCCTCCAGTACTGCGCGTTCTGCAGCAGCGTCACGCCGTTACTGGAAAACCGGCAGCTTAACGAAATCTACAGTACGATGAACTCTCAAAAGTAACTGGTTGTTTAGTCGGTACGTGTGGGACAATAATGATAAGTGCAAACTTAATATACAAAACAGTTTTTTGTATGTGACTTCTTAAGGTTAAAGAAATGACTGGTCTCTTCTCTGTCGGACATGTGCAACAGAACTTACACCATTCGCGATGAAGCATCTGGGACATATACACTGAAGAGTCAATGAAATTGCTACACCTGCCCAGTATCGTGTAGGACCGCCGCGAACATGCAGAAGTGCCGCAGCACGACGTGGCGTGGACTCCACTAACGTCTGAAGTAGTGCTGCAGGGAACTGACACCATGAATCCTGCAGGGCTGTCCATACATCCGTAAGAGTCCGAGGGGTTGGAGATCTCTTCTAAACAGCACGTTGTAAAGCAACCAAGATTTGCTCCATGATGTTCATTTCTGCGGAGTCTGGTGGCCAGTGGAAGTGTTTAAACTGAGGAGAGTTTCCTGTAGCAATTCTGGACGTGTGGTCTGCCGCATTGTTCTACTAGAACTGCCCAAGTCCGTCGGAATGCACAATAGACATGATTGGATGCAGGTGATCAGACAGGATGGTTACGTATGTGTCACCTGTCAGAGTCGTATCTAGACGTATCAGGGGCCTCATATAATTCCAACTGCACACGCTGTACTCCATTACAGAGCCTCTACCAGCCTGACCTTAACGGTCCCCGTAGACATGCAGGGTCCATGGGTTCATGCGGATGTCTCGACACCTGTACTCGTCCATCCGCTCGACACAAAATGAAACGAGACTAGTCCAACAAGGCAGCATGTTTACAGTCACCAACAGTTCAATGTCGGTGTAGCCAAGCCCAGGCGAGGCGTAAAGCATGGTGTCGTGCAGTCATCAAGGGTACACGAGTGGACCTTCGGCTCCGAAAGCCCGTACCGATGACGTTTCGTTGAATGTTTCGCACGCTGACACTTGTTGATGCTCCAGTATTGAAATGTGCAGCAATTTACAGAATGGTTGCACTTCTGTCACGTTGAACGATTCTCTTCAGTCATCGTTGGTCCCGTTCTTGAAGGATATTTTTCGGACCGCAGCGATATTGGAGATTTGATGTTTTACCGGATTCCTGACATTCCTGGTACACTCGTGAAATGATCGCACGGGGAAATCCCCACTTCATCGCTACCTCGGAGATGCTGTGTACCATCGCTCGTACGCCGACTATAACACCACGTTCAAACTCACTTAAATCTTGATAACCTGCCACTGTAGAAGCGGCACACACTTGTTGTCTTATGTAGGGGCTGCCTATCGCAGCGCCATATTCTGCCGGTTTCCATACCTCTGCATTTGAATACGCATGCCTATTCCAGTTTCTTTGGCGCTTCAGTGTATATGAATAGCTGAGGTGAAAGGAATGGAAAAGAAATAAGATGTGAAATAGATTGCGACAGTACAACAGACCCCACCCTTATCTATAATTCTATGGATGCAACTGCTGTCTGATGGAAAAGTTTCAGTGCCGATGCACAACCAACGATCCAACTTATACGGGAAAGAGAAATGTGCACGGTAGAGGGTTAATGGACTGGCGTTGTCGCGCTGTTTAGAGCAGGAAGGTGGGAATCTGGGTCTAACGGGCAACCTGCTTGGATGGCCGTGGCAATTAAGGCAACCCATATAGAGAAGCAGAGCATCCAGGTTCGAGTCCTTGTCCTGCATCAATTTCTAACTCCACCCGTTGCATTGCCGCATTACCCTGTACGGCTCGAAGTCATTATTTCCTTCGTACATCCGCCCTATTGCATTTTCATTAGATTTTTTCATCCAAATATTCAACTGTTTAAAGTATCCGTCTGATGTGTCTTTCATCCGAACGATGGCGTTGGAACATCCTCAGTACTAAGCAAGGAGATGGTAGTAGTACGATGCCTGGTCACAGAAACCTAACACTGAACCAGAAAGACCATTTCATTTTTGAAAATGATACTCCTAATAGTTTCTTACGTAAAGGTTGCCGATCGTCAATGAACGCAAATAAATGTACAATACAATTTTATAATCAGAGATTCAGCATCAGAAGTTATCCCCTCATGAGGTTCTGTTTAGACATAGATTAAATGAGGCAAAAGATGAGCTAAAAGAGATAGGAAACATATCAATTGCCAAATGTTTCATAATAATAAATGCAACGTAAATAGACATTTAGCTACCGCATCAGAACAGGCAATACTGTGAAACATATGGCCAACGATGGAAAATGTATAAATAAAATCTGAACAACAACGCTCAATTGGCTTCACCAACAAGCAGTGAAGTTAATTTTGAATACTAAAGCCAGCACAAGTTGTTGTTGTTGTTGTTGTTGTTGTGGTCTTCAGTCCTGAGACTGGTTTGCTGCAGCTGTCCATGCTACTCTATCCTGTGCACGCTTCTTCATCTCCCAGTACCTACTGCAACCTACATCCTTCTGAATCTGCTTAGTGTATTCATCTCTTGGTCTCCCTCTACGATTTTTACCCTCCACGCTGCCCTCTAATGCTAAATTTGTGATCCCTTGATGCCTCAAAACATGTCCTACCAACCGATCCCTTCTTCTAGTCAAGTTGTGTCACAAACTTCTCTTCTCCCCAATCCTATTCATTACCTCCTCATTAGTTACGTGATCTACCCACCTTATCTTCAGCATTCTTCTGTAGCACCACATTTCGAAAGCTTCTATTCTCTTCTTGTCCATACTAGTTATCGTCCATGTTTCACTTCCATACATGGCTACACTCCATACAAAAACTTTCAGAAACGACTTCCTGAGACTTAAATCTATACTCGATGTTAACAAATTTCTCTTCTTCAGAAACGATTTCCTTGCCATTGCCAGTCTACATTTTATATCCTCTCTACTTCGACCATCATCAGTTATTTTACTCCCTAAATAGCAAAACTCTTTTACTACTTTAAGTGTCTCATTTCCTAATCTGATTCCCTCAGCATCACCCGACTTAATTAGACTACATTCCATTATCCTCGTTTTGCTTTTGATGATGTTCATCTTATATCCACCTTTCAAGACACTGTCCATTCCGTTCAACTGCTCTTCCAAGTCCTTTGCTGTCTCTCACCGAATTCCAACGTCATCGGCGAACCTCAAAGTTTTTACTTCTTCTCCATGAATTTTAATACCTACTCCGAATTTTTCTTTTGTTTCCTTTACTGCTTGCTCAATATACAGATTGAATAACATCGGGGAGAGGCTACAACCCTGTCTCACTCCTTTCCCAACCACTGCTTCCCTTTCATGCCTCTCGACTCTTATAACTGCCATCTGGTTTCTGTACAAATTGTAAATAGCCTTTCGCTCCCTGTATTTTACCCCTGCCACCTTCAGAATGTGAAAGAGAGTATTCCAGTCAACATTGTTAAAAGCTTTCTCTAAGTCTACAAATGCTAGAAACGTAGGTTTGCCTTTTCTTAATCTTTCTTCTAAGTTAGTTGTATTGCCTCACGTGTTCCAACATTTCTACGGAATCCAAACTGATCTTCCCCGAGGTCCGCTTCTACCAGTTTTTCCATTCGTCTGTAAAGAATTCGCGTTAGTATTTTGCAGCTGTGACTTATTAAACTGATAGTTCGGTAATTTTCACATCTGTCAACACCTGTTTTCTTTGGGATTGGAATTATTATATTCTTCTTGTAGTCTGAGGGTATTTCACCTGTCTCATACACCTTACTCACCAGATGGTAGAGTTTTGTCAGGACTGGCTCTCCCAAGGCCGTCAGTAGTTCTAATGGAATGTTGTCTACTCCCGGGGCCTTGTTTCGACTCAGGTCTTTCAGTGCTCTGTCAAACTCTTCACGCAGTATCGTATCTCCCATTTCATCTTCATCTACATCCTCTTCCATTTCCATAATATTGTCCTCAAGTACATCGCCCTTGTATAAACCCTCTCCTTCCACCTTTCTGCCTTCCCTTCTTTGCTTAGAACTGGGTTTCCATCTGAGCTCTTGATATTCATACAAGTGGTTCTCTTCTCTCCAAAGGTCTCTTTAATTTTCCTGTAGGCAGTATCTATCTTACCCCTAGTGAGACAAGCCTCTACATCCTTACATTTGTCCTCTAACCATCCCTGCTTAGCCATTTTGCACTTCCTGTCGATCTCATTTTTGAGACGTTTGTATTCCTTTTTGCCTGCTTCATTTACTGCATTTTTATATTTTCTCCTTTCATCAATTAAATTCAATATTTCTTCTGTTACCCAGGGATTTCTATTAGCCCTCGTCTTTTTACCTACTTGATCGTCTGCTGCTTTCACTACTTCATCCCTCAGAGCTACCCATTCTTCTTCTACTGTATTTCTTTCCCCCATTCCTGTCAAATGTTCCCTTATACTCTCCCTGAAACTCTCTACAACCTCTCGTTCTTTCAGTTTATCCAGGTCCCATCTCCATAAATTCCCACCTTTTTGCAGTTTCTTCAGTTTCAATCTGCAGTTCATAACCAAGAGATTGTGGTCAGAATCCATATCTGCCCCTGGAAATGTCTTACAATTTAGAACCTGGTTCCTAAATCTCTGTCTTACCATTATATAATCTATCTGATACCTTTTAGTATCTCCAGGATTCTTCCAGGAATACAACCTTCTTTTATGATTCTTGAACCAAGTGTTAGCTATGATTAAGTTATGCTCTGTGCAAAATTCTACAAGGCGGCTTCCTCTTTCATTCCTTCCCCCCAATCCATATTCACCCACTATGTTTCCTTCTCTCCCTTTTCCTACTGACGAATTCCAGTCACCCATGACTATTAAATTTTCGTCTCCCTTCACTACCTGAGTAATTTCTTTTATCTCGTCATACATTTCATCAATTTCTTCATCATCTGCAGAGCTAGTTGGCATATAAACATGTACTACTGTAGTAGGCATGGGCTTTTTGTCTATCTTGGCCACAATAATGCGTTCACTATGCTGTTTGTAGTAGGTAACCCGCACTCCTATTTTTTATTCATTATTAAACCTACTCCAGCATTACCTCTATTTGATTTTGTATTTATAATCCTGTAATCACCTAACCAAAAGTCTTGTTCCTCCTGCCACCGAACTTCACTAATTCCCACTATATCTAACTGTAACCTATCCATTTCCCTTTTCAGATTTTCTAACCTACCTGCTCGATTAAGGGATCTGACATTCCACGCTCCGATTCGTAGAACGCCAGTTTTCTTTCTCCTGATAACGACGTCCTCTTGAGTAGTCCCCTCCCGGAGATCCGAATGGGGGACTATTTTCCCTCCGGAATATTTTACTCAAGAGGACGCCATCATCATTTAATCATACAGTAAAGCACAAGTAGTACTGATAAATTACGAATAGGGCTCGAACCCGATAGACAGGAGAATCTGTATCATAGACGGACAGAAATCTTTAGCAGTGTACATAACTTGATTTTAAATTGAGATTATTGAGGTACTAACCCGATAGACATAGGTATATGAATAATAAACAGTCAGAAACCCTTAGAAATGTGCATGGCATGATTTTAAATTGAAATTTTTGAGGTTAATGCCATAAACGAGCGTATAAATAAATGTGGACGAGAACGCCCACATAGCTTCAAGTAAGACAGGAAAATTGAACTTGCATTTATGCCCAGTAAAAAATAGATTACTGAGGCAACTCATAATTCATAAATTAAAAGCACGGCTCGAAACCCATAGGCAAAAGTAACAATGATATAAAAGAATTTAGCAATGGTAGCCCGTAATACACAGAATGAAGAACCCTATAGCACAACGGGCAGCTCCGAATATGAGCTTGTACATTCTATACCTAAGGTGCTCAGCATACTAGTCCATACGGCTCAGCCATTCTACTTTGCCCGTGATTTCTACAGATAACAAACAACAAATGCAATACAAGGGCTGTCCTTTACCAAATCCGAGCGACGCGTTTCTCAGGAACGTAAACTGACAGATCAGCAGCACATTCTGGATCACAGTATTGTTCAGTTCTGGCAGTTGCTTGTAACGTCCATGTCCTACATCATTGCGGGCACTTGTCTTTGAATAGCCGTCGTCCAGCTATCGGTGGTCAACCACGGAGTCCCAGCTTTATCCGGTGCACTGTGAAGCCAGCGCGACTGAGAAAGCCTGCCACGAGTGTGAACGCAAAAGAGGCGGTTGCCCAGGTACGGCCAAACGGGATATATCACGCTTTCGATTGCATATCAAAAAAGCGCACTGATCCAAGTCGTACTTTACTAATTTTCTTTCTTTTTACATTGTATCGTCATTTTGTAATTCTTGTACAAGTTGAGAAGACATAATGAAATTCGTCAGTGCTTCTCATGCAGAGAGTGCAGCTGTAGGAAAAAGTGAAAGTGCAACTGCGCCATATTTTGCACGAAGAATTAAGTCTGAGAAACATACGTGCGAGTGTTAGTTGGCTGTTAACGAAATTTAAATATGATATTAAAAATTAGAGCAGTTATTATCTCGTTTTAAAAAGAATAGTCTCATTCGTGTTTACGTATGTTATTTTTCATGAAATACTTTGCAGTGTATCGTACTCGGAGCTAACGAGCTATCAAATGATGAAAACTGTCATCACCTTACACCCGGTCGTTGTAATTATACTATCTCATTTTAACACATTATAACACGGGAACTAACTACCGAGCGAGTACCGATGTCAAGGACATGGGGAAGAGGTAAGGCAGAATCAGTTCAATTGAAAAACTTTTAATGTGCTGGTACGGTACATCATACAATTACATACCGGTCCCATTCCTGCTACAAAAGGGGCTCAACATGGCGCCCATCAGTGTCCAGAAGCGTCTGAAAACCCAGGATTGCGTTCTCTACAGCAGAACGAACCTCGTCCCTAGGTATACTGTCTACCTCTCTTGATATGTTGCGCTTCAGATCAGCATACATGCGAATGTTCCCCTGATAAACACTGTCCTAGGACAGGTAGCCTAAAAATGGCTCAAATGACTCTGAACACTATGGGACTTAACATCTGAGGTCATCAGCCCCCTAGAACTTAGAACTACTTAAACCTAACTAACCTAACGGTACACACGCATCCATGTCCGAGGCAGGATTCGAACCTCCGACCGTAGCGGTCGCACGGATCCAGACTGAAGCGTCTAGAACCGCTCGGTCACACCGGCCGGCTCAGGTAACCCCACCACCAGAAATCACAGGGAGTGAGATGAGGTGATCGTGCCCGCACAGCATATGGAAACGATGATCTGATAATTCAACAGTTTACAGATGCGTTCCAGAGTATCAGGTGAACCTCACGAGCGATGTGTGGTCGGGCCCGATCTTGCATGAAAATTGTGGAGTCCAGTGCGTCTGTCTCCGGCAGAGTGGGTATGACATGCGGGCGAAGCATATCGTAGTAACGCTGCACGTCTTTGATGCTTGAGCGCCAACCTGTTCAAAAAATGAACGTATCCGTGAAGCCACATCATACGATGAAACGTTCACCACACAGAGGAACTTCATGCACAGTGAGTGGAGACGAAGATCCCCACACTTGGCTATTCTGTGTGTTCACCTCACCCGATAGAGAAAAATGAGCTTCGCCTGTTTGTAGGATGGTGCAGGGCCAGCCTTCATCTATTTCAATCGTTACAGTAAAGTGGAGAGGGAAGTCAGCACGTCGTTGTGCATCCTGTGGAACAAACTGCTGTACGATATGGATTTTGTACGGATACCATTTGAAAATTGTTCGAAGCACCTTTCGGTCATGGACCACGGGATGTTCCTCTGTCGTGACCCTTCCGTAATCGTTTCAGCCTCTGATATTCCCGAAGTGCAGCTGCTCCATTACTGCTGTGTTGATAATAGAGCTTCACCAATAATGCTCTGCTCATTTTGTCAACGCTCATGTTGACACATCAAAAACAGCACTGAGACTGGTTAGGTGTATGAGACTATGAATCACGATGACAGATCACTGCACCTGGTGGTCAAGGCCGGAACTGGACGTTGACGCTGCGACACATGGAAAACATGCACCCCACACTCAAGATACTCGTACGGTAACTAGTTGCCGTATTGTAATGTGTTAAATAGGAATAGTTTAACTATAACCACCCGGTACATTAAACATGTGAGTGTTTGTCAGATTAATTGTTTTGCTCTTTGTACGAAATTTGACCCTTGAAGAATATTTATAGCAAATACACATAAATTTAAATAAAAATTAAATTACCAAAATCTGCGAAATAACAATACTCGGTTTTATTATGAAGCAAATTGAAATACGCTGTTTGACCATTAAAACTCAATTCTAAATCGGACAGAATGTCCTTGTACAGCCATGCGACCATGATGAATATCATTATTGGAAAAAGACTGTATAGATTTTAAAAATAGTCAATGATTTTGTCTGAATTTGTTTATTAACTGTCGTGACGCATTTATGGTTTAACCGATCATCTGATGACCAATTATAAGCAAAATGAAATAACATATATCGGGGTCCCAATTTTATAGACACGAAAATGTTTTACAAAAATCAGTTGTAAGCGAAAAATATTCAAGACCAAAACGCTTTCTGATACAGAAATAATACCATTTTCGATGTAAATACATGACACTTTGATTCAGATGCAAATTCTTCCATTACAGCTATACAAGTACCACCATTACTTACACATTTTGACCCTAGCTGTTGAAATACTATACTAGCAACAGCCCGCGCCACTATGTGTACTGGGAGGAAGACTCGGTCACGCTAGGTGGCGTAACCGTATCGATGCACGTTAAAACAGCGGCACACAGATTCGTGGACAATGTAAGTATTATATTTCAATTTTTAAACAACAACTGCCGAAAATGTGCGTCAATATATATAAAATTTAAAAATTGCTTGCCCACACACAGGCAAAAACCCTCCGTTACTTACAAAAATTTGATTAACGCGTTACTTAGATTGAATTTTCTCATTACAAGGGCATTGATGGGCGAGTTTTTAAATTATTAAACAGCATTCTAAACCAATATTGCACAAAATATTTTTATTCAAAACAACACGTTTCAACACTCTTAGCTGTCATGCTCTGGTGTTAAACGATTGATTGTTGTTCTAAACCATGCCCATTTCACGCTGAACCTCGTGCATAAGATGCCAAATGGATAAAACTCTTCGCATTATAAACGTATGCCATAACTACAATATGTAAAATATTTTAAATATCTTAGCGATGGCAGACGTTTATAATGTGTTGGGTTTTACCCATCCGACATCTTGTGCACGAGCCGCTTGGGGTAGCAACCCGGTCGAGGGCGTCCTGCCACGGTTCGTGTGGCGCACCCCATCGGAGGTTCGAGTCCTCCCTCGGGCATGAGTATGTCTTATCCTTAGCCTAAGATAGTTTAAGTCAGATTAAGTAACGTGTAAGCTTAGGGACCGATGGCCTCAGCTGTTTGGTGCCATAAAATCTTACCAGAAATTTCCAAATATTTTTCTTGTGCTTGAAGTCCAGGTTAAAATGATCACGACTTACTATAAGAAAGTGTTAGACCTGACGATGACAGCTAAGACTATTGAAACTGGATGTCTTGAATAAAAATTGTATTGTGCAATCTTGGCTTCTCAACGGTTTGTAATAACGTGTTACTTATAAACAGCGTATAATAATCTTTACAAGGCTTTTTCTTTGTATACATAATGTAAAATTGACTAGATACGATCGACTGCAATCTGTTAGAGTGCAAATATGTAACTTCGCGCAAAAAAATTAAATTTTATTACAAAGTAAAAGTTCTTGGGACGCTGCTCATCCGATCAAGTGAAATTATGTACAGCATTACAGAAGTTAAGACTTTAGTAATGAATTTCCTATATGTTTCACAACATAACAAACATTCATGGGTCGTCATTCACCCGACCTAGTGTGAAATATGTGTAACATTAGATGAAGCTAAAATTTAAAAAACTATGCTGGGAGATTGTTAATGCAGGCGAGGAAGATGTCCAAATGCGTAATGAAAGTGTCTCATCCCATCCATCTCAAATAGCTGTTAAAAATTGTTGCACTACTGCATGAAAATGGAAAAATATCAGAGTACTTAAAAGAAGAAAGACAATGGCGAATGTATGGCGTGTTATACTTCATCTAAATGATTAGTCATATTTATCAGGTGCAAAACAGAAAGATCTGTTCACGATGTATCCATTCCTTCCCTGAACATAAGATGGCGGTTTACAGTAAACTTTGCAACATCTGATCCCAAGATTGGAGTAGAATAATAAACAGAAGTCAGCGTTGAGTTTATTTCATCAGTGTAAATTTGTTACACTCTTGTAAAGAATGTAAAAGGAAATGAGAAATGGTTTTTGTTGACTACAGTTCACCTAGTTCAGTTATTCCATTGCTCTAAAGACCTTTATAATCTATTCAGGAATCAGGCGTTTTGGATGCAGCTCATGATTTGCAGAGGGAAAATGTGTAATGTGACACACCAAACAGGTAGGGATTTACATTTCTTTTAAATATTCTGTTTATCCATCAGTTTGCCATAAGATCATTTCATTTTAATTTTTATTTACAGAGAGGTTTCACAGTGTGAACCACCCTACGCTTACTTTTGTCCGAACTGGCTTACAGATTATTACGTTAGTATCCTCATACGTGGTACGTTGACTGCCATTAGTGAATCATAAATCGAGATACATTCAAAACCGAAGTTCTCTGGCATAATACCCTTCACATTATAAAAGTGTTTGATTAAACTTCAGTCATCGAATAGCACATTTAAAGGGGTTACTTCTTTTATCTAGATGATTCCCGATTGAACAACCTGCACTGAATTGCGGCACATCATACATTACAACTATAAACAACAGATTGTGTATTAAGTGCAGAGATTCAACTTAAACGCACTGTGGTAAGAGCTGCTAACAGCTTAGTTAATAATTCACTGGCTGAATGTCTCGCAAGGTTATAAAACATGAACAGCTTTCAATTTCTATTAGCTAACCAGCCTCTGTTTGTTGATACCAATTGAAAGCTGTTCACATGCTCTAACGTTGAAAGACATGCGGCAAGGGAATTATTAATTAAGTTGTTAGCAGTGTTTACCACCTTGTGTTTTAATTAAATCTGTGCACTCAGTACTCAGCCTGTCAATTCAAGCTCCTCACGTATGATGTGCTGCAAAACGTAATTTTCTCTTTCTAACAGCTTTATTATACTCTTGATGTTTACCTTACTGCGATTACTGGTTTCTGAAAAACAATCGTGCCATTTAATTGCCGTCCATAAGGAAGTATGCGGAGGAGGAGCTTTGTACACCTGTTGAACAACTTGAGTTAGACGATTATCCTGTCGCAATGAATGGCGCCACCTGAGGGGGCCCAGCGAGAGTGACGCAATGGCGTGGCACCGGGGCAGCTGCCGATCCCCTGGGTCGCCTGCTGCAGGTGCAGGAGGCGGCGAGGCACGATGAGGCGCTGCAGGAGCGCGTCATCAAGGAGGCGCTGCGCCTCTTCCCGCCGGGCCCGCTGCTGTCGCGCGAGCTGGCCGCCGACGTGGCGCTGGCCGGGGAGCCGCCCACCGTCCTGCCCGCGGGCTGCACCGCCGTCGTCTTCGTCTTCTTCCTGCACCGCGACCCGCGCGTCTGGGACGACCCGCTCTCCTTCCGTCCGGACAGGTACTAGCTGCTCCTGCTATAATTTATCTTTAAACTCTTACTGGCGTCTCTTTCGTTGTACTTCAAGTTATACACGAATGACAAAATTTAACGTACTTCGCAGTTTCTTTGTATAATATCATACAGGAGTTTTCTTTCTGTAACCATCAATTTAAACCAAGCTGAAGTTTCCTGAGCCTAAAAGTATGTACTCAAAAACATCATGCAGAGACCTGTACAGGGAACTGTATTCAGTAACCGATTCGATTCATATATTTTTATTAAGACTGCCGAATAATTAATAAGTGTTGTAAACTGACGTTTTGTATTAAATATCTTGGCCACAATAGCGTAACAATAATCATACGCATATCACAAGGAAACTGTGGCGTGCGATTAGGATTGCAGTATTTTACAAATCTTGGGCAGGACTACAACAAAACCAATTACTTATTATTAGCGTAACATGAGGTTTAATTTAATCGCTCCCTCTCCCGGCTACAGATAGTTATCCTATGAAAGAAATCTCCAACTCGGAACGTGCACCAATTTTGTCTGTCAAGCACTGTAAATGGCACTAAAATTTTTCACAAGAGTGATCTCACACAATTCAGCGAGCTATTATTCAAGGTGGCAACATGTTTCCTTAAACTATACCACACGCGCAACACTAATGTATTCTTTCCTGTCAAAAAAAAAAAAATCCTGAGAGTTCTTACGAAATAATCAGCGTTCATATATTAGCAAAGAAGAATTTCAATATGTAAGATTGTGTTCGGACCATATTTAAAGATTATTCATAATCTAAGTCCAATTTATGATTTCTGTGTGAGGTCTGGGCCACGAATACACAAATATTATCGCGAAAACTGACCATCAAGAGTCATGTGTCCTTAGTAGTTTGATTTGAAACAGCCGCTGCAGTATTTAACTAAGATGGCGGATAACATACGACAATAACTTATCGAATTTGGTTCATGCGTTGTTTTACTCTCAACAAATAATATAAATTACATCTTTTCTGTACCTTAACTATATTCATTAACGTTTAAAAGTATTTCTCAGTGTTAATCACTTATTATTCAGCAGTTCACACGATTTTAACTTAAAATGACTCTATCCGTCACTTCTGTACGTAAGTCACTCCTTCCATCGAAATATTTATTCAGATTCTTGGAGTCTGTTTCACCCGACACAGTTTGAAAACAACTGCATTCTCTAATACTTGTTTCTATCAGTCCTCACGACATCAGTGTTTTGGAACTCTCCATCACCTTCCTCTTGAAATACAAGCGCTTACACCTTTTTGTGCTTTCTTATTTATAACTGTACATCACAGTTCTTCCTCGAACCAGATATCAGATGGAATTTAAAAAATGCCACTGAATGGGCTAAAAAAGTAGACTTTACACTGTCTCCTTACCAAAATAATCATTTAAAAATCTGCGAGTTTCAAATTTCCTATTGCACCGGTTACAATAGATTGAATGTTAAGATCACATGTTTCTTAGTACTGTTTTCATTTATCATTGCATGTATGAGTAATTTTACCTAGGTACCACTTGATACTAACTGCTTCACAATTTCACTTCACGTAGACTTCACTTTCACAGGCGTAAGGTACACTGACGAAACAAATTGCCACAACAAAAAATAGTGAATGTAGAATAATGAAATTTCGAGAATACATCTGTCTACGCAACATATTTAAATGAGTACCTTTGCAAGATCACAGGTTAAAGTATGTGCGAGATAAGCCATTCCAAATGTGAGATGCTCGTACATTAACATACGGTGTAGCGACAGAATGTTGAGCACAAGCATGCAAACTTCAATGCGTTGTTTTTTTCAGGTATGGCGCGTCAGTTTGTCGGATGGAGTTCTGTGTCTGTTGCAGTTTGCCTGCCAATAAAGAGACTGTTATTGGTTTTTACTAATGTGGTAGAGTGACGTACGCACATGTCCCATATGAGCTTGACAGATCTAGTAATCGAACAGGCCAAAGCAACACGTCGATGCCGTGTAGAGTATGTAGGGTTACAGCAGCGGTGCGTTGACGACAGTTAACCAGTTGGAAAATAGCTCTGCAGGGCTGATCAAGAATGGCAGCACAACAGTATAATCACCAAACTGACGTACAATTTGGCAGTTAGGTTGCGTAGTACACCCACAAGAGGGCTCCTACTGTCGTACGAAATCGTGTCCCAGACCACAACTCCAGGTATAGGTCCCTCGTGTTGGCACGCAGACAGCTTGGTTGCAGGCCTTCATCTGGCCTCCGCCTAACCAACACGCGGCCATCACAGGCACCGAGGCAGAACCAGCTTTCATTAGAAGACATAAGAGGCCTCTATCCTGCCCTGCAATGAGCTCTCACTTGACACCACTGAAGTCACAAACGACGGTGGCACACAGTCATTGATATGCACGCTACAGGGCGGCTGGCTTGGAACTATAATTGAAATAATACATTTATAACTGTTCATTTTGTCACTGTGGTGCCAGTTGCTGCTCATATTGTTGCCGCAGATTGAGTACGAATCGCCAGAGCCATTCGCCAAACACGACGGTCTTTGCTCTCGGTGGGGGAAAATGGCCGTCCAGAGCCCGGTCTTCCTGCAGCCGGACATTTTCACGGCCACCGCCGCCAGCAACCATACCTGCCAAGTATTGATGTAGTATGGCAGATAGAACATCTATCTACTCATAGACCTATTACATGACCTCGTAGGAACTCAGTGAGTTGCTGATAAAGGTGTCTTTGTCACCTGAATGGCATTGTCGACTAACATCAACTCACCGCGTCTAATTTCACAAGTAACTACGCTCGCGACTGTTAAAGAGTGTATATAAAGCAAACCTGATTTGAATCCTCATAGTGGTGCCACTCGCGCCATTCTTATACGACTGGCACGAAATCTCAACAGACATCGTCTTTCAGATGTAGAAATACACCTACCAACTTTCGTTTACGTTGCACAACTCCTCCTTCATGTTGCGATTTTTTTTCTTTGGGTCAGTGTATAATGTCAGAAAATGTCGTATTGTACGAAGCATATTCCTCCCGTAGCTGTTTCATTAACTCACTTTTGTGTGGATGGTTTATGTTACATTCCTTATTATTCACCAGGTTCCGTAATCAAGCTAGGGGAATTTATGTACTGCTCATAAAAGCTTAACAATGCTCAAAAATTTAGCATCAGTTTCCCACATAGTTAACTTAAAACCAGCATGAGAAAGTAAGGCCTCTAGATGACAGGGTTCGTGAAGATTTTTGGCGGTGTTTGCATAAAGAAGATGAGCAGATATTATTATGTGCGCCTTACCTGTCGCTATTATATTTACACTATACATCTTGGTGTTGTGTCTCGCTAACGCTTTAAGTGCGGTTCTGAGTGCCGACACTTCGCCGCAGGTTCCTGCCCGAGGAGAGCAAGGAGCGGCACCCGTTCGCCTTCCTGCCGTTCGGCGGCGGGCCGCGCTCCTGCCTGGGCAGCAAGTACGCGCAGCTGCAGATGCGCGCCGCCCTCTCCAGGTTGCTGCCGGCGTTCCGCGTGACCACGACGGCCACGCGCGAGGAGCTCGAGGACTTCCAAATGGGAATGGTCATCAGCCCGCGGAAGGGTTTCAAGTTGCACTTTGAACCGCTGGACTGATACGGGGTACCCACAGACACAGCTTTGAGCGTCATGGACACAAAATAAGTGCTTTCCTCGATAAACCGACGATTAAATTGCTGCAGTAACTAAAAATTTCACGTAAAAATACTTCAGATTCAAGTCGTTGATATCTTCAAAAAAAAATAATGTAGATAAGGAATTCGTGGCATCACTCATTCGCTCTCTATTGGATACTGCCACGCTTCAGACGGATTTAGTGCTGGCTCATAGTCGTTAGAGGAGCAGCAGACAGTGTTATGAGGTTTTCTACGCATACACTCTAAACGCAAAATGTTATCATCTTAATGTAACAGAAATAGGCAAAAGTTCCTATTTCTAGTCAAACTATATAAAATTAGTCTTTAAGTGTAAGACATAGTTTTAGCATCACATATAGCTTGTATTTATGACTGGGATGAAGAACAAGATGTTAAAATACATTAGAATCATACATGCTATAACGGAGAGATTAAATGGCTTTTGATCATATAGTAGCTATTTGAGGACTTACATACCATTCATCATTATTGAACACCGCTGATTATTTTAAAAGTTCCTTCCTGAGACTTATTTTGTAATTTCGTTTTCGTGTCAAAACGGTGCTATTTTTATGAACGTACAAATATTAGTGAGCTGTTATACTAACTACGTTCTTCAGAACACATACTCCTAACTACAAAGAGCTGAGCGTTAAATACATTGTAATAATAGCAGACATTCAAGGTACAGTACTGGGTTTATACTTCATGTATCGTTTTTCGAAACGTGTATTGGATGATGTACCTCCTCTTACATATTATTTATTACTGTGCTTGTTAAGAAACACTCGACATAATTTCCTCCATGTGCAAGATACAATTCATTTACTTTTACGAGTATGCGTTTAAGCACTTAAAGTAGAGTCTTTAGAGGTCTTTATTTTTGGCGTAATTTTATACATGTTTCTACAATATGCTGCAGTAGAGAACGAAAGTTCCAAGTAAATAGCTTGTACACTGAGACCCATACAATGTCCTTTGCCTTTTAGAATAGTCAGGGTACCATCTGTTACAGTAACAAGGAATGTACTTATTTTACTGTCTCTGTCACTATAGATTTTGCGGCGTTGTATACTAAGATTGAGCTAGGCTATACACAGTGCAGTTCACATTAAAACCACGATCAGCCACTGATTGCCCTAAATTTACTCAACCCAGTGATGTATCATTTAACCTACTAATACAACAAGACTAAAATCCTCGTATGAAATAAATTTTCAGTTCATAATTTTGTTGACATTTACGGAAAAGTTATACCACAGAAACTGGCACCTGAAGAACCGAAATTTTGCAGTTGAAACAGCACACCATCATTTTAAATGACAAATTTCTCTTTTATATTCCAATCAATAGTACAGCTACATAAAAATTACACTAGTTAACAAATTCAAACTTTTTTCTACATCTTGTTTGCAAATGGATGGATTTACATAATTTTAGGGTGCTGAATACACTGGTGAAATCAGTTTATCTCTATGACGTCACATTTCCTAGATACACAGCAAAATAAAAAGTGGTAATAGAAAAAATTGACACAATGTAGTCAAAAAACATTCAGAACCTTTAAAATCAATACTATTTTGTATGTATATATGGGCATGATTCCAATAAAAGGTCCAAATATGTTCAGAAGATACTTTCACCTTTAATCGTCTTTGGGTTTTGAAAAATGCGACGACGGAGCCCTTCTGTTTGCCGTTTCATCACTGTCCCTAACAAGACCCCGGCAGTAGCCACCCACCATCGAAGGGTTACAATGGCCTTGGTAACGGTGTTCCATGGTATGAATATCTTCGTGAAATCGTTCACCATGCTCATCGTTTACGGCTACCAAATTTTCCCTGAAGAAATCTTGGTGAGAATGTAAAAAGTGAATTTTAAGCGACATTCTACATTCCATTTTCTTGTAGTTGTCCAACAGATCATTCACAATGGTAACATAGTTTTTGTCTTTTCTGTTATCCAAAAAGCCCTTCACAACTGCTTTAAAAGGACACCATGCAGCGAACTGGATATCTGTGAGTTTGGTATCAAAAGTTGGATCTTTCAGCAAGTTTATTATTTGTGGTCCAACACATATACCCTCTTTCAGCTTTGCCTCCTTTATTTGGGAAACTTTTCCTTGAAGTGATTGAAGGCCTCACCCTCTTTATCAACAGCTTTTACAAAGTATTGTTCACAATTACGTTTCCAGGAATATATGACTTCCTTATAGGCCATTCCTTGACTGTATACTATTTCTTGGTGTCACGGCTGTCCCAAAGGCACAAAAAGCAGCGGTATTTCGTGAATCCAGCCTGTAAACCTGTAAGAAGTGCACCAACCACAGTAAAGCTGTCAATCATGATCCTTATATTTGATTGCCTCTAGCAGCAATGCGATGGATTCATAAGTTTCTTTAATGTCTTGTACGTAAGCCAAAGATACCGATGGAAATGCATTGTCATTATGCAATACTACTACTTTCAAGCTGATTTTACTGGAGTCAATAAATTGTCGCCACTCCTGACGATTATGTTATACACCTAGCTGCATCATCAGACCATTGATATCTCTACATACACACATTGAATTCTATATATCGAAATATTGAGCAAAGGAAGCATCTATTGATCTGAAACAGGAAATTTTTTTCCCTGGAGCTAGAAGGTTCCTTTGTAGCAGTCTCTACCCCAAGAGATCAGCTTGCTGTTTCCAAAGGTTTAGATCGCGAACCAAATCGTTCAATTCCTTTTAATTAACGAACTGATGCGACGTGTCCTGATATTGAGGGCTGTTGTCTTCTATATGTTCAATACTTTCTGATTCGCTTCACATGGTGTCTGCTTCCATGGATTTCAAGTTACAGACAGGAACAGGTCATCCCTCAGCATGGGGCATAGGTTAAAAGCACTGAAGATACATTTGGATTATTTTATGTCTAGTTTTGCTTGAATGTACCAAAATATTTGTGAGGCAGACGTAACAGTCTGAATAATGATCATTCAGCTCACACCACACCAATCGGAACAGCGAATGGCACGCCTCGAAGTTTTTCTTTCAACCACTCGGTTTGGATTGTAGTGCAGCTGATGCTGGCAATATGAGGTGATCACCAACAGGACAATCAAGATACAATTTATATGAATTCTTATCAAAATCAGTCATTGGTTTTCTTTGGGCTTTTGGAGTGAATTTCCCACACACATAACAAAAGTTGTTTGGGCGGTTTAGACAGCAACCAGATTTACTAGTTGCCATTTTTCTTAGTGTAAGTTTTTAAACTCAAAAAGTTAGCATTATCTTTCACGGGAAATACTCACTGAGGATCTCTTTCACACCACTGGGTTACCACACCAACCATTTACTGACGATTTGTAGATATTCTAGCTCTCCTCTGCAAATCAAAAACAAACAAATAAACATTACAACAGAAGAACAGCAAAAATCGAAATACTGAATACGAGAAATACAAAAACCTTTGAAAACTCAAAATTGGCACGTGCTAGAACATTGTGATAGGTATATTCGGACTCTACAGACGAAAATATATACTATTTGATGTATCACATCCCAAATGCAAAATGGCTGTTGACTAGTGTTATCAACACGGCATGATTTGCGTATTTACCACTAGTTTCATATGTCTGTAGAGAATTACTGGGTCATTTTTGTGTTTTTTTTATGCGATTAGAATCGTACATGACGATTATTTCAGTGCGGATGGTATTTATAGCGACGCAAGTATGAATATTTTCAAATGAAGTGATGTATATAAAATACGTGTTTAATTTTCGATACTTACGAAGAAACTGCTGCATAAAGGTAGCTGTAAAATTTTTGGAACGTTCACTACATTGGAAGAAGAATAGCAATGTACAAAAGAGTAACTTTAAAAATATGAATCCACCACACATATTAGCTACAACTGTGTGCATACTGTTGTCCTGACATTTATATTAACTACGCTAAATACTAATTGCTGACCTCTATAATTACGTTCCACTTTAAAAAGTATTCCCTTATTTGTGTTTTCTGGGAGATGTTCGAAAATCTTCATAACATTGAGTTCATTGTAGATAATACGTGTACAGTGAAAGATTTATTCTGCGTTATTTACCGTTACGTCTCTGACATTATCTATTTCTGTTATTTGTCATCTATACTTATTTATGGGTTAGATATCGCCCCTTCTAAGTCCTTGGTCTCACGCGAACCCTCTTAGTTCAGGCACTTTATATTCGAACTAACTCTTTTCGCCGAAATTCTTGAGCACGAGATTGCAGCGTAATTTTGAGGCAAAAAACACCCAGAGTAGTTTATATTTTTATGATATGTAAGTTGCCATGCTTGGCAGCTACTAAACACTGGTTTATGTGAACATTCACGAATTTGCTACTTAGTCCTGGTATAACACAACACCGTTCACTGGTTGGAACTTTTAAATGAGATTCACTGGTGCATTAATTTTTGGTTCTAGAAATATGTTCATTTGCTTGTTCCTTAGGTCCTAAGTTTAAATTGAGGAACGAATGTTTAATGTGTAGCGACTCATTTTACGTTTAGCAATATTATTATTACGTGGGAATGCTAAAATGAATTTATTCCAGAGAATAGGACTGCTGATTCTAAAAGGCAGAAAAGACCTAAATTTTGTTGTTGATTATTATGGAATCCGGTGACCTCTAAAAATCTTGCGAGATGGGTAGTATCGACACATCAACGAAACCTGTGTCTTACACTGTAGTGGAAAGAGGCATCAAGGGAAATCACTATCTCGGAATAAGCCGTTCATGTGTATTCAGCATAAAGTTACAGAATCCATACGAACCTCATGTTTACAGAGAATCTGAGCTTACTAGTAACACACTCTCCTACACATGTCTTGATATGTAATCGGAACACTACACTTACTGTTGCATGTTTCTTCTGTCACGCCATCACACAGTTCCTCCCACTCACAGAGGCCTTGAATATATTATTTCCATCCACCCTCACTCTCCTCCCAGTTTAACAGTGAACTGTCCATTGCTATGTCAATTTTACTATCGCCCTCACTTTAATATCATCGAAGCTTGTTTGACTTTATTTTATTCTGAGTCAGTCCTACCGACGGCCATTTCTTATACTACTTCTTGACATCTTTCCTCAAGCCCTTTCGGCTTGTTTGCTTGCACTTTTTATTCGTTTGACTCTTAAATGCTTTATATTGCTGTGTTTCTACTGTTGGGCTCGTCTTGTCCCTCCCTGATCATCTTTATATTTCCTTCTTTCGTCGACCATTTACAGTATTTCCCTTGTTATCCAAGGTTTATTCGCAGTTAGCATCCTTGTAACTCTATTTGTCTCTCCAACAGCTGTGCTTGCCCTCTTTAGCGATGTCAACTCATCTTCAGCTGAAGTGCCTACACTGGTATTCCTTATCGTAGTATCCACACCCTTAGCGGATTTAAAAGGCGTCTCATCATTCCCCTTTACTCCACTATCCCACTTCTTCCTAACTGATTCTTCCGAAAGATGATCTTAACATAATCCTATTCTCCATCTAACTGTATAACTGCTCCTGGATACAATTTACATTCCGGTATCTTATTTCGGAATCTCTGTCTAACCGTGATGTAATCCAGCTGCCATCTACCCGTGTCCCAAGTCTTTTCCAAGCGTACCGTCTCCTAATGTGATTCCTGAACAGAGTTTTCGCAATGGCCATCTTCAGTTTATTGCAGAGCTCAGTTAGACTTTCTCCTTACTCAAAAGCTTTCATTCTCGTAAACCTTTCTTCTGTTCCTTGTGGTACAACCACTTCCGAACCCCTATGATTATGTGGTTTTCTACCCTCTTCACACCCGTTCTATATCCTCATATACTTTCTCCCTACCATATTTTACTTCCGATTTGTCGTATATATCCGGACTACCATATCGGCGTTTGTTTGCTGTCGAATCTGATAAGAACAGACCGATCACTAAACTGTCCACAGTATCATACTCTCTGCCCTACTTTCATATTCACAAAGAACCCTATTCCCTTTATACCATTTTCTGCTGCTCTTGATATTACCCTATATTATGTGGCTAGACATCCTTCCTTCAATTTCACCTCGCTAACCGCCACTAAATCTGCACTGAGTCTTTCATTTTCACTTTTCAGAATTTTTAGCTCTCCTACTACTTTGAAACATCTGAAATTCTATGCTCCCACTCGTATGATGTAATCCTAAGTTGGTTATCATATCCTTTCCTCGTGGTCATCTCCCACTTCGCACTCTCCTACCGGAGAACCGGATATACAGTCAAATGGCGGTATATTATCATTTAAGAACTTACTCAGTACACGAAATGTGTTAGGTATATGTCCGGGGGCCCAGACGACCGGTAGGAGCACTTCTGAAGCGCTGTTCACGTTGACATGTTCATCGATGTAACTTGCTGAGAAGTGACTGTACTCGGGAGGCGACCAGTTTACGTCATTCTATGGTCAATATCGATATTCTCGTGCCGACACAACTTCAAGGAATTGAAAACCAAGGTAGAGGACGTTACTGTATGCCGAGAGGATGTGGAGAATAGATTTTCTGTGCCTCTGAAAAACATGTAACCACAGGGACGGAGAAGATAATAACATGGATTATAAACATACATCATTTTCGTGTAGAATTAAAATGGAAGAAGGAGTTGAATCATACGCAAAATTTGCATACAAGGCAAAAATACTGAAACAAATAGTTTTTGTAATGATCAGTACCTAGAAGCATTTGCTTGTGAATTGTTACTGCAGCATACTTCTCTGATAATTGTAACAGTCTACAGATCTCCTCTAGGAAACCTTCAGCGATTTGGGGGAAATCTAAATGCATTATTGAGCTGCTGTCAAATAATAAGGAACAGTTACCTATTTGCAGCGCTTTCGATGAAGATATCTTGACAGATAAGCACAGGAAAAATGAATTAGTATCACTATTTGGTCGTTTCAATCTAATTTCAGTAGTCATTTTTCGAAATCGTGTGCAGTAAAGTAGTAGGACACTGATTGACAACATCTTTATAGTCAGTAGTCAGGCTGAAACAATTAATGTACTCACAATTACTAATGGATTATCTGATCACACTCTTAATTAACGGAAATATGCACTTTGGCACCTTTCAAGCATGAGCCAGATTCATATAGAGCAGAGAGCCTTACTAATGAGATGCCATATTTTAAGAAAAGATAAAAGAGGTGGTATTTGATGAGGTATATGCGGAAATAAATGCTAATGTCAAATTCACAGTAATCCTTAGGAATTTCGTGTCAATATTTGGAAGCTGCTTTCCTAAAAATTATACAGAAATGCATTATAAAAGTAGGCGACAGGTAACCAAAGGAATTAAAATCGCATATGGAAGGAAGAGGGAAACTTTTGTAAAGCCCAGAGTAAGTCAAGATATGACATTACTTTCCTACTACTAATAATATAGTAGTATTTTAAGGATAAAACAATAGTAAAACTACATGGGACGTATGTGACTGGGAGACAGGACACTCAGTCAGTGTTCTAAATTCCACAATTGAACTATATGACAATGTCGTGTTTCGTAATTCATAAGATGCAAGTACTTAGGATAATTTTTTCCTAAGTGTGGCAACAAACATAGGATTAAAGGCCTCGACTGAAAAAGCAAGAGAATATATTAAAAATGTCATTCCACAAAACATTAAGCAATTAGAAATAGCACAAAAATCCGTCACTTAAATTAAGACAACCATAAAAATTCTAAAAAAATTGCTCATATTGTGTTTATGGAATTTCGAAAATAATTATGAAAAGTTGTTTCATCTTAATAAGTAATATCCTTAGTGATATGTGCAATGCATCACTGGCACAGGGATTTTTTCCACACAGGTTAGAATGCACAGTTGTTAAACAACCTCGTAAGAAATATGGCAAGAAAGGCTTAACCAACTACCGTCCAATTTCGTTACTGACATATTTCTTCCAAAATATTCGAAAAGTAACGTACTCAAGTGGAAACAATTCGATTAGCATGTCACAGTCTGAACTCCTTAAGGTTTGCACGACTGAGAATACTATTTACGCTTTCACTCATCGAATAGTAGTCTTAAATAGTAATATATCGTCAGATGGTATTTATTGTGATCTTCTCGAGGCGTTTGATTTTGAGACCATGTTAATCTCTTAGAGAAAACTCAAGTTTTATGAGATTCGTGGCTTTATAGACATCTAGTATGAATTATACAAATAAACAGAATACAAAAGTTGTGCTGAATAACTAAAACGATGTCAGGAAGGCAGAAAATTTTAAATGCCATGGAAAAACGAAAAAGGAAGTCCAAAAACCTTTAATTTTGGATCCGCTCCTATTACTCATATAGGTGAATGATCTTCCACTTACCATCCAATAACCAAAATCTGCACTATTTGGACCTGATGCTAGTGTTGTAAAAAATCCCGTTATGCAGTAAGCAACAGAAAAGTTGGAAAATGATATTTTTGAAACAAATATTAAGTAGTTCTCTGAAAACAAATGCTTCCTAAATTTTGAAGAAAACACACTGAGTCATATCAACAATTGATGTAGCACATGAGCAGGACTTAGTAAACAGGGTAGAATGCTACAGATTTTTGGATGTACATATTGATGAAAACTTGAGCTGGTAGAAGTTCAGATACTTCTGGTCTTCGCGCAAATGCTGATAATGGAAACAAATGTATCAACCTCCGAATCTATTTTGCATATTTCCACTCAATATCTTACAGAGTATTTTTCTGGAGTAACTCATCACTTAGAAAGAAAGTATTGGTTGCACAAAAGCGAGCAGAAAGAAAAATAGGCGGGTTTACCTATGGACATCGTATAGATACCTCCTCAGGGAGCTAAGCATCTTAGCTGCACCGTCATTGCACATATATTCACTAATGAAAGTCCTCATTAACAACCCATAACAGTTTGAGAAGAACAGCGATGTACATATCCACAACACTAGAGGGAAAATTGTTTTATTAACTATAGTTAAAGTTATCAGTGTCTCAGAAAGGAGTTCAACATTGAGCAAGAAAAAATATTATCTTTGAAAAATAGCATAAGATATCCAACAAGTAGCGAAGCAAGTTATAATCTAATTTAAAATCAGCTTACCTGAAAAATTCCTTTTGTTCCATAGATGAAATTCTACTTAAAAACTGGTAGTTGGTAAACAAATGGAGATGCGTGGGTAGGACTAAAAGTAATAACGTTAATCTTGTGTGTGTTTCCTGTAAATTGGTTCGTTCATTCCAATAAAAGAATTGTTTAAATGATCTATAGAACTTGTAAATAACTACCATAACGTGTCAGTCGACCAGCATGTGCACATACACCAGTTGGCACCCGTGGAAGCACATCCATAAACCTAAGAAAAACCGTTAGCTCAGAACATTTTTGTACTAAGCAAAACTTTACTTTGATCGATTATCTTGCCTGTAGTGGAGGATTACTTCTAAGGATTGCCCCGACAGATGTCTCAGAACTTCACGTCACCTTCCTCTGTATAATCAGAATTAGTATTATAGCAGGTTATCCGCGGGGGGTAGCCGCATGGTATAAGGCGTCCTGCACGGTCCGCGTGGCCCCCCCGTCGGAAGTTCGAGTCCTCCCTCGAGCATGGGTATGTGTGTTGTCCATAGCGTAAGTTAGTTTCAGTTAGATTAAATAGTGTGTAAGCTTAGGGGCCGACGACATAAGCAGCTTGGTTCCATAAGATCTTACCACAAAATCAGAAAATAGCAGGTTAAAATATCTGTCACTCCATTTCACGATAAAATTAGCTGTGACCCTTTCTCAGTGCCGACCATATGATTTTTCTGTACCTCCGTCTTATGTAGCACACATCTATAACTTCACCAGCCCTACAACGCTGACCCCTCTCACACCATTAGCAGGACAGAGAGGTGATCAAAAAAATTGTGCCTGTCTGCTTACGTACCACGATGCAGTATTCTTGATACAACTGGTTAATTGTAGTGTGAGGTGGAGCAAATTACGAAATTGTATCGAGAATTTTTGGTATGTAGACCCTATATAGCTATGTCCGGGTGCCTCTCCCGTATGTCTTTTGACAACATACAATTTTTCTTCATAATATCAACCTTTTTGGTGATTACTATTCCTTTTGTACGAGCTGCACCTGCACAAACATATGGAGGGTCTTATGATGATCCTTATTGTTCGGACTAATCCTAAAACGATATATCTATGTAATAGTAAATCCCTGAAACTCTGGAAAGTAAGTACCTGTCAGGATTAACGATTCTCTGTGCGGACTCTCCCTTCAAACACATGTGGACTAAGGTCTGTACACATAGCATGTGTGAATCACTTAGCCTTCCAAACATTTCCGCGATACCATATAAGGCTACTTGCCTCTTGTTGGTACGGAATAAGTTTCTTAGTTTGTTCGTTTTTCAGCGCCGTTTAAATGGGCTTCACTGCATATATTGAAGTGCTGAGAGTCAGAAAAATATTTCAAACTTTCTTTCGAACGTCAAATTATGCCACCAAAAAATGAAGGGAATTATTATGAATTAGTAATAGATAAATTGGCATCAGCCACAACAGTGAAGTAAGCAAAGAGGAAAATGGTGTATCACTGGCATACCTATTGAGAAGGTCCTTCTGATGCTTTCTTTAGACGATGTCGCTGAAACCTTTTTGCACCACATGAAATAGATTTGCAAGTGCAAGATACATCTACACTGAGGACTTCAGTTTCTTACCTGAGGGATACGTCACTGAGTAGTACTTCATCTACATGTCTCGTAGTATTGATATTTTGAATACCAAGCGAAGAATATTCATCCTACACTGAAAAGTCAAAGAAACTGGGTCACGTGCCTAATATCGTCTAGGGCCCCTTCGAAAATGCAGAAGCGCTGAAACACGACGCGGCATAGACTCGACTAATGTCTGAAGTTGTGCTGGGTGGAACTGGTACACCATGAATGCTGCAGGGCTGCCCATAAATACGTAAGAGTCATAGGGGGTGGAGATCTGTTCTAAGAGTACTTTGCAAGGCATCCCAGATGTGCTTAATAATGTTCATGTCTGAAGAATTTGATGGCCAGCGGAAGTGTCTAAACCGAGAAGAGTGTTGCTGGAGCCACTCTGTAGCAGTTATGGACTTGTGGGGTGTCGCATTGTACTTCTGGAATTGCTCAAATCCGTCGGAATGCACAATGGATATGAATGGATGCAGGTAATCGGACAGGAAACTTACATACGTATCACCTGTCAGAGTCTCATCTAGAGGTATCAGGGGTCCCATATCACTCCAACTGCGCACGCCCCACACCATTACACAGTCTCCATCAGCTTCAACAAGCCCCTGCTGACATGCAGGTTCCATGGATTCATGAAGTTTTTCCATACCCGTACACGTCCAAGCGCTCCATCCAATCTTAAATGAGACTCGTCCCACCAGGCAACATGTTTCCAGTCATCAACAGTCTAATGTCAGTGTTCACGGGCCCAGACGAGGCGTAAGGCTTTGTGTTGTGCAGTCATCGAGGGTACACGAGTGAGCCCATATCGATGATGTTTCGTTGAATGGTTCCCATGCTGACTCTTGTTGATGGCGCGGTATTGAAATCGGCAGGAATTAGCGGAAAGATTGTACTTCTGTCACTTTGAAAGATCCTCTTCAGTCGTCAAGGGTCCCATTCTTGCAGAATCTTTTTCCTGCCGCGGTGATGTTGGAGGTTTTCTGCTTTACCGGATTCCTGATATTCACGGTGGACTCGTGAAATCGTTGAACGGGAAAATCCCCGATTCATCGCTACCTCGGTGATGCTGTGTCCCATCGCTCTTGCGCTGACTGTAACACCACGTTCAAACTCACTTAAATCTTGATAAAGTGGCATTGTAGCAGCAGTAGCCCATCTAACAACTGCACAAGACACTTGTTGTCTTATATAGGCGTTGCCGACAGCATTTCTGTGTTCTGCCTGTTTAATGCAAATGCCTATACCAGTTTCTTTGGCGCTTCAGTGTATTTATGTCATGTTAATCGAAAGTGTGATTCACTCGTGTTGGTCACGAGTCCGAGTTGCGACACTTCCGTCTTAGAACAAGTCGAAACTGAGACTGAACTGGCTAACAAGAGATCGTGATTTTCAAAGCAATGCATTAATTTGTAAGGCAATAGAGCGAGTACTGTTGAGCTTTGTGGTGCGCTTCCGCAGCAGATGTACAGGAAGTGACGCTAGACGGACATTGGCTTCTATCCGTAATATCCTCTTCCACTGGAAAAAAATCATGTTAAGTGCCTCTCCCTGTGAGCAAACTAGCGAAGAGAGTGTTCCACCTCTGTCACAGGAGGCCTCCCCACATTCGAACTCTCTTAAAGTAGCCACATGCTTCGGTACCTATGAAGTCGCTCAAGGTAGCAACATAGAGTAGTAAATATCAGTTCAGTACTACATGTCTATAATAAATTCGTGACACTGAAATCTATGTACGTCTTTCAAATAATCGTACCTGTCTGTGATATGTGCTACAGTTCTAAGCAATTTCTGGACTCTTTAGTGCTGTAAAAGATCCTGCCACCAGGCGCCACATATAGCGCTATACCCAACAGAACAAATAGTCCTGTCATGGGGAAAGCCATGTATAACACTATTACACTGGGAACTGTGATTATACACGTCACAAACGAGTCTACTTTCCACAACTGTCGTTTAATGTTGCCCCCTTTACTGTATTTGACTGAGATATATTGCTAATGGATATGGTAATCAGACTATTCGTTCATTTTCCTTAGAATTTTCTTGTTGTTCGAAAGAAAAACAGCTAAAATGGAATAATACTTAATCTAGGACCTTTCTGTACCAAGTTCAAGAAGTGGTTTGTCTAATGGATTTACGGTCGCCAAACTATCTACGCAAAGGAATGGTTAAGTTTCAGAAAAGAAACAGAGTTAAATTTGGTCCGCTTCCCTGGTATTCCCTAACATAATTTCACAAGTAAATATAACTTTTCAAGAGAAGATTCTGAGAAAACCACAGGAATCTTTTAGCTACAACACCAATATAGACATATAGTTTTGCTCTAGAAAGGCCAGGAATATTTAACCATCACTACGTTCTGAAAATATATGACCAGAGGGACTTCAGTGGTTGCATTTTTGTGTTGTTGTTGTTGCGGTCTTCAGTCCTGAGACTGGTTTGATGCAGCTCTCCATGCTACTCTATCCTGTGCAAGCTTTTTCATCTCCCAGTACCTACTGCAACCTACATCCTTCTTAATCTGATTAGGGTATTCATCTCTTGGTCTCCCTCTACGATTTTTACCCTCCACGCTGCCCTCCAATACTAAATTGGTGATCCCTTGATGCCTCAGAACATGACCTACCAACCGATCCCTTCTTCTGGTCAAGTTGTGCCACAAACTTCTCTTCTCCCCAATCCTATTCAACACTTCATTAGTTATGTGATATACCCATCTAATCTTCAGCAATCTTCTGTAGCACCACATTTCGAAAGCTTCTATTCTCTTCTTGTCCAAACTATTTATCGTCCATGTTTCACTTCCATACATGGCTACACTCCATACGAATACTTTCAGAAATGACTTCCTGACACTTAAATCAATACTGGATGTTAACAAATTCCTCTTCTTCAGAAACGCTTTCCTTGCTATTGTCAGCCTACATTTTATACCCTCTCTACTTCGACCATCATCAGTTATTTTGCTCCCCAAATAGCAAAACTCCTTTACCACTTTAAGTGCCTCATTTCCTAATCTAATTCCCTCAGCATCACCCGACTTAATTAGACTACATTCCATTATCCTTGTTTTGCTTTTGTTGATGTTCATCTTATATCCTCCTTTCAAGACACTGCTCTTCCAAGTCCTTTGCTGTCTCTGACAGAATTACAATGTCATCGGCGAACCTCAACGTTTTTATTTCTTCTCCATGAATTTTAATACCTACACCGAATTTTTCTTTTGTTTCCTTTACTGCTTGCTCAATATACAGATTGAACAACATCGGGGAGAGGCTACAACCCTGTCTTACTCCCTTCCCAACCACTGCTTCCCTCTCATGTCCCTCGACTCTTATAACTGCCATCTGGTTTCTGTACAAATTGTAAATAGCCTTTCGCTCCCTGTATTTTACCCCTGTCACCTTTAGAATTTGAAAGAGAGTATTCCAGTCAACATTGTCAAAAGCTTTCTCTAAGTCTACAAATTCTAGAAACGTAGGTTTGCCTTTCCTTAATCTTTCTTCTAAGATAAGTCGTAAGGTCAGTATTGCCTCACGTGTTCCAGTGTTTCTACGGAATCCAAACTGATCTTCCCCGAGGTTGGCTTCTATTAGTTTTTCCATTCGTCTGTAAAGAATTCGTGTTAGTATTTTGCAGCTGTGGCTTATTAAATTGATAGTTCGGTAATTTTCACATCTGTCAACACCTGCTTTCTTTGGGATTGGAATTATTATATTCTCTTGAAGTCTGAGGGTATTTCGCCTGTTTCATACATCTTGCTCACCAGATGGTAGAGTTTTGTCAGGACTGGCTCTCCCAAGGCCGTCAGTAGATCCAATGGAATGTTGTCTACTCTGGGGGCCTTGTTTCGACTCAGGTCTTTCAGTGCTCTGTCAAACTCTTCACGCAGTATCACATCTCCCATTTCATCTTCATCTACATCCTCTTCCATTTCCATAATATTGTCCTCAAGTACATCGCCCTTATATAGACCCTCTATATACTCCTTCCACCTTTCTGCCTTCCCTTCTTTGCTTAGAACTGGGTTTCCATCTGCGCTCTTGATATTCATACAAGTGGTTCTCTTAACTCCAAAGGTCTCTTTAATTTTCCTGTAGGCAGTATCTATCTTACCCCTAATGAGATAGGCCTCTACATCCTTACATTTGTCCTCTAGCCATCCCTGCTTAGCCATTTTGCACTTCTTGTCTATCTCATTTTTGAGACGTTTGTATTCCTTTTTGCCTGCTTCATTTACTGCATTTTTATATTTTCTCCTTTCATCAAATAAATTCAATATTTGTTCTGTTACCCAAGGATTTCTACTAGCCCTCGTCATTTTACCTACTTGATCCTCTGCTGCCTTCGCTACTTCATCCCTCAAAGCTACCCATTCTTCTTCTACTGTATTTCTTTCCCCCATTCCATTTAATTGTTCCCTTATGCTCTCCCTGAAACACTGTACAACCTCTGGTTCTTTCAGTTTATCCAGGTCCCATATCCTTAAATTCCCACCTTTTTGCAGTTTCTTCAGTTTTAATCTACAGGTCATAACCAATAGATTGTGGTCAGAGTCCACATCTGCCCCTGGAAATGTCTTACAATTTAGAACCTGGTTCCTAATCTCTGTCTTACCATTATATAATCTATCTGATACCTTTTAGTATCTCCAGGGTTCTTCCATGTATACAACCTTCTTTCATGATTCTTAAACCAAGTGTTAGTTATGATTATGTTGTGCTCTGTGCAAAATTCTACCAGGCGGCTTCCTCTTTCATTCCTTCCCCCCAATCCATATTCACCTACTATGTTTCCTTCTCTCCCTTTTCCTACACTCGAATTCCAGTCACCCGTGACTATTAAATTTTCGTCTCCCTTCACAATCTGAATAATTTCTTTTATTTCATCATACATTTCTTCAATTTCTTCGTCATCTGCAGAGCTAGTTGGCATATAAACTTGTACTACTGTAGTAAGTGTGGGCTTCGTATCTATCTTGGCCACAATAATGCGTTCACCATGCTGTTTGTAGTAGCTTACCCGCATTCCTATTTTCCTATTTATTATTAAACCTACTCCTGCATTACCCCTATTTGATTTGGTGTTTATAACCCTGTAGTCACCTGACCAGAAGTCTTGTTCCTCCTGCCACCGAACTTCACTAATTCCCACTATATCTAACTTTAACCTATCCATTTCCCTTTTTAAATTTTCTAACCTACCGGCCCGATTTAGGGATCTGACATTCCACGCTCCGATCCGTAGAACGCCAGTTTTCTTTCTCCTGATAACGACATCCTCTTGAGTAGTCCCCGCCCGGAGATCCGAATGGGGGACTATTTTACCTCCGGAATATTTTACCCAAGAGGACGCCATCATCATTTAATCATACAGTAAAGCTGCATGCCCTCGGGAAAAATTACGGCTGTAGTTTCCCCTTGCTTTCAGCCGTTCGCAGTACCAGCACAGCAAGGCCGTTTTGGTTATTGTTACAAGGCCAGATCAGCCAATCATCCAGACTGTTGCCCTTGCAACTACTGAAAAGGCTGCTGCCCCTCTTCAGGAACCACACGTTTGTCTGGCCTCTCAACAGATACCCCTCCGTTGTGGTTGCACCTACAGTACGGCTATCTGTATCGCTGAGGCACGCAAGCCTCCCCACCAACGGCAAGGTCCATGGTTCATGGGGGTGGGGGAGGGGTGCATTTTTGTATAACTGTGAAATTAAATGTTTCAGTATTGTAATAACAAATTCGATAAATTTAAATTTATTGAGACACTTTATTTATGCCTTTCTCTTAAGGATACAGGGTACTTCTGTGGCTCAGTACTACGTAAAAAATCAACACCTATTCTTTCAGGCACTGCCTATAATGTTTTATATATTTTTTGTTGATATTAGGTAATGCAGCGCACGTTCTAAACAAATTAGAAGTATTTTGGATATTTTTGAACCTGCTTAGGTGTATTAAGAAATTACAAAAAAATTGATGCAATTTTCTTCCAAAATGCTTTCTCAAATTGAGGTACCACCATTTAATCGAATGTTATACATTTGAAGCAGACAAAATTTTTACCAGATACGCCTGACATGATGTCTGAGGTACTAGGGTAAAAAGTATCACATCTCTCCCATATGCAATGGGTGAAATTTTCACATGTATTGCGAGTGCCCCATGAAAACATTTACGAAGCAAAACAGAGTCACTCTGGTCTCTAAAAATTGTTTTAATTCATTCGTAACAGGCTCAGGAAAACAATGCTTATGATGGTATATTTGATCACTTTCTTTTGCAATTTGGTAACCACACCAAGAATCTGCTACTTTAGGGCAAAGTCTGGGAACAGGGCGGTCATTTGTGGATAACTTAACGAAAGTATGTGGCCCATAAAGCTTTTCTCATTGATGTAACATCATTCAGAGGTGCAGTTCATCTAATGGACAGTCCATAATTATCACCATAAACATTGAACTTATTAATTTTATTCCAAGCTTTAGAGCCCACATCGCCTAGGTACTCCGTATATCTAACTTTATAAACGGGCACGAACCTGAAATATTTTTAGAGCTCCATCACACTCCATACCTCCACTGCAACCATCATATTTCTTAGACCACTGATGTTCAGTTTGTCCTTCAGTGTTACCATGGCTGGTGTGGCAGTACTTATATAAGCACTTAACATCAACAACTTTTCCATTCTCAAGATAAGTAGCATTTACAACACTATTCAAGAAACGATGTCCTTGACGTTGCCATGTCCCATCAAGTGCAACAGCTATGTCCCTGATTCAACTAGTATTTACAGTTTCTTCTACTGCACGTTTCATAGATGCTTTAGACACAACCGTCGAGGCACCTGAAAGAATTTTTATATACTTACTGAACCTACTGGGAGGAGGAGGAAAGTCCATCAAACCACGAAACGCTTGAGCAGCCTTTTTTCCTTTTCCTACGGCACGCATTGCATACACTAACTGCAATGTTCTAAGTCATTTTCGAAGTGGATTTATTGCAGGATCTACTCAGAACAACTAATTTTGACGCTAAACCCTTCCTGCTACTTTGTTTTTCAGTTATTTCAAGACAGTCTACAATATAACATTGTTTACATTTCACCACTTTCTTTATCAAAGAAGATAAGATGCCCACATCAACAGTAACATATCCACTACAAACAGCGTCATTGATAATAAAAAAATCGAATCACTGGGAGGCGTGCCATGTGGGAGTTTCTTCCCTGAAGAACTGATACATAGGTTACTTTCAACAGTGTGGCTTGCTTTTTTTGAGAACTGGTTATGACGGAATTTCCTTTTATTGATTTTCTTGATGCGTTACATAGTTCGCATTTATTGAATACTATAGGATATGTACTTCCATAATTATATGTAGCACTTGATGAACAAAGATTCAGTAGCACGTGAAGAAACTGCTTCAGCAAATCAAAAGTTAACACCAGTAAAGGTAATCATTTACAGACAGTAGAAGCCTGCACTGCTACCCACATATACTATGTATCATACGTATAATAGCTTGAAACAGAAGTTCACAGTTCTTTTCGAGATAAAACTGATTCCTGTAACAGAAATAAAGGGGGAGTGGCGGCATACATGACCGTAACCGTAACATTTGGTATAATAGGTAATTTTTCATTTGAAACCCTATCAGGAAAGACTACACAATTTAATAATGTCATAAAAAATTTCGATTTTACCATCATTTATAAGAACACTATATCCTTAACAAACGATATTTGAAATGCTAAACGTCACTCAGTACTGTCATTCAGTACTTTTATGTAACGCTACTTCAGTGTTACTGTGACAATAAGAAATTTTCTTCTCTTATGAGTTTTATCATTACTTTACTCAAAACTGAAACGTGCAAAATTTCAGTATTTATGCATGAAAAGTTCATCTTTTTAGCAAAACTCACTTTCACTTTACTTATTACCACGAAGAGTAGTAGTTGTTGTTGTTGTGGTCTTCAGTCCTGAGACTGGTTTGATGCAGCTCTCCATGCTACTCTATCCTGTGCAAGCTTCATCTCCCAGTACCTACTGCAATCTACATCCTTCTGAATCTGCTTGGTGTATTCATCTCTTGGTCTCCCTCTACGATTTTTACCCTCAATGCTCCCCTCCAATACTAAATTAGTGATCCCTTGATGCCTAAGAACATGTCCTACCAATCGATCCCTTCTTCTAGTCAAGTTGTGCCACAAACTTCTCTTCTCCCCAAACCGGTTCAATACCTCCTCATTAGTTATGGGATCTACCCATCACATACCACGAAGAGTAAGAATATTAAAATCGTTAAATTTGTCTGAAAACATCTACTTCAGTATTTAAGCAAAATTTTACTTCAGCACTTGTACTACATAAATTATACAGTAACTTTAGTCCACAACAGTCATCTTCAGAATTTTTTTCGGAGATGGAAATTAGTGTATGTAATACTGATTAAAGCACTTCAAATGTTTTCATAAGAGGTTTACACGGAATAATCAAACACGAGAACGGACCCAATATAGGTCGGCTGGTTGGTTAATTTGGGGGAGGGAACAAGAAACAGAGAGGTCATCGGTCCCATCGGACTAGTGAAGGATGGAAAAAGAAATCACCGCGCCCTTTCAGAGGAACCATTCCTGAATTTGCCTGAAGTGAGTAAGGGAAATTACCGATAACCTAAATCAGGACTGCCAGACTCACCTTTGAACCGTCGTCCCCTCGATAGTGAGTGCAGTGTACTAACCACTAGCCACGTCGCTCGTTCGTATGCAGGTGAATGATGAGGAGTAAAATAATTGGGTGAACAAAATTTCATGTTTAACACAATAATTATCCGAAAGAGTGAAATTTGAATTAATAGCCTACAATTCTATTTATACAGTTCGTAATCTGTTGGCTGTAGTCGTTTGGCGTGGCTGATAGCAATGCTGGCTACAGTACATATTGTACGGCGTACAAGTTTCTTGAAGTATGGACTAATTAATTCTTCTTGATGTCATTTTAACTTCCATCACATTGTCCAAAAACTTGAACAAATGCTGAAATAATTCCGCAGTCTTCATCCGAGGCTACTGTTCAACATTTTCCAGGCACTGCATCGCCTGCTCCGTCTGAGTGTTGCCTCTTTCATTACTGCCTACAGACTGTGTCCCCTCCTTCGAACTCACTCTACAGCTAACGTGCCAAAAACCCTAGCCCACTTTTACGTTTCCCCCAATAACTTTCGTAGAATACAAAAGGACTCCATACATACGTAACACATATTCTACAAATTGTTCATAGGTGTGTATTATTTTATACAAATGACAACTTATACAAATTTATAAAATTAATTGCCCGAATATCTTCATTTCATTAATGTATGACAAAATATTATTTACCAAATTATACAGTTCTCGTATTTCTTTACATAAGTTACAAACATACACTCCAACATCACATACTTCACACTTTCCATATAGTCTTTGCATATCACAGATATATTACGACAGACTTTAGAGGTAAAAAAGTTATAAATTAGTAGAGTGATTGAAGAATAGTGTTACAGTGAAGTATGGAGCACTAGAGTACTAACGCAGTTTTGGAGAGGCACACCCAACCTGACGCACATCCAACATGATGCACACCCAACCTGATGCACATCACAGCTATAGTCTGCCATTCCCACCTACTTCGACACAGGATGAGCAAAAGGCAGGTGTCCTGCCAGACCTACTCCCACCGACAGATAATCGTGGATGACCTGCATGCTGTCATATCCTAACGGTCAGTGGCGGCTCATGAGTAAACATTCTGAACGTTCACAAATTTTTAGATAAGGATAAATATGAGTGTGTGAAATCAAAAGCACTTGCTGTATTACAGTCATGCTTAAGATATTTACACAACTTCTGCACTAACAATAATTTAATTACAGTAATAATAATAATAATAATAATAATAATAATAATGACAATAATAGCAATATGGAGAAATTTTCTGAACAAAGAATAAATTGTTTTTGTGAAACTTTGCCTTTTTGTACTAAGTAATACAATTTGGGGCAAGATCGAAACAACGTTTAAGCTTTCGCTACTCTCAGTTTTGCGTTTTGGTGCAAGTGGAAGTTTTCGTTCTTTTTTTATTTTTGCGAACGAATGTACAAGTTCCATAACACATGTATTAGGTAAAGAATTAACTTCCAGGTTGAAAATCAGATATTCTTACGCTGTACCCAAGCAACACATCACGCTTATTGTAAGCGTGTTTATTAAACGTTCGCTTGTAGTCACATTTTTATTTTTTTTACTTGGTCACTTTCCCAGTCAGAGACTCTACTCTGGGAGACCCTAGTTCCTTTGCGGCTAATTATTGCCGGTAATTTTCTTTTCTGTTGGCACTTAAAACAGATTCAACGGAGATCATGCGGACACCACTCACGAATGCGGATTCCTGCAAAGTAAACACTAACTGTCGTTTATGAAAATTATGAAATTCAAACAGTAAAATCTATCAACATGGTTACTTGACCAGAATACAAATTAGGTTATTGGACCACTAGTAAGATTCTTTGGGTATGACGTACAGGATGGAGTAAAAAATATAGTTATGAATGAAGACATGCAGGAATAAAGGAATTGTACCTACCAACAACTGAAATGAAAAAATGAAAACAATTGCTATACTACATTCAGGTAGCGAAATTAGTGGTGCCTGTAGTAATTTATATGAAGGAATAAAGAAGCATACAAATGTTACCGAGTTATCAGTACAAGCAGTTAGAGTAGTCGCAGCGGTTTAGTCTAGAAGTAAAATGATAAAGAAGTAGATTTTAATGGAATTAAAACTGCAAAACAGAACATTTTCAGTGAATGCTATAATGGTTCCGGGTCTGTGCGTCAGTTTGATTTGGAGGACAGATTGGTTAATTGTTAACAGGGGAATGCTAGATTTTACACGGGGTGTAATGGGGATAAGAGATGAACAAGAGCAACAAGTAGTTAAATTTAGTAGAAGTGAGTCTACAAAAATATTTACTTTAACTATGAACCACAAAAAGCTTATGTTTGTATGTGTGGGTGGCCCAAGATGAAGAGGTAAGTATAGAGGATAGAATCAAGGAAAAGTCGCAAGTATTGAGGGTTAAGTGAGGAAGAGGCATACGATTTGAAAAAAATCTACTACAGCATCAAAAAGCAATTTCAAAGAAACCTGGGTGACTGAAGGATTATGAATATAGTTGCCAGGTAATATTACATGTTCTGTTTAGGTTTAAGCTGTATTCTATTCCGTTCGAAAAAAGAGAAGCCATAGATAAAGAATGAAGGTAATGATTGCATGGTTAATTATCGAGCGATCTCAGAGTAGTTTTTACAGTTCCCTTGTAACTGTGAGAAAGAAAGATAGCTCAGCACAATTAACTTTGGATGAGAGCTTTCAAGGAAGGCAATTTGCCACAGATGGATAGGTCTGAAGCACTGCAAGAGCTTGTACAAAAGTTCAGTGGCGTCAGGATATTAACAAGTATAGACTTGTCTGACAGCTTCTGGCTGGTCCCACTAGTTCAAAACTGTGGAAAGGTTACCGCATTAGTTTATCAGGAGATGGAGTTGTCAATTCAGAGTATTGTCAATTGGCTTGAAGATCTCAGCAACTACTTTTTGTATATATGTTCAAAAACGTGCTGGGGGAGCAGCTGTTGAACAAAATTACAGTGTATATTGACAATATTTTAATTGCTGCCAAATTCTATCTTGGAGAAGAATACCATTATTGTACATATGGAAAACTCCGAATTCGGAAAAGGGGAAATTAAATTTCTAGGACATATTATATCGCCTGAAAGTATTAAGTCACACCACGAAAACTGAAATTCTAGAAGAAACTTTCCAAGACCTGAGAACACATAGCAGCCTTCTTTGGTTTAACCGGATTGTATCGCAAATTTGAGAATAATCAGGCATTTAATGCGAAAGCCCTACTTCAGTTAATGAAGAAGAACGCCACATGGATCTGGACCGACCCAGGAGTGCGAACCAGAATTTCAAAAAATAAGATATGACTATGTAATAGTATTGTTTTGTCGCATCCAGACTTGAATGTAACTTATTGCATTTTTACTGACAGCTCTGAATAGGGGTTTAGAGCTCCTCTTTGTCAACTCATAGAAAACTGAGATACAATGGATATAAAATCTTTTGCTCTTGCCAGTGAGATACTAAAAAAATGGGACATATGATACTCAGTAACAGCAAAGGAAACGCTACCAGTGGTATGGGCGTTTAAGAAATTCAGATACTATATTATAGGATGGAAAGTAAAAGTGTTTACAGACCACAAGGCACTGTCATTCCTGATGGATTGTATGCAGAGTCATAACGGATTAACGAGATGGGCTTTAGTGCTTCAGGAATATGAGTTCACAGTAGAATGCATGCCAGCGGAAAGCAGTACTGTGGATGATGCATTATCCAGATTGCCAACAGGTATGGATAAAGTCGATGTTAATGAATCAGGGCAGTAGGAAGTCTCCATGTTATACGTAACTATGGTAAAACAAGAAGAAAAATGAGGTCATTAAAAATATGAGAATTTGAAAATAATATGGACAACACTATTAAAATGATAAAAGCCGATTGAGTAGGAAAGTGAACGACAAGGTGAGGAAGCACTATGTCACACATAAAGGAGTGTCCCGACGTAGAAGAGACTCAGAAAAACACCAGTGGCAGGTCTATTGGCCAGAACATGAAATTGAAAGGCTTGTGTGATTCACACATTTCACATACGATCAGTTTGGGGCCAATAAATATGTAAATAAAATTAAGGAGAGTTTGTATTTCAATAATTTAGAAAGGAAGGCACAGAAAATTCTAAAGCCATGTGAAGTGTGTCGGAAAACAAAAGCTTTAAATTCTAGCAGTAAAGTGGAAATGCATACCATGATCCAAACAAAAATACTGGAAAGGGTGTGTGCTAAACTCCATGGTCCCCTTTTCACCTAACAAAGAGGGTACAACTATCCGTTCGTTGTGTTGGACATGTTCTCGAAACATGTAAAACTATAAGCACTAAGTAAGTCTACTGGTAAGTCGGTCTCAGATAAAATCAAGAATGCCTACATAATGAGGATAGTTAAGCCAGATAGGATCATCAGTGACAGTAGACCACAATTTACATCAAAGTATCGGAAAAATATGTTGAGGAATGTTGACATAATATACACCATCGTCAATTAAATACGGGTGAAAGAGTTACGCGAGAAATGAATATGTTTAAAGCATACTGCTCTAGAGAACATCATGAGTGGGTAAATTATGCAGAAGCATTTGAGGTAATTATGAACGAATTACTGCGTTCTACCACGGAAATATCGCCACATGAGCCGTTCTCAGGAGAAAAGATATGTGGTGTAATTCAGCATATAGTAAGTTTCGCACAGAGTATATCAGTTAATGAAAAGAGGGACTTAGCCTTAGGTACAATGAAAAACAAACAGCTAAAGTGAAGGACAAATTCAACAAACATGATAAGAAAAGGACATATCAATGTGACGAATTGGCACTGACCATGTCGAAACATAGGTCTTCCAAACTAAACTCAGACATCAAAAAATTCTATGAGATATACGGAGAACTATACAATATCATCAGGATAGGTAACCCCAATGCAGTGGAGGTCGCCAACATTAAAACATTAACAAGCAAAGGAATATACGACATCAAGCACTTAAAAATATTATGACTAGTAAACCAGAGGGGGCAATAGCGTTCTTTGTAGTGCTAGGTAACTGAAGATTACCAGGTGCCCGAGCTAACTGACAGCATTCTTCACTTTCTTTTCCAGCGGTTAGTTCTTCCCCTACTGTCATTCAGAACTATAACTTTCTTCTTGAACATTCTTCTTTATCAAGGTTAAGATGAGCATATTTTCATACACGTATCTGACAACAAAGAAACAAGTTACGACACATACAAAGCAACCAAGCAGAATACCCATCTGTATTGGATGGGTTAAATACAGACATTTACTACAATGACGTGGGCAGGCCAGAATATACGAAGTATAGGATTATAGGTACACCAGTAAGAGAACATAGTACACATTCAGAAATAGACGCCAGTAGAATGTTAATGCACAACAAATATGAAGTACCTAGAGGAACGATTTTTAATTATTTATAACAACCATAAACAAAGCTTTATCTTTGAAAATATTCCGAGATTAGGTAATCAAGACGAGGGCTATTATATATAACACAGATGAAATAGCGCAAAATAAATAAACTGAGGACTACAGAAGAAGAAGACGACGCTAAACCAGATATGTAAATATGACAGTTTAAAATACAAGAAATTCTGGTGCCAAAATTGATGAAAATAACTAAAGGTTGTCTTGGGATGATGTAAGATTGTATCAATATCGACATATCATTACTCTTCAGCATGAACTGAAACGGCGAAGTGGTTTCCGCTATAAAGCATTATGACACACTTATAGGCTAGGAATAGTACTGTCAAAAACGTTTATGGTAAATGGAGATTTATGGTTACTAGACGAGAAAAAGTTGGCCAATTTTTTATGAAGACAGGAAGCAGGTAACTGGAGAGTTACAGATTGGACTACAGGAAACTCGGCCAATCATTTATGCAGAGTGAGGAAGGAACGGCAAAAGGCGACTTGTAAGTCGGTCTTTAAGTAGTATTTATGGGAGAAGTGGTTCCCGCCAAATATTTTAGTAACTACGAGGGAGAAAACATATTGTCGACATATGACACACCACTGACGCGGTAATCTCATTAAGGACATAAACGTACAGTGGTAAGTAATGTTTAAATAGAAGGCCACGTAATATGAAGGATAGAGAGCAACGCCACACACAGGTTTTAAATGTGAAGGGGATTTGGAATAAATGTCTAGCTAAGTACAAGAAAATTAGCACCTACCTACTACAAAACCATATAGTGCTCATATACGTAAGTCAGTAGGGAATACACGGGCATTACATGAACAGAGTTCCACTATTACTTTTTGTAACAGCAATGACATTCAAATTTGAAGGAATTATACCTCATACTGTGGAATGAAGCAATGATTTGATAAATGAATGTTTGTGCGTTATGCTCGAAGCAAAATACTGAAAGCTTCTCTCGATGTTTCTGTGAATCGCAATTGTAAGCTTCAGTAGGTAAGATTTAAAGAACGTGGTAGATGACGCTGGTTAGCGGCGTGAGTCATTAGTGAAGCACGTCAGTAATAAAACATTGTGTGAGCAAGTGCAAAGCTCTTAAAGAAGGCGAAGGGCAACTGTGACGAAAACACAAACATTGATGGATCACTGTTGTAGTAAGATGTATACAGTGGCATTGTTTATAAACTTCCAAAATCAAAACAAAACATAATGTATTATGTATTTATATTGTGATAGTGTGAGGAAACATGTCTATTTAAAATTTGTTTAAATCTGTTAAGAAACGTATTTGAAGCATTTTGTGTTCTTTCATGAAATTTTACTGGAGCTGTAGTACGAAGATTGGAGATGGGAGAATGGAATGACAGTTGTAGTTATCAACACCACTTTGGACAGTCTGTAGGTTCACAACACAAGACCACATCGTGGACAATAGAATCTTTGATATTCCTTGCTGTTGTGGACTGCATGTGTATGTTCTTGTAAAAGGTGTGATGTTCTTCCGTCCCCACGTATTTGCGAAATGTACAGGTTTTGCTTTTGTTTTATTTGTAACTATTTGAAGTGGACGCCTTTGACACATTCAAATGTAAGTAAGATCTTCACTGTTAAAAGTATAATACAAGTAATGTAATTAGTATTGGGAAGTAAGGTTGTAAAGAAATTTATTTTTTCAAAACACGAAGTATGTAAGTCTATGATTATATAAGTAAATTGGTAATTTGAGAATGAAAAATTGTAAAGTAGATTTAACTTTCGAAAAACAATAACAAATTACAAATATAGTGAAATAGTATGGCTCTTGAGAGTTACAGCTGAGAAATTCATAAAAACTCGAATAAACTTTAGTGTATTTTCAAAAATCGATTGTTGTCCCCGAGAGCATCCCAATAATTGGAAATCTCAGAAGGAGGATGGATCTGCAATATTTATATCTTGACAGCCAGTATGTTCAGGTTCTCTGATCAGTTGAGAAGACAACATTGGCTAGAGGACGTAATGTTATGTGAGGTACAGTTGAGAGACTGTTTGTTCGATACAGATATGTGACAAAGACCGCCTAAATTTTGGTGCTCAGCGATTATCTGCTGCATTCCGTAGTTGCGCGCCAAAATGATAAATTTTTATCATTAATATTATATGCACTAAGTAGCGTATTTACTTGCATTTCCAATTAAAGCATCTCTCAATAGCGTGCTGTTATTCCATTATTTCACAACTATTAATAACCAGCAAAATAATAAACAGCTTCTAAGCGAAAGGCCAGACGAAGCACTTCGGTCATCTTGTATGGTGGGCGATGTGGTTCGGTTGAAAGATCAGAATCGGTTCAGCAGTGTCGGAGGACAGACATGTCTGCCGCGGTCGGTACCGTGAAGCAAGGCTTTGCTGGCAATTTATGGCTATTTGGACATGCAGTTAAGAAGAGTGTGATAGTAATTAGAGAAATACTCAGTTAATTATAATGTCGAAGAACGGAAATTATTTGTGACTCTAAAGTAACTGGAAAGTTTTTCGTTTTCTGCTAATAAAAGGCGAGTGACAAACTAACTGGTAATTTAATTATTCCTAAAATATTTGTTCCTAGGTAATAGTTCATTACAGCCTCAAGATAACGGATTCTCGTGCCATTTTCTGTGCAGGGGAAAACAACGATAGAAGACTGCAGGTTGGTGAACATTTATTAGCACTTATGCATTTCACAGAGGGCGATGGAAGTACTCCCGTGTACTGCAATCTCGGTATGAATGGGGTCAGCGACATTTCATCTGTGATAACACACAGGAGGTATGAAGGAGAGAAATTTTTGAGGGAAGGGGTTTATCATACGCACGCGTATATCTCAATCTCTCTCCCCTCTCTCTTTTTCAACGGCGTATCACACACAAACCAAGAGAAACAGACACACCGTAATACCACGTCCTTGGCGTACAGATGATGGCAGGTAACGTTCTCTAGGCATTTGCTAAAACCCAAGCTCTTTCATCGGATGGCCTCAGGTATGGCTTGATTCATCACCCGAAATGACCGTCATCCACTGCCCAGTGGCGTCGCTAATAACACTGTTTCACGTATCACTTAGCGTTGGCTACAGAGATGTGTAGCTTATGACGAGGTGCTCGACCACTTTACGCCATTCGGTTTAGCTCCCTACATTGTACTATCTGAACTGCTGGTGCACTTCACAATTCACAAGTGCCGGCCGGGGTGGCCGAGCGGTTCTAGGCGCTACAGTCAGGACCCGCGAGACCGCTACGGTTGCTTGTTCGAATCTTGCCTCGGACATGGATGTGTGCGATGTCCTTACGTTAGTTAGGTTTAAGTAGTTCTAAGTTCTAGAGGACTGATGATCTCAGATGTTGAGTCCCATAGTGCACAGAGCCATTTGAACCAATTCACAAGTGACTCATTCCATTCAGCTCATGCGGTTTTAGGGTTTTGTGCCTCAGTCGATATAAACGGGACCCTTATAGGACCACCTTTCTGTCTTTGTTGAGAGCCCTTGCTCTGAGGAATGTATGAGGTATCAGTTTGAAACTTATGTAAAATACCGAGGTCTACGGTTGTTCGCTGACGTAGAAAATTTAAGCTTATCCGCCAATGAGATCGAAATATATGGTCATTTATGTCACATACTTTGATACTCACAAACTTACTCATCAAATCTTATAAATGAAAAATCTACACTCTTACATTCATAACGTAGTTTGTAGGGAGCTCTAAGAGTGCGAGTCCTACTTGTTCGGTTTTCTTACATCCACCTTTCGCAGTGCTCAACGGTCCCTGTTAACTAGCCCTTAAGATATTCCTGGGTTTGATGTAGCTGTGATGGTTATTCCACGTTTCCACTCTACATTCAGTTCTCCAGTATTGACTTGTGCTGCTTCAGAAGGCTTGAAATGTTTCCGATAGATTTGATACTCCAGTGTCATACAAGGACTAGTCCACGTCGGTTGTCACTGAGCTTTCCGGACCGGTCCAGTCTTCTGTTACTGACAACACAACATTCCCGCCACTTTTTATACTGACAGGCTGGTCGCTAGTGACATATAGTTGTCAGTTATCCATTACGTAGGTGTGCCTGGATACTTTTAATGAGATAGTCTCTGTAGTATTGGCGAAGTTATCATGAAATAACTCTCTGACTGGCACATGCCTGATTTCAGTTACAGCCACAATGATCAGAAGTCATAAATATGTAGTCATTTCCTCAGACATGGCATTCTGCGATGTTGTGTCTTGATACTACCAATGTGCCTACCTTCTAAATAAGCACCTATCCCGATCTCACCTAATATTCGTTAGTAGATTAAATAACCTCACGCTTTGTTAGGAGTAACAGTTACAGTACCTTGTGATGGGTTAATAGATGCAATCGTATTCGTCGTCACTGTAATATTGTCGTCCTAATATTTTGGCTCGGCACCTGGGCTTACACTGTCATAGAAAAGGGTATTTATTAAAGTGTCTTTATAAATCTTACTTCTATGTTATTCAAATATTTGTTGCATATAAAAATAAAAGAGCACCGCTGCAAAATTGTATGTCGATTGTCTACAGCCCAATAGCACCTGAAACGCCAATGACATTACGGCACGAGACAGCTGGCCACCACAAGATGAATGGGCGGGCAGCTTTAATAATAATCTAACTGTCGAAAGTTACGATAGTACTGTACATTTGTTCGCTTCAATGGTTTCAAAAAGTTTACCAAGAGTCTTGAGAACAGTGGGGGGAGTTACGTGTTTCAGTGTGTCGGAGTAGGTATTGACTGTATGCGAGTGTGTCAGTCCATATGTAGTCGGAAGATAGGAATAGTTTGCAGAGGGCTGACGAACAATAGAGTAACTATCAGTAAGTTTTGTGGTTTCTCGAGTTTCTCTACCGATAAAATAGGGTTGAACAGGTTCCGATTATCACTGTTATAATTGTTTTTAAAGATATGACAGTACTGCTAATTCTGGGAGATCTTGTGAATTAACCATCTAGAGAGCGGGAACATATAAATAGTTGGATTATTACATCACTGCGCTGACAGAGTTCGATGTCCACATAGCAATCGTTATTTTAGATGAGAGCTTGTTGAGACTGGGTTAGGGTCCGATGTATTCCGTATCTTGTGCCTATTGGCCTTGTTCCGAAATCTCTAAGCTAACTGATCGCTTGCTATGTTTGTATTTCAGATTAGTTTGTTCGGCAGAGTCCAAGGTAACTGAGTACTGATTTATTTGTATTGCAGACTGTTTTGGTGACCTTCATTGAAAGAGTTATTGCGAGATATGTGCTTTAACACGCACTAGAGGCTTTGAAATGAGACTTTGCATTAGCCATACAGCGTGTGTGTTGCCCGAAAGTTACCAAAGGATTTTTCCCCGCATTCTCAAGATATTTTCTGGAGTAAAATCTTTGTTTCATCGGACTATCATTATTGACTCGACACAAAGGAATTAATTACATTTGGCTTCTAGCGGGTATTGACTGACATCAGTGGATGAAGTTTAAAATCTGTGATGGACTGGGATTCAAACTTGAGTTTCCTGCTCACAAGGAAGGTGCTCTGAACACTAAGCCACCCGCTCACGGTGATCAGCGCACCTGCACGGAGTACGCTAGTACTCCTTCCGTCTCACTCAAAGTCTCAACTTTATCCACACGCTACTGACGTAAAGCATCTGCCCATTATTCTCATCACTTGCGGCGTTCCGCCAATTCCTGTAATAGTTCGAGTGTGGTCAGCGTCGCTAGACTCGCCAACGATCTCTTCAGGGCAGATGAACATCCCGCTCGAACTCTTACGGTAATGAGCGAAAAGCTGCGAGTAAAGAGGATAATGGGCAGGAACACAAAGTCAGTGATGTAAGGATAAATTTGAGCATTAGGTTCTGGCAGCAGGCGTTCCAAAGTAGTCTATGCAGTTGCAATTAGCGCTGTGTCCGGATAGCTTACTGGTCATAGCACTTTCCTACAGAGCAAGAGACGTGTGTTCGAATCACGGTCTTGCTGACGTTCTCAACTATTCCCATTTATGGAAATCAACGCTCACTAGCAGCAAAATATAATAAATTCCTAACGTTTTTAAAATGGCTGTCAATCAGCGACTGCTGTATAATAGAAAATTTTCGAAACACAGCCCTCAGTCGGGAACACAATTAATTTGTAACCTAGGTTTCGGTGTCACTAGGGACACCTTCTTCAGACAAAATTAAAACTAAATGTTACAGCATAACGAACCAAAAAATACGAAAGCTGCGGTCATACCTGGCAGCGTCAGATAGAGTTAAGGGGAGCTGGAGGTGGTCAAATCCAAAAAATTACGATTTATTTTTGGTACCGAAAATTAATTGGGACATTCCTCTTTAATGTAAACTTTGAATTATTGTTCTACTCGCCCTAGAAGTGGAGTTATTACCATTTTCCCCCACGTCTGCAGAGGAAATGGGCGGCCGCTGAATGCATCTAAAACCCTCTCGTGACTTCCTGGCGAACTGCTTGGGATTTTCTCGACCTGTTACGCATACAGCGCCTTATGTTACGCATACAGCGAGTGTGCAAGGGTTGGCTACATTGTTTTCTGTGACAAATGAAGCGCTAAGAGCGCGGAACATCGTCTCTTTGCTGTTAACCGTTTCGAATTAGTTCAGCGTTGCGCCTGTTGTTGGTAGTATTATACTTCTTGTGTAAAGCGTTGTTCTGGTTACGATGCCACGTTTTAGTAACCGTGTATATAAGAAGAGGAAGAAGGTAGGGGAAAAAATTAACACTAATACCAAGTTGCGAAAAGCAGTGTGGGCATTGTTCCTTCATACTGCCTCTTCCAATGAATACCCTCAACACAGCCTGTGCCCAAAAGATTCCTGGTGCAAATATAATGCAAAAAAGGACTATGATCACAAACATGGTTTGCCAGCAGCTGTGATAAATGCAATAAAACTAATTTTTCATGACTTAGCACAGCCAGAATTGTTGTACAAATGTTACACGGATAGACGCAGAATCCTAATGAGAGCGTAAACAATTTGATTTGGAAAGTGATTCCTAAAAGGGTGTTTGTAAGCATAAAAACACTGCACTTTGGCATTTATGATGCAATAGCAACCTACAACCAACGGAACAGTGTGAAGTTTGAAGTTCTGAAGGCATTAGGATTTACAGCTGGGGTGAACACTGTACGAGCACTAAGAAATATTGTCAGAGAAAGGATAAGAGGAGCAGAAAGAAGAGAAAGGCATATGAAGTATGATGGAACAACAGGCCAGAAAAGAAGGCAGAAGAGGAAGCTTTTGGAGGATGAAGAAGAAGACCCTGATAATCCATCCTATAGTGCAGGAATGTATTGAGAAACTTTGATAGCCATTTCCCGTAAATTAGAATTTTTTGAATATAAGGAACATTTTCTCAAAATCCACCCAAGCTAGAGAGATAAAATTTTTATACAGCACTCCTAGTGGTCAAACTTACATTGTAACACAACCATTTGGCAATATGTTCAGTAGTTTCATTTCAGTTTAATTATAAGGCAATTATATGTAAAAAAAATTTGGGTCATTGATAAAGAAAAAATAATCGGAAGGAAACTAGAAAAGGTACTCCAAAATCCCTCTGTCATAACTGCAATACTAAACCACTCTATATGTAAAAAATAATTCAAATTTTTCTATTTGGTAGTTTATTCATAAATGTTCCTCAAACTTAGTGATTTTAACATGGGCAGCATAGTCACCTCCAGCTCCCCTTAAAATAAAATGCAATAGAAGTGCAAACCACTAGGGGCTGCCATGTGTCCTCTGTTACAGTCAACACACAGTTTTTGTTGACTGTAGCAGAGGACACATGGCAGCCCCTAGTGGCTTGCATTTCTGTTGCATTTTATTTTAATTATGACAATCTGACGCTGTCACGTATGACCGCAGCTTCCGTATTTTTGGCACGTTATTTAGTTTTAATTTTGTCTGAAGAATGTGTCCCTTGTGACACCGAAGCCTAGGTTACAAATTAATTGTGTTCGTTACTGAGGGCTGTTTCCAAAATTTTATAATTAATTCCTTTGTGTCTTGATTCTTAATGGCTGCTGGAACAACATTTTGTCTGATCTTTCAAAATGACTTAATGAAGAGATACCACATATATACACACATCAAAAATGTTTTCCATCACCCTAGTTCCCAGAACTCCTGAAGAGATACCACATATATACACACATCAAAAAAAGTTTTCCACCGCCCCGGTTCCCAGAACTCCTGAAGATAGACTTTGACTGTAGATATTGTATCACTTTCTCAGTTCAGACATGTCACTAAATCCGCCCAAAGATGTAAACAACCATGCATGAGCAGCGCCTATTAAACGGAGGGCGTCCGACAGCCGATCACTTCCAGTCATTCCAATGGGAAGGAGGTACATGGCTCGTCTTGTCTGTAGTTCACCCATGTCTGGATGGTCAATACAGCGGTTCGATCGTGTTCGCATTGTTAATTTTTGCCAGGAAGGACTCTCAACAAGGGAAGTTTCCAGGCGTCTCGGAGTGAATCAAAGCGACGTTGTTCGGACATGAAGGGGGGTAGACAGAAAAGGGATCTGTCGATGACTTGCCTCGCTCAGGCCGCCCAAGGATAACTACTGCAATGGATGACCACCACCTATGGATTATGGCTCGGTGGATCAATAACAGCAATGCCAACGTGTTGAATAATGCTTTTCGTGCAGCCACAGGACGTCGTGTTACGACTCAAATTGTGCGCAGTAGGCTGCATGATGCCCAACTTCACCCCCCGTCGTCCATGGCGAGGTCCATCTTTGCAACCTCGACACCATGCAACGCGGTACAGATGGGCCCGAAAACATGCCGAATGGACAGTTCAGGATTGGAATCACGTTCTCTTCACCGATGAGTGCCGTATATGCCTTCAACCAGACAATTGTCGGAGACATGTTTGGAGGCAAACCGGTCAGGCTAAACGCTTTAGACACACTGTTCAGCGAGTGCAGCAAGAGGAAGGTTCCTAGCTGTTTTGGGGTGGTATTATCTGGGGCCGACGTATGCCGCTGGTGGTCAGGGAAGGCGCAGTAACGGCGGTACAACACGTGGATGTTGTCCTCCGACCGATAGTGCAACCATATCGGCAGCATATTGGCGAGGCATTCGTCTTCATGGACGACAATTTGCGTCCCCTCGTGCACATGTTGTCAATGACTTCCTTCAGGATAACGACATCGCTCGGCTAGAGTGGCCAGCATGTTCTACAGACCCTGTCGAACGTGCCTGGGATAGATTGAATACGGCGGTTTATGGACGAGGTGACCACAAACCACTTTGAAGGATCTACGCCGAATCGCCATTGAGGTGTGGGACAATCTGTATGAATAGTGCTTTGATGAACTTGTGGATAGTATGCCACGACGAATACAAGCTTACATCAATGCAAGAGGACGTGCTACTGGGTATTAGAGGTACCGGGTTGGACAGCAATCTGGACCAGCAGATCTGAAGGTTTCGCTGTATGGTGATACAACATGTAATGTCAGGTTTTAAAGAGGAATAAATAGGGGGGAAATGTTGTTTATGTTGATCACTAATCCAATTTGCTTCACACGTTCCGGAACTCTCGGAACCGAGGTGATGCAAAACTTTTATTGATGTGTGTATCTTTATTGACTTTACATCTGAAACTCTAAAATTCGTAGTAGCGTGCCTTTCAGTCATGGTGTAATTCGCCACTACTTTTTTGGATCTAACGGCCATTTTTCCCTAGGCATCCGGTCGATTTAATCGATCCTTTTCTTATCCCGACACTCTTTCCATCTCTTCATCTCTATATTATATGCACACATTTCTCGTTGCCTCACGTCTACGTCATTTTTGCCCTGTGTTTCATTTCCTGTTACTATCTTGTCTATCTGTCTTCCATGGTTTTCGTAACTCTTCCAGTTTCCTTAACTTCTCTGATGGTGCCTTCCACCAAGAACGTTCTTTTACCGTGAACTACCTTTTAGTGCCATCTCATTTCCTTCTAATTCAGGCACGTTAGTTATGAATCATATCATATTAAATAATCTGAACGCACTGTTATTGAGGGGGCGACGAGTGAAACATACGTAGGTGGTATCCTGACACTTACGAATGAACTTAACTATGCTCCATTTGCATGGAATTTCCTTTCTGTGTGGTGCTTAAGAGTAGTAGCAAGAAGGCCAAAGAATCTGCTGATGGCACTCTCTGTGAATAGAGCACGATCGTCTCAAAATCCAAACCATCAGTTTCTAACTTGGCAGTAGATGAGAGCAAAGGCGACCGCTCAGTCCGCAGCGATCCGTCATGGTAGGTCTACGACTGCACGATCGCTATGCAGCTGTGATTTTGGAAAACGCTGACTTTGCCTCCAACATACTGTTGACGCTGCAGGTGGAAATAAATTGAAAATTGGTGCCCAAGGCGAACTTCAGAATTATGAGGAAGATGTCAGAGCTACTTATGCGATTGTTACTGGATGAGATTCTCAAAAACATCCACCCTCGGGCAACGACGGTACCTCAGTTCTATAGGTTGCTAAACATTCATAAGGATGAGACACCCACAGCGGCCGGCCGTAGTGGCCGTGCGGTTCTAGGCGCTACAGTCTGGAACCGAGCGACTGCTACAGTCGCAGGTTCGAATCCTGCCTCGGGCATGGATGTGTATGATGTCCTTAGATTAGTTCGGTTTAATTAGTTCTAAGTTCTGGGCGACTGATGACCTCAGAAGTTAAGTCGCATAGTGCTCAGAGCCATTTGAACCAACTCGCACAGCCTGTCCCTAAAACCATTCAATCGAATCATTCAATTACCAAAGTGCAGAGTGAAGAAACAACTATTCAGTCGACTTACGCTGCCTGTGGGCCACGTCACGCTTCACATACAGAGTAGAGGGAATTTCGCTAGCCGAAGTAACTGGCTACGTGTTGGTGGTCGTATTAAGGTCAGGTTTGATGCTGGTGAATTAGTCCCGTGTGTTCTCGTCAAAGACTCAACACATTATCTCTCCCAGCACGGTTCTGGGTCCGTTCAAGTATACGATGTCGACGTCTTATTTTATGTTTGGTGGTGAGTCTTTAGAGCAGACAATGTTGCGGAAGAAGTTAGCTCTAAACGTAGGTAACCTTAAAAATGGAAACGTTTAGGATATCGCCTTTATTTTTAAAAAATAAATAAAAAAATAATTGTGGCTGGTAATTTCTAGTGGCAATAATAGAAACTGATTGAGAAAGTGACTTGTCCGGGAATGGGTACAGGACTCCATATACTGAGAGCAGATATCAGTAGCTGGAAGCGCAGGTACAATCTGAGAAATACAAAAGACTTCCGACATTGCTGACTGAAAACCATATGCGTTTACATCTAAGTCAACAATGATTTGTCATGGGATGTAAACAAAGTCGCATTACATATTTGGTTACTGTAGATGCGCGAAGTAACAGCACAAATCTTCTCTAGCGAAACCGACTATAGTGTGTCACTGTTAGCGAGTATTAGTCATATGTAGCGTCTTGTCACTGTGACACAGAGGACCCCCAGTACATGGTAGCTCGTGAGCAATCGGGCGACAGTGTGGTGGCAGCGGCTGCTGTGACCAGTTTCTTGCTTGATGCTGATCCCACGTAACTAGTCTCGCCCTGGCAAGCGTTCACTTCGTGCGATCTATTGGAACCGACCGTGCTGTGATGTCAGGGAACATATCTGGCTGCCCCACTGGGGCCATAAAATACTGAGATAATACCCACGACTCCTATTATGCACTTTGAGTTTGTTTGGACTCTGCAACTCACTCCAAGTGCCATCTAGTGGCAGCTTTCAAACTGGGCTGGTCAGACCGTCCAGTATAGTCTGCTCAATGTCGGGAGACCTTGCAACCTACACGCAGAAGTGGATCTCCCAGGTCCTTTGTGCGCGCAGGTAAGAATTAGCGCCGTTGTAACGGCTGTGAAGGTAGCTGCGAGACCCCGCAGGGGACGGGCGTGTATGTCTACCAGCTAATTCAGGAGCCACAATTGGCGCGCTGCCTGTGCACGTTGTAAAGTTTGTTCTGTCCAGTATTTGACATTGGAAATATGGGGAGGACAGTGAGGCCTCTCGCACTATACACTCAATCTCCAATGTACTAGCACGGGAAGAAGAGCCTGAGCATACATTCATTGGTCCTCCTGGCCAGATACAATGAGTACGCGGATGTTACGCTCGTGTGGATTTATTTTCCGATGTTCCGAACTTTTAAAAAATCACTTGTGAACTGTGCACGCTATCGGTTTCGTTTGCGACCGCTGTCGAGTGCCCCAAGGCCTGTAAAAGCCTGGACAACCGTGATCGGGGACATACTTGTGAACCTTTAATGTGTGTCGAACTCTAACGCGAGAAACACAGTAACATGTTGGTGCCAACATCATCGGTGACGTCACCTCCTGCTCCCGCCGAACCTTCGCACCGTCGGAGGCTGCAACGCCTGCTACGCCAGCTGCCAGTGCCCGTGACGCCACTGCTGTTCTAATCTGTACTGCCTCGTACTGCCATTGCAACCTGGTAATTGCAGCTGTTGGCTTTCTGCTATCATCTTTCCGGTCCTAAAATGGATCCCTCAGAGGAAACGGAATTAGTCAGGCAAACAGGTGTAGCAAAGGCGGATCTCGCAAAATGGTTCAAATGGCTCTGAGCACTATGGGACTTAACTTCTCAGGTCATCAGTCGCGCGGTTCCAGACTGTAGCTCCTAGAACCGCTCGGCCACTCCGGCCGGCAAGAAGAGAGAGAGTCTCACTTTGTTGCAGATAGCTACCAGTCTATTTTGCAAGAATTGTCCATTAAATTGGTCGGATTGTGCCACTGTGTAGTGAAGAGTACAGATTATACAACGAATTTTTTGAAGTTATGTGGTGGTGGTGGTGGTGGTGGTGGTGGTGGTGGTGGTGGTGGTGGTGGTGGTGGTTAGTGTTTAACGTCCCGTCGACAACGAGGTCATTAGAGACGGTTTAAGTTATGTCATAATAATTAGTGTCAGCACAGTTTTCATTGCATAACATTAATTTGATAATACTTCTCATGTTTTGACCTTTATGTTTTGGAAACGTTTCTCCTCCACTGACCTCCATTTTCGGGGAGCAACTGTCGCCCTCGGTCTCGTTCTCGTCATCGACAACGGCTACTACGGGTTCGACTTCTTGCAAAATTCCTACTATCTTAATTACTCACACTTCGTTTGTACCATTTTCTCCATTCGAACTGTCCATAAAATCACTCACTTTCTTTTAACAACTCACGCAAATACAGCAACAAACACCCTGCTGATCAGATGCTTACCGGCGTATACTTCGACAATGCATCGGCAGCGAGAGCTTCATTATTGCTTAGCAGTTCGCTACGGCGTAGCAAACCTATCTCTGAATAAAAAAATATCCCTTCTAATCCTAACAAAGTGAGAGGTAGCTTTGTTTGTCTAAACTGGTAAGTCTGATGTCAGTTGGTATGTCTTGCATCCCGACATGTCACGACGACCGCAGCGCCTGTTGAACTTGGCGGGTTTTGCAAACTGGACATATAGCTGGCTTTGCATCCGAAGACAACGAGAAGTTGCCGCGCGGGATTAACCGAGCGGTCTCGGGCGCTGCAGTCGAGGACTGTGCGGCTGGTCCAGGCGGAGGTTCGAGTCCCCCCTGGGGCATGGGTTTGTGTCTTTGTCCTTAGGATACTTTAGGTTAAGTAGTGTGTAAGCTTAGGGGCTGATGACCTTAGCAGTTAAATCCCATAAGATTTCACACACATTTGAACATTTTTTAACAACAAGCAGTTAGCGGCTTTTGCAGCTGAACACGATTTTCTGCAGCCATTGTCCACGATTTCTAGCAGGTTTTGCACCATTCGGTCGTGTAGGCGCTGAACAATCTATACCGCAGTCCAACCCAGTTCAAAACCGACAAAAAATTTATTTTAACGGCTTTTGCGTCTGGGATAATCAACTGTACATAAATACGGTCTTCATCCGCAGAAATAACTCCAGGCGGCCGACAGGGAAGTGAATTGGGGCAACTGCTGTTTGTTTTTCTTAGTAATGACATGACACTATTAATAGTAATCTCAGACCTTTCGCAATTTTTGACAGTCTGTGGTTCGGTAATGTGGAAAGTTAGCCCTCTCCTGAAAATACATAACATCTCCAGCATTCTATCTAAAGACTCGGTAAGTCTTGAGGTCTGTGGAGTATACTGCCGTACCTCTAGCTTACCTGTATCAGTTGTTGCGTACTTTTTCAGTAATTTTCTGTCCTAAATATTTCGCAATCAGTTTAATATTGAGATTTATTCATCTTGCATATGCACTTTAAAAGCTGGCAACTTAATAGTGTTTTACAATTGGGTGTGGCTTTCGGTTTCAACAATTGAACACATAGTGTGTAATATGTCAATAGTACGTACTTTTGTTCTTGACAAGTTACTATGTAACACATTCAAGTGCGTGTATAGGTGTACAGGAATTAGATTCGCTTTATCCCAGTTGCTATCCTCCTTTTTCCTACTTTGTAAATTGATCACCCATTGATGACTTTATAAGATGAAAATGCTGGTTATAATGCCATTTGTGTGACTCAGTGTAGAGAAATGTAATTACGGAATGTCGGTGAAAACGCGGTCAATGTTTCCCCGCAGAGCAATACAGCTATTCAATCGAAATTCCTCTTCGCTATATTACCACGATAACTTATTTCAGTAACAGTTTGTTTTCAAGTTTAGTGTAACTGCCTTAACTGAATTACAAACACAACTTCTTTCAATAATTTAACAGTTTTACATCAGTATAGTTTACTGTAGTTCTGTGCTTTCCACTTCGCTTATTTGGTGGAAGATATAGATAATCATTGAACTACATTTTATTTTGCCTGGCTTCATAAATACTAGGTGTTTTTGTGATTGTGATAAAAACATGTAGTATGTGTTTCAAGCATGAGTGAACACTACCTCAATGATCGCATTTAAATGCATAACTGAGTCAGTAGTGGTTCCTTAAATGACAGCAGTAATGGCGTCATGCGAGAACTACAGAGGCTTGTCAGGTGAAAAGGGTATCTACTAAGAGTGTATGATCCTCTGACACAGTTAAATGACATCGACAAACCTCTACCATACGACACGTCAGTAAGCTTCTATATACACCAGTTACAAATGTAGTACGATAATCAAGCTGATTACAAAGTTGTCCTATCCGCTTGAACTGTTATCGCCTTAAGAAGGTCATCTGAAAGAAATCCAGCTACCTTTCCTCCGAGTGTTAGTTACGAAGGGAACAGGCGGATCTCAGGGCCACAGTGTATCTAGAATGCTACGCACGCTGACCTCTATAGCCACGTCTCGAGCTATCACCATCCGTCGCTAAGAAATTCTTTGCTAAGATCTCCAATTGATAGAGGACGAACAATTTCTGACAAGAACAGCCTAGCCGAAGAACTACAACACCTACAAGTTACGTCCAGCAACGCCTGAGAAAGAGATTGAGAGCGACAATGAGTCTGAGGAAAAGAAGTCCAAAGTCCCTTACCTACGTTATGGTCCGAAAACATTGGTACACTCCCATCAAAATGGCTCTGAGCAATATGGGACTTAGCTTCTGAGGTCATCAGTCCCCTAGAACTTAGAACTACTTAAACGTAACTAACCTAAGGATATCTCACACATCCATGCCCCAGGCAGAATTCGAACCTGCGACCGTAGCGGTCGCGCGGTTCCGGACTGAAGCGTGTAGCCGGCAGACTCCCCTCAATAACAGCATCGAGTGTATTTCATTCCCTTAACCTTTGAAAAAGTAAAGACAATTTACGTCCCAGAAAATGGGTAAGTACGGTATTCCATGCGAATGTGGTATATCTTAAGTAGGGCAGATTATCAGAAAGGTCAATGAGAGATTTCTGCAGCATTAGGGACCCAGCAGACTGAAATAACGAAGCAAACCTGCTGTTGCTGAACAGTGCTTTAAATATAATCATGAAAGAAATACAAAGGAAACATTACCGTGGTCAAAACTGCAAGTTTCTGGGGAAGCGTAGTTAATGAGCCTGTCGAAATAGAAATATAAGAAAAATTAATAAACAGGGACCAAGGTTTCAATTTAAACTAGACTATGGGTCAGGACTTAAATGATTAACATCTCGCAGTCCATCTTCACGACCAGAGCTTGGAAACGCTGTGAAAATTTTCGTTTCACAGAATATCAGGGCGATCAGTTTGGAGAGCAGGCAGGGAGTTGAGATAACAGCAAAACTTCCAGCATCTAAACAAGACGTCTGGGTCGATTGTCGTAATATTGTTGATAAAATATAAACAACTTGGCAGAACATTCGGAAGCAAAACAATAATGAATCGCACAGAGAAAACCTGAGATACCACGACATTTTCCCACCTTCAGATCGCGGAGGACCATGGATCCCTTTTTGTAGTAAGGATATAAAGATCAGTCTTTACAACTGTGAGGACATTATGTAGAATACGTGACCACAATACCCTAATGTTTTATTATCTTTCACGATGCACAGAAAACGATTCCGAAGGAGGCAATAAAATATTTCTATTCGATATCATGAGTGTTACAACTTATCGGTTTAAGACAGTTCTGGAGGTTTGTCGTATGTTGAATCATTACGTCTCGTGTAGGTAAGTCCGGCCACTGTTCTGCAAGTTGCCGACCTTGAGTCGCTCCTGACTTCTTTCTCAGTCGCGGAGTATGTGATCGTGTCGCTCCGCGTCCCTCCTCTGAAGGTCACTACGCTGCAGAAGGAGGAAAACGTGAGCCGCGCGCTGCAGTGCCCGGCCAATCAGGCAAGCGGGTCTCGTGAGCACCTCACGTTTCTGCAAGGTGGCCGCTGTCGGGGTGCCGCGCTTCATTTACAAGTGTCCGCTGCGAGCGTGGAGGGCGCCAGAGCGTATTAGCATCAGGAAAGTTGTAGACCATTGACGCAGGACATCGTCGAGCCAGAGCGAGCCAATCAGAGCAGTGCATGCTCCCTGGAGCCGGAGCAGGCAACCTCGGAGAGAACTCGTTCTGCGACCGCCAGCTGAACTGGCGGCCGCGCGCCCTGGCATCGCTGGCGCCGCTCTGCAGCAGGCTGGCCGGCGCCGGAGTCTGCCAGCCGGGCACTCGAGTGCACGCCCAGTTCCACGGCCTTGTCACCGTCTGCACCTCAACTGTGGGCGCCTGTGCTTCGCTATAAACATCTTAGAGCATCGCAAAACCTCTGCTACTCACTTTTCCAGATTTCCTGATCTGAAAATTATCATCCAAAAAAAAAAAAAAACGAAGTTTTCAAATACTATCAGGCCATGGACGGTTTCCAATATAATACTTCACATTTTACAATGACATAAAACGAAAGAAAAGAGTCAGTTTGTTTAAAAGATTTACATTCCTATTTCAATGATAATGCAAGTTCCAAGCAGGCCAGCTCCACTCCGACCGTCTGTACGAAACACATATCATAATGGAGACTGACATCTTTTGCAGCATGTATTGCAACGTCTATTAATTTAAAGCGTAAATGTGTAGGTACCTTGAAAGACAGCGAACGATGTCGTTCATAAAAACCAAATTGAATGTCCGTTTCTTTGTTGACTATCTTTGCTGTATATATAGAGGGAACCAATAATGAATAGTGCCTGTGAAACTGTCAAAGAATAGTCAGGTAGAGAAGTAGCAACTGGTTGCACGTTAGAAACGATGAAATGTTGGTGCTAAAGTACCGATAGTTCTTTGCACAAACTGCTACGTAACTGTCACAAACTCTTTAAGGTTGTTAACACATCTTGTAATTGCTTCGACACGAAGAAGAAGTCAATGACGTACGACGGCGCTAACTGACAGTTTTAAGTAAGGAACAAACAACATTCAAGAACCTGTCAAAGAAGATGGCCAATGATTTAATATCTCCCAAAAATTGCAGTTTAATATTACGCATCAATTTGAGGAAACTACGCAGACTCTATGGGAAGGAACTTTTAGCAGATGCATTGACCAAGTGCAGAAATTACCTGCTGGCTCCTGGTTTTCATTGACCACACGGGACTCATCTATTACAGACAAAGTAAATTGTTGAACAGCAATGAAGTGAGCCTTGTTCCAGCAGCAATTTCACTATGGCATCCAGTACATTAGGGAACTGAGAATGATATGGTTAATGCCTTGTCAAGATTTTCAGTGGGGGATGAATATTTCTCGAGAGGAAAAGGAAGGAGATAAAGAACAGAAAATGTAGTACACAATGGGTTAGCTGAATGAGAAAAATATTAGTGGCATATTGAGACATTGGATGATCACAGGATCAATAACGTAAGATACAACAAATAAAGAGGTACTCGGAATTGGAGGAGAAGTATATTTGTGTAATTACTGTAAAATAAAAAAAAGGTTGATTGGGTCCAGAAGTTGAAACAAAATCAGTAATGAAAGGAAGTTATTTTTTACTGAAGATTATTTCAGTCATTTGATTCAGCAGCTACCGTAAGGACCTCAGTAATGCACTAAAGCAACAAAAGAAAATTATGGTTGAATGATATGGTCAGATGATTACGAAAATATTTTGAGAGTTATAACATCTGTTAGACAGTTAAGGTGAGCTGAGCACACAGTCATGCAATGGATAATACTGGAGAAGTTTCAAAGATCAGCTACCCATTGATCTTTTGGGACCCAGCCAACTGGAAGGGATGGCTTGAAATAAGTCTTTGCAATACTGGATGTATTACTAAATGTATCAGTTTGTACATAATCAAACGAGTCTCCAGTAAGTCTGATCTTCAAGTTCACACATGATTATCTACCCTCGATAGGTGTACCAAAAACTTTCTTAAGTGACATTTGATCCCAAAGCACTAGTAGTGAATGGGAAAGTTTATGGACACTGGTGGGATAAAGCATATGGGAATCTTTGTATATCATCCATCAAGCCACGCTTTAGGAAGACACATGGCTGCATTGGAAGAGTTCTGCCAGACACATTGCAGAAACTAAAATTACTCTTATGTGCAATATCTAGAAGATTTTGAAACTTTAATGAACTGTGTGAGGCATCGCTCAACTTCGTTTTCACCATGAATGGCTGAGATTGCCACATCAACACCAAATCTCATCGTAGAACACGTTTTCTTCAACCCATAGAAAGAGATGAAAACGGAATGTGGGGAGAACAGCATTGCAAAAAAAGAAAAGATGTGATGGAATGAAGACAATGACAAAATGAAATGTTGGGGATCTGCTATTGGTGAGAAACAGGGGAGGTTACTGAGCGCAACGAGAATACGTAAGTTATATTTTGAATCACGTTGTAGAGCTTTCGAGGTAGTCTCATTTATACATCGAAATGCGTAGTGTTTGGTTTACAGACAAAATAGTATATAAAGGTGTCGCGCGGGGTAGCCGCGCGGTGTGAGGCGTCTTGCAAGGTTCGCGCAGCTACCCCCGTCGGAGGTTCGAGTCCTCCCTCGGGCATGGACGTGTGTGTTGTCCTTAGCGTAAGTTAGGTTAAGTTAGATTAAGTAGTATGTAGGCTTAGGGACCGATGACGTCAGCAGTTTTGTCCCATAAGACCTTACCTCAAATTTCCAAGTATAAAGTTGAATTATAAATTAGCATATACAGGGTGATTATAATTAACGTTAAACATTCAAATAGAAATAACACCACTGGTCAGAATGACGTCAAATTGCAACGGAGGACGTATGGCATAATAAAAATAAATAGTTACAAAATGTGGCAATGGATGGCGCTGTAAGCATCATAAGAAATGACAAACTAATCACACAACAATGCCTAAGGTGTACGTTTGACGTTAAAGAAACTGTACTACTGAAAGCATATTGGTGTACAGGTATGATAATGTTCGTTACGTAAGCCCATCCGCCGCTGCAAGGACATAGCACATCAGATGGGAAAAATCAGATTTTAATTGAACTGAAGCCAAAACCCGCATAAAAAGCACCACTCACATCGGCTGTTAATTGTATTGAGGCCAAAAACAATATACAAAGCATCAATCAGATTGGTTTTTAACATTTCTGAGACCAAAAACCGCATCAAAAGCTTCAATCAAAATCAGATCAGATTATTAATTTCCGTGTGACTGGCGCAAGTAATGTTCAATTTGCTATCAACCGTTTTCTGCAACAGGTTGAAATCGTGGAACAATATGTTCCACAACTGATCGAAGTGTTCCGGGGTCACTTTCAGAATGTGTTGCGCAGTGCGTGCCTTCAGTGCAGCTAAATTTCCAATCGAATCTCTGAACACAACATTTTTCAGGTAGCCCCACAGCGAGAAGTCACACGGATTAAGATCAGGCGATAGGGATGACCAGCCAGTAGGGATAATTCTATAATTTCCAAAAATGGTGCTTCAGCAGCTGCTTAAGTGGATTTGGAATGTGCAGAGATGCGCCATCTCGCATATATTATGATCCCGTACACACATCCACGCTGTCGGAGAGCTATAATGACGTGGTTGCCCGAAAGACACTCGTAGCGCTTTGCCAGTGACAGTACCGGTAACAGGACCGGAAGCACCTACGTATTCGAAGAAATATGGGCCTATAATAAATGATGCCCTAGACCCTCACCACACAGTGACCTTTTAAGGATGATGTGGTACTAGTTGACTTCCGTGTGGATTGTCCATTGCCAATATTCGACAATTCTGTGTATTGAAATATCCTGTCAGATGGAAGTGGGCTTCTTCTGTTGCAAAAATCTTCCACGGCCAATCATTGTCCATTTCCATGAGACCACGAAATTCTAAAGTAAGGGTCTCTCCTTCTGGCAGATCAACAGGAAAAAACTCATGCACATGGGTAATTTTGAATGGATACAAAGAAGGATGTTTCGTAGGATTTCACGTGCCATGCTCACGGGTATGTCAGATATTCAGGCAACTCTCCATGCACTACACGTTTGCACACCACCACTCATCTCCTCCGGCATTGCAGTGTCCACGGCTTCACTGACGTCGATCAATTCGTTTCCTCCCTCCAGCCGGTTGCTCACCAAAAGAACCAGTCTTTCCGTATTTCCGAATCATTCTCTCCAGATCCACGGGAGTCATTGGACCAACTCCTTTTTTCAAACCGTCCAGTGTCCGGAACTTCTGCAGAGCGACGTGTGCACAGCCATCATTCTTGTAATACAGTTTTACAAGCAGAGCGCGATCCTGCATTGACACAGAGACAGACATGGGGAACGTCGCAGATGCGAAAGTGGAAAAGCCGTGTACCCGGCGCGTTTATACCAACTTCGGTGGGTTAAGCCCTGACAGGTGTTTTCATTTACGTTCAAAAATGGTTCAAATGGCTTTGAGCATCAGTCCCCTAGAACTTAGAACTACTTAAACCTAACTAATCTAAGGACATCACACATATCCATGCCCGAGGCAGGATTCGAACCTGGGACCTTAGCGGTCACGACGTTCCAGACTGTAGCGCCAAGAACCGCTCGGCCGCTCCGGCCGGCTTTGTTTACGTATTCTGACACATACAGCACCATCTATTGATCAATTTTCACACAATGTTTTTCCTTCTACCATTTCTCCTTCCTCCAATAATATTCCATTGCAATTTGACGTAATTCTGACTAGTGGTGTTATTTCTACAGCGTTTTGACAGTTTAATTATAATTTTGGAGGGGAAAAATTCGATGTCAGTCCCTTGGAATGGTAGTTAGTTCATCAATGCTTATATAATAAATTCAGTATTTAGTTATATGTTGTGTATTTATCATGCTGCAAAGGGAACAAGGAGAGTGTTAAAGTTACGATTTATTTTGAGCATTTTTGATTTCATTATGTCATTTTGGTGTACTACACTCCTGGAAATGGAAAAAAGAACACATTGACACCGGTGTGTCAGTCCCACCATACTTGCTCCGGACACTGCGAGAGGGCTGTACAAGCAATGATCACACGCACGGCACAGCGGACACACCAGGAACCGCGGTGTTGGCCGTCGAATAGCGCTAGCTGCGCAGCATTTGTGCACCGCCGCCGCCAGTGTCAGCCAGTTTGCCGTGGCATACGGAGCTCCATCGCAGTCTTTAACACTGGTAGCATGCCGCGACAGCGTGGACGTGAACCGTATGTGCAGTTGACGGACTTTGAGCGAGGGCGTATAGTGGCCATGCGGGAGGCCGGGTGGACGTACCGCCGAATTGCTCAACACGTGGGGCGTGAGGTCTCCACAGTACATCGATGTTGTCGCCAGTGGTCGGCGGAAGGTGCACGTGCCCGTCGACCTGGGACCGGACCGCAGCGACGCACGGATGCACGCCAAGACCGTAGGATCCTACGCAGTGCCGTAGGGGACCGCACCGCCACTTCCCAGCAAATTAGGGACACTGTTGCTCCTGGGGTATCGGCGAGGACCATTCGCAACCGTCTCCATGAAGCTGGGCTACGGTCCCGCACACCGTTAGGCCGTCTTCCGTTCACGCCTCAACATCGTGCAGCCCGCCTCCAGTGGTGTCGCGACAGGCGTGAATGGAGGGACGAATGGAGACGTGTCGTCTTCAGCGATGAGAGTCGCTTCTGCCTTGGTGCCAATGATGGTCGTATGCGTGCTTGGCGCCGTGCAGGTGAGCGCCACAATCAGGACTGCATACGACCGAGGCACACAGGGCCAACACCCGGCTTCATGGTGTGGGGAGCGATCTCCTACACTGGCCGTACACCACTGGTGATCGTCGAGGGGACACTGAATAGTGCACGGTACATCCAAACCGTCATCGAACCCATCGTTCTACCATTCGTAGACCGGCAAGGGAACTTGCTGTTCCAACAGGACAATGCACGTCCGCATGTATCCCGTGCCACCCAACGTGCTCTAGAAGGTGTAATTCAACTACCCTGGCCAGCAAGATCTCCGGATCTGTCCCCCATTGAGCATATTTGGGACTGGATGAAGCGTCGTCTCACGCGGTCAGCACGTCCAGCACGAACGCTGGTCCAACTGAGGCGCCAGGTGGAAATGGAATGGCAAGCCGTTCCACAGGACTACATCCAGCATCTCTACGATCGTCTCCATGGGAGAATAGCAACCTGCATTGCTGCGAAAGGTGGATATACACTGTACTAGTGCCGACATTGTGCATGCTCTGTTGCCTGTGTCTATGTGCCTGTGGTTCTGTCAGTGTGATCATGTGATGTATCTGACCCCAGGAATGTGTCAATAAAGTTTCCCCTTCCTGGGACAATGAATTCACGGTGTTCTTATTTCAATTTCCAGGAGTGTATATACAATTTGTATACTTGTTATATTACACAGGTTGAAAGCCAGACGAGAAGGAGACATGTTTTGCTGAATTACATTTTGAAAGGTAATAGAGTTTTTTAGTATGGCGACTGCTGTTTGAGCATTTTGTGAGAGTTTGTCGTGTGCACAGTTAAAATTATTCCATTGCTTAGAGTTTATCGTCCGGCACCGGTAGCTGAGTGGTCAGCATGACGGAATGTCAATCCTAAGGTCCCGGGTTCAATTCCCGGCTGGGTCGGAGATTTTCTCCGCTCAGGGACTGGGTGTTGTGTTGTCCTAATCATCATCGTTTCATCCCCAACGACGCGCAGGTCGCCAAAGTGGCGTCAAATCGAAAGACCGGCACCAGGCGAACGGTCAACCCCACGGGGGGCCTTAGCCACACGACATTTCATTTCATCTTCCACGTGGTTCTTACACATGTAGCAGGAGAGTAACTGGAGCCATTAGAGTTATATCAGAAATATAGTTGGGGAAGATGAATGGATGTGTTTGTGAGAGACACAGGGCTTCGAATTTGGTTTTGTTGACAGAGAGAACTGTTGTGATATCACAGCTGAGAATTACCATGCATTTTTCATGTTCAGTTAAGAACTGATTCCCACTCCAAAGATCAGAGTTGTGAATTTCTTTGCTTCATTCTTTTTCCTTAGGTGAATTCTTTCACAGTAAAATTTCAGTGTACGGGAGTTTTATTTCAATATCCTAGGCTACTTCAACTACATCTGTATCTGCATGATTAATTTACAATTCACAGTTAAGTTACTGATTGAGGGTTCATAAAATCACCTAGTTATTTCTCTTCCCTTCCATTCTCGAATGGCGCTCGGGAATAATGAGTACTTCAATCTTTCTCATATTCTATTATGATTATCATTTCTCCCTATGTAGGTGAGCGCCAACAAAATACGCAATTCGTAATTGGAGAAGTAAGTTGGTGATTGATATTTCATGAGAACATCTGGCAGCAACGGAAAACATATTTGTTTTAATGCTTGCGATGCCTACTTATCTGTCATGTTTATGGCTCTTTCCCGCAATTTCGCGAATATACCAAACTAGATGCCCTTCTTTGAACTTTTTCGATGTCGCCCATCAGTCCCATCTGATTTAGCAATCTGAATAGGTGTATGACTGGTAATGGATGAATCGGCAAGTCTGAAACATACTGTGTTCATTTTCTGTTATGCTGTAATATTTTGCTCATAGAGACACAGGGAGGTACTTGGAGTGGCACTGTAGTGGAGGCTAGTTTGGAGACAGTGACGCACCTGTTGGAACCTGAATTCTCAGTAAGTATCTCAGGACGGTGGCGTAAATAGGGAAATGGAAAGCAGAGAGTACAGAGGGGTATAAAATGTGCTACATTGCTGGAAAGTTTACATATAAATTTGCAGAGGCAATGAAATCATTAATTACGAAACTGGCACAAACATGCCATAACTTTTGGTTTTGGGGAATTCTTACACACATGAGCATTATACAAAAAATTAAGAAGGCGTTCACTGCAAATTTTTGTAAATGTCAAATATTTTAAAAGACAGTTTCCGTTTCGTAGTAATTTATTTAACATGGTAAAGAAAGACAGTTTCCATTTGGTAGTAACTTATTTAACATGGTATGGAATGTTATTTTAAGTGTCATCCTTATCTCTGGCATACATATTAAAATTATGTGATTGTTCTATTAATATTTCTGTTTTTAATTTGCATGTTGACTGATGTTGGTTCACATATTATTTGTTGTTAATACAATTTTACATTGTTGAATGGTAACGCATGTTTTCATTCTGTACTGTTGCTCAAGTGTTGCTTGAAACTGTAAGTAGGTATTTTAATCTGATTTTTAATAAGTTCTTCATTTGAGCATTTATGATTCAATAAAAATCTCTCAGGGATAATCATAAGATTTAAGTAATTTAGGTAACTAACAGCAGAAAGCGCCCTTGAGACTCAGCATGTAAGGCAAACACATTATTCGCATGTGTCATTTGTTTCTATCAGAAATCTCTACCCTTCGGTATTGTATTCATGTGCCATTGTGAGCCTCAGATCATGGCCATTGCATGCATGCACCACACAGAAACATGAGTGTCATTTTATTCATGCACCAAATACAATGGGGAACATTTTTAAGCATAAGAGAATAATTATATTTCATAAGAGCAACTGTAATTAGTATTTAAGAATATCCAGAGCAACAAAAGCTGTTAAACTGGAGAATATTTGCTATAATAATAGGAGGGACTTTTTTGTGTGTTGGGACAGTACTGTTAGTAGTACAGGTGGTGAGTGGTCCCAACACATGCTGTTTGGTGTCCTTTCCACTGAAGAGCTGTTGGAGTATAGTCACAAACAGAATAAAATGAAATTCGTACATCTTTAATGTGTGATTATTATTTGGTCCAACCAGTTGTATACATTCAGTAAACGATTATTTAAGGGTAAGACTATCACCCACTAAGGAACCAAAAGGAACACTACAGTTTACGAACAGATATGCGCAGGCAGCAACGCCAGTAGGCATTATATAGTCTGGCACATCAACTTGCTGAATTGGAGATTTAAGAAAACGTATAAGTTTTACCATTTATCACAAATCACATGTTGATGCTATTTGACAATATGATGTACACCTCAGGGCATTTTCAAAGTTTGTTTAAGCTTTCCATTGTGTGCATGTCATTTTCCCAAAATGGGAACTACGAGTTTATGTGTTTTCGGTATTCACTTCTAGAAATGGGTGTTGTAAAATTACTTATCTGAGTCATTTAATATTCAGGACATTCAATACCACAAGGCAGAAAATTTTTAAGCGGATGTAATATGATTTCACACAGGCTGACTTAAGAATTTCACGATGATGCTTTTTTTTATTTCTAAGCACTGACACTAATGCCAGCCTTACAATGGATCAGCAAGTAAACTCATCTGTAGAGATTCTTGCATACTGATAACAATGAAATCAGCAACAAGAGCACGATTTCCTTGGAATCGGGCTTAAACAATTAAAGAAATTAAATATTTTAATATAATATGTTATAGACACGAAGGAAACGAAAGAATAAAATAGACAATGCATAAATGAGATGTAAAAGTCTGTCTGTCATGGAATTTTAACCAAACCACAGAGTTTGTAGTTCACAACATACTGCGGACTATTATTACATTGCCATAATTCATATACAAAATAGAGCTTGTAAATTCAGTGTCATAATAAAATTGCAACATATCAAAAATAGTTACATTTTAATAATATATCTACAGTATATGGATTACAATTACATTGCCATAGTTCATCCACAACCAGTATATCAAATTTTTCAGGGCAAAGTGTGATTTTATTCTCATTCAGTGCTGATGTCAACAGCCAATCAACAAAATGTGGGCGCAGCTCAGCTGTCACATGTTAGCAAGTTATGATAAGCAAATGCTGATCCCTGTTGGAATAACAGCTCACATGTGCACCTGTTACACTTCAACCTTCTGCTACGAATTCTGCCAATATGTCTAGTCCTTTTATTTGAAAGACCGCCTCTAGTCATCTGTTCTCGAGGTCCAAAACACTTTTTTCACTACAGCGAACATTATGCAACAATTATGTGAACTGGTTGTATATTCGAAGTTTGCCTATGATTTGCAGGAGACCGTCTTCCACTCTTCAATGTCAGGTATGTAATCAGCTACTATATGTCTGCATATTCAGTCGAAAGCGAATACAAACGTCTAAAAATGAGATTGACAGGAAGTGCAAAATCGCTAAGCAGAAATGGCTAGAGGACAAATGTAAGGATTTAGAACCATATATCAGTAGGGGAAAGATAGGTGCAGCCTATAGGAAAATTGAAGGGAATTTTCGAGAAAAGAGAACCACCTGCATGAATATTAAGAGTTGAAACGGAAAACCATTTCCAAGCAAAGAAGGTTCAAAATGGTTCAAATGGCTCTGAGCACTATGGGACTCAATATCTTAGGTCATAAGTCCCCTAGAACTTAGAACTACTTAAACCTAACTAACCTAAGGACATCACACACACCCATGCCCGAGGCAGGATTCGAACCTGCGACCGTAGCAGTCAAAGCAAAGAAGGGAAAGCTCAAATGGGGAGGGAACATATAGAGGGTCTATACAAGGAGATGTAGCTGAGGACAACGTTACAAAAATGGAAGAGGACGTAGATGAAGAAGAGATTGAAGGTGAGATATGGCATGAGGAATCTGACAGAGCACAGAAAGACCTAAATGGAAAGAAGGTCCTGGGGGTAGACCACATTCCATTAGAGCTAGCCTTGGGAGAGCCAACCACGACGCATTTATTCCATCTGCTGCACAGTATGAGACTGGCGAAGTACCCTCAGACTTCAAGAAAAATACAAAAATACCACTTTCAAAGAAAGCAGGTGTTGACAGCTACCGAACTACCAGTTTAATAAGTCATGGTGGCAAAATATTAACATGAATTCTTTACAGAAGAGTGGAAAAACTGGTAGAAGCAGACCTCGGGTAGGATCAGTTTCTATTCCAGAAAAATATAGGAAAACGTGAGACAGTGCTGACACTAAGACTTCTCACAAAAGATAAGTTAAGCAGAGGCAAACAAAAGTGTACTTTCTTGTAGAGTTTGAGAAAGCTTTTGACAAAACTCTCTTTGATATTCTGAGCGTAGCAGGGGGGAAAATATAGCGAGCGAAATGCAGAGGTGATGCGACTAGCACTGGGTAGAGTAGTATAGAGAGTTGCATCAAACCGGTCTTAGGACTGAAGATCAGAACAAGAAAACATTTCGTCTATTGATCTGTCAAAACATGATCTTGCCAATGTACTTGCTGTCCTGCTTAAATTTTATTTCATAAGTGGGCTTCATCATGATAGCATCATCAACTTATTCATCCTCATCCAATGTCTCTACCTCCTTTTCTGCCTTCTGCTTTAACGCTAGAACCGCCGACAGGACATTTTTGCCTCATAGCAAAATTGTAACTTCTCTCTCTCTCTCTTTCACTATATATTCATATATATATATATACATACATATATATATATACATATATATATACATACATATATATATATATACATACATATATATATATACATATATATATACATATATACATACATATATATATATATATATATATATATATTTTTTAATGAAAGTCACTGTCTAATAATTGCATAGCTTTAGATGAAATTTAATACATACCATAAAACGCCAACGTTCCTATTCTGTCCCATTGAAAAACTTAGCGCTGCCAACTAGCACACATTGTTGGTAGCCTTTACTGGTTCTGCTGCTGGAAAGCACATACGCAACACTAAATGTAGCGTCTGTGACAAAATGAAAGTTGGTAAAAGAAAATAAATCAGCACTTTGAAGTAGTGCAGCAAGGCTCGACGTTGAACTCCCATGGATGAGCAGCTTTTAAATTTGATTGATAGTACTGAAGATGTTGATTCCGAAGGAGAATATGTAGACAGTATTTCAAATGATTCCAATTATGATGCGAAACAATATAAGGAAGGGAGTCTGGATGAATTCGAGGGCCGCGATGAAGATTCGGAGGAATGCCTGTGTCTACATAGTACGTCTCTGACAGCATATATTTTTATTTGCCATTTTTCGCAGCAGTTGTGTTCATTCTCTGAGCGACGCTTATTTCCATTTTCTGTAGGTGTCGCCTCCCCAAAAGAGCAACTACTTTTCCATGGTTGTAGACATTATAGTAGAGGTGGTTCTGCCTTAATTGTTTATGGGTTCGTGGTAGTGCTACCACAGACATTATGGTTGGCATTTTGGCAGATAATGGTGTTGAGGAGAATACAGCTAGAACTAGAGACCATAGCTATCCTGATTTGAATGATGCAGAAATGGGCCACGCACACTCTAAAAGGTCTCATGGTTCAGGTAAAAGCTTTTTTCACAGGAATTTTGAGGTACAGGGTCTGAAGCTCCTGATAAAACCAACTGGAAAATATTTCTATCTTACATTGGAACTCGGGCAAGGCATGGACAGTAACATACGCTCTATACATCAAAAGGTGTGTCGTCAACTATTTGTCTCCAAATGTTTACCATTTATTTATTGATGAACCTTCTCTAGACACCAAAAATGCACAGAAACACAGGCACGTAAGGTGGTGGGGAGTGAGTGTCTGTCATGAACGTAAAAAGAGTTCCATGAATTTATTGCTGTTCAGTAAGTTAGGTGTGCCACTGATACCAAATGAACAGATGTCGATTTTCTTTTCTCAGAGAAGTGTTGAATACAATTTTGTAAGTCTATAACATAACACAATCGCCTTCGAGAGATCTTGAGGTTCCTCCGGATGGATGTAAAGTTCAGGGTCGAAATTGTAAGAAATGGCAAGTTCCCCCTTATATCAGACGTACGTGAGAGATTCATTGCAAACTAACAAATTATGCATATTCCTGGTCTATACAACTGTGATGGTGACCAGTTGCTCAGGTCCAAGCGTAAATGTCAGTTCAACATGTTCATCGACTCAAAGTCTGCCGAATATAAGCCGGAATACAGGATGACTGTGGATAGAGACTCCAGATATAAGGTAAATTGTTACTCACAACGAGTTAAAGATAAAGTTCGTCTTGACAGTGAACGTCAAAGTGACTTCAGTGGAGAAACTCGCAGTTCCATACCCATCTTTCGCTTGCTCAACATCTGAAAACAATAAACAAAACTGGAAGTTCCTGAGTGCGTGAAGAAAGGTCGCGTGAAACTACACAATACTAACTTTCAAAAAAGTTGGCCTGTAAACAGCATGAGCAGAAAAAGTAAAAAGCAACAATGATTCTGTTATTAATTTGCACAAATTGGAATCGACAAGATGTGAAAGCTGAACTAATTTTCAAAGACAGTATTAGCCTCACGGTGTGTGAAGGAAAGACAGGAAAGAACATAATAATTCTCAGTTCTTTGCCTCCATATGCGCGAATTGGATCTGAGAAAAAGTAAAGACGACAAAGTGACGTGTTAAAATGAAGCTAAGTATGAAATAGATATTGTTGGTCAGAGATCCCACCAGTACTCAATGAAAGCTGGTGGAAGTAGGCGCTTTTTATGCACTTTATAATATTCTAGGTTTAGAAGGCCTCAGTATTTTGGTAATACACAGAGAAATAACAAACTACTAAATAAAAAGACATTATTTCCCTCTCCAACTCGCGAAGGAAGTAGCCAATGATATACAGAAACCAAGTTGAGAGCTCTCGCTATTCGTGTTGGGACATAATGCATAGGTGAGAAAATCTTACAAAGAAGGAAAGAGGTCACATAAAGCTGTATCATGTGACAAAACAGTTTGCAAGAAATATTTGCAGATTATAAAGACCAGTCTACAGAAAACCACGTCCTTTAAAAATCTAAAAAGGAATTTACTTACTTACTTAGACTGAGATGTTTACCTTTACATAATGTGTATGAAAGTGTAGGCTTATATTAAACTTTTTGACTATTGTATTTTTATAAGAATTGAAGATTTGTTTGTACCATTAGGAATAATTTTCAAGAATTTGCATATTTGAGTTGAATTGGATTTGAACCGTAAATATCTGGCACGATTACACTTTGTGTTCAGGATAAAGTCAAAATAACAGCCCACTATAGAGAAAAACTAATGTTTTTAAGCAAAGTAAGGAAATAGTAAACGAATTGACCAGAGGGTGAATATTTTTGTCCTGATGATTTTAGGTCGTTCTAAATACCCAGCCAATCTAGTCTTGATAAGTAAATTGCCTTTTTTAGATTTCTCTTAATTTTTTTCATCTCGATCTTTCTCCTTCATTTTTTCTCTTTTCCTATATCTTTTTCTTCCTCTTCTCGTTTCAGAACAGCTGCCCTTCTTGGATCAATCACTGTAAATAGAAATGAGATGAAATCCTTTTCTAGTGCAGATTCAGCTTCAGCTTCCCGTTTATGCAGAAACAACAGCTTTTGGCAGATATTTGAGCAACATTTCAAAACCAAGTTTTTAAGAATACTCTTTTGTCAAGAGGAAATGAGAAGCATGTTACTGTTCTGGGCAAGCACAGCTCAGTAAGGATCTGAACTGATTGTCAGCAAATGTCTCAATTCACACTGCAATACAGAACTGCTCACATTAGAGGATGACGCTGAAGAGATCTGCAATGTAAATAGGCTGTTGAAAAAAAGTCGAGTACTTTCATAGGAGTAGTACTCATCGAAACAAGAAAAATAAGTCTGATAAACATGGGTCCGGAAACGTACACTTCCGAAATAAACTCGTGTTTATAGGAAGGGCCTCACGTAGCTTGGTTGCAGAAATTTGCACAATCGTTGGATTGGTCTCCGTCAGATGTGTCGGCAGGATATTGAATCTTACTCACAGTACTCTACCTATCATAAAGTGTTCTACAGTCAATTGCGTGGTGCGAGCCGACCTGTAGGCTACGTTAGTATCCGTCATGTTTGTGTTGTTTATTCTACAGTACTGTCAACCCTGAATACATATCATGCAATTTTACTTTCTTCCAAACGCGGTTTCACTGGTTTAATATTATTGCGCTCTTAGCATATACAAATTGTGTAATGCATTTACATTTGCTCTCTTCCATCATTGGTTGGCAATGGCAGCCTATTACTCGACAAGTGAAACGTCAGATATGATATTCTGTTAAGGTTTAGAAAATGGACTCTGCTCTGAAACATATCCACAGCGCAGAGTGCCCTCTGATAAGCTGTTCAGCAGACTTTTCCAGAGTCTGGGGGACACAGGTACATTTGCATCTCGGTAGACTGACAATGGAAGACCCTGTCGTGGAGGTGCATATGCTATATTTGGTGGAAGAAACACCTGGGAGCAGTCTGCGACTATTAGGAGCAACGGAAGGCATGTTTCACTGTCTTATCTGGGAGGAGGGGAGGTATTTCATAAATAATTGCTGTACCCATATCATCTACAGCGATTTCAGGCGACAGGAAAGTCACGGCAGACGGTGATTCTGTCAATGGCTATTGCAAAAACCTGCCTCAGATTGTATTTACTGACGAGGCAGGGTTCACAAGAAATGGTAATGTGAATTTCTGTAACCCACAAGTAAGGGTAAATGTAAATCCCCAAGAAATTCAGGGAAGAGGACATCAACACCGATACTCAACAACATACGGGCAGGCGTAATTGACGATAGTTTAATAAGGTCATGACTGCTACAACAAAGGCTAAATGGAGCCCATAATCTGCCCTTTCTCATTAATCTGTAGACTACTTTGCTGGAGATTGTGCCGCTGCAGCAACAAATACAAATGTCTTTCATGCATGATGTAGCACCAGCACACTTTCGTCCCAATGTGCGTTAACATCTGACACATACATTTCAGGACCGCTGGATTGGTGGGGATAGGGATAAATGATGTGCGTACACTGCAGGGTCGAGTTCTCAGTATGTGCTAGCAGGTACAACAGCCGTGTATACTCCAAAGGGTGCGTCATTCCTTAGACTGGAGGCCTGACGGTTATATTGTCATGAATGGATGCGACGTTGAACACCTGCTGTAAGCACGTGTTTTTCGTAGAAAGTATGAAAAGTATGGAAAGTATGGAAAGTATGCATTTCTTGGCCCACGTTTATTGGACTTTTCTTTTCGATAAGTACTGTACTTCTCAAAATATTCGACATTCTTTTTAACACTGTGTTATATTCTAAACATATGCAGTAGCATTTATATATATTTGTAGCATATGAAATTGAGAAATATATACATATATATTATCAAATTATTGAAGAAGTTCATTATTACATTCCTTTTTCCACTGGCGGTAGGAACAGATGTAATGCATCTCATCGTAGCTGGAAACAAATCAACACTTATTTGATAACGTTGCTGTAATCAACTTTCGTCAATAATAGATCTGATGGAAAGTTGAAGTCCATGTTTCTGGGATTGTGTCTTCGAACACTCAAAGGACTGTTGTGCCTTGCAGCAATATATATGTATGAGCGTGGTCTAGATAGTCAGGTAGAAGCCGAGCAATGAGCAAGGAGAAGAAAGAAAATTGATCCATTCTTAATCTATTTATTAACAACTTAGAGGTATCACATTCTACTGTGGGCTAGGAACATAGGTGACGAAATATGTAAAAAAAAATTGGTATTGGAGTGAATCGATTAGACGAAGTGTGCAAGGAACGTGACATCGTTTATGCGAAACACCCAGAAAGTTTGTCATGCAGAAACAGACTTGATTGTAGCTGAAAAAGCATGGCTATGAGTGAAAACAGCAAACGTTAATTTCAGTGAAACGTTAGCTGTTATAGCAGCGACTAGTTAAACGAACCGTAAAGTTAAAATGGGAATGGGTATCAAGGAGATGAAGAAAAATAAGCTCGGGAAGTATATAATGAACAAAATAATTTAAACAATCCAAAGTTGTCTTTAAATGTAGGAAGTCAGGCAGTAATTTTGCAGAAACTGTGAGAATTGCTTACAATATTGCTGCCCAAAGCTCTCAAAAGAGAACTGCTAAATCACATAATACGGCAAAAGCTGTTCTAAAACGACTAGTTTAGTTGCAAAGACATAATCATACAGAAGACATAATAGGACTTCATGAAGTGATGACCTGTAGTTATGAACCTATAGGAAAAACAGGTTTCATCTGTATTCCAGGATGAATGTATTGTAGTGGTCGATTAGAATAGTATGCTAAAAGTAGGAGACAAAAGTTACAACATATCTGGGTGGTGTTTATGATAGATAATTCACCAAAAAACCTAAAATATTTGAGAGTTCGATTGATAGCCACTAGACAGAATGTGAACCTGGTTCATAATCGGTACCTTGCAGACAGAAGGATAGTGTCGCGTACTGCTTGGACTGCTTCAGCAACTTACCACTTCATGCAGAAATAGTGAAATACGTCTGAAAATAAGCAGTTAAGTACAAATGCGATAGATTTCAGTCGGCCTAAGAGTCAGACGTGAGGCCGCCGTTATTTTAGTTTCTGAGTTGTACATAAATTAGCAAATTTTTCAGCAAATGCTAACAGCTTTCACAATAGATATAATAAAATATGGTGTAATATGTAGCCCAGTAGGTAATTCTGCATTTCTCTCATCATGCAAACAAAATTTCGTTATCCAACTTACTGGTCTACAGTTCCATGTCTAATAATATTTCGAAAACCAGTAAATTCAGCGTCGATAATCAGATAGGGGACGAGGAAATTCTCAACAGAGTTACTTTAAAACGTGTAACTTAAGAACTTCATGACCTTTTCCATCGTCTTGAGCGACATTGACTCAAACAACATCAAGGACACCTTCGAAGGGTTAGCCAAGAAAAAGAAAAAATGTCATGATAAAACACAGCAAAGAAGAGAGATAAGAGATAATGTATATGTTGATTTTAAAATGGATCTTAATATATGGTCAATTTTAGGCTTAGAAAGAAATTTAATTGAGAAAGAAATTTGAAAGTCAGCAGAACATCTAGTAAAAATAAAGAATGTTAACATTCTAAGGACTGACCGTAACATTTCTGGACGGTTATTCCACAGTGCTTACACACACACACACACACACACACACACACACACACACACACACACACACACACACACACACACAAATTAGTCGGCAATACCACCTTAATATAAAATTGATAAAATTGTGGATATAGGAAGTACAAAACATACATACATGCCTATGGTTTAGGGGTATTGCCCACAATCAAAAACGTCATTGGTTGCAGTTTCGATACCCGCCACCACTTAAATTTTGATTAATAATCAGCACTGGCGGCCGAGGACTTCCGGCTTAAGAAGACATCCTCATTCTACCGACGGCCTTGTCAAAGAGGGCGGAGGAGTGGAGGGAGGTTGAGGGCACTATCTTATCCTTGGGGTGAGAAACTGCTCCAAGTGGAGAAAGAATCAGGAATGACCAACGGCATGAGGACGCAGAAGGCAACGGAAACCACTAAATTAAAATCACAAAATTTGTATCCGCAGGACATGTGGCCTGTAATTGAAAAAGTGTTACGATGATCTCCCCATTGGAAAAAGATTCCGGAATAGTCAACCAATCGAATTTGTGAGAGGAGACTGCCAATCGGGAGGTGACCATGAGACAAAGATTAAGTAACCAACGTCATGACAAAGTTCTGCGAATCGGAGTGTAAAATACCGAAAGTTTGAACGTGGGAGGGAAGCTAGAAAATCTGAAAAGGGAAATGCAAATGCTCACTCTAGATAAACTACGGATCATTGAAGTGAAATGGAAAGAAGACAAGGATTCGTAGTCAGATGAGTATAAGGTAATACCAACAGCAGCAGAAAATGGTATAATGGGAGTGGGATTCATGATGAATAGGAAGGTAGGTACAGAGTGCGTTACTGTGAACAGTTCAGTAACAGGGTTGTCCTTATCAGAAACGGCAGCAAACCGACACCGACAACGATATTTCACGTATATGTGACGATGTTGCAAGAGAAAGATGAAGAGATAGCGAAAGTATATGACGATATTGAAAGGAGATGAAAATCTTATGGTCATGGGGGACTTGAGTGCAGTTGCTAGGGAATGAGCAATAGAAGAAAAAGTTGCGGGAGAACACGGGCTTGGTAAAAGGAACGAGAGAGAAGAAAGACTAATTCATTTCTGTAAATAATTTTTGTTAGTAATAGCGGATACCCAGTTCAAGAATCACAAGAGGAAAAGGTAAACTTGGAAAAGGCCGGGTGATACAGTTAGCTATCAGTTAGATTACATCATGGTCAGGCACAGATTCCAAAATCAAATAATGGAGAGCAAGGCGCAGCCAGGAGCAGATATTCACTCAGATCAAAATGAAGTATTGAGGAACAGTAGACTGAAGTTTAAGTGATTGGCCAGGAAGAATCATTACGCAAAGAAATAGGGTATGAATAAACTAAACAATGACTAGATAGGCTACAAGTGTTCTAAGGATGTAGATACATCAATATGGAATAGCTCCGAAGCCAGTACAGTTGAAGAGGAATGGACTTCTTCAAAAGGGTCAATGACTGAAACTGGAAAGGAAAACATAGGTACAGAGAGGCTAACTGTGAAGAAACCATGGGCAATAGAAGAAATACTTCACTTTAGCGATGAAAGAGGGAAGTCCAAAAATGTTCAGGGAAATTTAGGAATACAGAAACACATGTCGCTAAGGAATGAAATAAACAATAAGTGTAGGGAAGCTGAGGCGATAAAGCTGCATAAAGAACGCGAAGAAATCGAAAAAGAAATGATTTCGGAAGGACTGACAGAGCTTGTAGGGAGGTCAAACCAACCTTCGATGAAATTGAAAGCAAAGCTGGTAACATTAAGAGTGCAACGAGAATTTCGTAATTAAATGCAGAGAAGAGAGCGAATAGGTAGAAAGACGCCATTTAGATCTGATAGGAAATCCGGTATTTGCATCTGAAATTAGGAGTACTTTGAGGGGCATTATTTATATATTTACACATCAAGTTCCATAGGACGAAATTAAGGATCAAATCTCACAGTTCATGGAATGTGTCAGTACATGAAATTACAACATAAAATTAATATCAGATAAAAATAAAATGTTTATGAACCTGAAAAATGTCAAACCATAAGTTTAAGTAAACGCGCTCAACAATACAACAAGAATCAGCTTAATTTTTCAAGGAACTCCTCGACGGAATAGAAGGAGCGTCCCCATGAGGAAACTCTTCAGTTTCGTTTTGAAAGGGCGTGGATTACTGCGAAAATTTTTTAATTCGAGCACTAGCTTCTTGAAAATAGATGCAGCAGTATACTGCACACCTTACTGCACAAGAGTTAAGGAAGTCCGATCCTAATGCAGGTTTGATTTCTGCTTAGTCTTGGTAATAAGCCAAAGATATCCTTTTAGAATTGGAAGAGTTACCCCAAAATGTAATACCATACGACATAAGCGACTGAAAAAAAGCAAAGTAGATTAATTTTCATGTCAAACGATCACTCAATTCAGATACGGTTCGAATAGTAAAAACGAATGTCTTAGAGCAAGATCCTGAACGTGGGCTTTCCAAGACAGTCTACTATCTATCTCAACATGTAGCAACTTGAACTGTTCAGTTTCAGTAATCACATGCCCATTCTGTGAAATTAGGAAGTCCGGTTTTGTTGAATTTTGTGTTAGAAATGGTATGAACTGAGTCTTATTGTGATTTAGCTTTAGTTTATTTTGTACAAGCCATGAACTTAGGTCATGAGCTGTACTATTTGAAACTAGACCAATATTGCACACAGCATCCTTTACTACCAAGCTAGTGTCATCAGTAAACAGAAATCTGAAGGGGTGATAATGACATAAATCCAGTGCCACAAAATGCAAATTTTTCAGGGGAGCATTTTAAAATTTCGAATAAATCCATAAATAATATTTCAACTTTTCGGTTGTTTTTTTTTGACAAAACTAGTTTATTTCTATAATGTGTTAGTATACATGTTTGCATAGTTATATTGTGTTCGAAGTTAAACACCATTTTGTCCCTGGGTGACGACATTGAGCTTTGGCCTGTTTCATACTAACTTTGCACAAGGTTTATAAAAATTTGTACATCAATATACAACATAACTTACAATGATAGTCACAACAGTGTTTCACACAATATAGCCAATATCTATCACCCCTTTTTCATGTTTATCACTTTGTTCCTTTGATTCACTCAGACTGTTGAAGTATCCCTTCGAAACATTTGGTATGTATGTCAGTAATGACATAACATCCTTGAGTTTTTTGTCACAAATTGGAATGGGCTTTTAGTATTTCCTTGAGAGCTGGAACGGTTTACTCTCCTGATGTGTTCGTCCTTTTTAAAAAGATATTACAGTTCTGAATTCTTCGAATTCAGTGTACTGATACTTCACTTTCAAATTTCATGGCACTGCTTCATCAAAACGAAAAGCTGTCGCTTCAGAAAATCGTAACTGAGATCCATCATTATGTTTGTCCTGTTTTGCAATATTTATCTGTACGGGTGTCAGATCTATAAAGTCTGGTTGCTTCATTTTAACGACTGAAAATGGCTTATCCTTGTACGATTCTTTAATGCCTCTAACTCAATCATGAGGGGTGTACACAGTGGGGTTTCTGTTCTTAACGTGCTTTTCAATTCGACCGAAATCTCCGTCACAGGGCAGTCGTGTGTGTCCAACTTGTGGAAACCAATGTTCAATGGCCTTAAATTTTTCTGAACCCACCAGTGATCTCTCTAGTGTAACAACTGTTCAGTTTTTTCCTAGGCTTCTGCAACTATCACTAATAATGTGAAGAATGTTTGCCTGATACTTTTGTATTTCTAAGAATTTTATCACACAGCTTCCTATCTCATCAGATCCATGCTTTGCTTCATCTTCACTCCACACGAGCGTATGTTCCGTTTCAGATCCGCAATCATGAATACCAAAATTCTAAGTCCGCAACTTCCTCTTATAGAATAAAGGCCCAGATGTAAGCCTTGGTGTTGAAAAGGTTTGTTGTAGGTCGAAGGCTATTGTAAGATATTCCTCAGGAATTTCCGTAGCTAATTTGGAAAGCTGTGTAATCATATTTTGTCCATCAGATGCTTTGGCATGATGTAGGTACCTTTAAATTTTTAATCTTCCGATAATATCTTCAGAGTTGGTGAACTGTGCATCTTTTATTTGGATTTAAAATTCGCCACATACATGAGTCTCAACATGGCAATTTAAAACAAGTATTGAAATGTTGGTTATATATATCTCTAAATTTCGAAACTTTTACTCGTAGTGCATTATTTTCTTCACAATATTTCAAATAATGTTCTTGATATAATGAAGAAATTGACATATCATGGTCGAAGTACACTTTATTGGGGTCTTGTGAGCGGCTCTAATGACTAGCATACTTGGGTATATTATTTATGAAATTGTGAACTGTCTGAACTACTTCTTGTGAAATTTTCCTTGATGGGATCCCTTTCTTTCCTGGAAGCAAAGAAAAAGTGATTTTAAAGGTAAATGCCCAGGTTAGGTAAATTTAATGAATGTGTCTGAATGTGATATATAAGAGAAACACTGGATAAATAAGCACAACGGAACAAAATTATGGTTTTTCTTGGAAGCAACATTAATTAATCGTTAAATAACTCTTCTGTGATTAGGAGAAGTGAAGTGTCCATCATGCAAGTATTTTTGTAAGTTCATAAGATTTCCTTGGTTGTTCTGAATCCCATGCACAATTAAAAATGCTTCTCTGCTTACCAAAATATTACAGCCATTAACCTTAACCTGGTACAAGAAAGTGACCATTCGCCATGAACTTGTGGTTTTCCTTTTCTTTGGGTACGTTCAAAAGTGAAATATATCAATCAAAATAATAATATTGTATTTATAGAAAGTACATGACATAAAAATTAATTTCAAATTATCATTAGTCATAGTTACCTCCTCTGCACTTGTTGCATCTTAATATTGCTCAGATAGTAATTGTTTTGGCAATTGAAATCACCCATATCCCAAAAACTATTGAATATCTGCTCTACACATTAATCAATTTTGCTCCAACATTTGTATTTACATTTACATCCAGAACCAAGAATTTTAGCACCAACAATTTGTCCTGTCTTATCAGATATGTACACTCTGCCATAATTTCTACGACGTTTACATTTCTCCATTATCCTATTGCTCATATTTTTCCTTTTCTTCTGCCTGTAGGTTCTTTAGCAGGTGATACATCAGGAGACCTTTCACATTCATCAGCATCCTAAGACAAAGTATTCAGAATGAGAAAGGCCAAAGTCACTTTAACAAATATACCAAACGTTAACATATTATACACATAGGCTTATAATATTTAAATTATTACCAATACTGCAGTAATTAATAGGAGAAGTAAAATTTGTTCATGATTCACATGTACATTTTTTAATTAGCTAGTATATAATTGTTGTAATTACGGAGTAATATTTCACTGTGATACAGACCTAAGCCTCAATGTTCTAAATGTTTAAAAAAATTAAATATTTCAGACTTACCATGTCATTTTCAGATGAAAATTCATCACAGGAACAATAACTGCTTCCACTGGATGAAAAATCGTTTTCAGAACTAGCAATTTCTGTAATGAATCTTCTTTGGAAGCACCATTGTACTGTAGCTTGGGTTGTTTCAGAAAAAGACTGCTTCCTCACAGTATGAGAACAACAAGTGTGAAATGCTCTGCCATCTAGTGAGGGAAAGTTAAAATATTTACGCAGTAGCTTCCTCTGTTGAGTGGAAATTGAACTAACAAAAACAATGTATTTTGAGATAAGTGTGGCTTCGGCTATATCATTCTCGCTCATTCATATTTTAGAGTTACCTGTAATTGTAGAGTGCATATCATTTATATTACTAAGGAACAGGAGTGGCCCACCATGACTATACATTGAGAATAATTACCTTTTGTTGCCTGTTTTAAGAGGTGAACAAATTGTTAGCTACCCACCATATTCAGTAATCGTCCAACACCTGGAGCAATATTTTGAGATCAACACAATCGAACGCCTTAGTTAAATAAAAATATATGCCCAGCGTTCGAAACCTTTTGTTTAACCCAATAAGTACCTCACAGAGAAAAAGGGAATATACATAGCAGTTTCTGTTGTTAAACAACCTCTAAAGCCAAACTGTACATCTGATAGTAAATCGTGTGATATTAAATGATCGATTATCTTTACATACACAGCCTTTTCAATAACGTTAGCAGTTACTGATGGCGTAGAAATAGGTCTAAAATTGTCTACATTATTCTGTTCTCCATTTTTATGAAGCAGCTTTACTACTGAGTACTTTAATGGTTCAGGGACATACTATTCCTGAAGGAAAAATTACAAGTATGTCTAAATACATGTCTAATATGTGCAGCACAGTACTTTAATATTCTGATAGGCACTCCAACATATCTATGAGAGTCTTTAGTCTTCAGTGATATAGTTATTGACTCAGTCTCCCCCTTGTCTGTATAACAGAAGAGTACTTCAGACATCAGTCTCGGAAAGGCATTTGCCAAGAAAGTTGTTTGATTCTGTTTAGAAACTAATTCCTGATTTAATTCACCAGCAATCCTCAGAATATGATTGTTAAATTCCTGTACGTATATAGATTTATCAGTAACAATTATTTTTGCTACAAACTGACTTTATATCATAGACCTTATGCTGCTGAACAGACACTTCCCTCACAACTGACCATATGGTTTTAGTTTATCCTGTGAATTAGCTATTCTATTTGCATACCTTGGCTTTAATTTTCAAGCATTTTACAATACTGTTTGTAAAGGGGTTACTGCAGCTTGATTGTGACTACTTCTAACATTTTGATATAATCCTCACTTTGTTCTACATGATATCCTTGTCGCACTTGTCAGCCACCTGTGCTGCCTGTTGCTGCTAGTGCCCCATTTAGGACGTTCTAGAGGAAAGCAACTCTCAAAGAGCATGAGAATATGTGTCAAGGAAAACTTTATATTTGTCATCTATGTAATCAACGCTATAAACTACTGCCACTCCTGTTCCTTGACAAGGTTTATAAAACACTCAATTGCTCTTGGACTAGCTTTGCTGCACAGTTTGTAAATATATGTGACATTTGTTAGAGTACAAAAGCCTTTGAGTGTTAAAATTTGTAGATCATGGTCTGAAAGGTCATTCATCCATTTACCAACAAAATGCCCATGAAACAATAAAGAATGAATAGAAGAATGTCTATGGCTGTGCTACTACTCCCCTGCACCCTAGATGGAAAAAACACAGTCAGGACCAGATCATATGAATTTTGGAGATCTACCAATATCCTTTTTCTTGAACCATTGTATACAAAATGTATGTTGAATGCGCAACATATAACTAATTTCTCATAGATCCTACAAAGTGAATCAAGAACCTTGTCTAGCATCAGCACAAACGCTCTGAAGTCAGAGTTAGGGGAGCTCTAAACAACAATTACAAATTTGGTTGCACTAAATTCAAATACTCCACCACAACATTCAAATATCTGTTCGTGCACTGCCATGATATGTCTATGGACACAAGGAACCCCCTCCCCCCCATAAAACTGCCAGCTTATCTCTATCCTGGTAAGCGAACCCTCTGAATTTTGTAATTATTTAAGTGGTGCTCCGATAAAACAATAATTTCAGAGTCAACATCTATAAACAGTTCACTAACTTAATCTCTAACATCTCTTATATTTTGATGATATATGCTAATTCCTTCTCTACTTGGAAACATTCTTCTGAAGGTGAGCCCTTTAAGCAGGTATACCTATCAGCTGACTTCAGTCAAAAATGGTGCAGCTCTAACGCCAACTACTACAGGAATTTTTCCATGAGTGATCCCACCACCAGCCACTACACTGTCACCTATAAGCTTTGCCAGCGTCCCCTTCCCATACCTATTGAGGTGCAGGCCATGCCTAGTGAAACCCAATCTATTGACAGAACCAACTGGCACCATTGGAATGTAAACTTAGGCCCTCTGCCATCAGCGCCCTCTTCAGCGCCATGTTAACGTGCCTAACATCCACAATAAGATGAGGTCAATCATGACGCTGAAACTGTTGCACGAAATGCACATTAGTGCCACCAGTTTGAGTTGCTATCTTTACCATGTCACCACCAATATCACATGTCCGATCCCTATCAAGACTGTTCCCTGCTCCACCCACTTTAACTACCTGATCATCCTTCGTAAAATTCCTACATAACTCTCCAACGGTGTCAGTCCCCAACACTTCTTGCAACTGCTGGCCCACACCTCTGCCATGCAAATTACCTAGCAACCTTCTTCTGTCTCTTTTCATCTGACCTAGGACTACTATCTGCTGAGGACTGCTGTATGTTCCCTACACCTACAGCTACAAGGGCCTCACTCAGCTCTTACAATTGGTCAAACCGATTGCATATACACGAAGTATAATTGTCTGAATACCTCCTCCTCCGAGCTGGCTTCTTCACAACCGCCAGTTCCCCTTCCCCACCACCCTTCAACCTCCTAAATCTATCTAGTTCCTCCATTGTTTGTAACTGCGCCTGAAGGGCCCATATCTTACTCTCCTGTTCCTCTATCAACTTATTTCTACTACAGATTCTGCATTCCCCGGAAAGGATCTAGCTAGAATGCCCACTGGATTTTCCACCGCATTCCCCCATGAAAATACTTTAAACAAATCCCACACCATAACCCACTACTGACAAACCTACGACAGAGCCCACACTCCTCACTGATGGTAAAACTTTACATTTAATGTGAAAAGCTATACGTCTACGTTACCTAAGTCCAGTTACACTGTAAGGTGGCTGTTTAGATTTTTTATTGGTAACGCCACGTAGCGCTCTGTATGAAAATGACTGGCTGTGCTGTGTGCAGTCTGTGGCTGGTTTGCATTGTTGTTTGCTATTGTAGTGTTGGGCAGTTGGCTGTTAACAGCGCGTAGCGTTGCGCGGTTGGAGGTGAGCCGCCAGCAGTGGGGATGAGGGGAGAGAAATGGCGGAGTTTTGAGAGCGGATGATCTGCACGTGAGTCCATCAGAGGCAGTAAATTTATAAGACTGGATGTCATGATCTGATATATATATTATGATTTTTGAATACTATTACGGTAAACACATTGTTTGTTCTCTACCAAAATCTTTCATTTGCTAACTATAATTATCAGTAGTTAGTGCCTTCAGTTGTTAGAATCTTTTACTCAGCTGGCAGTATTGACGCATGCTATATTGCAGTAGTTTGAGTAACGAAGATTTTTGAGAGGTAAGTGATTCATGAAAGGTTTAGGTTAATGTTAGTCAGGGTCATTCTTTTGTAGGGATTTTTGAAAGTCAGATTGCGTTGCGCTAAAAATATTGTTTGTCAGTTTAGTGTTGATCAGAATAAGTAAACAGATAAATGTCTGAGTACGTTCAGTTTTGCTCAGCTGTTTTAAAATCAGTTAATATAAGAGGTTTATCAGCACAGAAATTCACAAATTTTTCTAAGGGGACGTTTCAACACCAACAGAACTATTTATAGAACTAACAATACCGGTCTCGAAATTCTTTGCCTACTAAGAAAGCAACTAATTGTATTAATACTACTACGCCACAGCTAATGCTAATACCAAGAAAACTTCCCTAAATTACTAGCTAAAAGCAAAAAATCAAATGGCCAATTGATCATTCAACGAATTTAAAACACTGAATGAAAATTTTGCTAAAATATTTCACTAGAAACAATAAGAAACGTCAGATGAGAACTAAAGCACAAAATTTACTAAACGACTTCATACACAGAGAAAAATATAAAGAAAAATACAAGGAGCGAACGTTTCAAAAAGATTATTAAAGCCATTTTTCGCTATAAACAGCACGAAACATCACCGAAACCTACTAAATTTGATGACTGTATTACAGTGCACACATAACTTTGTCAGTACTTAGCTTCATACCCGCTACAACTGAAACTGCACCCCGTAAAATGTAAACACACTACTGAGGCGTGTGGCTTGGAGGAACGACGTCAGCACACTCACGAATAACAGACCTCTCGAGTCAGTAACACAGGAAGAAAGACTGGGACTACTGAAATTACACTAATATGTTACTTTTACAGCAAATATTAACACAAATAAACTTTAAAATAAGAAAGTGAAGACGAAACAATATTGACGAGCAATTTCAACAGCAGTCCAGCACATGTGACGTCACACCAAAAGAATGCAGTCCAGAACACGTGTCGTCAATCCAAAAGTCTGCACATTTTCGTCTTGAGATCTAATAAGGCAGAAGGGATAGATAACATTCCAAAAGAACTTCTAACATAATTGGGGGAAGAGGCAACAAAACGGCTATTCACGTTGGTGTGTAGAAAGTATGTGTCTGGCGACATACCAACTGACTTTATGAAAAATATCGTCCACACAATTCCTAAGACTGCAAGAGCTGACAAATGCGAAAATTATCGCACATTCTTCTTATCAGCTCATGCATCGAAGTCGCTTGCAATAATAATATACTGAAGAATGGAATAGGAAACTGAGTGTGTATTAGACGACGATGGGTTTGAATTTAGGAAAGGTAAAGGCACAAGAGAGGCAATTCTGATGTTGACCTTCATAATGGAAGCAACAATAAAGAAAATTCAAGCCATAGTCATAGGATTTGTCGACCTGTAAAAAGTGTTCGATAATGTTAAATGGTAAAAGATGTTCGAAATTCTGGGAAAAATAGGGGTAAGCTATAGGGAGTGGCGGATAACACACGATATGTACAACAGCGAAGAGGGAATAGTAAGAGAGGACGACCAAGGGTGAAGTGCTCCGATGAAAACGGGTATAAGATAGGGATGCATTCTTTCACCCACACGGTTCGGTCTGTACATAGAAGAAACAATGATGGAAATAAAAGGTTGAAGAGTGGGATCAAAAATCATGGTGAAAGGAAATCAATGATACGATTCGCTGATGACATTGCCATCCTGAATTAAAGTGAAGAAGAATTACATGATCTGCTGAACGTAATGAACATTATAATATGTAAGGAATATGGACTGGAAGATTGGAAAACTTCAATAATTTGTCCCATACACAAGAAAGGAAACAGAATGGAATGTGGAAATTACAGAGGAATCAGTCTGCTAATCATGACAGACAAAATTCCGTCAACGGCCATTCTGGAAAAACGTAAACCTTACGCAGAAAACATTATTCGCGATTACCAGGCTGGATTTCGAACAAACCATCCCACAACTGATAATTTGGTTACTATACGACAGATCTTTCAGATGTACTGGGAATTTAAAAAAAAAAATCCAAAGTCTCTTCATTGACATCCAGCGAGCCAGCGACAGCATCCACAGAAGTATCCTCTACACATACATTACGAGTATTTAGTATACCCAGTAAAATCATTAGGATGATGCAACTGCGCATGGATGGCTCCCAGGCAGCAGTAAAGTTCAGAGGATCCATATCCCCCACCTTTCCAATTAAAACAGGCTCTTTCATGTGTCCTCTTCAACCTTGCATTAGAGAAAGTGGTTCGAGAGAGTAATTCACATCTATGCAATGGTCTCCGATTCGAACACAGCGAACTCCTGGATTATGCAGATGATACAGCGTTGCTGAGTAAAAAAAAAAAACTGAAAGACATGTACAGATCTCTCAGGCACAGTACCAGCAAAATTGGGCTGTGGACTAACCAAGAGTAAACCGAATATATGGAAATTCGTCGAGTCATAAACCCAAGTACTTACTTTGAAATGGACCAACATTCTATTATCAGAAAAGTTCTCAAGTTTAAATACCTTGGGTCACGTTTCAACAGCAAAAATATCATATCAATGGATATAAGTGAAAGAATAGCCTCAGGGTCAAGAGGTCTGTACTCACTAAGCAACCTACTCAAAAGTAAAGTTTCGGCAATCACCACAAAGATGAAGATATTATCTGCCCCACAGTACTATACGGCCTACAAAGAATGAAAGAGAAGAACTGAATGTTTTCGAAAGAAAAGTAATGAGAATAAACTGGGACCTGTGTTGGAGAATGGCGTATGGAGAATTCGAAAGAACAATGAAATTTATCAGTTAATGAAGCAACCCATTACCATCCAGAAATTAAAAAGTAGGATACTGCAATGGGATGGACATGTGGCCAGAATGGAATCACCAAGAAAACATTTGAAGGAACTCTCCAGGCAACAAGACCATTGGGCCGACCTCGTACAATGTGGAAGGATGACATAGAGAAGGACATCGCAGCATTAGCAATTTCCGGAGGGTGGAGAGAGGCTGCGAGAGATAGAAGGCGGTGGAAGCAGATCGTTGATGCAGCGTGTGATCTACAGGGCCTGTGATCGCTGAGGAGAGAGAGAGAGTGAGAGAGAGAGTGAGAGAGAGAGAGAGAGAGAGAGAGAGAGAGAAAGAATATGGACTGAGAGTAAATCGAAGAAAGATGAAAGTGATGAGAAGTACCAGAAATAAGGACAGCGAGAAACTAAACATCAGAATTGATGATCATGAAGTAGATGAAGTTGAGGAATTCTGATACCTAGGCAGCAAAATAACGAGTGATAAACAGAGAAAGGAGAGCATCAAAAGCAGAACACCACTGGCGAAAGGGAAATTCCTGGCCGAGACAAGGCTACTAGTTTCAAACGTAGGCCTTGATTTGAGGAAGATATTTTTGGGAATGTACGTTGGAAGCACAGCATTGTGTGGATGTGAAACATGCACTGTTCGAAATCCGGGACAGAAGAGAATCGAAGCATCTGAGATGTGGTACTACAGAGAGATGTTGAAAATTTGGTGGACTGATAAGGCAAGGAATGAGAAGGTTCTGTGCAGTATCGAAGAGGAAACGAATATTTGGAAAATACTGACAAGGAGAAGGGACAGGATAACAGGACATCGGTTAAGACATCAGGATATAACTTCAATGGTGCTAGAGGGAGCTGTAGAGGGCAAAAATTGTAGAGGAAAACAGAGACTCGAAAACATCCAGCAAGTAACTGGGGAGTGTGTTGCAAGCGCTACGCTGAGATGAAGAGGTTGGAGGAGAGAAATTCGTGGGGGGCCGCATCAAACCAGTCAGAAGACTGATGACTCAGAAAAAGAAAGCCTGCCTGTGGTGGCAAGATTTCTCAAAATTAAGTATATTATTGATTTCGAAGGTTAAAAAGTAACTATTCGATTGCACTTAAACGTAGTGAACGTGGTGTACAGGGTGCATCTTATGTGTGAAAAGAATAAGACGAATTCCAAGAAGAGGAATAAGAAAGTGAGTGTTAACCTCCATTAGCCTTTACATACTATCACCACTTGTATACACATTGCTATAAATACCAACACCATTCTGTGTGAGCTCACATTCTACATTCTGGTAAGTGAAGAGCAGGAAGAAGACGAAGGAGAGGTAGACGCTGAATTTGAGAGAAATAATTTTCGTTGATTATTCTACACTCCTGGAAATTGAAATAAGAACACCGTGAATTCATTGTCCCAGGAAGGGGAAACTTTATTGACACATTCCTGGGGTCAGATACATCACATGATCACACTGACAGAACCACAGGCACATAGACACAGGCAACAGAGCATGCACAATGTCGGCACTAGTACAGTGTATATCCACCTTTCGCAGCAATGCAGGCTGCTATTCTCCCATAGAGACGATCGTAGAGATGCTGGATGTAGTCCTGTGGAACGGCTTGCCATGCCATTTCCACCTGGCGCCTCAGTTGGACCAGCGTTCGTGCTGGACGTGCAGACCGCGTGAGACGACGCTTCATCCAGTCCCAAACATGCTCAATGGGGGACAGATCCGGAGATCTTGCTGGCCAGGGTAGCTGACGTACACCTTCTAGAGCACGTTGGGTGGCACGGGATACATGCGGACGTGCATTGTCCTGTTGGGACAGCAAGTTCCCTTTCCGGTTTAGGAATGGTAGAACGATGGGTTCGATGACGGTTTGGATGTACCGTGCACTATTCAGTGTCCCCTCGACGATCACCAGTGGTGTACGGCCAGTGTAGGAGATCGCTCCCCACACCATGATGCCGGGTGTTGGCCCTGTGTGCCTCGGTCGTATGCAGTCCTGATTGTGGCGCTCACCTGCACGGCGCCAAACACGCATACGACCATCATTGGCACCAAGGCAGAAGCGACTCTCATCGCTGAAGACGACACGTCTCCATTCGTCCCTCCATTCACGCCTGTCGCGACACCACTGGAGGCGGGCTGCACGATGTTGGGGCGTGAGCGGAAGACGGCCTAACGGTGTGCGGGACCGTAGCCCAGCTTCATGGAGACGGTTGCGAATGGTCCTCGCCGATACCCCAGGAGCAACAGTGTCCCTAATTTGCTGGGAAGTGGCGGTGCGGTCCCCTACGGCACTGCGTAGGATCCTACGGTCTTGGCGTGCATCCGTGCGTCGCTGCGGTCCGGTCCCAGGTCGACGGGCACGTGCACCTTCCGCCGACCACTGGCGACAACATCGATGTACTGTGGAGACCTCACGCCCCACGTGTTGAGCAATTCGGCGGTACGTCCACCCGGCCTCCCGCATGGCCACTATACGCCCTCGCTCAAAGTCCGTCAACTGCACATACGGTTCACGTCCACGCGGTCGCGGCATGCTACCAATGTTAAAGACTGCGATGGAGCTCCGTATGCCACGGCAAACTGGCTGACACTGACGGCGGCGGTTCACAAGTGCTGCGCAGCTAGCGCCATTCGACGGCCAACACCGCGGTTCCTGGTGTGTCCGCTGTGCCGTGCGTGTGATCATTGCTTGTACAGCCCTCTCGCAGTGTCGGGAGCAAGTATGGTGGGTCTGACACACCGGTGTCAATGTGTTCTTTTTTCCATTTCCAGGAGTGTATTATTCGCTCTGAATATTGTGACTATAAACTCTTTGGTGAACCAGTTTTCACCCACAATTATTCCATATCGGTAGTGATACAAACTTGGAACACTTACGTATTGGCCAGCGAGAGTCGCCTGTGTATTGAAGAAAGACTTCTCTACAATACAGAATTTGTCCTGTTATCAGTTGCTTGCTGACGCACGACAAACAAATCTCCTGCGATATAACATACACAAACTGTTGATCGTCCCGTGTGACTCTTCAGAAACGCCGTGATTGTCAACTTACAGTCGTGGTGTATGTTTTGAATTATCATTGCTTTTGCGATGAAAGATGAAAGATTAACGTTGAACATTGTTGATCTCGTAAACCGGAACTCTTGTGTAATCACCGAAGTATTATTGTCCATCAGCCTATTAATCGCTTGTGGAATGGCACACCACTGGTACAACTGCCACATAGAGTAAGGTGGAGGAACTACAGAAAGCGAAAGCCCTCTGAGAAGGGCCAATTATGACTGAATTACACAGAATAGTTAGTTCAAGCCACGGCTTTATATGATGAGGGACTTGGTGCATATAAATACACAGTAAATTAAGTTCGGAAGGTTGATCGTATGAAACATGTAGCAAATGATTTAAACTGGAGAAACGGCGTACTAGAAAAGACAGCTGCATTTTATAGTAGGATTCAGTCGCCTGAAAGTGAAACCTTGCGTCCCCAACCCAATGCCTAATTTCAAGTATCAACACTATGGTCAGAAGATTACAAGATGCAATGAAAGAGCGACGCCTGGGAAGTGCGACCAGGCTTCATACGACAAAGGCAAACTTAGTATAGCAGTTCTGCTCTGTGTAAACTGGAATGTCTACCTGGTAGTTTGGAGCCGTGACAGCCACGCTTCAAAAGATGAAAGCCACAAGAGGAACCCCCTATTGTGAGGCCGAAAAATTACGTGCTGCTCAGAAGCCGTCATTTGCTTCTGCATCTAAAATTTCGTTCCAAATAGAAGCTCCGGTCAACGCAGACTTTATTAACTGATGCTGCAACAAACAACTGCTCATAGATGTGTGTTTGCAATGGCTGAGTCACCGTAAAACAAATCTGTCTATCGCTCAATAAACTAAGCTTATAGATAAGCTTACCCCAAAATTCACAAATACGCCTCTCCAAGCCGATTTCGAAAGTCAGAAGTATCTCCTCAGTGATTAAGTCATCACCATTCCCTATATCCACTGTCCTGAGGTGTCCATAAATTATACGGTTTCACAATCTTCGTAGATAGTAGGTTAATAAACTGTTTCACCCCTTCCGACCAAGTTTACATACGCCCCAAAGGCAATTGTGTTCATAGATAAGCGAGAGCTAGATACAGACGTGTACCATTTCAATAAACTTGCAAGTTAATAACACGGAAAACAACGTCAGCAGTGAAAGCTTCAAATGCGACGGATAACTTTCATGTTGTTTTAAAGACGTGGCAATTCATTGCAGAGGATATCGCTCGTAATTACTCAGCATGTCAAAACACTGCTAAGAACTTGATGTTGGGGTGTGGAGACAGGTGAGTGGTAACTCGGGTCAGTGATAAGGTCACTGGAGTTCGTTGCTGTTGTCACATGACCCTTAGCCTCATTGTATTTTGCAAGTATTAGGGTTTGTAAAGTAAATAAAAGTAACTGAATAAACAAGAAATGTATTACTGTTCTGTTCAGTACTTCGCGATATAGACTCCTAAAGATACCTTATTTTGTTCATGTATATATTTTGTGAAATTATTAGGCCGCCTGAAGGCCGGTCACCTTGATTCTGACCGCAAGATGATATTAATTCCATGGATCATGTAGCTTGACGGAGACCAAGCACTCACCACAGGCTCTAAAACAAAGGATATATTTTCACTTGATACAGGATAGCTCTGATACCGCCTTTACTTTCCGTCGTCCAGCACTGGTCTTAGGATCTAAAAGGCTCCATTTCGCGGCAGGCATTTTCGGCCATGATGTGTAACGTCTGCTCTCACAGCAGACAGGGTCGTGTTCCCAATGAGAATACGATCCAACAACGTTAAACTTCAAGGAACTTGTAATTCTTATATCACTTCAGAATTTCACAAAGAGTTTCTGTGCTTAACTTGTCTTTCGGTTAACACCAAATTGAGTGGCTAAATGTCGCGGTAAGGGCTACCCCATTTCAATACGTTCTATGTACGTCACCCGACTGTTGCGACTAGATAGGGCTTCCGGTGGAAGCGTGGACTGTTGACACATTATCTGAGCAGTCCGTTGGAAAGAATGAAGTTTATAGTTTAACGTACGGCTGGCAGCGCAGTCAATAGAGATGGAGCACCAGCTCGAATTACGAAAGCGTGGGAAAGGAAGTCGGCTGTGCCTTTCTCACAGGAACCAACCCGCCATTTCTCTGGAGCGATTTGGAGAAACCATGGAGAACCTAATCTGGATGGACAGACGGGTGTCTCCCTCCCGATGTGAGTCCAGTTTCCGAACCACTGCGCAGTCTCGCTCAGTAGGCCATTAGAGATGGGTATATAGTCAGTACGGTAGCATATCCCAAGATAACAGAGTTTAAACGTGAGATGATAATTGACAAGACGCATGGCTCATAGCAGACAGGTCATTGCCAAAGAATTCGGGTTTTCATGGTCATCAGTGTGTACAGCGCATCTCCAGCACAACACAATGTTTCCACAGATGTGCACCTCACCACATCACGACTACGTACTTTATTTCGCCATCTCATAGCCATGTGGGGTGATTGAAGGGCTACCGTAGGTCAGATCAGTGCCGAACTCGATGTGGGATGTCGGGAAGCATTTCTAACAGTTCATGGTGACAAATGAATGGCGTACGCTTCATCAGTAGAGTACCGACTCGACTCTACTGAAAGTGCCTCGTCGTACCTTTTCGTCATTCGGTATATATAGTGGACAAGATCCGAGTCTGAACCTTGGTAGAGTTTTGCTGTGGGAGTAAGCCGCAGGGTTTGCTGTGAAACTATAAATTCATTTTTAAACAACATGTAGGCTCAAGTAAAGCTATCATATCCTTTCTTCCATTAGTGCCAGTCCAGCAAAGTATGTAAGAGTTTTGAGGTAAAAGTCTTCTTCCTTCAACATGTGCAGCGTTAACACTTGAGTATAACGTACTGAAAAATCTCCAATATATTGGTGTCCCTAAAGAAGAGTTTGTAGCAAGGAGTACGAGAAGACTAAGACATAGCGATTAATAACTGTTATTGGTAATGTTTTGTGTTCTTTCACATGGAGGTCACAGAGTTCCTAAAATAATTTAAACGGGTATTCTTAAGAAAATCCCTTTTATTCGTATATACTGGGTGTATGGTTTGGGGGCATAAATGTAGAAAATTACACCAAACTGATGACATGTTTCATAAATGTGTTTTATATGAGAGTTAACGTGAGTGTTGAGTGCTATTTGATTCAGTTTCCTTCCGCCGAATGTCTGGAATTTTCTGAGTCTGGCCGTTGATTACTCAGGAATAAACACTGCTTTCGAAAATGTATTATTACTATAAAAATAATATCATTAAGAGTTTATTACACTAACTTCAAATACGTACCTCAGAGACCACTTTGATAATAGTCAGAAGTGCTCGTGACTTTCCAGGGTCTTATAGTCGTTTAAGATGCCTGTTGGTGATTAAGTGCCCGTGAAACAGAGTTAAGTCAACTTGGAAAATCTATTTTGAGCCTGTAGTTGGTACACTGTTTTGTGGAATGCTAAAAATGACTACAGAGCTTGCAACCAGAGCTAAAGTTGTGAAAGGTACAGCTCTCAGCGTCCCCAGCACGTGGTTCACGCTGTGGCCGAAACGGATCACGTGCTGGGTCATCGAGTGAGTGCAGCCCCCCACACCGCAGACAGCCGGGCATTACAACATGGCATCATTTCATGCCCATCGACACGCAAGTCGCTGCAGTGGCGTCAACTCGAAAGACTTGCACCAGGCAAACGGACTACCCAACAGGAGGCCCTAGTCACACTGCATTTCTATTTTACCAGTCACGTAGGTCCATTCCACTACTTTTAATTCCATGTAAATTGTAATGTAGAGGATTGTAGGCTTAACCCAACTCTGTTGTGAATGTTGTCATAGGAAATACGTGGATTTTACGTGTCCATTTACTTCTGAAGAAGACAATTTCACAGTTGTTGTAACCAGGGTCAAGGGTTGTCGATGAATCTTTATGTCTGCAACTCGTTGGCTGATTTTCTCAACTCGTTCATTCTCATTCACCACAGATGTGTTCAAATTTCTAAAAGTGACTTTCTCAAACAAGGATATATTACTACTTCGGAATTCACTTTGAAGACCAGATTAATTCTTGGGCTCCAGATATAATTTGTAAGGGTTGTGTGGAGAGCCAAAGACAGAAGACAGGTGAGAAACCGAAAGTCTTCAATTTTGTCGTCCCCATGATGTGGAGGATCGAAAAAAACATTACGATTACTGTTTATTTTGTGTTGTAATGTGAAAAGAGTAAGTGACATAAAACTGTAATTGGAATAACCAGTCAGAAAGTCGAAGTGTGCCTGTGCTTCTGTCAATGAGTAACATACTCTCTCATATGCCATTAAATGATGGTGGAGAGTTGGGCTATGTCGCTATCAGCGGATCTGAATTTAAAGAAAATACTTTAGTGTCTAAGCAGGTCCCTTATGGACAATTTAGTGATCTCATACCAGAGATCAACGTGTGATAATAAGCTCCTGAACTCTTGTCTCAATAGAACTGACTAAAGCCGAAACGTACAAGCGCAGCTTACCAAAGTAGAGATAAAGAGACTTACTCCATACTTCGGTGAAGATAATGATCATATGTATCTTGACAGTGTCCCTGAACTTCTCACCAAAATTGGTTACGACGCTATCAAAAAAAGAACTGTAGGCTTTTGATAGACAGGTCCTCCAGAAGTTTGTCTTGTATGCCAATAACCTGAGCAATTTCCACACATCAATTTCAATTGATCATTGAACAATACTGCATTAAGGATATTTAAACTGCACAGATGGTCTTTCAGAAATTTATTATGACGAGCGCAAATCGTCTGGATATGTTAGTCTCAACATGAACTTCTGGTTTGTGCAGAAAAGTAGGTATACAATATACTCCAATTTCATATACAACTGTGACAGCAGAGCGCAACAGGATTACTGGACAAAGGTAACATGCCTATGAGGGAAAACATCACGGTGCTGAAAAAATCATAAACGGAAATTTTCTTGACTGGGAAAGAAATAATTCTGCCAACACTGTGTATAAACCTGGGCAAGAGTTAGGGATCGCCACGGATAGGAATGCAAATAATTTCAAGTATTTTTCCGGATCCATTCTTATTCTCTAATGAAATATTAAATGGGAACATCGATGGTCCTCAAACTAACATGCACATCAATGATTACAGTTTCACTACACTATGACAGACATTGAGGAATGTGCCTTTTGCTCCCATAAAATTCACATGTGCTAAGAATTGTTCCTCATCATGCTTGTGTAGCATGGGAGCTAGGATGGACTTAAAGGTACACTATCTGGGCCGTCACCTACGAAGACTTCTTGAAAAACTTCGTGATTTCAATGAGGAACAAAGAACAGGGAATCCTCAGCTGTCGGGGAAATAGTGGAAACCTGACGGGAAGCATAGCACAATCTCATAATGTCAAACTACTGATGGAGACGGTAGCGCCATTCTCGTATTACTTGAAAAGAATAAAAACAGATTTATAATTCTGTAATTGTGAACTATGTTATTTACAGAGTCCAGTTTCACTGTTACGTTCACTTATTCCTTTTGTAGCAGTGAAGGAGTGTCGTGAAATACATTGCGATTTCATCTGTGTTCCTCTATAAATGTACATTATTTCTGAAACTAGAACCTATCAGGACAAACCAGGGGCATATTTGGAATCTGAAACAAATGCTATAAAACAACTATTGTATACGGGTTCATTCACAATTACCCTCTGGTGTCAGAACATGACTGCATGAAAACAAGACAAAAAGGAACGTTACTCATACCATTTGTAGTCCACGACAATTGTGGTAGACATTGATATGTTCCGCTGAGCAACGTGTTCCAGCGCTGTGCTGACAAGGCGTCAGCGAGTATAACACGGAAACTATTCGAATCCCCCTAGTGGTAGCTGACCTGGAGGACATAGTCGCTACCTGCAATTGATTATTAGAAACACTTGTTAATAAAATGAGATGATGAATTTCTACTCATTGCTGTATTTTTTTTTTTTTTGGATTTAGGGCGCAAAACTTCTATGGTCATTAGCGCCCGGTCCGTGACTTAGGAAACAGTAAAAAGCCGAAATTGAAAACCAGCAGCAATGGGAACGAAAGTCATAAAATTGGAGAAACTAAAAGCAGAAGGAAGGCTTAAAAATCCACTACAGAAAGGGGTTGGTTGTCCCCAAAAGAGCTTCAAATGTCTGACGTCATTTCACTGGCACTAATAAACTTGAGAACGCGGTCGGCTGAGCGCGTGTCATCTGCTAAAATCGACGATATATCAGGCGAAAGCTGTAGATGGGAGCGTAACGGATTAAAATAGGGGCACTCAATTAAAAGGTGTCTTACCGTCCACAGCTGAGAGCAGTGGGGACAGAGTGGGGGATGATCGCCGCTTAAAAGATGTCTATGGCCAAAAAGACAGTGCCCTATCCGGAGTCTAGTTAAAATTACCTCCTCCCGACGACGCGTTCGGGAGGAAGAGGTCCAAGCACAAGGAAGAGCTTTCATGTCCCGCAATTTATTATGGGTAAGTGTCGACCAATGCGTGTTCCATAAATGAACAACACGTCGACATAGAACGCTCCATAGATCGGCGAAGGGAAACGATTGAATAGCTGGCCGAGGAAGAGAGACTGCAGCCTTGGCTACAATATCGGCCGCCTCATTTCCACAGATACCAACGTGTCCCGGGAGCCAGAGGAACGCCACTGAGACGCCCCCCAGGTGGAGCAAGCGCAGACAGTCCTGAATCCGGTGGACTAGAGGGTGCACAGAATAAAGAGCTTTGAGACTGAGGAGAGAGGTGAGAGAATCTGAGCAGATAACGTACTGTATCCGCCGATGGCGGCGGATGTAGTGGACAGCCTGGAGAACAGCGTAAAGCTCTGCAGTATAAACCGAACACTGGTCAGGAAGCCGAAAGTGATTTGGGGTGTCGCCAACAATATAGGCACTCCCTACACCAGGCTGTTCCAGCTCGTCGGCTCCGTCGTGAGCCGCGGAGCGCTCCCTGCTCCAGAGAGCCCTGTCGCTCGCTGTGGCCATTCAAGTGGGCCGGCACGCTGCATGGCTGGCTCAGGCAGGCGGCAAGGCGAGCGTTTTGATGTGCCAGCTGCGTCTTACAACCTCATTCTCTTAGCTGCTAAGACGTGGTGACATGCTACACCAGGATATATGATGTTCAGGAAATAAATAAGAAACAACTATTGTACAAGAAATTGCATACTAAATTTATTGGGCCTCTGTAGCTTGAAATTTCCTTTTCATTACAAGATCGGAAATATCAGGCGTCAAAGTGTTCCAGAGTTAATGTGGAGGATGGCCTTCATTGTTGCATCCCGAAGAAACTATCGTTCCTTAGTTTTTACTCTTTTCATTGCTGAGAAAAGCTGCTCACAACAACATCTGCACTACTGGCCATTAAAATTGCTACACCTGGAAGATGACGTGCTACAGACGCGAAATTTAACCGGCAGGAAGAACATGCTGTGATATGCAAATGATTAACTTTTTCAGAGCATTCACACAAGGTTGGCGCCGGTGGCGACACCTACAACATGCTAACATGAGGAAAGTTTCCAACCGATTTCTCATACACAAACAGCAGTTGACCGGCGTTGCCTGGTGAAACTTGTTGTGATGCCTCGTGTAAAGAGGAGAAATGCATACCATCACGTTTCCAACTTTGATAAAGGTCGGATTGTAGCCCATCGCGATGGCGGTTTATCGTATCGCGATATTGCTGCTCGCGTTGGTCGAGATCCAATGACTGTTAGCAGAATATGGAATCGATGGGTTCAGGAGGGTAATACGGAACGCCGTGCTGGATCCCAACGGCCTCGTATCACTAGCAGTCGAGATGACAGGCATCTTATCCGCATGGCTGTAACGGATCGTGCAGCCACGTCTCGCTCCCTGAGTCAACAGATGGGGACGTTTTCAAGACAACAACCATCTGCACGAACAGTTCGAAGACGTTTGCAGCAGCATGGACTATCAGCTCGGAGACCATGGCTGCGGTTACCTTTGACGCTGCATCACAGACAGGAGCGCCTACAATGGTGTACTCACCGACGAACCTGGGTGCACGAATGGCAAAACGTCATTTTTTCGGATGAATCCAGGTTGTGTTTACAGCATCATGATGGTCGCATCCGTGTTTGGCGACATCGCGGTGAACGCACATTGGAAGCGTTTATTCGTCATCGCCATACTGGCGTGTCACCCGGCGTGATGGTATGGGGCGCCATTGGTTACACGTCTCGGTCACCTCTTGTTCGCATTGACGACACTTTGAACAGTGGACGTTACATTTCAGATGTCTTACGACCCGTGGCTCTACCCTTCATTCGATCCCTGCGAAACCCTACATTTCAGCAGGATGATGCACGACCGCTTGTTGCAGGTCCTGTACGGGCCTTTCTGGATACAGAAAATGTCCGGCAGCTGCCCTGGCTAGCACATTCTCCAGATCTCTCACCAATTGAAAACGTCTGGTCAATGGTGGTCGAGCAACTGGCTCGTCACAATACGCCAGTCAGTACTCTTGATGAACTGTGGTATCGTGTTGAAGCTGTATGGGCAGCTATACCTGTACACGTCATCCAAGCTCTGTTTGACTCAATGCCCAGGCGTATCGAGGCCGTTAATACGGCCCGAGGTGGTTGTTCTGGGTATTGATTTCTCAGGATCTGTGCACCCAAATTGCGTGAAAATGTAATCACATGTGAGTTCTAGTATAATATACTTGTCCAATGAATACCCGTTTATCATCTGCATTTCTTCTTGGTGTAGCAATTTTAATGGCCAGTAGTGTAGATCCAAACACGCACATGATCTGAGCGGCATTGTTCCGAAGCTTGGGAAATGTTTTTTGCTGTAATGAATACCATCGTGTTGTAGTACCTCTCTTTCAACAAAGTTGAAATCAATAATGTCAAATGGAAGTGACGATGACAAGTCATCAGGGGAAACTGAAAAAGGAGCGCTGAACACCTTAAGTTCCATTTCCAAACTAGTGAGGTCTCGGAATCGTGATCAAACGACGCGATGAGCAGCTTTAACTTTGCTTGGTAATCGCCGAAAGTAGTACCCTCAGGTAATTGTAAAGAAGCAAAGACGATTGAAGAATGTTCAATGTCCATTACTCATCTGCCTCTCAAATAAACGTAACTTTTCCATGAACGCTTGATCTGGTCGTGCATGTCAGCGATTAGCTGCCCTTTGCCCTGCATTGACAGATTTATATTATTGAGATGCATGGTTATGTCAGCTAGGAACGCCAGGTCTGATATCCATTTTATATCTTTCAGACAACGCATTTCTTCCCCTTTCATTTCGAGAAAAAGGAATATTTCCTCACGAATGGCAAAGAGAACATCAAGAACTTTTCCCCGACTCAGCCAACGAACTGTACTGTGGTAACGTATATCCCCATACTCCGCTTCCATATCTTTCAGGAATCCTTTGAATTGGCGATGATTCATACCGTGACGACGTAAAAAAATTCACACACTTCACGACATCTTTCATTACGCCACCTAGCTCTACTGTTTCAGCACACAGTGCCTGTTGGTGAATAAAACAATGAAGAATCAAAATGTCTTTCCCGAATTCGTCCCTGAGTTTATTTTTCACACGAGAGGTAAAACCTTGGTGACGTCCGATCATTTGTGGTGCACCGTCTGTCGCTACAGAATGGAGCTTATCCCACTGCAAATTCATATTGTCCACTGATTCACAAACAGCTTAAAAAATCTCACATCCTGTTGCGGTGTAATCGAGTGGTACCACATCCAAGAGTTCTTCAGTTACTTCCAGCTCCCTGTCGACACCACGCACAAAGACTGCAAGCTGAGCACAGTCCGATATGTCGGTGCTTTCGTCAGGCGCTAGTGAAAATGCAACAAAGCTTTCCACCTTTTTCATGAGCTGTGTCTCTAAATCCGCTGCCATGTCCAGAATTCGACGAGACATTGTTTGCTTCGACAGGCAAACCCCTTCAATTGCCAGCACCTCTCTTGGAAACAAACATTCTGCAACTGCTGCCATGCACGATTTTACGAGTGGTCCCACCGAAAACGGCTTGCCACTCGTCCCAATGATGTGAGCGACCCTGTAGCTTGCTCGAATTGCAGATTCAGTAGTGTTTTCTCCACTCTCATTCACCCGAATATTATAAACGCATTACAGAACACGAACTATGTGGCATGTCTTGATACCCTCCGTATTACGAAACCGTTTTTAAACTTACGTCTCCTGGTTTGTCGTTCTTAATCCTGGTTACCTCTGCGTGCAACGCCTTCTACCTGTGCGCTGTATGAAGACGTGTATAATGTCGTTGTATATTGTAGCTCTTCCCAGAATTAAATACTTTATGACATACAAGACATTGCAGACGACCATCCCTCTCAATGAACAGAAAAGTATCATCCCCAATAGAGATACAGGGCTCTCGCCCCTAGTCATAGCTGTCTCGAACACGGATTATTGCGTCAGTTGCGGCTGCGTTCCGCCAGGGGGGCAGTGAGTTCGCTTTCCCCCTCCACGCGGGCTCCGAGCTGCCGCAGTGAGCGCTCTGGAGCGCTCCGGCTCCCTGGAGCTCGGTTGGAACAGCCTGCCCTACACCTAACGATGTTTCCGAGCCGTCAGTGTAAATAAATGTGGCGTCCGTCATTTGTGCACATAGAGCAGCAAATGCCCGACGATAAACAAGTGAAGGGGTACCATCCTTGGGAAATCGACAAAGGTCACGGAGCAGGCAGATCTGGGGACGGAGCCAAGGCAGTGCTGTACCCCAAGTTGAAGGTTTTAGGAAAGCGGAAGGAAAGTGAATGGAGCAGTTGACGGAAGCGGACTCCCAGTGGTAGTAGGGAGGAGGGGCGGCCTGCATACCCTACATCAAAGGAGGCGTCGAAGAAAATGTCATGGGCTGGATTAGCAGGCATGGAAGACAGATGGCTAGCATAACGACTCAGAAGGACTGCTCGCCGATTGGACAGCGGTGGTTCAGCAGTCTCAGCATAAAGGCTTTCCACAGGGCTGGTGTAAAAAGCTCCATACACTAAACGTAATCCACGGTGGTGGATAGAGTCGGGACGCCGATGAATAGACTATGCTTCCATAGTCCAATTTCGAGCGCACTAAGACGCGATAGAGGCGGAGAAAGACAACTCGGTCCGCTCCCCAGGAGGTACCATTCAGGACACGGAGGGTGTTGAGGGATTGCAGACAGCGAGCCGAAAGATAGGAAACGTGGGAGGACCAACACAGTTTTCTGTCAAACATAAGACCCAAGAATTTAGCGACGTCTGAAAATGGAAGGTTGACAGGACCTAGATGTAAGGAGGGCGGAAGAAACTCCTTACGTCGCCAAAAATTAACACAAACGGTCTTACTGGGAGAAAAACGGAAACCGGTTTCGATGCTCCAAGAGTGGAGGCGATCGAGACATCCTTGAAGACGTCGTTCAAGAAGGCTGGTCCGTTGAGAGCTGTAGTAGATCGCAAAATCGTCCACAGAGAGGGAGCCCGAGACATCAGGAAGGAGACAATCCATTATTGGAATGATGGCAATGGCAAACAGTACAACACTCAGCACGGAGCCCTGGGGTACCCCGTTTTCTTGGGAGAAAGTACGGGAGACAGTAGTGTTCACCCGCACCCTAAATGTGCGCTCTGCCATAAATTCGCGAAGAAAAAGGGGCAGCCGACCTCGAAAGCCCCAAGAGAACAGTGTGCGGAGGATGCCTGTCCTCCAACAGGTATCGTATGCTTTCTCCAGATCAAAAAATATTGCTACTGTTTGGCGTTTCCGGAGAAAATTGTTCATGATATAAGTAGAGAGAGCAACAAGATGGTCAACTACAGAACGATGCTTTCGGAATCCGCATTAGGCAGGTGTTAAAAGACTGCAGGATTCCAGCCACCACGCTAAACGGTAATTCACCATACACTCCAAAACCTTACAGACACCACTCGTGAGAGAAATGGGGCGATAGCTAGAGGGGAGATGTTTGTCCTTTGCAGGTTTCGGAACAGGAACGACGATAGCTTCCCGCCATCGTCTGGGAAAAGTACTGTCGGCCCAAATTCGATTATAAAGGCGAAGGAGGTAACGCAGACTATGGGTTGATAAAAGCAGCAACATTTGGACGTAGATACCATCCGGTCCTGGGGCGGAGGAGCGAGAAGAAGAGAGTGCATGTTGGAGTTCCCGCAAGGAGAAAACAGTATTGTAGCTTTCGCCATTTTGAGAGGAGAAAGCAAGAGGTCGCACTTCCGCTGCACGTTTCTTCGGGAGAAACGCTGGCGGGTAATTTGAAGAGCTCGAAATCTCAGCAAAGTGCTGACCCAACGAGTTAGAAATTGCGACGGGGTCCACTAATGTGTCATGCGCGACAGTGAGCCCAGAGACCGGGGAGAAACTAGGCGCGCCTGAGAACCGTCGAAGCCGACTCCAAACTTCCGAGGAGGGAGTGAAGGTGCTAAATGAGCTAATAAAGAATTTCCAGCTTGCCTTCTTGCTATCGCGGATGACACGATGGCATCGCGCTCGGAACTGCTTATAGCGGATACAGTTGGCCAAAGTAGGATGGTGGCGGAAAACGCGGAGAGCACGTCGCAGCTCACGTATTGCATCACGACATGCCTCGTTCCACCAAGGAACTGGGGGGCGCCGGGGCAATTCGGAGGTGCGTGGTATTGAATGTTCCGCAGCTGTAAGAATAACGTCGGTAATATGTGTGACTTCATCGTCGACGCTGGGAAAGTGACGGTCATCGAATGTCGCTAGAGACGAAAAAAGTGTCCAATCGGCTTGGGGAAACTTCCAGCGTCGCGGGCGCATGTAGAGTAGTTGAGGCTGCAGTCTAAGGACACATGGAAAGTGGTCACTCGGGTGTGTATCAACAAGGGCGAACCATTCGAAGCGCCGAGCTAGCGGAACAGTACCGACCGCAAGGTCCTAATGAGATAAATTTGTCGTGGAGGCAGACAAAAATGTAGGGACCCCAGTGTTGAGGCAAACTAGATCTGCTTGGTGGAAGACGTCTAGCAATAGTGAGCCACGTGGACATGGATGTGGAGATCCCTAAAGCGGGTGGTGGGCATTGAAGTCCCCAACCAGCAAATATGGGGGTGGAAGCTGACCAAGAAGATGAAGGAGATCAGCTCGGGCCATTGGTGTGGACGATGGAATGTATACTGTACAAAGAGAGAACGTGTATCCGGAAAGGGAAAGACGGACAGCGACAGCTTGTAAGGAAGTGTTTAAATGGATTGGGTGATAATGGAGAGTTTCATGGAGAAGAATCATGAGTTCTCCATGCGCTGCAGTGCCTTCAACAGAGGGGAGATCATATCGGACGGACTGAAAATGAGGGAGAACAAAGCGGTCATGGGGACGCAGCTTTGTTTCCTGAAGACAGAATATGACCGGCCAGTAGGATCGTAAGAGGATCGACAATTCATCCCGATTGGCTCGAATACAGCGGATATTCCAGTGGATAATGGACATAGGGTGCACAGAAAATGGAGGAATGTGACCAAGGTCGCTGTCAATTCAACGACTGCTCTGAGCTTGCGACCGACAGAATGGAATGGCATTCAGCCGAAGGCAGAAGATCCTGATCCATAGGTTGGTCATGAGCAGCTCCTGCCACCAGCGATCGGCCAGTTGATCGGCCGCCAGCAGTGCGCCTCGGCGACACAGAAGACGGCCGAGGGCGATTTCCGCAGGTGGTGCTGTAGATGGGACACGCCTTGGCGGAGAAGGAGAGGAACTGGGTTCCTTTGTAGCCTTCTTGGAAGTATAATGTTTAGAGGAAGGAGGAACCGATGGTTGGGAAGTTGCCGTACGTAAAAACTCTTCACGAGTATGCTCTTTTTTCGAAGTCTTGGTGTCTGACTTTTGGGCTCGAGATTTAGCAGAACTCGACGAAGGGTGAGCCAGAGAGTGGGGAGGCGAAAGTGGTGAGGTTGAACGGGCGATCTTTGCGCTAGCCGATCTGACGACCATGGCACTAAAGGTGAGGTCGCAAGTCTGCATGGCCGCCTCCTTTGTTGGCCGAGGAGAAGCAAGGACAGTGCTGTATTTTCCTTTCTGACGCATGGTGGGCTGTCGACTGGCGAATAATTTTCGAGCAGCAAAGGTCGACACCTTTTCCTTTACTCTAATTTCGTGGATGAGCTTTTCGTCCTTAATAACGGGACAATCTCGAGAGGAAGCATCGTGGTCACCCATACAGTTGATGCAGCGAGGGGATGGAGGTGGACAAGCACCCTCATGGGCATCCTTGCCACATGTAACGCATTTGGCCGGATTGGAACTGGGCTGGATGGTGTGATTGAACCGCTGACACCCATAGCAATGCGTACGGTTTGGGACGTAAGGGCGAACGGAAATTATCTCATAGCCTTCTTTGATTTTCGATGGGAGTTGAACTTTGTCAAATGTCAAGAAGACAGTGCGGGTTGGAATGATGTTCATGTCAACCCTTTTCATAACTCTATGAACAGCCGTTACGCCCTTGTCAGACAGGTAGTGCTGAATTTCTTCGTCAGACAATCCATCGAGGGAGCGTGTATAAACGACTCCGCGCGAGGAATTTAAAGTACGGTGCAGTTCCACCCGGACAGGGAAGGTGTGTAGTAGTGAGGTACACAGCAATTTTTGTGCCTGGAGGGCACTGACTGTTTCTAACAACAGGGTGCCATTCCATAATCTGGAACAAGACTTTACAGGACCTGCAATTTCAACGACACCTTTCTGAATAATGAACGGGTTGACCGTGGAGAAGTCGTGACCTTCGTCAGACCGAGAAACAACAAGGAACTGTGGCAACGATGGAAGAACTGACTGTGGCTGAGACTCAGTGAACTTACGTTTGTGAGCAGACATAGTGGAAGGTGAGGAAGCCATTGCGGAAGAATCCCCAATGATTACCGGCGTCTCCGATGGCGCACTCCTCCCTTGTGGGGGCCCTTTATGAGGGCACTCCCGCCTTAGGTGATTGTTCACACCTCAGGTCACACCTCCCGACAAACGGACGGAGGGACCAATCGGCACTTTCGGAAGGTATCAGCTCGGGTAATCACCCCTCCCTGGGCCTCGCCGTTACCAGGGGGTACGTACGTGTCCTACCTGTCTACCCGGGGCGAGGTATTACGCGTTACCCCGTCACCGGCTACGCATAGAAGTGCGTGGGTCGGCCTTCAGACACGCACAGGGAGGAAGAAAGAGAAAGGGAAAGGAAAGAAGAGAGGTCTCAAACGCCGCAGCGGAGAAAAGGGTAAAGAGAAGAGGTAAGGAAAAGAGAAGGACAAAGGAAGGATGAAGACATACAAGCAAGGAAGGCGAAGAATGCGGTACATTTACAAGCATCCGTCTCCAGACGTAGGCACAAACCATACTTCCAGAGGGGGAGAAAGGGAAGGAAAGAGCCAGAGGTGAGGGGGGGGGTGGCCGGAAAGGAAGGAAGGCCACATTAGCTCGGGGTCCCGTGCTCGCTACGCACGTAGCCACAAAAGAGTTGTGGATCCCCTGGGGGGTCATTGCTGTATCTGATACCAAGCAGTGAAAGTTAAAATTTCTCAGTCAGCTATGTGTGTAATGATGATTCTTGTTATTCAAAAAACAATATGACGAACTATTGAGATAGCTCAGAAGTTAATGGCAATTTAAAATGGTACTACACAATATTTTGGGATTATATTAAAAGGACGATTTATTAATCAACCTTAACGGATTTTGTCAGAGTTTAGATGATGTCTATGAAAGTTTGACGTGAATGACAATGACCTTATGGGTTTTTACCATTTTATGTGAGCTGAAGTGATAGCAATGTCTCTGTTAGTGAATACTGAATAAACTTAGATAATGAAATGGTACGTCAGTGTGAAATCGCTTATTGGACTTTCAGTGAAATTTGCTATTTTTAGGGCAACAACGGGAGCTGTTACAAAAGTTTTTGATTGTAGTTTATGTGAGTTTTAGGCCGAGCGGCATTTAACTTGTATAAAGCTTTGTAGAACCAACTGTGATTGCTCCACGTTTACTACAATCGGTTTAATCTCTCAGTGATAAACACAGAAATGAACTTTGTGTACGCACACTTATGATTACTGGTCAAAGCGATATCTGTTACTGTGTTTCATACTTGGTTTGAACACCGATTATTAACGAGTGCTCATGAAGTTCGTAGTGCAGAAGTTAACAGAGACAGTTATTTAAGCGGTTCTGTACTCTGGAAAGGCTTATGGGAAGAAGTTATCATTTTCATGTACGTGAAAGAAGAAATCGCAACCACAGATTAACGGTTTTATTGAGACTTCATTGATTTCACAATATTGCGAGCTCTTTACCCACAAATTGAATTCGGCTATTTCGGTCCAAAAAATCCTTTTTCTACTTCTTCATAGCGTAAAGGGTCTGCTATTGCATGAACATCTGCTGCTTGAATGAAGATTAATGCGAGTGCGATTTGTTCCTAGTTTGAGTACAACTGCGCACCTGCGGTGTGGCGGTACACGCTCACATCAACCATATAAGAAGTGACTTGTCCTTAGCTATTAAAAGATCCGTCGTAAGAAGCCTGTAGTTGACTTCAGGAGCGAGCCGGAACAGTGCCTTGTGTCAAGCAGGGTGCCAGCACTGCAAAGAAAGCACAGCGTGAGGGTTTGAACGACCACTTGGTAGCCATGGAAGGCCGAAATTACAAAATTTTAGTGGCTTACAAGAAGCAGTTTGCGTCCGCACACATTTAGCTTTCTATGGGTAGAGACTGGTAGCAGCTGCAGCCGGGTTTCCAGTATCCTGGTGTAGACTGCCAGCCTCTGGGGGAGCACTCGAGACCAACACACTCTCGCCGTCTGACGCCAGTATATTAGCTCGCGTTAGCTATGCAGTCGACTGAGTGCAACCGCTACAAGTACGGGCGTCGCGACGATTCCGGTCTACAGCTAACAAGTGACTATAGTACCATAAGTACATCAACATTATGTTGTTTTCATAGCGGCTGTTCTGAGTGTTTATGTGCGGCAGTACGCTTGGCAGCTGAATGTGTGAGGTATATAGGAGAGATGTTCTGTGTAATAAATAATTCATTGTCATAAATTAACACATTCAGTAATGAATGGAGGGCGAGACGCTACAAATATTAAATTAACTAAAAAAAATTGTACAAGACTAGGAGGGAGTCAAGGAAAGATAATAGGGGACTTAAAAATGATAGTCTGTTATCAAAGCAAGGTGAAACTGAAATAAAAAAAGCAAGGAACTTAAAACATAACTGGATAATTAAAATAGAGAATCATTTGTTAAGGTACCCAATAACAGAGCAGTAGACTGACAATTGCAAACAATTCGAAATTCACATTCGTAAATTTTGGGTGACTGCAGATGTACTTCATTTGAAGTTTACGTTGTTTGGTCATTTAGAAAATTAAGGTAAAGAAATCCGAAAGGATATGTACGATAAAATGGATTTAACCAAAAACCAATTTATTGAATCGCTTAAATTGATGAAGTTATACCTTCGGTCGAAACAGGAAGAAAACATTTAAAATTTAAAAAAGGAAGTCAATGAAGAACATGGGGAAACTGAAGCCTTCAATGGAATCCGGTGTGAGGAGGACTGACGAGCTGCAACAAAATAAAGTGATTGGAGACTGCGGTTACAGTTGAAGGATGTGTAGCGAAACAAGCAGATAAAACGTGGGGGCAATTAGTTGAGGTCGGAGTTTTTCTAGCTAATGTAAATGTGTAGGCTGTACCACCTACACATAATCGAGAACCTCACCGTGACCTGGAATTGGGCACTCCCGGGAGAAATGGGCCACTGGGTGAGATGGACCAGCTCTCTAGCTTATGAATAATACGCTTGAACGCGGCACCGGCTACGTTATAGTGACACGGCGGTTGAGAAAAGAGGACCTTGCATTTTCAAATTGGTTTTTTGTGTATTTTCCATCGATAAATGGCGCAAATGTGAATTCAAGTACTTGAAAGTTTGCTCCACAAAACCAACAAGCTTTTCCAAGCCAGCATCATACTACATAGCCTCATTAGCGTCCAGTATTCGTTCAGTCACGTACCTTACGATCCTAGTTGTGAAATTAGAAGCGTCTCCTAGTAACAGCGCCGCCACGAAAGCCTGGTCTATCTGTCCCGGAAACTCGGTAGAGATGGACCACTTGATTGGTCTAGCTATTCAGAAATATTATGCAAAATCGTGGTTTTGAGCACCACCTTTCTCTACTATAATTAAAAAAATAAAAACTACAATAACAGGTCTAAAATTAGTCGTTTAATGTTCTTTGTGTTTTTGACAGTTTCTATTTAACTTTAGTTCTTTATTTAAATTTTTGCCTTTGCTTCAATTATATTAAATAAACCTCTATCTTCGAAATAAGGCTAATAATATAATTGTTAATTTAAGTAATATAGTTTGGCACATATTAGTATTATAGCATGCCTTGATCACCATGATATTTTCATAGTAATTGCCTAAATTTAAATGCAGGATCTTACTAATTTTTTTGTTCTCATTGATGCAATAAAATGCTTTCGCGTTATGAAACAAATGCAGATTCTTAAGGGGAAGTTGGAGCCAAAAATCTCTGCAGAAGACCAATGATGATGTAAAGAACCGTGATATTGCTGTCAATGCAGGTGCCAGATATTACCAGGTACTGTCCACTGCATTAAAAAGAATATTAAGATTCGGCAACGTCTCGGAAGTTCCTTTTGGGCCACCACATGTTCTTGGAGAAAATGCTGAGAAAAAGATGGTGCAGCACATAATAAAAATTACAGCCTAGTGGAGAGACAGTTCTAGTGATCGCTTTCAAATCAGCTGAAAGCCTCAATATTCCACATAACTTTAATAACTAAAGCCATAATGCAGAGTAGGACTGTCTGGGAAGTTTCATGACACTGAACTCCGAGTTACCAGTTATAAAATCTGAAGGAGTGTCGATAAACAGAGGTGCAAGCATGAATAAGGAAACGGTAGAAGACTATTTCATCATGCTGGAGGAAGTCCTCCGGGACAATGATTTAGACGAGAAACCAGGTCATATGGTTAATATAGATGACAGTGGTTTAAATCTTAGTAATAAAGCAGGGCAAAGAATAGCTAAGAGTGGCTAAGTAACTGTGAGCGCTGCTCCTACTTATGGAAAAGGCGAACCAATTTCAGTTGTTGCTGGTTTCAGTGCTAAAGGGGCGTACATTCCTCCCTACAGCTTTTTTCTGGTGGAAGAATGCGAAACAAAAGGTTGCCGACAGAATGCCTCCTGGACCACAAGCTGTGATGAATGGGAATTCCCCCGTGAGACTTGTGACGTATATTATGCTTAGCTTAGAGAACATTTTATTCCTTGGAAACTAGGTGGAAATGTTCTTATTTAGTAAGGACATGCTTCCCATAGCTCAATGTAGAACATATTAGAGCATAATGACATTATATTGTTAAGTCTGCCAAATCATACGACCCACTTCTGTAGCCTCTTCAAGTCATTGAAGAGGTTTTAATTCCCTGCTTGTAACAGTTTCAAGTACAATAACCCTGGGAGATAAATAACATGGCAGCAATTCAACGAGTTGGTGGGATCTGCTTGGGCGAAAGCAGCAACAGCAGCGAACGTTGTGTCTGATTTAGGGCAACTGGGGTCGTACCATTCGATACAGCAGCTATTCCAGAGAATGCCTACCTCTCCACCAAAGAATCAGCACAACCAACATTGGAAGCAGCACCTCCGGCCGTCAGTGGTCCTTCAAACAGTATTCAAGATATCCCAGAGGTGCAAGCTGATCCAGACGTAGTTCAGTTACCAACGAGAGTACTAAAGTGAATCTCTCCAATCACGGAGGTGAAAAAGATATCACGTCATGAGGTGTTGCAGCGAGTGTTGCTAGAATCTTAAATTTTCGGAAAAATATTGAACTAAAAGCTAACAAAGCCAATAATCCTAAGAGAAAAATTAAGGAGGCAAAAATTGAAGAAGCCAAAAGCTCCACCAGCGAAGTAGAAGAGTAGGAGCGACACCTCTACCTCGAGATCCCTGATCCTAACCTGTATGGCAGTCAAGACAAGAAAGTTTGTGTGGGCTGTGAGGATGCCTATTATTGCACAGCCAGCGAAGCTGATCGGCTCAAATCTCTTATCTGCAGCTGATGGTCGCATAAAAACTGCAAAAATTTAATAACTTTTGTGAGGTATGTGATAGTTTTGACAACCGAAGAAAGAGATGAGAAACAAATTTTCAGTTGTGCTGAGTTTCACACATCTTAAATGTTATCAGTCTGAAAGGTGAAGGGAATTTCAAACTTTTGTCGGTGATTAAACGTTTATTTCTTTACTTTATATGTATTCTATGATTTATTTCATGTTGCAATCAACAAGAAATTTCATAAAGTCACAGATCGTTTTGAATTTGCTACCTAGAGATCGCCCGTCATCTCAACCGAATGGTCTGGATTAGATGGACGAGCAATAATTTCTTTTTCCTGGCCTCGTAATTGACAATTTTTACGACGTTCTCCTATGAGCATCGACAATATATTTGGTATTGACTAACGGTATGTGTTTTTACTTATTATAAAATGGCTGGGGTGTCTTGGAATCACATTACAAGAAAGGTGATCCATCTCTCCCGGAATTATCCTACAGCTAGCCGATAAGGTAAATGGCTTAGAAACGACAGCTGGTAATTGTTCATATATGGGAGAGAGTAGAATACGGAACCTCCATCTCTACCATCGGCCACAGTTTTGTGGGAAGAGTTTTGATTGTAAAGTGTCTCATGTAGCAAATCGATCCCCAATTTGTCGACCTGAGGGCAATATACAGGGTGATTAAAAAAAAAATACCACAACTTTAGGAATTTAAAACTCTGCAACGACAAAAGGCAGAGCTAACCACTATCTGTCGGCGAATTAAGGGAGCTATAAAGTTTCATTTAGTTGTACATTTGTTCGCTTGAGGCGCTGTTGACTAGGCGTCAGCATCAGTTGATGCTAAGATGGCGACCGCTCAACAGAAAGCTTTTGTGTTATTGAGTACGGCAGAAGTGAATCGACGACAGTTGTTCAGAGTGCATTTCGAACGAAGTATGGTGCTAAACCTCCTGATAGGTGGTGTATTAAACGTTGGTATAAACAGTTTACAGAGAATGGGCGTTTGTGCAAAGGGAAAAGTTCTGGACGGCCGAGAACGAGTGATGAAAATGTAGCACGCATCCAGCAAGCATTTGTTCGCAGCCCAGGAAAATCGACTCGTAGAGCTAGCAGAGAGCTGCAAATTCCACAATCAACCACATTGGCACTTATCTGTCCGTAACTACCTGAACGTCAACTACCCGAGGCGATGGATCGGCCGCCAGGCAGCCCGTGACAGAGCACTTCATCACTGGCCTCCAAGAAGCCGTGATCTTACCCCTTGCGATTTTTTCTTATGGGGGTATGTTAAGGATATGGTGTTTCGGCCACCTCTCCCAGCCACCATTGATGTTTTGAGACGAGAAATAACAGCAGCTATCCAAACTGTTACGCCTGATATGATACAGAGAGTGTGAAACGAGTTGGAGTATCGGGTTGATATTGCTCGAGTGTCTGGAGGGGGCCATATTGAACATCTCTGAACTTGTTTTTGAGTGGAAAAAAACCTTTTTAAAAAGGTTTTTTTCATACTCTTTGTAATGATGTATAACAGAAGGTTATATTATGTTTCTTTCATTAAATACACATTTTTAAAGTTGTGGTATTCTTTTTGAATCACCCTGTATTTCGTATTATTTTGCTGAGAGCATTTAAGAGTACATTACCAACCCCATCGGATTGTAGGAGGACACTTGAATTCTTAGTGGGGCATTTGGAAAAAGATGCCTTTGCATCGTGAATTTTCGATGCAAGTTAGTTTACTTGTTCGGTAAATATATTCAGACAGTTCAAAGTCAAGTGTCGGTCGGAGGGTAATAGGTAAATGTTGTCTTCGGAATCACTTGATCGAAGTCCCTGTAACCGAAGATGGGCAGATTCAGGAAATATTTCTAATGGTATGCAAATCGTGAAAGTTTCTATATGTACCTATAACTGATAGACATATTAGTTAAAGCGTTAGTTACCAGCATAACCGTTAACTTGAGGTAAAAAATAACAGAGAATGGAGTCACTTTAACGTTATGCTGAACTTCCTGAGACTGTTACATGTTCTTAGTAAGACCAAGGAGGTATGCGTTCGTGACTTAATCGGGAAGATTACAGAATAGTCCTAGGGTATAATGGAGGAGAAGGGTTAGTACCAAGTGGACAGTAATGTCAAGTAAAAAGACCAATTTGCGGATGTTATCAATAGGAACGAAGAAAGAATTGGAACGTACTGTACATAGATTACAAGGTAACCAAAGAACAGAAGACAGAGTGTGTACTATAGGGACTGTGGTTTTCGACAGTGACCGAAACCGAGGTGGTCTCCCAGGAAGTGCGTTAGCGATGGACCATTACAATTAAGGAGGGGGTTCAAATTACTGAGCATAATTAATTAGAAGAAGAGCATTTGTTGAGAGAAGGACAACGAGAGACGCAGTCATTTCCCAGGAACAAATTATAATAATACCTATAATCCACGGCGTTTTTGAAGGGGAAATGGTTAATGTTACCTTAGACTCGGGAACGAGATTTCGGTGATCGAAGAGGTTCATCTGAGAAATTTACAAGAGAGAGGACTGTATCCAGTGTTACACTTGATTGCAGTGGCTGTGTTGTTCTAATGTACATTGTACAATTTCTTCCGATATACTTGCATATCTGAAGGACAATGTAATGTACCTTGGAACAACACAAGTACTGCAGTTTAGTGTTTCATGCCTAATAACTCGGCTTCGACTTCAATCAAATGTCTCTTCCTGTACGGGACTCAAAGGATACAGACGAAAGTGGTGAAACGTGAAGGTATGGATCGGTGCGGAGTGCGTGCTTCGGTGGCCAAAACAGTCAAGGCAACTATACCGTCAAGCGGAAGATCAAGGTTTGAGTTCCGGGCCGGCTCAGATTTTCAGAGTGCGAATATGACTATCGTATCTAGTGTTACCAATAACAGAACGGCAAATTGTGGATACTGCAGGCTGTAAAGGAAAGGTTACTAATGAAGTAGCTCTCTTTAACCATTACCTTGGGTAACGTACTTGTAAAGAGTAGTTTCGTGGTAGCGATTCACATGAATATAACACTATCATTAGGGTTGGACTGGCGCACTAAACATAAGGCTGTAATCAATTTTTAAACTCATAGCTGTCTTGTCTGAAACAACATTGCATGATTCTTAACAAAACAGGCACTTTAATATAGTATTCCATTAAAATGTCCTCCCCTCCATAGTACATTCATAATTTGTGTACGAGTACAGGTTGCGACGCAGCAACGACGACATGCGGAAGTTTGTATGAGTATATGGTATCTGTACACATACCATTGGTGATCTGGCAACTATCGAAGAATGAAATTCTACTTAAATCCAGACCTTTAGCTGGTTAGAGGGGTTGATAAATATCTGGATTTCATTATAATTTCATACGGAAGTTTTTGTCTGGCTGTGGGCCATTCACGGCTAACGAAATCAGTTAAGGTGACTGCTCACGCAAAGCGCGAAATCCGGGTACGAATCTCGTTCCGGGACAGTTTCTTTTTCGTCATTCCCTCACACAGCTGATAGTTGATAGCAACTGGGTGTACAATTCAAGTACCGAAGTTTGGATTTTGCCCATATAACGTCAAATAAACATGAAAAAATTTATTGAATGACAGAAAACGAAGTATTGACAGTTGTGTTGAGTTTTAAAAGTTTCGATATTTATTAGCTGTAAATAAAACCATACTCTATATAGCTCACCAAGAACTAAAGTAAACTCTTGCATCGCCGCGTACAGGGCGATACTTATTTTAACAAGAATATACCTTTGAAAGAGAACTTTAGTTTGGTGAATGAATTAGTAGCGTTCTTCCATAAATTTAATACACACAACAGATACGCATAATGGCGATTTTGCGAATCAAAAATGTATTCTCCTTCACTGTTTACAATATTGTGGAAACGCTGGGGTAACTTTTCGATTCCGGGTGGTTTTGAGGCGAACAACTGGTCGAGCCAGTTCGGAGAGCGTTTCCATCTGGAAAGGAACTTCCCTGAAGATTGTTCGATAGGCAGCGGAAAGATGCAAGATCAGATGAAAAATGTGGGTGCGGATTGACTTCCCAACCCAGTTCCTTTATGGTGAATTTTTTATCAGCCGGTCAGAATGTGGACAGGCGTTATTGCGGTGTGCATCACTTGACGTAGTCTTTCTGCTACTTGTTTTCGCATTGCGTCTGGAACACTCCTAAGTTGTTGAGAGTAAATGTCAGTAGTGGTTGTAATACATCAGGGAAGTATTTCGTAGCACGCCACACTGCGCTCTTCTACCAGACGAATAACATTATCTTGTGTGGATGCGGGCAGGCCTTTGTACAGGGAGTTGGTGCTTTGTTTGGGCTTAATCACTTCTTTCTACACCTTATGTGAGTTTATAGACACCATTTTTCGTCACCAGTAACCATACAGGACAGAAATTGTCGTTGTTCACAAGCCAATTGATGACGGGAAAACAGAGATACACGTATGGGCTGATTTTGTGATTTGGAGTGTGTGTTACCCATACCCCCGATTTTTGAACCTTCAGCATTTCATGAAAATTTTGAACAATGATAACTTTATCACTAACATGGAAACGACCCTCTTTAAAACGAGAAAACCGTTTTCTTGTCGTGCGCTCTCTAATAGCCTTATCCCCATACGCTGAGCAAATGTTTCTGGGTGCCTCTGCTGCTGTCAGCATGTACTGAACTCAAACAGAAGGATATGTCGGAAATGTTCTGACTTCTCCACTTGGCACTCCATCTTCCAGCAACCACAGCTTGATCTTCAGATGAAAAATGACAATACGTAGGCTCAAATAGCTACAATGAACTAAAAATAAAAAAGACACTCGATAAATAAACTCGTAGCAACAGGAATGCCAACATTCGAAACAAAAACGCTACCAACTTATACATAGAACGACTTAACAATGTACCACTGGATGCTCTGTCCTAATTACCAATAGGCTATGATCATGAATACACTTCTTTGGTAACAGGAACTAAATTTATATTATACTTCACGTGGACTGAAATACATAATGAACGTGTTCAGAAGTTAGCACAGACGATCCTGAAGGAGCTTATGCTCGATCCTGTTTCAGATAAGACTAGTACTTATCATCAAATATCAAAGAGTTTGAAGCATGAGAAAGGTAACTGGTTGTTGCACAGCCTATTTTTAAACTGGAGATATATTGCGAATAGTACAGATTGGAGAATATGTGTACCTAATCATGCTATGGTTAAACTAATAGAATATATTCAACAATGTAATGGGCATTGCGGCATTCAGAAATTTCTCCAAGATATAGTGAAATATTTTCTTTCAAGGACTTGAGTAAATTAATACAAAAAGTACTAGGCCATGCCGAGGTTTCCATCTAGTAAATTAAACTGTGTTTCCAATATGGTATGAAATATATCCTATCAACGGTAAGGGTCCGTGGTACTTCGATTTCTATGGACCGTTGCTAAATGACATAATAAGGTTATTGTACATACCTGCAATGAAACTGGTCAAAATATCTATAACTATGTAGATTAAAAATAGACACCACAAAAAGTGTTGTAGGGTGTATAGAAATTGTTTACTTTGTGTATCTAGAAGTTCTCAAGATATTGGTAGCCAATTAATTAGTAACAACCCAAGGGAATTGTTGGAGATATGTGATATCAGTCACCTCACATTTTATAAATATTACCTGAAAAGTAACCTGTCTACCCATGTTATATGAGAGCTGGGACAGGTTTGTGGACCTCATCCCTGAATTTGAGATTTCATTGAATGATATGCCTCGCATCCATACAAGTTCAATGCCTATGGATATTATATGGAAAGAATAGCTAGAAGAGCAATTGTTTCGTGGGAATGCCATGGCGGGACAAAAAGCCAAATTCAAATGTAACTGTTGTGATACTAGAAAATTGAGCTGTAGTGCTATTTGGAGATTACGGAAGCATAATAAAATGGCTACAATGCCCAGTTTCAGAGAAGGGGCTAAAGTAATGAACATGGAAAAAATTCCAAGTAGATGCAATCAGTAAAACAATTAAAGGCCTGTATAATGCATCATAGATAAAAAAGTATTGCTATGAGCAGCAATTTATATTTGCTTCAAACAGACATGTAAGCTAAGCCTACTGCCTTTGAAATTACAGTAGTAGTGTTCTAAGGAACACAGAGAAAAAGAAAAACCTGTGGGGGTGAAGTCGGTTGAGTTTATAGATAACTCGCTAAGTTGAAGAATTATGGATTTATTGATCACTAATAGGAGAATGTAATGTTGGAAGTACCCACTGTAGTATGGATGAAGGAATTAAAATTGGTAATTTTAGATTAGTTGTGGTCTACAGTAGAGTGCTTCTGAGGTGTGTATACATGTGCAATTAAGCGTTAAAGGAGAGAGTGACTGTAAAAAGGTATTCTACTTTCCCAGTAGGTGGCATAGTATTACTAACCTACCATAGCTATAGCCTCTAAGTAACAGGTACCTAGTACGCAGGGTTGCATGCTAAGCAGATCCTGAACTGACGCCTGTGCATAGGTAGTGTTGTCAATTGAGTTTATAGCACACACTTAGAGGTGTAGAACCTAACATTAGACATGCTTAACGTAGGACGAAAACGGAGCTTTACTAATATTGGGAAAAATAGAAAATAAACGATTTTCACGTACGTTATATAGAGAGAAACAATAAAATCTGTATGCACTCAGGAAAAGTCAAAGTTTGGCTAAAGGAGCCAGGGGATAGCAGTCACGTATGCGTGAGGTATTCCTGCTTGTGTAAATGTGTGAGATAGTTTTTTTTTTTTTCTGGAGATGGCTTTGGTCAAAAGCTTAGTGTGGAGCAGTCTTATATTGTGCCTGTCTGCACCTCTGTATGTTGTTATTACAGTGAGTGATAATCTGTGATTTTCATAATTGTTGCTCTCAGGAAAAGGCAGATGAGGTAACAGTAGTGTTACTCAAGGAAAAATTAATATGACTGGTTGTGAAAGGTTATGACAGTTCAAGTGATAGCATACAGTGATCCTCAACGGTATACAGCTAGTACACCCCTGATATGTAAGAAAAGAGGGAAGTTAAGCTTTAGTCCCTTAGATAAATGAGGTTTAACTAAACTCTCATCAAACCTGTTATGTTAAGTTATTTAATCCATGCACTCTAAAACAGCATCACACGTTGCCAATGTAGTTAATACTATGACCAAATGTTTTAGTTTAGTTATTCAGGGAAAAATACTTGAGACTCAACCATTTAGAAAAAAAGGAAGATTTTTCACTGCATAAAATTACACAGCCACTTAATATATACACATTTGTAAGGTAGATAGTTTTAAAAGAATGTCATTTGGCAGAGAGACCGACAAAATTAGGAAACTCCTATGCACCTGTGATTAATAGATTATAAGTTACTGTTTTATTCAAGAATGTAGGAATTAAGAGTGTTAATTTATCATCGTCATTTGCTAAAGTTTCACACTGATCAGCTAGGACATTATGACATGTACTTAAGAGCCGGTATGTCCACCATTGGGACGGATAATAGCGGCGACGCGTCAAGAAACAGAAGAAATAAGGCCTCAGTAGGTCGCTGGATGGAGTTGTCACCATATCTGCACACATAAGTCACCTGATTTCTGTAAATTGGCAGGGGGGAGGCGGCATAGGTGGGTGGGGGGAGGTGACAGTTAGGTCTGATGCCACATTCAATCACATCCAGATGTGTTCGATAGGATTCAGTTCTGGCGAGATGGGGAAGAGGGGGTGGGGGGCTAGCATATCAATGGGAACTCGCCACTGTGTCCCTCGAGTTACTCCACCCCACACTCCTAGAATTGTGACAGAACCCATTATCTTGCTGAAAAATGCTGCTACCCTCACAAACATGATCGTCATGAAGTGGTGTGTATCGCTTGCAACCAGTGTATGATACCTCTGGCCGTCGTGGTGCGTTGCACGAGCTCCATTGGACCCACGGGTGCAAATGAATGTTGCCCAGGTCATAATGGAGCACCCGCCAGTTTTTCTCTGTCCGGATGCCAAGGAGCTATTCCTCTGGCAGACGACGGTTCGCGCCCTCCCATCGGCAAGATGAAGGAGGTATCATGATTCATCAGACTATGCAATACTCTGCCACAGCGCCAAAGACCAGTGCCGATAGTCACGTCCCCATTTCATTCGTAGTTGCTGATGTACTGTTAACACTGGCACATGCATGGATTGTTGGCCGTCGAAGCCTATCATCCAGTGTTCGGTGAACTGGATGTTCAGACACACATGCGCTCTGCCCAGTATTAATGTCTGGTATTAGTTCCGCGCCAGTTCTCCAGCTGTCCTGTTTCACTAGTCTGCCCAGCCTATTATGTCCGACATCTGCAATGAGGAATGGCCACCCACCCCACGACATCTGGACGTGGTTTTACCTTGATTTTACCACGTGGTGATGACACTCAACACAGCATTCCTCGGTCTCTCGACAAGTCGTGCAGTTTCCAAAATGCTCGTGCCAAGAATCTGTGCCACCAAAATTTGCCCTCGGTCAAACTCAGATAAATCACGCGTCATTCCTGTTCTACGCACGGACAGCACGCTCACTAATATTACCTGCACCGTGTGTGTGTCTGATTAGCAGTCCTTCCTCTACAGGTTACGCTACTGTTGCGTGGACGGGTTTATATCGATAGTTGGTTGGTGGTCATCATGTTATGGCTGATCAATCTACGTAACTAGAATGTTTCTATCGAAAAAGGAATCAAAGTAAGTGCTAATACAGCTCTAAGTCGTAAACTGCCTTCGTAACAATAAAAGAGCTCACGTACATAAAAGGAACGTCGTCAGATGAACTAGAAAAACAAAGGTTCACCAGTAAACTCTATAACAGTATAAATATAGAACGACAATGAAGCAAATGCGTCATGACAAAACCTTTATTGGAGTTTTAGTACGTAAGAACGTGTTTCAGTTAACATAACAATGACGTGACTGACATATTGAAACAAATGTCACAGAAACGATGGTGTAGCTTACATAAACAGTATAGTTAAATGACAGTCATTACTTGAAGTGAAATGATTAATAAATGTTAAAGCAAATTGACGTAATACGCAGTATCATGTGACCTTTGGTGCTTATAAGACTTGAGGTATTTCGTTATGGTCGTAGTAAGAAAGGCTACGTCGTCATGTAATTTATCTACCGCCAAGTCAAATCGTAAAATGAAACAAAGTTGCTTGGGCATCAGACACAACTTTTTAATTGTTATTAAATTATACCTTGAGTCACCGAGCTTCGAGGGTGTGTAGTGTTTACCATAATCGTACTTCATACTGGTAAGTTCTGATGAGCGATCCCAGTCAAGTATTAACATATGACATAGTTTCGTATGATAAACCGTAAATGAATAAATGTATTAAAATTACCATGTTTGTTGTTTCTTTCATGTCCTGCAATCGAGTGCAGACAAGACGTTCCAGTGCTACGCTGTCTACACGGCAGCACGCGTACCGGCGCTATTCGAATCCCACCGATGGCCAGCGATCGGCAGCCGAACTGGAAAATAATGTCGACATCTGTATACTGATTATTAAAATATTTATAATAAAATGAGATCAGGAATTCCCGCGCACTATTGTAACTGCTAGCAGGCTGTGAACATTAAAATTTGTGTTGTCAGATATTCGTGCAATGGTGTTTCTGGTTATGCAAGAAACAATGTGAGGAGGTATCGGGGTGGCTCAGAAGCAACTAATAATACGGAGTTGTGTACTGTTTTGGGATATATTCAAAAGACTATTTACTATCCAACTTCAGTGGAATTTCTTGCTGATCACATGAAGATTACCAAATTTTTTAATTAATAAAAAGAACGTCAAAAGTTTTGTGCATCTAGTGTGATCTGAAGTGATAGAAATTACAGTTAGTCACCTATTGGATACTCAGTGAAGTATTAATAACTGTACAGCTCAATAGTCAATTATTAATTTAGGGGCAACAATGACAATCATTACAAAAAAGTTTTCGCTCAGTATACGTTTATTTTGGGTCTAGCAATCTGAACTATTAATGGCATTTAATTTAGATAATGTTTTTCAGTGAGCTTATAAAAGTCAAATTTGTGTCTGTACACTTATGAACCTTGCTGGGCGTGATAACTCTTACTGCGTTTCGTACATAGTTTGAACATTGATCATTAACCTACATTAACAGAGTTCCCAGAGTGAAAGACATTTAAACGCTTCTGTTCTCTGGAAACGCTTATCAAAGGAAGTTATCACTTTAATGTGCATGAAAGGAGAAATTGCAGTCACAGGTTAATGGAATATTTGATTGCGTGTTTATTTAGACCGGCTTGACAAAATTGCGAAACTTTTTGCCCATGAATGAATTCCCTCATTCTACATGCAAATTATTCCAGCATCTGCACTTGTTAGCGGAAAGGGTGTGCTACTGAAGAATTGGATTTGGCTCTGAGCACTATGGTACTTAACATCTATGGTCATCAGTCCCCTAGAACTTAGAACTACTTCAACCTAACTAACCTAAGGACAGCACACAACACCCAGTCATCACGAGGCAGAGAAAATCCCTGACCCCGCCGGGAATCGAACCCGGGAACCTGGGCGCGGGAAGCGAGAACGCTACCGCCCGACCACGAGCTGCGGACGAAGAATTGGATTTAACGGAAGGATAATGTAATCTGGTTTCGCAGGACAGAGCGTATCAGGTTGTGGAAAGGGGCCAATGTCAATTACCGTTAGTTATACAAGAACACACACGCCTCTATTCCTCAAACCAATGCACAGTTTTCTCTCTAAAACAACAAAGATCAATTTACAGCTGAGGGCCAAGTAACTTCTCCACAATAAGTTTAAATGATTGCTTTTAAAACACCAGGTTTTAGAGTAACGGCTAAAGGCCCTACTTAAGTAAAATTACAATTTCTTCTCGGCTAAAGGCTGAAATAATATTTCAGGTCAGCTAAGGATGTTCTTTAAAAGCCAAGCATTACAAATTTCGGCTAAGGCTTATTAAGGATAATTTAAGTTAATTCTTCGGCTGAAAGCCCAATTTAAAAAATTCTTCTTCACATAATAAAACAAAGAATTTAAAGATAAGCCTATAGACAGCAGAACAGAAAATATCTTAAGAAAATTTGAAGTATGTCGTCTGCTAAATGTCCAAACAATTACTCAAAAATAATTAAAGAGAACCTTAAGATAAACATATACAGAACACAGCTGAAGGTCGTTTCAAGAATTTAAGATAATTAAAGAGAAACCTTACAGACAAGGATTTACATATTAAAGCCACAGATTCAGAAACAAACGCGGATAAAGGCCTAAATGCAGAGCAACAAGAATTTTAAATGAAACATAGCTGAAGGCATAATCTTAAAGTTGTTATGAAGATCGGCTGAAGGTTATATACTAAACATAAAACAGACAATATTAATACACGGCTGAAGGCCTGCACAGTACCTGCCACCAGATAAAATGACAGTCGCAAACAACAAACAGTGGTGCACAGAAGTGTTAAAAGGGTCGGCCTGGGGAGAGAACTCTAGCCACAATTTAGGTGAGACAGACAGCCAAGCGTAACACTAAACAATCGGGTTGCAGCACGATGTACGGACGGCTGACGAACCAATCAACTGCCTAATCAAAATGGTTCAAATGGCTCTTAGCCCTATGGGACTTAACTGTTGTGGTCATCAGTCCCCCAGAACTTAGAACTACTTAAACCTAACTAGCCTAAGGACATCACATATATGCCCGAGGCAGGATTCGAACCTGCGACCGTTGTGGTCGGGCGGTTCCAGACTAGCGCCTAGAACTGCCTAATCAATTCCCTTCCACTCGACCAACATCACGACAACGAAAAGTACCTGTGAAGACGAGGATCACAGCAGGATCATGTCTTAATAATTGGCGCATAAACACAGTCAAGGCACAATAAAATCTCAAAGAGAATAGGAGAACAACACCAAGCTGTCGAACAACACGCCGTGCCGGACAGCATCAACACGGTGAGGAAAACACACTGCCGCAAAACTACGCTAACAACCAGGGCAGGTAACCGGAACGTTAACGGCCACAAGGCAGAAGATACTGCTGGTGAACTTTACTAATAAATTATAATCATTTCGAAGGTTAAACACCATACAGAGAGCCAGCTGCAAAATTTGCCGCCTCCAACACACCATTACGTTGCTGCTTGCGGGGACGGCCCAGGATGCCACAACCAGCAATCAACGAAGAGATGTCACAACGGTTCAGCTTTCATGACAGGTTCACTGATTACTCAACTCTAGTATGCAGGTGCAGTGGGCTACGAACTTAGCAGCTCTCGAAGCTCGTGCCACACAACACCGATCACGTGTGGATGCCGCCAGCGGCCCTGGCCTGATCGTACACTTCCTTGCTGCTCCACCGCAACCGTCCAACTGCCCACACCCGGAAACGGTCAAAAGATGAACTACACGTCGGCTGATGAGACGACCGACCGAACGACCAACCAACGGTCGTTTCCGCTCCAGTCTTCTTCAGTGTGACAGTCTATGTATGTCGCCAGCGGTTGGGAAGTACTGGCTGTCCGCACCTCACTGGCACTCCGTGCATGATGCTCCTTCGTTCCCGACTGCTGCTATGTGCCCGACTGACTTCCAGACACACGACGAGCCGGAAATACTATAGGTAGCTCCAGATATAGTACGACAGAGTACCTATCGACGAAAATAGCATTAAGGGTGTCGTGAGACTAGTCAATCCAGAAAACATGAAACAAATGAAACACTTGTGATAAAATAGTACAAAACATCCCTTTCTTCGTTCATTCTAACCATAGATCACGGAATGAATGACTAATAGGTATGCTGAATTTTACTTCCAATAATTGCTCTAGACATTACTCTTCTGCTGCTGTACATCGACGCTCTGTATCGGTCCCTGTCATAACAAACTCTTCGAGTAGTGAGAGTCGAAAACTGTACACAATTGTGTTATTCGGTTTCTTTGTTTGTTTCCTGATAGTCATCATTATTTTATATCTTAGAAAGTGATATTAATTACAGAAGTAATCAGAAATGGATAATTCATTGTAAGAAACAGACCTAGGGCAGTTAATGAAACATCAGAGACAAAGCAACAGTGAAACACCATGTCTGACTTCTGTAGATACACAAGTTGAGTCAATTATCACGTCTGAAACCTCTGTTCGTTCCATGCAGTCACACAGCAACACGAACACAAAGTGAAGCTGTATAATGAAGAATACTTAAAATGCTGTTCCGGAGTGTGTGATACCTAGACGAAAACATTCCAATGGGAGAGTGGTACCGAATAAGTTTCGGTACAATATGTCAACAAAACACAAATAGTTAAACGGAAAAAGATTTTCTTATTTCAAAGAAATTCCATAACAGAAGATTCATCAGGGTTCTTTATTTATAAAAAATTTTAGCGTCTAATAAAGCTCTAAAAGTCATTTAGTTTGTAGGTGCGAATATTGCCAAAAATTCGTTATCTCGTTTAGTTACAGAGAAAGTCATCTATCCAGCCTGCTGTGCTATGTTAAAAACATTGTTTGCTCCTGAGTATGAACGCGATGCACAAAGCAATTGCCATGTCTGATAATACAGTGCTACACATAACATTTTGTGAAAACTAGAATTGGTCAAACAAATTTAATGTCTGCATTTGAACTGGATGAACCTGTAATTGTTCTAAATCATTTAGTTGATTTTATTCGTTCCACTGATGAACGAAACATAGTTGAACAGTATGTCTGCTGTAAGTTTATTCAGTAACTTCTTCACAGGAAGATATTTTCGAATTAATAAAGGGATAAATAGAGTTAATGTATTTGTCGTGAAAACACTGTGTCGGCATATGCGCGAGTGGCTCCTGTCAATGGTAGGTTCCATAAAAAGATTCCTTACACAACCAAAATAGCGAAAGGGAAACTTGGTTACTACGCACTGCTTTTTACATAGCGGAGCGCTCACAGTAAAAATCATCGAAAAGTTTTAAATGAGATTGCGACAAAACTTTGAACTTCTACCGGGCGGGTTAAATTGACGAAAGATCTATTAAGTGATATTTTCTGATATATAAAATAAGTAGTTTCGCTTCTTACTTTCGGGGCAGTGAAATATTGGAATATTTGAAATGCTCTTATTAGATTTACACAGGGCTGTCCGAGTTTCTAATTAAATGAGATGCCAGTTCTAAGCAAGTGCTACTGTTCCTAGATATGTCGGCGAGATGGCCACAATAGCAGCTAGAAAGGTATCACCGAAGCCGCTCATTTACGTTCATCAGCACGACTCACCCACATTTCCACTTGAGAGCCTACCAATAACGTGTTAAAAGATTAGTAGTAATGAATAATAAGACATTACCGAAGCCGCTCATTTACATTCATCAGCACTACTCACCCACATTTCCACTTGAGAGCCTACCAATAACGTGTTAAAAGATTAGTAGTAATGAATAATAAGACATGAGTTGTACTTGAACGAAAACATGTAAATGTTCTCACTAATATAAACATACAATGATACATACTGAAACACGTATGTATTCATTACCAGTGATGGCGCGGCATGACAATCTCCGACCAGAGAGTTATTTATCGTTGCTAGTCTGCGCTTGACCGCGCGAGACAACAGTCAGTAGTGTGTGGCGAGTCGGCTGAGGTAGTAGTCAGTCGACAGTAGTAGCGAGTGGACGGTTGTACTGAGCAGGTGTCGGCATGCGTCGACGGCGTGTTCTTCTTGCGACTCTGGTCAGGATTGTTGTGGACGATGAGTATTGTTGTAGAAGGAAATGAAGCAGCATTGCGCAAATCTAGTAATGTACGTTAATTGTAATTAATCTGTTCAAAAAAATGCCCAAATAATAATTTTTTATAAAGTAACTCTTTTAAAGGAAAACATTCATTTCAATTTAAAGAATATTTCCTATGCATTTCCTCCAAGAATCAAAATTAAATATACGCCAGAATTGCACGAAGCTGTGTCGATAAATAAGAGCAGATATAGATGCAGTTATTTATTGAGGTAAGAATTTTTGCTTTTTTTATTCAGAATACAGGGCCGAAAGTCAGCGCTGCTGTCTTTATAAAACTTATCAGGTTTAATTATTTCACAGGGCCGAAGGTCAGCGCTGCTGTCCTTATAAAATCTATCAAGTTTAATTATTTCTGTTGAGATGTTAGATACGGTTCATGGTTCATTATCTAATTAATATTATTGTTATTGGTTGTATGGTCAATTTTCATTCCATAATTTGTGTGGCGAGTTAACGCTTGGCTACAATTTGCATTCTTATTTAACAATATTATTTTCGGGGAGGTTAGACTTGGCGACATCCGGACCAGGATCGTATTTCTTTGTGAATCTTCTGAGAAGTAGTCATATATCTGCTTTTATTTACTTAGAAATAATCAGCATTTGGCGCAACGCTTTTTCTAAGTGGTCAATCTTTCTTCCACAAATCATCGACAATTTGTTGCTCTTTGTTGTAATAGTGTTTGTTGGATTTCGCATTGTCTTTGTTTCATTTGTGAATAATTTGTTTTGAGAAAAATGCTGCGAAAAACTGTTAACAGTACATCGCGATGTGTAATGAATGACATAGCCGATTCTAATAATTTGAACGATAGTACTTGTGACACACAGTGTAATGATGACAATCCTCTGTTTACTCACAATCAGTGCCTACCGACCATTAATAATGAATTTTATCTTCACGTCGAACAAACGAATTCAATTGTGTCCTCTGTTAATTTGACGACAATTGATGACGCGGGGCGTTCTGTTGCAATGAACGCTGCCCAGCTTGACACACCCGGATTACAAAATTTACGTGATCAACAGATAATTTTTTCTAACGGAAATGAACAGTGTAATCAGAGTACGACAGATTTATTTAATTCCGGTGTAGTGACTAACAGTTCACATCCGATTGGGAAACCTTTTCAAGAATCACAGAATAACCAACTGGTTACACAAAATGTGACAATTGCAGGTACGCTATCAAAGAGCACAGAGAATAGAGCCGATAATTTTGGCTGGGATCGGCTTGTGGCAGTATTACTACTAATGAATAAAAAAGCGGAAAACTGTTTCAAACAACTTAAACTAATTAATGAAAGTTACAAACAGTCGAATGAAGGACAAGACAACATTAATAAAAAAATCAAACAACTTAGTGAATGGAATAAACAGCTTAGTGAACAGATTACAGCCATTGCCACGCAATGTCATGATACTAAGGGGCAATTAGGTGACGAAATTAAGGCTTGTGCTAGTAATAATAGTGAAAAAACTAGATATGTTACACAAGAATTAGGTAATAGACATGCAGGCACAACAGAATCAGTTAGAGATGAAATTAGTGCAGTCGCTGAACAATGTCCTAAAAACGCAACACAGATACGCGACGAGTTTAATTTAAAGTCACCGGAAATTTCACGCACTCTGAATACGGAAGTGGATAAGAAATTTGAACAACAGATCAGCCACAGTGACGAACGTATTAAAGTAACAGAAATGAAAAAGGTTTTTGCCTTAGCGACAACAGAATCAGTTAGAGATGAAATTACTGCAGTCGCTGAACAATGTTCTGAAAATGCGATGCAGTTACACGACGAGTTTAATTTAAAGTCACCAGAACTTTCACACACTGTGGATACGGAAGTCGATAAGAAATGTGAACAACAGAACAGCCAAATTGACGAATGTTTTAAAGTGACAGAAATGAAAATTGTCTCAGTCACTAACACGTTACAGCAGACGCCACTTTGCGAACATTTGTCACACTCACACAGCCAGTGTAATTTGGATAATTTACAGAGAGTACTCGACTTAAAATCCGAAAAGCTACGCGACTTAAAATCCGAAATGACACAGACAAACAAATTCTCACACAAACCTGAACGTGTTCTGAAATTCAGAGACGATAACGTTGATTACGAGGAATTTGTATCTGTAAAAAAATCTAAGGTATTTGAAAATGACAGAGCACAGGTATACACATTGAACTGGATACGTCGATTTATTTTTGTACTTTCACCGCCATTACCTATAATGCAGAAACTAGAATTAGCACAGATACAGCAATTTTCTTCTGAATTTTTACCGCCATTGCCTGTAACACAAAAGCTGAAATTTATTTGTAGCGCGTAATAGACCTCGGGGGATTCATTACGCTTTAATGAGTATGTGCCGTAGCGTGCACAGGGCCCCGAGCCGTAGTAGTGCTGTTTCATCTTTAGTTTTCTGCACTGCTGCCTTCTCTTCTACTATCCTTTATATCTATCAAAACAGCTCTTTAACTATCACTCTACCTAGGATTAAAAATGAGTAAAGAAAGCCCGATAAGACAATTTTAACGAAAGTGACAGTTCTTTTAGACACTCCCATAATGACAACTATCGCCGTAACATTAATAACAGATAAAATTGTAATCATCAGTATGTATAGCATTTTCAGCAATCGTGAAAATTTTCAGCAGTCGCAAACATATTTTTGGTAACAATTGAGTTTTTTCTCTGCAATAGCAACAAAACCAGCCGGTTAGCATACCTAACCAACAATGTAGTCTACAAGGTCAACCAAGCTTTAATGTTTCGCCGCGTGCACGTATAGCGTCAGCTACAACAAATAGTAACGCAAAGCAACAAAGAAATAACTACGTACAGAAAACACACTATTTCAGTTCCTATCGCAATGCGCCGTATAGAAATGACTATCATCACAGACGTAAAATTAATGAGCACAATTTTCAGCGTACGTATAATAACAGTCTATCTTATCAGCAGCAAGAACATCCGCCACAGCAAATAATCATGAATGAACCAGACAGTACATATCATGCAGAACGTAAGACGTCAGTAAGAAATAATAGGACAGTACAAATAGTTGAAATGCCACAGCATCCTCCTGAAAATAATAACACGTCAGAAAGAATTTGATTAAATACAGTACAGGTTGTATATTACAGTAAAGCAAACAATACTTTTGACACACAAAATCTAGTTCACGAAAACGTTATTTGAAACATGCAGGATGTAACTAATTCCATACCAAATGAATCCACTATGCTATCTCCGTCTGTCATACTGAAAAATGTTGAACCACCTAACAAAATTAAAGAATTAGTAAACTTTCCTACATCTCATCGACTACGACACCATGAAATAATTGACATTGCGCTGAACAACATCAAACGTGCCGCAGAGCGCCCGAGGAGACAGCAAAAACAGGTTTGTACACGCCGTGACTTTCACATTGGACAGAAGATATTAGTACGTACACATTATTTATCCAATAGAGTAAAAGGTAGGTGCAGTAAATTTGAACTTCTATACGCAGGTCCGTATCGGATTCGCAGCATTCCTTGAGAACCAGAAAAACCAAAGGAAACCACCACATATCGAATATCAAACCTTTTATTGAATGAAGATACTTTTTGATTTAACATGCTGTAATGCCATTTGCTAATTTTTATGACCACTTATGCAATTATATTCACATGAATACTTACTGATGATTGTCGTATTTTTTCTTGGCAAGTGCCCGGCAACGTAAAGTTAGCAGGTCGCTCTTCTTGTCGTTACACATCAGACCGTGCATATTTTTCCAGATAAACTTACGTATCTTATGAATAATTATACAATTTTATCTAGTGACATATTAATTTTATTAAATTCTCTCTCCATTAAAGTCTTTAATTCTCGCCTCTATTAACTACACAACATACAAGCTGAACACAAAGAAAGTCACATTTGTTGTCATCATTTTTTATGTATGTACGACTGTTTTCCTGTTTTGTTTGTATACACTATGATATAGTTAAGATATAGCAAACACCAGTTGACTCTGACATTTTGCCTTATGATATCTCAACATCGTGACTACTTTACTTTTTTTTTTTTTTTGCTGCTGCATTGTGATACATTGGGTACATTTTTGTCTCTGAACACTGTCTATGTTTTTGACATATTAAGTTTTCTGTCATGCTATGCTGTATGCTCAATTATGTTACTATAAACCAGTTTTTATTTAATGAGTATATGATTTCAATGCAAGACATTAATCTTTGTTCATCATTTTCAGAAGGAAATAACGCGTAAAAGAAATAAATTAAACAGAAATGGGAATTTCACCTTCGGAATGAACGAAAGAAGATGCAAAAAAAACCCTCATGAGGAAGAGTAAATGGATCAGGATTAACAAGCATTAACAAAAATATACTATACACATTGTAGAATAGCAGTCTTAACTAATTTTTTCTATCAGAATACAAGGCGATTGATGCAGGCTGTCAGACAGAACTACACATCTTAGTTTTAGTGATGAAATATGCTAGAAATAAGGAATAGTTATGTAATGAGTAATGAAGTGACTTTTTTTGCAGATGATAATGAATGGTGATGAATAATGATGAAGAATATGCTACTATGGATAATGAAGTTTTTCATTGCAGGTGATGATAATGGAGTTATTATAATATAGATAATGAAGTGCTGGAGAATGAAGTTTTTTTTCTTTACAGATGAGGATAATGTTGAAGTTATGTATTTATGCTATGTAGTTATTTTAGTATTTGTTGCAGTTCGTTTTGACAGTATGTGTTATATTGCATAGTATGATGACTGAAGGTTTTGGAAAGGACAGCTAGGGAACACATTTTTTTACACACATTTAACTACCTGTCAATTCGAAGTTGACTAATTTTCAGCATAAAATGCGTTTCTTCTTTCAGTTTAATAATCCATTTTTGTATTTTGCAGGAGAAATTATTTATGAAATTAATGTGCTATCAGCAGTTGTTCATTAAACATGTCATTTATGAATGTGATTACATGTACACTACTTGTTTCATAATCTTGCTACTGCTGACTCATGATGAATGACGTTACACATCTATCTTCATTTGCAGCAACAACTCAAAAGCAAATATTTTCATTCTTCGGTAATTACCCAACGCAATGCATTGCTTTAATATATATATATATATATATATATATATATATATATATATATATATATATATAATGCTTTGTAATTAGGCAATGAGTGCCAATGTTCTCTGTAAAACGATTTATGTACATTATTCTGTAATACTATGTCATTTATTAGCTCCTGTTTTCAATGATGACTTCTGATGGTTTATAATTAGACAATGAGTAACAATGTTCTCTGTAAAACGACTCATGAACATTATTCTGTAATACTATGTCATTTATTAGCTCCTGTTTTCAATGATGACTTCTGATGGTTTATAATTAGGCAATGAGTACTAATGTTCTCTGTAAAACGACTCATGAACATTATTCTGCAATAATATGTCATTTATTAGCTCCTGTTTTCAATGATGACTTCTGATGGTTTGTAATTAGGCAATGAGTAACAATGTTCTCTGTAAAACAACACATGAACATAATTCTGTAATACTACATACATGTACAGAAATGTTCAATAACTGGGCAATGAGTGCCACCAACTATTAGTGTAATTCTCAATGAAGACTAGTATGTGGCTTAATGTCCTTCACCTTCTGACCTAATTACCCGGAATTACTGCAATATCCGTTTGTCCTGTATATTCTCATGATCATGGAGCACTATATTTGGTTTTTGCACTAATTCTACGTTGGTGTACCTTACAAGAACGTGGTGTTGACGCGACACGCTGTCCACTACCGTGAGCGATGGAGATGCTACTATGGTCCCACTGTTTGGTGTACCTAATGTACTACCAAAAAGATAACATGGAATATTACTATGACATTTCAGTGTCTTGGCTACGCTGATTAATACTTCTGGGAAAAGAACTTCAGATTGTCTCACTTGGTGTTGTGCTTCTGTAGAAAGATATGGACTTTCAGTTCAGCTGCGTGCAACCTAAAGTGCTACAACCATGATGGAATCCTTCCCTTTCCTATCCTAATTCTTGTAACATAGTGAAAATCATTTCTGCTAACATGATTTGTATTCATGATCTATACATTTTTTGATTTGCTGATATGTTCTGAACTACAGTGCGTGTGCATTTTTGTCATTTGTTAACATGATTTCTACTAATTGCATATACAATTTTGATTTGCTGATATGTTCCGAACTACAGTGCATGTGCACTTATGTCATTTGTTAATTTGTTTTGTACTCATTGTATATATATTTTGTCATTACCTGAAATGTTCTGTACTCGGTGCACGTGCATTATATTTACTTCATGTTATACACTTATATATCTGTATATTCTGTGATTGTAAAATTAGTTAGTTAACAAAAATTTGTTGCTCATGGCAAGTCCAAATGACTCACCATCGCTGCCAAATTTTTGCCCCCCCAGTGGAGTGTTGTGAAACACGTATGTATTCATTACCAGCCATGGCGAGGCATGACAGAATCTCTGACCAGAGAGTTATTTATCGTTGCTAGTCTGCGCTTGACCGCGCGAGACGACAGTCAGTAGTATGTGGCGTGTCGGCTGAGGTAGTAGTCAGTCGACAGTAGTAGCGAGTGGACGGTTGTACTGAGCAGGCGTCTGCATACGTCGACAGCGTGTTCTTCTTGCGACTCTGGTCAGGATTATGGTGGACGATGAGTATTGTTGTAGAAGGTAATGAAGCAGCATTGCGCAAATCTAGTAATGTACGTTAATTGTAATTAATTTGCTAAAAAAACGCCCAATAATAATTTTTTATAAAGTAACTCTTTTAAAGGAAAACATTCATTTCAATTTAAAGAATATTTCCTATGCATTTAATCCAAGAATCAAAACTAAATATACGCCAGCATTGCACGAAGCTGTGTCGATAAATAAGAGCAGATATAGATGCAGTTTTTTATTGAGGTAAGAATTTTTGCTTTTTTAAATTCAGAATACAGGGCCGAAGGTCAGCGCTGCTGTCCTTATAAAATTTATCAGGTTTAATTATTTCACAGGGCCGAAGGTCAGCGCTGCTGTCCTTATAAAATCTATCAAGTTTAATTATTTCTGTTGAGATGTTAGATACGGTTCATGGTTCATTATCTAATTAATATTATTGTTATTGGTTGTATGGTCAATTTTCATTCCATAATTTGTGTGGCGAGATTACGCTTGGCTACAATTTGCATTATTATTTAACAATATTATTTGCGGGGAGGTTACAATACATCCTAACAGACTAAGGCCAGGAGGAGGAAGTGATACGAAAGAAGTAAGAAAAGAGGGGTGTCAAACTTATGATACAAATTACCTCAAAAAGATATCGTATTTTCACTTATTCTTCTGAATTTGAAATACTATGGTTTCATGTTTTACATATAAGACTCTTCTCTTTATTATAAATGGCTCAGTGCACAGTTAGTTCATTATGTTTATGAGAAGTTAGTTTGCTAACACAGCAAAAACAAGAAAAAATACGTATACACTATGTGATCAAAAGAATCCGTACACCTGTCTGAAAATTGCTCAAAGGTTCGTGGCGTCCTCCATCTATAATGCTGGAATTGAGTTTGATGTTGACTCACCCTTAGCCATGATGACAGCCTCCAATCCCGCAGGCACACGTTCTATTAGGTGCTTGAAGATTTCTTGGGAAATGACACCCCGTTCTTCACGGAGTGCTGCACTGTGGAGAGGTATCGATGTCGGTCGGTGAGGCCTCGTACGAAGTCAGCATTCCAAAACATCTCAAGGATGTTCTATAGGATTCAGGTCAGGACTCTGTGCAGGGCAGTTCATTACAGGGATGTTATTGTAGTGTAACCACTCCGCCACATGTCGTGCATTATCAACAGGTGCTCGAACATGTTGAAAGATGCAATCGGGATCCCCGACTTGCTCTGCAATAGTGAGAAGCAAAAAGGTGCTTACAACATCAATGTAGGCCTGTGCTGTGACAATGCCATGCAAAACAACGGTGGAAGTCCCCTCCATGAAAAACACAACCACACCATAACACCACCGCCTCTGGCACTTCAAAGGCTGGCAGATGTTCACCGGGCATTCGCCATACCCACACCCTGCCATCCATCCGATCACCACATTGTGTACCGTGATTCGTCACTCTGCACAACGTTTTTCCACTGCTCAATCGTCCATTGTTTACGCTCCTTACACTAAGCGAGCGTTTTTTGGCATTTAACGACGTGATGTGTGGCTTATGAGCAGCCGCTGGACCAGGAAATCCCAGTTTTCTCACCACTCGCCTAACTGCCACAGTTCTTACAGTGAAGCCTGATGCAGTTAGGAATTCTTGTGTGATGGTCTGGATAGATATGTGCCTATTACACATTACGACCTTCTTCAACTGTCGGCAGTCTCCGTCAGTCAACAGACGAGGTCGGCCTGTACTCTTTTGTGCTGTACGTGTCCCTTCACGTTTCCACTTCACTATCATATCGGAAACAGTGGACCTAGAGCTGTTTGGGAGTGTGGAAGTCTAGCGTACAGACGTATGACACAAGTGACACCCAGTCACCTAACCACATTCGAAGTTCGTGTTCTCCACTAAGCGCCACATTCTGCTCTCTCACGATGTCTAACGACTACTGAGGTCGCTGATACGGAGTTCGTGGCAGTAGGTGGCAGCACAATGCACCTAATATGAATAACGTATGTTTTAGGGGGTATCCCGATACTTTTGATCACTTAGTGTATGTTGTGAATGACTGTTACAATGATTACGTTAAGAGCAAGGCTCTCAACAATTTTCGTTCAAATAAGTGACGAGTTGGGAACACGCATTGTAACCTCCACCTTCACACAGAAATCCGTTGAGGGAGAACACTTAGTCGTGCGTATGAACGTAAGGATGCAGTTCGTTAGTTATCTGAGCAAGAAACCAAAATCAACTTTTTCGATGCCTTACCCAAACGAGCTCTTGAGCACAAAACGAACTTTGCCTTCACATTCATTTAAAATCCTCAGGAAGGCAACTTGTAGAATGAGATTTTCACTCTGCAGCAGAGTGTGCGCTGATATGAAACTTCCTGGCAGATTAAAACTGTGTTCCCGACCGAGACTCGAACTTGGGACCTTTGCCTTTCGCGGGCAAGTGCTCTACCATCTGAGCTACTGTAAAGTTTGGAAGGTAGGAGACGAGATACTGGTAGAAGTAAGGCTGTGAGGACCGGTCGTGAGTCGTGCTTCGGTAGCTCAGATGGTAGAGCACTTGCCTGCGAAAGGCAAAGGTCCAGAGTTCGAGTCTGGGTCGGGAACACAGTTTTAATCTCCCAGGAAGTTTCAAGACAACTTCTAGTTTACAACATTAGGGTGCAGATTTCTTTACTCCCAGAGACAGCATTACTACCTTAAGAGATAACGTCGTGGGATGGCTGAGAAAAACAGTACAAGGAAATTTTGATACGTTTCCATTAACTTCGAAATTTTAGTTTTGAACTTCAAGTTGTTGAAGGCCAGAAATTGACGCAATTGAAGAGTAACCGTACTTGAAAACTTGAAACAAGACTCATACTTAATCCAATTCTGAATTTCACCATCATTTAAGTAAACGAGCACTTGAAAACTTGAAACAAGACTCATACTTAATCCAATTCTGAATTTCACCATCATTTAAGTAAACGAGCACTAACCGTTTTGTAGCTGTTTTGAATGACTTATTAGTGTTAAATTCATTTAATAATTTTACTCAGGATGAAAATAAAACGATTTATACAAACAGTTCCCTATGGCATTACAGAACGACCTTAGTTGTTACATTCAGACACCACTGACATGTATATGAAAAACCCTCATGTTTAACACGAACGAGATTAATAAATATGCTGAGCATTAGTATTTTAAAAGTGTCTGTCTGAAACTCATGTTCCTGTGATCACTTATGTGTCACGTATTAATATTAGTGATTGGTAGTTCATGAAATTGTACGTATTACAAAGGAGTCGCCAGGAGGAAAAGCTAGGAAAACATTGATATAGAAATCAAACGCCGATTTTTGCCTGAGCGTTCGAGTAGGGCCGGTCCATGGTGTAGATTCTGAGCTTGCGGTGTTGGGGGAGTTCCGATTTCAGCATCGCGTTCTGGCTTGTGCCCACACCACTTCAAATTAGACTAACCCATGAGTATCAAATGATTTTACGAAAAAATTAAATTAACGTGGTGAAATAGGTGCTTCAGTGTCCCGAAGAGTTCTGTCAGTGCATCTACATCCAACGAATCATGAGGTGGACGACATTGAGAATACACATAACTGTTCATAACTGGTATGGGAACTTCCAATGCAACTACTTAGCCCCGCATCCGGTAACATCGCTCTTCCGGTAGGGGTGATTGCCCCTTAATGAAAGTGTGTCACTGTTGCTGTTGTGGTCGTCAGTCCTGAGACTGGTTTGATGCAGCTCTCCATGCTACTCTATCCTGTGCAAGCTTCTTCATCTCCCAGTACGTACTGCAACCTACATCCTTCTAAATCTGCTTAGTGTATTCATCCCTTGGTCTCCCTGTACGATTTTTACCCTCCACTCTGCCCTCCAATACTAAATTGGTGATCCCTTGATGCCTCAGAACATGTCCTACCAACCGATCCCTTCTTCTAGTCAAGTTGTGCCACAAAGTCCTCTTCTCCCCAATCCTATTCAGTACCTCCTTATTAGTTATGTGATCTACCCATCTAATCTTCAGCATTCTTCTGTAGCACCACATTTCAAAAGCTTCTATTCTCTTCTTGTCCAAACTGTTTATCGTCCATGTTTCACTTCCATGCATGGCCACACTCCGTACAAATACTTTCAGAAATGACTTCCTGACACTTAAATCTATACTTGATGTTAACAAATTTCTCTTCTTCAGAAACGCTTTCCTTGCCATTGCCAGTCTACATTTTATATCCTCTCTACTTCGACCATCATCAGTTATTTTTCTCCACAGATAGCAAAACTCATTTACTACTTTAAGTGTCTCATTTCCTAATCTAATTCCCTCAGCATCACCCGACTTAGACTACATTCCATTATCCTCGTTTTGCTTTTGTTGATGTTCATCTTATATCCTCCTTTCAAGACACTATCCATTCCGTTCAACTTCTCTTCCAAGTCCTTTGCTGTCTCTGACAGAATTACAATGTCATCGGCGAACCTCAAAGTTGTGTCAAGGACTTTAAAAAGAGTTTCATGTAAGCAGATGCAGAACGGTTTCCTATGGACCATGAACTGTAATTCTTCCATATGCGATTGGTATCAATTTAAGATCCACTGAAACACAAAAGATATAGTGGGAGCCATTGACTTGCGATAGTTGTCCTCGCACTTCTCCCTCGATGGTGGTGATTTACCCGAGAAGTCAGAGGCAACTTTAGGTAGTGCCCAGTCCCTCATTTCCTCCATGAATATTCTAGACAGTTAAATCACCATTGAAACAGGAGTATGCTTACCAGTCCAAAGGTTAAGCTGCCACTTTCTTTCTTCTTCTTCAAATGACCTTTTGTGTGACATTTTTACGTATTTATGAGAGGAGTTGCCGGCTTAGTTGGCTAGGACGGCTCAGTAGGCTTTTGGTGGTGAGCAGCAGTACGTGGCTGAGGTTCGAAGTCCATCATCGACAGCTTTCGAATGATGTCAGTTTCATGCGTAGTTTTTCCCCCACAAGTTCACTGTCAAGTGCATATACTCGAACTTGAATCAGTAGTCAGGGATCATGCGGAGACATCAGTCTTGGCCACTAGCTTCTTGAGGGTTAATGTCAATGGAGTAGGAAACTCTGGAGGTTAGATAGCTTTGAAGGCTTTTTAACTTCAACATATGGTGTGCAACTAAAAACTTTCAACTCGTGGATTTTCACTTCCTTGCTATAAACCCCACACATCCTACTCCATACTGTGTGATCCTAGAAGCAGTTTAAACACTCCAGAGGATGTGTGAAAGAATCACCTCGTTATGAACTCAGCCTGCATAATTTCCACATGTAGAACTCCCATTACATGCCATAGTGCTACGAACAAATCTCTGACATTTGGAATATTTCGTTGTGCTGGAAAATATGGGGAAACCTTAAGACAGATGTAAATTCCGAAGTGTTGAACGTCAGACTAAATGTTGTAGTTCTTTCAACTTTGCCACTGAGTCTCTGTGATAACCATAGTTTCCATTCTTTGCCAAACACCATATGGTCCATCTCCATTACAGTACAGCAGGTAACTGCTCTTTTAAAGAACCTAGGCATGTTTTACAATTCAGCCACAAGAGTATAGTCACTTCCGGTCTTCAATCCCAGATGCATAAATACTTGGTTCGATGTGTCTGTTTCGACGAGAAGTGTCCCGTCACGAAGTCATCTGACATTTAGGAACGACTCAGCCATAACGCCCAGTGCCTTGTGACTATACAAAGTGAAGACCTTCTCAAATTGTCCCTCTGCACTCTTCACCATAACGTTAATGTTATGGGAGACAAGTGTCCTGTTACTATATTTCTGAGACAACTTCTGATGCAGATTGATCAACTGAGCTCTCTTTTTCGGTTGATGTAGGTATTACCTAAGGTACACCCATCCTCTCAGGAGTAGACCTGAATTTAGATTACTTCACATGGATCCCATAAGTCGACCCACAAAGAGCACTGTTTGCCTGGGATTCATATAAAGGATTTCACCTTACTCACAGTTCAGGCAGTGAAGTCAAGGACTCTTTTCTCTGAAACACAAAATGTCCCAACACCATGACTAATGATGGTCCCTGAAACATGCCCAGACTTTATGGCAGAAGAGGGATGGTGGCATAGGTCAGCCTCCAGATGAGGAAACTCAGGCCGCCATTCCTGCTGATAGGGTACCCTCAGGGAACACAGCGCTACTTTCCTTAGGGTTTGGGACAATCATAGCGATACCCTCTTGCAGACGCCAGTGTGGATGGGGTTACCTGCCACTAGCTGTGCTATCACTAGCATAGCCTTCAGCGTCTATGACACATACAAACCGTCCTGCCTGATACTAGAGCTGCCTGAGATAATATGATGTACCCATCAAGGGCATAAATAGAATAGACATTGTAATGATAAGTGTCCTTCTATTTATGTTCCAACTAACAATTTTTCTAACACAATCTATTATCATAGATAAGATGGCAGCCACAGTGTAACACGTGTTAAGTTCGGCTCGCGAAATTTAGTTGAATTCGAAGGTGTTCTCGCAGGTGGTGTTGTATAGTACCAGTGGAAATTGTGTAAACAACAGTGTTCTGTGCAGTAGTGCTATTTTTTTTCTGTGCTCCGCCAATATCTTCGAGAAAATGGTAAACAGAAGAGTCAACATCAGCGCGTCCAGCAGCGGGGAAGCAACAAGTGCGGCGGGCCAGCTCTTGGCGGAAGGTGTAGCCGCGGCTCCCGGTATAGCGGAGCTGGTCCGCACCGAGGTAAACGCTGCACTTCGCGATTAAGACAATCTCGATCTGATAGCAGGAGCGGTATCAGATGTAGTAACGGCAGCAGTATTGGCCTAAATGCGTGAAACTGTTGAGGCTAATAGTGCCGATATTACAGCACTAAAATAGTCTGTGTCTGAATACGAGAAAAGGGCACGAGAGTTAGAAGTGAAACTATCTGCCGCAACAGACGAGCTAGAACACTACCAAAGGCGAAATAGTCTACGACTGTTTGGAGTAGCAGAAAATAAGGAAGAAGACACAGAACCTGCTCATACAGGTTGCACGTGAAAAATTAGACGCTGACAGGAGCCATCGGGTGAGACGAAAACTACCAGGTGCTACCAAACCTCGTCCATTAATAATTAAATTTGTCTCATACCGAAAAAGGGCAGAGATCTGTACCCAGCAAGGACAGGGTTTACAATATGGGAAGATCTGACACACGAACGGCTAAAGGTTTTAAACAGTGCTATATCCCATTTTGGTCTTCAGAATGTGTGGACTCAGAATGGCAGAGTAATCATTTAGACAGAAGCTGGAAAGAAGACAGTCACAAACATGACAGAATTGAATAGTTTTAAGTGAAGCTACTCGAGCCAAAAGTGCAAACTTAACACCATTTGCAAATTGTAACAGCCCTGTACTCAGATACACTGTCTGTTAATTGTATTAACTTTTTAATTATACCCATATTTGTACCTTCAACTAATAGTTTTTGTAACTGTATTAACATTTTACTATTTTTTGTACCTGTAGCGCTAATGTTTACTTAATTTTAGTTACTGCTAATACTTTTTTCATTTTCTCAGTTTATTCTCTTCCATTGTGTAATAGTACCATTGCAATTATCAGTCTCTCCTTTAGTTCATTAATCACCCATCTCCTCAGTTCAAATTGTTCATTACAAAATTCACTATTAGTATCACTTTAGCAAATTTCAATCTAATTGTAGCTTCCTACAATAGTCACTACCAGTATCATTTTAGTAAATTTCAATTTAATTCTAGCTTCCTACGGTAATCTGTAAGTTATTAAGCTTACTTCTCTCTGCTGGCAGCTTCGGGCTCTTAAATAACTCCCCTTTCCCCTATTTCTACCCTAAGCTGTTTCAAATACGCTAATTAAATTTCTCTTCTTACGACACAGGATACACAGCGACACACAGCCGTCACTATTTTGGTCATATTCTCCTTGCACCGAATACCACTAATCCATTTTCTATACTCCTGCAACCTCAGGAAGTCTCTGGCACTCGCGGAGTCAGAAACAGGGTGCGCAAAATCCCGTACACCCGTGTGTTATGTCACTTGGCGGAAGCACCGGCCATTGCCCCTCGCGGCAGGTAGTGCCTAACAAAGGGACAAACCAGTCTGCCACCCTACTCCAGGCTGCTCAGCGGAACACGTCAGAGTTTTTAGTAGATCACTGTAACATCCAGTCTTTACCTGCACATTACGAAGAACTTAGCCTCCTCTTCAACCAACGAAACTACCACGTAGTCCTCTTATCCGAAACGTAGTTAAAACCACACATATCCTCTTCATCTATTCACCTGCCAGGTTACACATTTCTTAGGTCAGACAGATCAAAAAAGCGAGGTGGCGGGGTCGGCGCATGTAAACGAACAGGTCTCAAAACGAAAGTCTCATGTACGTCAAACCCTGCAGAATAAAAAGAGGCTGAATTCATGTTGATTGAAGTAAATGTACAAAGTCGGAAGCTCTTGACTGGCTTCGTGTACAAGCCGCCGAAAATTAGCTCAGTGAGTACCTTTCAGTCGGAATTACATTCACTTCGGTGCCAATACGAACATGTCATTGTAGTGGGTGACTTGAACATAGACCTGCTAAGAGGCACTCCCTCCACAATAAACCTAAGAAGATTGTTGATTTGCAATAGCATGAACACTCTTGCATTACAACCTACACACCATACGGCGCACAGTCATACTCTTATAGACGTAATCGCAATGAAACAGACTGACAAAGTAAGAGATGTTGGTCAAACATCAGCCCCTATCCTCTCAGCACATGATGTAATATTCCTGGCCTACTCTGTACAGCCTCCAAGGATCAAATCGCGTTACATAACTTGTAGGAACATGAAACGTATTAACCTTGACGCTCTAACAGCCGATTGCTCAGAAACATCATTGCATCAAATAATCAGACAACCTACAACCGATGGCAAAATTAATGAACTTGGTGATAAACTCACTGCCCTCTATAACAAACATGCACCTGTACGCACAATCCGTGTAAGAAAATCTCCTGTTCCATGGCTGACAGCTGAATTACGTCAAATGATGAATAATAGGGATGCTGCCCACAGGCGTTTCAGTGCAGATCCGAAACCCGAGCGTTTCGAGGAATATAGAAAGCTACGGCACAGAGTGAAACAATGCATTCGCAATGCTAAAATCCGGCACGCTCGCTCCCTTGTATGCAGCGATCTGACGCCCACGACTCTATGGGGGTCGGAAAGGCAAAATCGGAAACTACTTTTGATGTGTCAGCTAACGAATTACATGAATTCATCTCTGCACCTCTGAATGCCCACACGGCTGATAATTACCGTCCACAAGAATCCCCAAACAGGATAACTAACAACGATACCTTCAATCTAAAATATGTAACAATAAATACGACAAGAAAAGCAATAATGAGAATCTCTTATGATGCAATAGGCAATGACAGTATCAGTTGTTGTTGTTGTTGTTGTTGTCTTCAGTCCTGAGACTGGATTGATGCAGCTCTCCATGCTACTCTATCTGTGCTAGTTTCTTCATCTCCCAGTACCTACTGCAACCTACATTCTTCAGAATCTCCTTAGTGTATTTATCTCTTGATCTCCCTCTACGATTTTTACCCTCCACACTGCCCTCCAGTACTAAATTGGTGGTCCCTTGATGCCTCAGATCATGTCCTACCAACCGATCCCTTCTTCTAGTCAAGTTGTGCCACAAACTTCTCTTCTCCCTGGCACCACATTTCAAAAGCTTCTATTCTCTTCTTGTCCAAACTATTTATCGTCCATGTTTCACTTCCATGCATGGCTACACTCCGTACAAATACTTTCAGAAACGACTTCCTGACACTTAAATCCATACTAGACGTTAACAAATTTCTCTTCTTCAGAAATGCTGTCCTTGCCATTACCAGTCTACATTTTATACCCTCTCTACTTCGACCATCATCAGTTATTTTGCTCCACAGATAGCAAAACTCTTTTACTACTTTAAGTGTCTCATTTCCTAATCTAATTCCCTCAGCATCAGCCGACTTAGACTACATTCCATTATCCTCGTTTTGCTTTTGTTGATGTTCATCTTATATCCTCCTTTCAAGACACTATTCATTACGTTCAACTGCTCTTCCAAGTCCTTTGCTGTCTCTGACAGAATTACAATGTCATCGGCTAATCTCAAACTTTTTATTTCTTCTCCATGGATTTTAATACCTACTCCGAATTTTTCTTTTGTTTCTTTCACTGCTTGTTCAATATACAGATTGAATAACATTGGGGAGAGGTTGCAACCCTGTCTCACTCCCTTTCCAACCAGTGCTTTCCTTTGATGTACCTCGACTCTTATAAATGCCATCTAATTTCGTACTAATTGTAAATAGCCTTTCGCTCCCTATATTTTACCTCTGCCACCTTCAGATTTTGAAAGAGAGTAATCCAGTCAACATTGTCAAAAGCTTTCTCTAAGTCTACAAATGCTAGAAACGTAGGTTTGCCTTTCCTTAATCTACTTTCTAAGATAAGTCGTAGGGTCAGTATTGCCTCACGTGTTCCAATATTTCTACGCAATCCAAAATGATCTTCTCCGAGGTCGGCTTCTACTAGTTTTCCATTCGTCTGTAAGGAATTTGCGTTAGTATTTTGCAGCCGTGACTTATTAAACTGATAGTTCGTTAATTTTCACAGTTGTCAACACTTGCTTTCCTCGGAATTGGAATTATTATATTCCTCTTGATGTCTGAGGGTATTTCATTTGTTTCATACATGTTGCTCACCAGATGGTAGAGTTTTGTCAGGACTGGCTCTCCCAAGGCTGTCAGTAGCCCTAATGGAATGTTGTCTACTCCCAGGATCTTGTTCGACTTAGGTCCTTCAGTGCTCTGTCAAACTCTTCACGCAATATCATATCTCGAATTTCATCTTCGTCTACATCCTCTTCCATTTCCAGAATACTGTCCTCAAGTACATCGCCCTTGTGTAGACCCTCTATATACTCATTCCACCTTTCTGCTTTCCCTTCCTTGCTTAGAACTGGGTTTTCATGTGAGCTCTTGATATTCATACAAGTGATCCTCTTTTCTTCAAAGGTCTCTTTAATTTTCCTGTAGGCAGTATCTATCTTACCCCTAGTGAGATGAGCCTCTACATCCTTACATTTGTCCTCTAGCTATCCCTGCTTAGCCACTTTCCACTTCCTGTCGATCTCATTTTTGTATTCATTTTTGCCTTCTTCATTTACTGCATTTTTATATTTTCTCCTTTAATCAATTAAATTCAATATTTCTTCTGTTACCAAAGGGTTTCTAGTAGACCTCATCCTTTTACCTACTTGATCCTCTGCTGCCCTCACTACTTCATCCCTCAAAGCTACCCATTCTTCTTCTACTGTGTTTCTTTCCCCCATTCTTGTGAATTGTTCCCTTATGCTCTCCCTGAAACTCTCTACAACCTCTGGTTCTTTCAGTTTATCCAGGTCCCATCTCCTTACGTTCCCACCTTTTTGCAGTTTCTTCAGTTTTAATCTACAGCTCATAACCAATAGATTGTGGTCAGAGTCCACATCTGCCCTTGGAAATGTCTTACAATTTAAAACCTGGTTCCTAAATCCCTGTCTTACCATTATATAATGTATCTAAAACCTGTCAGTATCTCCAGCCCTCTTCCACGTACACAACCTTCTTTTATGATTCTTGAACCAAGTGTTAGCTATGATTAAGTTATGCTCTGTGCTAAATTCTACCAGGCGGTTTCCTCTTTCATTTCTTACCACCAATCCATATTCACCTACTACGTTTCCTTCTCTCCCTTTTCCTACTGACGAATTCCAGTCAGCCACGACTATTAAATTTTCGTCACCCTTCACCATCGAAATAATTTCTTTTATTTCATCATACATTTCTTGAATTTCTTCGTCATCTGCAGAGCTAGTTGGCATATAAATTTATACTACTGTGGTAGACGTGGGCTTCGTATCTATCTTGGCCTCAATAATGCGTTCACTATGCTGTTTGTAGTAGCTCACCCGCATTCATATTTTCCTATTCTTTATTATACCTACTCCTGCATTACCACTATTTGATTTTGTGTTTATAACCCTGTAGTCACCTGACCGGAAGTCTTGTTCCTCCTGCCACCGAACTTCACTATTTCCCACTATATCTAATTTAACCTATTCATTTTCCTCTTTAAATTCTCTAACATATTTTTTTTATTTTTTGGTCATCAGTCTACTGACTGGTTTGATGCGGCCCGCCACGAATTCCTTTCCTGTGCTAACCTCTTCATCTCAGAGTAGCACTTGCAACCTACGTCCTCAATTATTTCCTTGACGTATTCCAATCTCTGTCTTCCTCAACAGTTTTTGCCCTCTACAGCTCGCTCTAGTACCATGGAAGTCATTCCCTCATGTCTTAGCAGATGTCCTATCATCCTGCCCCTTCTCCTTATCAGTGTTTTCCACATATTCCTTTCCTCTCCGATTCTGCGTAGAACCTCCTGATTCCTTACCTTATCATTCCACCTAATTTTCAACATTCGTCTATGGCACATCTCAAATGCTTCGAGTCTCTTCCATTCCGGTTTTCCCTCAGTCCATGTTTCACTACCATGCAATACTGTACTCCAGACGTACATCCTCAGAAATTTCTTCCTCAAATTAAGGCCGGTATTTTATATTAGTAGACTTCTCTTGGCCAGAAATGCCTTTTTTGCCATAGCGCGTCTGCTTTTGATGTCTTCCTTGCTCCATCCGTCATTGGTTATTTTACTGCCTAGGTAGCAGAGTTCCTTAACTTCATTGACTTCGTGACCATAAATCCTAATGTTAAGTTTCTCGCTGTTCTCATTTCTACTACTTCTCGTTACCTTCGTCTTTCTCCGATATACTCTCAAACCGTACTGTGTACTCATTAGACTGTTCATTCCGTTCAGCAGATCATTTAATTCTTCTTCACTTTCACTCAGGATAGCAATGTCATCAGCGAATCGTATCATTGATACCCTTTCACCTTGTATTTTTATTCCACTCCCGAAACTTTCTTTTATTTCCATCATTGCTTCCTCGATGTACAGATTGAAGAGTAGCGGCGAAAGGCTACAGCCTTGTCTTACACCCTTCTTAATATGAGCACTTCGTTCTTGATCGTCCACTCATATTATTCCCTCTTGGTTGCTATACAAATTGTATATGACCCGTCTCTCCCTATACCTTACCCCTACTTTTTTCAGACTCTCGAACAGCTTGCACCATTTTATATTGTCGAACGCTTTTTCTGGGTCGACAAATCCTATGAAAGTGACTTGATTTTTCTTTAGCCTTGTTTCCATTATTAGCCGTAACGTCAGAATAGCCTCTCTCGTCCCTTTACTTTTCCTAAAGCCAAACTGATCGTCACCTAGCGCATTCTCAATTTTCTTTTCCATTCTTCTGTATATTATTCTTGTAAGCAGCTTCGATGATTCATATATTCTACAAACCAACGTGAATAGTCGTTTTGTTGCACTTCCCCAATGATTTTAGAAATTCTGATGGAATGTTATCCATCCCTTCTGCCTTATTTGACCGTAAGTCCTCCAAAGTTCTTTTAAATTCCGATTCTAATACTGGATACCCTATCTCTTCTAAATCGACTCCTGTTTCTTCTTCTATCACATTAGACAAATCTTCACCCTCATAGAGGCTTTCAATGTATTCTTTCCACCTATCTGCTCTCTCCTCTGCATTTAACATTGGAATTCCCGTTGAACTCCTAATATTACCACCGTTGCTTTAAATTTCACCAAAGGTTGTTTTGACTTTTCTGTATGCTGAGTCTGTCCTTCCGACAATGATAGCTTTTTCGATGTCTTCACATTTTTCCTGCAGCCATTTCGTCTTAGCTTCTCTGCAGTTCCTATTTATTTCATTCCTCAGCGACTTGTATTTCTGTATTCCTGATTTTCCCAGAACATGTTTGTACTTCCTCCTTTCATCAATCAACTGAAGTATTTTTTCTGTTACCCATGGTTTCTTCGCAGCTACCTTCTTTGTACCTATGTTTTCCTTCCCAACTTCCGTGATGGCCCTTTTTAGAGATGTCAGTCCATTCCTCTTCAACTGTACTGCCTACTGCGCTATTCCTTATTGCTGTATCTATAGCGTTAGAGAACTTAAAACGTATGTCGTCATTACTTAGTACTTCCGTATCTCACTTCTTTGCGTATTGATTCTTCCTGAAAAATGTCTTGAACTTCAGCCTACTCTTCATCACTACTATATTGTGATCTGAGTCTATATCTGCTCCTGGGTACGCCTTACAATCCAGTATCTGATTTCGGAATCTCTGTCTGACCATGATGAAATCCAATTGAAATCTTCCCGTATCTCCCGGCCTTTTCCAAGTATACCTCCTCCTCTTGTGATTCTTGAACAGGGTATTCGCTATTACTAGCTGAAACTTGTTACAGAACTCAATTAGTCTTTCTCCTCTTTCATTCCTTGTCCCAAGCCCATATTCTCCTGTAACCTTTTCTTCTACTCCTTCCCCTACAACTGCATTCCAGTCGCCCATGACTATTAGATTTTTGTCGGCCTTACATACTGAATTACCCTTTCAATATCCTCATACACTTTCTCTATCTGTTCATCTTCAGCTTGCGACGTCGGCAGGTATACCTGAACTATCATTGTCGGTGTTGGTCTGCTGTCGATTCTGATTAGAACAACCCGGTCATTGAACTGTTCACTGTAACACACCCTCTGTCCTACCTTCCTATTCATAACGAATCCTACACCTGTTATACCATTTTCTGCTACTGTTGATATTACCCGATACTCATCTGACCAGAAATCCTTGTCTTCCTTCCAATTCACTTCACTGACCCCTACTGTATCTAGATTGAGCCTTTGCATTTCCCTTTTCAGATTTTCTAGTTTCCCTACCACGTTCAAGCTTCTGACATTCCACGCCCCGACTCGTAGAACGTTATCCTTTCGTTGATCATGCACTCTTTTTCTCATGGTAACCACCCCCTTGGCCGTCCCCTCCCGGAGATCCGAATGGGGGACTATTCCGGAATCTTTTGCCAATGGAGAGATCATCATGACACTTCTTCAATTACAGGCCATATGTCTTGTGGATACACGTTACGTGTCTTTAATGCAGAGGTTTCCATTGCCTTCTGCATCCTCATGTCGTTAATCATTGTTGATTCTTCTGCCTTTAGGGGCAATTTCCCACCCCTAAGACAAGAGAGTGCCCTGAACCTCTATCCGCCCCTCCGCCCTCTTTGACAAGGCCGTTGGCAGAATGATGCTGACTTCTTATGCCGGAAGTTTTCGGCCGCCAATGCTGATTATTTATCAAAACTTGGGCAGTGGCGGGGATCGAACCCGCGACCGAAGACGTTTTGATTATGAATCAAAGACGCTGCCCCTAGACCACAGGTTGCCTTTCGGTTGTCGATGGCATATTTCAGGTCGTCAGTTACTTTAATTAGAGCAGTGTTTGAGCTGTGGATTTGACATTCCACGCTCCGATCCATAGAACGCCAGTTTTCCTTCACCTGATAACGACATCCTCTTCAGTAGTCCCGGCCCGGAGATCCGAATGGGGGACTATTTTACCTCCGAAATGATTTACCCAAGAGGACGCCATCATCATTTAACCATACAGTAAAGCTGCATGCCTTCGGGAAAAATTACGGCTGTAGTTTCCTCTTGCTTTCAGCCGTTCACAGTGCGAGAACAGCAAGGCCGTCTTGGTTAGTGTTACAAGGCCAGAACAGTCAATCATCCAGACAGTATCAGTGCTACCATGAATAAGAAAGTTGCCGATGTCTTAGTTCCTGTCTTAACTGACATATTTAATTTTTCCCTCGTGAATGGAATTTTCTCCACTGCATGGAAAAGAAGCATAATTCGACCCTTCCCTAAGATCGAAAACCCGCAAGTGCCTAGTGATTACCGACCAATTAGCATACTGCCACTGTTTCCAAAGCACTTGAATATATTGTTCATGATCAGATCACTAAACACCTGCATGAATTCAGTCTATATGACAAATTTCAATCCTGTTTCCGCAAACATCACAGCTCAAACACTGCTCTAATTAAAATTACTGATGACCTGAAAAATGCCATCGACAACCAAAAGGCAACAATATTGACGCTACTGGACTTCAGCACAGCTTCTGAGACTTATGTTTCACATATTGCTCAGAAAAATGCAACAGCTTAATTTCTCAGATACTGCAAGGAGATGGTTTGAAGGCTACTTAAATGAATGACAGCAATGTGATGTCTGCATAAATGAAAAATCTTCCGGGAAACATGTTTTCTCGGGAATGCCACAAGGATCAGTCTTAGGACCACTTTTGTTTTCTTTACATCTCAACGATATTTCGTCGGTTCTGTCCTCCTGTAAATATCATTTCTATTCCGACGACCTCCAGCTCTACCTAAGCATCAGACTTGAGGATATAAAAACTGCAATCACTCAGATAAATGATGGTCTGTCTTCAGTAGTGATATGGGCGAAAATCCTGGGGCTTAAACTAAATGCAAAAAAGACACAAGTAATCTTAATAGTCCCTCAGACATTAATAAGTCCAGATTCCCGCGAATGGTTGCCTCCTATTCTGCTCGACGGTACTCTAATACCATATCAGAAAACAGTTAAGAACTTGGGAGTAACTTTGGATGAGCATTTCAACTCTGCGGAGAATACAGTCGCAGTGTGCCGGAAGACGTCTGCTTGCCTCTATGCTCTCAAAAAGTTTTGGAACATATTTCCACAGGACTTGAAAAGCCAGCTCCTGCAAGCACTCGTTCTACCGAACCTCTACTATTGTGATGTAATTCAACAAGGCATGAGTAGTGAAAACAAAAGACGACTAGAACTAACCATGAATGCCTGTGTGCATTACACCTGCAACATTCGCCGATGTGATGCTTCATACTCCCAGCTATGGTGGCTGCGGCCGAACAAATTGCGTGATTACCACACTCTACGTCTATTTCACCGACTTCTCGTCGTGCAAGCACCCCAGTACCTTGCTTCAGAGATTAAACATCTGTCATGCCATCATAATCGAAACACGAGGTCACTCTTATTTGGTAGCCTAATTGTGCCCACTCACAAAACAAAACATTTTGCAAACTCATTCTCAGTTGCCGCTGTCTGCCTTAGGAACAAACTGCCCCTTACCTTGTGCAAAATTCTATCCCCTGCTGCTTTTAAGAAGAAGTTGAAACATTTCCTACCGTCATCCTCATAACGTTCTTCACAAAATTAATGTACAAGGCCAATCCTCTCCTCTGTCAAATAGCAAAGCTAGCGTCTCCTATCTTCTCCTGAGATGCCTTCCTCTTCATCTGTCTCTATTAGCCATGCAGTCTTCTTTTCCTTTATATTTCCTTAATTATGTTTCATCACGTCTCTACTCTTCTCCTCCCTTCACCATCAGTCTCCTTTATACTCCCTACTGCTAGCACTACTATATAAAATCTGTGTCTTCAATAATGTCTAATTATAACAGTATCTGTGATCTACGAGTATAAACTCTATATGTATGTATTTTTCCAGGTGTGCCTTTGTAATTGTTTATTTCACTTGTTGTACTAGATTTAGTTTTAACATGCCTACTAAAACATATGAATGTAAAGTAATAAGAATGGCTGGTTAGATGTAAGAGAGGGCCTGATGGCCCTAATCTTGCCAGGTTAAATAAATAAATAAATAAATATCATACATAACTTATTCCTAGGAATAACCAAGAAAATCAAATGCCTTCAATTCATAAAATAATTGCAAGAGTTAGTGTCCATTGCAACAATAATATAATCTACAGCATATACATTCACCCCACAATCATACACACAGTATATTTACACCAGAATATTTATGAAGGAAGTACCGACTTTAAAAACTCTCCTAATTTATTTTTCCCCCCCCCATGAACCATGGACCTTGCCGTTGGTGGGGAGGCTTGCGTGCCTCAGCGATACAGATAGCCGTACCGTAGGTGCAACCACAACGGAGGGGTATCTGTTGAGAGGCCAGACAAACGTGTGGTTCCTGAAGAGGGGCAGCAGCCTTTTCAGTAGTTGCAAGGGCAACAGTCTGGATGATTGACTGATCTGGCCTTGTAACAATAACCAAAACGGCCTTGCTGTGCTGGTACTGCGAACGGCTGAAAGCAAGGGGAAACTACAGCCGTAATTTTTCCCGAGGGCATGCAGCTTTACTGTATGATTACATGATGATGGCGTCCTCTTGGGTAAAATATTCCGGAGGTAAAATAGTCCCCCATTCGGATCTCCGGGCGGGGACTACTCAAGAGGATGTCGTTATCAGGAAAAAGAAAACTGGCGTTCTACGGATCGGAGCGTGGAATGTCAGATCCCTTAATCGGGCAGGTAGGTTAGAAAATTTAAAAAGGGAAAAGGATAGGTTGAAGTTAGATATAGTGGGAATTAGTGAAGTTCGGTGGCAGGAGGAACAAGACTTCTGGTCAGGTGACTACAGGGTTATAAACACAAAATCAAATAGGGGTAATGCAGGAGTAGGTTTAATAATGAATAGGAAAATAGGAATGCGGGTAAGCTACTACAAACAGCATAGTGAACGCATTATTGTGGCCAAGATAGATACGAAGCCCACGCCTACTACAGTAGTACAAGTTTATATGCCAACTAGCTCTGCAGATGACGAAGAAATTGAAGAAATGTATGATGAAATAAAAGAAATTATTCAGATTGTGAAGGGAGACGAAAATTTAATAGTCATGGGTGACTGGAATTCGAGTGTAGGAAATGGGAGAGAAGGAAACATAGTAGGTGAATATGGATTGGGGGACAGAAATGAAAGAGGAAGCCGCCTGGTCGAATTTTGCACAGAGCACAACATAATCATAACTAACACTTGGTTTAAGAATCATGAAAGAAGGTTGTATACATGGAAGAACCCTGGAGATACTAAAAGGTATCAGATAGATTATATAATGGTAAGACAGAGATTTAGGAACCAGGTTTTAAATTGTAAGACATTTCCAGGGGCAGATGTGGACTCTGACCACAATCTATTGGTTATGACCTGTAGATTAAAACTGAAGAAACTGCAAAAAGGTGGGAATTTAAGGAGATGGGACCTGGATAAACTAAAAGAACCAGAGGTTGTACAGAGATTCAGGGAGAGCATAAGGGAGCAATTGACAGGGATGGGGGAAATAAATACAGTAGAAGAAGAATGGGTAGCTTTGAGGGATGAAGTAGTGAAGGCAGCAGAGGATCAAGTAGGTAAAAAGACGAGGGCTAGTAGAAATCCTTGGGTAACAGAAGAAATATTGAATTTACTTGATGAAAGGAGAAAATATAAAAATGCAGTAAGTGAAACAGGCAAAAAGGAATACAAACGTCTCAAAAATGAGATCGACAGGAAGTGCAAAATGGCTAAGCAGGGATGGCTAGAGGACAAATGTAAGGATGTAGAGGCCTATCTCAATAGGGGTAAGATAGATACCGCCTATAGGAAAATTAAAGAGACCTTTGGAGATAAGAGAACGACTTGTATGAATATCAAGAGCTCAGATGGAAAACCAGTTCTAAGCAAAGAAGGGAAAGCAGAAAGGTGGAAGGAGTATATAGAGGGTCTATACAAGGGCGATGTACTTGAGGACAATATTATGGAAATGGAAGAGGATGTAGATGAAGATGAAATGGGAGATATGATACTGCGTGAAGAGTTTGACAGAGCACTGAAAGACCTGAGTCGTAACAAGGCCCCCGGAGTAGACAATATTCCATTGGAACTACTGACGGCCGTGGGGGAGCCAGTCCTGACAAAACTCTACCATCTGGTGAGCAAGATGTATGAAACAGGCGAAATACCCTCAGATTTCAAGAAGAATATAATAATTCCAATCCCAAAGAAAGCAGGTGTTGACAGATGTGAAAATTACCGAACTATCAGTTTAATAAGTCACAGCTGCAAAATACTAACACGAATTCTTTACAGACGAATGGAAAAACTAGTAGAAGCCAACCTCGGGGAAGATCAGTTTGGATTCCGTAGAAACACTGGAACACGTGAGGCAATACTGACCTTACGACTTATCTTAGAAGAAAGATTAAGGAAAGGCAAACCTACGTTTCTAGCATTTGTAGACTTAGAGAAAGCTTTTGACAATGTTGACTGGAATACTCTCTTTCAAATTCTAAAGGTGGCAGGGGTAAAATACAGGGAGCGAAAGGCTATTTACAATTTGTACAGAAACCAGATGGCAGTTATAAGAGTCGAGGGACATGAAAGGGAAGCAGTGGTTGGGAAGGGAGTAAGACAGGGTTGTAGCCTCTCCCTGATGTTGTTCAATCTGTATATTGAGCAAGCAGTAAAGGAAACAAAAGAAAAATTCGGAGTAGGTATTAAAATTCATGAAGAAGAAATAAAAACTTTGAGGTTTGCCGATGACATTGTAATTCTGTCAGAGACAGCAAAGGACTTGGAAGAGCAGTTGAATGGAATGGACAGTGTCTTGAAAGGAGGATATAAGATGAACATCAACAAAAGCAAAACAAGGATAATGGAATGTAGTCTAATTAAGTCGGGTGATGCTGAGGGAATTAGATTAGGAAATGAGGCACTTAAAGTAGTAAAGGAGTTTTGCTATTTGGGGAGCAAAATAACTGATGATGGTCGAAGTAGAGAGGATATAAAATGTAGGCTGGCAATGGCAAGGAAAGCGTTTCTGAAGAAGAGAAATTTGTTAACATCCAGTATTGATTTAAGTGTCAGGAAGTCATTTCTGAAAGTATTCGTATGGAGTGTAGCCATGTATGGAAGTGAAACATGGACGATAAATAGTTTGGACAAGAAGAGAATAGAAGCTTTCGAAATGTGGTGCTACAGAAGAATGCTGAAGATTAGATGGGTAGATCACATAACTAATGAGGAAGTATTGAATAGGATTGGGGAGAAGAGAAGTTTGTGGCACAACTTGACCAGAAGAAGGGATTGGTTGGTAGGACATGTTCTGAGGCATCAAGGGATCACCAATTTAGTATTGGAGGGCAGCGTGGAGGGTAAAAATCGTAGAGGGAGACCAAGAGATGAATACACTAAGCAGATTCAGAAGGATGTAGGTTGCAGTAGGTACTGGGAGATGAAAAAGCTTGCACAGGATAGAGTAGCATGGAGAGCTGCATCAAACCAGTCTCAGGACTGAAGACCACAACAACAACAACAATTTATTTTTACCTCCTCCTTCATTTATAGAATCATAGTTATCTAAAACTTAATACTAAAATAAGATACAACTAAATGGAGTACAACAGATCTTTAACACTGTTTCCCCATCCTTGGTCTGATTCATAAATGATATACTGACAATTTGAATATCATATATTAGATGAGTAAACATTTATTTGTATACTTAATGTGAGTACTTAAAACTAAATTTTGAAAAAAAAACCACACACAAAATATTGAAATACATGTAAGATCATGAATGCAGGGGCAGTTGAATTTATTGAAACTAAACTTCTAATTGTTGTTGTTTATAGGTCCCCTAACTCTGACTTTGGAGCATTTCTGCTCTAGCTAGAGAGGTTTCTTGATTCACATTATAGGAAGTACCAGGAATTAGTTGTATGTGGTTACTCCAGTATTAATTATGTGTATGACTGTGCAAGGAAAAGGGAGTTAATACATGTCCTAAGCTCATATTATCTGATGCAGATCATGTTTTTCCCAACTAGGTTGCAGGGGAATAGTTGCACAGCTATAGACAATTTTTTTATTCGTTCTTCACTACTAGATGGACATTCTATTAGTAAAAGGATAAATGGCCTTTAGGACCATGATGCACAAATTTCAACACTAAGAGGATGTTGTACTCAAACAAATGTCCTGTATAATTACAAAGTATGTAAGAACGATAGCCCAATCCCAATAGAGAATGTTTAAACCTCGTCAAGGAACAGGAGTAGAACTTTCTGAACGGGGTACCACCAGTAGAAGGCAGTCTGGGTGGCTGACTAGAGGGATAAGAAACTCATGTAGGACAAAGTGAGAATTATAACAAAATGTTAGAAGTAGTCACAATCAAGTTACAGTAGACCATTACAAACAGTATTGTGAGGTGGTTAAAAAGTAATTAGGAAGGCAAAGAGTATGTGGTACGCAAATAGAATAGGTAATTCACAGGATAATGTTAAAGCCATATGGTCAGTTGTGAAGGAAGCGTCTGGTCAGCAGCACACGGTCGACGATTTAAAGTCAATTCGTAGAGAAAATATTTCTGTTATTGTTTAATTAGATATATATACAGTATTTAAACACATTTTATGAGTATTACTGGCGAATTAAACAACAATTCAATTTCTACTAGGAATGACATAACTCTCTCAGCAAATGTCTGAAAACTCCTCTATGATACTGACAAAGGGAGATTGAGCCAATAATTTGATCACTGGAAACTAAGGGCTCTCATGGATATGATGGAGTGCCTAGCAGAATATTTCAGTACTTTGTTGCACATATCGGCCCTGTATTTATCCATATTTGTAATTTTTCCTTCAGGCATGTCCAGCTTCCCGAACGATTAACGTACTCATTAGTAAAACTTCTTTATAAAAAGTATTAATGTAGAAAATATTAGACCGATTTCTATGCCTTCAGTGTTTGCTGAAGTTATTGAAAAGGTTCTGTATGTAAGGATAATAGATCATTTTGTATCACATAATTTGGTATCAAATTTACAGTTCGGCTTTAGAAGTCATTTGACAACCGAAAGTGTTATAGTCTCTTTTCTATGTGAGGTACTGGATGGGTTAAACAAAAGGTTTCGAAAGCTAGGCATATTTTTTTATTTAAATAAGGCGTTTGATTGTGGTGATCACAAAATACTGCTCCAGAAGTAGGACCATTACAGAATAAGGGGAGTTTCTCACAATTGGTCCATCCTCTTACTTTAACAACAGACTGCAAACGGTCATTATTCACAGTGTTGAGAATGGCTGTGATGTGGGGTACAGTCAATTGGGGGGGGGGGGGGGGGAAGGGGCAGGTATCATTGTTTGGGCCACTCCCGTTCCTTATTTATGTAAATGATATGCCCTCTAGCATTACAGGTAAGTTTAAAAGTATTTCTGTTTGCATGGTAGTAAAGGATGTTGTGTGCAATGTTGGCTCGGTTTAAAATAGTGCAGTTCAATGGATAAGTTCATAGCTTGTAGAAAGGGAACTAACGCTAAATCACAGTAAGCCTCAGTTTTTACAGTTTCTATCAGACAAAGCAACAAAACCTGATCTCTTACTTTCTCAGAATGTGTATATTATTAGTGGAACTGAGCAGTTCAAATTTCCAGGTGTTCAGATGGATGGTAAACTCCAGTGGAAAGCCCACTTTTAAGATCTTGTTCAATGACTTAATGATGCCATTTTTATTAATCGAACGGTATTTCAAGTGAGTGATCGTTCGACACGAAAATTAGTCTGCTTATTTTCATTCGCTTATGTCGTATATTATATTTTGGGGCAAATCTTCCTATTCTGAAAAAAAAAATTGGCTCAGAAACTGGCGGTTTGGGCAATGAGTGTTGTAACTTCACGAGCCTCTTGTCGATCCCTGTTCACTAGACTGAGTATTTTGACATTGGCCTCTTCTTTACTGTCATTTCTCGTTAACAAATTCAACCTACTCGCAAGAACAACCATCTTTCACTCTGTTAATACGCGGCAGAAATCCAACCGGCATTAGGATCAACCTTCCTTAACTATTGTGGAGAATGGTGCTCAGAATACCGCTGCATACATTTTCAATAAGCTACCACAAGAATTCAAAACTTTTTGCAGTAATTACACCCTCTCAAATCGAAATGAAGAGTTTCCTCACGGATCACTCCTATTTTGTAGAGGAGCTGCTTGAAAAATTAAGCTGTTTCTTATGTTATATTGTTGACTGCGTTTACTTAAATTTATGGTGTGACATTTTTGGGTTCATAGATATTTTACTTTTATCTGTTATTACTCCTATACTGTAATTTCATGTACTGTCACGTTCCATGACCTTGGAGATTTTCTCCTGAATTTGGTCCTACGGCATTTGACGTATAATTAAGTAAATAAAAAGTAAATAAGTGAAAACCTGTTCCAGACCAGGACTCAAAGCTGGCTTTCCCATTTTATGAGAGCAGTCACCTTGACCACTAAGGCTATATGACCGAAAGTCACAACTTGTCACACACTATGCAGCGCTCAATGTCCACTATTCTTATTGCTAGCCGCTTCACTGCATTTCCTGGACACGTGAAGGGGATCAGCACAGTGCTGTGGGCAGCGAGCATGGTGGACAGGAGGGGCTACCTACTGCTTCACGTCTCCCTATTTCAAATGTCAATAGACTTGTCCTTTTATCGCTTTACGCAATTTCCCTAGTGCACTTTCCTCTATATATGTTTCTCCAATAATATTACTTTACTATATGTCACCATAATTTGTCTGATTATGTTGTGATTTCACTTCCAGTGCCCAGCAAAATCCTTTGCTTTAACCCGTAAATGTCAATTATAAGAGTGGGTTGCACACTGTTATAAATTCGACTTGGTTTTTCTCTCTTAACACGTCGTGCTCTATCACCCCTTACTGTCCAAATAGATTTCATCGAACTATTAATTTTAATATTGATAATTGCACTCCCCTGTATAACATATTTTTGTTCCTCTACATCTACATGAATACTCTGCAAATCAAATTCAAGTACCTGGCAGAGGGTTCATCAAACCACGTTCACAATTATCCTTTATTCCAATCTCGTATACCGCGGGGAAAGAACGAAAATCTATATCTCCCCGTACGTGCTTTGATTTCCCTTATTTCAAAATGGTGATCGTTTCTCCCTATGTAGATCGGTGTCAACAGAACATTTTCACGTTAGGAGGAGGAAGTTGGTGATTGGAATTTTGTGAGAAGATTTCGTCGCAACGAAAAAGGCCTTTGTTTTAATGATGTCCAGCCCAAATCCAGTATCATTTCAAGGACACTCTCTCCCATATTTCGCGATAATGCAAATGTCTCTGAGCAAAAAATTTGTTCTAATGGCTCTGAGCACTACGCGACTTAACTTCTGAGGTCATCAGTCGCCTAGAACTTAGAACTAATTACACCTAACTAACCTAAGGACATCAAACACATCCACGCCCGAGGCAGGATTCGAACCTGCGACCGTAGCGGTCGCGCGGTTCCAGACTGTAGCGCCTAGAACCACTCAACCACTCCGGCAAGGCTGGGCACGATGAGTTTCCACTTTTGCTATAAGTGTTTTGGAGGCCTGTGTAACCTGCCTTCATCCACAAGTATTTCCAACAAGTTTCCACAGATAATGCCGATCGCAAACATCTTAACTGGCATGCCCTGCACACAGCGCAGCCTTTTGCCAGTCACTGATTATGATGTCGAGGAATTATTCTAATATAATTATTAGAAGTTAACGACAACAGTGAAAACAATGAAACCTACAAAAATATTATTAGATGCTAAAATTATAGTGGTGGCTATGTGATGTAGTTAGAGCAATAGTACAACATGTGTAGCAAATATATTATTTGTAAATGTTGTGAAAATGTATTACTGAGTTATACGTATTTGTTTCATTGATCCTATACTATGGGTCGAGAACATGGGCAAGGACAGGAAAACTGGACGGCTACATTGCTGAAAATTAGTAGCAAGTAAAATATATCTTACTTATTTGCTGTCAATCTGCTTGTACGAAAGATGGACAAATTCTTCACAATACAGAGTAGATTTGGCACTCTTCAACTTTTTTAATCTGAAAGCAATTATGAACAATTAACAAACCAAGAATTCTGCGAATGACTTGTTCTGATAGAAGCACCATTATGATAATTCTTATTCAGTTGCACAGAGATAGCCTACCGAAGGCAATATTCAGCGCATATCAGAGTGTGTGAATATTGTTGTTGCTGTGGATATTAATATTATTTTGTCCTGAGATTACCTAAGCTTCACTAAGGTGAAGACCCTTTATCAGATTAAAATGGAAACTCCTGGACAAGTTCACATACAGCTGATCATGGAGGATATACATCCAGCTGTTCATGGCCAAACTTTTGCGGATCCGCAGTCGGAATTACTCCACAGAATCAACAAATTAGGAGGCTTCCTAACTGCATTCTTTGCTCAGATCGATCTATTGTAGGGAAAACAGGAAGGAATGGCAAATAAATCCGATTTAGCCGATGCTGAAATTGCTATAGGCAAAGAGATTTCTGAGTCCCACGTGAAATTGACATTCGAAGATTCAAAGCCTCAAACTGCATTGGAAGAGGAAATCTCTGAGCTCTTCCACATTAGTTAATGAGATATCAGAGTTTGACACAGTACCAAGTAAATTTTGCAATTTATGTTGGTGTTTCACATTTGAAAATTCTCATAAACACTTTTTTTTGTTTATTATTATTTCCTGCACCAAGTTCTATAGATACGTACTTTGTTTCATCTAAACTTAATCCATTAAGTCTATTGGCGGTCGGCATAAAATCTACCTCTTTCGTGGTACATGTGACTTTGCAATGAACGTATTACTCCATAAAGTACAACATTTAGGCACGGTAGATACGTTGTGCGTTGAATTCCTCAGAGTGGCTAGCAATGATGATCTCAAAAATTATTCACTACTTTTTTGCTTTCAGATCGTATGTTGTTCCTTTTTGTTGAGTTTTCCATTATTAGAGACAACTGTAACTGAAAATGTACCATCGCACTCTTACCGACAGAGAAATGTTCGACATTTTAGAAGAATAGAGAATCTGAAATTGAATTTGATGGAATTGAAGAACTGGTGAGTGAAACTGGAGAGGCATGTGTTGTGCGCGAGGATGTGGCAGTGATGGTGAACAAACACACTCTGAAGACGAACTCTGCACACCTGTAGCGTACGATGACGCAGCCGGTGAGGTCAATGAGAAGTATTCTACAACCAGAGGAAAAGAAGACGGGGAAAGGAAGACGATAATCTGTCACCTATTCCGATTTATGGTCCAACGCTTCAGGAAGGTTTGTTTACACTGTTACTATGTGAACAACTAAATTCCGCCAGCTTACTAAAATAGTTAGATTTTACAGAGAGATAATAAATAAGCACACAGATCGTGACACTTTTGAGGTAACACAAGAAGTATGTGATGAAATGAATGAATTACTGCCAAGGTATTATTGTGTTAGGAATGCTCACAGACTCTAAAACCACATACATTGTCAGTGTGGTGCTGAATTCAGGGAAGGAAAATAATGGTCCACAATAATCAAATTCAGCTGCTGCTGTAGTGAAACGCCTGGTTGTTCATATACATAAATAAATGCCCATTGTCACCGCAGACAGATATTACACTTTCCCCTCAGTCGATTTGGCCGAAGATTTGCGGAGGAATCACAAGCTAACTCTCATTACAAAGCAATAGGAAGCATAAAGCTCAAGAGCAGAAGACAAATGAAAAAAAAGAACTATATTCCAGTAAATTTACTTTGAGTGATTCTAGTAGCGGGAATATCCCCATCACAACTGTGTCTTATATCCCAACGAAAAACCCATAAAAACCTTCTATTGCAGTCGACTAAACACTATAACGCAGGAAATGGTTCACCTACTGACAAGAAGGAAAAAGTTATAAATTTTTACAGTAATACAAATTACGGCGGTTATGATGTAGTCGATCAAATGATGAGGAAATTTTCTTCTAAGAGAGCTACAAGAAGGTGGCCGCTATCTGTATCCTACACTCTTGTGGACACATTGTGGACACATTGTTTCTGCTCCATTTCCTGGAGTGCAATAAGACAAATTCTAATAATCGACAGCTTTTCCTTCAAGAATTGGGACTACAACTCATGAAACCTTACACTGAAGAAAAGGGTTAGGAATATTAGAAGACTCCTAAAGTGTGTGGTTTCAGCATGGGAAGTATTTGTGGAACGATTACTAAGGAGAAGTAGGCTGAAAAAGAAAGTGAAATAGTAAGGGGAAGATGTCATTTGTGTTGTCGTGAAAGCCAGTTAAAAGCCGTAAAGTACAATAAAGTGAACACAACAACAATGATCTTTAGCAACTGTCATTCAGCATTAAAACTGTTGTATGTACCAAGTGTGAAGATGCTTCCGAAGAATGTGGTGATAAGTAATATCCGAAACGGTGTAATGGAAAATACGGTATCAGTAATATTTTTAATTGAAATGAAGTGTTCTTCAGTAGCTCTGTAATGACATTTACTCCAATGAAAAGAGATACTGCTCAAAACTGCTGATGACACTAACTAGGTAGTAAAGGATATAGTGTGCAACGTTGGCTCTGTTACAAATAGTGCAATTCATGACAGAAGTTTATGGCTTTTCGAAAATAAGCCAAAGTTAAATCACAGCAAGACACAGTTTTTATTGTTTCTAACACACAATTCAACAAAACATGACGTTTCAATTTCTCAGAATGCGGTTATGATTAGTGAAACTGAACAGTTCAAATTTCTAAGTGTTTCGATAGATGGTAAGCTGTCGTGGAAGGCCCACGTTCACGATCATGCTCAAAGCCTTAATGTTTCTAAACATTCTGCGTGGTGTCTGTTTGTTCTATATCGTGTCTCCCTACCACTTTCTCGCAATGACGCTCTGAGTGTGTTTTCTAGGGAATTGGCAAGTTTCAACCTGGGACCTGTTGCTGGTAAGGAGACATCAGACCACACATGACATGTAGAATTCAGAAGAGTTCAGTGAGACTAGCGATGATATAACCAAATACTTAATGATTTCAGCATCAACTGCACTGCACTCCCTGTAAAGGAATCTTAATACTAACTAAATTTAGTGGAAGGGAATCAAGGCTTTCCTATTTTTAGTTAGCTGGTAAAATAACGTCGAAAAAGAAGTTAAGTTTACAATTGGCAATTTTATTCTACACACAAAACATCGTTTATAAATTGCACTATTGATAAAAGGAAATGTTTTAATACAGGATGGTAAAAAGCAACTGCGTTCAACAAAAATGTGAACGAATATTCCCTGAATGGGTTTCCAAGTTCTACAATGGATCGAAGGATGACCTATGGCATATCACATATATAATCTAGGTTTAAATTAAGTTTCACAAGAGAGAAAACTATCAAAATGGTCTACAGTGACCCTCAATTATGTTTTAATTATTATTTATCGTATATTACAGCGGCTGATGTAGCTTCTCAATAACTATAGAACAGAAAAATCATCGAGTTTCAGATTTTTACTTCAAGTGGCAATTGTGAACACCATGAGCTTTAATTGACGATCGACACTAGTATTACGTAAAGGGGATGTAACAGATGAGACTTCCGCAGTTCTGAGTGAAGCCGGAAGCGCTCAAAAATGCGGCATCGCGTGCGTTCATTACCTTGTCGGTGTTCGTCAGGGGGCGGCGGCCGGCGCAGCTCTGTCCATCTCGCCGTCTCTGAAGCAACTCTGTTCTAACTTCTCCTTACTACAATTTACCGAAGTTAGTTTAAAAAAAAATTGTCTGGCTGTGTTTTCATCTGACCAATCAGGGTCTCAATGTTTACATTAAGCTCTGCCTACAAAAATTCTGTCTATCCAATGAGGAATGTTGTACTTTTCGTGGTGAGGCAAAGTTTTTAAAGTTTGCAACGTAACAGAGAAGCGAAAAAGTCTCACGCTAAAACTTACAGGTGGTGTGGTCCTTTTAGCGTTATAGTAAGATCTATACTGTTCTTCTGGAGGGCTCTAGCTTTTAACATGGGCAGGGGGGTGGTCCGAACGTAACAGAGACGCGAAAAAGTCTCACGCTAAAAACTGGCGGCTGGTGTGGTGATAGCGGTTAGCTGGCGACGTGGGTGTCTGTCCCTTATCGTAGGGCCTTCTCGCTTAACACGGTTCTCCTCTCGGCTTCTGTTCTCGTATCTCCCCTTGGAACTGTGTCTGTCTCACGGTGTGAAGGTATGACACGCATTTAGGCATTCTTGTGTTAGTCTGTGGTATTCCATATGCTCACTCATTACTCGAATTACTTTGGTTAATTTAATGTCACGATTTATTCAGAGCTATGTGACATGCTACTGGATTTGCTTATCATGTCAGGGTTTTCATGGAAGGTGTTGGATTTGCCTGACACCTTACATATCACCACCCTTCAAACTTATTTTTTGCACTGAAGTTAGGCAATGTTTGAATCGTTGTCTAAGTCAGTCAAAAATTATTGCTTTATCTAAATTTTGTTGCCTACTGTTTAGCCACGTTATTCTGTATATTCTGTCCTATGCTAGTTGGTATTACTAATTTAAATTTTTATATTCTTTCACATTATAATTAAAAATGACAAGAGGAGAATATTTTTATGCTATTATTAATTTTTAATTATTTTCTTTCTTTATTTAAGTGTGAAGTTTGTTTTTTAAGAAGTTTGTTATCGAAAGTGAGGGTCTTTCACATCGATTTTCTTAGAAATATTGTTTTTATAAATGTTGTAATTAAATAAAATCTATTCTTAACACATTTTCTAAATATCATGTACAAGTAAAATGTTTTTGTTTCTAGACACTTATTTCAACATTGTTACACTAACAAATAAGAATTATTTCCAAGAATTGCCTCGACAAAGAAATATACATACTCAAGTATTGAGATATTATCCTAACAAATGGTACAAATGTAAAAAATAAAAAAGGGAAAACATCCAACAAGATAATTTTTTATTCTTTGTTTTTTTTTAAGGAGAAAATAAGTAAAATATAGTTATTCTTTTATTTTTATGAGGAGAAAATAAGTGGCATATAGTTTTAGTGTATATTATGCCTTCCTTTTGTTCTCGATAGTCTAATTTTTACTTACGTCCATAGTCAATGACTGTTATTTTGTAGTTTTTTAGCTGTCTGGTGCGCTTAACTTATTTAGTTTTTCACACGTTTCTTTTTCACAGTTCCTACATCACATAATTTGATTTCACACATTCACACAAATCTATGAATGTTTAAGCATGAGGTTGGCGAATGTTTTTGCACGAAGGTGATGAACTTGAGCGAGATGTATGTGGGCAAGTATTTGATGTACAGCTTCGTTCATCGTTACTTGTTGGCTTTGCAAGTGTGTGTTGCTGTTGTGGATGTCCCATAATGGAATGGAGCTGTGAGTGCAGAATCTCGTGGTTTACTGGCTTTGTATGCGTAAAAGTCATCGTTATGTGTCGCTGAAAGTGGTCGTTTTTCGTTGTAATACTTCGCAGACGACTAGTTTACAATAGGTTAGGGATTTGGGAAGGTATGTTGTCTATTCTTCACCCATCTTCTTTCTTGGTCTCAATCTTGCAAATCTTCAGCTTCTGTTCTTCCTGCTTTTTCTCTGCTTCTTACTTGATTCTTGGTTCTTCTCTGGACAGGATATGGAAATATTTATTGATAACTAGTTGCTTTGAAGTTCTCTTAGTAACAGTTCGTTAAATGGTTTGGACATGTCATTTCTACTTTGTGGACGTTTTCTTCAGTTTCGTTCATCAGCGTGCTGTTTAATAGCGGTAGTGTGACTTTTACACATATTTTTTGCCAGTGGTGGCTTGCCCAAGCGGTCTTCTCGTCAGGCCGTTTTTTTGCTCACTCCACTGAGTGGGGGCGCTCGGAGACCCTTCGGTGTTCGGCGTTGTGTTGTGTCACTGCAGGGTGTTCCGTCCCAGCAGGGTTCCGCCTAGCAGTCAAATTTATTGCCCACTTCAGTTACAAGGGCCTTCTGTTGGTCTCACTGTCCTTTCCCTTCTCTCGACATTTCTGCCTTGTAGGAATCGTGTCTTGCTACTTGTGTCCTTTGATACTTAACGTGTTGCAACTTGTGGGTCATTGCATCTGGTCTTTGCTGGAATTTTTACAATGGTTCTTACAAAAAGTTTTACTTATAATCATCTACATTATTTTACGCCTTCTTCAAAAGCTTTACAAATTTCGGCGCCCTTTACATGTTACAATTCTAAGATATTTTGAGTCTTAACTTATACAAGAAAACTCAAATTCGTTTTTTACTTTTGTGTAGTGTCGTGGTGTATAGCATTTTAGAATTTCATGTTGTTAGACTATACACTTTATCCCTTCACCTTAATCTATGGTGCTATTGGTGTTATTTTTGTTTTCGTTTTTGTTGAAACTACTTTCTTTTTCCCACCTTCCTCTCTCTTCATTCTTCTTTCTCCTGACGATATTATCTGCAACATAATCTTGAAATATTGTGCTGATTATTTACCAGTAATAAAATTAATCTTCAAACTTTTACTGAAAGCGTTTAATACTGCCAGTCTTAGGTAAAAGTACCTCTGCTTTATCTCGTAAAATACCCTCTGATTCTCTTTTACTGTGTTCCGAAATACCTTGAACTTCTTGCAATTTGTCGTCGATTTCTTTATGGACTTCTAACATGAGTTGAGGCGATTCCCACTTTTGTGCATACCTTTCTAATTCTTCATCCTCTTTATCTCGCGTCATTCTTAATTGTTTGCTTATAACTGGTATTTCTTCTAATTTTAGCTTTTGCTCAAAGAGAAGTGTGACATTCCCGAATGTTACGCTACCTTTCCCCACATCTGTTATCGCTCATCTCTCATTTAAAAAATCTGCACCTATAATCAAATCTATAGCTAGTTGCGGTATAATCACGAAGTTGGCTTCGATCTTTTGACCTTGGCACGAAAGAGTTAACATTGTTTGTCTTGCAACTTCCGCAGCATTGTTTCTAATAGGACCTCTTACTTTAATCTTACGTGTTTTCAGAACTGGCAATTCCTCATTGGCATTACACTGCATGAATAAATTTTCTGAGATCACAGTCAGTTCACTTCCGCTATCAATTACAATATTGACTGGGATACGCTTTACCATGGCCTTCACAATTGGTTGAATTTGAAATGGTGGGTTCTGCTGTTCTTCTTCTCGCATCAACGAATCCTCCACTGAATCATACATGAGTCTTTTTAGGAATTTCCTTTGTGAATTCGAACTTTCTGTAGGATAAGCTTCGACAGCTACTTCTCTCTATTTCCTCTTCTCTATTTCTTCCTTCATTTAAGCTTTCTTCAACATCCTCTACTTTTTCCTTATCCTCGTCTGTCTTCTCCTTCTTCGTCGCTACTTCCACATAATCGCATCTAAATGCTCTAATTATCGCTTCATCACTTCCTTCATTATATACGTTGGGTTGTGTGCCCAATCGTAGCTTATTTTCAACTTCTGTCGACTGTGCATTATCCTGATTGAATTCCCTTTCCCTAGTTTCCATGTCAAATAGCTCTGCAATACTCATTACTTCGTCCTTTCCTCCTACGTTCGTTGTGCATGCCTCTCGTAATTCATCTTCCTCATCAGTATTGTCCCAATTAATGTCGTCCCAACACGATATTGTTATTTTCTTGTCTTCGTTTTCATCTGGTACCTGCGGATTTGTTTCTTCCTTCTTCTCTACTCGTGATAAGATTTTTACTTCTCTGTTCAAGGCGCTGCAATTGTCCTGGGTCGGTGCGTCATTCTCTTTGGCATGGGCGCTTAGCTGTCAATTCGAACGTTTATTGGTGTTTGGTGGTCTTACCTCCACTTCTTCTATCATTATTCTCTTTTCTGGTTCAGCATGTTGATAGTGGTTTTTTGTTGACAATTTGTAGGTATACTGGTTCTCCAGTACCCGTTCCATTTGTCGTTATTTCCTCTGTAATAGTTGTTGCCGTTCCTGGGAGAATTATAGTTATTGCCATATTCTCTTCTAAATCCATAACCGGTTCTTTGTTGAAATCTATTGTCGTTTCTTGGTGCGAAGTGATCACATGTTTCGTAATTATTGTTTCTTCGTACTGTGTCTTGTGGATTCCACTGCTTTTTGCTTTCGTTTTCACGTGCGCTTCGTCTTTTTCTTGTGTCATCTTCCGAAAATATGAACTCTAGTTCCCTTAGAATACCTTTAAATGCTTCGACGTCATTGCCTCCGCGACCTACTAATGATTGCTGGTATTTCAATGGTGGCTTCATCGCGCATAATTTAATCAGTTCTCCGTCACTGTATGGCACATCTAAGCATTGATTTTTGTTTGCCATTGCTTCGAAAAATTTAATGGGACTCTTCTCTCCTGAATTTTCAAAATATGGGTTCAGTAATAATTCGTACTTCACTCTGTTCTGTGCTTCGCTGGACCAATATCGTGAGAGAAACTTTTCTCTGAAATCCTCGTACGATCGGCATGTCGCTGCAAAATTCTGCATGGTTTCTGCGACTGTTCCTGACATGTGTGCACATATAAAGTCTAATTTGTTTGCTAGCGTCCAGTGTTCTGGTAATCCTGCTCGGAATTGATTAATAAAAGTTCGTGGATGTAATGAGTTTCCTTCTCGAAAGTGTTGAAATTATCTGACTGTGAGGAAATGGTCGTTGTCGTACTTCGTCATAGTTCCATATGAAATTCGCGATTCTTCGCCACCTTTGTTTCTGATCATTTCTCCCGTCGTTCTTTCCGGTTGTGGTAGATCCATTGGATATTGTCCACTATAACTTACGCCTACCCTTGCGTAGTATCGTGGGAGTGATACGCAATAATTTTCTTCCATCAGTTGTGAACGTGTAGCTGAATGCATTGCACTGTACTCTTCGCGACCTGGCTTTCCATTATCTGGTATTGGTTCGGTATCTTGTCTGGCTCACCTTGCTGCTTCATTGCACGATCCAAACTGTCTTGAAACAAACATTTGTGGTTCCGCATGTGTTTGTGATGACGTTTGTTCATCAAGAATTTCGAAACGTGTTTGTTGCTGTGCAGGCTGTCTGATTTCACGTATGTTACTTTCCGCGTGTGATTGGAATCGCAAATGTGGAATATCTTCGTTAATTGCTTGTTTTTCCGGTGCTGTTACAGATACGGATGTGGTTGCAGACACTGTGCTTGTTCGATCCTGTTCACTACGCTTTTCAATGGTTTGCAACAACTCTGTTCGCAATTTCTGAAACTGTCACTTCGTTTGCGCTTCTATTTTGACTATGCGGTTATCATATCTTTTCAGCGCTGCTTTCGTGATACGTTTGCGTAACACCCTGTTTTCAACAATTTTACGCGCTGTACCTGCTGCTTGTCTAGTAATTTCGTTTATCTGATTCTGTAGTTTCCTGACTTCTCCCTGGGTAGTTGTTACGTAATGTTTTGATCTCGTCCTGAGTGTTATTAGGCAATGTTTATACGTCCACCTGTACCCTGTCAATGTCTGTTCTCAATTGATTGTGACTTGTTATTAAGTTTCCTATCACTTCTCGAGATTCTTTTGCCTCGTCTTCAATATGACTTAGAAGTAACTCAATTTTTTTGTTTTGTTCTTTAATCTCACGCATTGGTCTCGTGGTTTCTGCATTCTGAATTTGAATTTGGTTCGCTATGTCTTTATTTTGCCTTGACATGGTTTCCGTAATTTGTTGTAATAATTCTGCCAGATTTTTGGGTCCTATTGCGTTTTCTTCCAACGTCCTACGCTCTTTGTTTTCGCCCATGTGTTGGTTTGCAACCGATTGCATTGAACTGTGCAGTGACACGTTTCTGCTCGAATTCCTTGTACTCTGTGGTGAGGGAGCTCTGATTATTTGTACTATGGGTTCTACGTATTCAAGGCGCAAGTTAGAATCCTCATCTACTGTCTCTTTACTTTCCTGCTCCTCTGTCGTATGCTGACTTGCGTTTTCTATTCCTTGACGTACATTATCCTCGTTATGGTGCGTTATATGTCCTATTTCTCGCGATACTGCATCGTCTGTTGTACTGTCCTCTATTCTCTGTCCATTTTCATGCTGGGTCTCTACCTCAATTCGGTCAAGGTCTCGATCTGCCATTGCTAATCTTTCTGAATCCCTTATTTTCTGTTTTAAAAACAATTCACGCGCCCTACTTCAAGTCAACGTGCGCTCATACGATCTCACGCGTTTCATAAACTTCTTCTTCACACGACTTGACACTACCAAGACTGACAATCCTTTCACTTACTTATTGGGTCAGAACCAAATTGTCAACGATGTATCCGCCACCTGTGCGCTTGCATTGAGGAGAAAACTTAATTCTAACAATATTAAAATTCACAACCTAATTATGCTATTGTCTTTAGGAAAAAAAAATTTTTACTACGAAAATTTTTCAACAGGTTATTTTTCAGAACAAGTCAGGTATGTGGTCGACCTTCAATCATGGTATTTTACGATCCTGGCTGGGTCGCCATTTTATAGACATTCTGCGTGGTGCCTGTTTGGTCTATATCGTGTCTCCCTACCACTTTCGCGCAACGACGCTCTGAGTGTGTTTTTTAGGGAATTGACTAGTTTCAACCTGGGACCTGTTGCTGGTAAGGAGATGTCAGACCACACATGACATGTAGAATTCAGAAGAGTTCAGTGAGACTAGCGATGATATAACCAAATACTTAATGATTTCAGCGTCAACTGCACTGCACTCCCTGTAAAGGAATCTTAATACTAACTAAATTTAGAGGAAGGGGATCAAGGCTTTCCTATTTTTAGTTATCTGGTAAAATAACGTCGAAAAAGCAGTTAAGTTTACCATTGGATATTTTATTCTACCCACAAAACATCGTTTATAAATTGCACTATTGATAAAAGGAAATGTTTTAATACAGGATGGTAAAAACTAACTGCGTTCAACAAAAATGTGAAAGAATATTCCCCTGAATGGGTTTCCAAGTTCTACAATGGATCGAAGGATGACCTATGGCATATCACATATATAATCTAGGTTTAAATTAAGTTTCACAAGAGAGAAAACTATCAAAATGGTCTACAGTGACACTCAATTATCTTTAATTACTTATCTAAATTGTCGTAAATTACAGTGGCTGTTGTGGCTTCTCAATAACTATATAACAGAAAAATCATCACGTTTCCGATTTTTACTTCAACTGGCAAATGTGAACACCATGAGCTTTAATTGACAATCGACACCAGTATTACGTACAGGGGATGTAACAGATGAGACTTCTGCAGTTCTGAGTGAAGCCTTATGCGCTCAAAAATGCGGCATCGTGTGCGTTCATTACCTTGTTGGTGTTTGTCAGGGGGCGGCGGCCGGCGTAGCTCTGTCAGCTCGCCGTCTCCGAAGCAACTCTGTTCTAACTTCTCCTTATTACAATTTACCGAAGTTGATTTAAAAAAATACTATCTGGCTGTGATTTCATCTGACCAATCAGGATCTCAATGTTAACCTTAAGCTCCGCCTACAATAATTCTGTCTATCCAATGAGAAACGTTATACTTTTCCTGGTGGGGCAATGTTATTAAAGTTTGCAACGTAACAGAGAAGCGAAAAGTCTCACGCTAAAACTGGCATGTGGTGTGGTCCTTTTAGCGTTATCGTAAGATCTATACTGTTCTTCTGGAGGGCTCTAGCTTTTAACATGAGCTGGGGGGTGGTCCTAACGTAACAGAGACGCGAAAAAGTCTCACGCTAAAAACTGGCGGCTGGTGTGGTGATAGCGGTTAGCTGGCGACGTAGGTGTCCGTCCCCTATCGTAGGGCCCTCTCGCTTAACGCGGTTCTGCTCTCGGCTTCTGTTCTCGTTTCTCCCCTCGGAACTGCTTCTGTCTCACGGTGGGAGGGTATGACATGCATTTAAGCTTTCTTGTGTTAGTCTGTGGTATTCCATTTGCTCACTCGTTACTCGAATTACTTTGGTTCATTTAATGTCACGATTTATTCGGAGCTATGTGACATAGTACTGGATTTGCTTATCATGTCAGGGTTTTCATGGAAGGTGTTGGATTTGCCTGACACCTTACATGGTGTAATTTTTATTATTCAAACGGTATCTGAAGTGAGTGTTCGTTCGAAAGAAAACTTAGTCTACTTTGTTACGCTCATTCGATTATTTCGTATGGTATTATATTTTTGAGTAACTCTTCACATTCTAAAAGGATGTTTTCGGCTTTTTTCCCTAGACTAAGCTGAAATCAAACCTACATTTGCATCGGACTTCCTTAACTCTTGTGCAGAAAGGTGTGTAGTATACTGCTGTATCCATTTTCAGTAAGCTACCATTTGAAATTCAGAAATCTTAGTAGTAACCCACGTGCTTTCAAATCTGGGCTGAAGAGTTTCCTCAAGGGTCACTCCTTCTATTCTGTGGAGGACTTACTTGAAAATTTAAGCTGATCCTTGTTATATTGTTGACTGCATTTATTACTGATGAACATTTTATTTTTATCTGATATTAATTTTATGTTGTAATTTCATGTACTGACACGTTCTATTACCTTGCAGATTTGCTCCCCAATTTGGTCCTATGGAAATCGAAACGTAAATAAAATTTAAAAAAAAGACAACTATACATACCTGAATGATGATAAAAGTGAAAAGTAACAAATGCGTTTTCGTAGAGAGTGCTAAAGGGAATTTACAGTATCTGGAATTTTATTACAAATCAACACTCTTTACGTAATATTTTGTTAGTTAAGGTGAATAAAAATTGAAGAAATTTGAATTATAAATTTATTCTGTAATGGATACAAAGTGCCCTCACCTTGGTACAGCACATAATGAAAAATACGTTGGAACCGTAAGGATTATGAAGACACATCTGTCCTTACTAGGAGGAATTCCATGCTTAACCATGGATCTGACTGATTTCGCTAGAACCAGGAATCCTTTCTGGAAGAGTCCAAGAATTTTCGCACTGTGTTACAAATATGTCTCTGGAATATTACAAATGATGAATGACTACTTTGCGTTACAGAATAATCAATTCTTTGCTATATTCCAGTATTACTGGAGACATGGCGAAACCTAGTTAAGGGATAGTTTTGGTAAGTTGCGAGCTACAGTTAATGACCAAGGTGTATCTGTAAGCATGGAGCTTTATGAGAGGAAAGAAGCATTCCAAAATAACCAGACAATGGTTTACACATGTGAAGAGATACAACCAAGGGCTGTGATATCCGACCACATCACCCATCAGAACGTGAACTGAGCCCAGCATCTCATATTCAAAGTATGTTACGGAGTGATGGGGGATTGTGCTGTTGTAACGTAAGCAGAAGAAATTATTACACATAAACAATATCAAGTTTTCAGTTGAGATAAAATTATAGCCCTTACATATTCTTACTACCTCGTTTGTGGACTGAAACACTGAAGGTAGGCGACCTGCGTGGACCGGGTTCTCTGTGCACAGCTGAGCCCGCTGTGTCTTTTAGCACACACCGTGTAAAGAATCTGAAACGCATTTTTGGAAAAATACTGGCCCAGTTGGGTCCAAGAGAAATGACACGAAGTCTTTAATATTCAACTCATCGACTTCACATGAGGTAATCTGTAAATATTAAGGAAAATACATCGGCGAGACAAGGTACTGAGACAAGCGTAACTCACACTGAGGTATCTTACGAATTTTAAATGACAAGTTGCCAAATGAAATCGAGGATAAGTTGTTCATGCACTTATTTCATGTCAATACTAGATAGTATAAGAGCTATATCAAACAGTCTGATGTATTGGGTAGATCAAGTACTCGAGGATTCAATGAATTTAGGAACTGCAGAGGAAAAAGAAATGTCAGCCAATCAGGAACATCACATCGCCAGTATGCAAGCAATAATGGTAGTAACAACCAAGTTGGAAACAATTGTGACAATAGTAATTGATGCGGAAACAAGTGATATAAGCCATAGTACAATCCAGGCTATGAAATTCCGAATGCTAACAATCAGTGACACAATAGCCAACAATCTCCATCAAATAACCATGACTGGAGAAAACAAACCCCAGAAATTACAGAACTGAAAGACGATATTTATCATGGTTCACCTCTTTTTTCGGTAAATCAGATGCGACCACCTATTACTCCAGAGGGTTAGTAATGGACAGAATTATGGGCAGTGGCCTTTAAATAAAAATGTTAGGGTACAATAATGGTACAGATATCAAAGAAGAGGAAGCGCAAGATCTTAATCGAAGAAAGTTATTAATTTGTTTTGGCCTCATTTTCCTGTTGTTGTTGTTGTTGTGGTCTTCAGTCCTGACACTGGTTTGATGCAGCTCTCCATGCTACTCTATCCCGTGCAAACTTCTTCATCTCCCAGTACATACTGCAACCTACATCCTTCTGAATCTGCTTAGTGTATTCATCTGTTGGTCTCCCTCTACGATTTTTACCATCCACGGTGCCCTCCAATGCTAAATTTGTGATCCCTCGATGCCTCAAAACATGTCCTACCAACAGATCCCTTCTTCTAGTCAAGTTGTGCCACAAACTTCTCTTCTCCCCAATCCTATTCAATACCTCCTCATTAGTTACGTGATCTACCCACCTTATCTTCAGCATTCTTCTGTAGCACCACATTTCGAAAGCTTCTATTCTCTTCTTGTCCAAACTAGTTATCGTCCATGTTTCACTTCCATACATGGCTACACTCCATACAAATACTTTCAGAAACGACTTCCTGACACTTCAATCTATACTCGATGTTAACAAATTTCTCTTATTGAGAAACGCTTTCCTTGCCATTGCCAGACAACATTTTATATCCTCTCTTCTTCGACCAGCATCGGTTATTTTACTCACTGAATAGCAAAACTCCTTTACTACTTTGTGTGTCTCATTTCCTAATCTAATTCCCGCAGCATCACCCGACTTAATTTGACTACATTCCATTATCCTCGTTTTGCTTTTGTTGATGTTCATCTTATATCCTCCTTTCAAGACACTGTCCATTCCGTTCAACTGCTCTTCCAAGTCCTTTGCTGTCTCTGACAGAATTACAATGTCATCGGCGAACCTCAAAGTTTTTACTTCTTCTCCCTGAATTTTAATACCTACTCCGAATTTTTCTTTTGTTTCCTTTAATGCTTGCTCAATATACAGATTGAATAACATCGGGGAAAGGCTACAACCCTTTCTCACTCCCTTCCCAACCACTGCTTCCCTTTCATGACCCTCGACTCTTGTAACTGCCATCTGGTTTCTGTACAAATTGTAAGTAGCTTTTCGCTCCCTGTATTTTACCCCTGCCACCTTCAGAATTTGAAAGAGAGTATTCAAGTCAACATTGTCAAAAGCTTTCTCTAAGTCTGCAAATGCTAGAAACGTAGGTTTGCCATTCCTTAATCTTTCTTCTAAGATAAGTCGTAAGGTCAGTATTGCCTCTCGTGTTCCAACATTTCTACGGAATCCAAACTGATCTTCCCCGAGGACGACTTCTACCAGCTTTTCCATTCGTCTGTAGAGGATTCGCGTTAGTATTTTGCAGCTGTGACTTATTAAACTGATAGTTCGGTAATTTTCACATCTGTCAACATCTGCTTTCTTTAGGATTGGAATTATTATATTCTTCTTGAAGTCTGGGGGTATTTCGCCTGTCTCATACATCGTGCTCACCAGATGGTAGAGTTTTGTCATGACTGGCTCTCCCGAGGCCATCAGTAGTTCTAATGGAATGTTGTCTACTCCCGGGGCCTTGTTTCGACTCAGGTCTTTCAGTGCTCTGTCAAACTCTTCACGCAGTATCTTATCTCCCATTTCGTCTTCATCTACATCCTCTTCCATCTCCATAATATTGTTCTCAAGTACATCGCCGTTGTATAAACCCTCTATATACTCCTTCCACCTTTCTGCCTTCCCTTCTTTGCTTAGAACTGGGTTGCCATCTGAGCTCTTGATATTCATACAAGTGGTTCTCTTCTCTCCAAAGGTCTCCTTAATTTTCCTGCAGGCAGTATTTATCTTACCCATAGAGAGACAGCCTCTACATCCTTATATTTGTCCTCTAGCCGTCCCTGCTTAGCCATTTTGCACTTCCTGTCGATCTCATTTTTGAGACGTTTGTATTCCTTTTTGCCTGTTTCACTTACTGCATTTTTATATTTTCTCCTTTCATCAATTAATTCAATATTTCTTCTGTTACCCAAGGATTTCTACTAGTCCTCGTCATTTTACCTACTTGATCCTCTGCTGCCTTCACTACTTCATCTCTCATAATAGCGAATAATTGCTTTTACAAGACTTCTTTATGCCTACGTTTTCTGTCAGACAATGTTTGAAACTAGGTAAACAAGGTAAACAATTTTTCCACAAATTGTCAAATTGGAAGTCGGAGAGCCAGTTACATAAATTACGATGACAACAAAGGTTTTTCAAGTAACTGATCACAGGAGGCATCCAACGCATTTATTGTGTGTTACATGCAAAGTATGTAAACTGGCAACGCCACCAACATACAATACCACTAACAGGGGAACATCCCCATCGCACCGCCCTCAGATTTAGTTATAAGTTGGCACAGTGGATAGGCCTTGAAAAACTGAACACAGATCAATCGGGAAAACAGGAAGAAATTGTGTGGAACTATGAAAAAAATCTGTGTTCAGTTTTTCAAGGCCTATCTACTGTGCCATCTTATAACTAAATCTGAGGAGGGTGCGATGGGGAGGTTCCCTTGTTAGCTATGAAACAACAGTAGCAAAACGGAGCATCCTAGTTATCCACATGATGGATAAGACGACTAATTCGCAACATAAATGTCAATGTAAGCATCAGTTTCTGTTGGAACTTGCTGCCTGGACCAAATAACATATATTACCTACGTCTTCAATGCAAATCATGTAGCAAATGTAATTTAAAGGATATAAAAATATCGAGTGAATCTACTAACAATTATGAACCACTCACAAACATAAATCGATGGTCACATAGTTGTCAAAAGTGTTCTACAGTATTGCCATTGTCCACTAGACTAGCAGCAGGAAGAAAACGTTCGCTCAGCTGTGTTGAGATATCTTGCACTGACGAAGCTCGTGCTTCAAAGATGCCACAGCATCGTCTGCCATCATCTCATGGGAAACGAAATATCTCAAGTGTACAGTCTTAGACATAAAAACTGACCGCCGACCGGCCGCCACAGAGACTAAGTCCGAGTGGTTCACTTAACGTGGCCAATAAAACTGACCGCCCCTGACAACTCTAAGTCCGGCCATCTGCACAATCTGGCAACACTGTTAGATGCGGAAGTGTTAGGAGGAATTATTGTTTACTTCCGAGATGTTCTCGGATTGTGTGAGCCCATGGTCTAGTGACAGAGCGGTCTCCCTATTTGTGAGCACGTTACACAAACTATGGACCGCCGTCCGGACAGTCTGACGAGTTTGTTAATAGAAGAACTAGCACCACCCTCCCTGTTACCACCTGTGCCGATACACCACGTCCCCTCCTCGCTCTTCTACATCGGTGTCTTTTACCTCGAACTCAGTTACGTTCGACTTGCCTTACCAGCGACCCAACTGGCGATGGCAAAGACGGTTTATCGGGTCCTGCAACGTGGACGACCCGGTAACGTCGTGGAGAGGAAGCACCCGAACGTCAACTGGCGAGTAGTGTGGAGGACAATTCACCACGTAACACTGGACACTGATGTCACGGCGATGTGGTATATCACTGTCAACGGTAAGCAGATGACCAGATCAAGGCTACATGCGATCCACGTGGTAGACTCACCCACGTGCACGAGCTGTGGCGTTCAAGACGACGGTGAACACCGTCTTAGCTGTGGTGAGTCGGCGGCAGTTTGGCACGTAGTGAGGCAAATGTCAGCATACTTCCTTCGAGTATTGCTGAATCAAATCGACCCCAAGACTATCTTATTCCCGGATAAGACGTATTACCCACGCACTAAAACTAATGCAATGATGTGGCTTCGTGGACATGCACTGCATTATTTGTTTCAAGACGGCACTAAGGGTACTTTAGACTTTTGGAACTATTTGCAGGAACGACATTGCAAGATCCTTCGTAACCCAAAGTATCGGCAACATTTTTCCAATTCTTTGTGGAGTATGTTCCACGACCCTCCACGTAGCTCGAACATCACGGGTAAGTGAAGCTAAAATTACAACACGATGATAGAACACTACACGGTACAACGTGGGATTTACCTTGGTCATTACGAGAAGTCATACCTGGATGATACAGCAGATGGAGAGTTTCATCGTGAACCCTCACATTCTGTAGCAGTATTTGCCCCATTTCCTCTTTTTGTCCCCGGTGTGATAAAGATTTTCGCAGTTTTTGTTTCCCATGCGGTGCAAGATGTAGCACTGGTTAATGGTGGTATGGATTCCACCCTTCAGTTTTATTTCATGGTTTCCTTAGCCCCGCAATTTGTTCTCTTTCTTTATGCCTTTTTCTCCAACCATTAGCATGTTTTTAGTAATGTGCGTCCCCAACTCGTCGCAACGAGTGCAGTTACAACTTTTCAGTGCCTTACTTTAAAAAAAAAAAGTGGTAATCTTCGTGCATTCTAATCTTATGGTCGCCTGTTCGCGTCCAACTGTTTTTCTTTTTGTTTTTACCACACTTCGGTCTTAAGTTATGAGTCTGATTGAGCATCGAAGATAATTCGCTAAACATTCTACCCACCAGCAATGACAAGTATTCCAGAAACAACTCCGCAGGACAGCTCGTGGATGCGTCGCGATCTTAACAGCTTACGCTCGAGCGTTTCCTCGCGCTGCAGCGGCTACCGGCCACCGGCCAGACGCCACCCGCCGCCTGAAAACCGCGGCCGCCCATATGAACGCGGCGCCACGCTTTCAGTGTATGTATCAACTGTCATTTTCGAATTTGAAGTTCTAGTTATCGACTTGCAGTTAAGCACTGAATTTTGCATACATGACAATCATGAAATACAGTTAGGCATTGTAAAATTGAGTCGCAAGTGGAAGTAGGTGTAACATCAGCAATACAACGTTTACTTTTGGTGTAACAGAGGGGTGAATGCAGAGGAGGCAGCTAGAAAGATTTGAACTGTGTTTGGAGGGAGTGCTTTTGGGAAAAATGCGCCAGAAATAGATATTCGTGTTTTAACAAAGGTCGTTCTGGCATGAATGATATTCCACATTAAGGAAGTCTCGACTACTGATATATGTGATAGATTACCATTTTACTATCATGCGACATTTGCATTCAACAGGCAAAGTTCAGAAGTCTGGTGTAGGAGTACTGCATGCTCTAATTCGAAACAACAAAAATCAACTGAGTGACTATTATTGAACGTCATCAGGTCACTCATCGAGCATTCCTAAGCAGTATTGTTACTGGTGACGTGTTATGATGCTTTTATCGTTAACATCATAAGAAGAAATGAAAGACTGAGCCCCAACAGAAGACGTAAACTCGAGCAAAGAGTAGTGTGAACATAATATTTTACATCTGATAAATCCAAAAGTGTCTTTTGGGCTACGAATTCTGGCCCCAGGGTGTGTGCAACACAGCAGGAATTTGTTGCCAACAACTGAGACACCTTTCTGTCGCAGTGTAAGAAAATCGAGCAACAAAACTACATCACCCGTGCTAATGCATGATAACTCACTATGTTGATTTGAGAAACGAAACTGTCCAGGAGATTGATAGGAAAGTCGTCTCTCAGGCACTTGTGTTGATAGGGAAGCCCTCTCTCAAGAACGTGTCCCTCTCGTCACATATTTGTAAAATTTTACCTTTCCCGCTCTTGATCGATGAACCGTCAAGGCAATTCATTTCTAGACGAAAATACTCTTAAAACTACTCTGCTTTAATGACATCGTTAGAACCAGGTTTTTACAGGCGTAGAATTTGTAAACAACTTTAGCATTGTCATATCGTTTTAGATATCGTGAAAGAAAATTCCGCTGCTGATTAATTTCTCTTTGATAATTACTGTTGCGTTTAGTATACTAATGTAAAATGCAATTAAAATATTCGCTGTACTAATACAAATTAAATTCAGCTTACTACAGAAACATCACGACGGCAGTCTATCTTAATAAAGCATTTAGTTTGTGTGAGACGATTGAGCCAATTTTAACACGAATTAGTTAGATATTACTGTATTTTGACTTCGAAAAGGTCTGTATTTATTTCATTTCCTGTACCATTCGTAAGTATTATGAAAATGTGACATTTCATAGATAAAATTATGTATTCACAACAACAACAAAAAAGTCGGCAGAAAACAAAAGTGGCATTATGAATCTGGCAGTACGGTAAGGTTTTCGCTCTGACACTAAGAGTTACTGAAAGTAGCAAGACGAATTTTGCTCGAGCGTTGTCTTACGAGTCCCTTATTGAGTTTTTATCTGCCTGCTTGAAGCTATGCTTCAAAAGAATTAAAAATCTGGCTTTCAGCAAGTCTCGAAAGGCGAACGAAAGCAGCTTGCACCTGGTTACTAAGCATGTTACCTGTGAACTGGTTTTTTCCTGAAGTGGGAAGACATTCTTTTGTGATTGAATTGGCAAATGTCAGTCAGACGTGTGCCGTTGGTCTAAGGGTTTCGGTGTGTTGAATTTGTACCAATGATTTTTCTACAGGTTTTTTCTGTCCCAAATAGAGACTTGAAGACTCCCATTAGTATTTTCACGTCATCTTGGTGAATTGTTCCTCGTAATATTTTCGAGTGTGTTCCAGAATTTTTCGACATTGTTGGTGTTTTTCTTATTTTCGATGTTGGTGGGGACACGTGCATTGATGAGTGTATATTTTTTACTTGGGCTCTGAATGACCATAGTCATAAGTCGCTTGTTGATGGGCCTGCCGCGTGGCCGAGCGGTTCTAGGCTCTTCAGTCCGGAATCGCGCTACTGCTACGGTCGCAGGTTCGAATCCAGCCTCGGGCATGAATGTGTGTGATGTTCTTAGGTTAGTTAGGTATAAGTAGTTCTAAGTTCTAGGGGACTGATGACCTCCGCTGTTAATTCCCATAGTGCTCAGAGCCATTGGAACCTTTTGATTGTTGATGGGTGTGATTTCTTTGACAGAGTTGATAGATCTGTGTTCGAGAAACGCAGTGCCGAAGATTGGTACGCCATTCGCTACCTTTTGTTGTATTTTGCTCTTGAAGATGCAATGGTTTCCATAATGCAAAGTTTCATTGTCAGTTAGTCGTGGTTCTTGAAGAGCAAGGATGAGAATTTTTTGTGGGTCGATTTCTTTTGTGAGATTATTTAGTTTTCGTGTTTGGCTCCAGGCATCGATGTTTACTTTTAAATGCATGTTTTTCGCTTGTAGGGAAATTTACCAGAGATCTTCGATATTGTCTGTCGTGCTAACCTGGACTCCCCGGAACCCGTAAATCCAACTGCCGCCTGTCGACAGCCGGGTTGTGTACCACCTGGTATAAAGTTGACTTTGCTTGCATAGCTCATGTTTGCTTCTGTTTCATTGGTTGTGCTTGGGTGATACCAGGACCGGACAGTACCAGAGGGTGTTGAAGCCTTTGAAAGCAAATATTTTCAGCCAAGCTCATTGAGCTAACAGACGGTGACCAGAGTAGCGGTGATTTTCACTCAGACGTGTCTGGATTTTGGGTTCAACGGATTGAGTAGCCGTTCCGGATTGTGTTACTATTTGGTTCACCCCAAATATTTGATTTCCACGGTACCACCCATATGGAGGAGCGTTTCCCCTATCCGCCACACGCGATTATTACTATTATTATTATTGTCATTATGTCTCAGCAAATCCGATATGGTGTATCTTCCCACCACTGAAATAGATGTGTATTGTTCGATTCAGTATTTCCATCACATAAATGTGGGTTTTAATTACGTTACATTGCTACTAGTAGACATATTTCTCACTTTTTCTTAGACAGTTGCTCCTTTATGTGCGGAGCGTTGTTGCAATACAGACGTTCAAATTATCCGATTTCTGTAATTCCATTTCGATACCAGATCGTTCTAATCGGATTCAGCCAGGTTGTCTCAATGTGGATATCCGACTACGATTCTCATCATATGATACACTGGGTAAACCACATTCTTAATCGGACTGTTGTATATAGATCACTTATCTATGACAGGGCCTGAATTCTTAAACACTGTGGAAAATAATAATCAGTTCGTACGTAATCCTAACAAACTCAAATCAAAGGCAAATGAGGACGTTCAAAGTTGATTTTCAAAATTTCCCCCACCAACTTCAATGCACATTTGACATCTCTTGGTAACACCACGTGTAGCTCTTCTGAGGTTGTCTTTGCGTTCTTTTATGAGGGCTGCACTATTCATAATCCGAACGATGAAATCAGCTCTTGGGTTTACTTTTTCTTTGCAGACTTCGCCTTTAATCATCCCCGCAGGCAAAAATCCAAAGAGAGAACGTCCAGGGACCTTGAAGGCCTTGAAAAGTGCCCATATCTAATGATCCATCTTCCAGAAAATGTTAGGTTTGGATAATGTGTCACCTGACGACTAGAATTTGCAAGAGCTCCGTCATGCTGGAGGAACATAGGCATTCCTGTAGCCAAATGAACCTCTTCCAATAACACTGGAAGTCATTTTCAACATAGGTTAGTTAGGTTTAAGTAGTTCTAAGTTCTTGCGGACTGATGACCTCAGACGTTAAGTGCCATAGCGCCCAGAGCCATTTGAACCATTTTTCAAGTATACAAGTATTTACAAACAGTAGAAGCAGGATTGCAGCGAACTGATCACTTAACCAAGTGAAACATAGAGTACCTGTGTAATGAGTCATTCCAGCTGCATAGCTGAGGGTAATATTTTTTAAGCAATTCATTGCAGATTTAATGTAATACCCGCATGATGATCTCTGTAGTCATACTGTATCATTAGCAGCCCGCGAATGTGGTACTATGTTCGTTAAATCGGATTACTCAAGCTGAGGCCAAATAAAGGCAAGCGACGACGCCACAACACTATCTTTACTTAAGTAGGTAGTCAGCGCTATATTATAAGCGCCACCATTAACGTTGCTGTAAGCAGTTTGACAGCATAACACCACCACAACTACTGACAACCTGAAACATTATCATCACGCAGTTGTAACTCCCAGTGATTATAAGTTTCCCAAGTTTGTTAAGAATAGCGGAAAGCGCCTCTGAAGTTCCATTTCCAATACGCCTAGGACGGAGAGAATCCTAAATATCAGTAATAGGTCACCAAGCAAAGAGAAGAGTCCACGTATTGTCTCAAGTTCTTGCAGTTTGATGTTAACGCAGTTCCAGATGGTTTCGCACTAACGGGTTCTTTTGGCTATCTGAATACTCATATGGGAATTATAGAAGTGTAATTGCTAGAACGTTCAACTACCTTAATAACACCTCATTCTGCATTGAATACGACTTGGAAAGCTACGTTAATTTGACGTTTCCAGCCATCTCCTGACGTCTTACTGAATGAAGTCTGAAGTGCACGCACAGTTATGTTGCCTGCCGCAAGGATTCTGTGAAGTGTTGTGGCAGCTGGCAGTCATTGCTGAATACAGATATGTGTAAATATCCTCACTGCTCAAGGGGAACTCGTCTTTGTTGTATTTTTTCCATACCGTAATTAGCACAATAACATAAGGCTTGTTCTGCTGAAGAACTTGATGCCCACAAGTCCTTAAATAAGAATCTCCTAGCGTGAGTAATGCATGAAAGGAAACAGACTTTATGACAAAAGAATGGACAGCTCCCTGCTTTTTGCGTTTCCGATAGCGCCTACGATAAGAATCTGGTGTCATATTATGTTTCAGAACCCTAAACTGTTTATTTTTTTACCTCATACTAAAACAAAAGCTATGATATGAGAAGAGGAAATGACTTATATGCTTCTTAGGAACTTAAGTTTTTCGTGTTAATTTTCTCACTTTATTCTAAAACAAGGGCGTTAATATGAGAAGAGGAAATGAAATATACGCTTCCAAAACATAATATTTCCTTGTGTGCTACCATACATGAAAGCCCTGCAGGTAATTTTTGTATGTTGGGTAAATTTTGATATCACCTCACATTCCTTTGTGAGAAGGTTCCTATTTTCTTGGGATTAAAATAGAGTTGACAATTCATCACTGGTTAATATTCTGATGACTAATGACATGATACCCGTTGCAATTACTTCATGGCACCTGTGAGTAGAGTCTCCCGTTGGTTACTATAAGAACACGCAGGCAGTGATATCCACTCACTGCAGTCAGAGCCAAGGTGATTTCATTCAGTTTATGGCTAAGTTTATGGCGAAGCGTCTGCTGCAGTGTCCACGCTCAGCCAACATAAACAAATCGCGGCGGCATTGGGCACTGCTGATCGCTGCGCTTGTCGCAGGCCTCGACAACAAGAGCGCACTGTCTCTGCTAACGATACTATAGAGTTAATACATCTTACTTAACGTAATATGCAGGACGTGGGTTGGGTGAAAATTCATTTTGTAACTTCCCATCGCATTAACATACTTTACAGTCATATTTGATGCAATATTTATTGCCGGTTGTATCTCTAATGTTAATAGTATTGATTCACATTGTGCATGAACACGAAAACTCTCTCACACACACACACACACACACACACACACACACACACACACACACACACACACACACACAGTCATTGATTCCAGTGAGGGTGACAACTACTGTGTTATGAACAACACATGCACCAGTCAGTTTTCAGTTGGCGTCGAGTGGATGAGTTTTTTCTATTACCTTACATTGCAAGAATTGTAAGGAGGAGCCTGAAAGTAAATGGACTTGTATCCTAAAGAGCTGCGACAAAGCGAAGCTTAACCGATTATCAGATAATTGTCCAAATGGGTTTTGTGGACGAGTATACTTTTAGTAGCCGCGCGGGATTTGCCGAGCGGTCAGGGGCGCTGCAGTCACGGGCTGCGTGGCTGATCCCGGCGTAGGTTCGAGTCCTCCCTCGGCCATGGGTGTGTGTGTTTGTCCTTAGGATAATTTAGGTTAAGTAGTGTGTAACCTCAGGTACTGATGACCTTAGCAGTTAAGTCCCATAAGATTTCACACACATTCGAACATTTGAACATTTGTTCTGCTCCCGTAAATGAACTTATCTCGTTAGTTCATATATTTATATTGAAATAACGTATTTGTAATAAGCACATTGGATTATTATTTTCCACAGTGTGTACGAATTCACTCCCTGTCATACATAAGAGATCTATATTCAACAGTCCGATTCAGAATGTGGTTTACCCAGTGTATCATATGACGAGAGTCGTAGTCGGATATCCACATTAAGACTACCTGGCTGAATCCGATTAGAACGATCTGGTATCGAAATGAAATTACAGAAATCGGATAATTTGAACGTCTGTATTGCAACAATTCTCCGTACATAAATACCTATGATGGAGTAACAGGTAGCAACTGTCTAAGAAAAAGTGAGAAACAGGTCTACTAATAGCAATGTAACGTAATTAAAACCAACATTTAAGTGATGGAAATACTGAATCGAACAATACACATCTATTTCAGTGGTGGGAAGATACACCATATCGGATTTGCTGAGACATAATGACAATAATAATATTAGTAATAATCGCGTGTGACGGATAGAGGAAACCCTCCCCATTATGGGTGGTACCGAGGAAATCAAATACTAGGGGTGAACCAAATACTAACACAATCCTGAACGGCTACTCAATCCGTTGAACCCAAAATCCAGACACGTCTGAGTGAAAATCACCGCTACTCTGGTCACCGTCTGTTAGCTCAATGAGCTTGGCTGAAAATATTTACTTTCACCGGCTTCAACACCCTCTGGTCCTGTCCGGTCCTGGTATCACCCAAGCACAACCAATGAAACAGAAGCAAACATGAACTATGCAAGCAAAGTCAACTTTATCCCAGGTGGTACACAACCCGACTGTCGACAGGCGGCAGTTGGATTTTCGGACTGTGGGGAGTCCAGGTTAGCACGACAGACAATATCGAAGATCTCGTAAATTTCCCTACAAGCAAAAACATACATTTAAAAGTAAACGTCGATACCTTGATTCAAACACGAAAACTAAATAATCTCACAAAAGAAATCGATCCACAAAAAATTCTCATCCTTGCTCTTCAAGAACCACGACTAACTGACAATGAAACCTTGCATTAGGGAAACCATTGCATCTTCAAGAGCAAAGTACAACAAAAGGTAGCGAAAGGCGTACCAATCTTCGGCACTGCGTTTCTCGAACACAGATCTATCAACTCTGTCAAAGAAATCACACCCATCAACAATCGAAAGGCTCCAATGGCTCTGAGCACTATGGGACTTAACAGCGGAGGTCATCAGTCCCCAAGAACTTAGAACTACTTATACCTAACTAACCAAAGGACATCACACAAATTCATGCCCGAGGCTGGATTCGAACCTGCGACCGTAGCAGTAGCACGATTCCGGACTGAAGAGCCTAGAACCGCTCGGCAACCACGGCCGGCCCATCAACAAACGACTTATGACTATGGTCATTCAGAGCCCAAGTAAAATATATACACTCATCAATGCACGTGTCCCCACCAACATCGAAAATAAGAAAAACACCAACAATGTCGAAAAATTCTGGAAAACACTCTAAAATACTATGAGCAAAATTCACCAAAATGACGTGAAAATTCTAATGGGAGACTTCAACTCTCTATTTGGGACAGAAAAAACCTGTAGAAAAATCATTGACACAAATTCAACACACCGAAACGCTTATACCAACGGCACACGTCTGACTGACATTTGCCAATTCAAGCACAAAAGAATGTCTTCCCACTTTAGGAAAAAACCAGTTCCCAGGTAACATGCTTTGTAACCAGGTGCAAGCTGCTTTCGTTCGCCTTTCGAGACTTGCTGAAAGCCAGATTTTTAATTCTTTTGTAGCACAGCTACAAGCAGGCAGATAAAAATTCAATAAGGGACTCGTAAGACAACGTTCGAGCAAAATTCGTCTTGTACTTTAAGTAACTCTTAGTATCAGAGCGGAAACCTTACTTTACTGCCAGATTCATAAAGCCACTTTTGTTTTCTGCTGACATTTTTATTGTTGTTGTGAATACATAATTTTATCTAAGAAATGTCACATTTTCATAATACTTACGAATGGTACAGGAAATGAAATAAATACATATCTTTTCGAAGTCAAAAGTCGGTAATATCCTACTAATTCGTGTTAAAATTGGCTCAATCGTCTCACAGAAACTTAATGCTTTATTAAGATAGACTGCCGTCGTGATGTTTCTGTAGTAAGCTGAATTTAATTTGTATTAGTGCAGTGAATATTTTTAATGCATTTTCCATTAGTTTACTAAACGCAACAGTAATTATCAAAGAGAAATTAATCAGCAGCGGAATTTTCTTTCACAATATCTAAAACGATATGACAATGCTAATGTAGTTTACAAATTCTACGCCTGTAGAAACGTACTGGTTCTAACGATGTCATTAAACCAGAGTAGTTTTAAGAGAATTTTCGTCTAGAAATGAATTGCCTTGACGGTTCATCGATCAAGAGCGGGAAAGGTAAAATTTTACAAATATGTGACGAGAGGGACACGTTCTTGAGAGAGGGCTTCCCTATCAACACAAGTGCCTGAGAGACGACTTTCCTATCAATCTCCTGGATAGTTTTGTTTCTCAAATCAACATAGTGCGTTATCATGCAGTAGCACGGGTGATGTAGTTTTGTTGCTCGATTTTCTTACACTGCGACAGAAAGGTATCTCAGTTGTTGGCAACAAATTCCTGCTGTGTTGCACACACCCTGGGGCCAGAATTCGTAGCCCAAAAGACAATTTTGGATTTATCAGATGTAAAATATTATGTTCACACTACACTTTCCTGGAGTTTACGTCTTCTGGTGGGGCTCAGTCTTTCATTTCTTCTTAGGAAGTTAACGATAAAGCCATCATAACAGGTCACCAGTAACATTACTACACAGGAATGCTCGATGAGTGACCAGATGACGTTCAATAATAGTCACTCAGTTGATTTTTGTTGTTTCGAATTAGAGCATGCAGTACTCCTACACCAGACTTCTGAACTTTGCCTGTTGAATGCAAATGTCGCATGATGGTTAATTGGTAATCTATCACATATATCAGTAGTCGAGACTTCCTTAATGTGGAAAATCATTCATGTCAGAACGACCTTTGTTAAAACACGAATATCTTTTTCTGGCGTATTTTTCCCAAAAGCACTCGCTCCAAACACAGTTCAGATCTTTCTAGCTGCCTCCTCTTCATTCACCCCTCTGTTATACCAAAAGTAAACGTTGTGTTGCAGATGTTACACTTACTCCCATTTGCGACTCATTTTTACAATGCTTAACTGTATTTCATGATTGTCATGTATGAAAAGTCCAGTGCTTAACTGCAAGTGGATAACTAGAACTTCAAATTTGAAAATTAGATTAGAATGCAGGAAGATTAAGACATTTTTTTTTAAAGTAAGGCACTGAAAAGTAGTAAGTGAACTCGTTGCGACGAGTTGGGGACGCACATTACTAAAAACATGCTAATGGTTGGAGAAAAAGACATAAAGAAAGAACAAAGTGCGGGGCTAAGGAAACCATGAAACAAAACTGAAGGGTGGAATCCATACCACTATTAACCAGTGCTACATCTTGCACCGCATGGGAAACAAAAACTGCGAAAACCTTTATCACACCGGGGACAAAAAGAGGAAATGGGGCAAATACTGCTACAGAGTGTGAGGGTTCACGACGAAACTCTCCATCTGCTGTATCATCCAGGTATGACTTCTCGTAATGACCAAGGTAGATCCCACGTTGTACCGTGTAGCGTTCTATCATCGTCTTGTAATTTTAGCGTCTCTTACCCGTGATGTTCCAGCTACGTGGAGGGTCGTGGAACATACTCCACAAAGAATTGGAAAAATGTTGTCGATACTTTGGGTTACGAAGGATCTTGCAATGTCGTTCCTGCAAATAGTTCCAAAAGTCTAAAGTACCCTTAGTGCCGTCTTGAAACAAATAATGCTGTGCATGTCCACGAAGCCACGTTATTGCATTAGTTTTAGTGCGTGGGTAATACGTCTTATCTGGGAATAAGAGTCTTGGGGTCGATATGATTCCTCACGACAGTTCAATCCCGTCTCCGGCGATCCTGATTTAGGTTTTCCGTGATTTCCCTAAATCGCTTCAGGCAAATGCCGGGATAGTTACTTTGAAAAGGCACGACCGATTTCTCTTCCCCATCCTTCTCTCACCCGAGCTTGTGCTCCGTCTCTAATGACCTCGTTGTCGACAGGACGTTAATCTCCTCCTCCTCGATATGATTCGGCGATACTCGAAGGAAGTATGCTGACATTTGCCTCACTAAGTGCCACACTGCCGCCGACTCACCACAGCTAAGACGGTGTTCATCGTCGTCTTGAACGCCACAGCTCGTGCACGTGGGTGAGTCTACCACGTGGATCGCATGTAGCCGTGATATGGTCACCTGCTTACCATTGACACTGATATACCACATCGCTGTGACGTCAGTGTCCAGTGTTACGTGGTGAATTGTCCTCCACACTACTCGCCAGTTGACGTTCGGGTGCTTCCTCTCCACGACGTTACCGGGTCGTCCACGTTGCAGGACCCGATAAACCGTCTTTGCCATCGCCAGTTGGGTCGCTGGTAAGGCAAGTCGAACGTAACTGATTTCGAGGTAAAAGACACCGATGTAGAAGAGCGAGGAGGGGACGTGGTGTATCGGCACAGGTCGCAACAGGGAGGGCAGTGCTAATTCTTCTATTAACAAACTCGTCAGGGTGTCCGGACGGCGGTGCCATAGTTTGAGTAACGTGCTCACAGATAGGGAGACCGCTCTGTCACTAGACCGTGGGCTCACACAATCCGAGAACATCTCGGAAGTAAACAATAATTCCTCCGAACACTTCCGCATCTAACAGTGTTGCCAGATTGTGCAGATGGCCGGACTTAGAGTTGTCAGGGGTGGTCAGTTTTATTGGCCACGTTAAGTGAACCACTCGGACTTAGTCTCTGTGGCGGCCGGTCGGCGGTCAGTTTTTATGTCTAAGACTGTACACTTGAGACATTTCGTTTCCCATGAAATGGTGGCAGACGATGCTGTGGCGTCTTCGAAGCATGAGCTTCGTCAGTGCAAGATATCTCAGCACAGCTGAGCGAACGTTTTCTTCCTGCTGCTAGTCTAGTGGACAATGGCAATACTGTAGAACACTTTTGACAACTATGTGACCATCGATTTATGTTTGTGAGTGGTTCATAATTGTTAGTAGATTCACTCGATATTTTTATATCCTTTAAATTACATTTGCTACATGATTCGCATTGAAGACGTAGGTAATATATGTTATTTGGTCCAGGCAGCAAGTTCCAACAGAAACTGATGCTTACATTGACATTTATGTTGCGAATTAGTCGTCTTATCCATCATATGGATAACGAGGATGCTCCGTTTTGCTACAGTTGTTTCATAGCTAACAAGGGAACCTCCCCATCGGACCCTCCTCAGATTTAGTTATAAGATGGCACAGTAGATAGGCCTTGAGAAACTGAACACAGATTTTTTTCATAGTTCCACACAACTTCTTCCTGTTTTCCCGATTGATCTGTGTTCAGTTTTTCAAGGCCTCTCCACTGTGCCAACTTATAACTAAATCTGAGGGCGGTGCAATGGGGATGTTCCCCTGTTAGTGGTATTGTATGTTAGTGGCGTTGCCAGTTTACATACTTTGCATGTAACACACAATAGATGCGTTGGATGCCTCCTGTGATCAGTTACTTGAAAAACCTTTGTTGTCATCGTAATTTATGTAACTGGCTCTCCGACTTCCAATTTGACAATTTGTGGAAAAATTGTTTACCTTGTTTACCTAGTTTCAAACATTGTCTGACAGAAAACGTAGGCATAAAGAAGTCTGTAAAAGCAATTATTCGCTATTATAGCAAACATTATAATCCACTTGATACCTGAATTCTCTATATTGATTCTGAGAGTTTTTTTATTTCTCTTGTTATTTACCGTCTCAATGTCATCCGTGGAAACAAAATTAAAGGCAGTTGGATTAGGTTCCTGATCTATAAACTGTGATTTCATATTCTACGCTGCTAAATAAATTTTGAAGGTTGTATTCTTTACGTAAAACAGAGTATCGGTTTCAGTCCGAGGACTGACGATAAACTTCAGAAATACAATTACAGAAAAGTGGCATATCGATTATGATTCCTCACCATCAACAATAGTTGTTACCCATAGTTTCGTATTTGCTATTTTACCGTCGTTACCCTTTAGAAACCAACCTGATCTTTCCACAATGTCATTTTTGACTTGCTTCTTAATATGTCCTATAACTACAGATTTGTTGAAAATATTAACTGTTAAATACGCTATTCCACAAATTAAAAAATCCAGTTATTCTTCATACCTTGAAACTTACTACCGTTGACTTTCACTGGAGAAAAGATACATAATAATAAAATGAAATCAAAGATTAGAATGTCAAAGCATAGTGTGAATGGTTAAAATGAAATGAACTACAAATCATCTCCTTGTCTAAAACACGTTACCTCTCAAAATTTTTTACACCTATGATGTTCAGCCACATGTGGACAAATAGCGAGTCGCATGATGCAGCACTGTTTAGCCGTCACAAAATGAAGCCTCAAAGATAAGTCCACATTCCACTTACTGCGTTTCCTTGAAATTATATAAAATGTACGTCTGTAAGTAAAAAAAAGAAAAAGAAAAAAAAGCTTGAAATAGCTGATTGGTGAAGAGGTGAAAAAAAAACACCTCTGCTGATGCTGCTTAGTATCGCGTATAGCCTCCTTTGGCTTCCACAACAGCTCAAAGTCTGTTGGGCACTGAGCCCACAACTCGAGCCACATAACTAGGAGATCCAAGTAACTCATTCCAAGCGTCATGAATCACATTAGAAAGCTGTCGGCGAGTCGACGGTGACTGCCCCTTTTCTCATATTACTCTGACCATTTCTGCCCAAATATACTCAATGGGATTCATGTCAGCTCCTTTAGGTGGCCATTCCATTACAGTAATATTACTATGGTCGTCGAACCACCTCTTAACCACAAGTGCCATATGAATAGGCGAGCGATCTTGTTGGAACATCATCTGATCATCGCCCAATCATGCTGCCACAGCAGGCAACATCACGTTCTCCAGAATTGATATGTAATTGCGCGTATCGAATCTTCCTTCCACTTCTCACAGGAGCGCACACCCTTCGGCCGATATCCATGCCCATACCGTTACCGACTACCTGCCACTCCTTCGGCAACTGTAAATATATTTTCGATTATACCTAGCACCTTTCGGCCGGTAAACAAGTAATTCTCCGGTTGATGCCGTTGAGAAAACTTTTTCGTGCGTGAAAATCACTCGCCTCCAAAACTGGAGAGGTTTGTCGGCATTTTCAGTGGCAAAAGCAAGACAAGCTTCTCTTTGGGAGTCAATGTCTCTTTCACAGCGGCGCTTCTTGCTCTCAGTCCACCTTCCCTTACACGACGAGTGACGGTGTTACTGCTAACATTGAGACCCAAAGTTTGCTGAATTTGTCGTGCGTTGACAAATGGGCGGTTCTCACTGAAACGGCGTATCTGCTGATCGTGACCTGCTGCTGTTTGGCGGCGACAGCCATGAGGCCTCCCATTCAGGTTACCACTCTCTTCCTTTCGTCTGACCCACCCGGATACCGTCGACTTGTGAAGACCCATAGTTCTTACTGTATAGCCATTTTAAAATCCCTCTGCATGAAGTGCTATTATAGCGCCCTTGTCTGCCTCAGCCAGATGGGCCATTTAGCGTTGACTGAATGACTCGTCGCGGTTAATATCGGCTGCGGAAACAGCGCTGGCAGGAAACAGACTGCCTCCTCCACGATGGCAGCCACAACACAGTGGCCAAGTATGTGTAACACGGAAATCGATGGCATAAACGAGAGATCGCAAGCCCGTACCCTTGTCATCACATAGTGGAGCAACTTAGAATCTGTAATTTTTCTGAGAAGGGACTGGTCCACTCTTGCCATGTCTTATCCTGATAAATACTAAATGAAATGAAATGTTAACGTTTTGCATATGCGGCAGGCCTAACGCAAGAAACATTTCTGAAATATCTGAGGCAACCAGAAGAACACTTCGTGAATTTTAGCTATAAAAGGTTGCCTTACAAGAAGGAAAACGTGTTTATCCCCGCTCGCCGTGTTTCCAAGTGGCGCAGTTTACACTGAGGCATGCATAATTCTCGCCGGGCGTAAGAAGCGACTCGACTAACGAGGGGAACTCGCCAAGTGTCATAGGCTGATTGTCCGGAAACTTTGCTCAGTGAAGGAGAGGACAAAATAAGCGAACATGTGTTTCGGCTTATCTGCAGACACTCGACCGTTTCCGAGAAAACGACGGTCAATGTTATCAACGCGATGTTGCTCTAGTGTAGATACCTTCTGCAGCAGAGAACGCAATTGAAGCGGTGGCTCAGTGGCTACCGTCGTTCCTTCTCAACTTTGATACCCGTGTTCTAGAGCATATTGGTTTTTTTTCCTGCCTCTCTATCAGAATTATCTACGAATGTTTTTTTCTAATTTATGTTGAAATAATGTTGTCATTATTCGCCAATTAAGTTTATGTGTAATTAATGAATTAAAAAATAATAAACGAATAAGACAAGCTGATCTAAAATCATCTGGTCTGCCTCATGTATCGTTATATCCAAATTGTTTATAAATGTTTATCTACATTAAGAACCGATAATGGCACCTTTAGTGTGTTGAAACCGGTTATTCAGTCGACAGTATTTAAGCAATCTTGGCTTCTGAATTATTTCTACAACAGAGTGCTCGCCCCACTACGCACTGTGTGTTCACTTTTTAACTTATTTCTTTACACAGTAAATTAACTGACAAATAACGACGACTGTGTTTCAACATAAATTGGAATAAACATTCGTAGATAATTCAGAGAGTGAGGGGGTGAAAAAAGGAAAAACCGGGTTTCGAACTCGCAGCGCAAAGTTCCGAAGTCGCTATGCTAGCCGCCGAGCCACCGCTTCAGTTGAATCCTTACCAGCTAAGAGGTATCTACACTATAGCAACAACGCATTGGACACTTAGACCGTCGTTTTCTCAGAAGCGGTAGAGTGTAAGCAGATAAGCCGAGACACGTGTTCGCTTATTTTGTCCCCTCTTTCACTGAGCGAAGTTTCAGCAAAATCGGGGTGTGACACTTGGCGTGTCCCCTCGTAAGTGGCGTGCATTGGGATTCAGTAGACAGAATGCGACCACTTTCCTCGACTACTCATTGACATGTTTGGAAACTTTCTTTGTTGTAGCAGCACTTTGCATTATGAGGGCTGGTTTTCCTGATAACGATCTACTTATGGACTTTGCTCCTAATTTACGTTACTGTGTAGTAAACCGGAAATCTTTGTTTGTTTGGATACTCCACTTCTTAGTTGCTACTTTTCGCTAAAATATTTTCCTTTGTTTCAAAACGGCAAGTTAAGATTACCACTGCAAAAATGGTTCAAAGGGCTCTGAGCACTATGGGCCTCAACTGCTGTGGTCATTAGTCCCCTAGAACTTAGAACTACTTAAACCTAACTAACCTAAGGACATCACACACACCCATGCCCGAGGCAGGACTCGAACCCGCGACCGTAGCAGCAGCGCCGGCTGACCACTGCAACGTGGTAAGATCAGTAACAATTTAATACTTTGAAACAGTTATGTGTGGTGTACGAGGAGTGTACTCTGTTGAATGAGGAATACATTAAACACTAAAGCTGCTTCTAATAACAATAATTAACTTTCGGTTATATGACAAAACACAAGTCGAAGCACTGCCAGTTCATCTCAGTACCCAGTAAAACTTAAACTGGAACGATCGAAAACATACTTTTGTGGGGAAGGCAAACGAATGACTACGTTTTATTGGCCGCACACTAAGAATACGCAACAGGCCAACTGAAAACACTGCCTACACTACGTTTGTCCGTCCACTGCTATAATATCCTTGACAGACGTGATTGACTGTGCACGCAAAAACGTCCAAGGAACGGTAGCACGATTTGCAATGTCACGAAATAGGGGAGAGAGCATCCCAAATTTGATAATCGAGTTGGGGTAACATTCATGAAAACATACCCGTTTTTCGTTGCCACGAGATCTTTTCACGAAATTTCAATCACCATCATCTGTTCTGAACGCCAATACATTATTTCCTAGAGAACTTACACAGGAAGAAACCATACTAATAATGTAATTCATGGCTCGCAAGAATAGATTTAAGTGGTTCTTTTTCCCGCACACAGTCAATGAGTGGGACGGTAGAGAAATAACCCGAACCTTCTGCCAGGCACGTAAGTCCGGATTGCAAAGAAATCCTGTTGATGTAGTCATGTACGAGGGTCAGTCAAAAAGTAATGCCTCCTATTTTTCTTTTCTACGTTTAATTGTCAGGAAATTTAAATGCAATTACATAGGTTGAAAACCACAACATTGAGGATCATTTTGTCATTTTTCAATGTAATCTCCGCCCATCTCTACAGTTTTGGTCCATCTTTGAACAAGGGCATGTATCCCAGCACGGTAAAAATCACAGCTCTGCTTCCTAAGCCATTGACGCACGGATGTTTTGACGGCCTCCTCATCTTCAAAATGAATCCCACGATGAGCTTCTTTTAGTGGCCCGAACAGATGGAAGTCTGATGGTGCCAGGTCAGGGCTGTATGGGGGATGAGGCAAAACTTCCCATCCAATTTTGACAATCTCGTCAGAGGTGTGACGACTGGTGTGTGGTCTTGCATTGTCATGCAAAAGAAGAACATCTGCCATTGATTTTGTTGGGCGAACTCGCTGAAGACGTGCTTTAAGTTTGTTGAGGGTTGTGACGTATTGAACAGAATTTATTGTGCATCCCTGCTCCAAAAAATCAACCAGAATCACACCCTCTGTATCCCAGAAAACTGTTGCCATAACTTTCCCTGCCGATCGCACAGTTTTGAATTTTTTCTTCCTCGGCGAGCTTGTGTGACGCCACTCCATTGACTGCCTCTTTGATTCGGGTTCAAAAAATGCACCCATGTTTCGTCCCCGGTCACAATTTTTTTCAGAAACTCATCTCCCTCCAAACGGAAGCGCTGCAAGTGTTGGGAGGCTATTGTTTTCCTTGCCTCTTTATTCTGATCGGTTAACATTCTTGGAACCCACCGTGCACAAACTTTTGAGTACCCCAATTGTTTAATAATCGTGATCACACTGCCTTTACTAAGAGAAATAATGCGACACACTTCATCTGCAGTCACCCGACGGTCACCACGAATGATGTCATCAACTTGCTGAATGTTGTGTGGAGTCACTGCACTCACCGGCCTGCCGCTCCGCTTTTCGTCAGTCAACGGTATTTGCCCTTCAGCTTCCTTACAACGACGAACCCATCGTCTAACAGTGCTGACATCCACTGTCACAACACCATACACCTTCTTCAGTCTTTCATGAATGCGTATGGGCGTTTCACCTTCTGCATTCAAGAATTCAATCACACAACGCTGTCTCAAACGAACATCGATGTCGGCCATCTTACAAACTTCTGCTGTGCTGCCACCTGTTGACACAGGAAGTTACTACTGCAGTGGATTGCAGAAGAAGGTTTGAGGAATGGCGCCAAATTCAAATTTTTCACTTAACTTAATTTCTTTAAGTAGAAAAAAAATGGGAGGCATTACTTTTTGACCGACCCTCGTAGATGTAACAACGAAATTATGTTGTAATTACGACATGTGACTCATTTGATTCGAACATCGAAATTGTTTGCTGTTTATTTACTTTTTGTTCATTAGTTTCACCCATATACGAACACCTAGGCGCGTTAAATTGATATTGAAATAAAGTGTCATGCATGGACCAATAACAATAAATTCCCACCTACTTGTTATAGTACTACAGTATCTGCCAGCGTCTTCAGAAGTGGATATCGCATACGACGTTCCTAAGGTGTTTATAAATGGATATTGCAGACGACTTCGAACAAAGTTTGAATGTAGCTTCGTAAAAGTTCCGTGATCAAACGATCTGAGTTGCTGGCGAATACAGTTTAGCCTCACTATACAGTGTATATTATCATTACACATGAGGTGAATAGGGTTTCGCCGGGTGCGGTGGCCGAGCGGTTCCAGCCGCTTCAGTCACGAACCGCACGGCTGCTTCAGTCGCAGGTTGGAATCCTACCTCGGGCATAGATGTCTGTGATGCCCTTAGGCTAGCTAGGTTTAAGTAGTTCTAGGTCTAGGGGCTGATGACCTAAGTAGTTAGGTCGCTTAGTTCTTGAAGGCATTTTTTGACCTTTCGCGTAAATTTTCTTTACATAAACGGTCGTATCTTTAGATTGCGTTGACAGAGAAGCTCACTTTTTTACACCACCAAGGGACCGGTTACCGCAAGAAGTGCGATACATTTCCGCTTTATATGTCCACTCGTTCTGGAGGTAAACGGGTTTTAAGGGTTGGATAGACCGATAGACGGTCAAGAAAGTGGGACTAGTAGGGTTCCGTTTTTACCAGTTTAGGTGACGAAATCCTAAAAACGAAAACAGCTACGACAGCTACTGAAGATGAGGGCCGCATAAATAACACCCGCTACTCTTTATTCGAAATGTTCTAGTTGCAGTCGACACATCAGCATATTAATCGTAGCTACGCTTTCGATCCTAATCACTTTTACAGGAATGCAAATAGAATCCATTTGCCAAACACGTGGTAATTCACATCCCAGTATTAATGCCTCCGCGTTTTAGAAGTGCGAACATTCCCATTGCTGGCTAGCTTAAGAAACACTTCGGCTAATTAACGTTTTCTGGCTGTGGCGAGTCTCCTGGAGAATTCGAAACAGTGTAGAATACGTTCGGCAGCTATGTAGCCGTTTATTTCCTGGGGTGGTGCAGAATTGTTCTACAAAATTTACTCTCTAATAACAGTAATTTGTTATTTCGATAAACATCACGTAAGCGGTGACATAAAGGCAGAAAATTCATGTTTTTGAGTCCAGAAAGCTCTATCCTACAGAAACTGCAGATTTTCATTGCGAAATTGCCGGCTTGTTCATGTCTGGGGTAATAATAGAGGGCTGTTTGCCTGGGTTGTCTGCTAGCATAGTGAAAGGAAGGTCTGGTTTGTTTTCGGTTCTAATCTCTATGGAGGCAGGTAGAATATCAGTAAAGCAATTTTAAGAAATTCTCGCGCCCCTAATACGTTTTATCGCTACCTTTATTCTGTACTGGCGCCCTGTGGATGTCAATATGACACTCTTGTAGAATTTCATACATGTTACTGCCTCCTTTTTCCGCTTCTGTCAATAATGGAACTGACTTAAGTGTGGCACTGAATGATTTTTAAGTGAATTTCGTTATGAATCTTCACGCATTGCTAAATTTGCACACTTTCATGGTAGGTCAGCAATGGTAATCCAGTATGACTGGTCTGAACGTTGACACAGACCGTTTCGCGGCCGAATGCGGATAGTCTTTTGCTAATTCGTAACGGTATGGGGTTCTTTGTCTTACTGAAACAGTTATGTTATCTGGATAAGTTGAAATTCATTTTTATTGGTCCGTTTCATATCAATTAGCGTTTCTTATTTCAGTTCTGTCTTATATTTACGTGTTGTATTTAACACACTAATCAGCGTTAACACAGTCTTACAAATTATTGAAAACAGTGTAAAAAAGTTCAGATAGTTTGCCAATTTCACGCCTGTGCATAGTATGTTGGTAGCACTTCGTCGCCTTGCCTGTTACGCTGTGCAGCAGACTTTAAAGCCGTGCGGATCAGCATAACGAAAAGGCGAGGTGTCTCGCTCGTTTTGTCCACGACTATACATGTTGATGGAATTATTGCGTTTTTCTTTTGTGTAAAGCAAGGGGGGTTCTCCTGGAGTCCTTCTTGCTACCCACTTCTTCTTCTTTTCTATAATCGTAAGATCGCCATTTTAGTACGTCTAAGTTAATTGCGAATAAGAATGTTATTACTGGGTTAAAATGAGATGTTAATGCACAGTTGTATTTATCGACAGTATTACTTAGACAGGTGCAGGACATGTCTGATTTACTGAATGGAGACAATCGTTGCCAGAATGTGGAAGCATTGTTTCCATAAAATACGTTACGTATACTGAAACTGCAGTACATGATACAGAATGATATCCTATTCTATTGACGGAAGCCTAATTCCTGCGCTGGTTAAGTCTTCATTCTTAGTACAAATGAATATGCATTAATCTTGGTGCACACATAATGCTCTGGGGGCATTATGGTGCATTTAAGTGCACACAGACAGTTCATTTATAAAGTTACTTTCGAAACGTGATAAATTGAACACAGTTGTTAAAGAAGTATCCTATTTGTCAAAAATCTAAACCCATCTGCAAATTCTGTCATAAAGACTTCCATTCCGTCGTTGGGACACAATTACTTCACACAGATTGCTCCCTACAGTGGGAGGTGGAGCGAAATACGTCATAACCTTATAGGACGTATTCACCAAATAATGTTAAGTTGCTATGATCTAGGCGAAACGCAGCGTGACCGGTACGGTCGCAGGTTCGAATCCTGCCTCGGGCATGGATGTGTGTATTGTCTTTAGGTTGGTTAGGTTTAAGTAGTTCTAAGTTCTAGGGGACTGATGACCACAGATGTTACGTCCCATAGTGCTCAGAGCCATTTGAACCATTTGAAGCCTAATTCCTGCGCTGGTTAAGTCTTCATTCTTAGTACAAATGAATATGCATTAATCTTGGTGCACACATAATGCTCTGGGGGCATTATGGTGCATTTAAGTGCACACAGACAGTTCATTTATAAAGTTACTTTCGAAACGTGATAAATTGAACACAGTTGTTAAAGAAGTATCCTATTTGTCAAAAATCTAAACCCATCTGCATTAATTCTGTCATAAAGACTTCCATTCCGTCGTTGGGACACAATTACTTCACACAGATTGCTCCCTACAGTGGGAGGTGGAGCGAAATACGTCATAACCTTATAGGACGTATTCACCAAATAATGTTAAGTTGCTATGATCTAGGCGAAACGCAGCGTGACCGGTACGGTCGCAGGTTCGAATCCTGCCTCGGGCATGGATGTGTGTGATGTCCTTAGGTTAGTTAGGTTTAAGTAGTTCTAAGTTCTAGGGGACTGATGACCACTACAGTTGCGTCCCATAGTGCTCAGAGCCATTTGAACCATTTTTAGGGGAAACGCTCTTAATTAGCTTAAATTCTGAATAAAATTTAGCAACAATGGAGGGTCGCAGTCTTCCAGAATAAAAAGTCAACCGCGTCCTTCGAACGGCCTAGTTAAAGAAGGATGCGGAACGGAAGTCGATCTGGCCACTCTCTTACACCTGGGGTGAGAAACTGCTCCCAAAAAGGCGGAAGAATCAGCAATGACGAACGGCATTAGGATGCAGAGAGAAACGGAATCTATTGCATTACAGAGACACAATACATATCCACAGGTCATGTGGCCTGTAACTGAAAAATTGTCACCATGTTCTCTCCATTGGAACAAGATTCCGGACAAGTCCCCCATTCGGATCTCGGAAGGAACTGCCAAGGGGGAGGTGACCATGAGAGAAAGAGTCAATAACAAACAATGGTGTATAATTCGAGGCGTTGGGGTGTGGAATGATAGAAGTTTGAACGTCATAGGGACGCTAGAATATCTGAAACGGGAAATGCAGAGGCTTGACCTAGATGTGGTGGAGGTCTTTCAAGTGAAATGGAAAGAAGAGAGGGGTTTCCGGTCAGAGGAATATAGAGTTATATCAACAACAGCAGAGAATGGTATAACGAGAGTAGATTCGTTGTGAATTAGAAAGTAGGGCAGAGAGTGAGCTACTGTGAACAGTTCAGTGATAGTGTTGTTTTCATCAGAATCGACAGAAAAGCAACACAGGCAATAATTGTTCAGGTATACATGCCGACGTCGCAATACGAAGGTGAAGAGATGGAGAAAGCATGTGAGGATATAGAACGGGTAATTCAGTACATAAAGAGAGATGAAAATCTAATACTAATCATGGATTTGAAGTCAGTTGTATGGGAAGGAGCAGAAAAAAGTGTTACAGGACAATATGGGATTGGTACTAGAAATGAGAGAGGAGAACGACTAATTAAGGTTTGCAATAAATTTCAAGTAACAGCCAATACTGTGTTCAAGAATCCAAATAGGATGTGGTACACTTCGGAAAGAAGGTCGGAAGATATGGCATAAGATTTCAGTTAGATTACAACATGGCCAGGTAGAGAGGTTAAATTTAGGTACTGAATTAGTTAGGAAGAGTCAATGAGAGAGGCAGTGGGATGCGGAAGTACGAAGGAATGAAGAGATAGGATTCATGTTCCTTGACGCTATAGAATAAGCGATAATGAACAGCTGATTGGCAGTTCAGATGAGGAGGAATAGACGTCTCTAAAATGCGCAGTCACATACGTTTTAAATAAAACCGTAGGTACAAGGAAGGTACGGCAAAGAAGCCATGGATAGCAGAAGAAATATTTCAGCTGGTCGACGAAAGAAGAAACTACAAAAGTGTCCAGAGGAATTCAGCGGTGGAGAAATACCAGTCACTCAAGCCACTTAGGAACGAAATAACAGAAAAGCTAAGGCTAAATGGCTGCATGAAAAATGTAAAGAAATCGAAAAAAAAGTGATTGTCGGAAGGACGGACTCCACATATAGAAAAGTTAAAATAAAATTAAAAGTAAATGTGGTAACATTATTAAATGCACGGGCGTGAGTTGGTAGGGGAGACTTGACTGATGGCGTGATATAAGAAGAAACGAGAACCGACAGGGAAGAGGCAGAGGCTCGAGTGCTAGAAGCAGAATGTAAAAGAGTTTTGAACAACTTAAAATCAAATGAGATCTAAAGGATAGATAACATTTCATCTCAACTTCTAAAATAAATGGGAGAAATGGCAAGAACCGACTATTCATGTTGGTGAGTAGACTGTGTGAGTCTGATGATGTACCATAAGATTTTCGGAAAAAACGTTGTCCACAACATTGCGTAGATGGCAAGAGTCGACAAGTGCGAGAATTATCGCACCATCAGCTTAACAGCTCATGCATCCAAGCTGCTGAAAAGAATATTATACAGAAGAAAGGAAAAGAAAATTGACGATGTGTTAGATGAAGATCAGCGTGGCTTTAGTAAAGGTAAAGCCACCAGAGACGCAGTTCTGTCGTTGCGATTGATAAACGAGGCAAGACTGAAGAAAAATCAAGGATTTGTGGACCCGGAAAATGTGTTCGACGGTGCCAAATGGTGCAAGATTCCTGAAATTCTCAGCAAAATGTATAGTGCATGACGGGTAAAGTAAAATAGTCCAAAAACCAAGAACCAAGGACAAGAGAGAACGATAAGGGTGGGAAACCAAGAACGAAGTGCTAGGATTAAAAAGTGTGTGACGCAAAGATGTAGTCTTTCGCTCCTAATTTTTCTGTCTGTACACCGAAGAAGCGATGAAGGACATAAACAGTAGCTTGAAGACAAGAATTAAGAATCAGGACGAAATGAAATGAAAGATAAGATTCGCTGATAGCATTGCTATCATTATTGAAAACGAAGAAGAATTACAGGATGAGCTGGACGGAATGAACAGTCTACTGAGTGCAGAATATGGAATGAAAGTAAATCGAGGAAAGACGGAAGTTATGTTAAATAGCAGAAGTGAAAACAGCCAGGAACTTTACATCAGAAGTGAGGACCGTAAAGTAGATAAAGTTATGGCATAACGCTATCTGGGCAACAAAATAACGTATTATGAAAAGAGCATGGAGCATATAAAAAGCAGACTAGCACTGCAAGGAAAAGCATTCCTGCCCAAGAGTAGTCGACCAATATCAAACATAGGTCTTATTATGAGGAAGAAATTTCTGAGAACATGCGTTTTGAGCACAGTATTGTATGGCAATGTGACATTGGCTGTCGGATAACCGAAAAAGAAAAGAATCGTAGCCTTTGAGCTGTGGTGTTACGCAAGAATATTGAAAATTAGGTATACTGACAAAGTAAGAAATGAGGAAGTTCACCACAGACTGGTGAGGAAACAAAGTATGGAAAACACTGACAAGAAAAATGGACAAGGTGAAACGACATCTGTTAAGACATCAAGGAATAGCTTCTATGGAACTAGAGGGAGCTGTAGAGGGTAAACACTATAGAGGAAGACAGAGATTGGAATACATCCAGCAAACAATTTATGCTATAAATTTTGCAATCACTACTCTGAGATGAAAAGGTTGGTGCAGGAGAGGAGTTCGTGTGAGGTGGGGAGGGGGGGTGTCAAACCAGTCAGTAAACTGATGACTCAAATGACTCAAAAAAATGGTATGGTATGCGCTACAAAGTCTAAAGCAGCTTTTGCGATTAACGAGAGAACAGTAAACCATTACAACCCATGAGTTGGCAAACCTGTTGCGCTACCATCCAACGATCCATCTAACTTAGCCTGTCGAACTTTCAAAATATTAGAGTATGAATATAACAGTAAACAGATATTAATCTCAATCTTTCATCCAGAAGGAAATCGATTCCAATATATCTCTGGGGACTAATGTAGGCAGTCATGAAACGAAACTGTTAGAGTATTTTGAATTCATTTAACAAGTGGTAAAGAATCTTCCTCTGTATAACATATAGTTCACTCCACCTGATCTCATAAGTAAGTCCAAAGGGAAGAATGTATACTTAATTCCACTTCTACAATTATGCTGAGGAGAATGTTCCTGGTAGGAGAAGGTAAGCAAAGTATTAGTTCCACCTACACAAAAGGCACACTTACATGAACTGTATTATGGTAGAAAGCTACTACAAGTACAAATATACCAGTGAAATCATTAGTACTGTGGAAGAGTAATTATAAATGGCAAAATTCATATACTGGTTCTTAAAACAATGTGAGGATATTCCATGATGGATGTTTTTCAAGCTTAACATAAGAGTGATAAGAGAAAGGTATTATATTCCCATCAGAATCTGAAGAAGTATTTTGTCAAGTAATTGATGTTTTTCTCATATATGTAATATTTATGTTTAAGTATACTTACTGCGTATCGTTTATAGCTGGCTGATCAATAATGTCTACAGACGGTAGAACTCTAACAGGAAAGAGAGAAGTCCCAACACAGTTAAGGAAAAATACTGTTAAGGGGTCATGTTACCAAAAATGTGAATATTTAGTTAAGAGAATTATTACAGCTGTGATTATTAATGCACAGAACAACAATTTTGCGCGTGTAACGAAAAAGAACTGTATTTTAACAGGAAAATACTGTAAAAGACGCAGGGTTACTGTTTTGCCAGATACTGTAATCTTTATTTCCTATATTCTCTTTTCTTATAAAAAGACAACTCAGATAATAATAATGTATTGAATTTGAAAATATAATTGTAGTGTCCTAAGAAGGTTACAAGAACACTGAACTACAAACTTTGAGAAAAGCCTTCCATTACTGCAATAAAAAAAAAAAAAAACAAAAAAAAACTGTAAAGCCGAGATATGGGGATTAAAGATTTTCTTCTCATACATCTACGTGAAATAAGCTTATGTCAGTTTTAAAACCCTTCATGTGGATTTTCTCCTCCTCCTGGCTTCTCTTCTGTCCCATTCTAATCTACCTGTCAGCTTTCTTTACATTTCTCTCGATCGTGTAAAATGCTTTTGTTCTAAACATACCCGGATTTATACTAGCTCTCTTCAGCTATTCAATTCTGCGACTATTTTCGTCATGAAAACATGTAATTGCATCATAAAAACCTAATTTGAGTACGTAAAGTCCACATAATGTCCTTCTCGAACATCTAATCCAAATTACATAATGGAGACTTTCCTTTGAACTCTGTACCTTCCCAGGAACACTTCCTCTGTGAATTAGAAGTCAGGCAGAGATATCGAAAGAAAATAGCATTTACACTCTCAAAAATTCAGCTGAAGCAAGCAGTTTCTAAAGTGTCATAAAAAGTGGGAGTGGCTACCAGTGCAGAATATACCGTTCTAATATTTTAAAGTCTAATGCCACAGTCACGATAAAATTCGAACTGAACATAGATTGAAGTCTGTAGATTAAGAAAATAATGTTTCAGAAAAACCTTTTTTTTTTTGGACGCAAATCCGTTACATCCCCTCTTATGTTAAAAAAGAGATGTAATGGTAAACGCTGTCCGGGAGATTGTTCTCACTTTCTGATTATCTAGAGAGATTAATTTTCTAGGTTTATGTGATAATTAATCATTTGCGTACTTCTCAGTGTATGTATGTAGATAATAAAATGGTTCAAATGGCTCTGAGCACTATGAGACTTAACACCTAAGATCATCAGTCCCCTAGAACGTAGAACTACTTAAACCTAACTAACCTAAGAACATCACACACATCCATGCCCGAAGCATGATTCGAACCTGCGACCGTAGCGGTCGCTCTGTTCCAGAATGAAGCGCCTAGAACCGCTGGGCCACCCCGGCCGGCTATGTAGATAATAGTTATAAATATTACAAATTAAGTGACACTATATTACTGGCCCGAGTACTGTATGGAAAAATGATCTATCAAGAAGTAAACGTACATGCTGTGATGCTCTGAAGGATATCTCACTGAGTTAAAGGCCAGTGAGAATTTCCACTGCTTCAGATTTTTAGGTGCGATTAGAAGGGGACCGTACCTCATGGAATTTTGTTATATCTATGAACTGAGGTGATAACAGACACTACCATGTACGTATGTCGTGACCTTTTGCAGTGAGAGCGCATTGTAGCCAATCATGGAATGCTGAGTAATTAGCCGGATACCTTGCTCTTATGATAATATTTTACTAGAACTTCTGAGAAAATTTAAGGCTCATTAAAGAAAAGAGACTTCCTTTATCTATCTAAATTTATGTATGGTATACCAAAATATCGTTAGTGTCACATGTCAAAGTTACGTGATTGTAAAATAAGAGAGTAAGAAGGTTTTGAATGAGTTCTGACGTTACAGAAACGAATATACATTCTACTCACCCTTGAGAGTCTGCTTTATTCCCTTTCTTGTTTGTTCTACTTTCACCTCTGATTTGGTTGACATTCGTTACGAAAGTTGAACTTTTCCCTGTAAAAGACTTTCTTGTCCTATGTTGGGTTATCTTATTTTCTTCACAAACCAGTAGTGTATGAAGTCAGGCCACAAATACAAAAAGGTAATTGAAAAATGAGTGAAAATATATCTGTTAGCCAATAGGCAAGTCTTCCTGCAGGGAGGTATTTGTATATAATAGTTCTGTTACTAAGTTACCTACTTTGATTCACTGAAAAATCTTCGGATTAGTGAGAGAATCATGAGAGCATGAGCTATAAATAGCGTGATAATGAACGGTTTTAAAATTAATAAAACTTCATGAGGTTACTGTGTTAGTAAATACAGCCCAGTGGAAGTAGTAATAAGACCAATTTAGCACCTCGTTAACTGCCTCTGGTGTCATGTATAAAAATGGAAATTCGTTTCCCTCTGTTAAAACACGTCCCAAGCACTCACTAAGAAATTACGCCTCGCCAACATGTAACAACAAACCGCATGCTGGCCAGTTTGAGTCACTTTGTGTGCTTGAGTAGGTGACTGGTACTGCATCTATATGATGCCCCGTCAGTATTTACTTGAATCATTTTAAAAACTAGATTAACTTATTTAGGAGAGACGCTCTCACTGAGCATACTAAGGCACCAATAAAAACGAAATCGCAAGTGAAAGAACTGGTATTATAACGACGTGCAATCATACAAAACAACGACTAATGACCAAAAAGCCATGCTCTTAAACATTCGAATAGTTCCCACGCTAAACACGGAGTCATTTAATCCATTATATATGTATAAACAATTTTTTCTTTGTAAGTAAAATGTTACTTGTGCACTAAGAAAGATTCAATTTTAGTGTGTCGAGCGTTAAGTTATACACTATGTATTGGTAGTTAGGTTGCAAAGTTTTTTCATACAAATGGCGAACGCTAAACTGACTGAGGTAATTCCGAGTCACTCTCTTTTTTTGCAAAAGCCAGATCTGAAAGGTTTTTAAACCAAATTGTAATGACAGACTGAACGGATGCTTGCTGCCTGTTGTTAAAGCCTCTTGATGGAGTAGCAGTGTGGGTCCTAACACAGCCGAATGATGTAATCTGCTGTATAATTCGCAAGGTTCCAACACTCGTGATCATCGTATGCCGCAACATCTATAAGCTCCTGAAATTTTGTACCCTACGAAATGGAACACGTATTGTCATTGCGCCAAACGAATATTAGTCACCTACGAATTGTGATCACTTTGTCGTGTCACTAGACTTAATGTTATTCACAATTTTGGCAAAACTGAAAACACCAAAAGAAATAACGAAACATATTTATAGTAAATAAAATATTCATGGGAAGAATTGTATTATGACATCGATCATAAAATGCCCTCACTGATCGATCAGTGCTTCAATTTTTTCCATACTTCTAAATAAATAGTCATCCCTTCTTTTGCAAAAGCCGGATCTGAAAGGTTTTTAAAATAAAGTGTAATGACAGCCCTATCTGTTTAACAGATTATCGTTGAAAAAAACCTGATGCACAGCAGTTTTTTAAAACGGTAATATAAAGGTGGAAACTTGATACAACCAATTAATAGACACTTTTTGAAATTAGCAATTACGTTGAAGCCAACTTGAACTACGATACTGTAACCAATAAATCACCGTTCTACTTTGAACTAATCAACCGCTGAGATTTACTTCAATGGCTGTTCCAAGTTGTTCCCGCCCCGGTCGAAGCAATTCAAGTCGGCAATACACAAATTAAATTTCATTGTGTAATTAAGTAGCAAGGTGAGAAATACACTATGTGATCAAAAGTATCCGAACACCTCGCTGAAAATGACTTAAAAGTTCGTGGCGCCCTCCATCGGTATTGCTGGAATTCAGTATGGTGTTCGTCCACCCTTAGCCTTGATGACAGCTTCCACTCTCGCAGGCATACGTTCAGTCAAGTGCTGGAAGGTTTCTTGGGGAATGGCAGCCCATTCTTCAAAGACTGCTGCACTGAGGAGAGGTATCGATGTCGGTCGATCAGGCCTGACATGAAGTCGGCGTTCAAAACATCTCAAAGATGTTCTATAGGATCCAGGTCAGGACTCTGTGCAGGCCAGTCCACTACAGGTGTGTTATTGTCGTGTAAGCACTCCGCCACAGACCGTGCATTATATACAGGTGCTCGATCGTGTTGAAAGTTTCAGTCGCCATTCCTGAATTGCTCTTTAACAGTGAGAAGCAAGAAAGTGCTTAAAACATTAATGTAGGCCGGCGCTGTGATAATGCCACGCAAAACGACAAGGGGTGCAAGCCTCCGCCACGAAAAACACGACCACACGGTAACACCACCGCCTCCGAATTTTACTGCTGGCACTACACAGGCTGGCAGATGACTATCACCGGGTATTCGCCATATCCACACCCTCCCATTGGATCGCCACATTGTGCACGTTGATTGGTCTCTCTACACAACATTTTTCCGCTGTTCAATGGTCCAATGTTTACGCTGCTTACGCCAAGCAAGGCGTCATTTTGCATTTACCGGCGTCATTGTGGCTTATGAGTAGCCGCTCGACTATGAAATCTATGTTTTCTAACGACCGTCATAAATGTCATAGAACTGGCAGTAGATCATGATGCAGTTTGCAATTCCTGTGAGTTGGGCTGGGTAGATGTGTGCCTATTATACATTAAGTCCCTCTTCAACTGTCGGCGGTCTCTGTCTGTCAACTGACGACGTCGGCCTGTACATTTTGGTGCTGTACGTGTCCCTTCAAGTTTCCACTTCACTATCACATCGGAAACAGTGGACAAAGGAATGTTTAGGAGTATTGAAATCTCGCATACAGACGTATGACACAAGTGACACCCAATCACTTGCCCACATTCGAAGGTCGTGAGTTCCGCGGAGCGCCCCATTCTGCTCTCTCACGATATCTAATGACTACTACATTCGCTCTAAGGGAGTACGTGGCAGTAGGTGGCAGCACAATGCTCCTAATATGAAAAACGTATGTTTTTGGTGGTGTCCGTATACATCAGATCACATAGTGTTCGTATCCTTAAACACATTGTGTTAGAGTCAATAGAAATATTACGTTGTTCTTTTCTATAAAACGAAGCGGGTGTCTCTTGAAATCCTTCTCTGTACCCACTTCTTCATCTGTCTCTACCAAAGAAAGATGGCAATTTTTTAAGATCGCCATTTCTGTACCTCTAACTTAATTGTGAGTAATAATGATAATACTGGGTTAAAATGAGTTATTATGTTATTGAAAATGTACCTTACCCATCATCAATTATCTGTAATAATTTTTTTAATGTTGCAGCAGCTTAATTCCGCTGTTAAGCGAAAGTTAGGTGATGCGTCAATTACACGCAATCAGCGTGATACCACATGCATGACCGCATCCTTTATATTAGAAGCTGCAGTCTAAATTACTTTATGCACGAAGTGCGATTATTCTTGATGTACACTGCTAGAATCATCGGACTTCGTACATAAAACTAATTAGACTGTTGGTTCTAGTAGGAAAGACGCAAATATGCGTATTGTAGTACGCTGATGGAGCAATTTCAATAAAACAATAACTCATTTTAACCTAATATTAACATTATTATTGACAATTAACTTAGAGGTAATGGAATAACGTACTTAAGTTTATACACTGACGCGCAAAGGAACTGGTATAGGCTTGCGTTTTCAAATACAGTGATATGTAGACAGGCAGAATACGGCGAGTGTACCGTGAACATCAGGAATCTGGTAAAACTTCAAATCTCCGACATCGCTGCTAGCCGAAAAAGATCCTGCAAAAACGGGACCAGTGACGACTGAAGAGAATCGCTGAAAGTGACAGAAGCGCAACCCTTCCGAAAAATGCCGAGATTTAAATGCTGTGCTATCAACAAGTGTCGGCGTGCAACTATTAAACGAAACATCATCCATATGGGCTTTCGAAGCCAAAGGCCCACTCCTGACTGCAGGCCAGAAAGCATTATGCCTCGCCTGGGTCCGTCAACATGGACATGGGACTGTTGATGACTGGAAGCATGTTCCCTAATAGGACAAGTCACGTCTCAATTTGTGTCGAGCGGATGGTATGGAGACAAACTAATGAATCCATTCACCCTGCTTGTCCACAGTGGACTATTCAAGCTGGTGGAGGCTGTGCAATGAGGTGGGGCGTGTGCAGTTGGAGTGATATGGGGCCCCTGATACGTCTTGATACGTCTCTGACAGGTGACACGTAATCATCCTGTATGATCAGCTGCATCCATTTATGTCCATTGTGCATTCCGACAGACTTGGGCAATTCCATCAGAACAATGCGACGTACCACAAATCTAGAATATCGACAGAGTGGCTCCATCAAGACTCTTCTGAGTTTAGACACTGCCGATGGCCACCAGTATCCCAAAACATGAACATTATTGAGCATATCTGGGATGTCTTCTAGCGTACTGTTCAGAAGAGATCACCATCCCTTTGTACTCTTACGGCTGCGGTACAGTTTCAAATGAAAGAGCTTGCTCCACTAGCATTTCCGCGAGACGTGACACACATAATGCTGAAAATCAAGTTTACTTCATTTCAATAATCTTTACTTATAATATTTCATAGGCGATCGGTAACTAAGAATTACAATTAAATGATATCTAGATTTTAATGCCATATGTAATCAGCAATACGACATGCATTATAAATAATGACTCACACGTTTTATTAGCGTAGATATGATTAGTTTTATATTTCAGTGGCGTAGGTATTCGATCTGAACGGTTAAAAAAACGAAAAAAATATTTATAGATAGGTGACACCTACCGGCGCTTACAACATCCGTCCACTACCGTTCATTTTTCTGTCTTTATGTTTTTTCCCCTTCATGGAAAAGCCACGTGAAACATACATCTTTGAAAATTAAATCGACCGTGATTCGAACCCGACCCCCTGCATGTGGCAACTGAGAATTCGACCATATTGCTACGCTGAATGAATGTCGAATTAGAGACATTACTTTAGGATATTAAAGGCACTCCGGTAGTTTTGAATCGATTTCCTCACGAATTTTTGAGAGTTGTATCGAACTGCTTTGAAAAATTTGTGTTTGAGTTCAGAACTTTACGCACCACAAATATAAAAATTTTTCTAAAATCTTGTAAGTTGAATCTCGTTTCAGTATATAGCTACATATGGTATAACTATATTATTTAAACTCCTCAATGTTGGTTATTTAAGCACCTCATTACTGGGGAAGATTTTTTCTTGATGTCATGTCCTAGCTCACGACGTCTCCGTTCGCAAATAGCCTGCGGAAGGAACTGGTGGGAGGTAGGATGGACGGCAGGGAGCTGCGGGTGCACGCGGCGCTCCACCTCAGTTCCGGCTGCACAGCACTCGCGTAGTGAGCTCATACCACTGTCAGTCGCTTTGCTCAGCAGTTCAGTGTTTGTTAAAAACTATTTTCTGTGAGTAATATAATTTTTGAGACGGAAACATTTCATGAGTGAACCCGGTCTCAGAATAGACTGGATGGGGGGTTTGCCCATTAGGTTTGCGTGGTAAGTCGTTCGTTCAGTCATTGTAATTCTGTAAGCAGTGATAGAGCGAGCCTTTGATCTTATTTGGATTCGAATATGCACTAGAATAATACGGAATTCGGTAGCCTTAACAGTATCACTATTTCTGATCCTGTGTGTGTTTACAGTTAATCGGAATTGTCAAAATTATCCGTCGCGGTTAGATTGTACATGACAGAACGCAGTGCTCCTAATATCGTTTTCATTTAACTTCAGATGCCATTGAGCTGTTCTGTTAATGTTCAGCATACAGGAATGATTGGATGGATTTAGCAGAAAATCTTCCAGCTACTTGTCCATTGATTCCCATCTAAATTCGAGGTGTACCTCAACACTAGCCGTATCTAAAGGTAAGAATTTTTTCTCAATTCGAGAAAATTGTGTTATATCTGAAATCCGTCCATATCTTCACAGCTTCAGATTGGTCTAATCTAATTAACTTTTCTAATCGACATCATATTTACCGTTGACTGTAGACAATATTTATTTCACTGTTGCAGTTTCGACCTTCGGGCCATTTTCAAGTGGTGCACCAAAAGATTTCGCTTCAGCATGTGTTAGACTTTAAATTCTTCTGACATGTATACATGTTATATTTTGACTAAAGTTCAGTCTTGATCACATCATGTATGTTTTAATGATAAAACATACATGATGTGATCAAGACTGAACTTTAGTCAAAATATAACAATTAATTGATCACTGCTTTCCAAAAATGTTTACCAAAAATGTATACATGTCATCCTCAAAACCACTCCTTTTGCTGTAGAAATACCACAACCGTAGCTGAGTGTGAAGCTCTGTACGGCGTGAAATTGAGGCATTTCACCCTCTTCACGAAGCACAGAGCTACGCAACAGTCTGACTTTACTGTATTTCTACAGTGATAAGACTTATTTTTGACGATGACATGAATACACGTTAGATGATTTTTAAGTCTGACTGTGCTGAAGCGAAATCTTTTGCAGTACCACTTGAAAATCACCAGAAGAGCGAAATGGCAATAGTGAAATAAATATTTTCTGCGGTCAACGGCCAATATGATGTCCAACACAAAATTCTCTATAACTGAGAACCCCAAAGATGAGAAGCTACTCAGTGACTTCGGCATGCTCCAGTATATTTTTTTTCAATTTCAGTATTTTACTAGTCTGCTTTCTGCGATAGCACTTACGTAGTTTTCTGTCAAAATTTTGTCTTTCAGTTAGCTAGGATTGTATTGTGAGGAAGTACTTCAGGTATTACATGGTGAAGCAGGTTAGCTGAAGGTAAATGTGGCAAAAAGAAGAGCGTTTCTCAATTACGTAGCAATGATCCCTTTTACGTGCTGTCTCACTACAGAGTAGGTAACTATCCCTTTCATGATTTACTCTCATCTGACATGCCTTTCCATCTCAAATGATGATTACTTTGCATTTTACGGGTAAGATCATTCTTCCTGGGCAAATTTCTTTACTTTGGAGACTTCAGGTGTACATGTTGGGTATTACTTATATGTTGACGTGGGCTGAATCAGAGTGTGAGCAGCACATTCTTTTCGTCTTCTATTTCATTATGTAAGTGCTATATGCATAGCATGCTGTGAGTGCCATTCTTATCGTGTGGTCTGTTTTTGCGTCTTTTAGAATTCCTCTCGGTTGTGGCAACAAGATCGAAACTGAAGCAGTAAATATTTTAAATTAATAACTTTACAGTAAACTGCGACCATGATGTCATTTAATAAAAACAAGAAAAAATACCGCTCTTGATTCCTTTCTTAACTACTGCTTCCTGACTACTTAAACTGCTGCTGGGTTCCTGTACAAGCTATAGATAATTTATTGCCCCCTTATTTTATTCTCGCTACCTTTTGAATTTCAAAGTGTGTATTGTAGTCAATTTTGTCTAAAGACTCCTCCAAATCCACAGATAATATAATTATCGGTTTACCTTCCTTTGGTTTATGTTATAAGTCGTAGTCTAAGCAATGCTTCACTCGTTCCTACAGTTTCTCCAGAATCAGATCTGACTCTCCCAAGGTCGGCGTCTGTCGAGCTTGACATTGTTCAGGCAGTACGAAATGAACTGGTAGTACGGCGATGTTATTCGCCTCTGAGCAAGTGTCTTTTTAGGCGGTGGGCTTATTACCGTTATTTGACTAACGCGTTTATGTCGTCTGTCTCATGTACCCTACTTACAAGTGGGAGCAGATCAGTCGTGCTTGTTTTCCCCAAGTCCGCAAAAATTCCTTGCCTCGTTTCAGCTTAGGTATGTCAGTGTTTTGTCGTATTGTTGTTGCAATATCACATCCCCTATCACATCTTCATCTTCTTTCTCAGCCTGTCCCGTTAATACTGACTTCGTGTAAGTTCCCTTTGTGTAGCCTTCCAGATTAAGCTCTTAGCGTCTTATTTAGTACTAGCTTGCTCTCTGAACTCTTCGTATGCACACAACTGTAACTTTTTCCCCAAAGTTTTCTTTAATTTTCCTGTAAGTGGTATCTATCTTTCCCATAATAATGAATGCTACTACAGCTTAGCGTATTTTCCCTATCAATCCCCACGTCGCCTGTTTTACACTAGATGTCAAAATCAAATGGCTCTGAGCACTATGGGACTTAACACCTGAGATCATCAGTCCCCTAGAACGTAGAACTACTTAAGCCTAACTAACCTAAGGACATCACACACATGCATGCCCGAGGCAGGATTCGAACCTGCGACGTGGCGGTCGCGCGGTTCCAGACTGTAGCGCCTAGAACCTCTCGGCCACCCCGGCCGGCCACTGGATGTCAGATTAATATTTCAGTCACCAATGTATACTACTAGTTGTTTCATTCTCTGCCTTATTGCCTTTCCTGCTTAATTAATTAATCAATTAATCAATCAATTAATATCAGTACATCGTGTTCTTCCAAGGTTTCTTTCTGGATCTTGTTACACTTCCTGTTTGATCCTCTTGTGCCTAAGTATTTCATTTCTCAAGGCTAGCGATTCCTCTGGTGTTCTATACCTTTACCATGTCAATAACTGCATAATGCATTCTTTGAAAATTTCAACCTTCTCCAGTTTATCGATACAGAATTTTTTCAATTCCGTATTTTTCTGAAATTTACTCAGCTTTAAAGTATAGTCCTTAAAGCAATAATTATGGTCAGAGTCCACTTCTGCTTGTGAAAAGTTATTACTGCCTTAAAACTGATTTCTAAACCTTTCTTAATATTAAACAATCAATCTCAAAAGTTTCGGTACCTTACGGTCTTTTCCACGGATGCATGTATCCATAACCAAATGTTTAAAAGACTGAATTGTGCTCTATGCACAAACTGTCTTTCCCTTTACGCTTTTTCGCCGTGTCATGTAGTGACAATATGTTTATTAAATGAATATAAGATACTGTGGAAATCAGGGTCTGGATAGTGTGAGTGGATCACATCAGAGCATATTTATTATGGGTAATTCGCCGGTTATGGTGGTAGGGAATCGAGAAACATCCTTCAGTACCTCAGTTACCTGAAGAGCTGGTTACCTATTTGTGACCGAAGTGAAATAGTTCACAAATAGTTTAGAAAGCATATTAATGTTATGATTGGTGCAAATCAGAAGATGCAGGATAACAAGATTTGAACATTCAGGCTGAATGGCTATGGTGAATCTCCGCGCAACAGAACGGAGAGCATTCACGCACATCTAGTGGGCAAGAGAATTGCTCTGTGGAGTCTAGGTCGAATTCGACCCACAACCATCAAGACGACTGGATCCGTTTGCATTGGGTTATGAAATGAAGGTTCAATTTTATGGAATTGCGATTTCAGAAAGATCATAGAGTGCCTCGAAGTGTTAAAGGGCAATCGCTAAACACAAATTAGCAAACTCCGTTTATTTGTGTGGACCGTCACCTTTTTGAATAACTAAAATCCGCCCCTGGCGTATTATACCAGTCGTGACCGGGACCTGATCGTTGGTAGCGAACGATTTGTGGAATATTGAGGGAGCATTCTATTTCACAGGCAATCCAGATGTAAATTTTCCATTGGCAGGGTACATAACATGAACTGACTGTTGAGAGTGACTGATCTTACGTCTGAATGTCATAAATCTGTCAGACGCGATTTGGCACTCAATTTGTATCATAACAGTGACTATGTTGGACTTTTCATTCGAATACTCTTTCTCATTTAGTAGGTTGTGATATCTGAAACTAGAAAAACAATTGATGCACAATTTAGATACGTTTAGTGGTCCAAGTTCAGCTATAGTTTCTCCAATGGACGAGACATTATACGATTTTTAGCAGAGTAGGCCTATGTCCAGCAGCAGACCACGGAAAGGTGAGAGGACAGTTTTCTGTAGACACGAAAACACGGCACTGACAGACAGTCTGTTAGTGTTGGTGGAAATAGTATTGTGTAAAGGTTTTCATTTTTGTTTCAACTGCAAATATTATTATTTTCGTGTTAAGTTCTCTCAAAACAATACAGAAAGGGAAATGTGTATACCAAGGTGCAAAAGAAAGTGGACAGTTTTATCAAGATTGTAAGCGAACCGCAACAGTAAGGCTTAGATTTGATTTATAGTAAAAGGATGGAGTAGACTATATGCCGTTAACTGACAAAGTGGCGATGTGCAGTAGTATAAAAATGTGATATCAGGAAGAATAACTAAAATTGTCTCAGTTGCAGTGGCGATATTTTAAGCATAGAGTAAGGAAAGTATTGTACTATGTGACGAGCTGTAAATATGCCACAGAGATGTCACTAAAATGTCCAAATTTCCACAGCAAGTAAGCAATGTTAGAACACTTTTGTACAAGTGCAGCTCATCGATGAATATTTCCGTATTTACTTCGACATAAATAGAAGACGTGAAATGAACTTGCTTTCTTTTACTTTACAGCCCGTCAGTATAAAGCAGAGGTAAATTTGTACTTAAAGTCATATAAAGTCTTTTCATTGTAATATCTCCACCACTGCAGTAACAACATATTCCATTAGCTCCACAATATGTTCTACTACAGAAACGGCATTACCTATAGGTATCTATGCATAATTTGTAATATAGACTGAAGACATAGTGGCATGAGCGTTATTATTATTATCATCATCATTATCAATATTTTTACTATTATTATTATTATTATTCCTTTCCTTCTGAATGTATTTTATCACATCGTTATGATTTGTGGCTGGAAAGTGTATTGGAGATATTGCCTGCGTCATCCTTCCATTTATAATTTACCTAGCAATCAGTGTTTCAAAATGCTGCCAAAACGAAAAAATGAGACTCAGTAACCGTATGTGCTTGCAGCACTACCGTTGTACCATGCGTTGGATTGTGCAACGCACTCACACTCGCATCTCTTAATTAATCAGGATAATTAAATACGTTCATAAATTCAGAATACCCCGTTACACGTCGCGACCGTAGGGGACAGGAAAATAGTTATCTTCGCTCTCAGGCTTCCATTCAGACATCGTTAAATTTAAATTCTTGGCGAGAGCTAGAAAATGTGAGCCGTCCGCGACAAAAGTGCCTAGCGCGTTACAATGGGATCGCCGTGGCGGAATGGCATAGTGGGAACTGGACTTATAGGTGAAGACATCAAAATTAATAAATAGCGGCATACAGCTAGATAGAAAATTTTAGGGACATTAGTTACAAAGTGGGAGCGGTTACATGTGTGAAAGAACGAAAAAAACCGAGAGTAAATATGTTGAGGAAGAGGAGGTAAAGTTTCCAGTAATGGATCGAAAGCCTGAAATTAATACAAAGACAGAAACTGAAGGGAGTCAAAACAAAGACATCAGTGAACTAATGCCAATATATTAGTATTGAGATGTGAAATAAAAGGTAAAGTAGAAGCATTGAGATTCCAGCTTCAGTCATCGAAGAGTGATTTAGTGTTCTTATTGTCTTCAGTCCTGAGACTGGCCTGATACAGCTCTCCACGCTACTCTATCCTGTGCGAGCTTCTTCATCCCCCAGTACTTACCGCAACCTACATTCTTCAGAATCTGCTTAGTGTATTCATCTCTTGGTCTCCCTCTACGATTTTTACCCTCAACGCTGCCCTCCAATGCTAAATTTGTGATCACTTCATGCCTCAGAGCATGTCCTACCAACCGGTCCCTTCTTTTTGTGAAGTTGTGCCACAAACTCCTCTTCTCCCCAATTCTATTCAAAACATCCTCATTAGTTATGTGATCCACCCATCTAATCTTCAGCATTCTTCTGTAGCACCACATTTCGAAAGCTTCTATTCTCTTCTTGTCCAAACTATTTATCGTCCATGTTTCACTTCCATACTTGGCTACACTCCATACAAACACTTTCAAAAACGACTTCCTGACACTTATATCTACACTCGATGTTAACAAATTTCTCTTCTTCAGAAACACTTTCCTTGCCATTGCCAGTATACATTTTATATCCTCTCTACTTCTACCATCATCAGTTATTTTGCTCCACAAAAAGCAAAACTCCTTTACTACTTTAAGGGTCTCAATTCCTATTCTAATTCCCTCAGCATCACCAGACTTAATTTGACTACATTCCATTATCCTCGTTTTGCTTTTGTTGATGTTTATCTTATATCCTCCTTTCAAGACACTGTTCATTCCGTTCAACTGCTCTTCCAAGTCCTTTCCTGTCTCTGACAGAATTACAATGTCATAGGCGAACCTCAACGTTTTTATTTCTTCTCCATGGATTTTAATACCGACTCCGAACTTTTCTTTTGTTTCCTTTACTGATTCCTCAATATAAATATTGAATAACATCGGGGACAGGCTACAACCCTGTCTCACTCCCTTCCCAACCGCTGCTTCCCTTTCGTGCCCTTCGACTCTTATAACTGCAATCTGGTTTCTGTACAAATTGTAAATAGCATTTCACTCCCTGTATTTTACCCCTGCCATCTTTAGAATTTGAAAGAGAGTATTCCAGTCAACATTATCAAAAGCTTTCTCTATGTCTACAAATGCTAGAAACGTAGGTTTGCCTTTCCTTAATCTATTTTCTAAGATAAGTCAAAGAGTCAGTATTGCCTCATGTGTCCCATCAATTCCGCCGAATCCAAACTGACCTTCCCCGAGGTCGGCGTCTACCAGTTTTTTCATTCGTTTGTAATGAATACGAGTTAGTATTTTGCAGCTGTGACTTATTAAACTGATAGTTCGGTTTTGTCAGGGCTGGCTCTCCCAAGGCCGTCAGTAGTTACAATGGAAAGTTGTCTACTCCCGGGGCATTGTTTCGGCTCAGGTCTTTCAGTGATCTGTCAAACTCTTCACGCAGTATCACATCTCGAATTTCATCTTCATCTACATACTCTTCCATTTTCATAATATTGTCCTCAAGTACATCGCCCTTGCTTAGACCCTCTATATACTCCTTCCACCTTTCTGCTTTCCCTTCTTTGCTTATAACTGGTTTTCCATCTGAGCTCTTGATATTCATACAAGTGGTTCTCTTTTCTACAAAGATCTCTTCCATTTTCCTGTAGGTAGTCTCTATCCTACTCCTAGTGAGATAAGCCTCTACATCCTTACATTTGTCCTCTAGCCATCCCTGCTTAGCCATTTTTCACTTCCTGTCGATATCATTTTTGAGACGTTTGTATTCCATTTTGCCTGCTTCATTTACTGCGTTTTTATATTTTCTCCTTTCATCAATTAAATTCAATATTTCTTCTGTTACCCAAGGATTTCTACTAGCCCTCATCTTTTTACCTACTTGATCTTCTGCTGCCTTCACTACTTCATCTCTCAGAGTTACCCACTCTTCTTCTACTGTATTTCTTTCCCCCATTCCTGTCAATTGTTCACTTATGCTCCCCATGAAACTCTGTACAACCTCTGGTTCTTTCAGTTTATCCATGTCCTATCTCCTTAAATTCCCACCTTTTTGCAGTTTGTTCAGTTTTAATCTACAGCTCACAACCAATAGATTGTGGTCAGAGTCCACATCTGCTCCTGGAAATGTCTTGCAATTTAAAACCTGGTTCCTAAATCCCTGTCTTACAATTATATAATCTATCTGATACCTTCTAGTATCTCCAGCCAGAATTCTTCCATGTATACAAATTTCTTTTATGATTCTTGAACCAAGTGTTAGCTATGATTAAGTTATGCTTTGTGCAAAATTCTACCAGACGGTTTCCTCTTTCATTTCTCTCCCCCAATCCATATTCACCCACTTTGTTTCCTTCTCTCCCTTTTCCTACTCTCGAATTCCAGTCACCCACGACTATTAAATTTTCGTCTCCTTTCACTACCTGAATAATTTCATTTATATCATCATACATTTCATCAATTTCTTCGTCTGCAGAGCCAGTTGGCATATAAACTTGAACTACCGTAGTAGGCATGGGCTTCGTGTCTGTCTTGGCCACAATAATGCGTTCACTATGCTGTTCATAGTAATTTACCCGCACTCCTATTTTTTTATTCATTATTAAACCTACTCCTGCGTATTTATAACCCTGTTTTCACCTGACCAAAAGTCTTGTTCCTCCTGCCACCGAACTTCACGAATTCCCTCTATATCTAACTTTAACTTATCCATTTCCCTTTTTAAATGTTCTAACCTACCTGCCCGATTATGGGATCTGACATTCCACGCTCCGATCCGTAGAACGCCAGTTTTCTTTCTCCTGATAACGACGTCCTCTTGAGTAGTCCCCTCCCGGGGATCCGAATGGGGGACTATTTTACCTCCGGAATATTTTACCCAAGAGGACGCCATCATCATTTAATCATACAGTAAAGCTGCTCGCCCTCGGGAAAAATTACGGCTGTAGTTTCCCCTTGCTTTCAGCCGTTCACAGTACCAGCACAGCAAGGCCGTTACGGTTAGTGTTGCAAGGCCAGATCAGTCAATCATCCAGACTGTTGCCCCTGCAACTACTGATAAGGCTGCTGCCCCTCTTCAGGAACCACACGTTTGTCTGGCCTCTCAACAGATACCCCTCCGTTATGGTTGCACCTACAGTACGGCCATCTGTATCATTGAGGTACGCAAGCGTACCCACCAACGGCAAGGTCCATGGTTCATGGGGGTAGGTACATTATTAAATAAAAACGATGGCGGTTTTCCATGGGGTGTTAGCTAAATAGTAATATGAAAATTGAAAACGAAAGTGTAGAGTTATTAGATGATAAAGGACATGACTAAATAAAATATAGAGATAAACAATTCAAGCATAAAAAAAATCGATGGTCGGACAATGCTCTCTTAGTCAGTAAATAAACTTGAAAAACATATTGAGTTATTGGAGCAGAATTCTTATGAAAATATTCAGGATTTAGGACGCAAGTTAACGAAAAGGGGAACAAAAAGGTTTCTGACGTTAAATCAGATGTTAACTGAAGCAGTAAAACAATGGAGGCTTCCATCAACCTTCAGCTTACCGAATTGAGACTTCAAGGGAGTGTAAATCTAAAAATCATTACTTCAAGGCTTCCAGGGCAGATTGAGCTGTTAGGGAACAATCGTCGACTTTGCGAAATGATTCGGTTTAGAGTTATGGAATTGTGGGAATATGTACACACATCAAAAAAAGTATTGTATCATCCCGGTTCCCAGAACTCCTGAAGATAGACGTTCACTGTGGACATTGTATCACAGACACAGTCCCTTTGACAGTTCAGACATGTCATTAAACCCATCCAAAGATGTAAGCAACCACGGATGAGCAGCGCTTATTAGACAGATGGGGTCCGACAGGTGATCACATCCAGTTATTCCACTAGCAAGGAGGTACATGTCTCGTGTTGTCTGTAGTTCGACCATGCCTATAGGGTCAGTACTGCGGTTCTATCGTGTCCGCATTGTTACTTTGTGCTAGGAAGGGCTCTTAACAAGGGAAATATCCAGGCGCCTCGGAGTGAACCAAAGCGATGTTGTTCGGAAATGGAGGAGGTACTGAGGGACAGGAACTGTCGATGACAAGCTTCGCTCAGGACGCCCAAGGGCTACTACTGCAGTGGGTGACCGCTACCTACGGATTATGGCCCGGAGGAACCTGACAGCAACGCCACCATGTTGAATAATGCATTTCGTGCAACCACAGAACGTCGTGTTACGACTCAAACTGTTCTTAATAGGCTGCATGGTGCGCAACTTTACTCCAAACGTCCATGGCGGGTTCCATTTTGGCAACGACGACACCATGCAGTGTGGTACAGATGGGGCGAATAACATGCTGAATGGACCGCCCAAGATTGGCATCACGTTCTCTTCACCGATGACTGTTGCATATGCCTTCAACCAGACAATCGTCGGAGACGTGTTTGGAGGCAACGCGTTCAGGCTGAACGTCTTAGGCACACTGTCAAGCGAGTGCAGCCAGGTGGAGGTACCCTGCTGTTTAGGGGTGGCATTATGTGGGGCCTACGTACACTGCTGATGGTCAAGAAAGGCGCCGTAACGGCTGTACGATGCGTGAATGCAATCCTCCGACCGATAGTGCAAACATATCAGCAGCATATTGGCGAGGCATTCGTCTTCATGGACAGGGTCCACTGTGGTCTATTGAGAATCACTAAACACGACACACTTAAAACCATGATCTTTTCCGTAGCAGTAGATGCCATGGCTAGAGGTCAGCGATCGCCAAAACACTCGCACATCCAGTGAGCTCGTGTCCTGAGGTCCACACACAGCCCGCCAAACCCTCACATGTCCGTGACGCCAACGTCAGAGGCCAATGAAAACTACCGCTTTGATGATAGCTGCACTTACGGACGCACATTTATGTCAGAGTACACCACCCTCGGTCATGGAGGGCGTCCAGGAATGATTGGACTGGTATGAATCAGAAGTTATTATTACTTCCAGAGCAAGGACCCGTCATTTTGAATCTTCTCTCGTGCAAGACACACACCCGCTTCTGTCACGCTCACGCAACACACTCCTCGCTTCGGCAGCTGTTGCAGCCATGAGCAAGATCAGTCAAGTCAGCACCTTCTTTGTGCATGTCACAGGTTGACCTAATCCGTTACTTCCAGTTGCCGACTCCTTGTGACTGCCGATGCAGCCAGCCGCAGTGTCCTGCTAAACAGGCAACTGCAGCTTGGAAAATTCCACCGCATCTTAGACCCAGCAGCTTAGTGGACCCACTCTACACAATACGAGACAGCGATGTTGTTGACCATACATTTCGATTTCTCTGTCTTTTATACAAGGTATTTTGCGCAGAGAGATGAAATCGAGACATATGTGCTTTTCACATCGCTGAAGTATCGTAACTTGTTTTAAAAGTCATGTTATAATATGTCTTAGCCTACAATTCCTCTACTCATTTTCTCATTGTGTAAGAAAAATCTTCTCTTATGTGTTACGTTAAGCATCACAGGACTAGAATATTAAATAATTTTTTGTTCTCATTATGGAGTGCTAGAACTGTCACAGGACGCCTCTTCACTTTCGAAATCTCTCTTAAGGTAACCAAATGCCTCACCACATATAGAGTCTCTAAAGTTAACAGCCCAGAGAAGTAGTAAGTATCAGGTTTGTACAAGGTATCAGTTTGTTAATTCGGTAGTTCATCTGATTTTATTACGATGGTAGCCTTACCCTATGTGGGCGGGAGATTGTGTTAAAAGATAGTGCCAAAACGAAAAAAGACACCTCTTTATGACTCCAAATCGAGAATTATATCACTTGCAACCAAGCCATTGTGTCCACCCGCCAGGTAGAGCGTCGTTGGAGTCAAATTGATAGGGTAATTAACTATATCGATCGTGAGAGTCACTTTGCATGGCGAATAATTTTTTTCAGCAGTTGGGTTTTACTCACCACGTTGTTCATACGGGAATCCCTGTCGGGAAGACGATATTCTTTCCTGGGAACCGACATTTGAAACTGACCGCAGAAGTATTCCACCACTGGCAACATCCATTTCTTCAAGGACCGCACTGTTAAACACATGATCACAACGTCTGTGTTACTGTCACCTGTTACGCTTTCTGGTAGAAGTGCGATTTGGAATCAAGACTCTCTATTCAACCACGTACCTGTGATTGGTCTTTTGGAGACATCTTTTAATGATTGCAGCCACCAGTGAATCATATTCATGGCTCACTCACATCTCGGAATGAGTCACCTTTTTCGAACCTCTCTGCTATAGTAAGACTCCATAAAGGTTTTAGATCGCTCCTACGCTAATCTTTTAACTCTTTCTTCGTGGCTGCAGCTTTGTCCATGTGATCTTTCCAGTCTAAGTCCTTCTGCAACCTGGGGAGGAACAGGGTGATCCAAGTTAATGCGACAGGAGCGTCTTTTTTGAACACTCGTTGGAAATATGAACATGTTGTCATACCTCTGCTAACTGGGTATGGTTTGTAAGGCTATCATCATATGAAGCTTTTTCCTGCAACACGAGGTAGTAGAAAAAGACAGTACAGGCAGTTACAGGAACTGGGAGAAGAATGAGGAGTTTGCTACAGCATTGCAGTGTTTCTCAAAGCTATATACCGGTACTACAGTCTGAAGGATATCGGCATCTCCACGGGTACACTGATGCTTGTCACTCAACCATTCTCTTCCTTCTCATGATTTTGTACCATCCAAAAGAGAAAATTTGCAAATCATAAGAACTTCGCTAACGTTTCCCGATAGAGAACGTGATGAGATGTTACCGCTTATGAATGATGTGTGCATTCCTGCAATGTCCATATGTTGCGATCCTATGAAATACAAAGGTATTGCCTCACTGGAGCAGGTGGCTCATGATTAAAGTCTCCTACGTAGATCATTGTAATGTTTCATCATTTGTACTGTAGGAGTACCATATTCCACAGAACATTAGTCACAAGAGAGGATCTCTGTGTTGTTTTTTGATACGTCGTTTCTTGTTGTTGTCACTCATACAAGCTATATATGACTACAGCTACATACACGCACCATTTTCTCTTTTCCACCACGACTTCAAGGTCTGTGTCAGTTGCTAAACCTACAATGACATGGCTCGATCCATTGGCTCTCACAGAAAACTGTACATTGGACAGTGTAATTTATGGTGTTGCTGCTTCTATAACAGATACAGGACCTGCCGTCTCCTTAAATTCCTTAGCTTGTTGTGGGATTTAGTGATCGTGTACTGTAAGCCCATGAGTGTCCTTTCTGCCAACTAGAGTGTAGCTGATACCCTCGTGTGTCAGTAGGTTTAGTTAAGTTTTTTTATATTAGCTAGATGGATAGGGACTGTGTTTGTTGTGTGCGGACGCAGGAGGAGTTGGCCACAGTCCAACCGCAGCTAGAAGCTTTGTTGGCCACAGCCAACAAGCTCCAGAGTGCCACCATGAGATGCGGTGGGGATGGGGTGTCTGTGGCAGCCTCTGCTGTACTAGATGTGCAGCAGGGGGTGTCACAACTCTCTGTCACTGATCTGACCTCAGGTGCGGCTGAGCCGGCCGGCCCACTCTCACCACAGTGTGGGTGGCAGACTGTGTCGAGGTATCGAGCCACAAGGCGAAGGTTGCATGGGGGACGCAGGCTCAAATACAATGCACTTTGCTAATGTGTGCTATCTGACGCTTGGGGGGGGGGGGGGAGGGGGGAGACTGAGCCGGATCAGAATGCACCTTCTGCCAGGATAGTGGCCGCTCCTTCAGCAAGGTCCGGACAGGCACGTGAGGGTAGGGGTTTGTTAATTATTGGGAGCTCCAATGTTAGGCGGGTTATGGAGCCCCTCAGGAACATAGTGGCTGGGGTGGGAAGAAGTCCAACGTTCACTCAGGGTGTGGAAGAGGCTCTGTTGGGTTAGGTTAGGTTAGGTTAGGTTAGGTTACAGCGGCTATCGAGCGTGCGAGGTGCAGCCAGCTGCAGATTGTTGCACATCTCGGCATCAACGATGCCTGTCGTCGGGGTTCCGAGGAACTCCTTGGGTCCTTTCGACGGCTGGCTAGATTGGTGAAGGCGGCCTCCATCTCTTGAGGAGTGGAAGCCAAGCTGACAATTTGCAGCATCGTACACAGGATGGACTGGGGTCCTCTGGTTTGGAGTCGAGTGGAGAATCTAAACCAGATGCTACGTCGACTATGTGACGAAAATGGTTGTAGATTCCTCGACCTACGCTATGGGGTGGAAGGTTGTAGGACGCCCATCGATAGATCAGGGGTGCACCACACACAGGAAGCAACTACATGGGTAGTACTTGTGTCGTGCACGTGGAGGCTTTATAGATTAGGTTCCTTCGCACGGGAAAGAAACCGGTGGCCTAAAAAATTACCAGTTCATGCCCCTGATGTGGGTGTGCCACCTTTAAAAATTGTTAGTTCGCCTAATCAGGCCATTCCAAAGGATTTAATTGTGCTTAATTTCATGTTAGTAAATTGTCGAAGTGTCTGTACCAAGATCCCGAGCAGTGAAATATTGAACTCGGATTGGACAATGTTTAGAAGGATAGGACTGATGCTATGGGAGGTGGCGTGTTCATTAAAGTTAAAAGCTGTTTAAATGGAGTTGATATCGATACTGGATAGGTCTGAAAAAGTCTGGATAAAGCTGTCAATCAGACAAGGATTGACCATTGTATTATGACGTTTTTCTAGACGACCAGCATCCGCAAACAAACGTCGCAGAAAGTTTCAGGGAAATTTTTGAGTACATAGGAAGTAAATATCCAAATTATCCATTAGTTATAGGTGAAGACTTTAATCTAGCATCCATTGACTGGGAAAATCACACTTTTATCGCAGGGGGCAGAAGCAAAGATTCGTGTGAAGTTATTCTAGGAGCGCTCTCCACGTACAACCTTCAGCAATTCGTTAGAAAACCAACTCGAGATGGGAACATATTATATATCTTGTCGACAAACAGACCTGACCTTTTTAACTTAGAAGAAGGTATTAGCGATCATAATGTCGTTGTGGCCTCTATTTCAGTGGAAGTAGGATAAAAAAATGCAGCATAAGTTTCCTTGTTTCGGAAAGCAAATAAAAGTGGCATTAATGAATATCTTCATAGTCAGCTCCAAACATTCACCGCGAGACACTAAGGTACTGAGCATCTTTGGACGGAATTTAAAGGTATTGTCCACCATGTGCTAGGGAAGTATGTGCCTAGCAAAAGTATAGGGGAGGGAAAGGATCCACCTTGGTACAACAAACATATTAGGAAGTTGCTGAGAAAGCAGAGAATTTTGCACAGTCGTTTTAAAGCAGTCAGTGCGCCGCTGACAAACAGAAATTATGCGAAATGAAAGCAGCTGTCAGAAGGACAATGAGAGATTCCTTTAGCAAATTTGAAAGCAATATTTTATATGCTGATTCTAAAAATAACCCCAAAATATTTTGGTCGTACGTAAAATCTATGAATGCTGGAAATAATTCAATACCTTCTCTTGCTGACAGTACGGGCAATGTAACTGATGATGATAAACAGAAGGCCGAAATACTAAACGTAGCTTTCAAAAACACGTTTACGGTAGAGGACTGCAGCACCATTCCCCCTTTCAATTATCGAACAAACGAAAGGACGGCAGACATAGTGTTTAGTGTATCTGGGACTGTTAACAGTTAAGATCCTTAGACGCCAGGAAGGCATCTTGCCCAGGCGGTATCCTCGTAAAATTTTATGTTGACTATGCCACAAATATAGCACCACTCTTATCCATCATCTGTCAGAGATCATTGTAACAGCGGAGAGTTCCACGGGACTGGAAGAAGGCCCAGGTCATAGCAATCTATAAAAAGGGTAGAAAATCGGATGCACATAGTTAGCGGTCGATTTCACTGACATCGATTTGTTGTAGAATCATGGAACACATTTTGTGTTCAGACATAATGAACATAATGACCTTTCTAGACTCTGAGAAGCTCATCTGCAGAAACCAGCACTTTTTTTGGAAACAGTGGTCATACGACACACAGTGGGCCCATTTTGTTCATGATATACAACCGGCTGTAGATACTGGCTCCCAAGTTGATGCCATGTTTCTAGACTTTCGAAAGGCAGGGTGATTGAAATAAGGAAACTGGGACAGCTTTGTGGCATTGTGGCGTTTCCAAACAGCTAAAAAAATGTCGTGTGACGCCACTTCGGGGACTTGCGCGTCGATGAGGATGAAATGATGATGATTAAGGCAACACAACACCCAGTTCCTGAGCGGAGAAAATCTCCTCCCTAGCCGGGAAGCGACCCCGGGCCCTTAGGATTGACATTCTGTCGCGCTGACCACTCAGCTACTGGGGGCGGAATCCTAACAGCTGTCCAAGGGTAACTGATGATGTCTATATGTAAACTTATCTTTCACAGTGAAGTGGTAGCAGATGTCTAGGTTTTCCGAATCGGTTGACCCCTCTTATTGCAGCCACGTACACGATCACTGTTTTGCATCAGGCTATAACTGAAGGGTGTTGCTACCACTAAGACTCTCCATCTTAGACAAGTGACATCAGGCAGTCATTATTTGGTAATGAAGAGCATATTAGTGGCTGTATTGAATGGAAAACACAGCATCGATGTACTGTAAAAATCAGCACAGTTGATAGTGCTATCAATTTTAAAAATTTTACCTGGTTTTCCAAATGGCTCTGAGCACTATGGGACTCAACTGCTGTGGTCATAAGTCCCCTAGAACTTAGAACTACTTAAACCTAACTAACCTAAGGACATCACTCACATCCATGCCCGAGGCAGGATTCGAACCTGCGACCGTAGGGGTTGTGCGGTTCCAGACTATAGCGCCTTTAACCGCTCGACCACTTCGGCCGGCACCTGGTTTTCCATAATTCAACAGGGACCAAGAGTGTGGTAGCAGGCTTCCCAGTTTCTGCATCACTGCTAAACGATCCCTCCACTACTTTGCGAGTACCATGTATTAGGTTGCCAATGTAGACATATGACTGATCAGTACATCCCTTCATTACTAATCCTCCAACATATATACAGTATATATCAATGTCTATCAGACAGTGTCTTTCATAATTCAAGAACTTCGATCATAATGCGAAATTTACTATAACGATTCCCCATCTTTCCCTATGCAGATGGGAGTCACAGACCAATCTTGCATTCTTAGGATAAAGTTAGAGAGTGAAGGAGACCACCACAGTGTCTTTAACCAACGGTATCTGCACCACAACCACCGATTTAATTTGCTGCCGACCAGATGTAGGAGGCTACTATATATTCTACATTCCACGTCTCATAAAGGAACAGAGCGAGCTGAGTCCGTAACTGCTGTTCGGCGAAGACTGTTCCGCATCCATCTCACTCGCAGCAACGATCCAAGTGCACATGATTTTTGCATGCGCGCATGTCGCCGCTATGATTACCCTTCATCGATGTAAAGTATATTTGAGAGTCTTGTGACTATAGATGGTTATGAAGGAGAAACGTGTGGTTTATGCATGGTGGAGATCGAGACAGACGTACTTGTAGCATTTTACGTAAATCAACTGCGCCTTTATTACTGACAAGGGAACCTCCCCATCGCACCCCCCTCAGATTTAGTTATAAGTTGGCACAGTGGATAGGCCTTCAAAAACTGAACACAGATCAATTGAGAAAACAGGAAGAAGTTGTGTGGAACTGTGAAAAAATAAGCAAAATATACAAACTGAGTAGTACATGGGAAGATAGGCAACATCAAGGACACTGGGACCGCACGAGCGTCGTGGACTCGTGGTAACGTGAGTAGCTGCGGAACGAAAGGTCCTTGGTTCAAATCTTCCATCGAGTGAAAAGTTAAATTTTTTATTTTCAGTTTATGTGACAAACTCTTATGTTTTCATCACTTTTTTGGGAGTGATTATCACATCCACAAGAAAACCTAAATCGGGCAAGGTAGAAGAATCTTTTTACCCATTCACCAAGTGTACAAGTTAGGTGGGTCGACAACATATTCCTGTCATGTGACGCACATTCCGCCACCAGTGTCGTATAGAATATATCAGATGTATTTTCCTGTGGAGGAATCGGTTGCCCTATGACCTTGCGATCAAATGTTTTCGGTTCCCATTGGAGAGGCACGTCCTTTCGTCTACTAATCGCACGGTTTTGAGATGCGGTCGCAAAACACACACACTAAACTTATTACAGTGAACAGAGACGTCAATGAACGAACGGACAGATAATAACTATGCAAAAATAAAGAAAGTAAAATTTTCACTCGAGGGAAGACTTGAACCAAGGACCTCCCGTTCGACAGCTGCTCACGCTACCACGGGACCACGGCGCTCCTGAGCTCACATTGTACATGATGTTGCCTATGTCGCCCATGGACTACTCAGTTTGTATATTTTGCTTATTTTTTCATAGTTCGACACAACTTCTTCCTGTTTTCTCAATTGATCTGTGTTCAGTTTATCAAGGCCTATCCACTGTGCCAACTTATAACTAAATCTGAGGGGGGTGCGATGGGGAGATTCCCTTGTGAGGTATTGTTCTAGTACTTGAGGTCAGTAGCAGAAAGGTATGGTAAGAGAGAAATGGTCATGAAACGTAAAAACATACTTTCCTAAAGCTACACGTTTCTGCACTTAGAACACGCTATTATGCTAGAGCGGTGTGGCTTTCAATCTATTAGATATGAGGAATGCAATGCTGTTAATATTTAAATGTAAGAAATATATTCCCATCGCACGAGATTCTGCCTCCAAGTTTCTCTACGATCACCAAGTCCTCCTGCTGGGGATCCAACTTCCGACACAGAACACATCTGTGGACTTAATGTGTGTTGAATCCACTTCAGAACCCTGTCCACCTCAGAACCCTATCCCAGACGTTAAGTAGGATCCCCAGCGGGAGGACTTTGTTATCGTAGAGAAATTGGGAGGGATAATGTCATGCACTGGGAATATATTTCTTACATTGGAACATTAAGGTCATCGTGGAGAAACTTGGATGGGAATGTCATGCGCTGGGAATATATTTCTTACATTGGAATATTAACAGCGTTCCATTCCACATGGCTAATATATTGGAAGCCACACCGCTCTAGCATTATAGTGTGTTTTAAGGGCAGAATCATGTAGGCTTAGGAAAGCATCAGTTTACGTTCCATCACCATTTTTCTCTCACCACACCTTTCCGCTACCGATCTCAGACACTAGAACAATACTTCTGAATTGTTGGAGCAGTTTGTTTACGTAACATACTTCAAACTGCGTCCACTCTATAATTCGCAAAACACACTTTTCTTCCTCCTAACCGTCTTTATATCATCACAGAACTCTCATATCTAGTATACACCGATAAGAGGTGCTAACAGCGTCGACATGCGTGCATCTGGAAACCTGTTGTGCGCTTGGATGGGGATGAGTAAGACTGGTGCAGAACGGTCTTCCCCGGACTGCAGTAACGGACTCGGCTCGCTCTGTTCCTTCACAAGTAGTGGAATGTAGCGTGTATAGCAGCTGCAAATTAAATCGCTGACAGTGGCACAGAGAAGGTTGTCAAGAGACAATGCACGGGGATCTTTCAATCTCCAACTTTATCCCAAGAATGTGAGAATGCTCAGTAACTCCCATCCACGTGAGGAATAATGGGGACTCCTAATTGTAAATTACGCTCTATGATCATATGTGCCTGAAATATGTAGTTCAGTATAGGAAGCTGTCAGGTATACTTTGGTACATATAGGCTCCAGAATCAACAATGAATGGATATACAGCACAGTTATCTATCTACATTCGTAATGTACTATATGGTACACGCAAAGTGGTGGAGGGGTTGTTTAGAAGTGATACAGAAATTGGGAAGCCTGCTGCCACGTTATTGGTCGTTGTTGAAATTACGGGAAAAATGGTAAAATTTTTAAAATTAATTACACTTTTAACTGTGGTGGTTTTTACAATATGTCGACAGTGTGTTGTCCTTTCCTCCATCCACTAGCATGCTCTTGATTACCGCACAATCATTGACTGTTGTCGCTTGTTTCAGAAGGAGAGGGAGTCTTAGTGGGAGCAACACCACCCAGGGATAGCCTGCACCGAAACAGTGATCACGTACATGACTGCAATATGAGGGATCAATCGAAACAGAACAGCCAGACATCTGCTACGACGTCACTGTGAAAAATAGCTTGAAATGCTGAGGTAAGCAGTCACCCTTGGACACCTGTTTGGAAACGCCTCACAATGCCACAAAACTCTTGGAGTTTCCATATGTCACAACGTATTCAATACTTTTCTGTCGATAAGAAACACTGCCTCTCTCTTTTATTTCAGTCATCCTGTGTCTGATGAAGCAGCAGCAATATTTACACCATGCGATGTCGAGTTTTCTGTGGAAGCCATTGGATTGAAACATGTTAATGTTGATATAGCACCTGAATCAGAAGTGGATGTTGTTGTTGAAAAAACAGAATGAAGGTGGAGTATGTAGCCATAGACGTACATTACTTGTATATGTCACAGTAGAGAAAAACAATGCATCAAATAACAGCACCCTGTCTTGTAACTGACGATCTGTGGGTTGCGGTCCTCCTACACTACAAGAGATGAAACTTTACACTGATTTGTGCAGGCAACTTGGACCATTAGCCACCTTCTCCAATGAACTAGTACCCGTATCTTTAATAAGGTCACCATAAATGGTCAATGCCAGCATATAGACAGTGTGATATATATTCAATGAACCATTACCTGTATATTTAATATGTATACAGAAAACACATACTGCATGTGCTGGCATTGACCATTTATGGTGACCCCATTAAATATACAGGTAACAGTTCATTGTAGCAGGTGGCTCATGATCGAAGTTGCCTGCACAAATCAGTGTCAAGTGTTACATCACTTGCAGTGTAGGAGGACAACAACCCACAGACCATCAGTCTCAAGATAGGGTGCTCGACTACCAACATTCAGAATAGATCAGTATGAACTCTATAAGCTATTGTCACGTCCATTTCTAATTCAAAGTAGAGAGACATGAATGCAACCTGGGAGATGCAGATATCCTTCAGTCTGCAGTACCTGTATGTAGGTTCGAGACACGCTGAAATGCAGTAGCAAAATCCTCATCCTTACCCCAGTTCCTGTAACTGCTTGTACTGCTTTTTTCTACTATCACTTGTTGCTGGAGAAGGATGCGTTTGGTGCTGCCCTTACACATCGTGCACATTTGACAGACCTACGACAACATGTTCCTATATCCACAGAGCTGTCAAACAAGATGATCCAGTAGTATTAATTCAGCTCAACCTGTTTCTCCAAATGTTGCAGAAGGTCTCAGATTGGAAAGATCACATGGACAAAACTGCAGACACCGAGGAACAGTTACAAGATATGCTTCGGAGCTGGCTAAAACCACGTCGGAATTTTACTGTAGCAGGTACATATACATCTACATGAATACTCTGCAAATTAGATTTAAGTGCCTGGCAGGGGGTTCATCGAACCACCTTCACAATTCTCTATTAACAAATCTCGTATAGCGTGCGGAAGGAATGAACACCTATATCTTTCCGCACGAGCTCTTATTTCCCTTATTTTATCATGGTTATCGTTCCTCTCCATGTAGGTCGGTGTCAATAAAATATTTTCGCATTCGAAGGAGAAAGCAGGTGATTGGAATTTCGTCATAAGATTCTGTCGCAACGAAAACCGCCTTCCTTTTAAAGATTTACAGCCCGAAACCTGTATCATTTCCGTGACGCTCTCTCTCATATTTCGCGATAATACAAAACGTGCTGACTTTCTTTCAACTTTTTCGATGTACTCCTTCAGTCCCATCTGGTAAGGATCCCACACCATGCAGCAGTATTCGAAAAGAGCACGGACAAGCTTAGTGTAGGCAGTCTCCTTAGTAGGTCTGTTACATTTTCTAAGTGTCCTGCCAGTCTTTGGTTAGCCTTCCCCACAACATTTTCTAAGTGTTCTTTCCAATTTATGTTGTTCGTAATTGTAATACCTAGGTATTTAATTGAATTTACTGCCTTTAGATTAGACTGATTTATCGTGTAACCGAAGTTTAACGAGTTCCTTTTAGCACTCTTGTGGATGACCTCACACTTTTCATTATCTAGGGTCAACTGCCACTTCTCGCACCATTCAGATATTTTTTCTAAATCGTTTGGAAGTTTGTTTTGATCTTCTGATGACTTTATTAGTCGATAAACGACAACGTCATCTGCAAACAACCGAAGATGGCTGCTCAGATTGTATCCCTAATCATTTATATATATATAAGGAACAGCAAAGGGCCTATAACACTACCTTGGGGAACGCCTCAAATCACTTCTGTCTTGCTCATTGAATTTCCATCAATTACTACGAACTGTGACCTCTCTGACAGAAAATCGCAAGTTCAGTCACATAACTGAGACGATAATCCATAAGTACGCAATTTCACTATGAGTCACTTGTGTGGTACAGTGCCAGAAGCGCTCCGGACATCCAGGAGTACGGAATCGATCTGAAATCTCTTGTCAATAGCTCTCAGAACTTCATGTGAATAAAGATATAGTTGTGTTTCACAGAAACGATGTTTTCTAAACCCATGTTGACTGTGTGTCAATAGACCGTTTCCTTCGAGGTAATTCATAATGTTCGAACACAATATATGTTCTAAAATCCTGCTGCATATCGACGTTAGCGATATGGGCCAGTAATTTAGAGGATTACTCGTAATACCGTTTTTGAATATTAGTGTGACCTGTGCAACATTCCAATCTTTGGGTACGGATCTTTCGTCGAGCGAACGGTTGTAAATGATTGTTACGTACGGAGCTAACGAATCAGGTTTGAGAAAGCTGACTTGTTTCGAGATGTGAGAGTGACATGAATACGATTGACTAGTGGCAGTAATCATTAAAAGACATCTCCATAGGAGGTATGTAGTTGAATGAAGAGACTTGATTCCAAATTGCAGACAGAATTTCGATCGGAAAGCATAACAGTATCAGTGCTTTGTATGCGTGCCTGTAGAACCAAAACCGTTCTCTTACGCACGTGACTTGTTGTGATAGTGCTTTTAATAGCGCCGTCCTTCACGACATGGATATTGCCGGTAGAAGAATACTTCTGTGGTCAGCTTCAAATGTCGGTTCTCAGTTGTGTTTCTCGGAAAGAACATTGCCTTCCCTCCAGTTATTCCCATTTAAAAAACCTTGTGTTGCAGTATACTGCAGCTGGCTGAAGCGGCGGTCACGAGGAGTTGGCAACCAGAAATAACGGATTAGCTCAGCCTGTGACAGGTACAAAGAATGCGGCGACCTGTCTAACCTTGCCCTGCGTGTGGACCTCGGGACAGGAATGGTTGCGATCTGCTACTGTTTGAGCGATCACTGACATAATGGCATGGCATCTACTGCTAAGGACTTGGTCATGGTTGAAATGTGTCGTATTTAGTGCTTTTCAGTACATCACAATTGACTCTGTGTTGCAGTGGCGTAAGATGTTTTTCTCTATCCTATCACGCAGTAGATTCCTAGTCCTTCTGAATGTAGAGACGGGAAACATTTTACGAATTCTATAGTTCTTTTAAAAACCCAATCTCAAGGTCAAATTCCCGACTGATCAATTTATTGTTTCCGATAATTGTACTGCGAGCATACCTGCATTCTGTGTGAGCAGCCATGGCTTGTGCGGGTGTGATTCTCTCTTCTTACTGGAGCGAACCGGTGCCACCGTGTAGTAGACGGATGGGCGGGCTAGTATGAGCAATCGGTAGGATATTATCACCAGATATGTTTAGTGGAACGTTGTGGTGGAGGAGGGTGTTTCTGCACGTTAGTGAGTACAAGACCTCAGTTATATTCAGCGCTTAGATCTACTTGTGGCGGAAATTTCATTACTTCATTTGCATAATGCATGTGTGCGATCCTCAAACATTGAAAATATGTTTTTACTATGAAGCAGGATCATCGTATGTGGAGGTGAGTGTTGTAAGCGATGTATTTGAGTGCTGTACAGGATTAAACATTTCAAGTGATAGGGTACTGCTAATGGCTTACTTCTCTCTATTTTTGATATCTAAATTGCGTCATTTTTTTTTTTTTTTTTTTTGGTAGGGTTTAAGGGCGCTCAACTGCTGAGGTCATTGGCGCCCAGTCACTGGTGTTGGAGTACATGGAATCTGCTAAAACTCAAGGGGATGGGGGGACACCAGAAGGACCTGACAAAGATGCAGATAAAATAAGTAAAAAGGTTAAATGTCTTTGGACAAGCCAGTTAAAGTTATAAAACGCAGAATACGAGCAGCTGCTCGAGCGTCATCCCCTAAAACATCCGGTAAAGTAGATGGCAGGGACAGGACAACACGAAATTGACTAAAACGGGGACACGACAATAAAACATGGCGCACTGTTAATGCCTGACCACAAGGGCACTGCGGGGCTGGGTCACCGGAGAGCAGGTAGCGGTGGCTAAACCGGCAATGCCCAATCCGCAACCTGGTCAGAAGGACTTCCTCGCGCCGAGATGGTCGGGAGGATGTTGTCCAAGCAGTTGGGAGCGGTTTTACGGCCCGGAGCTTGTTTCCTTGGAGGGATGACCAAGCATCCCACCACAACGACACAAGCCTCTTACATAAATCCCCATGAACGTCAGATGACGGGACACAATGGGAGGCTGGCCGAGGCAGGAGGACTGCAGCCTTGGCTGCAGCATCCGCAGCCTCATTCCCAGGCACTCCTACATGTCAGGGAACCCACAGAAAGCTGATAGAACCACCAGTATCAGCGAAAGAATGGAGGGACTGCTGTATCCGTTGAATCAAGGGATGGACCGGATAGGGAGCTCCAAGGCTCTGAAGAGCACTGAGTGAGTCAGAGCAGAGTACATACGATGAATGGCGGTGGCGGCGAGCATACTGAACGGCCTGATGGAGAGCAAAAAGCTAGGCCGTAAAGCTGGAACATTGGTCGAGGAGCCGGTATTTAAAGGTGGCGGCCCCGACGACAAAGGCACAGCCGACACCGTCGTCAGTTTTGGAGCCATCAGTGTAAATAAAGGTGTGACCGGCAAGTCGAGCACGAAGTTCGACAAACCGTGAGCAATACACTGCAGCCGGATTACCATCCTTCGGAAGTGAGCTGAGGTCGAGATAAATAGGAACCGGAGCCTGGAGCCAAGGTGGTGTCGGGCTCTCACCCTCTCTGAAAGTGGTAGGGAGGGCAAAATCCAACTGTCGAAGCAGGCGACGGAAGCGGACTCCGGGGGGCAGCAGGGCAGACACATACAAACCGTACTGACGGTCGAGAGAATCGGCGAAGAAGGACTCGTAAGAGGGGTGGTCGGGCATAGACAACAGCCGGCAGGCATACCGACACAGCAGTACGTCGCGCCGGTAGGTCAATGGTAACTCGGCAGCTTCAGCATAAAGACTCGCGACAGGACTAGTGTAGAAGGCTCCGGTCGCAAGACGTATCCCCCAATGGTGGATGGAGTTGAGCCGGTGTAAGAGGGATGGCCGAGCGGACGAGTACACGAAGCTCCCATAATCCAGCTTCGATCGGACTATGGACCGATACAAGCGAAGCAGGACAGTGCGATCCGCTCCTCAAGATGAACCGCTAAGAACTCTGAGGATATTAAGGGAACGTGTACAACGGGCCGCCAAATAAGAGACATGTGGAGACCAACACAGTTTCCTGTCCAACGTGAGCCCTAGAAACTTAGTTGTGTCCACGAATGGGAGAACAACGGGACCGAGATGTAAGGATGGCGGAAGGAACGCTTTATATCGCCAAAAGTTGATACAAACCGTCTTCTCTTCAGAGAACCGGAAGCCATTTGCCACGCTCCAAGAGTAGAGGCTGTCTAGACAACGCTGAAGGCAGCGCTCCAGGAGGCATGTTCTCTGGGCACTGCAGTAGATCGCGAAGTCATCGACAAAGAGAGAGCCTGAGATATTAGGTGGAATGCAATCCATAATTGGATTGATCGCGATGGCAAAAAGGGCTACACTCAAGACGGAGCCCTGAGGCACTCCGTTCTCCTGGAGGAAGACGTCGGACAATACGGAACCCACACGTACCCTAAACCTTCGATCCGTTAAAAAGGAATCAATAAAAAGGGGCAGGCGACCGCGTAGGCCCCACCTATGCATTGTGCGGAGGATACCTCCTCTCCAACAGGTATCGTAAGCCTTCTCCAAGTCGAAGAACACGGCTACCGTTTGGCGCCTTCGCAAAAAGTTGTTCATGATGAATGTCGACAAGGTCACAAGGTGGTCAACAGCGGAGCGGCGGCGACGAAAGCCGCATTGGACATTAGTAAGTAGTCGTCGAGATTCAAGAATCCAGACTAACCGAGCATTAACCATGCGCTCCATCACCTTACAGACACAGCTTGTAAGAGAAATGGGGCGGTAACTAGAAGGAAGGTGTCTATCCTTCCCGGGTTTGGGTATAGGAACAACAACGGCGTCACGCCAACGCATAGGGACTTTACCTTCGGTCCAGACGCGATTGTACGTACGAAGAAGGAAGCTTTTGCCCGCCGGAGAAAGGTGTGCCAGCATCTGAACGTGAATGGCATCTGGCCCCGGAGCAGAGGACCGGGACAGTGCAAGCGCACGTTCGAGTTCCCGCATAGTAAAGGAGGCATTATAAGTTTCCAGATTCAGCGAGTGGAAGGAAGGTCGCCGAGCCTCTTCTGCCTCTTTCCTGGGAAGGAAGACAGGATGGTAATGGGCGGAGCTTGAAACCTCCGCGAAAAAGCGGCCAAAGGCGTTGGAGACAGCCACAGGATCAACAAGGACCTCATTACCTGAGGTCAGGCCCGGTACTTAGGTGTGGGCCTTAATGCCCGACAGCCGGCGCAGGCTACCCCAAACGACGGAAGAGGGAGTAAAACTGTTAAAGGAGCTGGTGAAAGAGGCCCAACAAGCTTTTTTGCTATCTTTGATGACTCTACGGCATTGCGCTCGGAGTCGTTTATATTCAATACAATTCGCCAACGTAGGATGGCGGCGAAAGGTGCGTAAAGCACGTCGTCGAGCACGGACAGCGTCCCTACAAGCCTCGTTCCACCAGGGGACGGAAACGCGACGAGAAGAAGAAGTAGTACGAGGAATGGAATGTTCGGCAGCATTGATGATAACAGCCGTGAGGTATTCGACCTGACTGTCACAACTGGGAAAATCGTGGTCCGGAAAGGTCGCCAGGGAGGAGTAAAGTCCCCAGTCAGCTTTCAGTATGTTCCAGCTTGAAGGACGTGGGGATGGGGTGTGGTGCAGGAGACGAACGACACAGGGGAAGTGGTCGCTCGAATAGGTGTCAGAAAGGACATACCACTCGAACCGACGGGCAAGAGTGGTAGAACAGATCGAGAGATCCAAGTGGGAGTAGGTATGAGTAGAGTCCGAGAGGAAAGTCGGGGCGCCGGTATTGAGGCAGACAAGATTGAGATGGTTGAAGACATCCGCCAAAAGTGAGCCTGTTGGACAGGATGCAGGAGAGCCCCAAAGGGGATGATGGGCATTGAAGTCGCCAAACAACAGGAACGGCGGGGGAAGCTGAACGATCAGGTGCATCATATCAGCCCGACTAACAGCAGATGACGGTGGAGTGTAGATGGTACAAACTGAAAAAGTAAAAGCAGAAAGAGTAATGCGGACAGCTGTTGCTTGGAGTGGGGTGGTCAATGGGATGGGATGGTAATAAACATCGTCCCGAACGAGCAACATGATCCCACCATGAGCTGGGATACTGTCCACAGGGGTGAGGTCATACTGCTCCGAGGTATAGTGGGTAAAGGCAATACAGTCAGTCGGGTGCAACTTGGTTTCCTGGAGACCAAGGACGAGCAGACAGTGCAGGCGGAGGAGCAGTTGTAATTCCTCCTGATTAGATCGAATACCTCTTATGTTCCAATGAAACAAAGCCATCGCTAGTCAAAAGGTTGGGGGAACGAGACGGTGGAAGAGCTGGTCACCTCGATGGCCGCGGAGGGCCAGGTTGCGAGGGAATAACGCTACAACCGACGGGAGGTGGATCCGGTTCCATCGACTCGTCCCCAGCCGCGGCCGCTGTCCCTGGTTGTGTAGGAGGGGCCGCATCATTTGCCGACGAAAGGCCGGCGGAGCGCCTGGCAGCAGAGCGTCCCGGCGAAACTGAGGACGGCCGGGAGCAGCGACTCACGGATGGAGCGTCAGACGAAACGCGCCGGGGTGGAGAGGGGGATAGAGACTTCTTCTTGGAGGCCTTCTTGGAAGGCCGAGGAGGCACAGGGATGGTGGGCTGGACCCGAAGAAGGTCCTCACGCGCGAGGTCCGTTTTGGAACGCCGGACCTCGGAAGCTGGGGTCCAGAACGTTTCCCCGATGGACGCCTGAGAAGAGGATCACTTCGCAGGTGGCGTGGGGGGAGGAGGAGGAGGAGGAGGAGGAAGGGTGGCCCCTGGGGCAGAGGGGGTGGGGGGCACGGGGGAGGAGGATTTGGAAGGGAGGGATTTTGGAGGCGGAGGCAGAGCCCTCTGATGGGCGGAGGAGGCGGAGGGGGGACAGGATAGGGGTGAGGATACCGCGGAAGGAGTGGACACAACTGAGGCGAACGAAGTGGTCAATGACACGGGATGGAGGTGGTCGTACTTCTTCCGGGCCTCAGAATAAGAGAGCCGATCCAAAGTTTTGATTTCTTATATCTTCTTCTCCTTCTGATATGCGGGGCAGTCTGAGGATCTAGGCGAGTGGACGCCAGGACAATTAGCGCACCGAGGTGGTGGGGTGCATGTATGTTCCTCACGAAGAGGACGTCCGCAATCGCCACAAAGGGGCTCAGCCTCACACCGTGACGACATGTGCCCAAAACGCAAACACCTAAAACAGCGCATAGGAGGCGGGATGTAAGGTCGCACGTCACACCGGTAGCACATCACCTTTACCTTCTCTGGGAGAACGTCCCCCTCGAAGGCGAGGATAAAGGCCCCGGTGTCGATGCAACGGTCTTTGGGGCCGCGCTGAACTCGCCAGACGAAATGCATGCCTCGGCGCTCCAGGTTGGCCCTGAGCTCCTCATCAGATTGTTGCAGGAGGTCACGATGAAATATAACCCCCTGCGTCCTATTTAGCGCCAGATGTGGGACAATGGATACTGGGATGTCCCCTAGGCGGTCGCACGCCTGGAGCGCCGCCGACTGTGTGGCGGAGGTGGTCTTGAGAAGAACGGACCCTGAACGCATCTTGCTGAGAGCCTCGATTTCCCCGAAGACGTCCTCAATGTGCTGAACAAAGAACATGGGCTTGGAGGTGGCGAACGTCGCCCCATCGGTTTGAGAACAGACCAAATAGTGGGGGAAGTACTTCGCCCCAAGCCGGTGGGCCTGTCCCTCCTCCCATGGAGTGGCCAAGGGGGAAAGGGCAGGAGAACCAGAACTAGAAACGGTACCTTTTCTTTTGAAAGACGCGGCCGCATAGCGACCTGATACATGTTGACGTTTCATCTGCGAAACGTCCGCCCCGATACCACCCTCTCCGACCAGGGGCTCTCCCCATGGGCGCCACCCAGCCGCAGCAAGGGCCACCTGGCAGGATGACCATTGCCGGGAGTCCTGATGCCCCAAGGAGACGGGCATCTACTCCTTGGCCGACGTGGGGAGGGTGCAGCTCAGGTATCGGCAGTACGATCCCTGTGTTGTCAGGGGGCTACAACCTAGAGGGTACATGACGACCCCACCACAACGGGCTGGCTACCGTGCTGGATTTCTGGTGCCATGGAAAGTCCATCATGATCGCTGGTGCAGATGGAGATGCACTATGGGTGTAACTTGGACAACCCATCAGGCGTTTAGGCCCAATTTGAGGAATAGTGGGTATGGTTACAACGCCAGTGCAATGCTGAGTGCCAAGGTCTTAGTGCACTTAGGACCAGTGGTACACCATGTAAGGTGTCCTTCCCCAAAAGGCTTGTACTTCTGTAGAATTTTGAAAAATGGAGGTCAAACCCCAAGGGGGACCATCACATGGAAGGCCGAAACGGTTGAAACTCCTTTTAGTCGCCTCGTACGACAGGCAGGAAAACCTCGGGCCTATTCTTAACCCGGACCCGCAGGGGGGTAAATTGCGTCAGTTCTCCCTTTGTCTCCAGCATTAACCAACAGGAAATTCCAGTGGGACCACACTGCTGAGGTCATCGGTTCCTAGGCTTACACATTACTTACTCTAACTTGAATTAAGTTACGCTAAGGACTACATACAAACACTAATGCCCAAGGGAGGACTCGAACCTCCGACGAGGGAAATGCACGAAATGTCGCAAGGTGCCTTAGACCACGGGGAGTGGTCTCTTGAGAAAGACAGAGACAGGAAGTGAGTCTGGAATTTCCCATTCAACAGAATGCCACCAACTGATGCTTTGTTTTGGAGCCGTGAGGTCAAAGGAGCCCGATGTGCGGTCCGTGATCGGTAGTATTTAGTAAAGTGATCAGCAAGTAAGACATTGGGTGATTCTGATCTTCGTGGCGGTGCCCTGAGGATAAACACATTAACGGGAGACCCAAAATGGTGGCGCCTATACCGCACTATATTTCATTCATGATCTGTAGACCCCATTTGCAGAGTTAAACTGTCAGCGCAATATGACTGCTGTATGTTTCTCGATCTGTACAAAACAGTTTGCCACTGACGTACTAGTAATTTGCCTTTCTGCAGAAAGTGGCGATGGGTTTCAAAATATGTTATGAACTTCTAGAAATGCAATTGGTCTAGTTTTCCCATCTGTGCTGAGACAACAGTGTGCTTCCAAAAGTGAAGAAAGAAAAGAAATAACATCCCTGTCTCCGGTAGAAAATATGAAGTAACCTCACTCATCGTTTCCATGCATGATCATAATAAAGAAGCGCTTACTTGTTTAAATATTCCATACTCCAATCGATTTCCTTACAAATTCTTTGAATAAACTATATTCAATACATCACCTAGTATCTTGTAAATTGCTTAACCAAACAGTATTCCATACACTGCAGCCAATGTCCCAACAAATTTTTTAATTAAATATATAGAAACTATATGCCATACACTTCCTTGTATTCCATGAACTGCTTAAGTGAACAATATTCTACAAATTGTCTAAATTGTTTAAACAATATTCCACACAATAAACGATTTCTTGCCAAATGGTCTATTGGCTGAGTCTTTTCCCTGGCAATTTCCAGGTGGGGGAGGCTAGTGAAGTACTTGGGGGTGGCCAGAGGGAGTGGGGTTAATTGAGCGATTTAGCTAATTAGTACCTCGAATTGATATGAAAAGTATGCATGTATGGGCGAGGGGAGTTCCCAGGGTGGTTGGGGAGGAGAAGGGGGAGGTGGAGCAAGAGGGGGATTAGGAGGGTTGGGAGTTTCTTGGAAAGCTACTAAACTGAACAATATGTTGAAGACATGTCAATCGAAAGACTACAATATGTTTACCCCTGACTGTATACTTGCCCCTGATGTAGGCAACCCACAATCTGTTCTGATATCTTTGTTGCCCTACTAATAACGTCAGAGTCGATGGCTGGATATAGAATGCATTTTGTGCAAGGGCGGCAGTTGTGCAGTTTATGATCAGCGTAATTTGTTATGTAACCTCCCCGCAAGAACTAATATGACATGCAAACACTTACAAGAAGAATAAAAATTCAAATTGAACCCAGTTATTATTCAGAACAAGTAAGTCAGTGTGAATTTAAGTCCCACCGTTTATGCCAACTGAGACATTTGTTATTACTAAATAATAATCATGCACAATTAATTAATACTGTCATACTCAACACTGAATCGTTCTCACATTGGTATGCTGTGCCGGTTCTTTTACAGATTCTGTAAGCAATCTCTCTATATATGGTAAGCAACACCACTCAAAGGTGACAGCTACATGAACAGTTTCACGTAGCACAGAAGATTGCTACTGCGCCAACCCTAACAACTCAGGTTTGCGAACTGAAACATGAGGTACTACATAGCCATTCATGCAAGAAGAAATCTAAACACGTATGACGTTAAAACTTCATCAAATGGTACGTATCAAGAGAACAATGCTGTCAACCCCTGTCTGCTGTCAGGAAAAAAGGTTCCACAACTGCCTGGCCTATTACATCAAATACAATGAATCACGTAACATAGCTACAGTTAAAGTGTTTATTAACACGGAAATTGTGCCAAGTGCTACAAATGCTCACCTTGAGTCCTGCTAATTCCTATGCATTGAAGTGACATGTCATGAGATAGTGATACTCACAAACACAGACAGAGGTAGTACCGTGTCTACTATATAAAAAAGAGCAATACAATTGGGAGAGCTGTCATTTGTACTCAGGTGATTGACATGGAAATGTTTTAGTTGTGATTTTGGCCGCGTGATTGGATTTAAAGGACTTTGAATGTGGAATGGTGGTTACAGCTTGATACATCGGACACTCCATTTCCAAAATCGTTTCGGAATGCAGTATTCCGAGATCCACAGTGTCAACAGCGTGTGGAGAACACCTACGTTCAGGCATCACCTCTCACCACAGAAAACGCAGTGGACAATGGGCTTCACGTAACAACGGATTTATCAGCTTTAACAGACAAGCAACACTGCATGAAATACAGGAATCGATGTGGGACGTAAGAAGAACGGATCCGTTAGAACAATGCGGAGAATTTTGGCATTACTGGGCATTGACAGCAGACGAGTGAGGCGTGTGCCCTTGCTAACACCATGATATAGTCTGCAGCGCCTCTCCTGGAATCAGGACCGTATCGGTTGGACCCTACACGTCTGGAAAACGGGGAGTCCAAATATCAGTGGTAAGAGATGATGGTGAGCTTCGAATGTGGCATAGACCTCACAAACCCATGAATCCAAGATGTCAACAAATTACTATGTAAGCTGGTGGTGGCTCCATATTGGTGTGGGCTGTGTTTACACAGAATGGACTGGGTCCCCTGGACCAACTGAACCGATCAATGACTAGAAATGGTTACGTTTGGCTACTTGGAGACCACTTGCGCCAATTCATAGATTTCACGTTCCCAAAGAACGATGCATCATTCCACAACTGTTGGTGATTGGTTTGAAGAACATTCTGAACAATTCTAAAGAAAGATTTTGAGCCGCGCTAATTATCGATTGTCGTCTGGTGATTAGTCTTCCGATCAGAGACGCTGATATGAGGGCCTTCAACTGGAAGACCATTTAAGCGCTAGCGGCGCGTAGGTTTCTCTCTTGTCCTTCAAGTTTTGCGAGGCTACTCCATGAGGTGGCTGGTCACGAGGCTGCTGGCAGAGTGAGAGAGCCAGCGGGCGATGCAGTGCGGGACGTGTAGTCTGCTGTGACTATGTGGAGAGGCATGGTCGCTGAGTAGATTCCAACTAGAGTGCTGTAATCCAGCTGAGGTACCAGTCTGCACTGATGTTCACAAAAAGCGGTGCGGTTTGGTGGTTGGGATGGTTTGGTGGGTAAAAGGCTGTCTAAAGTAATAGTGTGTCCACAGCCTGGTTACAGTAGAAGTAAGGTTCCATTTACACCATTACATACTATTCTGTCATTGAATTACGCCGCTGAGAGTATATGTCATGAAAAAGCTGGTTGGTGTAAGTGATTTGATGTTGGTAATTTGCCCACGTTGTACTTCTCAAGGTTCTTCCGTTCGTTAAGAATTGTCTTTCGTTCACGTGGCTCTAATTAGGTATGGTGTGCATGTTTAAAGAACGATTATATGCTGCTGTTGTTGTCTCGTCGTACTTTCGATATTTTGTGCCTTAAAGAGAGTTCCTTTTATTCAACTTATATGTAAAGATTACCTGGATGGATGATCACTGAATTCTTTATAATTGTAGTACGAGTAAGTGGGCTGACCCTGTAGCATCTCGAAAAGTGAGGTGTTTGTGAACTAGCTGCTGACTTACTGAGTGTGTGTGGAATATCAGTATGTGACTGTGCACACCTGTTGATCTGAAATTGCTTCATAAAATCTAGTGCTCTTGTTTGGATTGGTCAGGTAGCTACATCTTACCTGAACTATCACGAATTCACTGATATTATTGATTGTTTACGTTGGTATGAGAGGGAGCAATCATCCATTGGTTTAATTCGCAGTTGGATAAATTAGAAGTTTAAAATTGAATGGGTTTGTGGCTTTTACCGCCAAGGGTTGGATCTAGTACCTTTAACTGCTTTTCATTCTAAATTGTGCGCGTGCGCGTGCGCTCGTGGGGCTACGTATGTCTGTTCCTCTCACTAAACATCTTAACTATGCGCTGTCACTTCCTGTCTATGCCTGGTGTTAACAGGTTTGCGTCACAGGTATCAACTTATTCTTACCAGAGGGGTCCAGACGTGCTATATTATAAAGAGAAAGCAAGGAAGTGAGCTGAAGTACCTCCCATTTGTAAATTTAATACTAATATTGTGGTGCATAAACCCTCCCCCACCAGTATCGTCGTTTGTCCCTTGGTTGTCAAATGGATTTGCAAGTGTTGTATCTCTTGATTAATTGATTGTCTCGAGAGATTTCTCGACTCAGCTGTTTCTGAAATTGTGAGTTATAATTAAATTTTTTAAGGAGAAAAGTTCATACTTGAAGATTCTTGGAATTCTTTGTACCTGTTGTTTATTGTCAATGTTATTTTACCGTTACGAATCAGAATTTTGAAGTTAATCATATTCTTCATGACTGGTTTTAATAGTTTGTTTATTGTTTACCAAGAGACTAACAATAAATCCGTTCTTAAGATATGTTCGTGAAGTGGCTTGGCACATTACACTCCACTCTCGCTTCTACCGTTTCAGATTTGGCCACCCAGATTACCCGACATGAATCCCTTTGAACTTTAATGCGTCGTAATCAAGAGGTCAGTTCATGCCCAAAACCCTGCACCAGCAACACTTTCGTAGTTACGGATGGCTACCGAAACAGCATGGGTCATTATGGGTAGGATATCACGTGAGAAAGGGGCAGGCTGAGTTATGCAGGCAAGCTGAATTTAGCATGAGTGATGCTTTTTAGATCCATGCTCTCCGCCCGTCCATTGATATTTAACCCCTTCCTTTAACAGCTTTGTTAACGGCTAAGCTATTTTAGCAAAGTCTTTTACAGATTTACGATAATATGAACATAACCCAGTATGTGATTGTAATTGCTTCGTTGTACGTGATGTCGGAAAATTTTGAACTGCCTCTGTTAATCGAGGATCGGTTTGAACCCCTTGTTCACTGATTACATGACCCAAATATTTGACTTGCGTCTGCGCAAAATTATATTTTTCTAAACTTAATGTTAACCGTGCCGACCACAGCCTTCTAAAGACTTCTCTGAAAGGCGATACATGTTCTAGTATATCCTTCGAAAATACTATGTCATCAAGGTAAGCCATACTTGTTTTTGATTTCAATCCCCGTAAAATCGCATCTAATAATCGCTGAAAAGTTACCGGTGCATTCTTCAACCAGAACGGCATACATTTATACTGATAGTGCCCCCCAGGAACAGTAAAAGCTGTCTTAGCCCTATCCTCTGGTACTACTTACGAATGATGGTATCCACTTCATAAATCCATCGTCGTAAGATACTTATATGGTTCCTAATTGTCCAATGGGTCCGTGATATTCGAAATCGGATATGCGTCCGGAATGGCTTTCGCTTTCAGAAACCTATAATCACAACAAAACCTATATTTCCTTGTACCATCCACCGACTTCTTAAGTACGAGAACTACATTGCTTGAATACGGATTATCGCTATGTTCTGTGATTCCATCCTGTAGTAGTAGTTCTGTAAAATCTTCTAGTAGCGGTAGCATTTGACGTGGCATCCTATACGGTTTCCTAAACACTGGTGTATTATGCTCTGTTGGTATGCTTGGTAATCGGTGTTGCCGGTAACCTACCCTCCGTTAAGATAAATCGCAAAATGTCAATAACAATTCCTTCAACGCGACCCTGTCATGTCCCTGCAAATTCTGTAATTTTTCCCTTAATTGCGCTGCATCGTCGTTTTCCTTATGGCTCACCTCTAAATCCTCCCTATCGAGGTCATCTTCATCTAAAAACCGCAAAGTGGCCAATACCAACCGTTTCGACAAGCTAAAATCCGGTCAGCAAGTTATCTATACTTACAGGAACGCTATAATCTCCTTCCACGAAACTTGCGTGAGCTAAACTCATCCGCACAAAACAGTGCGCATTATCGAACTCTTCATTACTCGAGTGTGGCCCCACCATGTACAACGTCTCCTTCGGTAAGTCCGTTGAGACGCCCTGCTTAACCCGCAGGACATGACAGATAGAATATTTTGTGGAAACGGGCCTAAATGAGGGGCTGTCAGTTACACTCGAACATACAACTTTATTATTTGATGAAACATTACAAGAGCCGAAAAAAATATTTTGAACACACAGCTTCAATCTCTGGGATTTAATTACCGGCTGAAAGCCAGTTTAATTTAAAAACGGCTGAAGGTCGACAACTTAAAACGCAAGCATAATCAGAAATTTAAAATGCAAGTCTTATCTTAAAACAGTTCTTTAGTTAGGCTGAAGTAAACAAGTTAAATTCAAATCGGCTAAAGGCCGAACACTTAAAACTCCAAAACATTAATTTTATTCTAAGTACCAAAGTTCTTACGTGAAACTATTCTTTAATTTAGGCTGAAGGCCTTAAGAACAAACAACTGAAACACAAACTGGCTGAAGGCCGAAGGCTTAAAAATTTAAAAAAAAATGTTTAAAGTGCCAAAGGGCTTACGTGAAACAGTACTTTAACTAGGCTGAAGGCCTTAAGAGAATACAACTCTAATTTAAAACACAAAAGCGGCTAGAAGCCATACGAGTACCAATAACAAGAACAAATTTTAAAAAAACTAAGGCTGTGCGCACAAGGGCGCCCAAATGTTTGATGGTTAGCCTGTAATTCAAACACTAACGCTCGCTTAGGTGAGACAGGCAGTCGGGCCAACCATTCACGATCTGACGACAACCAAACCAACAGTCAGCGGACCCACCGAGAAGATAACTTCCACTTCACCCGACCAGGGCACAGCACGGAGTTCAACAGAACAACGTAGAAGATATTGTCGCCCACAATCAATCATACACAGAGCTGTCAAACTACACACCGTGCTGGACAGCAACAACACGATGAGTAAACTACACTGCCTGAAATTTACGTCAACGCCCAGGGCTGGTAACCGGAACGATAACGGCCACTACGCAGAAGATTCTGCTGGTGCCCTTCAATTCAAATAACCAAATACAGTGAAACTCCACCGGAGGGTGGCTAGAACTATCTAACTTGAAAACCATGATGCTGCTCGCCGGAATATCCTAACAGCCGGCAAAGAACTCCAAACGACACAATGTGAACAGTCATGACTTGCTGTTAGGTTAAATCAAAATTCAACTCTCGTGTCGAGGGTCGGTGAGTCACGGACCTCGTAGCAATGGGAACAGTGCCACACTCTTTGACATCGCGTAGAGACTGCCAGCGGACCCCGGCCATACTACACCCCGCTGACATTTCCTCACTGATCCACGCCAACCGACTGACTCCTCAGAGCCAGTACGCAAACAACATTTAAAATAACTTGTCAGTCAAAATCACAAAAACCACACACAGTTTCACGAACACTTGCAGGAAGAACCAGCCAATACTAACGGCAGTGACTGTACAATAACAAGGACGAATCACAAGTCGCCACACACAGCCAATCCATAAGCGATCGCCGGCCAAATACACGTTGTCCGGCAAGACGACCGACCGACGACCAACCGAAGTCCTCGCCCCTTCAGTCATGAGTGTAGGAAAGCGTCGGGCGAGTCATGGTGGTCCGGACCTCATTGCAGCCATGCCGCGACTGAACTAGTGCTACGTGCCAACTCGAACACTGCCAGGTCCGAACTAACAACACACGACGACCGGGAAGTAATAGCAGTCCAGCAAAGATAATACGGCAGGGCCTATATCGATAGGCGCTGCTGCTGCCACTCGCTGGCAGGCAAGGCAGTAACTCAGTGACACCAGTAATTGAAAATTAACATAACGAGGTGGCAGTACGGTAAAAACAAGGTGTAAACTAAGAAATGGGATGAACACAGCCACGCACGGCTCATCCGTATTTATCGAAACCCAAACTACCTTCCCTGTACCTGCCGGTATGTTATCCTGCTGATCGACCTTTATTGAATCCGTTCGCAGTTTAGCTGGCGTCACCTTCATGATAAGTGCGCCTTGCTACATTCGATAATTTGCAACCGTTTCTCCCATGCGAAACATTGTTCCACCGAGTTCCACTGTTCGTTGCCAAAGATCTACTTCGCACGATGTTTGTCAAGGAAGACTAGTCCTAAAATCACCGAATACGCCTCACCTACACATGGTAACGCATCTACCTGCTCACTAAACTTAGTTCCTGCGATCACGAATTGATGCACCGCCGTACCCAATGACTCAACTTTATTATCTCCCACCCCACGTAACCTATAACATGGTGGCTCCAGCCTTCTCCTGCTAACCAGGTCTAGACTAATAACAGACGCGTGTGGCCCCGTGTCAACCAGAAACCTTGGTTCCCTTCCGTTCACCAAGCCTAATAAGCAGCATTCCGTCTGTGCACCTACAGGCGAATATACCTAATTTCACTGCTCTCCGACGGTTGAAACAATCCCGTTCTCGTTTAACGGCTGCTGCCGCCAAAGTTGTCCCCTACTTTTAATTATGGACAGAACAAGGAGGACTTGAAAAGCAGATTATCACTGGCAAAAAGGGTATCCTGGCCAAGAGTAGTCGACTACTATCAAACATACGTCTTAATTTGAGGAATAAATTTCCGAGGATGTGCGTTTAGAGCACAGCATTGTATGGTAGTCAGTCGTAGACTGGAGAAACCGAAAAAGGAATCGAAACCTTTGGGATGTGGTGCTACACAAGAATGTAGAAAATTAGGTGGGCTAATAATATAAGGAATGTGAAGGTTCTCCGCAGGATCGGCGAGGAATGATTGTATGGAAAACAAGAAGAAGGGACTGGACGGTAGAACGTCTACTATAACGTCAGCGAATAAGTTCCGTGGTTCTACAGAGAGATGTAGAGAGTAAAAGCTCTAAAGGAAGACAGATATAGGAATGCATATAGCAAATAATTGAGGACATAGGTTGCAAGTGGTACTTCGAGATGAAGATATTGGCACAAGAGAGGAATTCGCGCTGGGTCACATCAAACCAATAAGAAGACTGTAAAAGAAAAGAAAATCGCTTTCGACCATCGAAAAACTATAGATGGCCTATGTATGCTCACTAGTATACTAGCGATGTACTTATTTATTTACTTAAGCAGTATTTTGATTTTTAATGTAAGTTTACGTAGTTTAGATATCTAAAATATCGGTCCCGGTACCAAATATTTCGTAATATCGCAGAAAATTTCAGATGAACGATACTGTAAGTATCGAGTAGTCCCAGGGAAAGAAAAAGCCTACCACCACTACCAAAGTGAGACTTAAATGAAGTACTAACCACGAGGAAGCGTCTAATGACATTACACACAAGTACGTTGTTCACTGTATGAGTGAGTCGCTAGACTGATAAAATGACTAAGAATGGTTTTTTTGGCATGACAGGGCATTTACTTGAATGTATTAACATAATGTCCTCTGACATGAACCAGCTGATGTGAATTACAGTGTTGATTTGTAGCAAAGAACATGGATGAGCGTTGTGAATTATTGGGAAACCAAGTAATGCAACACCGTTGATATTGTTCAGTTAGTGGGGTAAAACTCTTGCAGTTCAAACTAACAAGAAAATCGTCCCGTGAATTCCTTCGTTCACACTTGAAACTTAGCTACAAGTGCTGAGGTGCCTCAAGCTTTATTTGCGATAATTATACAATAATTCAGCAAAGTTGCGAAGTACGCTGAACTAGTGTCAGAATGTCAGAGAAATCAGACAAAGGTGAAGGTGAGAATCATATTCACGAAGGGAATGTGTGGAAATAAATTACGAGAATCTTTAACTCCGAAGAGTTGTAATATCTACGCTGTAAGGAACACTTTGAAGTTGTTCTAGAAATCGAAGCAGAGGAAGATCAGTAAGTGGCAATTGTACAACGCACGAGAAGATCAAAAAATAATGTAAAACTTGTAGCTCACATTTTTATCTATTGACAGAGAATGTAATTACCTAACCACAACACTCAGTCAGCTTTGTTATTGAGATACCTTCCTCAGTCAACTATAGCTCCTAAGCCTAAATGTTAATTTTGATGTGAATGACGAAATAGTGCTAGTACGTCAATGTGGAAATCTGATGAAAAATGGTCTACGGAAGACAAACCTCCGACCTAAAACCCACAACACTCTTGGGTAAAGCAGAAATACGGATAATGTTAACATATTCGAAAAACTTCATCACCCAGTTTCCGCTCTGTTAATCTCGTCCACTTTCCTGTTTGTGAGGCTTGTTCGCATTTCAACGTAAGACAACTGGAATTTCTTGCAGAGCCTGCTGGATGGATCGATGAATGTGTCTAGTGGTGTAGTTAGCGTTGTCTAACTCACTGTCCAAGCCCAAAATCTGAGATTATCTCTCAGAAAAGTGGTGTAACTGCCTTTATTTTATCGCTGCTTATTCTCCTTAACCTAAACTAAAGTTCAGTAACAAGTGACTGGAATATTTGAAATCGTAGTGCAAGACAGCAAGACGCCAAGTGTAGTCGAAAATATACATTAACGTTTACATTGTACTTGAGTGTATACTTCAACAAAATGTGTAGTAGAAACAAATGACATAAAAATCTACAATGCGGAGGATCCAGGTTCATTTCCTAGTAACATTTGGAATTTTTCCTTTGTGGGGATTTTGGGAACGAGGTCGCCTCACCCAACTGGGAATCATCTTACATGAGAAATTCCACTTGAACGGTATATAAAGCCCACAAAGGTCAAAAGAGCGATACGATGACCCCATGGCACGTACCACATCTGAATGAAGCTAAATGGGAGACGCTGATATGACAGTTGCTTAAGTAAATGGTTTAATAACTATACTAAAAAGGATGTTCCGAATAGAAAGTATGTGTTTCGAACGAATAGTATAAAACTTTTGAAAACGATCACTACAGGACATTACAAGACAACACTGAGGATCAATGCACACAGTATGTATAACCTATGACTGTCATGAATAAAGATGCTAACAAACCATAATGAACACTTTCCATAGGGTCTTCACTGCTTGAAACTTTCTTTGAGTTTTAAATTGCATGCTACACCAGGATATGAACATCAGCTCTTACCATTCACGGGTAATGTTCTGTCTATTCAGCTACCCAGCGCTTTACTGCCGCCGACCCCAATGCTGCAGGAAGGCCACTTGTGCTTCCAGAATAACTATATATGAAAAGCTGTAGGATTTGTAGTAGGAACCTTCACATCCAAACAGTATGTACTGGGGCACTTGCCCACGTGTACCTGGTATGGGGTTGTGAACTCCAGTGCACTGTGTGCAGAAGTACGTCAAATGGCTGATGGTACGGGTAGATCAGTATAGTGGCGAGGAGACCTTGTTTAATATGGACACTCAGGAAGCCGGTAGCGCTTGCTTAGCTGCTGGGCGAGATGGCATAGCCAGGTTAAGACATAGGTGAGGCTGGTTGACGGATGTACCAGTGAGAGGCGATAGAAGCATCTAGGCGCAGAACCTGAAACTGCATCTCGCCAGCGGCGTTCCGTACTGGCAGACTCATTTGCTCGGTGTCAGAGAGCCGTAGTTCCATCTTTAGACAGTCATTGTGGTGGTTGGACTCTTTGGCAGGCTCCCGTCGAGACGATGGTTGAATGGTGGCATCTTGGTGGTGGAATCAAAACTATAATCGAGGCAGATTCGATGTTTCTATGTACTAGTGAACGTTTGCTTTTGTGTGGCCACCGAAAATGTCACGTTCACCACAAGTTGAAGAGTCAGTGGTTTCGGCAGCTCACTAGTCACCACAACGAATGGTGGGCTGTGGCTGCCGTATAATGGGGCGCCGAAAGTGTATTACATAACCACTACACAATGATGGTAGACGTTTGCAACACCAAAAATACGGATAGAGTACATGTTGCTCGATAAAAATTTTCGACGCTTAATGTCCGTTGATTTCTTGTACTGTACTGCTAATTCTGATTCTGTAAGCGTTATTACACAAACTATATTTAATACATAATGGATTTAACAGTGTATTTATTTGAAAATTTATGTAATTGATTGCAGTTATAAATATTGTAAATTGCTAGGTAATATCCAAAGGATCTTAATTTTAATCTCTGGATAGATACGACGAAATGGCAGTAGCGATGACGTTGTTTATCTTTGCGTATGGAGAGTTTGTATCGAGCTGCGAGAGGAGAGGAAGCAGCGCAGCTTCAGTCATGAAAGAATGGGAAAGTGTTTGTTGGGTGCTTCCGCAGACGCAGTGTGTAGCTCTGATCGCGCCAGTGTAGCCGCACTTACTTCGTTAAGCGCCAGTATTGACAGCTGAGTAGGAGTGAACAGGCGGAGGATGCTGCAGTTTCAATTATTGCCTGTCCCATAACTATTCGTGGTTCACTCTTCTCAGGTGACAGAAGAGGTGATGTAATGGTTGAGCTGTTAGTTTCAGATACCCATTTTTTATGACACCCTGTTCGTTTGTTTTTCTGCGTGGATTCAGAAATTGAGGAAGGCTTGAATTATGTGGTTTGCAACCTCTTATTCCACGTCGTCGACGATTGGTCTCATCTCCATCTGACTCTGAACTCGAGGAAGGCTCATAATTAGGGTCAGCCTCTTCTGACATGTTCAAGAACTCATCTTCAGAGTCCTCTACCTCCGACGACAGCACTTCGCCCTAATCTTCTTCTAAAAGTGCTCTAATTTTGTCATCATCCAAGCATCTTCTACTAGAAGCCATGTTATACAGACTAAATGAAGAGTGTTGTTATTACTACCAAAATATGTGACGAATTTACTATTGGAACTACACTACTTCTAGTAAATGTGCGCTGTTACTGCTACCCCTTCGTCATATAAACGACTGAATTCGCTCTGACGAATATGGTTTCTTCTTTTACTGCTACTAATTCGTCGTATCGACGAACCGACATCCAAACTATTGAAGGGAACTCACCAGGGGCTGCGTGCCGCCGACTGCTCGTGTCAAGGTCAGTAAGACTACTAATTACTCGAAACATAGCTGAGCGCGCACGACACTAGGCAGCGGTACTGTGGCTCAGTTCAGTAAACATCCTTGCATTTTCGTCACATCGACAAACGGTACCATTCCAGGATTAAAGTAAATTCTATTCAATCTTTCAGTAATTAAAATTCAATAATTAGAAGTAAAGTACTTGCCTTTCACAAATTTTGCATTACGTGCAGGTGATGTTACTGAAAGTAATTTTTTACGAAACGTTGTTTCAGTTACAGTCAGACATTTATTTAACAAGGAACTTCATTAAACTTTACTTTCAAAACTTAGTATTGCAGATTAGATAAATCCAAAGTCAGTGCTTTCTGATTAATTTATGTTCTCATGAACTGTTGTGTTGTGGAAAAGCGTGAAAACCTTTGGTTGCCACGCCAGTGATTATTTGCTTTATTTTCTTTACCATTATACACTCCTGGAAATTGAAATAAGAACACCGTGAATTCATTGTCCCAGGAAGGGGAAACTTTATTGACACATTCCTGGGGTCAGATACATCACATGATCACACTGACAGAACCACAGGCACATAAACACAGGCAACAGAGCATGCACAATGTCGGCACTAGTAAAGTGTATATCCACCTTTCGCAGCAATGCAGGCTGCTATTCTCCCATGGAGACGATCGTAGAGATGCTGGATGTAGTCCTGTGGAACGGCTTGCCATGCCATTTCCACCTGGCGCCTCAGTTGGACCAGCGTTCGTGCTGGACGTGCAGACCGCGTGAGACGACGCTTCATCCAGTCCCAAACATGCTCAATGGGGGACAGATCCTGAGATCTTGCTTGCCAGGGTAGTTGACGTACACCTTCTAGAGCACGTTGGGTGGCACGGGATACATGCCGACGTGCATTGTCCTGTTGGAACAGCAAGTTCCATTGCCAGTCTAGGAATGGTAGAACGATGGGTTCGATGACGGTTTGGATGTACCGTGCACTATTCAGTGTCCCCTCGACGATCACCAGTGGCGTACGGCCAGTGTAGGAGATCGCTCCCCACACCATGATGCCGGGTGTTGGCCCTGTGTGCCTCGGTCGTATGCAGTCCTGATTGTGGCGCTCACCTGCACGGCGCCAAACACGCATACGACCATCATTGGCACCAAGGCAGAAGCGACTCTCATCGCTGAAGACGACACGTCTCCATTCGTCCCTCCATTCACGCCTGTCGCGACACCACTGGAGGCGGGCTGCACGATATTGGGGCGTGAGCGGAAGACGGCCTAACGGTGTGCGGGACCGTAGCCCAGCTTCATGGAGACGGTTGCGAATGGTCCTCGCCGATACCCCAGGAGCAACAGTGTCCCTAATTTGCTGGGAAGTGGCGGTGCGGTCCCCTACGGCACTGCGTAGGATCCTACGGTCTTGGCGTGCATCCGTGCGTCGCTGCGTTCCGATCCCAGGTCGACGGGCACGTGCACCTTCCGCCGACCACTGGCGACAACATCGATGTACTGTGGAGACCTCACGCCCCACGTGTTGAGCAATTCGGCGGTACGTCCACCCGGCCTCCCGCATGCCCACTATACGCCCTCGCTCAAAGTCCGTCAACTGCACATACGGTTCACGTCCACGCTGTCGCTGCATGCTACCAGTGTTAAAGACTGCGATGGAGCTCCGTATGCCACTGCAAACTGGCTGACACTGACGGCGGCGGTGCACAAATGCTGCGCAGCTAGCGCCATTCGACGGCCAACACCGCGGTTCCTGGTGTGTCCGCTGTGCCGTGCGTGTGATCATTGCTTGTACAGCCCTCTCGCAGTGTCCGGAGCAAGTATGGTGGGTCTGACACACCGGTGTCAATGTGTTCTTTTTTCCATTTCCAGGAGTGTATTTCTTAGGACTGATAGGGTTGATAGAAGAGAGAGAGAAGATCCGCGGAAGGTACCACGTTTCATTACAGGATCTTTTAGTAATCGCGAAAGTGTTGCGGAGGTGACAGATAAATTCCAGTGGAAGACTCTGCAAGAGAGACGCTCAGTAGCTCGGTACGGGCTTTTGTTGAAGTTTCGAGAAAGTCTTCCTCCGAGGAGCCAAGCAGTATATTGCTGACTCCTACGTATATCTCGCAAAGAGGCCATGTGGATAAAATCAGAAAGATTAGAGCCCACACAGAGGCATACCGACAGTCTTTCTTTCCACGAACAATACGAGACTGGAATAGACGTCAGAACCAATAGAGATACTCAAGATACCCTCCGCCACACACCGTCTGGTGGCTTGCCGATTGTGGATGTAGATGTAGATATAGATTTTGGATATACATTGCCCTAGTAGGATGGCAACCGTTTAATTATCCTGTTTTGGGCAATCAATATTTTTGTGTTATTAGTATTATTTTTATTATCAGTGTTTTTTGTATTAAAAATATTACGTGGTACCCTTTCCCCCCCCCCCCCCCCCCCCCTAAGTGGTTCGTGGGCGATTGCACTAAATTCCACCCATTTCAAAATTATTTCCAGTATTTAGATCACATTCTTCCTTCAGAAGGGTCTGTTGTACGTTTTCCTCCAACTAACCGGCATTATTTGCCTTCGATATCGATTGCCTTATTCACTGTAAAATTTCATTAAGCATATGCGATCATGGTCATTCATATTGCAATCCAGTAGGCCGATTAGGAAGGAGGAGGTTACACGTGGCGACGCTAGTGACAGGACGGTATCAAGTTCGGTAAAGTTCTTGGCACTAATTTTAGATTATGCAGATTCGTTGCGATGGTATGTGGCAATAGTAAGTGTTGGAAATAAGCCACATAATTTCAGAACTTTCATTAATCAGCATAACAGGAAAGAGTTAGAACAGATGAAACTGATCATTTGATTGTACCTAATTGGGAATAATCGGTAGAACAAAAGGGTACGCCGACAGCGAAACCCATTGTTGAGGAACCAGCAGCTAGCATCAGTGACGCTACCATTGAAACACTGGAACGGAATAAAAGGGAATTCCTAGTATTTGCCGGTGCTGCGGAATTCGGAATAAAAATCAAAACCCAATCAAATGACGGTGGGCTCGAGGAAGCCATTAAGAAAGAACGGAGACGGAGTGAAAACCAGTAATATTAGGAAATATAAACGATTTGTTAAAATTGTTGATCAGTCCAAATAACTCTCAGTCTAGATAAATTAATGTTAAAGTTAACATTCTGTCCGAATCAGTTAATACTAAACTTAACGCTCAGTCTGAATCAATTAATAGTAAAATCAAAGCTCAGATCGAAACAATTTATAGTCATTCCAAATCAATTAAAAGAAAAATTGATACACAGTTAAGTAAAATGGATGATCAGGACATAGCAGTCAAGACCGTTATCAATAATATGGGAGTTGTGAGCACGAATGTAGATGGGATCAAGAAAGGAATAATTTAAATGAATACTGAAATCGGTAATCTTAAGCAGAACATGACAGAGGTACAGTCAAAAGTAGGAAGCATAAACAGTCGTTTTGAGATGGTAGTAGAGACGATCGTAGAGGAACTGAAACGGACTGTTGATCTCGTTATTGAAAGTAAAGTAATTGAAAAGGCAGAATTAGCACGAAAGGTGATAGGGAACAGGTTACCATTTCGGAAACTTTAGTATCAGATCTCGTTACGAGAGTGCAGAAATAATCGACTATGTGTGAAGAGAAAAAAAAAAGTAAAGTGGAGACGTTAGCGACAACCCCTTGCCAAGTAGTTACAAAAGTAACCGTACTAGAAAACAGACTAGACGAAAAGTTGCTCTATGTGTCATGGCTAGCTCATATTACTAAAATCTTAGCGACAGAAGAGCTTTCCAATCCTCATTAAAAGCAGGGTGAGGGAACTGCCCCAATCGTGGACGGATAACAGAAAAATTAACGCAGTAATCGGCGTGCTGGCAGGCGAGGCTAGGGGTTTAAAACTCGATGTTGTGAACTTGAGATTTCAGGAATTTCAGAATGAGTTCTTGAACGAGTATTGGTCAGAGAAGCAGCAGGAGAGTATATGGAGCGATTTCTTAATGTCAAAATCCTACGATGCAAACTCGCCCAACTCGATGAAAGAATTTTGCGAAAATTGGATACGCAAATTAGAATATTCGCCTTATGGACGGACGGAATCTGAGGATGTCTGGGATTTGTGGAAGAAGCTTCCAGATGATTCCAACAGGTACGCAGGCAGTAGTTACAGAACAATTACTGCATTCTTAGAAAAGGTCAAGGATTAAAATAATTGGCGGAATAACCGCGAAAATTTTAAAATTCTTGGTAACAGCAACCATTACAACAGCAACAGCCATAATAACAATAACCATGGCAGGAATGGTAACCACCATCAAAGTAATAATAACTCACACCTCTATTACAATAACAGTCATAGTGGGACCAACAATAGCAGGAATGACAGATCAATTGATGAATGGTGCTTACTGGAAATAAGGGAAACGTGGAAGGGAGGATCCACTAATATAACTTTCTTTTCCGACAACCCGCTTACTTAGCAATATTTAAACTGTGTTTTACAGATAATCGAAGCATTTAACAGTAAAATTTTATTTAACAAAAAGAAAAACTCAGTAAAATTCTTTTGACCTTAAACCTTAACCTGAATAAAGCTTTAATCTTTGCAACAGAAATCTGAAGTGCTGTACAGCAAACAATATGACAATTATTACCAGACGTTGGACCTGGAGCCCGCCCGTTATCAGGTGAAACAGCGGTGTTTACTACCGCGCTGGACACAGTCTATCTTATTAAATGCCCCTGTGCAAAACACGAAATTTTATAAGCATCACTGATAAGATTGATTCAATTACTCAAAACAGATGACAACCTTTAATTTTAAAGCTGTATGTTGAAAGGTTCGGGGTTAAGATGTGCACCTGTGCTTAAACATTAAACAGTTCAGCAAACAGTATGACAATGAAGAGGCTTACTTCAAAGCAACCAACCTCTTGATTTCAATCAGTAACTAAGGTGCGACTGGATCCCAACCCCTCCCTTCTCACAATTTTATTTTGACTAAAGCCCTGGTGACAATTGGCTGTTAATATTTTAAAACTTAAACCTGTTGTCAGTTATTAAGAACACTCCGGAGGAACATATTAAAACATTACTTGTGAACTCTTACTAAGAGAGAACTCATTCGACGGATCCTCAAGATCCAATTAAAATACACTAATAATATCCTGGTCTCTCGAACACTGAACCGAACAGCTTAGTACCATATGTTGTTCAGATTATAACTAATGATTGCGAAATGCAATTTAAATCAAAGAATTGAACCGCCAGGTAAACCTAACCACAAGGTCCATCTATGTTTTAATGGCAACCTGAGCCTTAGCTCAATTATTCCGGCTGTAATTACGACTAAGAGCTGATTAATTAGAACACAAATGATCGGGTACAAACCATAAAGGAAATGCAATATAATAGCGGGACAAATTTTCAAACAACTAGTGTCTTAGCACAATACTACTGCCTATATTTACGACCAATGAGCTGACCGAGGCTTGTTCGAACCGCGTGACCGCTACTGTCGCAGGTTCGAATCCTGCCTCGGGCATGGATGTGTGTGATGTCCCTAGGTTAGTTAGGTTCAAGTAGTTCTAAGTTCTAGGGAACTGATGACGTCAGAAGTTAAGTCCCATAGTGCTCAGAGCAATTTTTTTGACCGAGGGTTGGGTAAAAACCAGAAAATAATAAGGAGGGCAGGTAGACAATGAAACAATTCACCACTAGGATTACAGAATGTTACTCCCTTTATCGGCAATCATTTCCATGGATCCACGGTGCGTCGCAGCAGTTACTGTGAGGTGCCAATGGAAGCCAGGTAGGAGAGCGCAGCCAGGCCATGAGCGGTCGTCTGACACGAATGCTGCCAACCAACCGACGGGATGTCGACGTGCTGCTTGTAGTCGACGCTGACCCCTGTGAAGTATTCCAGTATCTTTGCTGTACGCAGACCCTCCTTGCGCATCTCTTGGCTTCGGCCGCTTGGACCTCGTGACCATCTCTTGTTGCGACACTACCGCCAATCCCCAAACCTCCTGCTTACCTCCCGGCGAACCTCGTATATATATATATATATATATATATATCGGTCAGCAAAGACTGTCTAAGAACACACCTCACAGATAACAACTCTTCCTTATAGATATTGGCAATGGGGCCGGAAGAGGGCTAGTGGATACTAGACCTGAGCCAGTGGCGCCAGACAGAACTGTGTACTATCTCAGTGGTGCGGCGGCTCACCAATATCAAATGAACATGGTATGTGGTTCTCGGCAAAATCATAGTTGGGACAAGCAAAATCAGCTGTTGCGACAGACCAATAGAAACGGGCCTGTCGTACTTATTCAGGGAAGCCAGTAGCTGCGCCGGTTTGAGGCCCAGCGGTCGTAGGAAGACCTTGGCGGCCCAGAAGAAAGTCTAGGTAACGTTGTTATGACAGATGCGACTGGATAAATTGGAGATGAGAGAGTGCGCAAGAAGGCAGAGCGAGTAACCTATCGCGGAAACAATATTTGAATTTGAAATGGCAGTCGACAAAGCGACCACTGTCCATAATAACAATGAAAACAGTGTACCGGTCATTAATGAAGAGGTGGCCACTGTTACAGCAACAAAAGTACCGCAATCTCCAATACAGTGTGATTCGTCGGCGGAATGAAAGAAGACGATATTGGAAAAAAATTCCGTATATGCGCAGGGAAACGCAGAATGCGAGGAGATCTGGCTATATCATTTGATCGACCATACGACGAACTGAAGAATTATGGATAAGTGTATGTAAGGTGTGCTAATGGCAAAAGCGGACAATATTTGACAGTTCTCAACCCATATGAAATTGGCGTTCATGAATAAATGGAAAGCTGCACCGAAGAGGTGGGCTTGTCCAAATGTTGTAGGAACTGAATTAGCCAACCTCAACGACGCTGTTCCTAAAGCAAACCGAGGGGAAATTTCTGAAGAGGCGCAAGACGAATTTGCCGATGATTGGGTACGACTAATTGAACTGCCACGAGGTTAAGGCTTACGTCATAAAGTCAGGTAGGAGTGGTATGTGTTGCGTGAGCTCGGGAGGAGGATTAGAAGCAGAAGCAATTTCTTCAGGTATTTCGGAAGATGACAGCCATCTTTCAAAAGAAATTTACCTGACTTGACATTTAGCTAATTGTTGGTAGTACAATGTTCGTTAATAGAAAAAAATTGACGAAAGGGTTACAGTGTTGGGGTAAAAAAGGATTCATCAACCACAGAAGGTGAACACAGAAATTATGAATGTCCAAGAACAGAAAATGAAAAAACCACCAGATAAAATCTATCGGTGTCAGAGCAGTATGGCTATTTATGGAATGACTTTGATGTGGATGAGAACTTGTTATGGGAAACTATGGACAAATAGTAGTGCCCGTCGATATGCACGGCCTACGAACGCACGTGCTATGTCGGAAAAAGTTTTGATTTGGTAAAAGAAAGACCAGGTGTAGCAATAATGCCTGTATTGGGAGCTAAAATAATCGATGCTACTAGAGAGTAGCAAATTTACATCCCATGAAATATTAGTTTCGAAATTCAGGGGGAACATTAAAACAAGAATTTATCGGCATGCCAGATTTGAGCACTGACATAACAATTATCTTAAGTTGGTTACTGAAATGCGACACAATAATTGACTCCAACAACAAAAACAATTATGTGCATTTAAAAAGATAAGAGCTAAATCAGTGTAAGTTGTAATAAAATAGGTGATAATGTGAGTCAGTACCAACCTATTCACATATTTACTAGGCATGGTGAGATTGATTTAGGCAGAAATATGGAATACTACATTTAAGGGAATCTAAATGTTGACAAAAGCTTGGAAGACGAGTTAAAGAGTATTGTGGACAGTGAACCAAATGCCACACCTCAAGAGAAACAAGATTTGTGTAACGCAATTATGACAAATTGAGAGAGGACCAGTTAATCTCTCACCTATTTCTCTTATACGAAAAATTATTAAAGATTTTATTACAACATGAGGCACCTTCAGCGAGACTCTACACAGTTAACAGCTTGAGCAGACGTTGTAGGAGCCTGGTAGAATGCTAAAAGCATGAGGTATTTTATGGTTCTTAGCTGATAGAAACGGCATGTCAGGAGATGGAAGCAATTGTCAGCGAGCCCATCCTTCAGTAAATCTTGCCAGACAGGCCCACAGCCGTACAGGGCAGACAGAGCAGCCTCTTGTTGAGATGGGTCTGCAGTAGAACAATGCCACTATACCTGCATTGGCACCAGCTGAGAGCTGGGTTTGGGGGGGGGGGGCATTGGATTGAAGGTACGCATCTACACAGTGGAGTTATAAAACGGGCACTATGTGGAGGTTGACGCATAGTAAAAATTCACAAGTTTTTGTGTGCACTGATACTGCAAATAGGACAGTGACCCACTTCCATCGGCCACCTCAGTTGTATAAGAAACTCAAGTGTTTGAGAATTGTTTAGAGATAGAATCTTTATTGCACCTCATAGCTAGGACTAAGAAGCTCAAAGGCACAGGCTATTTAAATAAAGATCTTTAAGATTGCATCAGTTCGCTTGTTGCCACTGAAAGTGACATGAATTCGCAGGAAACCATCTTCCCCCTATGCAAAAACTTTAAAAAGCCGGTAATCGGTGGTTTCCTTTTTTTTTTCAGAGGCGCAGGTTTCTTATCTCTTACCCTGGTTCGGCAAGAGATTGTGCTAGCGAGTGGGAGGGGAGATTTAGCGCCTACAGAGCGCTGTGATGGGCTCAAGACGGCCAGAAGGCGGTGTCGTTAGTATACTTTGCTGGAAAACTTTTTTCTGAAGAGGTGCTAGGCTCTTGCGTTCTGGACTATTCTCTGGTAAGAGGACTTCTGGTCAATTCTCTGGCACGTGTAGTTGGTGCTTCGGACCTATCCTGAGACTGACTTCACTTGCGAGTAGTTTAGACTGAGCCGCCTGTGGTGAAGTTCATACTGTACTCAGAGTGACACTTCAAACGTCTCCGACTTCTTGTTTGCCGAGGGCACACTTATTCATTTTTGGTTTACAGTCTTGACGTTTGGTATCCTCATGCACTCTGTCATGTAAGTGAGCCAAATTGGTCCTTAGTACGACCAGTGAACGTCTGTGTCACACACTGATATCTACAGTGATTTCAGGGCTCTGGTAGAGGGTAAATTGCGATCCGTTTGCCTGATCAGCAGACCCTGAGATTTTCGCACTACTTTCGTGGTTGCGATCGGTTCACAGGTGCCACCTCACGTCTGGCCTCTGCTGCACACATCTCAGCAGCTCGAAGTTACATCACTGCACGAAGCAAACAGGGTAACGTACTGCCGCTCCAGCCTTGTCAGGGCATACAGATCTCAATCGCCATTTGCTCTCAGCTGCACCTATATTGAGAAACTGCTGTAGATTATGGAAATCTACTCAGCGTCAGATCAATTCAGATTGCATTGTCCACACTCTTAGGGCCAGAGTACTTGACTCACCTCTGCCATCTAGGATCCTTGTGCACTGCTGTTTGAAACGAACTGTTAATTGGCTATGGTGTACAACAAAAACTTGTTTAGTATAATAGATGTCTTTGTTTTGGGAAAATAAATGTTGCTATTAAACTAAATTTTGCATACATTCTCAATCGTTTTTTATAGTCCAAACTGTATTACCTTTCAAAATAAAAAGGTGTTTTTCGATTAAACCGGGGCTTGTTACTGGTGTTGAGTGGTACTTAAATAAATAAATTAGTGAAATCAAAGTGAAGTAGAAATTAGAATATAAATGAAAAACTTAGTTTAGTTTAGAAGAATTACACACTGGCAAACAGCAGGCAGAACAGCAGAGCAGAAGAGAATGACCATGAAGTCAGCAAGTTCCACGTAAGCCGACGCTGTCGATTCAGCCGTCAGGGCATCGCACAACCGGCTCACGTGTTTCTCAGTTGTCACATGTGAGCAAATGCCCTCGCCTACATTCCAAGAGCCAATGACCGACGTTAAGAAGATTCTTCGAGAAACTTTCCAACGTGACAGACGAGGCAATGACCGTGAAGCCGTTCACCTCCAGTCGACTGAAGTGAATAAATATGCGAGACGCAGTGGGCCCGATAGAGGAGGACGAAGGAAAAGAAAAGAGTAGCAGTAGTTTTCAGGCAGTTTAGGTGCTTAAGACCGTCATGCAAGAAGAGACTACATCATGCACAGATGCACCAAGTCCGCCGCTGTAATGGAATAGCAAGCAGCAGCCTCGGCACCAGAAGACAGAAGTTAAAAGGTATTTGAAGTCTGATTTTTACGTACCCGGGTGACTAGTGAGGACAGGAAGGAGACGGCCTCACATCAGCAGTCACCTGTGAGCTGGGATGAAGATCTGACAGCCGAAGACTGGCAAGCGGGAGTCCATTGTTCGAGTCCGGGAGACTGGCTCTCCCCCGCCGCGCCGCTCCGCTCCGCTGGCCAACGCACAACACACGCGGCCGCTTAGAGAAGAGAAACACTGGGACGCCACATCCAAGGTATCACCATCCGATGCACGACTTCGCTCGCAATAATTAAAAGGGCCACCTCGCGCTACGCGTCTCCAGTCAGCTGGGAGAGACGGCGACATGAGATACACACTGCCACGCATAATCAGACGCCGCCGCTGCCGCAGAAGAAGGCTTCGCAAACGACACAGCTGCTGCTCTCCGAGCCGGAACATCGAGTAAGGAAACAGTTGTACAAATCTTCAATAAAAGTTATCTTATATAAAAATAATGTTTCATTCGACCTCTTACCCGAGCCAAAGAAGAACCCACCCTGCCCACATGTTGTTAAGAGAGAAAAATTAATTAATTTAGTATTTTCATCCTGACAGAATGCTTTAGTATCAAATGCCCTTTGCAGTAATGCTCATCCTGGCAATTGACTAGCATCAAAAGGGAAAGCCCAGTTACATTTACTGCCAGAACTGTCACACTGGATATCATTGACAGTGAAATGTAATGCCCAAGAACCATTCGTTATACGAATGTACGCATTTCCACTGTCAAAAAAGGCGCCGTACAAGAAGAAATAGATCGAATGGTGTAATGGAATGTTATAGAGAGGAGTACCAGTCCCTATAACAATCCCTTGCTCACAGTCGGAAAAGGAGATGGTAGTGTCAGAATCGTGATGGATGAACGTACGCTGAACAAAGTTGTTCAACGTGAAACGGATAGACCAGAGAGTATGGAAGAGATACTGCAAAGATTTTATAGTGTACAATTTGGGACTAGCCTCCGGCTCAAACGCTGGCTACCGGCAGATGGCTGTTGAGAAACAATATAGGAAATATACTGTTTTTTTGTACGAAGGAATGTGTTACCAGCAAAACGTAGTGTCATTCGGGCTGAACATAGTGTGTCTTTATTTATTTAAATGTCAAGTTCCATAGGACCAAATTGAGGAGCAAATCTGCACGGTCGTGGAACGTGTCAGTACATGAATTTACAACATAAAGAGTAATAACAGATAAAAATAAATGTTCATGAACCTCAAAGAAAATCAGTCCATAAGTTTAAGCAAACGCTATCAGCATTACAATGAGAATCATCTTAATTTTTCAAGGAACTCTTCGACAGAATAGAAGGAGTGACCCATGAGGAAACTCTTCAGTTTCGATTTGAAAGCGGGTGGATTACTGCTGAGATTTTTGAATCCGGGTGGCAGCTTATTGAAAATGGATGCAGCAGTATACTGCACACCTTTTTGCACAAGAGTTAAGGAAGTCCGACCCAAATGGATGTTTGATTTTTGCCGAGCATTAACCGAGTGAAAGCTGCTTATTGTTGGAAATAAACTAATATTGGTAACAAGAAACGACATTAAGGAATATACATATTGAGAGGCCAATGTCAAAATACCCAGACTCGTGAAAAGAGGTCGACAAGAGGTTCGTGAACTGACACCACTCACTCATTGCCCCAACCGCCCGCTTCTGAGCCAAAAATATCCTTCTAGAATGGGAAGAGTTACCCCGAAATAACACCATACGACATAAGTGAATGAAAATAAGCAAAGTAGAGTAATTTACGTGTCGAAATATCACTCACTTTCGATACCGTTCGAATAGTGAAAATGGCAGTATTAAGTCTTTGAACAAGATCCTGAATGTGGGCTTTCCACGACAGCTTACTATCTGAACACCTAGGAATTTGAACTGTTCAGTTTCACTAATCATATGCCAGTTCTGTGAGATTAAAACGTCAGGTTTTGTTGAATTGTGTGTTAGGAACTAAAAACTGAGTCTTACTGTGATTCAACGTTAGTTTATTTTCTATAAGCCATGAACTGAGGTCATGTACTGCTCTACTTGAAACCGAGTCAATGTTGCACACAACATCGTTTATGACCGAGCTAGTGTCATCAGCAAACAAATATTTTAGAGTTACCCATAATACTAGAGGGCATATCATTTATATAAATAAGGAACAGGAGCGGCCCGAACACTGATCCCTGGGGCACCCCCTACTTGACAGTACCCCACTCAGATCCCACATCACAGCCGTTATCAACATTGTGAATAATGACCTTTTGCTGCCTGTTGCTAAAGTAAGAGGTGAACCAAATGTGAGCTACTCCCCTTATTCCGTAATGGTCCAACTTCTGGAGCAATATTGTGTGATCAACACAGTCAAATGCCTTTCTTAAATCAAACAATACGCCAAGCTTCGAAACTTTTTGTTTAGCCCATCCAGTACCTCACAGAGAAAAGAGAATATAGCATTTTCAGTTGTCAAACGACTTCTAAAGCCGAACTGTACATTTGATAGCAAATCGTGTGATATAAAATGATCAATTAACCTTACATACACAGTCTTTTCGATAACATTTGCAAACACTGATGGAATAGAAATAGGTCTAAAATTATCTACATTATCTCTTTCTCCCTTTTTATAAAGCGGCTTTACTACTGAGTACTTTAATCGCTCAGGAAACTGACCATTCCTAAGGGAAAAATTACAAATATGGCTAAATACAGGGCTAACATGTGCAGTACGGTCCTTTAATATTCTACCAGACACTCCATCATAGCCATGAGAGTCCTTAGTCTTCAGTGATTTGATTATTGTCTCAATCTTCCTCTTGTCTGTATCACAGAGGAGTATTTCAGAAGTCAATCTCGGAAAGGCATTTGCTAAGAAATTTATATGATTTCCTGTAGATACAAAATTTTAATTTAACTCACCAGCAATACTCAGAAAATGGTTGTTAAATATTGTACACATATCTGGTTTATCAGTAACAGAAATATCATTACTGCAAACTGACTTCATATCGTCAACCTTGTGCTGCTGACCAGACACTTCCTTCACAACCGACCGTATGGCTTTAATTTTATCCTGTGAATTAGCTATTCTATTTGCATACCACATACTTTTTGCCTTGCTAATAACATTTTTAAGCACCTTACAATACTGTTTTTAATGGGCTAGTGTAGCTTGATTGTGACTACTTCTAACATTTTGATATAATTCCCACTTTGTTCTACATGATATCCTTATCCCACTAGTCAGCCAACCGGGCTGTCCATTACTGCTAGTACCCCGTTTAGAAGGTTCTAATGGAAAGTAACTCTCAAAGAGCATGAGAAATGTGTTATGGAAAGCATTGTATTTATCATCTATATTATTGGAACTATAAACATCTTGCCACTCTTGTTCCATGACAAGTTTTGAAAAACTCTCTATTGCTGTTGGATTAACTTTCCTAAGTAGTTTGTAATTAAATACGACATTGGTTAGAGTACAAAAACCGTTTAGTGTTAAAATTTGTGCATCATGGTCTGAAAGGCCATTCACCCTTTTACTAACAGAATGCCCATCTAGTAATGAAGAATGAAATATTGTCTATGACTGTGCTACTGTTCCCCTGCACCCAAGTTGGAAAAAACACAGTTTGCATCAGATCGTATGAATTTAGGAGATCTACCAACATCCTTTTTCTTGCACAATCATGTACAAAATTAATATTGAAGTCACCACATAGAACTACTTTCTGGTATTTCCTACAAAGTGAATCAAGAACCCTCTCTTGCTTAAGCAAAAATACTCTGAAGTCGGAGTTAGGGGACCTATAAACAACAGCAACTAGAAGTTTAGTTTCACTAAATTCAACTAATGCTGCACAACTTTCAAATATCTGTTCAGTGCAGTGTCGTGATACGCCTATGGACTCAAATGAAATACTGTTTTTCTACTTACAGAGCCACTCCCACACCCCGCAAGGAACTCCTTTAGAAACAGCCAGCTAATCTGTAGCCTGGTAAAGGAAGCCTCTGAATTATCAAATTATTTAAGTGGTGCTCTGATATACCAATAATTTCAAAGTTAACATCTATTAGCAGTTCACTAACTTTATCTCTAATACCTCTTATAATTTGATGAAATATGCTAATTCCTTCTCTACTTGGAAACATTACATCCTCTGGAGGTGAGCCCTTAGAGGCACTTCCTTTAAGCAGGTATACCTATCAGCTGACTTCAGTCTAAAAAAGGTGCAGCTCTAACACCAACTATTATAGGAATTTTTCCATGAGTGATACCACTACCGCCACCCACTACAGTGACACCTATAAGCTTAGCCAGCCTCCCCTTCCCATACGTATTCCGGTGCAGGCTATGCCTAGTGTAACCCCATCTAGTGATAGACCCAACTGGCACCACTGAGATGTGATCCATGCACTCCGCCATCAGTGCCGCCCCCCCCCCCCCCCAGTCCCACGTTAACGCGCCTAACAGCCGCATCAAGGTGAGGCCGATCATGACGCTGAAAGAGCTGCACGAAATGCACATTAGTACCACCAGTTTGAGTAGCTATCTTAACCAAGTCACCACTGACATCATATTCCCCGTCCCTATCGAGACTGTTCCCTGCTCCACCCACTATCACTACCTGATCCTCTTTCGTAAAATTCTTACATAACTCCCCTATGCTTTCAGTCACCTGAGCCAACCCTGCGCTAAGCTTCACAATGCTGGTGACCTGGTACTCACTCCCCAACACTTCCTGCAACTGCTGGGCCACACCTTCACCGTGGTAACTACCTAGCAGCAGAACCTTCTTTCTGATAGACTTTGCAACCAACTTAGGCATCCTAATTGCTGAGGACTGCTGCAAGTTACCTACATCTACGGCTACACGAGGCTCCTCTCCACTGAACTCTGACAGTTGGTCGTATCTATTGCATGTATGCAAAGTAAAACTGAGTACCTCCTCTTCCTAGCTACCTTCTTGCCAACTGCCAGTTCCTATTCCCCACCACCCTTCACCCTCCTCAACCTATCTGGTTCCTCCTTTGCGCATTGTAACTGCACCTGAAAGGCACAGATCTTACGCTCCTGCTCCTCTATTAACTTGTTTATACTACAGATTCTACATTCCCAGGAGAGAATCTCGCTAAAATGACCACTGGCTTCCTCACTGCATTCCCTCCCCCCCCCCCCCACCCACCACCACCACCACCACCAATGAAAATACTTTGAACAAATCCCACGACGTAATCCACTACACGCAAACCTACGACAGAGCCCACACTTTTCACTCATGGTAAATTTTACAGTTACTGAAAAAAAAACTATACGTCTCCGTTACCAAAGTTCAGTTACACCAGTAGAACTATTGAAGAACTAAGAATAATGGTATCGAAATTCTCTGCCTACTAAAAAAGCAGCTACTTGTATTAAAACTACTACAACACAGCCGATACCAATACCAGCAAATCTTCACAAAATTATTAGCTACAACCGAAAAAATTAAAACTACCACTGTAACACTAAGCGAAGTTAAAACACTATATGAAAATTTTACTGAAATATTTCACTAGAAAGAAATAATAAACGTCAGTTGAAAACTAAAGCACGAAAATTTCTAACGACTTCAACACACTGAAAACTCTCTAAAACACAGCGAGCGAACGATTACAAAAGTTTATTAAGTCGTTATTTCACCACAAACTGCACGCAACACCGCTGAAATCTATTAAATTTAATAACTGTATTACAGAGCACAAATAAGTTTGTCAGTACTTAGCTTATAACCGCTACAGCTGCAGTCCACGCCGCAAAATGTAAATACACTACTGAGGCGGGAGGCTTAGACGAACGACGAAAGCAGACTCACAAATAACAGACCACTCGAGTCAATTACACAGGAAGAAAGACTGAGATAAATGAAAATCCACTAATAAGTTACTTTTACGGCAAATATTAAAACAAGTAAACTTTAAAATAAGTAAATGAAGTCTAAAATTTATAAAATATTAACGAGCTATTTCAAAAGCAGTGCAGCACACGTGACGTCACATCAAGAGTCCCAGGACGCTCGATAAAGTACTAGATGCCACCGTCAGTTCTAGACTGACACTGTACGTGGACGACATCCTAATGGCGAATGCGATCTGTCGAGAACATTATGATGTTTTAAACGAAGTTTTCGGGGCGTTACGCAAAGGCGAAGTGACTCTGAAAGTGACAAAGCGTCAGTTTGTGAAGTAAGAAATGAATTTTCTTGGTCACGTAACAACTACAGCAGGAATCGCCAAAGATCTACAGAAGGTAGAGGCAATAAAAAATCGTCCACTTCCAAAGAGTAGTAACCAATTAGAAAGTTTTCTAGGATTAATCGGATTTAATCGCAAGTGTAGGGGCAAGTGTTCAATGGTTCAAACTTTAACAACTTGTTACGAAAGAATACCCCGTTTGAGTCGACTAACGCGTGTCAAGCCGCATTTGAGAGACAGAAAAGCTAGCTGTTACAGAGTAACCATCCTGACCTTCTGTTGCCGTTTAATATGAGGACAGATTACTCAAATTACGATTTCTGAGGAAGAATGTTTTTGCAATCGTAAGGTGTTTTATAAAATTTAAAGATTACTTGTGGGACAGAAAGGTGATAATTCACACTGACCATATCTCACATATCGTTAACTGCAGAGAAGACTGGCCTGATAATCTTTCGATTTACAGCAGTTTATTTATAGTATATATTACATAAAAGGCGCAGACAACTGTAGAGCGGATGTGCTGTTGCGTTTACCTGAAACAGATCAGTGAATAGTGGCAGACGAATCCGAGAGAGTACTGAAATTGTACTACTTTCAAGAAGTACAAGGACGAAGGAAGCTGTGGAGTATTTGTAAAAATATGCGTCGTTAACAAACCTAGGACGAATGCTTGAAAATAGTGAACAACAAGAGTGCCACAAATAAAGAAGGAGAAAAGTTAGAAAGTATTACAGGAAGTACAGCAATACCCTGTGTAAACGCAAAGATGAGAAGAGCGACAATTGAAGGATGTGTTAGCCCACCAAATAGTAGACTGTTATCACTCACCCGGTAATCCTTGAGGGCCAAAGAAATGTACAGAGAAAATGGCTGAAGTTGCGAATTTCAACAACATGTTAAAGAGAATAACAGATAGGATGGAGACTTGCGATAAGTATCAGAGAGTGAAAGCGACCAACTGCACAAATCGTAGTCCTATGCAAAGCGTAAGATCTGATGATATACTAGAGTTAACGTGCATTGATCTCTAGGGCCCCTGCCAAAGACCTCAAGTAATTTCGCCTACATATTAGTAGTGCGGAAGCCTTTTCGAAGTTCATTAAGTTATATCCGACAAGAAAGGCAACAGATAAAGTGGTTTATAACAGACTTGCAAACGATTACTTTGTGCGTATCGGAAAACCAAAAGCGACTTTGTCCGATAATGGGTCACAGTTTACTTCCAAATGATGGAATGAAGGTATGGAAAGCAGTGAAGTTGAAGTGACACACATCTCAGCCCATTGTCCGGCCGGAAATCCAGCGAAACGATACCAGGTCGGAGTGTCCGTGCGGATCTAGGCGCTACAGTCTGGAACCGAGCGACCGCTACGGTCGCAGGTTCGAATCCTGCCTCGGGCATGGATGTGTGTGGTGTCCTTTGGTTTCTTAGGTTTAATTAGTTCTATGTTCTAGCCGGCTGATGACCTCGGAAGTTAAGTCGCATAGTGCTCAGGGCCATTTGAACCATTTGAACCAGCGAAACGACACATGCGTGAGCTGGGGCGACCTTGACGAACGTGTATTGTCACCACAACCACAGGTCGTGGGATAAATACATAAGTCAAATGGAAAATATTAGGAATGCCATGACGCACGACTATATAGCATTCTTTCCAGAGGATATTTTAAGAGTTTGGTGGAAGAGATAACTGATTTCCCTCCTCAAATTAGTGTTGACATTGAGGGAAAGAAAAAACGTTTACCAGAAATAATTAAAAACGAAGCCGGTGTGCGAATAAGGCGCAATAACGCCAATGTGCATTTTGCTAAAATTGCAATGGATGACCTCGCTCTTATTACAGCGAACGTGAAATCGAGAGATAGTCGTAATGAGATTTCAAAATTTAAATTAATTTAAAATGGACCATTTAAGATTGTCGTTATATCCCTCACTAACGCTTACGGTTTAGTTTTATCTAATTCTGGCAAGAGGTTAAGTGTACCTAAAATTGTTAACATGAATTTTCATCAATCAAGAACTGATGAACCTCAGAAAGAATTTCCAGTAAAAAGCTTAATTATTATTGTAATTTTAAAAATTTGTTCCAAAAGTATTTCCTGGGCCAGATGGTCATCAACGAATTTGAAGAAAGTATAAAGAGATATTTAGCTTGCAGAATAGATGTTCGGAAAGCAACTGAAAAAGTCACTCTGGTATATGTATCATTCGTAATTTTGTAAATTATATGTTGTAAAAATTCATGTGTACCATATATTATGTAAGTGAAGACCGACGTACTCGAACAATGGTAAGCTTCTGGTACGCATATGAGTGTGAATATGGACAGTATTGAGCTACCCACTTTGAAAGAAATATGAAGACGCCTTGGGATTACTCAGGAGTACGTTTTCAAAGAATGCAACACAAGTGGACGTGTTCGAATGCCACAGCACAAACAAATAGAGACAGCGAGAGTGAGAGAGAGCCTCCGTGCCGCTGTGACACACGCAACACCGCCATCTCAGGACTGAGCCGCTACGATCCTTATCCCTTTATTTACCCTTTTGCGCCCTTTATCTGCGTTACTTACTTTTTATTGTACAGTAATGACATGAAATTTTTATATCAAAAGTAATGATTCATTTGAAAAATTTAATTCTGTCATTTAAAATAAGTTATGGTACCCTGTTACGATCTGAGTTTTAATAACAAAGTGGTGTCATGCTAATTACCTACGCACAGGTAATTATGATGATAAATGAGACAATAATGAGTGATTGACAAAATATATGTAGCCAAAACTGTATGCATTTACGCATCTGCCTTTCCAGTCGCATTTTTTTTTTCAGAAATTCCCTGATTCTCTTCCCCTCCAGGAAAGAACTCGTGGAATGTGTGGCACATGTAACACTGAAAATGCAGATAAAATACCAGCTGCACGATCCAAAATTTTAGTCACTTAATATCAGTTGATACCTTGTACTGTACTGCTAATTCTGAATCTGTAAGCGTTATTACACAAACTACATGTAATACATAACGGTTGTAACAGGGTATTTGTTTGTGAATGTATGTAAATGATTGCAATTATAATGTAAATATTTTAAATTGATGGGTAATAGCCAAGGGAACTTTATTTTAAGGTGTCGATAACAATGACGAAATCGCAGTAGCTATGCCGTTGTTTAACTTTGCGTGTGGAGAGTCTCTGTCGCGCTGCGAGCAGACAGGAAGGAGAGACACTTCAGTCATGAAAGCGTGTGGAAGTGTTTGTTGGGTGCTCCCACACACGCGCTGCTCAGCTATGATTGCGCCAGTGTAGGCGCACCTAATTCGTTAACCCGCGAGTATTGGCAGCACATTTGAGCTGCACAGGCGGAGGATGCTGCAATTTTAACTACTGACTGTCCCATAACTATCCGTGGTTCTGGAGACGACTTGTGGTACTCAACCAGCAGCAACAACAGTATCAGCTCAGCATTGTCGTCGTCTACATTCTTCGTCGCCCGCACAGCTACAACAACGTAAGACTGTTAAGTGACAAAATATAACTACTATTGTAGAGGCACTACCCAGTGGCATATCTTTCACACACTTTAATAATTTTTGCCGATAACAACCTCCAACCGTTAAAACTGGTAGGCCACCTGTGTTGTCATTGCGCTTAGACATTATTACCAAGAGGGGTCACTTCTCTTTTCATGCAAATACCGAGTGTCTTAAAAGTATGAAAATTGATTTGCTACTTACAGTCAGTTTTGTTTCTTTGCTGATGACCAGTTCCAATACAACTTTTGTTTTCTGAGTAACTGTTTATTCTAGTACTGCATAACAGAGCCGTAACTAATTTGCAATTTTGGGTATTAACTTAACTCACCAAAAGTAACGTAAAATTTCACTGGCTAAACCAACGTCTGGACATTCAGCACAAATTGAATGTGTGCAATTTCATTCATTCTACATTTAGCTTAGCGAATGGCTTCAGTTGGCTTGGTACGCAACCTACTGTCACTTTATAACTTGCTAATTTGCTTAAATTCCATTCAATATTTCAATAATTAAAATTCAAGAATTAAAAATAAATTTCTTGCGTTTCCCAAATTGGCATTACGTTCAGCTGAGATTACTGAAAGTCATTTTTTACAGTCTGTCACTCATTTAACCAGCAACTTCATTTAACTTTAATTTCAAAATTTAGTATTTCAGATAAAGTAACTGCAAAGTCAGTGCTCTCTGATTAATTTATGTTCTCGTGAACTGTTGTGTTGTGGAAAAGCGTGACAACCTTTTGTTATCACGCCAGAGATTATTTGCATAATTTACTTTACTATTACATTTCTTAGTATTTTGGATATTCACTGCCGTAGTAGTCTAGCAACCGTTTAATTATTCCTTTTTTAGCTAATAGGTATGTTTTATATTATAATATTTTTTGTGTTAAGATATTAAGTGATTCCGTTTTCCCCCCTGTGTGGTACGTGAATGGTTGCACTAGATTCTACCTATTTCAAACTTATTATCATTATTCAGTAGAATATTATCATTTTTCAGTAGAAGAAATATTCAGTAGCAGACATAAAAATGTTGAGGTTCGCCGATGACATTGTAATTCTGTCAGAAACAGCAAAGGACTTGGAAGAGCAGTTGAACGGAATGGACAGTGTCTTGAAAGGAGGGTATGAGATGAACATCAACAAAAGCAAAACGAAGATAATGGAATGTAGTCGAATTAAGTCGGGTGATGCTGAGGGAATTAGATTAGGAAATGAAACACTTAAAGTAGTAAAGGAGTTTTGCTATTTGGGAAGCAAAATAACTGATGATGGCCGAAGTAGAGAGGATATTAAATGTAGACTGGCAATGGCACGGAAAGCGTTTCTGAAGAAGAGAACTTTGTTAACATCGAGTATTGATTTAAGTGTTAGGAAGTCGTTTCTGAAAGTATTTGTATGGAGTGTAGCCATGTATGGAAGTGAAACGTGGACGATAAATAGTTTAGACAAGAAGAGAATAGAAGCTTTCGAAATGTGGTGCTACAGAAGAATGCTGAAGATTAGATGGGTAGATCACATAACTACTGAGGATGTATTGAATAGAATTGGGGAGAAGAGGAGTTTGTGGCACAACTTGACTAGAACAAGGGATTGGTTGGTAGGACATGTTCTGAGGCTTCAAGGGATCATCAGCATGGAGGGTAAAAATCGTAGAGGGAGACCAAGAGATGAATACACTAAGCAGATTCAGAAGGATGTAGGCGGCAGTAGGTACTGGGAGATGAAGAAGCTTGCACAGGGTAGAGTAGCATGGAGAGCTGCATCAAACCAGTCTCAGGAATGAAGACCACAACAACAAACAAGAACAACATCATTATTTAGCTAACATTCTTCCCTCAGAAGGGTCTGTCGTGAACTTTCCTACTACTAACTGATATTATTTCGTTTGGTAACCATAGCCTTACTCACTGTTAGACTTCATTTAGCATACGCGATCAGGGTCAACTATATCGCAGTCCTGTTGGCCGATTAGGAAGGAGGAGGTTAAACGTTATCCACCGTACATTGCAGAACTCTCACCTCTGGAAGACAGAAGCACTGCTGATTCTTTGGGCTGTGGCTAATCCATTTCTCTACAATATCCATTTTTCTGCGAGCCAACAGGAGAGCGTATGTGAAGTTTCGAGAGTAGGAGAAAGGTGCAGGCCATACAGAGCTTCTGAAGATTGGTCGTGTCTCGTACTCAGTCTCATTCTGAGTGGTTCAGTAGACAGAACATTGCCCACTGAAGTTAATACACCGGTTAGGGTGACGATAAGGCATACAATTTCAATATTAGAGACACTGATGCAGCGAGTTGAACATTACTGTGTAATACATTTTTCTCTAATATTCTACGAAAGTTACTGTGGTCAAGAATTAATCAGCTAACGTATAACTTAATGATCTTACGCCAAGAGGTAAACGGAAACGTTCCGTATAGTAAATTGGGGAACTCTTACGGTATCGATGGATTCTTGTAGTGCTACTCATAACTCGACTAACTATAGGACGTTTATGGTTAACAACAGGGTGCACGCTACCCCTCTTCATTCTAACCAGGATATGATATCCGCATTACTGAAAACTCACGTCCTGCTGTCTGCTACACGTTAAGAGACAATAAAAAAATAATTGTGAATGAAGTGTCCTGTCATAGATGTAGTATTATCCACTAACCTCGCTGCCAGATTAGCTCTTCTGGAAACTTTCTTGGATTATTACGGATCTATTTCTGGTGGACGCCGACCTATGAACTTGCAATGACCAGATAAAAAGTTTGCCTCGCAACTAAAATATTGATAACACTTCGATATCCTCTGAAACAATGTATGAGGTGTCTGATAACTGTATGAATCTAAATATAGTGCACGCAGGAGAAAAACTTATGACTGTCTTTACAGGTATGCCGACAGACGATAAAAGATATTGCTACAAACTACGGACAACAGAAAAAACAATATTTAAACATTTGGCCGTCTATGTCAGGGTGATTCCTCATTTCATTCGGTCAATGGCCACTCTTCGTAGAAAGTCTAGTAAAACAAGCTTCCATGCCTTTGAACTAGCTATATACACCCATCCTCACAGAGCCCAGTGCCACTGTGTTCTCAGAGGTGTTGCCATTTCTAATGGGGTCGTTTTCGATTCGTTTCACTTTCATGTGCTGTGGATAACTTGTAACTGCCTCGTCTTCCTGTAACAGACGTTCACTTCAAGCCATACGTGTTGCTCTAGAGTTATGCCTCACAGGCTTCATCTGAAGATGGACATCCCAATTACTGCCCCACTTAAAAGCATCTATAGCCAGTGACCTCCAAATAAACTTAATCTGGAAGCCAACTGAAACTTATTCACACAACGATGAACATGAGCACCATCACCTAGCAACGTATTACAAATATTTGGAGAACTAAGCACAATCAATTACGGACGCGCTGCCACGTAACCATGAGCAAAGACACACTCTAACTCTTGATTATATCAAGAGGACGTCAACAGAATTACTGTTATCCCATACACTACAAGTCTTCTTTTCTCAGAAAATTCCTTTTGTCGTTGACTTTGACAATGTCCTAGATCATGTATTATAGGTTTTGGTTAATAGAACTGAAAACCAAATAGATCAGAGCTGCCTAATATATGCGCCGTATGGCTCTTCCCCCGAGCTTTCTTTCGCCTTCAGCCGTGATGTGCTACAGAGCTAGTTTGAAAGACTCGCTGCTTCAGACTGTTGCGTAGTGGGTAAGCGGTGGTTTGTGGTGTGCCATCGATACGTTGTTGTCTTTCATAGTCGCTACAAGTGGTTTTGTTTCTTGATTTTTTTTTTTTTTTTTGTTTATCTCCGGTGAAGAATAGCACAGCTACAGATCATTGATTACTCCAACTGGCTTCCAGCCGTAGATGTTTGCGGACTTAATGCTGTGTTTCATTGCAGCTGTTACCTGTTGTTTACGGAATGAAAACAGGTAGTATGTGTTTGTTACTCTTGGTGGTGTATTTATGTGGTTGTGTGCGTTTCCTTGAAAGAAACTGTTTTGACTTTTGTTGAGCAGTGGTTAGCGTTGCTCTAGTTGTTCATTCAATATTTATATGGTTTTACGAGCTGCGCAGAATTTCCTGGCACCTATTAAGTTAGATTTGCTGCCATTTTACCATGTACAAGTCGGTCGGTGTTAGTAATATTAATGAGGACCATATCTGTTGAAGGGGCTTGGATTGTGTATATGTGTTTTCTTAAGCTGCGTGTAAGTAAATAGTTAGAGTGTGACTTTGCTCATGGTTACGTGGCAGCGCGTCCGTAATTGATTGTGCTTATTTCTCCAAATATTTGTAATACGTTGCTAAGTGATGGTGCTCATGTTCATCGTTTTGTGAATAAGTTTCAGTTGGCTTCCAGATTAAGTTTATTTGGAGGTCACTGGTTATACATGCTTTTAAGTGGGGCAGTAATTGGGATGTCCATCTTCAGATGAAGCCTGTTGTAGCATTTGTGTTGTCTGTGGCTGTTTCTTCTCTTTTTACTCTGTCAGTGGCTGCTATTTGCAGTTCACGTTTAGGGGCCTTAAGACAATTTTGAATTGCAATGTCTTCTATTGGTTAAAGCGGCAACGTTGCGTCAACGCATATGAAGTTTAACAAGTTCGCATTTCTAAGTAACCTTTGAAACACGTATAACCGCAATCACTGCAGAGCGGTAATTGGTCAATGACATTATTTCCCTAGTTGGTTGCCGGCCGGAGTGGCCGTGCGGTTCTGGGCGCTACAGTCTGGAGCCGGGCGGGCGCAACGGTCGCAAGGTTCGAATCCTGCCTCGGACATGGATGTGTGTGATGTCCTTAGGTTAGTTAGGTTTCATTAGTTCTAAGTTCTAGGCGACTGATGACCTTAGAAGTCGCATAGTGCTCAGAGCCATTTGAACCATTTGAACCAACCCTAGTTGGCTGTTGCTCCTGGCCGCTGATCTGGATGTTGTAATTAGAAGTTGTTTAAGTATCGCGAATGAAATTAATCGTAGTCTTCCACTCAGGTACTGCTCGTCACTCCGAGCCCACGTTACACGTAGAAACAAATATTTGAGCTGCAGAAGTACTTTTAGGGCTTCCACACATTATTTCTGTCTTCCGAAATATACAATAAGGACTCCCTGCTGGAGGATGAAATTCTCAAAGCTAGTGGAAAAGTATGAGTTTTAAAAATGAATTCAGTTAGGGTTACAGTTACGCAGGCAGTTAATAAGTACTATCATTTGCAGAACGGTTTTTAATATGTTCCAGAAGAGAGAGAGAGAGAGAGAGAGAGAGAGAGAGAGAGAGAGAGATGCTAATTCTATCTCGTTATTCATTAGCCACGTAAATGTTTTTTATGTATTTCTTTTGGATATAGCGTTTTACAATTTACAACCATAAATTTTTAACATGATGATGGTGATCCGTTAGATACAATCGTAGTGGGGAGGGAAATGCAGTGAGTGCCGCTTGTTCAAAAAAGTGTCGAATACTTTGAGAGGTGGTAGTACCCATCAAAATAAGTCCAATAAACATGGGTCCATAAATGCATACTTTCCACGATAAACATCTATTTTCAGGAGGTGTCCAACGAGGCGTCCATTCATGACAATGCATACCTCTGCACTCCGGCGTAAGGAATGACGCACCCTTTGAACTATAGCCGCTTCTTGTCGTACCTGCCGGTAGGCACTGAAGATGCGACCCTCTAGTCTCCGCACATCGTTGATTGATCTGGTGGAGACAAATTCCTTCAAGTGTCTCCATAACCAAAAGTCTAGGGGACTGAGGGCTGGGGAACGAGCAGGCCAAGGTGTGGGGTGTGCTTGAAGTAATTAATCTAGAACTGTTTAAATGATTTTAGTATGCACGTTTATTTAAAATTGTTTAACTTAAAAATTTTGAAAAAGAGTCAATATCGTTAAGATCTTAATTATTGAATTTGTTTGAGGCTGTTGTAATTTAAAGGCTGTTTTATTCACCATTTTGGAGGCCAGTAATGGCAAATTTACATCAATTTTTCTACCTGTTTTTCAAAGAGGACCTGTTACAAAGAAAATATGTAAAAAATAAATTTTCTTGTCGTTCGAGAATGAACGAGGTAGGGATCCTAATCCTTCCATGGCATTTCTCTGATTCTGGTAATTCCCGATTTCAGTTATTATAGCTGTCACATTCTGTGTCAAAATATTTAATTCGGAAGGGTGATTGTTATGTATTTGTATTTTGACAGATTTATACGGCTGCATGTTTTGTGAGTATTTGTGCGAGAATATAGCAAAGCTGTTGATAGTAGAAACTTCAACTGTTCGTCACATTGAAAGTTGTCGTTTGGGAGGCCACTTTCACTACTCAGTTCCCTTATTTCATTTACTTCGTAAAACCATTCATTGCTGGAGTAATGTAAACATGGTTCTACAACCAGTATTGACCACAAACAAGGACTTCTTTGGAGGTTTAGTCTGTTAAGTTTGAAGCAAGGATGCTCTTGGCCCTTTCAGTGGTACGGTCCAGTAGAGTCGATGCCCTCTCATATAGCGCTATGGTTCTTATTTTCAGAAACGTTATTTTCCGCTGTGTTGGTGGCACAGACAACACAGGTTCACTTTTGAATGCAGACAGCTGCAGAGCTGCTGTCTGGTGAGATGATTTCATGCAAATGGGTTGTGTGTGCGTTACGCAAATCTGCACTACAATTGTGTTAACCATTTATGGTTAGTACTTTTATTTTATCATTAAATTTTCCTTGACTGGTTACGAATGCTCACATAACTTTCTTTTATCGTGCTGAAGCAAGACTGAATTCATAAAGTAAACCCCATGGGAAAACGTTCCTGTCGGAGCGCAAGAAAAGCGAATATCTTCCACTTTAAAACACAGTCAAAGAGAAGTGGGGAACCAGCTGCCTCCATCCTCATTCTACTTACTTCACCTAAAACATTGGCATGCAACCATGTTGTCACTCTTTTAACACAGAACATTTTAAATTCCCTTACCCACTCTCTCTTTGTAGCTAACCCCCTATTCTCAGCATCTCCCTCTCATTGTCTTTGTCTCTGTATATGTCCCTATCACTGTCTCGTTTTCCTGCCGTTGATTTACAGTATATCCCACTGCTACTGTCTGCTGTCTCATTTCTTACTGACACTGTCTCCTTTCCTCTTTCTTTCCCAATGCCACTATCTCTTCCATACTGATACTAGGAAACATAAAAATTCTGTGGAGGCTGGGGGAGGGGGGTTCCACTTATGGTTTCCCCTGTATCCACACGTTTAAAATAAAATTTCGTTTTAAAGTGTACTCTTCTCTATATCAACGTATTCAAGGTTGCCGGTCTGGGAGGGTCCAGACTCCCCTAAGTCAATGTATGGTCTCCACTCCACTGTATGTTTGTCTGCACCGTCTCCTCACTCTTTTCACCCCGGTGCTTCCATCTGCACCCATTTCTCTTTCTCTTTTACTGTTACCTCCTCTCGCCCACCATAATTGTCTCCTCTCGACTTTTCTCCTACTGGGTCTTCTTCGTCTTCGACTGTCATTGTCTCACTGTTATTCTCTGTGCATAGGAGATGCGAATATATTCGCATGCTGAAATTTTGGCTGACAAAAGTGAATGAGGACTGGGGCAGCTGGTTCCCCACTTTTCTGTCGGAATACTTTAAAGAGGTACACATTCGTCTTCTTTTGTGCTTCATTACTCTGGTTCCCTTCTTTTCCCTGTTATAGCGTTGTATGTTGCTTATGTGAAACGAATTCTATAGATGATTAAAGTTTCGAAAGTTTATTTATATACTTTGACACATATATAAGTATCAAGTAAATACACGTTATTTAAGATTAACACAAATGCTTTATTTTAGATTTTTTCTCGATACTCTGCGCATCCGTGGCAATTTATCGAAAACACCTGGCTTGTGATTTCTTTCTAAAGAGCATAAAAGTTATCAGAGACATCTTACAGAATTTGCAGTCTTTGAAGTTTTACTTAATTCTTGCCAATTACATGAAGTTCTTTGAAGCCTTATTAAGACACTTTATAGCTAACTTGTTGTCACTGCAAAACCAATTTGGATTTATTTGTACACCTGTGAAGAGTCCATTGTAGAGTCATAAAATTTTATTTGTGAAAAATGCTGCTAAAACATTTTTTGGTAACCTTTTAACCCCTGCAGTGACCCTTAAACGTTTATATGTGTTCACAACGTCGGCTAAAACCATATTTACGCTTCAGACCGAATATAATGTGCCTGTTTTACATAAGGACGGCAACTCTGAATCACTCAGTATCGGTAACGGATAACGATATATATAAAAAAAATTAAAGATTCGCCCGAGAACGTCGTCTTAAGGTCGTATCATTAAAATTTCGATAGTTTCATGAAACGAAATTATGGATGATGAGATAACCTCAATTGGTTGTTTCGCTACATAAATATCATAGCCTTTGGATACGTATTTTCGGAAACTAGGGAATCATGTTTCTAGTTACTTGTGTAATGAACGTTAATAAGATAATTGTGGCCCACTGTGCAAACTTGCTAAAATTTGGTTTTTTGCTGTTTTGTCCGTCTGTGGAAACTATGAACCCCTGGCTTTCGGTAACGGATAATGGCATCTTGAAAAGTTTCGTAGACCTCCAGAGCACCATCTGAAGAACATACAGTAAAAACTTTGACAATGTGCCATGAACACAAATTAAAGAAGCTACCATTCCTGCAACTGGTACGTTCCTTATCCAGAAATAATGGTTTTTCCGGGTTTTCTCAGAAAACGCACATGAACAAAAGGTGTTTTTATAAGCCGTTCTCGACTACATGTATCGCAAAGAACCTACCGATTTACACAATTTTTCTGGGCTACGGGAACTGTGTAACTGTTATACTTTGAACCCATACTATAGAATAGCTACAGAATGCCTGCTCTTCCGATATATGTACATATAGTCACTGTAACAAGGGCTAACCGAAACACTTGATCTCTTATCCCTGTGGCCCACGAATCTTGAGATACGACTCCCTGAGACAGCACATTTTTGCGCGCAGCTTTTTGAACTTACTTTTAATGTGTATGATATAGCATAACTTTCTAAAACAGGACATGTTAGGACTTACTTACACTAGTTTCCAACTCAAAAATCAAGTAGTATGCTTAATTCTATTGACCTTCCCGTCAGGAACTTTTCTTGTAAATTTTATGATTACACGACGTGTAAATCTTTTATTGTGTTACGTGACACACTCAAGTTGCATTACCGCTGTTGCTGTATGTTGAATTGACACTTTCTCTGAACTCTTACATTGTTTGAAAGTAATTTTACACATGGAAGACACACTTGAATGGAACAGGGGTTATATTTATGCACAGTTATTCTTTTGTAGTAGTATTATTGGAATTAGACCTGTGTTCTGTGCTATGCACTTCTTACATTATACCTATACCTTAACATGTGCTAATCCACTTGTTACTTAAGAAAGTCAGTTGCCAAAATGCTAAGGTGTTTATCCATATCCATTGCCTTTGCTATATTACTGCCATATCTTCTCCGACAGGAGGAACATTTTTGCTTTTCTTGTGTTTAAACTTTTTTCACACTGTACAGGTATTTATTACTTACCTGTTGCATTTTGGAGATGGACTGGATCTTTTATAGTCATGTTCTGTCTGACAGTGCTTGAATCTGTGCAATTTCCGTGAGTTATCATTAGAAGTGAACCTTTCCTGGATCTACAAGCTCAGGACAAATTTGTTAAAATTTGCTATGATGTTAATGAGAGGTGAGCTTTCTGTTGAGTAATGTGCGGAAGTGTTTAGCTGTTCCGTGACTCACGCACACACACACACACACACACACACACACACACACACACACACACACCCATACACACACACACGCACACACACACACACACACACACACACACACACACATACACACACAAATTCACACAACACAGCATGTAGTGCAGATTATTGAAACTTTGAAAACAGTACAGAACTACTTTCGTCCGCCTAGAGCAGTGACAGGCAACCTAGGCACTACTACCCACTAGTAGTCTTTCCAGCTTTTGTGGTGGGATGTAGACGGTAGGAACTTTGGAAAGATTTTCACTTGTTTTTGGTGGAATTTTGGCGCTTTAGCTTGCTGCGTAGCTGCCAAAGAGATTTTATCAAGCTACTTCCGTACTATATATGTCAGCATTACTGGGGAAATGGTAGTCGGTTAGAAAATTTTGCCAATGTCAGAGATACAGAAGTAGATGGCAGGTGAAAAACGTAGACTATCCTGGGTCTACAGGGTGCTGCATGCATTAGTAGACTCAGTTTTTATGATTTTCTAGATTTATTTAATTAGAAATGTGTTTTCGACTTCCAAAATTTTGTTAGTCGAGCAGGCCGGAGGTGATTCTGAAAACTGTGTGGTGTATAAGGAATGCTTCGTGTTTCCAATATTATATAGTTATCGTTCATGAGGTATAATTAGTTTCTCATGACGGATTATTTAAATCTTCTGTGTTCCGTCGGTGAAGAACCTCGAAAATTTTACTTAGTGGAAAGTTATTTTGTCTTCCTTTCAGGTTTCTGTCTTGGGATCATTAGATTTAAATGGATAGTGGGTTTTTCTGACGGAGTTTATTACTCTTTGCTAGCTTTGAGTACTCTTCGAGAGCTTCATTAAAAACGCGGAAGACTAGTGTAAATCAAAGAAAGATTAGAAGCAGCAGCTTTGTTATGAGCTTAGAAAAAAGTGAGAAGTCCTAGTTATATGTGCAGTCTCATTTTCGTTATGTACTGTCTAACATTACTACTCAAAATGATGAACATGTTTTCCTGGGGGTTAAAGTAGGCTGTTGTTTGATCAGATAGACTGTATATGTCAGTGGTGTTTGACGTTGCAATTAAAGATATTATTGGTGTCATTATGAGCGAATGTGCAGCTGACTTTGAGGTGATGTTGACCCTTAAACATATTAGTAGTTAGAGATATTTTAGCGGTTCATCCTGAACCTCCTGCTGCCTTTCGAATTCAAGCTGAATAGCAGAATGTTACTCATTTCGAAAGATGATGCTGAACCTCTTTTTGTGAAGATGTTATGATCCTTTGGCTACGGAAAAGAAGTTAATTCCTGAGAAAAAATGAGAGGATAGGGGAGAAATGGGAGATAAGTGCAAGGGGAAAAGTTAAGAAATCAGGAGATTGAACAGAAGCTTGGGCAAGGCAGATAATGATAGTAACGATAAATAGAGCGAATAAGTTGAAGCTCATTGCAAGGAAGATCACGCTAACACTAATACACAAGCACTTACCCAAAATTTCCAACACTGAATCACTTGGGGAAGATTCTTGAGGGAGACTTAAAGTTCTTTCCACTCAGTTGAGAGAAGAATTGTGTTCAGAATGTGACGAGAGAATATTCTTAGTCTAGAAGAGCGCCGTTTTAAATTAAATGAAATTGTGGGTGATCAAGGTATGTTTCACAACGGGTTTTACAGGTTTTAATGGAATAATGTGTGAAAAATAAGAGAGATTTTCAGAGATGTTGGATGCTGCCCAAGTCAGGAGGCTATCACTTAATAAATAAAGAGTTATCAAATCATTTTACGTTGTATTATGGCCTTGGTAAAGGTTGTGAGGAAATAAAAGTCATTTCAAGAAAGGATATCTCAATAAACAGGTTGAAAGTGCAAAAGACTGTTCACAACGGTGACCAGTTAGCGACTGCTTTAGCATAGTTAGCTTTCAGTGGTGAAAAAAGTTCTATTGGTGCAGTATCAATAGATTTTGCTAATGCTGAAAAAGTGAGGTCCTTCTTGGGATATAAGCTAGATCAGAGTGACATTAACAGAAGAACGGTACAGTTAGGTCACGGAACTACATGAAATGGTGCCTAAAAATATAAAAGAGGGAAGGTGAAGATATTTCTGAAGGTCATAGCTACAGTAGAATTAGTTTGTCTGACGAAGATGTTGATCCAGATTCTCAAGGTGAGCCGGATGTTATACCTCATTCTGAGAGGGGATGGACTCATCGAGATGGAAGTCATTATAACTGCTATGCTGCTAATCATGAAGGAATGTCTGGATGTAATTACACGCGTTTCATGTCAATTTGTAGGTTTCAAATGTTGAGAAACACATAATCCTCCTGCTTGCTTAGAAGAGATCGGTTTTTCACTTTCTCCCCTTTGACCTACCAGTCATATAAATGAATTCGTGTGTGGTTATTTAAAAGGCCAACCTTCTGTATGTATGTGTACATTAGCTCACGTTATGACTCCTGTGAAAAGATTCTACACTTGTCCTTTTCTGCACAATAATGTGAAGGTGCTCCACGTACAATATGTAATAAAAATTATACAGACACCTCCAAAAACAAACGTTTTACATATTAGGTGCATTGTGCTGCCACCTACTAACAGGTACTCCATATCAGCGACCTCAGTAGACATTAGACGTCGTGAGAGAGCAGAATGGGCTCTCCGCGAAACTCACAGACTTCAAACGTGGTCACGTGAATGGGTGTCACTTGTGTCATACATCTGTACCTGAGATTGCCACACTCGTAAACATCCCTAGGTCCACCGTTTCCGATGTGATAGTGAAGAGGAAGCGTGATGGGACACGTACAGTACAAAAGCGTACAGGCCGACCTCGTCTGTTGACTGACAGACTGCCGACAGTTGAAGAGGGTCATAATGTGTAATTGGCAGACATCTATCCAGATCATTACACAGGAATTCCAAACCGCATCAAGATCCACTGTATGTACTATGACAGTTAGGCGGGAAGTGAGAAAACTTGCATTTCATGATTGAGTAGTTGCTAAAAGTCCACACGTCACGTCTGTAAATGCCAAACGACGCCTCACTTGGTGTAAGAAGCGTAAAAATTCGACGATTGAACTGTGGAAAAACGTTGTGTGGAATGACGAATCACGGTACACAGTGTGGCGATCCTATGGCACGGTGTGGGTATGGGGAATGTCCGGTGAACATCATCTAAATGGTTCAAATGGCTCGTAGCAGCCATTACTTCCATTGTGAGGACGGGGCGTGAGTCGTGCTTGGGTAGCTCAGATGGTAGAGCACTTGCCTGCGAAAGGCAAAGGTCCCGATTTCGGGTCTCGGTCAGACACACAGTTTTGATCTGCCAGGAGGTTTCATATCAGCGCACACTCTGGTGCAGAGTGAAAACATCATTCTGGAAACATCCACCAGGCTGTGGCTAAGCCATGTCTCTGCAATATCCTTTCTTCCAGGAGTGCTGGTTCTGCAAAGTTCGCAGAAGAGCTTCTGTGGCGTTTGGAAAGTAGGAGACGAGGTACTGGCGGAAGTAGAGCTGTGAGGACGAGGCGTGAGTCGTGCTTGAGTAGCTCAGATGGTAGAGCAATAGCCCGCTAAGGGCAAAGGTCCCGATTTCGAGTCTCGTTCCGACACACAGTTTTGATCTGCCAGGAAGTTTCAATGTCAGTTGTAGTTCGAAGACAGCATAATTGTCATTGTCCCTGAATCTTATTAAAGTAATCGATATAAACTATACGTCCCGTTACTTCAGAAGATGCCGATTTTCAGCTATCAGAAACGCAGTAGAATCTTAAGGAATTGTAGCAGAACGTGTTCGTTGGGAGAAGATATACAAGCCAATGTAATCACTGGACAATACCGGTTACTGCAATGCAAAGACACAAAGTATGGAGACAAATTGGTTCTCTACCATGGGAATTAAAGATGTGAAGCAGAGATATAACAAGAGATTGAAATGTTTTCTCACTATCAAAATTTGAAACAGATGCTCGAAAGGGAACTGTTTTATTATTAAACGTTAAGAGCAGAACGCTTTATTCAAAGTAATAAACAGTGAATGTGTAACGCTGCAGCGTTTTCATGTATACAGATTTGTCACAGTATGAGAAACAAGATATGTGCTTTAACACCTCCGTGGCGTTTGTGATGAGTATGATAACATGAGACTAAAGCATATACCATTGAAATTAAAGCTGCCGTTTCCCATGAATTGGGCTACCAGTTCGTAGGGTCAGACTGGCTACTGTGGAAGACAGACGCAGCTCATATGCGTATCAATTCAGATATGATCTCAGATACGCAGGTGCGTCCGAAATAATAAAACTTCCGCCTTCCGTGAACGGACTACTTGCTTTTCGAAATGGGAATTATTGGCTGTAATATTCCTAAAGAGTTAATATTACTTTAACGTCGTTTTTAAGTTAATAATCCGTTTTCGTTAAGCATCTCGATATATTCTCTCTGTTCTTTTGACGGTGCAATACCAGTAAGATTTGCGTTATCAGAATGAGTACTTCTAATTGTTGTCTTCACTTCTCACTGGAGACGTTATTTACAGAGTCACGGTAAAAGTCGACAGCTCTATCTTCTTATGTCGTGTTTTCTACTGAAAATCTCATGCTTGTACTCTTGTTAACTTTACTATTACAGAGACGGCATACAATTTATTTATTTTTTAAATTGGTTCTGTGCGGAACAAATAACTTACTTGGTCTTTCTGCTGCCACTGCTTGATCTGCTGGATTCCATTATTTAACAAAAACATAAAAAAACCTATTATTCATGCTAAGTGAAATGCATGTTCTGTATGGCGGCTCCTGCTGTTGCTGCCGCTGCTGCTTCTTACTACAACTACATATTATAATTCAAGAGAAAGGGTTTGGTCAAATCTAAACTCGGTAAATGATAACCCGAACAAGTAATTCCTTTTTCCAAGAACCATATTCTGAGAGCGACTCTTTCTCATTCAATTAACAAAACGCTAGAAGCTCTTTGAACAATCGCTTCGTATGTAAATCTGCCTCCAGTGGCATTAAAGCAATATTACAAATTAGTCAAACTCTTGAGACAGACTGAAATACTTCTCAAGTAAATACAGAGTGAAACAATTCCTTGACAATAAAAAAAGAAATCAACGACAAAAATCAATACTTAATCTTTTCGCCAAACAATGATTTCCCTTAGGAATTCAACTCCTATCATTATCAAAATTACCGTCTGCTGCTACGCACATACGCAAACCCTTTTCTTTAAATTAATAAGCGCGCTGCAAATTATAAAAAATATCAACTCAATACCAAATTCTGTGTCGCTGCTGGCGGACACGGCAGTACAGCAGCTTGGCGACAACCCCTCGCCCAACACACTTGCGCACCACAGCAGGAGGGCTTCTACATTGGCTTCCAAATTGCCACTAATTAATCCGTGCGCTGCGAAGCGTGGCAACCATATCTCAGATTCCAGAGCTTTTGTATGAGCGCTGTAGCCAACCTTTAAATCCTAAGAGAGTACTGCCAGCTCTGAACGGTATGAACACGTATTCACCTGATGATCGCCTCAGTATGACTCAGGTGATACCTTCAGGCAGAAGCACCCGAAGTGTTATGACGCAGTCCCACACAGAAAAAGTACGATTTACAGGACTTTCGAGACTTCATCAGTAAGATTATACGTTTTCCCTTTTGACAACAGGTTGAAATAACTTCAATGGAATAACTTTTTCCTCAGGGTCGTACCTTCTCAGATGCTTGTAACGCTATTTCGTTGGGATAGTCGCGAATTGGGGGTGCCTCCTGACCAGTCACATTATCTTCCTTCGCCGTAAAGTTCCAGTTTTATGGATTCAAAAGTTAGCCATTCATCATCTCGCTTTTCTTGCATCCAGTAATTGCGTATCACTTAGGCAGGATGACGATGGTTCAGGAAATACAACTTGTTTGCGGGAGATACCAAGCCATCACAGAAGCATTTCCCATGTTTTTGTGGCCCTTACCTGTTCGAAGAGCAAGTTCTACCTCTTCATGAAGGAAGACGCAGAAAAGAGGACTGACAAGTTTGGCAGAATTTACGATGCATTGATTTTACTTCTGCTAGTGTCATATTGCTAAAACCACGCTTTTTTCCATAAACGGCACAGTACAAGTATTAGATGTTATAGCGTGGAAGATTTCGTGTAGGAATTTAACGTGAAATCGGAACAGAATACAAGGTCTGTTGCTTGATATATTTTCAGAATTTATGGAATATTGTTTCTCATACAACCTCACTTTCTTCCAAAAAAGTGCATTTATTAAAGATAATACGTTGTATAATCGTTGTAGATGATTTTACGGAATTTAGGTGTATTTTAAATCCAAGTTCGTTTCTTATTTAAAGTCGAACGCGAAAACGTTTGGTCAAGAACAGGGAAAATTACTGCATGTATGCACTATTTGACCCGAACCAGACTCGTTACCGTGTTCTGCTTTACAACCGGTTTTATCTCAATATCAGATGTGAATGGGTTCTTTTTCATTAAGGACCACACGATGAGCTTATTCACCAGAAGCAATTATAAACTACACTATGTAATGTTCTTTTAAATAATATCTAAGTGTAACGTTCTTTAAAAACAAAACCTTGTGTTATCCAAATTTACTGTGTGATAAGTAGTTGCGCAAATGGTGTGCTAAATCAGTTTTACTTTAATCCAAAGAAAAATTAAACAACTTAATCTGGAAAACCAGCATGTGATGCCTATATTGAAATCAATCCCTTTGACCATCGATTTCTATGGCCCTGTGAAATAAACTGATTAAATTCCCTATGGCCGGCTATGGTGACCGAGTGGTTCTAGGCACTTCAGTTCGAAACCGCGGGACTGCTATGGTCGCTGGTTCGAATCCTGCCTAGGGCATGGATGTGTGTGATGTCCTTAGGTTAGTTAGGTTTAAGTAGTTCTAAGTTCTAGGGGACTGATGACCTCAGATATTAAGTCACATAGTACTCAGAGCCATTTGAACCATTTGAAATTCCCTATGCAAATAAACAATGAGATGCAATTTCCTTAGCTCTTGAGTTGCAACAGATGTAATCTTTGTCTTCTGGTCTCTCCACATTAGGCATACAAAATATTAAACCTTGGCTCAGCGAAGTGCAATGCTGCCTGCATTGAAATTGTTGCTGACATTAATAATTTTGTGATTATGGCACATTAATACTTTTTTGGTTATGATTGGAAACTCATTTATTTTAAAAAATACTCCTTGGATTTAAATAATTCGACTTGGAAGATGATGAGGCACTGATAAGGTGATATGCTAAGTTCAAATTCTTTTGTTGAAAAATTGTATTCAAAATAAAGATTCTCCTTCACAAACCTAATATGAAACATTTTACGTTAACTTTAAAATGAGTGAACTTCTCAATTGTTCTAAATTTCACACTTACTAACATAGTTAACAATACTTGGACTGTTACATGACAAAAGATGTGACATCGTTTGACAAAATAAATTACAAAATTTAAATTCCTTGTATTTAGTTTAGGAAATACACAAACATTTTACAAATCAGGCTTACCTAATCAACCTATACATTAAATATGACGGCAAATACTTGGTTCCTATATTCAAGGTACGCTTCTGTTAAATTAGTAAAATCCACTGGCCTTGCTGCATTCTTAAAACCAAATATACAACATATCATTGCCTAACAAATCTGTATTACGCTGCCTCCATAGGCCAAAAACTAAATTCTCGCAGCTAGCCACTAGCTTAATGCTTACAACCTACCTTTAACAGAGTGCAACAGCTACTGCTACTGTACTCCGTGTGCTCCTACTTACAATAGATTCTGACACTCAGGCAAAATTTTTGTTCAGTGGTGTCAAAGATACAATCTCTTCTACATGCGATAACCATGTCATGTGATTTTTCATGCCATATATTAAAAAATTTCGCTCCACGTACAAGTGGACATCTGACATAGCCCTCCAGCAGGGTTTGTTAAATTTACCATACAGTTTGGATGTCCAAATGACACCAAATGTAAGGAATTTTTCTTACATCATAATTTACAATATGAGTAATAGGTATTACATAATCATTACAATATAATCCTAAAGACAGAACAAATCATTGAATTTTTGAGCAAGCTGGTGCTCTGGTGTATAAGTAGTCAATGTGAAGTCTGGTCATCTTATATATAAAATGTTCTATAATCATGTTGTTGGAAAATGCATAACATTAGTTAAGCTAAGAGCAACGCATATCCCTAGTTGTCAAAAAAATAAATGGAATATATTTAAGGAAAGGTTGGTGCATGGATAAAGCTCATAACTGTAGATGTGCCTGCATTATGAAGTACAATGCTTTGCAGTCTTATATCTGAGAATTCGTCATAGCAGGTTGGTCCAGCATTAAAGAACAGCTAAACAAGTCACCATACTCTCATGTCAGAACGAAGATACAGTTGGTACCTGGCACCATATTTACCAACACCCAAAATTGGTTGTTCTCAGTACATCGGTACTGTAGTGATGATCATCATCACTAAATTTGAAATTGAAGATTCTTCATCGATCAAATTTGTGCATAGCCACACTGAAGTATGAAGGCTGATATCCAATAACTCCAATGCCAAGAGTAGAGAGAGGAAATTCGATGATGGATGGTTGGAAGCAGTAATACGAGTAAAGTAGTGGAACACATCCTAATAAAAGCAGGAAAATGTCTTTGTAAGTACTAAATCAGTCTGTACTGAGTGTAGCAACATGACAACCTCTAGTAAATGTGGGGATAGTGAACAGTAAAGATTCAATGTCCTAATGAACTATGAACTGAACTAAACTATAGTGCTGTAAATTATAACATGTCAATTCTATACAATATAATGAGAAGTGTGGCTACAGTCCACTGTAAGTATAATAATTCTTAAGAAATGTGCGAAGTGTGGCAATAGGCTGCTTGTAAGTGTAATTATTCTTAAGAAATGGGGCATCAGTCTGTCTCTCAGTATACCAATTTGACCATACATGCTAAGTAAACAAGACATAACGATTTAAGCAAACAAGGCAAGACAATATTATTGGTAATGGATAGTCCTTCATAATCTATAGTGGCCTATATACCAATCATAATGCATATAGGAATGGTTAGATATATTAGAAAAACCATGAGATGGTTAGAAGCTCATTTTATGTGGTAAATATCATGACAGAATATTTAAGGAAGTAATAGGAATACTCATTTACACAAAGTATACATTTTAATAGAAGGTGGTAGGTTAGTTGCAAGTGGCCATTATAGTGTATGCAGGAATACATAGCTTTCTAAAATTGTAGTGAGGATTTAAAGTTCCTGGCTCGAAATATCCATTTGAAATAATGCTTACACAAACTCCTCTTAAAATGTCATGAGAATTAGAATTCTGGTTCTAAGAGGTTTATGCAATATTGTGACATAATTGCTTAAGAAAACATTGCAGTAAAATCAAGAATTAATTGGCTCCAGGTGACCCTCTACTTGGAATACATAACACATCTTCATTAACAAAACAACTGTAGAGAAAATATCTATCAGAGGTGATAAGTAGCCTTAATCCACACTCAAATGCTGGTCTTAATAGCTATAAAATATTAATGACATCATATTCGTTGCTCAAAGTGGCCATGTTTTACAAATAAATAATTGCTGATCTTAATAACTGAAAGGTGAAAAAAATAATCTTTGAGGCTCACAGTATCCCGCTTTTACATGAAATAAACACTGATCCTAATTGCTAATGTGACAGAAAACATCTTTCTGCGCCAAGATGGAATAGTTTTCCATAGCATAAACATCAAAGCTAACTCGGCATGGCTTTCTACAAGAACAAAGTGCATAAACAGCAATACAAGTACATATTAGACAAATAGAATCATAGAGTAAAGACACAATAGTTATAGGAGGTTTAGCACCCTCAGGATTTCATAAAACTATCTATTAAAAGACCTATATCTCTACCAATACGCATTGCTATAAGGATGGATATGGTAATGATTGATAAGGGCAGTGCAATTTATCTGTAAAGAAAATGATTAACAGTCGATTGTCATTCGTCTTGAGTCACGAACTGCTATGACCAAAGCAAAGAAAATCAATAGTTATAGTATTTGCAAGCATAAAGACATGCATGCTAAGACCAGTATATCTTAGTGACTAATGGAATTTAACATATCATTGGAAATTCTGTTATATAAATTCAAAGATGAGGATGAACTTCAGAAATAGTGGAACCTGTAAATGTGATTATTAACCTGGAAACAAATAAAGGCAATCATGCAAATTAACATAAGCAGACAGTATTGTAATCAATCGCATAAGTAATGATGAAAAAAGTGTTTTTAGGTGTAAAGCTTCTGTAATAGTCTCCCACAAACATCTCCAACTATTAGGCACAAGGCAAGACAGATGTTCCTATAAAGGATACAACTTATACAAAATATATATTTACATCATGGAACATAATTAAGTAAATGTCATCAATATATCAATATAATCCTCATTATTCGAGTGCAGTGCATGGCATGAACATTTATTAAACATCAACATTCCATTATTATTTTAAAAAAATGGAGCAGCTCGGGGCATGAACAAACATCTGACAAGAATCTTATATCTAACACAACATGCAAGAAAGAAAAATATCCTTAATGCTAAATCTCTATAGGTAATCTGCCTAATTTACTGAGTTCACTAAGAGGAAAATATTTATGAAGGCCTGCCAGGAAAGAGTGTGAGAAGTGTCAATAGTGTTTAATTGCCTACAAGCCGCTTATGTCGTGCTTTCTATGTATTGCATTTACTGGTCTTTCATGAGCCTCTATTTATGAGCGTAATGTCTCGTTTGGATACCATGGGACTTTGGCACATTGTTTCTGCAAAATATTGGAAATGGATGAGAACATGTAATGGACATGACTTATAAGGTACTTTGATTTCTTAAATCTATATAGGTGAAAGTAAGTAAACTAGTGACATCATCAGGTACAAGATGTATAGCAAATTAGAGTATAAGACCGGCTATAAATGAAACATGGCAACATTGTAAAGTATAAAGAGTGACTAACCTACCAAAAGATGTAATAATAATTCGTCAAACAACAGCATAATTGTCAGTAGTAATACTATCTTCCCTAGGGTGTGCAAAAATGGAAAAGTGGAGTAGCATAGCATCATAAAAGTAGCGCATTTCATGGTACCGGTAAAGACAAAATAGCATCAGAAATAAATGATGATATGACACATAGAGGCTATATACAAAAAAAGACACATATTCTTATATTGAAGAAATGTTTGAGTTACAGTTTGCAGCGATCAGACCACCGAAGGGACGTGATCCACTGGAAACTTGTCAAAATAAATTTTGTCTCTTTCAGTTGCTGTTTTCATGTTCACCCGTATGAAAGCAGAAATATGTGCAAGGCCTAAACTTATGGTAAGAGAACCGACCAGAGAGATTCTCCATACAGGGCACATCGGCACCTAATAAAATGCCGAATAATCAGAGAAAGGTGACAACAAGGTACTAATAGAATTTGTATAAGCATGGGAAATGCGTCAGGTAAAAAAGATATGTCACATTTGAATACATTATGGGAGAAGCAGTGATCAGTGAGTTACCATATTTTACTATTAAAAACAGTCTTGATCGCGATTTATTTATTAAGGTGACCGGTTTCGACCAGCAGCCTACAGACTTTTTTAAACATAAGAAGAAGATAAGAAACAATAAAAGCAGGCTATAGAAGAAGGACTTAAATTGCAAAACGGTGGAAAATTTTGGAAAGTTAAAACATAAAACTAAGGGTTGGTAATGCTAATAAAATACACAGGAAGCAGACAGGTAACATAGTAGACAGACAATTAAAAAACACGACCACAATCTGGTTTCTGTTCGCAAGAGATATAAAAATCACCTCAGCGACAGTATGACATCCGTTCGCAAGACTTCGGAAAAGACACACAACACTGAACACTCACAGTAAACACAGCACTAAAATATTGGCACAAAGATGACACACCACAGCGAAGGGCAGATGGGGTGGGGGACCTAGACAGATGGGGGGAAACAACGAGGGAGGAGAGGAAAAACGAAAGGGGAGGGGAACCAGAGGAGCTAGAGGACTCATAAGAGGGGGAGGGGCAGGGCAGATGCGAGAGGGAATGGGAAAAGGCAGAGGAGGGAAATGAAAAAGGACTCGGGGGAGAGAAGGGGTCAGAGAGAGGGTAGGTGGGAAAAAAAGAGGATGGAAGGGGGAGAGGGAGCGCAGGAAAAGGACAGAAGGACGGAGGAAAGGAGGGGGCTGAGGATAGGAGGGATAAATGGAGGGAGAGAGGGCATTATCTGGGAGGGGTAGTTGATGGGAGCCACCTTGGAAAAGGAGACGAAGGGTGTAGAGATGGAGGTTAGGGGGGACGCAACAGTAAAGGCGTGGCAGGGGGCAGGTACAGGAGAGGAGAGGAGCAACCAGGGGTGAGAGGGACCAAGGCGGCGGGAGGTGCAGTGTATGAAGATATGTTCAAGGAATAGGAGCAGATGGGGGAAAGGAATGAGGTCATAGAGGATCCGCGTGGGGGACGGCAGGTGTATACGGAAGGCAAGGCGGAGTGCATGACGCTCAGGGATCTGGAGGGACTTATAGAATTTGGGGTGGGGGGGTTGATATCCAGGTGGGACTGGCATAACAGAGGAAGGAACGGATTAAGGATTTGTAGGTGTCGAGGATGGTAAAAGGGTGCAACCCCATGTCCAGCCAAAGAGGAGTTGGGCAGTCAGAGGCGGTGTGGGCTTTGGATTGGATGGAGTGGAGATTAGGGATCCAGGTAAGGTGACGGTCAATGGTAAGGCCAAGGTAGGTGAGGATGGGGGTGAGGCAGACAGGATGGGTGCAGACGGTTCCCGGAGCCGGAAGGAGGAGTGGTACGACCTATGATGATTGCCTGGGTATTGGAAAGATTGATTTTCAGAAGCCGCTGCTTACACCATGCGGCAAAAAGGTCAAGTTGATTCTGGAGAAGGTGTTGGGACCGTTGGAGGGTAGGAGCGAGGGTAAGGAATGCGTTGTCATCAGCATATTGCAGGAGGTGTAATGGAGGGGGGTTGGGGCATATCTGCCGTGTACTGGAGCTAGAGGAGAGGGGAGAGGACAGAGCCCTGGTGCACACCTGCAGAGGGGAGGAAGATGTGGGAATTGGCATTCACGGTCGTAGGCCTTTTCAAGGTCGAGGAAGATCAAAATGGCGGAGCGACAGGAGTTAAGATGGAGGGAGAGGAGATGAGTGAGGAGAAACCAGTGCAACTTTTACTATATATAATGGAGGCTCTGCCCACTTCTGATGGTATGATGTCATTACTAACCAATGAGTTATAAGTAGAAAAACAATTTAAAATATCTTAGTTAAAAGAACATTGTCATGAAATAAAAATAAACACACCTAAACTTAGCTTACTAAACAGCTATTGTCAATTAAGAGGCGTTAAAATATTTAAATACATAGTATAAATGAACTTCTGTTTGCCAGTACATATTTAGTAGGTTTGAAATATAAGACATTGCATGTCAAACTAAAATTGTCATTACTAATGAAAAAGACAAAAACAAACATAATAATGAATTAAAACTTGCAAAACAAATCAACCACAAGTTAATAACCAATAAAGGTATTGCAATCAAGGCAGATAAAGGGAATGCCTTTGTCATTGTTAGTGAAGATGAAGATGATTCTAAGACTTTACAGTTTTTTAACGCTAATGGAATAACTTTATAATTTGAAAATATTACGTACTGTGCCAAAAGGACTACTGCTAAATTCCTTAGAAGAAATTGAAATCTTTTCACTTCACAAAAGTAATCCATTATCTGTTTTAAACGAATAACTTCAATTCAAAGACAAACATTTCTTAGAGCTTTTCGATGATCTGCTTTACAATGTTCACTCTTCTGTCCTTTGTTTTTTAAAATTATCATGACTTTTAGCAAATATTTTATTTTTACTTTATAATTTTATTTCACCAAACATTATTTTATGACTGACTATCTGTTTTAGAATGTTTGCTTATATGCTTTTAGACTGCATTTTGTTGATTATGATCGTTTTATTTTTGACACTACGACTCATAGTAGTATAATTTTAAATTCCATCTATTTTCATTATTTTCATTTGTTTATGAGACTGGCATACAACTTAAGGAATAGCAATGCCCTTTAAAAATAGTCACATGTAATGAAAAAATGCGATCTACATACTAACTTCATAGACAAAATGTCATAAATATGGACAACTACTTCATATCATATTTGTGCAGCATGTAGTATACATGTCAGCTAAAGATTATTGCAGCCTACTCACTGAAAATCGTTTCAATAAAGACATGTAGCTGCTCAGTAATACATCGCCTGACGTAACAGTCTTCGCCATTCCACTTTCACAACAACTTCGTTAGAAAGAAGTCTGCTGCCACATCTTTGCACTGGCGTTTGTCCTCACTACGGCAACCACTAGTTCGCTTATCGTCTTTACAACAACTTCAGTGGAAAGAAGCCAGCTGCCTCATATTTGGAACGGCGTCCAACTTCAACATGGGAACCAGTGGTTCCAAAAGGTTCACTAACAGGCCTTGACAGGGCAGCCCATGTACTGCCAAACCGAAGTTCATTTATCCTACATATTTAAATATTTTAACGCTTCTTAACTGACAATAGCTGTTTATAATCTAAGTTTAGTTGTGTTTATTTTTATTTCATGACAATATTCTTTTAACTAAGAAATTTTACATTGTTTTTCGACTTATAACTCATTTGTTAGTAATGACATCATACCGTCAGAAATGGGCGGAGTCTCCATTATATATAGTAAGACGTGCACTGGTTTCTCCAGTATTGATTCTCAAAGGTAATTCATCGTTTTATTGTTTTATAACTTTATGTTTTTTCTTTAATGTATTTAACCGTCTAATTAAAGCTTTGTATACGACTTGTAGGTCTGGCGATGCCACAGTACTGGTCGAAACCGGTCACCTCAATAAATAAATAGTCATCAAGACTGTTTTTAATAGTAAAGAAAAAAGATCTGTGTTGTGTCATATTATTATGTACTCTCATTTGTAAATCTGAATAAGCATATATGAAAGCTGGCAATATAATTACACATCTGTAAACAATTTTGGAATTTAGCAGAGTTCCTGGAAAATAGGAAAAAAGGTGTATACAAAGCTAAAATGCAAAAAATTAAATAGTTGTAGTATGTGATCATCAATTGTAGCCACGTGAAATGAACCAAAGAAATATGTATTATATAAAGTACTTGACGTTACTACTGTGATGATTGTCTCGCAATTTTCTCGTTCCTAAAGATTCAATGTGAAACACATTGGGATGGAGCAGATTTCGTATCCTAAAAGGTCCAGAATATAAAAGTTCACATTTACCGCAACGACGCTTTCCTCTGTTGCATTGGCAGTGAGTGGGTACCAATATGTTTTGCCCTATGAGAAATTCCTGGAGGTTATTCACCCATTTTTGTTGGATTTTGCGGCGCAGTGATGTACTCTTTATATTGTTAAGTACGATGTCTACAATTTCGTGGTGACGTAAACTTCTTATAATAGGAAAAGAAACAATTTCACGAATTTTATTAGGTGGATCTCTATTTTTCAACACAAGATGCGGCGAAAGGATGGTAGAGTCGTTCGGTATGGAACTGACGACATCCTGAAAATTTGAAATGTGTTTGTCCCAATCAATACGTTTTTTATGACATTAGATGCTACAAAATTTTCCAGTGCCTTTCATGATGCACGCTGATGTGTTGGAAGAAGCATGGCATCTGGAGATAAGAATGGGTGTAATATTTCTAGGTTGCAATGTGCGTTCCCATGTTACTGATCGAAACTGCGGTCCATTGTCGGAGATTACCTTCTGAACATATCCAACATGAAGCAAAAAATATTTAGTAAAAGCATTAGAAACAGTTAAAGCAGTGGCGTTCCGTAACGGAGTGAAAGATACAAATTTCGAAGTTAGTTCTACAGCAACGAATATGTAACAGAAACCTTAAGTAGTTCTTGGAATGGGTACAAATAGATCAACAGTTGCCGTATGTCTTAATTTCACGTATACAATGGGGTACAGAGGGGAATGTGAGATATTGTAGAGGATTTAGCTTTTTGACAAATTTTGCAATTCGCCAAGACTCGTCGAATACGCTTTTCCATGTTTGTGAAACAAGAGTTCTGTCGTAATATCAAAAGGCATTTTTGAGGACCATAGTGGGCGTAACTCAAGTGTGTATACCAGATTAATTTATTGACAAGTTCTTCAGTATGCAGAGAGTCCCATTATCACTGTCAGGGCGAGAGCGGCGAAACAGAATGTTGTGCACGGTGTAATAATTTCTGATTGTTGTCTGGCTCGTGTCACTCCTCAGAAATTTCATCTCTTTCCAGACGTCGCGTCGTCTTTGCGCTGCTGTATGGCAGTGTCTTTAACAGATGCTGAAATAAAATTTTGAAAAGCTACTTGTTTAATGCAGAGAAGACTGAAATTGGTTTGACAGAAATTAGCGGTGATTTCTTGCCGGTTACTGCACAATGTGCAAGAAAGCGCATCTGCTACAGTATTCTGGGTTCCTGGGATGTGGACAACGGTAAAATCAAATTCCTGCAAATGAGGTTTACAGCAACTGAGTCTGTAATGTTTGACTTTAGCTGATAAAAGAATCTGTATAGCTCTGTGATCTGTGTATACTGTTGTGTGTCAGCCATAGCGGAGGAGACGAAATTTAATGAAAGCCCAAACAACAAATAATGTTTCGAGTTCGGTGATAGAATAACTTCTTTCAGCCGATGTAAGGATACGACTAGCAATTACGATGTTCCTCTTAATAGTTGTACCATTTTACTCTATTTCCAGAAATACATGGACACCAAGAGCAGTCTTGGAACTGTCTGTAGCAATCGAAAAATTGTTTGTAGGGTCAGAATGTGATAGAAGCGGAGCGTTAAATAAGGCATTTTTTACATTGAGAAAATCGGACTGTTCTAGGTCGATCCACGACCAGATAGTTTCTTTACCAGTCAGATGACACAATCTAGGGGTATCTAGTGCAGAGTGGTTTTTGAAACGGCGAAAAAAGTGATCGAACCGAGGGAGATGTGAAGTTGTACTTGTATTTTGGTAGACGGAATTGTAAAGTCACGGGTGGCTTGTTGTTTGTCTGGATCGGGAGTAATGCCACCAGGCGTAATTACATGACGCAGAAATTAGATGGAAGTCTTGCCAAATTGAGATTTACCAAGTTCCACGGTAACACTTTCCGTAAGAAAAGTTTGCAATAGCATGCGAAAAACAGAATTATGTTCCGACCAAGAAGGTTCTGCAATTTCAATGTCGTCAATGTAATTGGTGATTCTGTCTTTTAATTCATTGGGAAGAATAGTATTCATCGCAGAGATGAAAGCAGCGGAGCTAATTGTTAAACCGAAAGACAATTTACAGAACTGATATCAGTGTACTTTCTGCAATTAGTATGCAGTTGAATTTGACAGAATCCAGATTTCAGGTCCAGAGTAGAATAGATTGACGTTCCATGACATTTTTTAAGAGCTCTCCCAGCGTTTGCGGACGATCGGTTTCAGTAATGGTGTTTTCGTTGATGTGAAGTGAATCCAACACAATACGAAGTGAGCCATATTTCTTATTAACAGCATGAAGAGAGTTAATTTACAGACTGGTGCAATGATACCTTGGTCTAATATAGCCCGAAGTTCTTGATTGGCCTGATCTCTGTAGATGAACGGAATATAATGTTTTGCCTTAAATGTATCATGCGGTTTTATTTGAAATACGTAAACAAAATTGGACATGGTTCCTGGTACATTGTTAAATACATCAGATTGCTGTATAAGAATACCCAGCAACTGCTGGCACTATTCGTCGGTCGAAGCTTTACATTCATTCACCTTCTGTTCATCGTCGGTACAAAGTCATAATCTACTGCCTCAGGTATATTGTTACTACAGAAATACGTGTCTGTAAAGAATGTTGCAGGCCAATTAGTATTCTTAGATGCTGAAATGACCTCTACTCTGTTAATGTCTTGCTCCCTAGCTGACAAAGTGTTCTGGAAAGTGACCGATAGTTGTTGCGTATCGGATTTCAGTATAAGCAACTACTTCATAAATTTGATAACTGCGTCATTTTCGACAAGGAAATCCATACCAATGATAACGTCAGTTATTAAAAGAAGAACGATCTAGAAATTAGCAAGAAATGTATGATAGGCAAGTATAAAAGATAGGTGCGTTTATAGTTATACATCTACTCCCTTGTTGGGTATTGATGCCTCGAATTTTCGTCTTACCAAGTAGAAAGGTAGGATAGGTATTGTCAGCGCTACATTTTTGGAATGCTGTTCCATTTATCACTGTTACTTATGAAACAGAGTCGATTACTGCAGAAAATAAATACAAAACAATTTTAATTTCAACTACGGGATGAGAAATATTCTTTTGATTTTGGTGCCTTTCTTGTAATAATGTGTCCTTAGTGTAGTCGAAGATTATGGCCTTTTGCTGAACGGTATTGTGAGTAGAAGAATTGCATTGCACGTTTTCCGACTAAACAGCTTCGGTAGTTTCTAGTCATATATTACTAGTGGGCTGATTGGTGGCAGAAGATTCCTCTGATGGTTCACTTATATGTACTGTACGGTTGTTTTGGTCTGCAGAATGCCGCGGTGGGTGGAAACGACCATTAGGTTAATTAAGAATGAATTGAGACTGCTGGGGCTGATTCTGATGAAAATTACGCTTAATTTGTTGATTATTCCCTTCATGCTTGTGGTGAAAATTTCTTTGTATTTGATCGTCTCAATGTGACTGTGACCACTGGTTTTTGTGGGAGAAGTTATTTCCATGCGGCTGCGTAAAATTTCTGGAATGGGCTGTACTGGCAAAGCTGGGTGGTGGCACATTGACCTTCCCTTGGGCTTGTCGACCGTCTCGTTGTTGAATATTTCCTAGCTGCTGCGTCACGAATAGCGGCTGGTAACTGTGATTGTTGGGATAGAAACTTATGATATAGTTGCTGCTCCTGAATACACGGGTTATCAAAATGTCTTGCTAGCATGTCTTGCTACCATGTCCATGAAACTCGTTATCGGAAGCAAATCTTTTATTTCTTCGGCTATGGAATGGGCGGGATTGCTTGTTGAAACCGAATGAGTTGTTAGGTTAATTGCCGTCATTAAAGGTCTTACTGACAAAAGAGTAGTCGGATTGCTGAATTTCTAATAATTGTAATAAGTCCCTGAAAGCTGAAATGCCTTCCTTTTGCTGTCCTGTGAGAAGGGAAACTCGCAATGAGCGCGGAAGTTTTGGGATGCATAATTGTAGAGCGCAGATTGGCTGTACGGTTTGGTCAGGTATTAGTTTTGTTGAACCAGATATTCAAAATTCGGGCTGATAGTTGGAAAACTGTAGTGTTCAAAATTGGGTAAACAATTAATTGGTCTTTAATGACTCGCTGAGTCGTTTCCAACCAATACGCACATAGAAAAGCAGTTTGAAACTCTTCGACGAAGTTACATTACATTGCTATGGGTCTCAGACGCATCAAAGGTTCTCCCTCTTAAAGGCTACAAATAAATTCGAGCTTGTGTGTCACTGTCCAGTTTCGGTGGCAGCGAAATTGAAGATTATTGCACCCAATCAAGGGGATGCAGATCCGTGCGGTTATATTATAATACCTTGAATTTCTTTACAGATAGGAAACGTTTATAGTCAAATCCTTCATGTTGTAGATTTTGGTAGGGTTCGGCGGCGTAAATAAACCGCTTATGAGATGGCTCGCTTATATCAAAGTCGCGCACTATTTGCAGTCTGTTCATACACTCCTGGAAATGGAAAAAAGAACACATTGACATCGGTGTGTCAGACCCACCATACTTGCTCCGGACACTGCGAGAGGGCTGTACAAGCAATGATCACACGCACGGCACAGCGGACACACCAGGAACCGCGGTGTTGGCCGTCGAATGGCGCTAGCTGCGCAGCATTTGTGCACCGCCGCCGTCAGTGTCAGCCAGTTTGCAGTGGCATACGGAGCTCCATCGCAGTCTTTAACACTGGTAGCATGCCGCGACAGCGTGGACGTGAACCGTATGTGCAGTTGACGGACTTTGAGCGAGGGCGTATAGTGGGCATGCGGGAGGCCGGGTGGACGTACCGCCGAATTGCTCAACACGTGGGGCGTGAGGTCTCCATAGTACATCGATGTTGTCGCCAGTGGTCGGCGGAAGGTGCACGTGCCCGTCGACCTGGGACCGGACCGCAGCGCCGCACGGATGCACGCCAAGACCGTAAAATCATACGCAGTGCCGTAGGGGACCGCACCGCCACTTCCCAGCAAATTAGGGACACTGTTGCTCCTGGGGTATCGGCGAGGACCATTCGCAACCGTCTCCATGAAGCTGGGCTACGGTCCCGCACACCGTTAGGCCGTCTTCCGCTCACGCCCCAACATCGTGCAGCCCGCCTCCAGTGGTGTCGCGACAGGCGTGAATGGAGGGACGAATGGAGACGGGTCGTCTTCAGCGATGAGAGTCGCTTCTGCCTTGGTGCCAATGATGGTCGTATGCGTGTTTGGCGCCGTGCAGGTGAGCGCCACAATCAGGACTGCATACGACCGAGGCACACAGGGCCAACACCCGGCATCATGGTGTGGGGAGCGATCTCCTACACTGGCCGTACACCACTGGTGATCGTCGAGGTTTCACTGAATAGGGCACGGTACATCCAAACCGTCATCGAACCCATCGTTCTACCATTCCTAGACCGGCAAGGGAACTTGCTGTTCCAACAGGACAATGCACGTCCGCATGTATCCCGTGCCACCCAACGTGCTCTAGAAGGTGTAAGTCAACTACCCTGGCCAGCAAGATCTCCGGATCTGTCCCCCATTGAGCATGTTTGGGACTGGATGAAGCGTCGTCTCACGCGGTCTGCACGTCCAGCACGAACGCTGGTCCAACTGAGGCGCCAGGTGGAAATGGCATGGCAAGCCGTTCCACAGGACTACATCCAGCATTTCTACGATCGTCTCCATGGGAGAATAGCAGCCTGCATTGCTGCGAAAGGTGGATATACACTGTACTACTGCCGACATTGTGCATGCTCTGTTGCCTGTGTCTATGTGTCTGTTGTTCTGTCAGTGTGATCATGTGATGTATCTGACCCCAGGAATGTGTCAATAAAGTTTCCCCTTCCTGGGACAATGAATTCACGGTTTTCTTATTTCAATTTCCAGGAGTGTATTATTGTGAGGGTGAAAAGTAGGTGACTGTTGCTGTTAAACCCTAGTTTGAAACTGATTACGTGGATGAAAATTTTCTGATATTGTTCACTTCCTGATGTAAATTGTAACTCTCCTATGTAGCGAACTGTTATGTGCACCAAGCTGCTTTAATGTTTGCTGCATGTAATAATATTCTTGAGATTCGGTGAACGGAATGGGAGCTGTGTCGTCTGATTTATTTTCGGTTTGGTTTTCAAGTGTTTCTATTCTTGCCGATAGCTCATCACATCTTTCCGTGAGCGTAAGAATGTGTGTGGTATTGTTTGAATCCAAAGGGTCGACTTGCTTCTGTAGTTTGCATGTAGTTTCAATCATCTTTTTCAAATCTGCTTTAAATGTGTCGGACACCTGCACCAGCTCTATTTCTTGAAGACGGGAGCTTAACGACTTAGTGTCACCCGTATACATTTCTTCAGCTTTTTGGATTCGTGTGTCAAGAGTGGTTTTGAAATCAGTTACATCTGTCAAATGGCTCTGAGCACTATGGGACTCAACTGCTGAGGTCATTAGTCCCCTTGAACCTAGAACTAGTTAAACCTAACTAACCTAAGGACATCACAAACATCCATGCCCGAGGCAGGATTCGAACCTGCGACCGTAGCGGTCTTGCAGTTCCAGACTGCAGCGCCTTTAACCTCACGGCCACTTCGGCCGGCTTAGTTACATCTGTCAGTTTTTCGTTCTGTGATTGTTTTACACTATTAACGTCGTCTGTAACGAAAATTATGCTAGCGTCACCATGAGTTGTATGACCTGTGAGCAACTGCTTTTCTACTTCCTGTCGTTGTACTGCTAATGCCTGTAAAAGCTGATTGTTTTCCTCTGTCTGTTTACGGAGAAAGTCTTTTTATCGCTTTTCTGAGGTCTCAGTGTGAAATTTAAGATGTGTATCTAATCGAATATCTTGTTGATCTATGCTTTCATTATCTGATTGTATTTCATCTGTAACCTTTTTATGTGTTTCACTACATTGATACCTTAAGGCATTAATGTCATCTCTCAACGGTTTGGTACTGTCTACCCATTGGCTGGCTATCGCTAAAATTTTATCGGAAAGACTGGCCTTTATATCTGTATCTTCCTGTTTGAAACGGTTGTCAGTCGTTTCTGTGTACGATTTAAGCTCGTCACGTATGCTGGAAAATTGTTCATTGAACTGAGTGGAATTGTCATTATGTTTTTCTCGTGTGCTGGAAAATTCTTCACATTGTTGTTTTCGTATGCTGGAAAGTTGTTTATTGAACTGAGTATTCAGAATAATCATCATTTGCATGATATTTGAAGCATCGCTTCCGTATTCTTTTCAACTGATGCATCGATTGTCACATGTGCTCCGTTTTGTGGTGTGGGGACATCATCTACAACCATGGACGTCTCGTTTGCTGCATTATCCGCACAAATGCCGCTCTTAAAATCCGAAGGAATTACAACGACAAACTGAGCACTTCAAACTACTTTTTCCTTTGACATACTATTCTCGATGTTACTATAGAGAAAAACAAACATAACATACAAAAATTATAAGAATGGAAAGAGTGAAGTAAGAGCATAAATTATTCCGATTTGAAAGAGCCTACTGTAGAGAAGCAGTCCTTTTCCTCAGCTCTTCATCTCTTTTACTTCATCTCTTCTGTAGACGAATCAATAAAGAATATCAGTGAAATAATGAGAAATGCGTTTAACATTTGGAATGAAATACTATCACAGAAAAATTCGCTTATAATATTGCTGCCCCCTGCGAAAGTGATGAAAATTTACATTAACCTGAAATGAGCCATCTCGATAGGAGAAGATCTACAATGGAACAGTATTCCGGCTAAATGACATTAAAAAATGAGAATCATTCAACAATGCCTCCCGTGAATATTCGGGTCACGTCAAAAATACATATTACAATAGCGATAGAATTATATTTTATATCTATTATCGGCATTAATATCTTCTGAAAGCAACACTTCGTGACCCGAAGAAAATAAGAGACATAATTAAGAAATTATGATTACGTCTCTGCCCAACGTGTCTGGGTTGCCTGCAGCCAGTATTCAGTGATACTCGACCGTGAAAGGTTAATATAGTTCTTACTAAAATAATATTTTAATTGACAGGAATGCAACACTGAAGTTGGTAGGCTCTTTCTGCATTAATAGTATGATCGACGAAATAGCAAAAATGAAGGCGAAACGTTTGAACGTTGAAAAATCGGGCTCCAACCTTTCCAAGGTGCCTCTAAAATTCAGGAATAATACATGTAGTCTATAAAACATTGTATCAAATAAGGTATACGTATTATCTGATCTCGGGAAATGAGACACAGTTAAATTATTAATCTTTATCTTATCGTATCGTAAGCACGCAGTACAAAGGAATTACACGTCGCTCCTGCAACGATTCGACATATAGAGATAATTGAGTAGTGAATAGAAAACTGCAGCTTAAAACATCATCTTTTGTATATAAAAAATGAAACGAAACCAAATTATAACATAGCACATTGTAAGCCTCTCAAGCTAGTCTTATTAATGTACACTAGAACTCAGAGATCGTTGAACTGGATGTTTTTTTGCGGTTTTGACTTTGAGAGTTGTGTCTGCAGAAAAAGAACATTTTGTCACATAGTGTCGTGTTCTGATTAAAAAAATAACGTTATAAAATGTTCCATGGAATGAACAATACTATAAAGAAATGCTTGGGAATGTACCAAACAAAGACGGATCAGTAAAGAGCAACACGTTTCATTACAGATTCATTTAGTAATCGTGAAAGTATAATTGAGATGCTTAGCCAACTCCAGTGAGAGTCGCTGAAAGGCGTTTTAAATCATGGTGTCGTTCGCTGTTACGGATCAGAAGGCATAGGATCATCGAAGAGAGAACCAATATATTGCTTCCTTGTACGCACGAAGACAAAATCTGATAGGTCTCGGCGGAGATTCGAGTCCTCCCTCGGGCATGGGTGTATTTGTTTGTCCTTAGGATAATTTAGGTTAAGTAGTGTGTAAGCTTAGGGACTGATGATCTTAGTAGTTAAGTCCCATAAGATTTCACACCCATTTGATTCAGGTAGGTCTACCAGCAGTCGTTCTTCCGGCGAATTATTCATGACCGAAACAGGAAAAGGAGGAAGTTACTCGGGTGCACTAAGTATTTCCCTCCACGCAATGTACCATTGGATTGCGGGCTATAGACGGTATGTAAAATATTCTGCTGGCTGGAAAACTGGAAAAGTAAACAGCGCATCACTGACAAAGCAAGAATGGAGCAAGAGGTAATGTACCACTGGCAAGGGAGCAAGCCCTTCAACAGAATACTAGTGTGAAATAAGAACTTTCATTTCCGAAAGTAATATCTGAAAATGTACGTCTGGAGAACACTACTGTATGATGAATCGTAGTATGTTAGAAAACCAGAGGAAAACAGAATAAAAGTTTTATCTACAGTTTCAGCGAGGTTGTATACGAGTATATGTGGAAAACAACAACAATAAGAGACAGCATGATACAATTTGCTTAAGACAAGAAATAAAGGCTTTTATGGTTCTAGAAGAAGCCATAGAAAGCGAATATTGTTGGTCAGTTTGTAAGTGGACTGATAGCTACAAATGATAGAGGATTTTTGGTGCAATGCTACTCCTTGACGAAATGACGAGACAGTGTAGTAGGAGAGGAAAAGAACTTGTGGCACTGTAGTAGTGTATAAGTGAGCAAAAGCTAAAAATGTTTAGTTCTTTAGTTTTCAAAATATTTGTCTGGATCCATGTATCTAATTTCACAAGCATTCTGCTGGGAGACCGAAATACTCCCTGTCAAACTTGCCTTCATTTAATTCCACATCAGCCCACTGGGAGAGTTGCAGCAGTGAGTCAGTGGAGCTTTGTAGCACGTTCCTCAACGTGTCAAACGCGAACTTGCGTTCAGTATAGCCAGCTAAGGAATTTCCCTATAGAACATTAACATAATCATAGATGTTGATCTGTCCAAGATTTAAAAAAAATGTAACGTGATGATCCTACGACTCTCCATATATTAACGTATGTTAATTTGTAATGCAGAAACTAAATTTCTTTCTACAGGAATGGTAAAACCTAATTCCATTCTGTAGGAATGTTAAATTTCGCTGACATACTGGTGTTACTCTTCAAACTTCGGTGATAATTTAGTTACCTTCTGTGTTGTAGGTGTAGCTACTGGAATTCACTTTGTGTGTATTTTCCTGGTGGCATTTTATACTTCATAGGTAGTGTATTAATGACCTCTTATATAACAACCACTTGTTTGACGGGTAATGGCAGAACTTGCTTTGTGGCGCCCCTGTAACGCGCTTGCCTCGAATGAAGGCCGTTTCATATTAAGGGAATCTATTGCAATAACAGGATAGTATGATCACAGTCCCGCACATGCTTAAAAAGCAGTCACATAATATTATCATAAAAACCCCTGATAGACCAGCAGATAACATAGCGATACGCGTCACACGTACACACAACGCCTGGAAACGGAAGACATCACAGTTCCAAGGAACGTTGACGGTTAGACTGGTCTGAACAGGACTCAGTGAAACTTTTCTTCCGGGCCGTTCAGATGATACTTCATCTGACTTGCGTACGAAGAACCCAATTTTTTTTTTTTTTTTTTTTTTTATACAGCCCCAAAGACTGCGAGGTGGGAAATAGGCGGAGCGTTTACTGATTGTTGAACGTTCGAGATCCCGCTCTTCGGACAGTTGTTACTTGATGTCTCGATCCTCACACCGGTTCTTTCGATCACATACATCAGATGTTCGTTATTTTGGGGTGGGAAGAAGACAATTAAATTTTTTAAAAGATGTCATGAGGAGCTTCGTTCACAGAAATAAAATTTAACACAAGCATTCAACAAAGCACACGACACATTCGTACATAATTACGTTAAACTAACTAAATCACGTGCTGTCACGGCTCGTCCACGCCAATTTACAGTTACACAAAAGATCTTATTGATAAACTGAACACTACTGAAATTAACACCGTTCCCTGATTGAAATAGATGGTGCAGCACGATTATCAATGCCAATCATCAGAGTGACAACCGGGATCTCAAAAAAAGCTCTGACACATTTCAGCTCACAAAACAGAGATGCTACTCAGAGCTTCCGTACTCACCGGCGTCCTAGGGAAGAGAGTGCCTAATCATCTCCTCGTCCGGGGTCCACACATGGTGGCCAGAAGGGCTCAGAGGGTTTGCACAGGCGCTATTTGCCGACCTAACGGGACCTGATAACTCGAGTGCAACTTAAGTCTATGGGGTCCAGTGCAGTCGCAGTGCACTTGAAACAAAGGTGGCCTAAACTGCCTCTACACGTCCATAGAACCAAGTAGCGGCTCACATGAAGCCGTTGCAAGGTAATCGCCCTCATCTCTTGTCAGCCTCAGGGAAAAGCAATGGTAAGATGTAATTATGTACGCGGGAACAAATACAGTATCTGATTTTCCGTAAAGTACATTACTTAATAACATACCACGTATTCTTGGCACGAGTCATTCAAACTATTATTCAGGTGCAGCTTCAGCGGCATTCAAATGTCCGTACGAACACAGGTAAGGAATGTAGTCTCTTAAACTAGACACATAAATTCTCGAAGAAAACGTTTATTGGTGGCGTCGCTTAAGTACCGCATCGTTAATGTCACATAAGAATCACACATACGGAATACCTTCAAATTGAGACAACATCCAGGTCGACGAATATTGATCTAGGTAGAACATGTTCAATGAACTTTATGTAGATGGATCCGTTCAATATAATGGAAAATGTGTTAAGCTCACACATTCAAAGCAGCTGACAGTACCACCTCAGTCGTTGTTGTTGTGGTCTTCAGTCCTGAGACTGGTTTGATGCAGCTCTCCATGCTACCCTATCCTGTGCAAGCTTCTTCATCTCCCAGTACTTAATGCAACCTGCATCCTTCTGAATCTACTTAGTCTATTCATCTCTTGGTCTCCCTCTACGAGTATTACCCTCCACGCTGCCCTCCAATGCTAAATTGGTAATTCCTTGATGCCTCAGAACATGTCCTACCAACCGGTCCCTTCTTCTTGTCAAGGTGTGCCACAAAGTCCTCCCCAATTCTATTCAGTACCTCCTCATTAGTTATGTGACCTACCCATCTAATCTTCAGCATCCTTCTGTAGCACCACATTTCGATATCTTCTATTCTCTTCTTGTCCGAACTATTTATCGTCCATGTTTCTCTTCCATACATGGCTACACTCCATACAAATACTTTCAGAAACGACTTCCTGACACTTAAATCTATACTCGATGTTAACAAATTTCTCTTCTTCAGAAATGTTTTCCTTGCCATTGCCAGTCTATATCTTCTCTACTTCGACCGTCATCAGTTATTTTTCTCCCTAAATAGCAAAACACCTTTAATACTTTGAGTGTCCCATTTCCTAATCTAATTCCCTCAGCATCACCCGACTTTATTAGACTGCATTCCATTATCATCGTTTTGCTTTTGTTGGTGTTCATCTAATATCCTCCTCTCAAGACACTATATATTCCGTCCATCTGCTCTTCCAAGTCCTTTGCTGTCTCTGACAGAATTACAGTGTCATCGGCGAACCTCAAGGTTTTTATTTCTTCTCCATGGATATTAATACCTACTCCGAATTTTTCTTTTGTTTCCTTTACTGCTTACTCAATATACAGATTGAAAAACATCGGGGCGAGGCTACAACCCTGTCTCACTCTCCTCCCAAACACTGCTTCCATTTCATGCCCCTCGACTCTTATAACTGCCGTCTGGTTTCTCTACAAATTGTAAACAGCCTTTCGCTCCCTGTATTTTATCCCTGCCACCTTAAGAATTTGAAAGAGAGTATTCCAGTCAACAATGTCAAAACCTTTATCCAAGTCTACAAATCTAAGAAACGTAGGTTTGACTTATTTAATCTTTCTTCTAACATAAGTCGTAAGGTCAGTATTGTCTCACGTATTCCAATATTTCTACGGAATACAAACTGATCTTCCCCGAGGTCGGCTTCTACCAGTTTTTCCATTCGTCTGTAAAGAATTCGCGTTAAAATTTTGCACCTGTCACTTATTAAACTGATAAATCAATAATTTTCACATCTATCAACACCTGCATTGTTTGGGATTGGAATTATTATATTCTGAGGTTATTTCGCCTGTCTCATACATCTTGCTCACCAGATGGTAGAGTTTTGTCAGGCCTGGCTCTCCCAAGGCTGTCAGTAGCTCTAATAGAATGTTGTCTTCCCCCGGGGCCTTGTTTCGACTCAGGTCTTTCAGTGCTCTGTCAAACTACTCACGCAGTGTCGTATCTTCCATTTCATCTTCATCTACATCCTCTTCCATTTCCATATTATTGTCTTCAAGTACATCGCGCTTGTATAGACTCACTATATACTCCTTCCACCTTTCTGCTTTCCCTTCTTTGCTTAGAACTGGGCTTCCATCTGAGCTCTTGATATTCACACAAGTGGTTCTCTTCTCTCCAAAGGTCTCTTTAATTTTCCTGTAGACAGTATCTATCTTACCTCTAGTGAGATAAGCCGCTACATCCTTACATTTGTCCTCTAGCCACCCCTGCTTAGCCATTTTGCACTTCCTGCTGATTTCATTTTTGAGACGTTTGTATTCCTTTTTGCCTGCTTCATTTACTGCATTTTTATATTATCTCCTTATATCAATTAAATTCAATATTTCTTCTGTTACCCAAGGATTTCTACTAGCCCTTGTCGTTTTACCTACTTGATCCTCTGCTGCCTTCACTACTTCATCCCTCAGAGCTATCCATTCTTATTCTAGTGTACTTCTGTTCCTCATTTCTGTCAATTGTTCCCTTATGCTCTCCCTGAAACTCTGTACAACCTATGGTTTAGTCAGTTTAACCAGGTCCCATCTCCTTAAAATCCCACCTTATTGAAGTTTCTTCAGTTTTAATCTACAGCTCATAACCAATAGATTGTGGTCGGAGTCCACATCTGCCCTTGGAAATGTCTTATAATTTAAAAGCTGGTTTCTAAATCTCTGTCTTCCCATTATATAATATATCTGATACCTTCTAGTATCTCCAGGATTCTTCCATGTACACAATTTTTTTTATGATTCTTGAACCAAGTGTTAGCTATGATTACGTTATGCTCTGTGCAAAATTCTACCAGACGGCTTCCTGTTTCATCTCTTAACCCCAATCCATATTCACCTACTATGTTTCCATCTCTCTCTTTTCCTACTCGTGAATTCCAGTCACCCATGACTATTAAATTTTCGTCTCCCTTCATTACCTAAATAATTTCTTTTATCTCATAGTTCATCAGTTTCTTCATCATCTGGGGAGCTACTTGGCATATAAACTTGTACTACTGTAGTAGTCGTGGGCTTCGTGTCTATCTTGGTCACAATAATGTGTTCACTATGCTGTTTGTAGTAGCTTACCTGCACTCCTATTTTTTTTATTTAGTATTAAACCTACTCCAGCATTACCGCTATTTAATTCTGTATTTATAACCCTGTATTCACTTGACCAAAAGTCTTGTTCCTTCTACCACCGAACTTCACTAAATCCCACTATATCTAACTTTAAGCCATCCAATTCCCTTTTTAAATTTTCTAACCTACCTGCCCGATTAAGGGATCTGACATTCCACGCTCCGATCGGTAGAACGCAAGTTTTCTTTCTTCTGAAAACGACGTCTTCTTGAGTAGTCCCTTCCCGGAGATCCGAATGGGGGACTATTTTACCTCCGGAATATTTTACCCAAGAGGTCGCCATCATCATTTAACCATACAGTAAAGCTGCATGCCCTCGAGGAAAATTACGGCTGTAGTTTCCCTGTTCGCAGTACCAGCACAGCAAGGCCGTTTGGTTAGTGTTACAAGGCCAGATCAGTCAATCATCCAGCAACTGCTGAAAAGGCTGCTGCCCCTCTTCACGAACCACACGTTTGTCTGGCCTCTCAACAGATACCCCACCGTTGTGGTTGCACCTACGGTACGACCATCTGTATCGCTGAGGCACGCAAGCCTCCCATACCAACGGCAACGTCCATGGTTCATTGCGTCATTGCGGCGTGGGGGGTGGGGGGGGGGTTTGGGGGCAGCTTAGTCATTGGAAGAGAATTCGTGTTGCTTGTGTTTTACTACAAGTGGGTGACATATTACTTAACCTCAGCGGTTGTTACTCCAAGATTTAATGATGCCATTGTTATACCTCGCAAACATCAAAGCTTGAACTGCAAACAAAGAAGTTTTTTAAACGTCATGTCAGAGTAATGAATGTAGATTATTCTTCAATCGTGAAGATTACTTCTTGGCTCTGATTTTAGCTTCTGTTATTAGTTTTAATCTCTAACTATTGTTTGAAACGGTGATTTCGCGTGCAATGACTAAGTCTGTCAAGGACATTTAATCATATGATATTTTCTTGGGTCGTTCTACTATTCCCAGCCCAAAGTTTGAAATATGTTCACAAACATATTTACATTTTAGAAACTAAATTCATCATCCACTTCCTTGAGATTTATTATCTTTTCAGTGTCTTCTCCCTAAAAGTAGGTGCTGAAAATCATGATATACTCCGTGATAGTGAAATTTCAATAACCTATTGGACGGAATTTTATCTCATTATGATTTCATGGACTGTATGTGCCTTTCATAAACCTTTCATAAATCACTCCGACAAGCTCAATCCAGACGTGTCGTGGCCATGTAGAATTTCCTAGTTGACAGTATGTAACTCTGTTTTACTCTCATCCACTCTCTACGTAGCAATCTTGAGAATTAGGAAAATAGTTGAAAAATTTGGATTGGAAAATACTGTTAAACTGTCACGTAAGAGAACGTTTACACTGCGAACTCTTTTCTTCAATGCTAGGCTATCATCATCTTTTAAATTAACAGCAGGCGTGAAACTTCCTGACTGATTAAAACTGAGACTCTAACTCATGACCTCTGCCTTTCGCGGGCAAGTGCTCTACCATCTGAGCTGCCCAAGCACGACTCACGGCCCGCCTTCACAGCTTCAGTTCTGCCAGTACCTCGTCTCCTACCTTCCAAACTTCACACATACACACACACACACACACACACACACACACACACACACACACACACGCACACACACACACACACACACACACACACACAATGTTTATTTGTGGTGTCACACTGTCAATACTCATGTCGAATGTCAAAGTGTTCTTTGCATGGAAGAAGTATCTGTTAATACTGGCACCTAACAATGGGGGTGGAATCTGAAATTAAGTACCAAAATGCTGTCTCCGTATATAAACACTTATTGATAAAAATAACATGCTAAAAAGTCAGTTGGCTTTCCATTTTAGTCTTCAGTGAGTCTGTGAGACTCCATCCAAGCCTATGACTCTATAAAATACATGTTGGCGGATACTCGGGCTATCCGGTCGCGAAATGGAAACCAGTGCGATAATCTGATGAATATTTCTACAAATCTATTGGGCAGTGTCTTTAGTTTACTCTTTTCAGTTCTGAACGCACAGTGAGGACGTAAAGACGCCTAGAAAAATAGTGTCTCCCGCCAAGTACGAAGTCCTCGTGAGGAATTTCGCTCTGTCACGCGTTTCCTTCTTCAAGACAATTGTCAGCCACATTCTTCAGGGGAAAAGAAGAGCCTGCTGCAGGTTTTTGATGGGAAGTGTTTGATCACGCACAAAACAGTCCGTAATTTTCATCTCTCCTCACATGAATCGCTGGCTGTGAAGACAACATTATGGCACAGACAACGGACCGTAGACCAGCGTAGAGAATTGACGGCAAGCACTGGTGGCTGCCTTCTATCACGAGGATATTGGAAAGTTGGTTCAACGCTACGTCAAACCTTTAAGTCGGAGCAGCGACTTCGTAGGTAAGTAGCAGCAGTTTGTAGCTAATAGTTTCAAACAAAACATTTTGATTAACACAGTGATTTCCGTTTCGCGACCTATCGCAACTTACTTTCCGAGTACCTCTTTTCATGTTCATCAGGCAAGCAGTGATTGTTGACATAAATATACACTCAGTCCAAATTGCTGCTCAGTAACTGCGGCTGCTGGAATACTGCGGTTAATGTGTAAGTTACACTTGGTGGCTAAAACATGACTATGAACTTTCAAATCAGGAACAGCAATACTAGTTCCTGGCCAAATTTTCTCCAGTACCTATCAAAATACGTAACTATATTGACATTTCAATCTTAGGTATGCCGTAGGCTATATTACTGGTGGTGAAAAAATCAAACAGTCATCACCTCAGGTGCTTAGAGTTTTGCACTAATGCTTCACCACACCAAGCACTATTTGAGGAGACAGAAGATAATGTATCATGTTATACATCACAAAAATATAATCATTGTTACTGACTGTCTAATGTAGCTTTTACATCATTTTCCATCTTAGGTGTTCTTCAAGTTATGTTCTACTGGTGACAGAAAGACGAACTTCCCAGGAAGACTGCTTCTTTTACTGATTGGATCTATGGTCGCAATCCTATCTCAAAAGTTTGCAGACATCTAATATATATGTCAAGCAATTAATCAGGAACAGACACGGTGTTTGTCTCAAGTGCCATTATTTTATTTCAATAATTCACCTTACGCCAAGAACATGAATGTAGGCTTTCAAATAAAATGACACAATGCTATTTGATTGCTTAAAGGGTCTGTGATGTAAAGATCTACTTTAAATCACCAGTTCCTTTTCAGTGTTATACATAACCCAGTGCAGTACGTCTACAGGTATGACTAATGTACGAACAGAATCATAAACTCATGGAGTTTCCATTGTGCCCTCCTGTTGATGTTAGGAGTTGACAAAATGGCAACAGAACAAGAAAAGAGGTTTTGTGTGTTATAATATGGGCGATCTTTCATTCATCTCGTGGTGTTAATCGCCACAATGTGGGAGTGCGGGGCATTGAAAAACCTATTGAAATAACGGCGCATGAACGAGATTCACTGAATATGAACGTTTTCTGGGCAATTTCACAGGCGATACTATATACGCCATTTTTCTTCGGCAAGAAGAATGTGAAGCGTGCCTGGTAATGTGACATGTTGCAGTATCGATGTCTATTGCTGCCTAAAAGACGAACTGCTTGAGAAGGCGTAGTGGTGAAGACGATCTGGCTGTATCCTCTTGGAACCCTAGTTCACCTGACCTGATGCCTCGTAATCTTTTCTTTGAGAGGGTGGGGGAAATACACTAAGAGTCATGTTCATGTAAACACCCTCCCCCACCCCCCTCTTTACCAAGAACACTGGGACAGTTCAGAGAAGGCATCAATGTTCCTGCGATAACCATTAACATGATGATGTTATTTAAGATATGGAACGCATTTGCCTAACCTGACATGTTTAGTGTCACGAGAGAGGCAGCTGTAGAATATTTATGGGGAGCAAAGTGCCAAATGAGAGTGTTTATGGATGTATTCATGCACCAATCATATTTATAAAAGTGATGATTTGGAAAACGAATGTGTCATTTATCCCAGTTATGCATTTCAAAATACGTAAATATGTCTATGAACTGATCTTAGTTCTCCTTGATGCCTTGTTTCTGGTGGTAAAAAGATCGAATTTTCTTTATTTAACCTTTTTGAGTAATGCTATGTTTCATGAACTATCATTTAGGGAGAAGAAAGCAATGCATCATGTTCTTTACTAGAGAAATGTAATCGACCTTATTGACTAAATCTTATCTCGCTTTTAAAATATTTTCATTTTGGAAATACGTTGGTAGTGAAATTATTTTCCGACATTAAATTTTCTGACATTTCGACACAACAAACCATATTAAATTATTTCCGTATATCCATCATCTAATGGATAATATGAGACCAGATGTAATATACAAAAGTGGTAGCAAGAATAACTGTATCAGCTCTATGTATTAATTTGTTTAATTATTACAGATTTTTGTGATACAACCCACCATCCTAAGGCCCCAACATATCCTTTATAAAAATGGTCATATTTTAACCATGTTCTACCAAACCAATTTAAATTTGATATGTGCACATGACCAACACAGTAAAGTATTGTAAACGAAAGCAGCTATTGATACTGTCCCCATTGTAACATATTTGTAATAAACACTGACATACCAACTCATATATAGTCACAGTACACAATGTGGTAACATATGCTTCCACTACATAGTCAAGAACAGAAGTATAATTTACTGTACATTCTTATGTCACTAATGTTGTTCCACTATTATGGTATACCATGTGAATAGGAGTCCTAGTCCAGATCGTATATATATCTAGTTGGATGTAGTGAGTGGATCATCACCGTTTGCCATGCTTATCCTGTTGCATAATAAATATTTATACTCTCTCTCTCTTCTCCTTCCTCTTCTTCTTCTTCCCTCTATTGTGATTCAATTTTATGACACTGACATTCTTCTTTTACTGTATGTTGGCATTCCAGTGGATACAAGTGCCTTATCTGTTCTTGCTGTTTACCTTCAGGTAACACATTTTGCCACCACGTCAAATACAGCCACAGTACACATGTAGGTATATGACTTTGCATTGCTTAACTGAGACCATGTATATAATTTACCCTATGATGCCTTCTTACTAATAGTGTTTCAAAGCTGCATTATACTGTAAATATAAGACTCATACTCCACATCATATATTTATCTTAGCTGAATGATGAGTGGAACATCAGTGATAGCCTTGTGTAACGTGTCTTATAAATAATATTTCTATCCTATATGGGTAGTTCCTTATTTGTGATTATAGATTAACTGTCTTACTTAAATATGAGTATGTTTGTATGTCAGACCACAATATACAAGTGGCATTACACACCTCAGTATTCAAACCACTTCATGTGACTGACACAGAAAGAATTCAGTCCTTCACCTAAGCCCAATGGGTTTTATGACCTACTGAATAACCCTAAGCACACCCTCCATTTTGTATGTATGTAATTCTCTAATTGAGTAATGAATAACTGAGTAATGCAAGTACTTCCTAGGCTGCTTGGTTGTTAGCCGTTTTTAGGAGTGTGTTACAGCGAGACACCATCTACATTGTGGTCTTTTCAATTTTAATACTGCACTGGTAATATGTACACATTTATTAAAATTGGTTCATATTACTCATTGTAGCGTAGTTAATATATGATCATATGTAAAAATTGTAACTATAGATGTTATTGTATTATATTTTCTATAGTATGAGATATGGTATGTTTGTTGTGTCTAGTTGCTGTATCAAAACAGAACTCACTTAAATAAAACTAATAGACACAGCTAATTTAGTACATTTACACGTATTAGAACATGTTGTGTGATGACTACATAGTTGGTGCTTTGTATCAATTAAACAGCATATTCTTAATGCTGCAAATATGAGGTATAAGCACAACAACATCGCCAAAGGCAATGATGGATTAGATTTCGTATTGATACGAAACATTCATATCTTGAAATTACTAAGCCTTGAAATAAAGATAAATAAAATTTCGAGCACGAAACATTTATGTTACGTATCGAAATATCCAAGTGCCAAGTACAACTATAGATCTGTGACTGCCAATGGCAATTAGATGCTTGTACGAAAACAGAACGGTTTGTATCATTCATCAAAATAGAAACAGATTTGAAATATAAAACACATTGCAACTACTGTCATATTTTAGACCTTAAGTGTAATTTACAAATTAATTGCACTATTGTAGTAGCCATCAGTTCTAGAACTCTAATTTGAACTTATTGTTTGTGCCATGCATCAGTGCTTGCCTAATGAGCATAATATCTTAGTCATCAAGTGTCTCACAGTACAGACTTGGACGGATTGTTCTCTGTACACAGAACCATTGAGGACTTACAGGGATAACAACTGCCTGCTAAGAACTTTATTTTTAGCCACATTCGTTCATGCTATTGTAGAACAATTTAAACATGGATAAAACAGTGTAGCACGTAATCTCAGATTCCAAAGTCGTGTTTTCCTATAAATTTTAACAGATAAATTAGACATACAATGTCAATATGACCACATAAATACGGTGTGTGTGTGTGTGTGTGTGTGTGTGTGTGTGTGTGTGTGTGTGTGTGTGTGTGTGTGTGTGTGTGTGTGTGTGTGTGTGTGCATATGTATTTTAGATAAATAATAGTCACTTACGATTTGGAAATACTTATTTCGAAGCTCCAGTTTGCAACATTCGTCAACGATCTCTGTACCAGTTATGGTACAGAGATCTTTGAGGAGTGTTGCCTAACATATAAAATCACTGGTAGAGAGTTACACAGTTACTATCAGTATGTTTATGTATCTCTGATGAATACTCGAATACTTCTGAACATGGCAATAATTTACGCAAAATTCAGACCGTATGGATAGTCTTGAGCATGGGTACCAATTAAAACTCAATTGATATTGTAAAGATAATTTTTAACTGACCCCTAGTTTACACAAAATTCAGATAGTTCGATACATTTGAACAGGGCATAAGTTTATGGTATCTTCCATTTCCTTTTCATTTCCCATTACTGTGAGGCTATGTGAAGGGCGGCCGTGATGTCATGATGAGTGTCATATGAACGGACATTACAGGTGACGTGACATGCAACATCTTGCGTTCAGAGTCAATGACTCTCCAAGACACTGCCGGGGTTAAGGACCTGTCATGTTGTACGAAAGTCGGCTTAGCTGCTCTGCTAATTAAAGACTTTACTCGCTTTCCACTTGTGACACTTAAGAAATTATTTTCAATTTTCCACACATGTTCTAACAATGGCCATTATTTCATTTATAGTGCAGCAGTCTTTCATTTAAAGGGCGTCTGTATTTCTCATATTGGAAATGTTTCATTATGTTCGCTCAATGGCGGGTGTATTTATAGCCATTTCTGCTGTTTGTCCTCTATCTACAGAGACCATTGTATATATGTGAAGAAATTAGTCAGCGAATAGTAGTTTTCGAAATCTCGCTTTCCTGGTTTCTTACGTATTAATTTCGAACTTGGTAGGACATTGAAACTACATGCAACGTCGGCATGTGAACTACCACAAAGGGTAATGTTTTGATCCATCGATTTCAGGGCCAGAGAAATTAATATTCTTACATCGTTTTCTCACCGAAGAGTGCTGCGCTTTTCTTTGCACTTATTAGAAAAACCATCTTCATGTGAAATGCAGAGGCTGTATATCTCCGTGACATTGTGAGAAACCATACAGTACGTACAGAGGTGTGGTAAAAATATATATGTTCAGATATTAATAAAGTTAGGTGACACGGAATTTCCTATGATTTATATTTATTCATTTTCCCACTTTTAAGATGTACATGAAATGAGACTACTTCTGTACTTTCAGAAGATGCAACTAATAGTGTATCACTGTTACTATAACGTAAGTAGTCTTGAGAGTGGTGAATCAAGTTACTACAGCACTGGTCAACCTGAGAAGTGGAATAGAGACGACCACGGATTTCACTGAGACGCAGGAGAAAAGCAACGAAACGGCAAATGATACAGCGCTAGGGATTTGGTGGCAGTGCTGCATCATATAACCGTCTCCTTGAGACAAAGGTGAAAGACACGTGACACGTGCAAGAGAAGGCCCACATGTTTGCGGTGTTCCTTTCACTCCCATAGTAGCTATCATTTATTTCAAATTACAGTAACGATAATTATGATACAGTGTGTTTCTGTTGCTGCTTCAACTATTGACGTACAATAACCTTTTCTGTATATTGCGTGATACTGTATAAGACAAGGGGTCTTCGAAACAACGCGAAGACTAAATGGCCTCGAATTTTTAGCTAATGTTTTGAAGTTTTTTTTCTACATATCTTAACTGTATCTGTCTGACTGAGACAGATATATTTACGCATAACTACGTTAACGATTGTTCCAGGTGAATATTTTATAGTTCATCTACCTTAGAAACGTTTAGCCAAGGACTTGCATAACACTGTCGCATGAGATTATGCCATACCGCTTCAAATACCTCTGCCGCGTTGGAATATGATCATTCCTGGCCTATATTCTGTCAATGCTGTCCAAAGGCTTGTCTGAAAGTGTATAATTGAGCAAATGTTTCTACAAATGAATAGAAGAAATAGCTTAGTTGTGTGAAATCAAGTTATTTTCTTGGACAATTAAATAGTCTCAGAAGACGGAGTTAGTTTAGTTTTACTCTTTTGGAAGAGAGGGTAACCAGTCAGACTGAAATCAGTCTCACCGCTGACAACCAAAGCTGGAGCAATAAAACAACAGTCGATTATATGTAGGGTATCAAAATCGAGGTGCTACCTTCCAGATAAAAGAGTGACCAGAAGATGTAAGCCTAAAACAACTACTAATACTTGTTTCCTTAATTGTTTTTGCAGGTCCAGTGTTTTCTGTCTGATTGTGGACAGTAGATTATTTCATATTTTTCTAAAATATTTTTACACTTTCCTTGTATCACCTGAAGTAGTAGCCTCGTAAATCCTTACAAGCTGGAATGCAGCACACAGAGAGGTTTCTTCATACTAGGTTCCAACTCAGTCCTCTGACGTACAATTTTAAATACGATATGGTTATCGGTTTTATTATTTTTACAGGATAATCCTGTCATCTCATGAAACAAACAAACACAGAGATATTTCAATAAGACAAAAATGTAACACTAACAAATAATTTAAAAAAGAATGCTGAATAAAATCAATTCTCATAATACGATCTGCAAAGAATCAGGTATCACATTCCAAATGGCGAACGTCTACAAATAAAATGAAACAACATCGTACTAGATTGATAGAATATCTGCCAAACAGGATAACGTAAAGTAATTATCTTCAGCGTTGAGGTGTGAACGTGAATTACGCTTGGCAAGGAAATCACGGTCCGGTTTGTATGTATCAACAATGACAACACTGCTCACGTGTGAGAGTTGTTCTAGACAGTTTTCCTCATTCCAATACACTGGCTGGACTAGTTTTATTCTAATACCGTCGCTACAGCAGCAAACGAATACATAGGTCGAATCGGACTCGCACTAACTTAAAGTGGACCTTCAAGCTAGCATTTTATTGCTCCACAAACGTTCAGAGGGTATCAGAGCAGGAGTAGACGTACCCTAGCAATGGGTTATTAGCGAAGCAATGAATGATTGATTAAGGTACATTATGTGATGTACGTTGTTTCGACCATATCACTCCTGTCTATGAACATTTACCTTGGTTATGTGACGATAACCGTAGGGATTAGTATACCCTGTACTTGCTGTATCGATTTCTTAATCATTGCCCCCCTTTTCTATTTTGAGCCCTTATACAATCATCTGGACAACACTGTAGAAATACTCGGTCTCAACAAAGTAAAATCTCTATTCCCCTACACAACACTGCCATGTTTCCTTAATCAGATGTTGCATCAGGATCCCGACTGTGCAATAGTATTCAAAAGAGAGCTAACGGGGCACCTTCTGCCACAATAGCTATCTTTCTACACTCCTTGTCTCCAACCCACTCTCCTCCACTACTCTTTCATGCCTTTTACTATAGAGTTCTGTTCTGAGATTCTCTTATTTCCTAGCAGCCACTTTCACTTTCGTTTTAGCCTTCTCCTCTTTCTTTATCCTGTCCATGTCTTATAATACGAAACATTGCCTCAAAAGAGCTAAACTAGTCTCTATCACTCTTAATGTTACCATTATTTTCTGGTAGTGTCACTGTTATTATGTTTATTATGATTATGATTACTATAATTATAATTATAATTATTATTATTATCAGTGTCAGTTATTAGTGTTTATTAATTATGCACATTACTATCATTGAGTTCGTTATGAAGCAGTAAATCAATTTATTTATTAAATTATCCACTCTTGTACATTATTATTATTATTATTATTATTATTGTTATCATTATTATTATAGCCAGGTACTATTGTTATTAAGTATGTAAATTATTATTGTCTACTGTTATCATTTTTCTGTATTTGTTTCTAGTCATACGTGAAAGAGGGCCGTATGCCTGTAACCTGATTTGGCTAAATAAGCAATAAATAACAGCGCAACAAATAAATAAAATATCAGATTGTGAAGACTGTGAACATTTAATACCTAACAAAAGCTGGGATTACCCACCCGTTTATAGGTACTGCAGAGAAATAATACATTTTAGTTATGTGTGGCTCGTCACAGCTTTGTCGAGAAACTATACGAAAAGACGTCTAGCAGTTTACTCAGATTAAAGCGTCTGCCTTCCTACCACTGAAACAACAGATGAAGAAAAAATATGAGCTTCTGATGGTTATTCTCCACCCTCTGTCGTCCTAATCAAATATGTTACCATAAGGTCTAATACCATCGCTGGACAAAAGTTTCCTTTCGCAGTTCAGTGTTGAGGCTTTTTGTGCCTCAATGAGCAATGAAACATATGATGCTACATCTCAGGCGTTAACAACACATTTTCTTGCTATACAAAGTGTAGTGTCTACATGCTAAACACGAAGCTCGACTAGTGGTAGCATCGTAGGATGGAAACAGAGCTTGAACCTGTTGTGCTGTAAGGATGCCGAGAAAGGAAACCAAAGGAGTAGTACTATGAAATGAAATACAACATTAGACCATCACATCGCTTGTGCGTCTGCTCTCTGCGGTGTCTCCAGACACATCTTCGGCCTGGAATCTCATTAACTGGAGTAGAATTGTCGTCAGTATCTCGCGTGATTTATAATAACATACAATATTTTTCTCCTTTTTATATGAATGTCGTTTTAACGTGCTGCGTTTTTCTCAATATTAATCGCTAAGTTGGTTATTAGTTTAAATTTGATTTTTACTATGTTTTGCTTTTTGTAAGATGGTTTGTCCAATGAATGTTAATCCTTAGCAAAATCATTAGTCACGTTAATAATTATAAGACACACTAATCTTATAACACGTTACATAGAAGTTGAAAAATTAAATAAACATTTTTAGGTTCTTGCCTCTGCTGAACGTTTCTGCTCAAACATGAATTCTCTGATTATTATTTGCATTTACCCACACACATGCGAGAGAATAATTTCTTACCATTTTCTTTCGTAATGCATTGTAGTCAGATTCGTGGCTCTGGATCTCGCCTGTTAAACTGAAATAAAAAATAATTAAGCTATGTCTTCCGTTGAAGCGGCTGACAACTGTGGAAAAAATGTGTATTATAATTGAAGCGGGCGAATAATTCGGTTCCTCTAATTTCATAAATAAATTATCCAAGTAATGGCGGCAGTGGCTGCAACGGCGGCTGCAATTGTTGCGCTGAACATAACTTGAATTACTGACGTTCAAAGGAAGCGGACATGAGATGTGGCTCCCTTTTTTAATTAAAAGTGAATAATAGCATTAAACTAATATATTATCTGATTACAAGTACAATAATGCTTACATTCAACAGCACTCGCCTAAATGTCCGACTACTCCCATCGAAGACGAGAGAAATGAATAGTGATAACGGATAAAAGTTGATAAAAGATGGTTCCTTTCCAATCTATGTGATTCATTATAGTCAGAGTGCATCTTATTTATTCTTTGCACTCGAAAATGACTCACAGAATTTTATACGATATTAATATTAATACACATGAGAGAAAATTACACATCACCTAAGCGGTTAACGTTCACGTATAATCCAATATTAAATGTTTTTTTTTTTCGAATACCTCATTCAAGTTTTTGTAATATTTCTACTGAGGACGGTACAATGCGCCCCGAAATGTTTATGACACAAAATGTACGTATTAGTTCTTTTTTGTCATTAACAATTCCTACTTTACGTCCACAAGGTCCACTCACAAAGTTTTTACAGATTACAATTCAAGTAGGTCACATTTTATCATAATAATCACAATATTTTTTTAAAAATTAGACTGATACAACAAACAACACAAATGGTTTTATTTACACAAAAGGACATCGTATACAATTTATGTTATAAATGATGAATTTACTCCTGCTGTGTTAAGGTGTTGGTTTTATTGGCAACTAGTTTCGATGTTTTTACATCATCATATTCAGACCCATACTTGTTGACAACATCGAAACTAGTTTCCCATAAAACCACCTTAATACAGCTTGAGGAATCTTGTCGTTTTTGAATATATATTATACTAGCTGACGTCCCAAGTAGTCCGTTTAAAATATGGATATACGGAGATCGTATACAATTGTTTACAAATGTAGTCATATACAAAAAAAAAAGTACAATCAAGTTGACATTCATCATTTAATGTTTTAAACATTTTGTTGATTGGGTACCCGTGGTCAAGGGGTAGCGTGTTTGATTCATAATCAAAACGTCTTCGGTCCCATGTTCGATCCCCGCCACTGCCTAAATTTTGATAAATTATCAGCATTGGCGGCCGAAGACTTCCGGCATAGAAAGTCAGCCTCATTCTGCCAACGGCATTGTCAAAGAGGACGGAGGAGTGGATAGAGGTTCAAGGCACTCTCTTGTCCTAGGGGTGGGAAATTGCCCCTAAAGGCGGAAGAATCAGCAATGATCAACGACATGAGTATGTAGAAGGCAATGGAAACCACTGCATTAAAGACATGTAACGTGTATCCACAGGACAAGTGGCCTGTAATTGAAGAAGTGTCATGATGATCTCTCCATTGGCAAAAGATTCCGGAATAGTCCCCCATTCGGATCTCTGGGAGGGGACTGCCAAGGGGGAGGTTACCATGAGAAAAAGATTGAATAATCTACGACAGGCTAACGTCCTACGAGTCGGGGCGTGGAATGTCAGAAGCTGGAGCGTGGTAGGGAAACTAGAAAATCTGAAAAGGGAAATGCAAAGGCACAATCTAGATATAGTAGGGGTCAGTGAAGTGAAGTGGAAGGAAGACAAGGATTTCTGGTCAGATGAGCATCGGGTAATATCAAGAGCAGCAGAAAATGGTATAACAGGTGTAGGATTCGTTATGAATAGGAAGGTAGGGCAAAAGGTGTGTTACTGTGAACAGTTCAGTGACCGCGTTGTTCTAATCAGAATCGACAGCAGACCAACACCGACAACGATAGTTCTGGTATACATGCCGACGTCGCAAGCTGAAGATGAACAGATAGAGAAAGTGTATGAGGATATTGAAAGGATGATGCAGTATGTAAAGAAAGACGAAATTCTAATAGTCATGGGCGACTGGAATGCAGTTATAGGGGAAGGAGTAGAAGAAGAGGTTACAGTAGAATATGGGCTTGGGACAAGGAATGAAAGAGGAGAAAACTAATTGAGTTCTGTAACAAGTTTCAGCTAGTAATGGCGAATACCCTGTTTAAGAATCACAAGAGGAGGATGTATGCTTGGAAAAGGCCGGGAGATACGGGAAGATTTTAATTAGATTACATCATGGTCAGACAGAGATTCCGAAATCAGATACTGGATTGTAAGGCGTACCCAGGAGCAGATATAGACTCAGATCACAATATAGTAGTGATGAAGAGTAGGCTGAAGTTCAAGACATTAGTCAGGAAGAATCAATACGCACAGAAGTGGGATACGGAAGTGCTAAGGAATGACGAGATACGTTTGAAGTTCTCTAACGCTATAGATACAGCAATAAGGAATAGCGCAGTAGGCAGTATAGTTGAAGAGGAATGAACATCTGGACATATCTAAAAAGGGCCATCACAAAAGTTGGGAAGGAAAACATAGGTACAAAGAAGGTCGCTGCGAAGAAACCATGGGTAACAGAAGAAGTACTTTCAGTTGATTGATGAAAGGAGGAAGTACAAACATGTTCCGGGAAAATCAGGAATACAGAAATACAAGTCGCTGAGGAATGAAATAAATAGAAAGTGCAGGGAAGCTAAGACGAAATGGCCGCAGGAAAAATGTGAAGACATCGAAAAAGATATGTTTATCGGAAGGACAGACTCAGCATACAGGAAAGTCAAAACAACCTTTGGTGACGTTAAAAGCAACGGTGGTAACATTAAGAATGCAACAAGAATTCCACTGTTAAATGCAGAGGAGAGAGCATATAGGTGGAAAGAATACATTGAAAGCCTCTATGAGAGTGAAAATTTGTCTGATGTGATAGAAGAAGAAACAGGAGTCGATTTAGAAGAGAATTATCGCACAATCAGCTTAACAGCTCATACATCGAAGCTGCTTACAAGAATAATATACAGAAGAATGGAAAAGAAAATTGAGAATGCGTTTGGTGACGATCAGTTTGGCTTTAGGAAAAGTAAAGGGACGAGAGAGGCAATTCTGACGTTACGCCTAATAATGGAAGCAAGGCTAAAGAAAAATCAAGACACTTTCATAAGATTTGTCGACCTGGAAAATGCGTTCGACAATATAAAATGCTGCAAGCTGTTCGAGACTCCGAAAAAAGTAGAGGTAAGCTATAGGAAGAGACGGGTCATATACAATATGTACAACAACCAAGAGGGAATAATAAGAGTGGACGATCAACAACGAAGTGCTCGTACTAAGAAGGGTGAAGACAAGGCTGTAGCCTTTCGGCCCTACTCTTCAATCTGTACATCGAGGAAGCAATGATGGAAACAAAAGAAAGGTTCTGGAGTGGAATTAAAATACAAGGTGAAACTATACCAGTGATACGATTCGCTGATGACATTGCTATCCTCAGTGAAAGTGAAGAAGAATTAAATGATCCGCTGAGCGGAATGAACAGTCTAATGAGTACGCAGTTTGGTTTGAGAGTAAATCGGAGAAAGACGAAGGTAATGAGAAGTAGTAGAAATGAGAACAGCGAGAAACTTAACATCAGGATTGATGGTCACGAAGTCAATGAAGTTAAGGAATTCTGCTACCTAGGTAGTAAAATAACCAATGACAGACGGAGCAAGGAGGACATCAAAAGCAGACTCGCTATGGAAGGAAGAAATTTCTGAGGATGTACGTCTGGAGTACAGCATTGTATGGTAGTGAAACATGGACTGTGGGAAAACCGGAACAGAAGAGAATCGAAGCATTTGAGATGTGGTGCTATAGACAAATGTTGAAAATTAGGTGGACTGATAAGGTAAGGAATGAGGAGGTACTACGCAGAATCGGAGAGGAAAGGAATATGTGGAAAACACTGATAAGGAGAAGGTTCAGGATGATAGGACATCTGCTAAGACATGAGGGAATGACTTCCATGGTACTAGAGGGAGGTGTAGAGGGCAAAAACTGTAGAGGAAGACAGAGATTGGAATACGTCAAGCAAATAATTGAGGACGTAGGTTGCAAGAGTTACTCTCAGATGAAGAGGTTAGCACAGGAAAGGAATTCGTGGCGGGCCGCATCAAACCAGTCAGTAGACTGATGACCGAAAAAAAAAAAAAAAAAAGATTGGGTTTCATATACCACGCTCGTACTGTCGTTGTGGCTGCTTAATTAGGCTGTTGCAGATTATGCAGTGCTCGTTGGCTCACAACTACGAGTTGTTGGTCTGATATTTATACAATCCCAGGGGTATTAACTGTTCGCTCGCCATTCGTCGCGGCCTGAGGAAAACCCTGAGGAAACCTAGGCGGAGTGACAGACTGACCCACTATGGCTGTTGTTTTATACGATGTCAGTTCAGAATCTTTAATGTGCATATGTTAATGAGCACCTATTTCTGACAGTAGGCAAAAGAAATGACATTATGACGTCAATTGATACACCATAAGAAAATTTTAGTATATGAGGCAGTATCACATCTTCTATAGCTGTGGGTTCAGGTTGTCATTTGTTGAGGTGTTGCTGGTGTTGAACCTCGCGGTGTTTAGCTCGTGACGGCTCTGGCGGGTATAGTCTGCGCTCTGTGTCTGCGGCGGTGATGGAGAGGTCAACACCCGATCGGCATAGGCGTGGCTCGCACCGGCTTGTGACGTCAGAATCAGCTGATCTGCCGCGCAGCTGGCTCTGGCGATGCGCGTCTGTCTGCGGCCGGGCATCAAGCTAGCATTGTCTTGGAGAACAACATGACACGTATCTTTTTCCTAGAATACCGTTTAGATGTGACACAGTTTTCGTTATATGTCAGGTTTAGTTTTGTTAAGATTACTTAATGTTTCCGTTGCACTCGCAGGCACTTTTAAGGGTTTCATCACAAAAGTTTAACACAAAGCATTCGTTGCTTCTGCCGTTGCTGTTTCTGAAATAGTCCACGCATCACATTCCAAACTCACTTTGTTGTATTCAATGAAAATACAGTGTGTCTCAAAAATATTGGTTGTGGGTTCACTTGACGTTTCCAATTTACATTTATAAGAACATTCACAGTTCTTCGTGGATAATATTGGAGTTTGGCATACTCATTGCTGTTGAACGTTCAATAATTTCGCTTCACTGTCCGTAGTCACAGTTTCCTTTTCCCTGTTTTCCATATTGTTTAAAATAACTGTTCGGTTAGTACACAAGCACTAACGTATTCAGTCTAATCTGGATTTTGGCTCATGTTGGATTTCACCAGTCTCTTTCACCAAATACATAGTTCCGATTTTTATTTATTCCTTCCTTCAGATTTTAGAAAATGCAATTGTATTTTCGTCTGTTCTGAGGTAAGTCCCACGTCATGTCTGCCCACACATTGCGCACTTGCCCTCCAGAGCCAGGCTCGACTTTACAAAAACTTTGCCTCTAGCATTATTTAGTCACTTTATCATCTAGGCCTAGCGTGCAAAGTCCTAGATTGATATTAGATTATGATATTCAGTTCTCAATAAATTCTTGAAAATCTCTGCCATAGCAGATAGCATTGAATCTTAACTGGGCCTAGCGTTACACGCGTTTATTGATTAACTGGGCCTTGCCCACAACACATGAGGTACCTTAGGTGTGTTATACCTTACACTCATGTTTGATAGTCAATGAGATTAGTTATGTTTCAGGATTGGAATGCACATAAATACATGAAACAACATACATACATTATAATATAATATTAGCTTCCGCAAAATTCATTACTACTAAAATTAAAAAATATTTACTACATACAAATGAAAAATTCTTACATCCTGTTGCATGTTTCAAATAAGATTTTAAAGCATCTTTAAATGAAATCTTCAAAGAATTCTTAAATTTATGTTTATTTATTCCTTTACAAATGCTGATTGTGTTTATATTACTGTTATTCTTAATATCTACAAGAATGAACAATACAAACTCTTGGTGCATCACTGTCCTTATATACTACACTGTAATTGGAACATTTGCTTATATGAAAAAAACACTATAAACTTAACCTACTATTTACACATGTGAATATTACCCTACTGAGCAAATTTCTTCAGGTCTTTTTATGGGTAGAGTTCTTTTATCTCTTCTGACTGGACGTCGCCTAATAAATAGCTACATCCGTGTGGTATGTCCATGATTTTTTAGGTTCCGGCATATACCGGTTGCCACTTCTTATCCTTTTTAACTAACGTAGAAGACTTGGGCTGGGTCTTTACTAGCTCCAAGTCATCAGGTTGATACAGTGTTACCTTTTTTATCTTCTTGTCAAGTATCTCCTTTCGTTGCTCCGCACACCTCGTTAAATTGTTAAAGGTCTCAGTTACGATTTGTTCATGAGGTGTCACTTGCCGAGGTACAGACGCCAAGGGTGACAGCCAGCTGTCTCTTTCATTTTTTTCCGAACATAACTTCCATCGGTGTATAACTGGTGGCAGAATGTGGTAATCTATTGTGGAGTTCCCCAAAAGTCAAAACATATTCTACCGATTTAGTATTGCGATTCGGAATATATGTTCGCATGAATTTGTTCAATTCTTTAAATGTACGTTCTACAAGAGTGATTTCGGGATGAAATCAATCTGCGAAAATGTGTCTAACACCTTGCTCTTGTAGAAAAGTTTTCCATTTGAGACCAGTAAAATATGCAGCATTATCGAATGTAATGATCTGTGGTTTGCCAATATTAACAAAGTAATCTGTTCGTAATTTCTGAATAAGGTGTGTTGCAGTTGATGCTTTTACGGGATATCATTTTAGGAATTTAGAAAAGGCATCACACACGGCAAATGTAAACTTTACACCACCTCCGCCAGTGGGTAGTGGTCCCTGAATGTCCACTGAAATTAGATACAATGGTCTGTTACGTACAAAAGGGTGTAACTCACTTACTGTGGGTAGATTTACAGGATTCATCTCTTGACAAACCACATACTTCCTTATAATATTCTGTATTATTCTTTACATATTCGTAAAATGACACTTATCTTTCCAACAGAGCTCTACACTTTTCAATATACACGTGTCCCCACGAAAAGGGCACGTGCCATATTAAATCATTGATACATATTCCGGGTATACAAATACACCACAAGTCATTGTTAACATCCTTTGGGTAATACAATATCCCATTCTGTACAGAATAATGACTTCCTGTTTGATTTCCATCCGAAGCCTGGAGTCCTTGGTTGATTTTTCCCAAGACGGCGTCTTCATCCTGTAGCTTAGGTAGTTCCTTGCATACCTGCATGAACTTTTTTCGATAAGTATGCTCATTCATGACTAAAATCTTATACTCTGACGCCTGTTGTAGAATTGTTGTTATTTCAGGCAAGCCCCGAGGCAAGTACGATAGGGCATCAGGTATTACGTTGTCACAACCCTTTATATACATTATTTGAAACTGATATTCCTGCAGTGCAAGCACCCACCTAGTCAACCTGTCGTGCGTTAACTAACATATTAATAAGAAACTTAAGGCTTGATGATCACAAAAGATTTTTACATTTTTTCATACACATAATATCTGAACCTCTTCATGGCCCATACAACTGCCAGTGCTTCGAGTTCTGTGACTGTGTATGATCGTTGACAACTCGACAGCACTCTACTTGCAAAACAGATTATTCTTATTTCCTTGTCTCCTTCCTCGTCATATATTTGCAATAAACAAGCGTCTATCCCGACAGTGAAAGTATCTGTAGCAAGGCAAAATTCCTTTGACATATCCGAATGCGATAAAAGACTAGCATTTAAAGGGGCAGTCGTTCAAACGACTGCTGACAATGGTCGTTCCATATCAAAGGTACAATTTTTCTTGGCAAGTTTAACAGTATAATGTCGTTTAAGAGTTGGTCGGGTATGAATCGTCTGAAAAAGGACACTAGACCTAAAAATGCCTTTAACTGTTTTTTGGTTCTAGGAGGAGGGAAGTTCTCAATCGCTGCCATTTTCTTGGGATCAGGCACAATACCTGCAGCCGATATTATATGACCAAGAAATTTTATTCTTTCTCTGGCATATTTGGATTTAGCGAGGTTTGCGGTTGCGTCCACCTCCGAAAATCCTTTTAGTACACGTGTCGGTCATGGTGGCTTTCCCAATAGGGAGTAGCTGTTAATGGCTCATCTACATACAGTGCTACTCGGTGTAACAAATTTGATCCCAATACTGTGTCGAGTGCCGCAATGAAGTCCCCTGCACTGATATTTAATCCAAATGGTAAAACCTTGAATTGGTAGCTTCTGCCAGCCAAAACAAATGCAGTATACATCCGTGATGATTCATTTAGTGGGATTTGCTAATATGAGGAATGCAAATCAACAGAGGTTAGATATTTAACTCCAAAAAACTTCTGTATTTGTTCATCCAGGTTCTCTGGTCTAATTAGGTCTCGATGAGTTCGTTACAGTAATGTATTTTTCGAAATGGTTCAAATGGCTCTGATAACTATGGGACTTAACATCTGAGGTCATCAGTCCTATAGAACTTAGAACTATTTAAACCTATCTAACCTAAGGACATCACACACATCCATGCCCGAGGCAGGAATCGAACCTTCGACCATAGCGGTCGCGAGATTCCATACTGCAGCGCCTAGAACCACTCGGCCACTCCGGCCGGCTATTTTTCGAAATATTTTCGCCACGTTCCTACCTTTGTGTACAATTCTTTGCATCATATTCTTGAATGCTATCTGACCAGAATTTTTGGAAGAATGCACACTCAAATTGCTGCATAGTCAGACATTTTCCGGATATATCTGTGGCCCATAGTGCAGCGTCACCTTGTATAAAGGGGACCGCGACTTGTATTCGTTGCCTGTCCAATTTCGGGGAAAAAGTTTCCGAAAGCACTTAATGAACACTACTGCGTGAACATTTCGTTTTTCGCTATTGAAAGGTTGAAATGTTCTGTGTTTAATTACATTGTGTTCCTTCTAGTACATCAGATTACTCCCGTCCGGGTCATACTTCAAATTATGATGTGCACTTTACGGTACTCCACATTGCTCGCACCCTTAATTAACATCTCGTTGCGTCCGCGCATAAGCGCCCTGCATACCATTTGTGTTGTTATGATAGTGAGTATGCGGAGTCTGATTAATTATCGGTCCTCCACTGTTTACATGACTTTCTAAGGCAGACAGCCTCCGTGCGACATCTTGTTGCCAATTCGGCAATTCTGCTGGAACACGTGACATTATCTGCGTTAGTTCAACTTGTATCGCGGCAGCGCTGTCGTCAGTATTTACATTCAAAGCCGATGTCGCTTCGTCTACAGCTGATTTCACATCAATTTCTATCTTACACTGATTTCGCGATCCTTAAGCTCTAACCACTCATTGAATTCTTTTTCCACCTGGTGAGTTTGTACTTCCTAATACTCATCAATATTTTTTTCCTGCTTCTAGCTCTACATTATCTACGCGTCTTGTTAAGGTTGGGACATTATCTTCAGCCCAAGCCTGCGATATCTGCAATTTTTGCATTTCGTTAGACAAGCCTTGCAGAAGATCGGGTATTTCTTTACAAGCGTCCCGCACCTCGGCAAGTTCACCTTGGATACTACTTAGTCTTGCTTCTAGTCTTTGATCTCTTTCCCTCCTTTCCTGTTCACGCTCATGGAGTATTTGAGCTAGTTTTGCTATCACTTTCCCTATCTCTTTCCTCGAGCCTACGCAGAAATTCTGCAAAAGGATCTGCTATAGGCGAGCATACATCCCATATCCCATTCCCCCTCTGCTGTGTAGCGTCGTTTGGCGTCCACAGATAATATGGTTCAAATGGCTCTGAGCGCTTTGGGACTTAACTTCTATGGTCATCAGTCCCCTAGAACTTAGAACTAGTTAAACCTAACTAACCTAAGGACATCACACAACACCCAGTCATCACGAGGCAGAGAAAATCCCTGACCCCGCCGGGAATCGAACCCGAGTACCAGGGCGCGGGAAGCGAGAACGCTACCGCACGACCACGAGCTGCGGACAAAGTGAAAAATAGCATGAAACTAGTATCTGATCTCATTACAAGTTCAATAATGCTTACATTCAACAGCACTCGCCAAGATGTCCGACTACTAGCATCGAAGACAAGAGAGACAGAGAGAGTGATAACGGATAAAAGATGACAAAATATGGTTCCTTTCTTATCTATGTGATCTATTACTATCAGAGTGCATCTTATTTAGTCTTTGCGCTGGAAAATGACGTACAGAATTTTATATGATAATAATAATAATTCACATGAGAGAAAATTACATATCGCCTCAGCCGTTAATGTAGATGTATACTCCTATATTAAATGTTTTTTTCAAATACCACTTTCAAGTTTTTGTATTATTTCTACTGGAGACGGTATAACTGATGAGTCCCGCTTACAAGAGTGCCTCGATGGCCAGCGAAGAAGCGTCAGCCGTCGCCGCGAACAGCGGATGGGTACCAACCTCAATGTCGCCCACAATACGGCCTGTCTACGAGGAGTGCCTTTGCCTCACAGGATATATTTCTATACCATCTGCAGAATACTTACAGTACAATGGTACGTTGTCGATATTGTAATCCCCCTTCATTACAAACTATACTGGGTTTACGTTACAGCAAGATAATGCCGCCCGCGCACGGCGAGAGTTGTCTTCGTGCTTGCCAAGCCTTACCTTGGTCAGCTACGTCACCGAATATCTCCCCAGTTGAGTGCGGAGAATGGTTCAAATGGCTCTGAGCACTATGGGACTCAACATCTGAGGTCATCAGTCCCCTAGAACTTAGAACTACTTAAACCTAACTAACCTAAGGACATCACACACATCCATGCCCGAGGCAGGATTCGAACCTGCGACCGTAGCAGTCACGCGGTTCCGGACTGAAGTGCCTAGAACCGCACGGCCACCGCGGCCGGCAGTGCGGAGTATCCAACAGCTCTGTCATTGTGTGCAAAGCCCAATAACTATTTCAGTAATTAACACAGCTGGACCAACGCTTGTTGACATACACGGTGAAGCTATTTCTCTTGAGTACATCATCCAGTTTTTTTTCTGAAATTGAAATGATTTGTTAATCTGTATAGGCACAACACATTTATCTATTTCTGTTCCTTTCGGATGTTTCGTTCATGGTACGTCACTTTTTATTTATTTATTAATTTTTATAGGGTATTTATACCTTAAATCAGGAGTCACAGCCGCGCAATAATGTGGCCTTATCCATGTCCTTTTGTTAAGAGCTCAGTGGCATAAAAGCACTTCATAGTAGTACACTCATAATTCCACTGCTCCAAAAAGGTAAAGAGCCTCCGAAATTTTGAAGTGGATTTAATGAAGCGTATGTTTTTATGTATCTACCACTGTATGCGGCATTTGGATGCTTGACGGACTGATTGAAGTTTGTCAGTTTACTGGCTGGAGTCAATGTATTACGCTTGGCGTGGGAGGGCGCAGAGCTGGCTCCCCACCACGCAGCTGCCGTCACGCCGCGCTACAGGCTGCTGCCGCTAGGGGCGGTGCTGTCAGCGAACCGTCAGCACAGCGAGGTTCGTGTACCGCTTATTCAGCCGGCGGCTGGCGCGCTCGAGATAACGCACACTGATAAACTCGCCACTGGGAACATTTGGAAACCTAAAAGATTCTTTATGTGGAATTAAATGCATCAACGAGACGATGTGATCACTAACGTTTGAGTCACTGTACGAACTGTGGATTTATAATAGTCCTCTTTTTCACTGTTTATTAGAAACCTAGTTCGCAGAAATTCAGACGCGGTGGTCGTTACACCATCAGTAGAGACTATATGGTCAATCTAGATAGGTTAAGGCCAAACAGAGGATCACTGTCGCTCACTGGAGTCCTGTCTCTTAGATTTAGGCTCGACAGAGTTTCGCCGTCAGCGCTCTACCTGAGGCTTTTGGGCCCAGCTGTCCCAGAAAGTGAAAAAGAGCGGTAAGCTGAGTATTAGTACAAATGAAATCGTCAACCCGTCTGCAAATAATAATGACTGTGTACTAGTCATGTATTTCATCATCACCAACTAGTTTCGTCATAAGGTATCGAAGATTTCGTACACCACAAAGAATTCCGTGTAGTGTTAAAAGTTTACGTGATGCACTCACAGCCACTAATCAATCCTTGCGAAATGCGGTAAATGAGGTTCTGGATATTATCGTAAGTAATCTCTCTGCATGTTTGGTTTTTTTCTATGGCAATTATAATGCTTCGCAAACCCACTATTGTAGCAACCTGATGAAACAGTTACTGACCAACAATATTCATCAATTGTTTGATTGGCGAATATGCGGGCAAGGAAAATAGCGCTAGCCGTCGCTGATCGATGAATATGTCTCTTCAAGTGGACCTCATGCTTCTGACCCTTCACCTATATTTGATGGTGCTTCAGAACAGTAAATTTGGTGCCTCCCAGCTTTTCCGCTGAACAAAGCAGCTTTCCATGTAACGGTCACTGAAAGTAGTACCAACTACGAATGCGGAAATCACTATAGGTCCGGTCGAAATGAACAACACAGTTTGACGCTGAGAGACCAGTTACGAGTTTATTGCAACGTGTTCCATTCATTCCTCTCACATTATTGTCGTAACAGGAAGCCTTGTAGGGACCACAAAAGATCTACAGTTCAGAAAGATAATTCCGGCTCGTTCTAACATTGTCACACCCTGAATTTCACATGCTTTGGGAAAGGTTCACTTTGTCACTCAAATCCAACATCTATGTAGTTGCCGCTCTTTACTTACTGAACTGAACGTAAAACTATTGTTAATGGAAGACAAGGGAGAGTGCTATTGACTTTGTGTTCATCAGTTACCAGAAATATCCTACAGTTACAGCCCCCGTATTGCTCTACATATATTATAAGATTTGATACGTTAAAGACAACTGTAATTTTGACTCAGTCGTGTACATGCCAAATATGCATGATGTTCATGAAATTTAGTTTTTAGTTCCTGTTTTTTATGTGCTCGTGAAACCTTGGGGAGCGTAAAATGATATAATTTTTTTCATAGATATCTTTTTCTTCCCACCCTCAGCTATATACTAATCCAATTCTAACAACACAGTAAAACAAGGTGAACAAATGAATAGAAATGACCTCGAGTTCACATTGTACAAAACATAATACCAATAAAGTGGTTTTCTAACATTTACATTAACTTATAATGTAATGAATATTAAACTAAGAGCTAATATACCACTGGCCTATAGCGTTGGCTTGTACGCTTTGAAAAACATTTTCTGAAATGTTGGTGCGAGCACATGACCTAGTAGATTGTGGGATCCTTCAGTGTGCTTCGTCCTTCTGTAGACGTGTTTGATGCTGGTGGAAAAACACGGGACGGAAGCGTTCACGTGTCCAGAGAGCACGGGCCCTCTTGCGAAACCACCTAGTGTTCGTAAGGGAGATGTCTAGCGCTGCTATAGGTAAGAGCTGCTTCACATTGATGACATCTTCCTCTAAATCCACAGCTTCATCTTCATGAGTACTCTGTAAACCACAGCGAAGTTCATGCAGAAGGTACTTATCATTGTAGTACATAGTAGAGTATCTTCCCGTCCAAACCCCATACTGAGCTTGGCAAGAATGATTGTTTAAACGCCTCTGTGCGCGGGCTGTAGTTAGGCTCATCCTCACTCTGCGGTGAATTCGTGAGCGATACGCAGGACGCTGAAGAATATGTATGGATTCTTTACAGTTGTCGAAACTCTGAAAGCAAAGTTCAAAAAATGGCTCTGAGCACTATGGGACTTAACATCTGAGGTCATCAGTCCCCTATTACTTAGAACTACTTAAACTAAAGTTCAAATGGTTCAAATGGCTCTAAGCACTGTAGGGCTTAACATCTGAAGTCATCAGTCCCCTAGACATAGAACTACTTAAACCTAACTAACGTAAGGACATCTCACACATCCATGCCAGTGGCAGGATTCGAGCCTGCGACCGTAGCAGCAGCGCGATTCCGGGCTGAAGTGCCTAGAACCGCTCGGCCACAGCAGCCAGCGAAAGCAGAGTCTTCCGGGATAACGGGCGTCTATCTCAAGCGTTTGCCAGTTCAAGCTTTACATCACTTGATGTAACTCTTCCATAAGTCAAGAAAACCTGTGACTTTCCAAAAGTTGTAAATTCACCAACATATGTCAGTAAACTTGTAGAGCCATTTGCAGATAAAGGTTTATTGTAATTACTGACCTAGGTTTCGACATGTTAAATTTGTCTTATTTCGCACCTCAAATACTATAGTGTTGTCCTCTTAACTCAACACTTGTGATTGTTTGTGTTCGTAAAATGTGTGCCTCATACGAAAAGAACGGTTTAGCTTTAGTAATTAAAACTTACGGGCTAAGAGGCCGTGGTCCAATAGTAGAAATACTTCTCCCTGACGTTTCGTGGCCAGCTGCGGGCAACATCATCTGAGATGAGTCTACGACAGTCGTAGACTCACCTCAGATGATGTTGCCCGCAGCTGGCAACGAAACGTCAGGGAGAAGTATTTCTACTATTGGACCACGGCCTCTTAGCCCGGAGGTTTTAATTACTGAAGACACTGGCCGTGAAAGCCTACACGCTATGGTTTAGCTTTATTCAACGTACTTCATCAACAGTGATGTAGCACGGTTCATTACCAGCTTTGGAGAAGGCAGTTTCAAAACTGTCGGAACCTAGCGTAAACCGTTATTTGATTCCTTAAACCTCTGCAAATTTCTATGACTTTTCGTTGCGGCCTTTATTCTCTACCATCAGTTTCAAATGTTGGTCGTATCTCATGTGAGAATTCGTATTCTAATATGGGACGTAGAAGTGATTTGTACGCAGTCTCCTATGTGGAATGACTGCATCTTCCCAGTGATCTGCCAATGAACTGAAGTGTGTCACCCGCCTTGCATAAGACTGAGCATATTTTGTCATTCTATTTCGCATTCGTACAAATTGTGATACCCATATATTTGTGTGTTTCACTGATTTCATCTGTTACTTTTACGTGTCGTACATCTCTAAATATTTAAAACAATAACGTAGCAGTAAGTATTGGAACGTATGTACGGTGTGATGCAGTACAATTGTGGTTTGACTCTCCAAATTAATCTCCTCGGAAATACTCTCGTATCAACTAATTACACGTCGCACGATCTGGAACAGCAAACGAGTTGTTTCTTCTGGCCATGAACTCTGTAGGAAGTATAAAGTATCAAATATCCTAAAACTGAACGAATTATTGTTCAGGGAGACAGTGAAGTAGAACTCTGTGACATTTACGTTTGCTCGAAAGAGTAGATATCGAACTAATATGGCAGACAAACTATATACTCTAATATTCATCCTCATGCTATGCTAGATCGAATCTGTTCTAACATTAACAGAATCGGTACTGAGAAAGGTAGGCCACCAGCTGTCAAATGTGTTCCCAGTGGAGAACGTTATTTATGAGGGGCAGGGACGAACTATAAATAGGTAATGGTGGTGAGGAATAACTTTCTGCCTTTTGCAGCAACCACACGCTCTACGTACTACCTCAGAGTCTCATGGAGAATGTGTTATGTAGACATTCGTATGGATGACTTACTATCCTCACTCCACCGTCGACGCAATGGAACTGGCAGTATCGGTCTAACCTGGCACTCGTTTACATAGCCTCCCGATATACATCTCTATCTACGCCGCAAGTCACAGGACGGTGCGTGGCGTAGGGTTCCCTGTACTTGTCATTTGCTTTTCTGTTCCACTCGCAAATAGAGCGAGGGAAACGACTTCCGCTATGCCTCCGTATGAGCCCTAATCTCTTGTCTCTTATATTCGTGGTCCTTCCGCACAGTGTATGTTGGCGGCAATAGAATCGTTCGGGAGTTAGCTCCAAATGCCGTTCCCTCAATTTTCTCAGTACCGTTTCTCGAAACATTTGAGTTACCAGAAGCATCTCCGTAACACCTATGTGTTGTTCTAACCTACCGGTATCAAATTTAGCAGCCCGCCTCTGAATTGTTTCCTTTAATCCGACGTGGTATTGATCCCTAACACTCGATCAGTACCCAAGAACAGGTCGTACAAGCATCCTGTATGTGGGATTCTTTACAGGTAAACCACTCTTCCCTAAAAATTCTCCCAATAAACCGAAGTCGACCATTTGTCTTCCCTACCACAGTTCTCACATGCTCATTCCACCTCATATCGCTTTTCAACGTTACGCCCAGATATTTAAATGACTTAACTGTGTCAATGAGGACTCTGGCAATACTGAGACCGAACATTAACGGTTTGATCTTCCTACTCATACGCATGAACTTACTTTTATCAACATTTGGCGCCAGCTGTCATTCATCACACATACTGGAAATTTGGGCTAAGTCATCTTGTACCTTCCCACAGTCACTGAACTTCGACACCCTTCCGTACACCACGGCATCATCAGCGCATACAACCCTGTCAGCCAAATAATATGTATATAGAGTACAACAGCAGTAACTCGAGGACAACATACTTTATTCTATTATTTAAGAAGACTTCGAGGCACTCACATGTCTGTGAACGTATTCCATACGCTCGTGTCTTCGTTAACAGCTTGCAGTGTGGCACCGTCTCAAATGCTTTCCGGAAATCGAGAAATGTGGAATATGCCTGCTGCCCTTCATCTTTAGCTCTCAGTATATCATGTGAGGAAAGTTCAAGCTGAGTTTCACACGAGCGATGCTTTTTTAAAACCATGCTGGTTCGTGGACGTAAGTCTCTCAGTCTAGATTATTATATTCGAACTGAGATTATGTTCTAGGATTAAGCAGCAGTCAGAAGTTAGGAATATTTGCCTAGTGTCCAACCAAGATGTCCCCGTGCCAAATAGTACATGACATTATGGTTACTTTTAAATTTTCTGCTTCATCCCTGCCCCACAGAAGCTTACTCGTCGTCTGTAACAATCTCAGCATCCATCAGAAACTCCAGTCTTTCCTTTAGTGTATCTGTACATTTCACAAAGCACAGAGCTTTTTACACAAACCAGAGTACTTTTCAGAGCAAAGCACAGAATGGACACAGTGCTGTACTCCACTGTCGTTTGCTCCAGACGTTCTGCTTTATGACCAGGTCTAGCGTCAGAGGTCCGCGTTTTGTCAATAAGGTGTGGACGCTCACATTGGGGATGCTTATGACTAATCTAGCAGGCAGTTGGTCACCTACGACCATTATCGAGCAATGTCCGTGATATTTCCTCTGTACTTTCCGTATAACAGTTTGTAGCCACCACTTGGACCACGAACAATCGCTTCTATAAAGGGAAGAAGTCACATTGCTCCTCTAACAAAATTTTATCAGATTTCAAGGCTTAGAAAAGGAAGGAAATCTCGAAATGACCGCAAGCGGAAGGTACTGACACGAAAAACTGATAAACGAGCGCATTTTGGCAGGACATTTGAGGTGCAGCTGTTCATACGTAATAATGTAGTCCTGATTTGGTAAGAGCGTTCAGAAACTTGGCGCAAACGTACTGAATTTATTTCAGGTATTTAAAATACACCACTTTTGGATTTTCAAGTATTGAATCAATTAAATAAAACTATTATGTCAATTCTGCAAAATTGTATAAAAGTTAAAAAACGGACACTGAAATGTGCTAACCGTATAAACTTAGGGTAAGGTGGATGTAAATCATTCGGCAATAATAAAATATGTGAGACAAACTAGAAAGCGAGAATGATAAATCAGTCCTTCACTTGAAGCCTTTGCTGACAAAAATTTAATACTCTATGTTGTTACATTTGTTGTTGCCTTATTGAACAGAAATGAATATCGGACGGTACGACCAAAAATTTACATACGTTTTCACAATAACATAAACATGAGATAAAAATATTATGAGTGTCCTACCGCGTCATGACGTAAAACCTACACACGTTAAGACGCAGTACGATACTCAGATAAGTTGTACGCCAGTTGAGTTTAGCAGCGGAAGCTTATGGAAGTATATAAAAAATAAGACCTATCAATAAAAATTACGTAAAATTTCTATTGTAAAAGAAATTAGTAAGACAGGTTATGATAATGAACTCTTTAGTTCAGAATAGTGTGCACATGAGAAACAAGCTAAATTAAGGAACTTAATTAACTTTATGAGGACATAGATAACACACAGTGTATTTTCATTATCTTCATTTGTGCGTCAGTTAGTTAGCTCTGAGTTATAAATATGCAACGAATACTTTGTGTAAGTTTTCAAGTAAGACTGCCTGTTGTCAGCCAATGAAGCCTTGTATTTTGAAAAACTTCTTTCTGTTCCAAGGACACAACTGGAGCATACTGAAAACGACAATATCGTTTGAGTGTAAATCTAAATTACTGAGAGAGAATTTTTTACCGAACAGAATCACTGATATGGAACACAATTTATTATAACTTTAGTTTTTCTGTTTTCAACACCTTGACTTTCCTAGACACTTCTTTTCTGGCTTAACCACAAACAGCTTCTAACTTATTCACAATTCTTTTCACGTGGTTTATGCGCTTCACTGCCGGCTCTTCTGATGACCAAAGCGCTGATATGGCAGCAGGAATAAACCAAAAGTTTTATTTTACATTCGAATTTTTGTCGGAAATTTCTGAATTTTTGGGCCTGTCCTGCTGAAGTGGCTTCACTTTTATCGAATGAATCAATTATGCTTTTCGAAACATTGATCGTTTGGCAGTAATATTTAAAAAATACGGTCTTGTCACTCTGAATAAATTTGTATACATCACTGAATCTACTACAAATCTCAACTGCACCTATGTATAAGGCGTGAGCTAAAAAGTCACATGCACAATTTTACGATTTTGCGGTACTAAAGCCTTTAGTGGATCGGAAATTTCACCACTTAAGTTGTAGCGTTTTAGCTCACTGAAGAACAAACGTAAATCACGTATTAGACGATTTTCACCTGTGGATGGACACATAGGGTCCGATATATATCGTGTAATTTGGTAAGACACGAAAAACTTGTGAATGAAGCAATTTTTATTCAAATTTCCTGTGTACTCACAGAGATGTCGAACAATTTGCTGACAGCAAAAAAACCTAATGTTTATCAGAAACTTTCCGTCTTTTTTTCTGTGGGTTCTGTGGGTACATCAGCTGATGCAGGTGTTCCATTTTATTTCCAACCCTACGTCTGATAAGTTACAATGTTTTTTTGTTTTGTAGCTTCGTCTGACACAGTCTTCTCTTAATGCGGGAAAATTCGGAAGATAATCTCCTTAGTATTTCTATAGCAGTTCACGAAATTTTGGATGATTCATTTTACTTGAGGGAATGTCACCGCAAAAGAAAGACGTACAAAGTTCTTTACAGAATAGTGAATGAGATTGACGGAATTTCATTGCAAGCATTTGCTATGGTGTTTTTCCGTGGTACTACACATTTCTCTTTTTCTATCGTCAAATGCTAGAGAACGTTACGGGATTTCTTCGCACTCACTCTTATGTCGCACAGTTTACAATGCAGAATTTTACCATCACTCGAAACCATGCTGAGTAGCGACCTGTTGAAATGTTTCTTGAACACTTCGCTTAACTTTAGGCATTTTCGTAACGATGCTGCACACACTTCCGATTTCAACAAGACTGAATAGCAAAATGAGACAATTGTTAGCAGTCTCAGGTCTAGAATAGTTTAAGTAACTAACTGCTAACAGAATAACTGTAGACTACACAAACTCACTGTTGCACAAGTATAAGTCCATTTCGTGAATTCAGACGAAACAGTGGAAGATGATAGATATTTATGATTTCCTAGCAGGGGGTGGGGCGTGGGGATGGGGTTTAGGGGAATGGAATATCGCCTAAAAAAAGGAGAGTTGGGGTCTTCCAACGACAAACTGGTTAAATGTGGTTTTGCTAAAGTAGATTTTGGTAACTGTTTTGGAGTTCAGGGTAAAAAAAAGTGTATTAATAAATAATAAAACTCCCATGTTAAGTTAAATTATATTTACCAGTTTGGATAGTAAACTATTTGCCACTCTTATTCTTTTGTTAATATATGTTTGAAATACATTGCAATCTATTTTGCTACATAATTATAAAAAATAATTGAATCTGTTCGAGTAATATATTCGCTTATTTCTGAAGTCATCTTCTCCAGTGTAATACGAGACTCCATTGGTGTGGGAGGGGGGGAGGTTATAGCCTCCGTAGCCCCTCCCTCCCTTGCCAGCGCCCCTGTTTTCCAATAAAGAAAATGAGATGCGAAATTCAGAGAAAAGTAACAGTAGCAAGAAAAATTCTTAACTTGTTGAAAGACGGAGAATGCAATGATGGTTCAAATGGCTCTCAGCACTACGGGATTTAACTTCTGAGGTCATCAGTCCCCTAGAACTTAGAACTACTTAAACCTAACTAACCTAAGGACATCACACACATCCAAGCCCGAGGCAGGATGCGAACCTGCGACCGTAGCGGTCGCGCGGTTCCTGACTGTAGCGCCTAGAACCGCTCGGCCACTCCGGCAGGCATAGAATGCAATGATTAGAAGCATTTATTTACCAAAAAATACTGTTTCAGGGTGAAAAGGGCCACATTCGCGCAAAAATAACTTCATGAATTGCAGAAATTAGTTGTTTTTAGTAACAAACATTTATACGTTTTTAAGGAACGTATGACCCATCATGAAATATCTAGCCCTAGTAGTACAATACTTCATGGTGGTGTCGAGTCTTGGTCTATTTAAGGCGCTCCGCTCTAACTACTGAGTCCTTATTCTACAAAACTTATGCAGTGTCCCTTGGGATTAGTTAGTGGAATACCGATTTTACCTCGGGTCTCAGCATTGAGATGCAGTTTCAATAGTAGGAAAAATTACCCTAAGTTATGCTGGACGTCTACGAGTTCCTGGAAAAGGAGCGACATTTGTAGACTTCGTACCTCGGCATCCTTGGTTTGTGCCCCAGGACCGACTTCACGTAGTGCAACATGTTACGCAACTACTAACGGCGTCGGCTCTACGAAGTGCCGTCGTCTTCGCAGAGGGACGCGGAGGGAGCAGCAAGTGCGGCGCGAACCCCTATATAAAGGCCGGACGGCGAGCTCTCGGCAGCTCTGGCAGCACGCAGCCACCATGCAGCTCGCCGCCGTTCTCGCCCTGCTCGTCGTCGCTGCAGTCGACGCACGAATTGGTGGTAAGCCGGCGCTCACGCCTGTCTAGCCTCTGTGGTTCTTAACAAATAATCCGACATCTTCCTCGCCATTCTAGTTCTCTGTAAGTGCTAGAAATCTGTATTTGATCTTGGAACAAAAACAGATTAATCGTCTGCATGTTCTATTCCTTTCACGCAGTTACTTTTCCAAATAACATTTGAAACTAATGTATATACTGTATGAATGAGCAAAAACGATAGAAGACAACTAAAGACTCCTAATTAAGCTCATAAGACCTTCACTCACTTTCGGAAACATCAATGCACGTGGACGTCAAGTGAAGAGAATAGAGGTAGGAAAGGTGCTGTTTTCAATAAGATGCTGATGACGCACTAGAGAGAGTAAGAAACGTGATCATTAAGTGATGAGAAGTCATTTTTCTTTTCTCTGCATTACTCACAAATAAAGAGCTTTCTTCATATCGTTTTTCTTGATCACTAAAAGTTCAGGACATCCACTATCAAATATAGTCTACAGAAAATTTCCTACAAAAATAAACTAGGGAGTGATGTTTAGTATCTACATTCAGGCGAGATCACTATTTGTCGGATTAATGCAAAGATGTACAGTGTGATTATCGCCTTGGTACTTAAAATAATGAGCCTAGCACCTCTACTTCAACTCCGTACTTTTAATTAATTTTATGCTACTCGCCTTGTCTGTGTTAGGTACAAGCAGTTACAAATACAAGTTGTCACTAAGACACACCATTTGAGGTTGGTCTTACTGAAACTACAGACTGCAATTATTTAAAAATGGTTCACTAATAATCGTCTCCTATCTGAAGATGATGAAAGTTCTCTTACTGAAACGACGCACATTCTTAACAACTGATTAGATATACTGGTTTCAGCACAAAGACAACGTGTGTTAATGTTCGCGGTAAACTCCACGATAAGCAATTCCTTGATCTGGTGTTTGTCCCTCAGATGACCCGTCCCCCAGCGGCCTGGGAGTGAGGACGTGTCCCAGTAACGAGCCTGACGTCGTGACCTGCCGCCGGAACGCCCTGCAGTCGGCGCTCTCCCTCTTGGCAGGCGGTAAGTACTAACATAAGACCACACCACACCGTACAGCTAAACGTCCGGCACTTTTCAACGTCGGTACAGTCTTGTAAGCGGTGTGACGCTCCTGACTTCCAAGGGATGAAGGGGAAGGGCTAATTTATGGATCTGAATTGACAAAAAATTTATTTACCACAAATTATGTTTACTTCGATTTATGTCATGCTCTGAAGCAAATTTAAATTATCTCAGCCTTACTCTCAGACTTGAAGTGAGGTGTACCTCGATCATGCTTCAATTTTCCCTGATAAATTTTTGCTCCACTATTGTCTTTGAAAATTGTGTTATCATCATATAGAAACACCATGCATAAGAAATCAGTCTCTAAGTACTGGAACCCAAATTTCAGCCTAGATTTTAACTATAATCCACTAATTCTATAGGGCAGATAATATGTAGAACAACGGGAAAGATATTTGAACAAAAACAAAAAGATGATGTGAAAGAGTGACTTACAAACTTAGAAACAGATCCACGCTAAACGGCTATCTTGAAAAGTCCTGCTTGGGAATTCTCCAATAATATGGTTAGTGAAACTGGTCGTCACATCTTATGCCTCGCAGTGATTACTGCTTAGCAGAAATTTGTCTCAACGTACATCCAAAATCGACCTTAGCTTTTGCGTTAACGTTACCCTTCTGTCTCGTGTTACAGATCTTTGTGGCCTGAAATACATAGTCCGTTTTGTGAGCTTCCCTGAAAATGTTGCCACGGTTCATTACAACCGTTTAAAGCTACTGACACGTCGTGTCGTCTACAGGTCTCCCCAGCATCGGGGCGAAACCCATCGACCCACTGACCCAGATCCCACCGCTGATTCTGAAAGCTGACTCGCCCGTCCTCAAGCTCAGGTTCAAGCTGGACGATATCGTCATGACTGGTCACGCAAACAGCGTCCTCGATAACTTACAGTGAGTACCGATAATGTTACGTTAAGAACCTAAGTCAGGGTTACTACCAAGAGCCTACTACTAAGTGTTTACTAATCACGAAATTTATAGTTTTAAAATCTGATATAGCAATCGCGATAAATTCTCCTTTATCAGTTTTCTAAAAATGGATTCCTTTTTTGCCAGAGTGGACGTGGACAACCATACCATTCATGTTGTTACGCACACCCCTGGTGCCTTGGTGTTGGAAGGAATCTATACTCTCGATGGGGAAGTTATTAAGGGCATTCCTATGAGAGGCAATGGTCGATTCAAACTTACAATGAGTAAGTATTACATGGCTAACAATAAGTACACGTTTGGGTTTTAGGAGTATATGCGTGTGCTGAGAAGCTATAGGCTTTTAAGAAAAGGGAGATAAAAAAAATCTTGTATTTCAAAGTAAAATTTAATGTATAGCTGTTCTTTCAGTGGTAAAAAAGGACTTTACTCATAATTGCAAGATTAAGTCATGTCGTTTCAGAATGCTGCAGTTAATTGTAAATGTAAATTCTTGTCTCACAACTGATTCCCGTTTATTACGGATTGTTTCTTGTCCCTTTCAGTCGACTCTGCAGCAGACGTAACTTACAAGGGACACCCAGTCACTCGAAGCAACGGTGATACTTACCTGAAACTGGACTCCGCCAAGACGAAGTACACGTACGGGAAGACTTTCTACGAGCTCACTGGACTTTTTGGAGGCTTCCCTCCTCTTGGTACGTCACACACGCACACTTACGATTTGGTTTTCTAATGGCAACTAATATCTCAACGAGCTGCTACTTACATATCTGTATGAGATCCTTCAATCATGTATCATCAACTGTGAAGGGAGAGTATTTGATATTAAACCTCAGAAGTTTGTACGAACCCTATATTCCATGCAAGAAATGCGATGAATATCGGAAAGTGAACATTAGCCATACAGGTTACAGGATGATGTTCTCAGTTAATCACGTTACAAGTTACAAGCTTTCATTGCTGATATGATGCCTTCCATTATAACTCAACGAACAACATTACTTGGGAATGAAATATAAGATACAGAGTTAACATATTCTAAATTATTATCCCGGGTTCGATTCCCAACGCGGTCAGGGATTTTCATCTACCTCGAGATGACTGAGTATTTGTGTTGTCAACATCATTTCATCATCATTCATGTAAGTGGCTAGATTGGGCTGAGGAAAGTTTGGGAATTTGTACCGACGCTGATAACCGCACAGTTGAGCGCCCCACAAAACCAGACATCATCATCATCTAAATCATTAATTCTCTTTTTAACACCAGTTAGTGTGAACTGTTCTTTGGAGTAGCTAAACTATTTATTTGCAACTTTTTCTCTGCTTGTATATACTTTGTTCCCTCCTTTTGTTTCCGTGCATACCTTAGGAAACTAGGAGCTCGTCTGTTTGTAAGTTATCCCGGTAACTGATCTCCTTACACATGCCAAATTTCAATGGTTCTGGCGTCTACACGTGACGTGCTGACGGCTTTCATACCGCACACTAAACGCAGACTATCCGCACACTTGCAGAGGCCGCAGGCAACGCCCTGATCAACGCGGTGACGTCGCCCATCGTGGAGCGCGAGATGCTGGGCCCCATGGAGGACTGGATGGAGCAGGTGTACAAGCAGCAGGCGCAGTACGTCTTCGACACCGTTCCGTACAACAAGCTATTCCCGGAGAGCGAGAATATTATTACAAAGAATTCATTTTTCCTCAATTTTAAGTAAACCTTGTCTAATTTGTTATTTATATATAGTCAATAATATTATTTGTGTGAATAAAGGATTTTACTACAAGTTCTGTAGTTAGATTATTAAAAATTCTGAAATGACATCAGTATCCAAGAACAAAATACTTCATCATATCCCCTTCTCATTATGCTGATTACATATAACACCACTATAAGAGGATACCTTTTTATTTTCAGTAGCAGTGCAACAAACTTAAGTTTAACCTGGTTAGTTACTGATTTTCAGCTATACCGCAATGTTCAAATACATGATTGTAACAATGAATAGAGTAAAAATTCTTTATTGTGTAAGTGAAATATATGATTGTTGTCGCATAAGTCATCAAATGCGTCAAACAACTTTCTTAAACGATAATTCCTCAAAATTTGTTCACTACAAAGAACCCGCAACCGTATAGTGCTTAAGCTGTTACGACAATCGTTTGTTCACCGCGTTGCAGTGCATTTCCTATCACTTAAGAAAATCAAGCTACTGCTCAAGAAACATGTTGAGAGCCATATGGTACAAAAGCAGAATGAATCAATAAAACATCGAACGCCAACTTCATGACTATCAGCCTGCTGAGCGCATCAGTCAACTGAAGGAACGAAAGACCTCACTTATCCGTCGAGACAATCGGTCTTAAGTGGCTCAGAGAAATTAGGAAACACCCAAGACATCCTTTAACAGATTCACAGGAACCATTGCAAGCTTAAGTCGTGATGGCTTGGCTGACATAATTTTTTTGTATTAATCACTAAACCAAATCTCTTAGTACCATGAAATCGGATGGCTATCTCGACTATTTAAGCTCTTTGACACATAAGCAACAGAACAGGGGTCGAACTACAAAACGTTGAAACGCTTAGATCTTCAGATGAGAGTCCATTAAAAAGTGAAATAAGTTTTTCATTAAAGATTCATTTAACGAAATTCTCAGTTTTCAGCATTGCTACGTTATCATATGCCTTCGAGCAACAGAAAGGGAAGTCGAATTAGCATGCTTAGCAGAACTCGCATAAGATAAAGATACAATAGCTGATTACAAAACAATCAAACACACTTAAAAATAAAATTAAAAAAATTCACCCATGTCTTCGTGCATTCTTCATTTAGGTTACTGGTTTAAAGCAGATCTCGAGGTGAAGGTTTCCAGCAAGTATCTTCATCAGAACCATGGTAACTGATGTCACTGAATCTGTTTGCTGTAGTCTAGCCATTTTACCGTAAAAGTTTTTCTCCCCTCCCCTGACAGTTGCTTATATAACCATTTTGAAAATTCCGTCGTGTCTCAAGACAGATTCCATAAATCTATAAATTTATCCCGCCACGTTGTACAATGAAGTTTTTGCGGTCCAATTCCAGTCGGCACCATTTAATTATTTTCTCGACATAAGCGTATATTCTTGAATATTCTTCAGTAGCATCACATTTCTAAATCGCTGTGTAATCTTATCTTCTCTCCGTAGTTTATCATCCACGTTTCGCTTCCATATGAGACTAAAATCTATACAGACATTTTCAAAAAACACTTATTAACGCTATAAAATTACATTGGGTAACTCATTATATTTTCTCAACTCTCCTTACTATTGCCAGTTGGAATTTTATGATTTATTTCTGAGATTATCTGTTAGTGTACCGCTCAAATCTTCGTCTACTGATTGATACGTTTCGTAATAAGGTGTAAATTTGAAAATTCGTAGGTGACCTTATTGAGGACAATTAGCACTTATAACCATTGCAAAGCTTCGTGAGAGACAAATCAATAACTGAAGCGTTGCGCTATTTTCGGTTAATAATGTCATACATAATGATATCTCCTTTCCTCAAAAACGTGCTGGAAGGATAATACGTAATGCTCAACCAGCACTATCCTCTACATGTCTGTTTAAGTAGTTAGGCAAACTGACTACTCCTTCGTATTACACTTACTCCCTCATGAGATTTGTTGTATGCCATCCACTATAGTTCCAAACGCACAACGACGTACATAATTATAAGAGGAGAAAAAAAATAAAATTCATTACTCTACATTAAGGTTATCACTAAAATGGTGCACCACATGCTGCAACTGATATCTTTTATCCATTACCCAGTGATATAAAAAGTGTGATTGACAGCAAAGTATATTTTGAAAACAAAGCGAGAAGGTTAATCCGTGAAACATTCGTCTATGCTGCATATGACTTTCTCTTCTTGTAATATGTGATGATGTGTAAATGGTGGTAGATACCAATGACTAAATCACATCCATATGTCCTTATATTAAGCAAAAATCGCTCGTAAATAATAGTATGAAGGTGTATTTAAAAAATAGTTGGTTATGTGCCTATTAAATGACTCCTTCCACATCATTGCTGTTTATCATGTGAATGATCCACGAAACATGAAACTAAGTAACTACAAGGGCATACACGTATCGGTAATATCCACCATCAGTCTAATACTACATGAAACCAAGAAGTTCAAAGCAATAGTATACTGAAGATTGGAAAAAAAAACTGAGGTTCAGGTGATGATCAGCCTATCTTATGGAAGTGTGGGAGCAACAGGGAGGTAGTTAAGATGTTGCGATTGCTAATGGAAGCAAGACTTTCAAAAATCGGTTAACCTTAGCATGATTCATAGATTTAGAAGTAGTGTTTGTCAATGTGGAATGGTGTTCGATGTTCGAAATTCTCCAAAATGTAGGTGTTCAGCTATACAAAAATATTTTGCCATTTTACACAGAAAGTATCTCCGGAGACGTGCTACTATCTTTGCTGTTAAAAGGTAACACACTTCTCACTGACGCCAATACAATTCAATTTTTATCATATAAAGCCGCATTACGGGATAACACCGTCATGAGATCTGTGGTCTAAAACATACAGTGTAGGACAAGATATTAAAAGGTGCTAAGATGACCTTTGTACTACGTCGAGTACCAGTGCTGGAAGCTTGGGGTGCATTGAGTAACAAAACGATAATCTCTGGTTCACATTGCTGGTAACATGGGAACAATCCTTTACTTAATTACAGTGTTGAGGTCAGTGCCAGTGCATTATCTCTAACTTCTCCGTGACTTCATTTTTTTTTAAAATAGTGCCTCACCCGTACTAACCCAACTTCCATACCGAGGGCATTCAACCGTGGCTTCTGCCAGCACGTTCTCTGGATCTCTCACATCTCGTTTCGGTTTTCCTAGAGTCTGGCACCGCACCATTTACCAACCTTTATGACTGATTTACTCTGGAATACTCTGGAATATAGTTCAGACAGCTAGAAATGATGTACCCATATCTGTTATGGAAGATCAGTTCGTCTGGACGCCCAGGCAATAGTGGGTGACAGAAGTGTCAGTTCCGTGTATTAAACTTCGCTCATTTTACACGCCTAAAAAAACACAATGTCAAATAGTCATATATATTACTCGTCCTACAAACTGTATGTTCTATAGGCAGATTTAGTGATATTGCATTGCTCTTATTCTTCTTGGTACTGTCTTAATGGCCATCTGTTTATATGATGAAGTATCAGTACAGTTAATCTCCTACATTTGACCTTACTCCTTGAGTTTGCTGTTTGCTCACTCAAATTACATGATACCAACGTCGTCCATCGAACATCAGAATCGCTTCATCGACACTGATTTCTCATGAGTTCGATGACCTGAAAGCATCCTGACAGAATTTCAAATATCTTTGTCGAAAGCATCCTGGTATCATCTTTGCAAATGCCAGCATATTTTGGAAATGCATAAAAATAATGATGTGTCAGTAGTAGCACAATGTCACTTCTCGGTACCTAATCACTCCATCAGTACACAAGATAGGATCCCTAATAAGATAACACTGAAATTGATAAGTAGTATCTAGGTGGTGATGTGTGAGATAAACTCAACCTGGTGCGTCGGGTTAATTACCTGGTTCAAGGTACACCTGAAGCAACTGGTATAATTATATCCAAGGTTTGCATCCCATTCTTCTTTCCTGGCTGTTCACTATCCTGTACACACTCCTGAGACAAATGTGCACGGTCAGCCATGGTTATCCCCATCGTACCCATGCAACTGACGGACATGTACATGGTATAGGACAAACCCAGTACTGTTCACCTGGTTGTTAGACATTTGAGTGACTAAAAATTGGCAGGAGTCTACTATCCATCTCAGAAAATGGAAAAACATTGAAGTGGGAGGAACCCATCTCCCTCCTCCCTGGGATAGTAACTAAGCTCCAACCTCCACCTTATCCCTTATGACTAGCATAATTCTGTTGATGGTGTCACTATTGTGCTGAGCACCATAAGGAGAGGACCGTATTTGTTACAAACCCATTATTAACAAAAAAATTCATTATGTTCAATAGCGAAATCGTCAGGATGAAATAACAGTAATATAAAAATATTTTTTATTAATAACGGTTTCTTTTGCAGTAAAATTTCTACAACTGTTTTTGGTTGTTTTTAACCATAATATTTAATCATTGTTTATGGACTTATTTACGAGTGCTATGTACAATATATGTGTGAGTGAATATCAGTATTACATTTCCCATTTAATTATTAGCTTTCTAATGGGATTGATCATTCTATTTACAGTATTTTAAATTTTTATCATTTTTCTGTGTACGTTAAATGCAAAACATGGATAATCAACAGCTGCTGAAGGAAAACCTCACTTACACATCAATATATACAATATTTGCATAACCAGATAGTATACATATTTTGGAACCATATTTAGTGTCCCATCATTCATGCATACTTATACACATCTCTGACATGCAGTTCATCCAAATATTCGACATAAACAAAACACAATTTACAAATAAATAAATGCACAGCCCCACACTGAATCAAATGAATAATTTGACCCGAGTAGGGTCCTGTTCCCATACCAATACATGAACCATTTGTTGTCAAGATGTGACAGCACTACCTACAAATGCCATCAGTATGCACCAAGTGGCCTAACTATCGATAGACTAGTTGGTACACAATATGAGGAGCAGCGCCAGTCTCCTCGAGCATACGCCTCCACAATATTTGAATCTGTGGGCCTTTGAGGTCACACCATGCACACCTTTATTCCACTCTGTGTGTCACTGGCATCTATTCTGTATACTTACGTTTTCCACCAGAGCCCAACAAATTCAACCATAACCATCACATTTGGTGGTATTATTTCAAGAGAATTGTCTTCCATCTATCAACATCTGTCAAATGCGTTGTGATTCTACCTATTTACATACAACTTTTTATGCTTATAAATAAATAGCATCATGGATACCCTAATAATGATGACTGTAATTTTTACTTTTCTCCTATGTTGAGAACAAATGTGTCAAATGGTTCAAATTGCTCTGAGGACTATGGGACTTAACATCTGAGGGCATCAGTCCCCTAGGCTTAGAACTTCTTAAACCTAATTAATCAAAGGACATCACACACATCCATGCCTGAGGCAGAATTCGAACCTGCGACTGTAGCAGCAGCGCGGTTCCTGATTGAAGCGCCTAGAACCGCTCAGCCACAACAGGTAGCCTGTTGATAACATGTAATACTGCTTCATTCCAGATATCAAACGTAAAATTCGGGATGTTCATAAGCGTGGAAATAAAATTAATATCAAAGAACTGACTTTTTATCCTATCGTAAGCTTAAATAAACTATTTGTGTTTCGGTATAAGATACGAAACTACCATATTTCCCTACACAGAGACCGCGTTGTATCAGCAATAATAAATTTTAGCAGGGATCGTGGACACCAGTTAGCCGAAATATACATAATCTATGACTATGTTATGGGTCACCATCTGTACACTTGCACATTTGTACACTAATGAGCAAAAACATTATGAATACCTGAATAACAACTCATTCGCCCGTCTTTGGATCGAAATAGAACACTGATTCCGCGTACTATGCATCCGACATTTCGTTGCTAGGTTTTTGGAGGGTTGTGGCACACGTCATATAATTAGCGTAAATAACGGACCGCTGAATTGCATACACGGTGAAGGCGTCGGATAGCAACACAGGAGGGTTGCATAGGACTTTCATCAGTAGAATTTGGTCGCTGGGATATGAATTTGATTTCGCTACAATGCTCTTCAAACCACTGTAGCTTGGTTCTGGCTCCGATGCGTGGGCGATTATACAGCTGAAATATGACATCGCTGTCGGGCAAGACATCAAGCATGATGGGATGCAGACAGATCGCAGCTATCAGCGTGTCTTCAATTGCTACCACAGGTCTCATTCAAGTGAAGGAGAGCGTCTCCCTTAGCATTATACTGCTCCCAGCAGAGTGCGTCCGTGGCACACTGCACGTTTCGAGCGCCTTTCACCTCGATGACGGTGTCTGTGGAGACGACCTTCGACCTAGTGTAGCAAAGATGCGATTCACCCGAAGAGCTAACACGTTTTCATGGTCCGGGAGTAGAATCCCGATGGCCTCGTGCCCACTGCAATCGTAACTGACGTTGTCGTTGGATCAACATGTGTGAATATGAAGGGTTGGTCTGCTGCGGAGCTCCATATTCAGCAAGGTCAGATGAACGGTATGCTACGAAAGACATGTGTGTGCAGCAGCATTGTGCTCTTTCGGCGGAGCTGTCAAAGATCATCATCTATCGTACTTTACAGGGCAGTGAAACTCCGAACCCTACCTCTGTGAAGGGCCATGGGCATCCAGTCATTTAGCGCCTAGTATTTTCTGTGTTGTTGAGTCAGCAAGTAACACTATAAATATATACGTCACACTTATCAATATTCTATAGAGAGAGAGGTTACTAATGTGAGTGCATACTGATCTTAATACTTCCTCCGAAAAAAAACTGATAAGTATTAGGGGGTAATGATTTTAGCGCTAAATGTTAGAATTTGCTGTTGATACCAAGCTATTATTTACGACGTTAACGATCGTCCGCAGAATTAAATAGACGTCATCCTATTCCATTCCTCGCAGAGTGCTAATGGCGTAATATTAGGGTTTGTATGATATTTTAACTCTTCTCGAGAGTAGCAGCTTCTTGCTACAGATGTACCCCTCTATCTCAGAATAATAAAACAACTTGCTCAGGGCTGTAGGCAGGCTGCGATAGCAGCTATCCACTGCTGCATGCTGTGCTACCTGAACCCTTTCGCTGCTATGGACGTACATGTATACCCGGAAGGTTGAAAGGCCAGACGGCTACGGGCGTAGATGTATACCCAATGGGCGGGAAGTCCAGACGACCATGCGCATTCATGTATGCCCGGCTGACGGAAAGTCCAGACGGATAGTGGCATTTATATAATCCAGAGCTTGAGAGGCAGGTAAAAGTACACAATCGAAGGGCTGCACTCTGTTGTCCGCATTTCTGACAACTGTTTCATAATGCCTCAAATGGTTCAAATGGCTCTAAGCACTATGGGACTTAACATCTGAGGTCATCAGTCCCCTAGACATAGAACTACTTAAACCGAACTAACCTAAGGACATCACACACATCCATGCCCGAGGTAGCACTCGAACCTGCGACCGTAGCAGCAGCGCGGTTCCGTACTGAAGACTCTAGAACCGCTCGACCACAGCGGCCGGATTGTGTCATTATCTGATCTTCTTTATAATGTAGAAAAACGCTTTAGTTTCCACCCTCCCTGGGCCCTTTCTACTTACAAATCTAACATTTAGCCAGCCCTCTTTTTGCTTCTGTGAGACGACAGAGTTCGCGTGTGTAGCCTTAGCCATGTTGGGACACAGTTTATTGGACAAGGAAATCATGGATATTCTTATGACTAGCAGCGACGAAGATTATAGTGATACTTCGGAGCTATCTCCTGACCAAGAGTTGGATGCGTCTGGACCTATTGCTGAATTCCCGACATCATGAACAGAAGATTCTTCCCATAAAGACGGAAAAGAAGATGTAGCAAGTGAAACATCATCAGGAAAAAGAAAGTATGACTGGACGGAGAGTCATCCGGTGACGAAACGTCACCGTTTTGTAAACACATTTAGGGGGTTAAAAACAAGTCATTTACATCTTTTTTTTTTGCACTTGATGACCATTGAATTCTTTTCTGCCATTTCTACATAGATCAATAATTATCATGAATTTATTACAGAAAATATGACGACAGTACCCAGGAGATTAGTACACTGGAGGCACATAGAGCCAGTGAAATTTTATTGGTTCGTAGCTTGTATCCTTAGAAGTAAATGTTGGAGGTGAATAAATATTGGTCCACAGATCATTGCCTCAAACACCATTATTTTCTAACACAATCGCCAGGAGCCGGTGCAAGGCGAACCCGCGTTTATTGCACTTCACTGACAAATCCACCGCATCTTAACATACTCTTATAAACGTACACCTCATTGTAGATCACACAAGAAATTGCGCGAGAGTAGTACACTTTGAAAACCTAGTGATGGAGTACAGTCTGCTACTTTCAAAGGAAGGTTGTGATTTAAGCAGTACATACCAAATAAACGTAGCCGTGTTGGCATAAAATTGTCGTCCTATATGATGTACAAGCCATTACATTTTGGACTATATTGTCTACACTGGTGCCTCCTCAGAAATTGGGGAAAATCATACGATGTTGTTGTGAGTTTGTTGTTGCCATACCTCAACCAAGGTCGTACCATTTATTTAGACAATTGATATTCAAGCCACGAATTACTCCTGTGGCTCCATGAAAAATTTGCAAACGCCGTTGGAATAGTACGCAAAAGCAGGAAACATCTACCGCCGTCGCCAGACAAGCTTAAAAATGGGGAAATATGGTTCAAGTCTTGTAAAACATTAATGGCCCTAAATGGATGGACAAGAAAGAAGTCTGGATGCTTTCCACTGTGAACGCACCAGAGTTTGAGGAGACAGAGAAAAAAGAAGATAGAACGGGCCAAAACAAACTGAAAGCGACCCGTGCGTCCCACCATTTGGTATTTTACACCCTTCTCTAACGTATTTCCATCTCACCACGCTGATTTAAATTACTGGCGTAATTGAGTTGCTGTTTTGTCTGACCGTCATCGGCGCTACATCTACATCTACATGACTACTCTGCAATTCACATTTAAGTGCTTGGTAGAGGGTTCATCGAACCACAATCGTACTATCTCTCTACCACTCCACTCCCGAACAGCGCACGGGAAAAACGAACACCTAAACCTTTCTGTTCGAGCTCTGATTTCCTTTATTTTATTTTGATGATCATTCCTACCTATATAGGTTGGGCTCAACAAAATATTTTCGCATTCGGAAGAGAAAGTTGGTGACTGAAATTTCGTAAATAGATCTCGCCGCGACGAAAAACGTCTTTGCTGTAATGACTTCCATCCAAATTCGCGTATCATATCTGCCACACTCTTTCCCCTATTACGTGATAATACAAAACGAGCTGCCCTTTTTTGCACTCTTTCGATGTCCTCCGTCATTCCCACCTGGTAAGGATCCCACACCGCGCAGTAATAAACTAACAGAGGACGAACGAGTGTAGTGTAAGCTGTCTCTTTAGTGGACTTGTTGCATCTTCTAAGTATCCTGCCAATGAAGCGCAACCTTTGGCTCGCCTTCCCCACAATATTATCCATGTGGTCTTTCCAACTGAAGTTGTTCGTAATTTTAACACCCAGGTACTTAGTTGAATTGACAGCCTTGAGAATTGTACTATTTATCGAGTAATCGAATTCCAAAGGGTTTCTTTTGGACCTCATGTGGATCACCTCACACTTTTCGTTATTTAGCGTCAACTGCCACCTGCCACACCATACAGCAATCCTTTCTAAATCGCTTTGCAACTGATACTAGTCTTCGGATGACCTTACTAGAGGGTAAATTACAGCATCATCTGCGAACAACCTAAGAGAACTGCTCAGATTGTCACTCAGGTCATTTATATAGATCAGGAACAGCAGAGGTCCCAGGACGCTTCCCTGGGGAACACCTGATATCACTTCCGTTTTACTCGATGATTTGCCGTCTATTACTACGACTAGCGCGTATCGATATATTCCCTCTGATAGGATATTTGCTCGGCTGCTATGACTTCCCGGTTGTCACCTGTCGTGGAGTGAGTCGGAACGCGCGAGGAGGAGAGTTCACGGCGGCAGTTAGGTTCATGAGTTGGGCCCTAACATGGAGTCGCAATGCAATGGGGCGCTTGCCCGACCGTTGCCGCCGCACATCACTTATGCCGGTCCTGACCTTTGGTGGAATGGGCCGCTGGCGGTCTCTGCGCAGTGTCGGAGTCAGTCTGGAGCTGTCCGATCGGTACGAGCATCGTCGCTCGCCGAACCAGGACGTGAAGGTTCAGTGATTTTGTGCATTACGTTTTTGGTTCCGGCGTTGCTGTTGTGGAGGTTTTCCTGTGAGCAGCAACGAGTGAAGTGTTCGAGATAGCGGCCGTCAGGTGGAATTGATTAAATTAATGTGTCCATAGATAAGTGCATCAGTGGAATTTTCTGCCTTGTGACCGTTAGTGTTCTGGTTACCTGCCCTGGCCCCTAATTTAATTTTCAGTTAGGGTCTTTTCGTCACCAGTTGTTGCTGCCCAACATGGTGTGTAGTTTTGGCATCTCAGTTCACATACACGTTTGTTTGGGGATAGTGTTACTTGTAACTTTTTTGGGGCCTTGAATTCTCGTGTTCTCCGTCGTGGCAAGCAAGCGGTTGGTCGGTCGAACGTTGACTGTCCCTTGGTTGGGTTCGGACGATTCGAGTGTAGTTGGGCTCACTGCTTGTCTCGCCTACTCCGCGACGGAGAAGGCAGAGCTTATGGCCACAACACTTGCAGCGTCCTTCATGCCGAATCTGGTTCCTTCAGACCCAGCATTCACACTTGAAACGGACCAGGAGGTTACACGACTTGTAGCCCAGCCCTCGCGCGACGTAATCAGACGTGCTAGCACAAATGAAGTCACATGGGCTATCAAGCACACCAACGCTAGAAAAGCCCCTGGGCCTGATGGCATTCAAAACCGTGTCCTCCAGGAGTTCACGGATAAAGCCGTAGAATACCTCACACACCTAACGAATGCCATCCTGACACACCAACACTTCCCTGACTTTTGGAAGGCGGCCAAGGTCCTGATGTTCAGGAAGCCAGGGAAAGACCACTCCCTCCCACAAAATTACCGACCCATCAGTCTGCTGTGCTCGCTCAGCAAGATTGTTGAGAAGGTAATACTAAAACGTATCACTAGGCATTGCATCGCCAACGACACCCTAAGACCGGAGCAATTCGGCTTTAGGAATCACCACTCGACAACACAACAACTCCTCCGCGTAGTCGAACATATAACACACGGCTACAACATGAACAAAGCCACAGGGGCCGTGTTCCTAGACATCGAAAAGGCTTTCTATCGTCTCTGGCACAACGGACTCATACGCAAACTAAGCGAAGCTGGTTTCCCAGACGGACTCGTACGTCTCATACACTCATATCTCACGAACAGATGCTTCAACACTAACGTGCAGGATAAACAATCAACACAACACGGTATCCAAGCTGGAGTACCCCAAGGAAGCATTCTGGGGCCCATCTTGTTTAACCTGTACATTAATGACTACCCAGCGACACGAAACACGACGTTAGCCGTCTACGCGGATGACACAGCCATCCTCGCGCAAGACTGGAAACCGTCGAACATCAACTCACGAATACAGACAGCACTCAGAACAGCTGAGCCTTGGCTGGAGCGATGGCGTATTAAAGTAAACGTCGACAAGTGCGAAGCAGTTCTGTTCACACGCAGACCGAAACTACTGCGCAAACACCAACACTGTAGACCGATAACACTACATACACGCCCAATACGTTTCCGAGAGAAAGTCAGATACCTTGGTGTCTGGCTGGACCGGAAACTTACATGGGGGGACCACATCGAATACGTTGCCAACCGAGCGCACGCGAGGCTCAAACAGCTCTACCCAATGCTCAACAGGGAAAGCACACTGAATAGGAGGGTGTCGAGGTCCTTATACACGACACTGATTAGACCTCTGATGACGTACGCAGCTCCCGTCTGGGGATATGCAGCTCCCACACGACTGCGCCGCCTGCAGATCATACAGAACAAAGTGCTACGAATCATTAGCAATGCTCCACGCTACACACGCACCGTGGATCTTCACCATGAATACCGCCTTGATACCCTCAAGGAAGTATTCAAGAAACACGCCACACGACTATACAGGAACTCGAGACACTCGAACAATCCTTTCATCCTCACTCTGGGAAACTACGATCACAACCACAGGTGGAAACACAAGCGACCAAAGACACTGCTAGCTAGGGCATAACCACCTATGGTAAACTAACATACGCAAACAGCGACAAACGTCGGTAAGCCCCTGCATATCAGCAATACTGACTGGCAACTACCAGCTGCTATTAGAGCCGACCAACAGGCCACAGCAGGGACACCGACGAGCTCGCCCACAGACGCACGAACAATCTCCCAACACTCCCTCACACTGTGCCTCCGGTATATGACCTATCGGACACAAGACCGATAACAAACATAACTGTTGCAGGTTGCAGGACGCTGAACGAGGACTCTGTACCAGCACCCAGCGCCAGCCGCCGAGCAGCACAAACGCACAACGTCAAGGTATCGACATGCATGATACCCACTACTAACAAAGCCTATCCTTGCACAACCTATCGCAGGCAGCAAGACAACCGCTACTACTCTTGCCGCCCGACCTAACTTTCGCAAAGGTTTTTTTCCCTTGGCTCTTGCCTTGGCACTTTTTTTCCTCTGCCCTTCAAACCGCTACCCTTCGTCAGATTTCGACCAATCTATCTCCAGATGAGCGCGTATTAATGGTTAATCCTAACCAGACGTACGCAAACATCGCAGTACCCACATCCTGCGACACCTCACTTTAGTGAATACTAACCCTTATGCAGAGATGGCAGTAGACCTTTTGTGTTGGCCATCATGCCGGTGTGGGCGTGGAGGGGCTCCACCTCTAATAAAAAAAAAAAATGTCTCGCCTATGTGAAGGAGGGCAGACCGATCCCCTGGAGGCTCCTGAGTGATGCTCCCTTAATTATTCTTTGGCAGTGTTAATGTTGTTGTAATTTATTCTAAAGGGTTTTGCGGCTTTACTGTAATTTATATTTTCAATTGGGTAAAGTTAATTGAGGGCCTTCAGCCCTGGAAGCATGTTCTCAGAGTTTCCTTCAATTCCAAACAATATTGTCTTCTGCTCTTGAAAGGTTATTGTAACTTGCTCTGAAAGATGTTACAAGTTATTTTGGGCCTTCCGTCGTTGGTGTTGCAAAAGGAAATTTGTAAACCTAATGTACTGTTTTACCGATTGTTGCAATATATATATTTCCTCAACTTTCAGAATTTTACTTTGCAGCCTTCATCCATCTTATTGCGTTTGTTTATATCTTTCTGTGCACCTTGTGGGCCATCAGATTTTTTGCATCTTAAAACATTCTGGCCTTCTGCCTTCAGTAATCATCATATTATATTTGGAATTTTGAAGATTTAATCCGGTGGCCTTCAGCCACTCCGCATGCTGATCTCATATATGTATACGAGTATCTTATTCGTAACTTTAACTGTGTGTTACGTCTCTTCAAAATTAAACTTATTCTAAAACATCTGTTTGGAGGCCTTAAGCCGCGAAGGAAATTAAATTCTTTCAAAAGGGTATTTGTGAACTAAATGATAATAAATTAAAACTGAGAAATGAATCCGACACCAACTCCCTTGGTCCTTCCCACAACCCTAATTACCTGTTAGCCATGCGTGATTTACAGGTCGTTTCAGGAATCTACCTGTGTTGTAAGCCACAATAATTCAATGGGTGCAGCTGGTAAGGCAAGCATGCAGTTATCTTCTGTGCAGTGCATCGGGAAGACAATGAAATGTTTGAAGAAAATATTGTTTCATTTGACTGACTTGTGTGTACTTAATACAAAAACTATATTTAAAATACAAAGGCAACAAAAGATACCAATAGTAGATACCACTAGGAAATAATCAGTATCTGCTTGATAAATTTCATAGTGAAACATGTAAAAATGTGATCCTACAGGCAGCCAAAGAAAAAAGCTCGTTCAAACTGGAATAAAGAGGGACATTATCCAGCGTTCCTCATAGCAACGGAGACAAAGGAGATTCCCCAGGGAACCTGTATAGTATGTACTGCTCATTCACAAAGGAAAAATGACACGCATAAGATGCAAAAAGCGTGATGAGGCTTCCTGTATTGTACCATGTTTTGAAAAATATCACACACTAAGGAAATATTACGCTGTTTTAGTAACTGTGTACAAGTAAAGGAAAGTAAAAACTAAAAATAATAAAAGTGAAAAATTGGTTTTTAATTAAGCCAGCGGCAGTCCAAAGCTTGCGTCCAATATGAGTGTGGGAAACCATAAAAGTAAACCGCACTGAACCCGACGAGCTGAAAAAGAAAACAGCGAGCAAGAAGAAGGTAGACGTTTACTATCCGATTGCTCACTGTGGAGAATCGACTTTAGGCTTTAATTACAAACGAAGCCATGAGCTTATCGCAAAATGAGTTATCCAGACAGATTCTTTGTTTAACTCTTAGTCCTGATAAATGACACAATTTTGTTTTAAATATCTGTACTTATTTTTTGTTTAAGATAGTAACAAGGACTGTCCGAGATTTGGGCGTTTTTGCTACAAACTACTGACTTTTAAACTTTATATCTTGAAACACATTCGTTCGATGTTAATGAAATTTTAATATGTTGCAGACACATGCATCGACGGAGTAAGTCTCAAGTTACAGGAATTACTATTTAAAAAAGTTCCCATCATTTGTCCAAAGTAATTGTTTTTCAGCCCATAATAAACATGTAACTGAAAGTGTTTAGCTTAGTTTCGAAGCTCTCTTTCATGTTAATCAGAAACTATAAGCACTGTGATCATACAGGGTACGCTGATTTTAGGAAGATCATAGGTGAACAGTGTTTCTGTGTGTGCCGGAACGTGTGGGAAGCATGCGGTGGCTGTAGCCTCCAGCTACCACAGGTCTGAGTACGCTGCACGCCCGCGAGGCGGACACTGCGTTTCTTCCAGTCAGCTGGCCGGGCAGCCAGGACGCTCGGCCCTTGTAGCCACGAAAGGGTTAGGTGTTGTCTCGATGAAGGGTTAAGAAGTTGCTCGCACTATCTGCGTTCAATTACTATATTATTGCCGCGTGAGGCAACCGCGCGGCCAAGGACGCCTTGCCACGGTTCGCGTGGCTTCCCCCTTCGGAGGTTCGAGTCTTACCTCGGGCATGGGTGTGTGTGTTGTCCTTAGCGTGAATTAGTTAGATTAAGTAGTGTGTAAGTCCAGGGACCTATGAACTCAGCAGTTTGGTCCCATAGGAAATTACCACAAATTTCCAATTTGCTATTGTATTGGTGTCCAAAATTAAAGAAACAAAGCGCTGTTTCCTCATCATGTGTCTCATGCACGATATAATCATACAAACTGTCAACAGATGTTCGTACGATCGTGTTCTGCTAGCAAGTGGCATTCACGCAACGGACAATCACGCGAGCGTTGACGTCAGGGCGCCTACCAGACGGGGTAGTGCTTTCCAGTTAGTCTCATGTCCATAATCGCTGTGTTCACAGTCACAGACGGTGCAGCATGGCACAGAGAAGACGCCTGCCAGACTCTCTGCGGTGGCCTAAAAAGAACCGAAGCAGGACACTCGCAAGCTAATGCAGCCGGCTGGCTTAATGTGAATCGTTCTGTTGCTTCTTGGGTGCGGCGACAATTTATAGAGTTCGAGACTGTAACCCAAAGATCAGGGCAGGGCCAAACACCTGTGACACGGAGAGAGAGGACTGTTATTCGGCTGTAAAGTCAGGATGGTGCCGCTATAGTATTATTATACAACTGGCATCTGACATCGCAGCATTCACTGGAAGCGTTGTATCGAGGCAAATGGTGTACAGAAGGATTCCGGAGAGTGGCTTTTATTGTCAGAGACCTACTGTATGTGTACCTCTATCGCGTCTTCACAGAAAGAAACGTCTACATGCCGTCTGGGCGGTCAGACAGCAGGCTAATGTTCTTTTCGCAGATGAGTCCTGGTTTAGTCGGAAGAGTGATTCTCAACTGATTCGCATCTGGAGGGAACGTGGAACACGATTTCGGGATCCAAACATTAGGGAAAGAAACTAACATCGAGAAGAATCCATACTTGTATGGGGAGAGATTATGTAGAACTCTCGAACATCTGTTCTTGAAATTGTACAGGTGAATTGGAAAGGTTTAACTGCTGTCACGTATCGTGACGATATCTTGGAACCTCACGTGTAGTTGTTGCGAAGTGCTGTGGATCCAGACTTCGTAATCGACGACAACGCTAGACCTCGTACAGCACAGGTGGTTGGTTTTTTCTTGGAGACGGAAGATATTTCACAGATGACGTCGCCTATTCGTTCTTCCGATTTGAATTTCATAGAGCATGTCTGCGTTGCGCTAGGGAGATGCCGTCATTCACAACATGCACCGTCGTTGTCAGGCCTGTATTGATGCCATAAATAGTCGCACCCCATACTGAACACATTAGCCAGTTGTCGGAATGTGTGTGAAAATTTTTGACGTTGGAAAAAGCGAAGAACATTTTTGTCTACGCTCAAGCATGTTGCAGTCATTTACGCCATGTATTCTTTAGATTGTTTGTACTTTACTATCGCCTGTTTATACTGTTTTATGGCAAAGTAAGTGCAGCCTTGAACAATTTCCGTTTGTTGCTTTAATTTTCCACACAAGTGTATTACAGTAGGACGACATACCTCGATAGCTACCGGACTCTGAGTATCACCTGATGTTTATGTATGATCTAGCAAGTGATCAATGTGGTTGCCCCGTTCCTTTTTTATACACTCTGTAGGAGTGGGCTGCCTCATAGGAAAAAAGGAAAGTGTTTAATATCACCGCCCGTTAATAGGGATTTAATTATTTTACTTGCAATTACTACAAATGGCAATTTCGTTTATGAACTACTTTTATATGAAAATGGAAAGCAATTGCGACAACATTAAAAGAAACTGGGGCTTCTTTCTTTAAATCACTGAGTTAATTTTGAACATTTAAGAAAATTAATGCAGTGACTTCTGAAATTATAAACGGTCCACAGATTTGACTTGGAAAAAAGATCTTTTGGCAAAATTTGGTACTGACCGTGAATTATGTTTCCCTGCGGAAATTAGTATTAAACTTATTATCGACCTTCGTAATATTAAAACGATTGCAGGTTCTATCGTATTTCACAAACAAAAGACTACGATGCACGAAATGACACACGTACATTTTATTTAAGAAATGTTACTGCATTTAAGAAAACACACAAAAGTATGAATCTGCAAAGGAAGGACAGGTTTGCAAATGAAATATGGTTAAAATTTAACAGTATAATTTAAAGAAATATATGTCAGTTAACAGTAATCCACACAGAACACATTTATGCCTAATATTTAAAACCAAAGATCCTCTACATGAAACTCGCGGTTTTCAAATACACGCATTTGATATTCTTATAGGATCAGTTACAATTGAGTAACAGTCTAAGAAAGGTCTCCTGTGACCATTTCATCGAGCCCTCAAAATTGACTGCGTAGAATGAATCAAGCTAACGGAGAGAGATAAGCACAACTGCAAAAAGAAAACAGCAAAAGAGCAGAGCAAAAAAGGAGCAAAAAAGAGAGCAGTGCCCTTGTTTCACTCCTATTTATACTAGTCATACGTTATGATCTTTGTATGGTTATCGATGTATTATCCAGAGGTGCCTTCCATAGTTACATTACTCCGCGTAAATTTCGTGTAAAGTTAGAGACGTGATAAAATGCTCCCTTAAATGCAGAGATAAATCTCTTTTGAATGTTGGAGATCAACATTTAAATGAAGTCACTTCATTTGATGTTTATATAACTCATAGGAACTAGTTCATAGTTTTATATGTTACGTGGATACCTCTTCTTTCATTTCAGAAACAGGGCGATTATTTGAGTACTTTTACATTTACATTGATACTTTACTGTTGTCCTTGTTATCTGACTGAGGCCATTGTTCTTACTTGTACCCGACTGTAGTTACTCTTCCACCCACTCAGGCGCGGTCCCAGGGGAAACGGGCTAAAAAAACCAAGGGATGGACCTACAGTTCTCAGTCCATTCAAAAATGGTTCAAATGGCTCTGAGCGCTATGGGACTTAACTTCTGAGGTCATCAGTCCCCTAGAACTACTTAATCCTAACTAACTTAAGGACATCCCTTCTTGTCTGGGATGTACGTCTGAAAGTGACGATGCTTGAGCAAACTCTCTTGTTCAAATTGTTCGTCAGAGCATATGCCGTCCCCGTATCACGCGATTAATACCACTCTATAGTGTGTTTCTCTGTACAAGAGATCCGACTGTGTAGGCTGTAAATGCATATGCGGATTGTTTGTTGGCGTTTCTGCTGGGCTTCCACCTTTATTATTGCTTGAGTTGACAACTCATGGTGCAATCTGCCTACGTGTTCTTCCACAACATGTTTCCTCTTAGGATTATCCCGATTTAGCTTGGTTTTAATTTGTTCGAATTCTGTTTTTACTTCAATATTCTCCTTATTGTGCTGAGATAAGACTTCAGCACCATAATTTTGAATTACAGTGTGTAATACAGTCCTAAGCGCTACACCTGTGAATCCTTTTGACGCAACCAGTTGACGAATTCTCTATTAATTCTGTTACTTTGTGCTGTTAAACAATCGGTAACCTGTTTGTTTTTGTCATGAAGCCAGGTAACAAACTCCGCATTCCACTGGTCACTTTACTACGCGATCTGTTGTACAGTATTTTGCAATTCAGACTGCGTTTCCTTTATTGCGCTCACTTCCAAGTTCTACTGCCTTACCGACTCGGGTGTACCTTTACATGCACGTTGTAACTCAGCAAAGGTATTAGTAACAGTTTCTATCTTCGAATTTATTTTGCTTAATTCAGCAGACCGCTCTCGAGCTATCCGCCGAATAACTGCATTTAAGGTTTCCTCTAAGAGTTCTAAATTAATATTCATCTGGTGTTCAATTCCGCTGCTTATTTGTTCCTCCTGTTGATCTGCAAATTGCAAAGTTTTCGTTCATTATGTCTTGAATACGCTTACTAATTCGTATGATCTGTTCTCGCGCTGGGTGCATGAAGTTTTACTGTATGAGATCTGTTACTCTTATGTACAACTCGGCAAAAGGAACAGATACGGGAGTTGCTAACTCAGTCTTGGCTTCTAATTGTGCCAGCCCATCAGCACTGCTTGCGACAGAACTTGTAGCGGCAGGTTCAACGTCCGGAATTTCCGATCGTCTGTATTTAACTCCGAATCGAGTATATTGTTCTCCTCCTCAATTGTCGGAGTCTTTCCCATTTTCCCCATATCAATTAGATACATAGTCCAAAATCGTAAACACCAAAAATACACTTTCCTAGAGCACATACACTAGATCCGAAAATCACTTTCAGAGGTAATAATTACCAAGAAAGCCAAACAATCTAACCACGCGTAGATATTACTCGAATTGACTAGTAACTTCCAGCATCTCGTGGAGCGTAACTTCCATACACGCACATCTAAAAGTCACACGAAATAATTTTATAAATTCACACAGACGAATTACAAGGTTTGGCCTTGAACTGTTTTTCCTTACCTAAAAAATGTGATTTATTATTGCGTTATTGCTTTTATTATTGATTTTCTAGGTTCACTCCCTTGACGTTTATCAACTGCACACATTGTTATGTGTTTCAAACATGGAACAGATAATACGCATTATTAAAAATATGAAATTGTAACGACTATAAACACAATTAAATTATATTTATTATTTATTCCGTGGCAGCATTCATCTGAGATCACCAGTTTAACGTCACCACCCATTAACTGGGATTTAATTATTTTACTTGCAATTAATATGGAAGGCAAGTTAGGGTTGTGAACTTTTTTTATATTAAGATGAAAAGCAATTGCGGTAACGTTAAAGGAAACTGGAGCCTCTTTCGCTGAATGTCAGACTTGATTCTGAACTTTTACGAAAGTTAATGCAATTTCTTCTGAAAGAAGCCCACACTTTTGGCTTCGAGAGCAAATCTCATTGTAAAATTTGTTACTGGCTGTGAATTTAAAACTGCTTCCTTGCGGAAATTGGTAATAAACTGATTATCAGACTTCGTAATATTAAAATGACTGCAGGTACTACAGTATTTAACAAACAAAAGACTACAGCGCATGAAATGGCGCACCCAAACTGTAATAAGCAATAGAAGTGCTTCCGTGTTTCAAAATCCACACAAAATTATGAATCTGTAAAGGAAGGACAGGGTTGTAAATGAAATATGGTTAAACTTTAACAGTACATTTTAAAGAAATAATAGTTAAGTAACAGTAGTCCACAAAGCACGCATTTTAAGCCTAATATTTGAAAAAAATATCCTCTACACTAAACGCGCTAGATTCAAGCACATTTACTTGATATGCTGATTTATAATAATAGTATTAATTGCAAATAATTAAGTAACAGTCCAAGAAAAATCTCCAATGACCACTTCATCGAATTCGTAGAACTAACCGAGAGAGATTATCACAATAGCAAAAAGAAAAGGGAAAGAGATCCGAGCAAAAACGAGAGCGGTGCCCATGTTTCACTGATTTTTGTATTATGATAGATATATTATCCAGAGGTGTCTGGCATAGTTAAATCAATTTGCGTAGATATCGTGTAAATGTTGGGTTCGTTATAAGTGGAACTGGTTTATTGAGATAGGTGTACAACAATATTCATCTGCTGAAAACACATATCCTTTACTTTGATTTACAATAAATGACACTAATGAAAATATTACTCCCCAAACAAATATCAACGACAAAATATCTCTTAATTAAAATTTTTTAAACTGGTTCAGTGGGATTAAAAAACAAGATGTAGAAGTGAAAGTCGGGATTGCAGTATTTACTCCAATATACAAAAGGTAAGAATATGCTTAGCGAAATCTTTAATTACCATTTGCACTGTTTTCAATAATTTACCTTACGACAAACCTGTGCTTCAAGTCCAGAACGTCATTAACCTGAAAGAATGAGTGTTTTCAAAAATGGTTCAAATGGCTCTGAGCACTATGGGACTCAACTGCTGTGGTCATAAGTCCCCTAGATCTTAGAACTACTTAAACCTAACTAACCTAAGGACATCACACACATCCATGCCCGAGGCAGGATTCGAACCTGCGACTGTAGCGGTGTTGCGGTTCCAGACTGTAGCGCCTTTAACCGCTCGGCCACTTCTGCCGGCTGAGTGTTTTCTTCATGTATCATTAACCCATGAAAAAATTATCAGATAGCTACGAAGAATAATGACAATAACTAAGATCGATGTTTCCCTTGGCAGGAGCTCAGATATCGCCATTCAGAACAACGCATACGCCTTGGTTCTGGGCCGTCAGTCCAGAAGTAAGCACAAGTATAAGAAAAGATCACAGGCTGCTCTGTAACAACTATTAGTGACTTCAAACAAGAAATTCTTGGTTTGGCCAGACTGTGATCCTCGTGCGAATTTAAGACATCGACTGCTCATCCACCCTGTCACGAACTCGGTAGTCTCTTGCTTACTGCCTAAACTCTAATGTATGACTTCTCTCTTACATGCTTTCCTGATTTTGTTTTTGCCAACATCGGATTGATAAACCACATTCCAAACATTTCTTCTCTAAGGCAAGAGGTCATCATCAGTTCATAAATTACACAACCGAATGGCTAGTCCATTCAGGAGCAAATTCAGGTGCGGACTGATGACGTTCATAGCATTCGGTGTTTAACTCAGTCATTAACCAGGAGGTGAACGATCGCATCCATTCAGATTATGAGTATGATAGCGTATCAGGAGGAACTTAAGGTTTCTGTATATGATGAGTTTGGATAATGAGGTACTGCAGTTCAGTGCCACACTTCCATTTGAAGGCAACATTGCTTAAATTTATGTGCTGTAAATGCAGTCGCATTATCAGTCACTATACATCACGTAAAGACAAAGGTGCTAAAAATTCCTTGTAAGTTTGTGTGGTCGTTACTTTTGTGGGTAACAACAAAACATATCCACTAAAGACTTTAATGTAAACTAAAATAAATCTGTCTTAGAGCTAGGGAAGAGGCCCACAAAATCAATGTACATGTGCTGCAAAGATCTCTCTATCAACTTGGATCCCAAATATTCGATCCTGTTATTTTGCACTGGTTTACTAACACCACAGCTCTCACAACTCGCTTTCCTTTTCAGGATCTAGTTATTCGTTTGAGATAAAATAAATGTGCTGCCACCGGTTCGCCACATTGAGTACTGTGATTCGTCACTCCACACAACGTTTTTCCACTATTTTATCGTCCAGTTTACGCTCCTGACACCAAGCGAGGCATCGTTTGGCATTCACCGACGTGATGTGTCGCTTATGACCAGCCGCTCTACCATGATATCCTAGTTTTATCACCTCCCGCCTAACTGTCATAGTATTTGCAGTAGCTCCTGATGAAGTATAAAATTCCTGTATGATGGTCTGGATAGAAGTCTGCCTGTTGAACATTACGACCCTCTTCAACTGTCGGCGGTCTCTGCCAGTCAACAAACGGGGTCGGCCTGTACGCTTTTGTGCTGTACGTGTCCCTTCACGTTTTCACTTCACTGTCACATCGGAAACAGTGGTCCTAGAGATGTTTAGGAGTGTGGAAATCTCGCTTACAGACGTATGCCACAAGTAACACCCAATCACCTGACCACGTTCGAAGTCCATGAGTTTCGCAGAGTGCCCCATTCTGCTCTCTCACGATGGCTAATGACTACTGAGGTCTGTGATATGAAGTACCTGGGAGTAGGTGACAGCACAATGCACCTAATATGAAAAACGTATGTTTTTGGAGATGTCGGGATACTTTTGATCCCATGCTGTATCAGAAACTTTTATGCAGGTATGAGTCACATGCGTGTAGCTACATGTAAATATTCTATATCTTTCGATGGTGTAAATTTAAATCTGTAAATTAGCCAATTAAATTATATGACAATGGGGTGCATGAAGTATATCAGAAGATTACATCTTACTTATGATGATGCACTTTTCGTGAAATGTTGTAAACTTTATCGGGGCTACAGTTTAACGACAGAATAGACATGTATAATTTACTCCATAATCATGAAATGGTAATTACGGATAGAAGAGTAACTTCTTTCCTGTACAGTCAATATGTTCAAAACTAAATAGTGTCTTTCCTGTCCCATTGCATGTTTCGCGTTAAAATGGGATTTTTGAGGATGCTTCAGTATTTTGCTCAAGTAAAATGCAGATCAGTGCATTAATGAGACTTTGTATTTCTGTCGTGATCAGTAGATATATTTTCCATAATACTGAAGGAGACCTCAAGAACAAAAAAGTACTGTCAGGTACGTAGTCAGTGTATAACTCTCAATATGATTTGATCCATTAGGAATGGGTTGTGAAGTCCTGCCACTGTGAAAACAATAAGTATGTTTATAAATAACTTACTTGATAGCAATCACGATTTCCTTTTGGTTATATTTTACAGAAATTTTTTTGGGAAATGATTCCCATTTCAAGTGCGATTTTCTCTGCATGCTATGCTGTTTATTCAAACTGCCTTCATTCTATGAGGTTCTGCATTGTTCTGTTGTTTTTATTGCAATACATAAAAGAAATTTTTTAGTTTGTTATCGATTTTTGTATACGGTTAACGTCGAAATTTGGAAGAATTTCTAAAATCATCGGGGGAATTGGCAACAAAACGACTATTCACGTTGGTGTGTAGAATATATGAGTCTGGCGACATACCAGCTGACTTTCGGAAAAGCATCATCCGCAAAATTCCGAAGACGGCAAGAGCTGACAAGTGCGAGAATTATCGCACAATCAGCTTAACAACTCATGCATGGAACTGCTTACAAGAATAATATACAGAAGAATGGAAAAGAAAATTGAGAATGCGCTAGGTGACGATCAGTTTGGCTTTAGGAAAAGTAAAGGGACGAGAGAGGCAATTCTGACATTACGGCTAATAATGGAAGCAAGGCTAAAGAAAAATCAAGACACTTTCATTGGATTTGTCGACCTGGAAAAAGCGTTCGACAATATAAAATGGTGCAAGCTGTTCGAGATTCTGAAAAAAGTTGGGGTAAGCTATAGGGAGAGACGGGTCATATACAATATGTACAACAACCAAGAGGGAATAATAAGAGTGGACGATCAAGAACGAAGTGCTCATATTAAGAAGGGTGTAAGACAAAGCTGTAGACTTTCGTCCCTACTCTTCAATCTGTGCATCGAGGAAGCAATGATGGAAACAAAAGAAAGGTTCAGGAGTGGAATTAAAATACAAGGTGAAAGGATATCAATGATACGATTCGCTGATGACATTGCTATCCTGAGTGAAAGTGAAGAAGAATTAAATGATCTGCTGAACGGAATGAACAGTCTAATGAGTACACAGTATGGTTTGAGAGTAAATCGGAGAAAGACGAAGGTAATGAGAAGTAGTAGAAATGAGAACAGCGAGAAACTTAACATCAGGATTGATGGTCACGAAGGCAGTGAAGTTAAGGAATTCTGCTACCTAGGCAATAAAATAACGAATGACGGACGGACCAAGGAGGACATCAAAAGCAGACTCGCTATGGCAGAAAAGGCATTTCTAACCAAGAGAAATTTACTAATATCAAATACCGGCCTTAATTGGAGGAAGACATTTCTGAGGATGTACGTCTGGAGTACAGCATTGTATGGTAGTGAAACATGGACTGTGGGAGAACCGGAACAGAAGAGAATCGAAGCATTTGAGATGTGGTGCTATATACGAATGTTGAAAATTAGGTGGACTGATAAGGTAAGGAATGAGGAGGTTCTACGCAGAATCGGAGAGGAAAGGAATATGTGGAAAACACTGATAAGGAGAAGGGACAGGATGATAAGGCATCTGCTAAGACAAGAGGGAATGACTTCCATGGTACTAGAGGGAGCTGTAGAGGGCAAAAACTGTAGAGGAAGACAGAGATTTGAATACGTCAAGCAAATTATTGAGGACGTAGGTTGCAAAGTGCTACTCTGAGATGAAAAGGTTAGCACAGGAAAGTAATTCGTGACGGGCCGCATCAAACCAGTCAGTAGGCTGATGACCAAAAAAAAAAAAAATTGGTGGTGCACGAGCGATGGAACAAAGTATCTCCGAATTAGCGATGTAGTGGGTAGTTCCCCTAACGTGACACAAGAGCAACCCTTCCGCAAATAGCTGCAGATTTCATTGCTGGCCCATTAACAAGTGTCAGCGTGTGAACCATTCTACGATACATCATCGATATGGACTTTCAGAACCAAAGGCCTACTCGTGTATCCTTGATGGCTGCACAACACAAAGCTTTACGCCTCGTCTCTGCGCGTTAACATCGACATCGGACTATTGATGATTCGAAACATGTAGCCTGGTCGGACGAGTCTCGTTTCAAATTGTATCGAGCGGAATGAAGTGTACGGATCTGGAGACAAGCCGTGAATGAACGGACCCTGCATATGAGCAGGGGTCTGTTCAAGCTGGTGGAGGACTTGTAATGGTTTGCGACCTGTGCAGTTGCAGTGATATGTGTCCCCTTATACGTCTAGAAACGACTCTCACATGTGACATGTACGTAAGCGTCCTGTCTGATTACCTGTGTCCATTCATGTCCATTGTGCTTTCGGTCAGACTTGAGTAATTCCAGCAGGACAGTGCGACATCCCACACTTCCAGAACTGCTTCAGAGTTGCTCCAGGAACACTCTTGTAAGTTTAAACACTTCCGCTGCCCCCCAGACTCCCCAGACATGAACATTATTGAGCGTATCTGGGATGCCTTGCAGCGTGCTGTTCAGAAGAGATCTCAATCCCCTCGCACTCTTACGGGTTTATGGACAGCAATGCAGAGTTTTTGGTTTCCCTCCAGAACGACTTCAGATATTAGTCAAGTCCATGCCACGTCGTGATGCGGCACCTGTGGGTGCTCCCGAGGACCCTACATGATATTAGGCAGGTGTACCAGCTTTTTTGGTTGTTCAGTGTATATGTGGCACCATAGGTGACATACTATTATACATACAACATTTTGAAAAAAAAATAGCTTAACAGCCGAGAATCCCGATTAATAAAATTTAACTTAATGGGGGATATGTAGATGACACACTACGCTAGTCAAAGAGTTTACGGAATACATAACAGACGTTATAAACTGCTTCAGTATTCTACACCAGAAAATTTCATAAACAGTGGAACATGAACAAGGTAAAATTATCAGTTACCTGCACCTAAAAATTACAAGAAACAATCACTGAGACTAGGTAACAAGGAAGGCAGGATTGGGTTACGATTGTTGACTGGGCCATAATCAATTGCTGTTCGTTAGTTTATTTTTCAATCACGTACACTTTATTTGGAAATAACAACAAATAAAAGGTGACAATAAATTAAGAAGTGTTCCATGGCTGAAGGCCTTAATGACAACAAATCCAAAACTATTTCTCAGCTGAAGGTCCCAACAGTAACAATTTAAAAACAGTTTCACGGCTCAAGGCCTGAATAGAAATGTTTTAAGAACCAGTTAACTTCTTCAACTTTCAATTACAGTTACTAAAATATTTTCAAAAGAACATTCATCAATGTCTAATTAAAATTTTAAGACAAGTAACACTCACGGCTGAAGGCGTTAATGACAGCCAATTCAAACCATTTCTCGGCTGAACGCTACAAAACTAATAATTTAAAACTGTTTCACTGCTGAAGGCCTGACTAGTTATCCTTTTAAGAACCAGTTAAATATCATCAAACTTGAAATTACAGTCATAAAACATGTTTTATTTTAAATAATCATTAAATCTGACCAAATCAAGAAGGGGGGGGGGGGAGGGGCACAGACATTGCTCCAAGGATTGACCTGGGATAGTCCATCGAAACTTCGGAAGCGATGAGACAGGATGCCAAAAGTTAGATTCACTTCAGAGATGGTATCTCAGGCTAGCGGCAGTTTAAATGCAAGACCAATAATCATTTACCGAATCTACTTAATGTCTGATGACCACTGCAATGATGGAATAACGCACCCAAGCTGGAACCGGCGGTCAGCACTACATCTTCAGACTCTGGTGCTTAGGGCATCCGGAAGCGGAAAGGAACCATTACTACCAGAGTAGTAAAAAAAAAAAACACCAGGTCCACAAATCAAGGAATCTGTCGACCTACATGCTTTAATCGACAGCAGTAGCAAGGGTGGGGAAAGTACACTGCTGTAACATACACTAAGCTCCATGGCAGGTAACTGGGGTGTTAGCGGTCACTACACAGGAAAACCACCACTGGCTGAACTTCACAGATATTAACGTTAGAATGTAACAATTAATAACAAGAAATGAAGAAGGCTAATTATGTTTGCTTCTCCAAATGCTCCATTTGCTGCTCTTCGTCTCGGCGACACTGCTAGCAGCAACACGCAAGCAAATGGCGAGATCCCACAGTGGTGGTGGTTTCACTACTTGATTTAGGGTGCACTCAACTTCAACTTCCTGGGTCCGGTTGACAACGAGGTTGTACCCCTCGCGACTACAGCCCTCCCATCTGGCAGTGCATGTTTGCCGCCAGTGTTGCCGGTGTGTTCTTGCACTGCATGGACCTGGCTGCTCGTCTATCCCCAACCGAATTATCGACTCACACTACACGGAAAAACCACAACGTCGACCAAAATATAGAACCACCGTTACTAGATATCGACAACCGCCACTGCTGCCACTAATGACAGACACCGCTAGACAATGCTTGCAAACGAAGTGGCGCCACTGAACACAAGAAGAAGACGACAACCATAACTATATCAACTACACGATGCCAACCTAACAACGGCTCCAACGCAAGCCGCAGCATGGCTTAACCACACATGCTGACTCAGAATTAATGGAGAAAATACGAAAAACCACACCACAATCTCCGCAACCTCACGTTACCAAAAATCCGTAAATACACACATACAGGTCAGTGTTAAATAGGGTTACAAATTACCACCAAACCAATAAAACATGAATCAGGAAATGAAACAAATTTTAGTTTCCAATGATTATATTGCTTCCATAGTTGACACAGAAGTAGTCAAAGTGAAGAAAGATCCAGTCGCTAGCAACACCTTAAAACAATCGACTCACATAAGGGGGTACAACGTTTCAAACCCATCATTATTTACACTTTCCGTGATTTCCCTGAATAGCTTCAGGCAAATACCCGGATGATTCGTGTGATAGATCATAGCGGACTTCCTCCCCCATCCTGCCCTAATCAGAAGAGATCGATGACCTTCCTTCTTGGTTCCCTTCCCCAAATGAATCAACCAGAAGTCACAACACGGAACAAAAAGACAAAAACCATTGTATATCTAGCATCTCATATATTGGCAATATGTCGCTAATGATTGAAAATATTTTTGGAAAAATTCAAGAAAACCTAATAAATAACAGGAAACGTAATGCTGTGTGTTTCAAGTGGACATATTGGCTGAGATTTCCACACTAGTTATACAGAGTGCGTTAAAGCCTACGTACACGAGAGACATACAATAGCTGTGGGCACGCACATGAACAATACAGGACCCCCATACAGGAAGGTAGAGTGAAATGTCGAAGTACTCCTACAACTAATAAAGGTGTACAAAGTGAATCTGCCAGCCAAACTGTGGATATGTTCAGTTTACATAAAATGAGAAGATAAATTATCAAACGAGAATAGTGAAACTGAAGCAGCGAATATCTTCAGACACTTCGCCAGTATACTTAAACAAGCAGTCATAACCATAACTGCAAGTAGATATAAGCAAATTACGATCCAGAGTTACTTTGTTACTTAGTAAGATAGTTACACATTTCGTGGGCTATTTTTCCCGATAGGTTTACATTCAAATCACAAATTAACTTGCACATATGGATACATTCTGAATATTTCTAAGCGTTCCTTTCTTACAAAGTGAAAAATAATGTATGCAGTTGTGAACTAGCAATTCCTATATACCATCTTTTACACATCATAGAGACAGAAATTCTTATAGAGAATAGAAGAAGTTATGAAGGAAAAACTTTCTCACTTTGTTATTAATTTTACTTTCCTGTCAGTTATTCTACATCACTGGGTAAATGATCAAAAACCTTTGTTGCAGTATTATGCACCCACTTTTTGCGCTAAAGACAACATTAATGTGAAGTAATAAATGTTTTTTTCCCTTCTGGTACTGTAATGATGCACCTTATTGTTCCCTTTGTATTGTTGTGGATTATTTACAACAAACTTCACGAGGCAATAAATATACTGTGAAACTGTAGTCAGAATACCCACGTCCTTAATCAGATGTCTAGAAGATGACCGTCGGTGAGCAGCACACATTATTCTTACAGCAAGTTTTTGAATAATGAAGACCTTCTTACTTGAAGATGAGCTAACTCAGTACAGTATACCATACAACATAGTATAATGGAAATATGCAAATTATTAATAACGGTATTGAGATAAATACTCTTCGTTCAAATGTATATAATGCTCTTTTTACGACCAATAAGATTATCTCTGTTGACTGCATCTACGAGTATTCATATATGTTCGTTATTTTCTGTGTATACTCTCCACAGAAAACTGTGTATGGTGTTTAATTTTTGTGAGACTGCAAAAATGGACCAAAAGGAAGTTATGAGTAAAAGGTCTTCCAAATGTAGATACCCATCACATATAAAGGTCGATGTTGTTGTTGTTGTGGTCTTCAGTCCTGAGACTGGTTTGATGCAGCTCTCCATGCTACTCTATCCTGTGCAAGCTTCTTCATCTCCCAGTACCTACTGCAACCTACATCCTTCTGAATCTGCTTAGTGTATTCATCTCTTGGTCTCCCCCTATGATTTTTACCCTCCACGCTGCCCTCCAATACTAAATTGGTGATCCCTTGATGCCTCAGAACATGTCCTACCAACCGATCCCTTCTTCTGGTCAAGTTGTGCCACAAACTTCTCTTCGCCCCAATCCTATTCAATACTTCCTCATTAGTTATGTGATCTACCCATCTAATCTTCAGCATTCTTCTGTAGCACCACATTTCAAAAGCTTCTATTCTCTTCTTGTCCAAACTATTTTCGTCCATGTTTCACTTCCATACATGGCTACACTCCATACAAATACTTTCAGAAATAACTTCCTGACACTTAAATTTATACTCGATGTTAACAAATTTCTCTTCTTCAGAAAGGCTTTCCTTGCCATTGCCAGTCTACATTTTATATCCTCTCTACTTCGTCCATCATCAGTTATTTTGCTCCCCAAATAGCAAAACTCCTTTACTACTTCCAGTGTCTCATTTCCTAATCTAATACCCTCAGCATCACCCGACGTAACTCGACTACATTCCATTATCCTCGTTTTGCTTTTGTTGATGTTCATCTTATATCCTCCCTTCAAGACACCATCCATTCCGTTCAACTGCTCTTCCAAGTCCTTTGCTGTCTCTGACAGAATTACAATGTCATCGGCGAACCTCAAACTTTTTATTTCTTCTCTATGGATTTTAATACCTACTCCAAATTTTTCTTTTGTTTCCTTTACTGCTTGCTCAATATACAGATTGAATAACATCGGGGAGAGGCTACAACCCTGTCTTACTCCCTTCCCAACCACTGCTTCCCTTTCATGTCCCTCAACTCTTATAACTGCCATCTGGTTTCTGTACTAGTTGTAAATAGCCTTTCGCTCCCTGTATTTTACCCCTGCCACCTTTAGAATTTGAAAGAGAGTATTCCAGTCAACATTGTCAAAAGCTTTCTCTATGTCTACAAATGCTAGAAACGTAGGTTTGCCTTTCCTTAATCTTTCTTCTAAGATAAGTCGTAAGGTCAGTATTGCCTCACGTGTTCCAGTATTTCTACGGAATCCAAACTGATCTTCCCCGAGGTCGGCTTCTACTAGTTTTTTCATTCGTCTGTAAAGAATTCGTGTTATTACTTTGCAGCTGTGGCTTATTAAACTGATTGTTCGGTAATTTTCACATCTGCCAACACCTGCTTTCTTTGGGATTGGAATTATTATATTCTTCTTGAAGTCTGAGGGCATTTCGCCTGCTTCATACATCTTGCTCACCAGATGGTAGAGTTTTGTAAGGACTGGCTCTCCCATGGCCGTCAGTAGTTCCAATGGAATGTTGTCTACACCGGGGGCCTTGTTTCGACTCAGGTCCTTCAGTGCTCTGTCAGACTCTTCACACAGTATAATATCTCCCATTTCATCTTCATCTACCTCCTCTTCCATTTCCATAATATTGTCCTCAAGAACATCGCCCCTGTATAGACCCTCTATATACTCCTTCCACCTTTCTGCTTTCCCTTCTTTACTTAGAACTGGGTTTCCATCTGAGCTCTTGATATTCATGCAAGTGGTTCTCTTTTCTCCAAAGGTCTCTTTAATTTTCCTGTAGGCAGTATCTATCTTACCCCTAGTGAGATAAGCCTCTACAACCTTACATTTGTCCTCTAGCCATCCCTGCTTAGACATTTTGCACTTCCTGTCGATCTCATTTTTGAGACGTTTGTATTCCTTTTTGCCTGCTTCATTTACTGCATTTTTATATTTTCTCCTGTCATCAATTAAATTCAATATTTCTTCTGTTACCCAAGGATTTCAACTAACCCTCTTCTTTTTACCTACTTGATCGTCTGCTGCCTTCACTACTTCATCCCTCAGAGCTACCCATTCTTCTTCTACTGAATTTCTTTCCCCCATTCCATTCAATTGTTCCCTTACGCTCTCCCTGAAACTCTGTAAACCTCTGGTTCTTTCAGTTTATCCAGGTCCCATCTCCTTAAATTCCCACCTTTTTGCAGTTTCTTCAGTTTTAATCTACAGGTCATAACCAATAGATTGTGGTCAGAGTCCACATCTGCCCCTGGAAATGTCTTACAATTTAAAACCTGGTTCCTAAATCTCTATCTTACCATTATATAATGTATCTGATACTTTTTAGTATCTCCAGGGTTCTTCCAAGTATACAACCTTCTATCATGATTCTTAAACCAAGTGTTAGCTATGATTAAGTTGTGCTCTGTGCAAAATTCTATCAGGCGGCTTCCTCTTTCATTTCTTAGCCCCAATCCATATTCACCTACTACGTTTCCTTCTCTCCCTTTTCCTACACTCGAATTCCAGTCACCCATGACTATTAAATTTTCGTCTCCCTTCACTATCTGAATAATTTCTTTTATTTCATCATACATTTCTTCAATTTCTTCGTCATCTGCAGAGCTAGTTGGCATATAAACTTGTACTACTGTAGTAGGTGTGGGCTTCGTATCTATCTTGGCCACAATAATGCGTTCACTTTGCTGTTTGTAGTAGCTTACCCGCATTCCTATTTTCCTACTCATTATTAAACCTACTCCTGCATTACCCCTATTTGACTTTGTGTTTATAACCCTGTAGTCACCTGACCAAAAGTCTTGTTCATCCTGCCACCGAACTTCACTAATTCCCACAATATCTAACTTTAACCTATCCATTTCCCTTTTTAAATTTTCTAACCTACCTGCCCGATTATGGGATCTGACATTCCACGCTCCGATCCGTAGAACGCCAGTTTTCTTTCTCCTGATAACGACATCCTCTTGAGTAGTCCCCGCCCGGAGATCCGAATGGGGGACTATTTTACCTCCGGAATATTTTACCCAAGAGGACGCCATCATCATTTAATCATACAGTAAAGCTGCATGCCCTCGGGAAAAATTACGGCCGTAGTTTCCCCTTGCTTTCAGCCGTTCGCAGTACCAGCACAGCAAGGCCGTTTTGGTTATTGTTACAAGGCCAGATCAGTCAATCATCCAGACTGTTGCCCTTGCAACTACTGAAAAGGCTGCTGGCCCTCTTCAGGAACCACACGTTTGTCTGGCCTCTCAACAGATACCCCTCCGTTGTGGTTGTACCTACGGTACGGCTATCTGTATCGCTGAGGCTTACAAGCCTCCCCACCAACGGCAAGGTCCATGGTTCATGGGGGGGGGATAAAGGTCGATAATCAACTAAAAATTGCCTATTTTTGTACGTTGCAGTCAGGACAATTGAACCATGTAGAACCTCACATGTAGTAAACATTGCAAAAAGTTACATACGAGGGAGAAAAGCGCTCTCGAAAGTCGGAAACATTTCCCGAAACACGTTGCACATAATACAGAAAAAGGGAAATCGTCACTAGTAGCAGAATAATTACTTATAAAGAAGACCCCGCAAACGATATGTCACGCGCTTTGGAGAACTACAGTAACCTGCTCAGATTAGTATTCCTTATAGTGTTACTGTCTCTCACACAAAGATTTAGAATATGTGTATTGGTCATCATCTTAGGCCAAATAAGCCGATATTCTAGACTGTGCAACATTCCAATTCATCAAATGGTACATGAACTCATCTTGTCTGAAAACAAGTGTTATGTTTAAAAAGTCAAGACATGGAAGTATTTGTTAAAATGTTTTGTCCAGAGAAGTAAATACACTTGAGAAAATAAACACATGTCTTTAGGGAAATAAGATAGAAGAAATTGAAATAATATGGACAGACAAACATGTGGCATGGTCATTAGTATTCTGCATTCATTTCTTTGCAATTACATACGTCCGTCATTTGAATCAGCAGTTTACTCGGAGTGAGCAACTGGACACGTAACTAGATTATTCAAGATAGTTTGATTCATAATGCTGATACGGTAAAGCAGAATTTTTACTACTAAGACCCACTAACATGTCGTTCTTCATAGATTAATTCTAAAAACGAAAATTATCATCTTGACTTATAATGAGCGGTGTTGGCGATAAAATTATCAGCAATTAGGCTAGTGTGCATGGCATACACTTTATACACTGTGTGCTGGTCCATCAGGAGCAAATTACACTAGTTAGCCACTTGTAGTCACTTTTAGCACTTACACGACGTGTAACACCAGTATTTTATGTCGTTGATGTCGCGGAAATAACACTGATATGTTGTTATTATTTTCTGCGGACGTATGTATTCCTTTTATTGAATGGAATTAAGATATATATTTGTCTTCGAGTCCAAATATAAGAAAAACAATTTGTGATTACGCTTATTCATGTGAACGGAATCGGGAGAACGGTCATGTTTAGGAGGGAGAAGGCAGAAATGAAATCCTTCCCTGTAAGTATATGGGGTGTTAGGGCATCAATCAAAAGGTGCGAGGCTACAAAGTTAGCACGCCAAGCGAACTCAAGTTAACCTGTAGTTAGTTGCCAAAGTTGGCCTGCAATGGAAAGTGAGGTAGAATTATATCAATTTCCTTGTAAGTAATAACTTGATACCATATTACGACATGCCGTAATGGGGAATGTTCAAAGAAATCTGATCTTGAGAAGAAGACATTTAATAGATTACTGTAGGTTCAGAGCTAAAATTGGTTAATACTTTCCAGCACAGTCGCCACAGCAGGTCATCATTTTAATACTTCCAGGAAATTTGCGGCTTATTTAGATTTACGACCGTATATGAATCAGTCGCTTCATTGCAGTGGGTCAATAATCAAGGTGTTCGGAAAAGAAATCCTTAGTTTTCAGTATAAATTTAATGGGGAAATTGACGAAAAATTGCATCCATGAGTACATATAATGAAAATGAATTCCTTCAAGTTTTCTTTGATGTTATTAGACGTTAACGTGGAATCCATTTGTTGCCCTGCACACGTCAGTACGGTATTCCACTTCTCGCCACGTATTCAGCAACATTCAGGTGTAACTGTCCCAACTACCGCGACGGTTCTCTCCTATAAATGATAGATGTCTCAGATGTTTTCCCTGTACACAACATCTTTATGTGGGGTTCAGACTGGGCTTCGTGGTGGCCAAGGTATTGAGCCAGCCTTGCCTATCCACTTCCTGGACAGCGAGTGTCAAGAGCCGCACATACAGTTTCTGTAATGAGGTGGGGCGCCATCTTGTTGGGAAAACACAAGCCTATTTTCCACCTCAATATCGTCCATTTTGGGAAACATATGCTCTGGCAACATGTCATAGTATACATCACCATTTATTGTTTTTTCTACAAATGTGGAAGGACCAATCACACGATCTTCCACCAAACCGTGACAGACGTTAACTTTGGGTGAGTCACGTTGATGCTGAATAACTTCATGTGAATACTCTGTACCCAAATACTGCAGTTATGATGATTAACTGTTCCACTGATATGAAATGTAACCTCATCAGAAAAGAGAATCTTTTTTAAAAAAACTGACATCATCATCGATTCTGTTTAAAAAGTCTACACCAAACTCACACCTGACGAATTTATCAGTAGGTTTTATTTCATGTGACAGTTGCTATTTGTAAGCGCACAACTCAAGTCTTTTGCGCATAGCATCATATACAGTACATTTGTGCACTGCTAATTGTAGAATACATGTGGCCAATAATTTCTTCAGGCTCTGAACACACGAAACACGGATCTGTTCCACAACATCTTCAGAAGTTCTCAGTCTACCTGGTTAATTTGCATTTAAAACACCGTTTTACTTGAAAGACTTTAGTCAATGATGGATAGTTTTACTGTAGTTGGTTCAACACCATACTGACGACTAAAATTACGTTGCAGCGTTATAACTGACTCAGTTATCAGAAGTCAAATAACACACTGCGCTTTCTATTGCAGCACTGCGCTTTTGATTGCAGAGTACACATTGTAGCTGAGTTGCTCTGCACTGCACTGCATTCATGCCTGGACTGAACTGAGGGAACAGAGAGGGGGAGTGGGGGGGGGGGGGGGGGGGGGAACAGCACTGGTGCCGTCTCAAGGTCAAGCAGACCTGCCAAATGTTTGGGAGCTAAACTATATGAATCAAACACCACAAGCTAGAATAGTGTATGTTACTTTGTGCAGATTCTAGGACACAATCTAGGGACTTCTCTTTCAAACTCACTATATTTGGAAATTTAATTTTTGTACATAACGAGAAGATCGCTGACCTAAATCACGCAATACATGTTATGGTCCTATCACTTCTCCTGATATTTTCTGAGTATCCTTAAAAGTGAAATCATTATATTGATTTTCACAAGTGTTAGTAATTAAACTTTCCAAAGGCTAAAGTCAAATTACTAAAAGAGTTTAAAACATGCTGTAGTTCATATATTGCTCAGAGAAATCAAAAAAACCAATTTAACAGGAATCATTGGTGTATATTTGAAAACTGTTTGAAATTCCGTTTACTTAAATATTGCTACATAATTCTAAAAAATTATTATCCTTTTCTGTCTTTCAAGATTGGTACTTCGAGTGTTGTGAATATCGCATTCCTAGGGTTCCAAACTGTAGAATTTTTTTAAATTGAGCTCCAGTACTGTAGAAATATTTTTGATTATACTGCTCGGTTGTTAAATGTTATAGTGTGGGAAGGTTTAATATTTTGTTCATGTGTCAGAGTAGGGACTGTATAGAAGCGGTGAGTGACTGATATTTCTAACATGTTCTCGCCTAATTAATATCTTGGGTGTACATTTTATTGCTGAATTCTAAATCTAAACAGGTAAATTTTTAAATGAGAATATTTTTACTATTTGGACTGGTAAACACATTTGTTTCTCTGGTTACATACTGTTTCTGTCCCTTAATGAACGTAGGATCAAATACCACTCACGACTTTGTTCTCTCTTTTCAACAGATTGCTGTGTATTTTACCGAAGTGAATACTCCTCATTGCTCTAGTCCTTAGACACAACGAACACGTCTGCTTAATCCTTGAGAAGGGGTAGCACCTATTAATTTCCATTTAGTAAAGGGATATTATAAATGGACAAAGAAATAGAGTATTGTCACTATGTACACATTCTATCCGTATGTACTTGAAATAGAACTTTTCTACGAAAAAATTAAATCACAAAAAACTACTTTTCATCAGCTGTAAAATATATTTACTTCATGAACAAGAATCACACTTTTTTCGAATTTCCTAGAAATTTTTCCTTGAATGTAATGAAGGAAAAAAGATTTAGATTTCTATGTTTCTGAAGTTAACTTTTATTTTGATACAGACACGCTGTTTATAAATGCTGGACAGATCTGACTTGAGGCAATTTTTCTGACAGAGCTATGTGGGCCATAGCAGCAGTTCAAATAATCAGGGAAGTATTGCTCATTCAGTCAAACACATTGACCACCAGGCAGTTTAACCCCAGTACATACACGTCGTTTTCTTTAGCTACCCGTTCCCTGCAGTATGTGTGGCAGATGACGTAAATATAGCAACGTGAGTTGCAATTCGAAGAGAGCATAATTCCCACTGTTACTGAATCACATTAAAATAATGGATATAAGCAATGTGTCTCGTTACTTTGCACGATGACGATTTTCAGCTGCCAAAAAACGCAGTGGGATGTCAAAGAATGGCACCAATACGTTGCCAATACGTTGGCCAAAGATATACGAGTATAAGTGAATGTAATCACTGGACAATAGCTGCCTGTGCAACGTAAGGACACAAAGTTTGGAGACAAAGTGGTTCTCTACAATTGGAGATTGATGATGTGAGATACAGATATAAGGCCGAGCAGGATAGCCGTGCGGTCTTTGGGGGCCTTGGCATGGCTGGTGCGGCTCCTCCCGTCGGAGGTTCGAGTCCTACAACGGGCATGGGTGTGTGTGTTGTCCTTATCGTAAGTTAGAGTAAGTAGTGTGCAAGCGTAGGAACCGATGACCTCAGTAGTTTGTCCCGTGGGTACTTACCACCAACCAAAGCTTGTCCCATCGAAATTATGTTAGCCATTTCTTATTACTCGGGCTGCCAGTACGTAGGGTCCGATTGGCTCCTGGGAAAGATAGAACTCGAATGCACATCAGTTCTGATATATCAAATACACAGGTACATCCGAAACAATAAAACATCCGTCTTCTGTAAACAGACGACTTGATTTTGGAAATGGAACTCATTGACTGTAAATTTCCGGAAACGCTAATAATGTTTTAACGTCCGTTTAAAGCTAATAATACTTTGTTAGCGATCTCGATATAGATCCATTGTTCATTTGACAATCGTACGGTGCAATACTAGTAAGACATATATAATCAGACTGAGCAGTTCTTACTGTTATCTTCAGAGACGCTGAGTACAGGCATACGGCAAGAAGAGAAATTCACCGGGTGAGCGCTCTAAATATGGTGCAGGGGATAACTTCTGGCAGAAACAACTTTAGCGTTACTATGTGATCCTACACAAAAACCGTACCATATACAGGATTTTCGATGACTTCGTTGAATAAAATTAAACTTATTGTGCCCGCATCTCGTGGTCGTGCGGTAGCGTTCTCGCTTCCCACGCCCGGGTTTCCGGGTTCGATTCCCGGCGGGGTCAGGGATTTTCTCTGACTCGTGATGGCTGGGTGTTGTGTGATGTCCTTAGGTTAGTTAGGTTTAACTAGTTCTAAGTTCTAGGGGACTGATGACCACAGATGTTAAGTCCCATAGTGCTCAGAGCCATTTAAACTTATTGTGTTTTGAGAACATGTCGAAATGACCCCAAAGAATCAATTTTTGTGTCCGTCAATACCTTCTCAAATGCTTGTAATGCTTTCTCGTTGAGATTTTCATTAATTGGGGATGCCACCTGACTAGTCACATTATCTTCCTTCGCCGAATAGTTTCAGTCTTAAGTCATTAGGAGTTAATAATTTACCATCTCGCTTTGTTGCACCCATTAATCGTGTTCGCTTAGGTAGAATGACGATAGTTTACAAGATAGAACTTGCAGGAGCTGCCAAGCTATCGCAGAAGCATTTCCCACGATTTTACTGCCCTTACCAGTTCGGCATCAGACAGGATCTTCAGTACTCCATTACTAAAAGAAATGTTGATACATAAGCGCAAGTTGATACCTACGAACGTCGAAGGATAAGTTGTACATTTTCAGTAAAGAAGTCGCAGAAAAGAAAACTGACAATTGTTGGTTTAATTTATGATGCACTGAGTCTCTTCCTTTAATGGCGTAGTACTAAATCTTTTTTTTTTCAAAATAGTAGAGTAGATGTTGTAGACGTTTCATCGTAGTCCATTTCATGTAGGGATTCAACGTGATGCCGGAACAGGCAATATGGTCTATTGCTTGACATACGTATTTTCTCTAAAGTAATGCTTTATTATTTCTTACATAAAACTGACAGTTTTCCAATAAATGTGCATTTCTCAAAGAAAATATCTTCGATAATCGTTGTTGATCGCTATGAGGAATTTATGGAATATTTCAAATTCCAATTAAAATTCTTATTTTAACTCACAGGCGAAAATTTTTATTCAAGAATAGACAAAATTATTACTTGTATGTACTATTTGACCAGTACTGGACTCGTCACAGAGCTCTGCTGTACAAACAGTTTTATCTCTGTATCACATGTGAATAGGTAAGAGTAACCGGAAGACCATATTTACCGTAACTGACAATATACTGCACTGGATTTAGTTTCTGTGACTGTAACAATCTCTATGGATATGATAATTTTTCCAGGGTACGTAAGTGTGAACGGCCCAACATAGTTTGCCCCTGCTCAATATCTACTCATCCTGGCGTTCGTCTCTAACCAGAGTAATGTTCAGAGCACTGGGCAGGGACATCAAGGATAGTTTGCATGACGGTCAGCATCTCTTTAGGAAAGTCAGAAGCATCAACGATGCCGTTCAGACTTTCCGCATGAGAGTGAAGCAAGACATATACATAAAAAAAAAATCGAGAATCATTCTTGGAATTTCTCGATATGGAAACTGCTTTCGACTACAGACAATGGTTAAATTGTTGTAATACACAGGGTGTTACAAAAAGGTACGGCCAAACTTTCAGGAAACATTCCTCACACACAAATAAAGAAAAGATGTTAGGTGGACATGTGTCCGGAAACGCTTAATATACATGTTAGAGCTCATTTTAGTTTCGTCAGCATGTACTGTACTTCCTCGATTCACCGCCAGTTGGCCCAATTGAAGGAAGGTAATGTTGACTTCAGTGCTTGTGTTGACATGCGACTCATTGCTCTACAGTACTAGCATCAAGCAGATTAGTGCGTAGCATCAACAGGTTAGTGTTCATCACGAACGTGGTTTTGCGGTCATTGCAATGTTTACAAATGCGAAGTTGGCAGATGCCCATTTGATGTATGGATTAGCACGGTGCAATAGCCGTGGTGCGGTACGTTTGTATCGAGATAGATTTCCAGAACGAAGCTGTCCCGACCGGAAGACGTTCGAAGCAATTGATCGGCGTCTTAGGGAGCACGTAATATTCCAGCCTATGACTCGCGACTGGAGAAAACCTAGAACGGCGAGGACACCTGCAATGGACGAGGCAATTCTTCGTACAGTTGACGATAACCCTAATGTCAGCGTCAGAGAAGTTGCTGCTGAACAAGGTAACGTTGACCACGTCACTGTATGGAGAGTGCTACGGGAGAATCAGTTGTTTCCGTACCATGTACAGTGTGTGTAGGCACTATCAGCAGCTGATTGGCCTGCACGGGGACCCTTCTGCGAATGGTTCATCCAACAATGTATCAATCCTCTCTTTACGAATGAGGCTTCATTCCAACGTGATCAAATTGTAAATTTTCAGAATCAACATGTGTGGGCTGACGAGAGTCCGCATGCAATTGTGCAATCACGTCATCAACACAGATTGTCTGTGAACGTTTGGGCAGGCATTGTTGGTGATGTCTTGACTGGGCCCCATGTTCTTCCACCTTGGAGCACGTTATCATGATTTCATACGGGATACTCTACCTGTGCTGCTAGAACATGTGCCTTTACAAGTACGACACAACATGTGGTTCATGCACGAGGGTGCTCCTGCACATTTCAGTCGAAGTGTTCGTACGCTTCTCAACAACAGATTCGGTGACCGATGGATTGGTAGAGGCGGACCAATTCTATGGCCTCCACTGTCTCCTGACCTCAACCCTCTTGACTTTCATTTATGGGGGCATTTGAAAGCACTTGTGTACGCAACCCCGGTACCAAATGTAGAGACTCTTCGTGCTCGTATTGTGGACGGCTGTGATACAATACGCCATTCTCCAGGGCTGCATCAGCGCATCAGGGATTCCATGCTACGGAGGGTGGATGCATGTATCCTCGCTAACGGAGGACATTTTGAACATTTCCTGTAACAAAGTGTTTGAAGTCACACTGGTACGTTCTGTTGCTGTGTTTCCATTCCATGATTAATGTGATTTGAAGACAAATAATAAAATAAGCTCTAACATGGAAAGTAAGCGTTTCCGGACACATGTTCACATAATATATTTTCCATCTTTGTGTGTGGGGAATGTTTCCTGAAAGTTTGGCCGTACCTTTTTCTAACATCCTGTATAAGGGCTTGGCGATCAAACATCCTCTATGACAGTGAAATTTCACAAACCTATTGCATCGTATTTTATATGATTACATAGATTGAATAAACTTCTAGACTGTCTCTTGCACGCGTACTTTAAACCTTTCATAATCCAAATCTACTCCCAGAAAAGCTGATAGCAAGACGAGTCGCGGCCATGCAGAACCTCGTAATTGGCAGTTTTGAACACTGTTTCACTCTCATCTTCGTTCTAGGGAAAGATTGTGAGAAGTGGCAAATAAATGAAAATTATAGACAGCGAAGGAGAATATTTCGTTGCACGTGGGTTAACAACCCAACATAAACGGTGCTGCAGTTCACTTACGTACATAGCGAACAACTGCATATTTGGTAATAATTCGTATATCGACGGTCTTAAAGCGACAGTGGCATAAATAAAAATAATTTTGGTCCATTGGCACCAAGGTACCACTTACTGGACAAACGAAGAATGAGAGCCATTGAGAGATTGGAAACACTTTGCATACAGTAACGTTTGGCCTGATGAAGTACTGAACCTTCGGTTTTTCATAGCCTGTTGAAATAATTACTGCCTCCATGTTTGTTGTACAGAAAGTTCGGTCAGGAGATACATCGAATTTCCGATAATCAGTGGTAACCTGCTGTTATGCAATAACAGCAGTTCAAAGCAATGTCATTCTAGATATGGTCTACCCTTGCTGCAACCGACGAAACATTGATACTTTGCATTACGCTCTGCTGAAAGCTTCTCAGGAAACTCTAACGCTAACCCATCAGAAATGAGACTTCCCATTTGACTGTAGATCTATTTGACGACACTAACGCGCAATTGTTTGTCGACCTTTAATTGCTTACTTACGCTTTGAGAAGTTCAACATAATCGATCAACTCATTGGCAGTAATCCAGCAGTTTACATCAAACTTGTGCAAGGCTACCACAATGCTCATTCGAAACCTGACTGGAACTGATATGCAGCTATGTTTTGGGCAGTCTGCGAGACGAATACAGACGTGTATTGATTCCACCAGGCTCTATGTTGGAGAAGATTACCACTGGCTGAATAGAAGCAATTCATACGGGAAATGAAAAACCGCTAGATGACATTACGCTCATACCGTGTCACACTGCTTCTAGCATTAGGTGGAGAAGAGAAGTCATCATGTCATCAGTTCATCAAGGGTGCCATATCAGACTGAAGCCATTCGTTATGTACAGTACCCATAAGCTACAAAAGCGTGCGGATGCAGAGAGCTACGTCTCATTCTTGGTAGATAGTAGCGTCCGAAACATCCTTCGACAGACATTTAACTTATTGAACTTCTACTTCTTTATATCTTTGTGGGCTTTAAGTGCTGCTAGATACAAGGATTCGTTGTGTTAATATTTGATGAGCAGTTATTGCTGTAATTGAAAACGTGTTTATCTTTGTGTGTTACAGTTAACATCATTTCTTACAGACTGGCAACTACTTTTATGATGTGATCAAGGATGCATCGAAACACGACAGATCCTTTCTGATATTCTCTCACATCTCATCGTCATCTCATCTCATCTCATCTCACTGCTCTGCTTCCGTGCAACCGACCGGCACTTACACACCACTTGATTGCCATGACTTACGTCATCAGTGGAGGATCACTTACCTGCCTGATACCAGTTCTGCAACATTCATGGCGCTTCAAAGCGAGACGTGTGCTCTTTTAAGGGGATGGCTAATATGTTTAGTCAGTATATTTCTACGTAGGTTTTCAAAAAATATAAAATCGGTCCCAGAATAGATACATTTCTATGAAACTTGTCATATGGCCAGCAAACAGTCGGGGTCGAGAGAGATCTTTTTCTTCCATGCGCCGAACAACAATTTCTTAGAGATTTAAATAAACGCGCTGAGGTTTGGTGACCTTTTAATGTGTATGACCGGAAGCCTCATGTTAAGCCGTCACGTAAGAGAACGTTCACAGTGCGAACTCTTTTCTTCAATATGAGGCTATCTTCATCTTTTAAATAAACTGCAGGCCTGTTTGACTTTGGGCACAGTGGATACTCTAGTAGATATATTTTAAATTAAATGGTTTGGTATCAATATAAGTAGAGACAAAGAAATCCGTATCATTTCAGGTGGAACTGGTACTCTGAATATTTGCAAAGCTCATCCCCTTAACCATCTTATGCTGGAGTAATGAGTTATGATTTTAACGTACTATATAACAGTGCTTCTCTAATCGACCAATACTTCGCAGCCAACAATTCGCTTAATATAACGGTCAGTTTTGTATCCCAAGACGAACCGCAGAATTCACGCAGTGTTGTTCCTCACAGTAAAGGTCTCAAAAATTATCTTGAAGGCGGCTAAATTTCATAAATAGAAACACTTGGAGCTACTCACAGGAAAACCTCCCCAACAGCGAACCACCGAAACGAACCACCACAACATGAATGGACGTGGCTTGGGTAGTTGAAACCACTACTCAAATTCAACGTCCTAGGTCGGTGAACCACGAAGCTCGTAGCGATCGGACAGCTCCACACACGCTCCGACACTGCGCAGGGACCGGCAGCGGGCCCAGCCGACTGCACCGCACGGAGATAATTTCTTGGTCCGCAGCAACCGACCGACCACCTTAGAATGCCGATAACATCTAAAATAGTCGTCAGTAGACATAACGCCAACTACACACTACAACAATACCTCCACTAACAGTTAATTAGTTCAAAAATTATCACGTCGCGCACTCAAAGTAGGATCTTTTTAATGCGCTGCTATAAGGTCTGTAATGTGGCAGGTATTGCTACATCAATTGATTACAGTCATTGAAGAAAATTAACAATAATATCACTTATCTTGTATTTGCAATCCAACGACGATCTCGCTCTGTCTTTGGCTCGTAATTAAAATTGTTGTCTAGGTAGCATGACAAACGCTGTTGGTGCGAAAAGCACTCGGATGTTAATTACGCCGACTTGAAGAACTTACGAAGACAATCTTTCAGGATTAATTTGATGATTTATGTTTTTCATTGCAATGTGCTTCACACTTTTTTAAACAATGGTGACTTGAAAATAATTCCTCACACTCACTTTTCACACATATTCACGTTTATTGAACTTTTTATACTTTCGCATGTTCAAAACATTACTTCATCATACAATTTCGCAGCCTTTACTGCTCTTAAAAATCTCTTTGTCCACAGCTCTGACTCATCTTTTCATTTCCATTAAAAGGTCCAGACTGTTCATATTCAACACAAAAACTTGACTACTCTGTACGCTTCCGCCCCAAAAGTCACAAGCCATCATCAAAGATAACATTAAGTACAAAGATATTCACGCTAGGTATTATATCGATTTCAACATTTCAAAATATCGACGTACCTACATATAAAAATTAAACCAAATTTGAATAGAGTGAAAAATATGAGACATTACGTAGAAAAAGATTCATTAATCTACGGTATCGAGAAATTGGGTTGGCGGGTGGTAATGGTTTCGCAAATAAAGAACCATTACAGCACACAACGTGACAAACACTGCACGAATACCTAAACGATACTCAACGCTAACTAAGCACACACGAAGAAACATCGGGAGTCGAAGCGCGCACACATACACACACACACACACACACACACACACACACACACACACACACACACACACACATCCGACTCATGAACTATCGGCGAACCAAACCGCGACGATCCAGCCAGGCCGTGGCCGGGCTCAAGTGATGCGTGGGGGCAATGGTCGGGCGAGCCATGTCGACGCAGACCTCAATGCTGCTCCAATCTGTCTGTACTACTGTGCATTGCAACTCCTCGACTGGCAGGTCCCGATTGCGCTCCAGACGCGTTCCAACTGACTGGCAGCTCGATGTGTCGACCCGAACTCGCTTACAACAGACAACAACCAGGAAGTAATAGCAGATGAGGAAAGATACTACGAGAGGGGACATATCGATATGCGCTCTTAAAGGCCGTCACGGTCAGGCAAAGCAGCAACTCAGTGACAGTAGTAATTTAAATTAACTTAGTAAGGTGGAAGTTCGTTAAAAACAGGGTGTAAATACATGATGGCGGAAACACGAGCCACGCACGGCTCTGTGTAAATTACACCACGGGAAGAATTCAAAGTTCTGTGGGCCTCGACACCAACAGGGTAGCTGTCGAGAAGTGAGACAGCAAGCAGTTGTTGTGCTTGAGAATCAGAAGCCGTCTCCAAAAGCAAAGTGCCATTCCATAAACGGGAACAGGACTACACAGGGCGAACAATTGCAAGGACACCTTCCTGAATAATAAACGGATTGACCATAGCAAAGGACTGACCGTCTTCAGTACGTGAAACCACAAGGAACCGTGGTGGAGCGGGAAGGATCTCTGAATCAATAGCCCCATTACGTTTAGTTGATTGGGATGATGCGTAACTCATTGCGAGAAAATTTCTATGACATCCCGCGTCTCTGATAGCATGCTCCTTCCAACTGGGGGCTCACACCCGCCTTAGGTCACTCTTCACACCTCAGGTCACACCCCCTGAACATTTGACGGAGGGGCCAATCGGCAATTTGGGAAGGCTGAAGCACTGGCATGTACCAGGGGCTATATGCGAACCCTGCCTGTCGACCCGGGGCTGGGAATTACACTTTACCCAGTTACCTGCCATGCGACAGATGCTTGGGCCGGCCTTCAGGAGCTGAAATGGAGGAAGAAGAAAAAATCCGAAGCAGAGGAACGAGAGGAGAAGGGAAGCAAAGAAAGTGAAAGGAAGCCAAAAATAAAGGTAAGAATGTTCGTACATCAGCGACAGAATGCAGAACATTCCCAGTAACTTCCAAGACATGTTCCCCAAGGGAGAGAAAAATGAACAGAAAGAGGATAGACAAGCAGCAAATAAGGGAATAATGCCACAAAGGCTGAAGCCCCGTGGTAGCCAAGCATGAACACGCCAAAGAGTAGCGAGCCCGTTGGGGGTTACATGTAGTCTGAATAGGTTTCGCTTTACAACATTCTTCACACCAGCCTACAATCTTCCCAATGTCCCCATTTAAGGTGGGTCAGGTAAGGTGTTGCTTTATCTTCACAATAATCACCCAAATGACCCCCACAAAAGGGCTTATGGAAATACTGGAACACAGCCAGCACCAACCCCTTGGTGAGACAACTTCTCTTTGCCACCATAACGAAACCTAAAACACAGAATTCCCTTTCAATGGAATATCCCGTAACATCCATCCCTTCCAGCAGCTCGTGCTTTATAGGGGCTAACTGAAGATCCTCATATTGCTGCTGACAGATAACCAAACAATCCCAGAATCTATTTCCAAAGCTGTTTCACAGAGGAAGACCGCACTGCAGTTCCTTCTCTAAATCCTCGCACAAACGAAAAAATGGCTGACATCGAAATAAGTGTCCAAGGAATAGAAAAGCAACTGGAATCACTCAATAGAGGAAAGTCCACTGGACCTGACGGGATACCAATTCGATTCTACACAGAGTACGCGAAAGAACTTGCCCCCCTTCTAACAGCCGTGTACCGCAAGTCTCTAGAGGAACGGAGGGTTCCAAATGATTGGAAAAGAGCACAGGTAGTCCCAGTCTTCAAGAAGGGTCGTCGAGCAGATGCGCAAAACTAAAGACCTATATCTCTGACGTCGATCTGTTGTACAATTTTAGAACATGTTTTTTGCTCGAGTATCACGTCGTTTTTGGAAACCCAGAATCTACTATGTAGGAATCAACATGGATTCCGGAAACAGCGATCGTGTGAGACCCAACTCGCTTTATTTGTTCATGAGACCCAGAAAATATTGGATACAGGCTCCCAGGTAGATGCTATTTTTCTTGACTTCAGGAAGGCGTTCGATACAGTTCCGCACTGTCGCCTGATAAACAAAGTTAGAGCCTACGGAATATCAGACCAGCTGTGTGGCTAGATTGAAGAGTTTTTAGCAAACAGAACACAGCATGTTGTTATCAATGGAGAGACGTCTACAGACGTTAAAGTAACCTCTGGCGTGCCACAGGGGAGTGTTATGGGACCATTGCTGTTCACAATATATATAAATGACCTAGTAGATAGTGTCGGAAGTTCCATGCGGCTTTTCGCGGATGATGCTGTAGTATACAGAGAAGTTGCAGCATTAGAAAATTGTAGCGAAATGCAGGAAGATCTGCAGCGGATAGGCACTTGGTGCAGGGAGTGGCAACTGACCCTTAACATAGACAAATGTAATGTATTGCGAATACATAGAAAGAAGGATCCTTTATTGTATGATTATATGATAGCGGAACAAACACTGGTAGCAGTTAGTTCTGTAAAATATCTGGGAGTATGCGTGCGGAACGATTTGAAGTGGAATGATCATATAAAATTAATTGTTGGTAATGCGGGTACCAGGTTGAGATTCATTGGGAGAGTCCTTAGAAAATGTAGTCTATCAACAAAGGAGGTGGCTTACAAAACACTCGTTCGACCTGTACTTGAGTATTGCTCATCAGTGTGGGATCCGTACCAGATCGATCTGACGGAGGAGATAGAGAAGATCCAAAGAAGAGCGGCGCGTTTCGTCACAGGGTTATTTGGTAATCGTGATAGCGTTACGGAGATGTTTAATAAACTCAAGTGGCAGACTCTGCAAGAGAGGCGCTCTGCATCGTGGTGTAGCTTGCTCGCCAGGTTTCGAGAGGGTGCGTTTCTGGATGAGGTATCGAATATATTGCTTCCCCCTACTTATACCCCCCGAGGAGATCACGAATGTAAAATTAGAGATATTAGAGCGCGCACGGAGGCTTTCAGACAGTCGTTCTTCCCGCGAACCATACGCGCTTGCAACAGGAAAGGGAGGTAATGACAGTGGCACGTTAAGTGTCCTCCGCCACACACCGTTGGGTGGCTTGCGGAGTATAAATGTAGATGTAGATGTAGAATCTGCCGAAACTGCCCCCACACAAACAAACTCCTGGTCACACTTGCTAGAACTTCCAGAGTCGTCTTCAGAAAACATTCGACTTAGGGCATCGACCACTTTATTATCCATGCCCTTGATATTACACACCTGAAAAGAGAATGCGGAGATTCTCACCACCCACCTGTCTATGCGTCCTGTTTTTCGCGGCTGGGCCAAAACCCGCTACAACGTTTGGTTGTTAGCTTCTAATAGGAAAGATTTATGTTCAAGATAAAACTTTAAACACTCAAAACCGAATAACACCGCCAACGTTTCTAACTCATATACCGAATACTTCTTTTCCATGGGGGCAAAGATCTCGAGGTATAGCCAATAGTCCATCTTTCACCCCCGTTTTATTTTGTTTTATTTTATTTCGCAAGAGGACTGCAGCAATCCCAAAATTAGAAGCATTGGTTTGCAGAACGAGATCCTCAAAATTAGGTATGGCCAAAACCGGCGCATTAGATAAAGCTACTTCCAGAGCGTCAAAGGATGCTTGCTGAGATTCGCCCTAAACAAATTTCTCCCCCTTCAGCCTTAGTTCATTAAGAGGGGCCGCCAACGTTGCAAAATGTGGCACAAAGTCTCGAGAAAAAATTGGTCATCCCAACGAATCTCGCAATATCTTTATTCGTAGGCATTGCAAACTGACGGATGGCGTTGGTACGTTGATTATCAGTTGTTAAACCATTTCCCCACTGCCCAGCACTATGTGACCCCAAAAGGAAATTTCTTTCCTCAGTAGGCTAACTTGAATGCTTAACCATTCACTCACATCACGCAGCCGGCCTAGCACCTGACCCAAATGACTTAAGCGTTGTTCAAAGTTCTCTCTATAAATCATGACATCGTCAAGATAATAACATAAGCACAGAATCTAGAGGACACAACAACACAGCAGCTTCCATAACCAAACCGAAAGGGACGCTATTATATTCAAATTATTTCGAGTCAGTACTAAACACAGTCAACGGCTTTGACTCTGCTGCTAACGTTATCTGTTATGCTTGATTCAGATCCTGGATAGAAAAATATTGTACACCAGTAAACCAGTTGAAAATCATGTAGATCCCGAAGCGGGAAAGATTCTAAATTCACCTTGTGGTTCAAATTGCGGGCGTAATCCTTGACCCCCGGCCTCTTCCAATAAAAACACCGTAGAAGCATAGGGAGAGGTGGATGGACGAGTTACATCATCGGCCAATTGCTGATCGATTATCTTGCAAAGTTCTTTCATTTTATAAGGTTAAGGAGATTTCCGAACTGCACCTTATCCATAACCTAATGGTGTATTCAACCTTATCAGTGCCGCCCAACCTATCAGTGAGTACTTCTGGATATTGATTTAACACCTGTAATGAGGCATTCACCCCTCCGGTGCCAAATGCGAAAGATTAAAGGGAGACCCATCTTCCGCCAAAGCACATATTCGTCGTGATCGCTTATGATCATACAACAGGTCCTTTCTTCCAGGACGAAATTTAAACCATCTCTCTGTCAAGGTAATTCAACATGCAACTAGTGCGTTCAAAGAAATCACAGCCCAAAATTGCAGCAGTACTCAGACCCTTTACCACCAGAAACACATTTGGCCATGACCGCTGTTCAATCTTCAGATACTAAACGACATTCTCTACAACTGAATTTATCCTGCTATTAACACTCCGACACTTAGCTTGGGATGTTAGGAAATTTACAAATGGTTCAAATGGCTCTAAGCACTATGGGACTTAACATCTGACTTCATCAGTCCCCTAGACTTAGAACAACATAAACCTAACTAACCTAAGGGTATCACACAAATCCATGCCCGAGGCAGGATTCGAACCTGCGACCGTAGCAAAAAATGGTTCAAATGGCTCTGAGCTCTATGGGACTTAACTTCTGAGGTCATCAGTCCCCTAGACGTAGAACTACATAAACCTAACTAACCTAAGGACATCACACACATCCATGCCCGAGGCAGAGTTTGAATCTGCGACTGTAGCTGCAGCGCGGTTCCAGACTGAAGCGCCTAGAACCGCCCGGCCACATTGGCCGGCAGACCGTAACAGTAGCGCGGTTCCGGACTGAAGCACCTAGAACCGCTCGGCCACAGCGGTCGGCGGAAATTTACAAATTCGAGAATACCTACGATACCTGCCCGAGGCTGGGTTTGAACCTGCGACCGTAGCATTAAAGGCGCTGCAGTCTGGAACCGCAAGACCGCTACGGTGGCAGGTTCGAATCCTGCCTCGCGCATGCATGTTTGTGATGTCCTCAGGTTAGTTAGGTTTAACTAGTTCTAAGTTCTAGGGGACTAATGACCTCAGCAGTTGAGTCCCATAGTGCTCAGAGCCATTTGAACCATTTTTTTGCGACCGTAGCAGCAGCGCGGTTCCAGACTGAAGCGCCTAGAACCGCCCGTCCACACTGGCCGGCCGACCGTAACAGTAGAGCGGTTCCGGACTGAAGCGCCTAGAACCGCTCGGCCACAGCGGTTGGCGGAAATTTACAAATTCGAGAAAACCTACGATACCTGCCCGAGGCAGGGTTTGAACCTGCGACCGTAGCAGCAGCGCGGTTCCAGACTGAAGCGCCTAGAACCGCCCGTCCACACTGGCCGGCCGACCGTAACAGTAGCGCGGTTCCGGACTGAAACGCCTAGAACCGCTCGGTCACAGCGGTCGGCGGAAATTTACAAATTCGAGAAAACCTACGATACCATGGTTCACTACGTAACAAAAGGCTGCTACCACAATCTAACAATGCACTAACCGGCTCACGGCCTAAAGTGGCATACAAAAAAGGCAGTTTCCCAGGAGCAGACGCTCTGATTTTATGGGTCCTGTTAATTTATGCCGGCTTCCGAAGAAATGTGCACCCTTCTCTTTTCCTTTCTCTCTGGGTGCCGAACATTCACGGTCAAAACGTCCATACTGATTACAACGATGGCAAGTACCCGACTTTTTGTGTCAACGTTCTATCTAATTTTCTCTACCGACAGATCTCACCTGCTAAACTAAAATCATTAGGAACAGCGAAGCGCCTCTCATCGCTAAATCGAAATTTCTCGATCTCGGTAAGTAACCCATCAAAGTCCGAAAAACTTTGCGGCCTCTCAACAAGAAGTACTCGCGACCAATCCACAGGACGCATTCCTTCGATAATATTGTTCGCAAGTTCTAGTTCGGGAATATTACGACACAACACTAACTGCCCTCTAATTTCGCCGATATACCGGGCCAAACTCTCCTCAAGACTCTTGACACGATCAACACACTGATTAATGAGTTCATAACGAAACCTGCTGGAGAAAACATTTTCCAACAACTTTTGTCTGAACTCAGTGAGTGAAGCCCCCCCCCCTCCCACCCCCTTTACCTTGGACTAACGGATATATAGCTGGAGAAATGACAGCATGTTGTAACACCATGCCCTGATTCTGCAAAAGGACCATTGTCCCTTCTACAGTACCACTACCTTACAGCGGTAACCTTCCCTGGGATAGGAATCGTCTTCCTTGGCCGCATTTGCTTGCCAGTTCAAGGGGCACTCGTCAAGCTGAAACTAACCTACTTTATCCTTCAATCTTTCGATGACTGTTTGCTGCTTAGTGTCTGAGCTAATTGCACTAAGATCGGCAACGCGATTAGCAGGTTGATTTATTTGCCCTTGAACGCGAAACACTTGTGCGTGCGTAGGCACACTGCCCTGCAATAAGTGAAGGTTGGCCTACGCGCTGTGCTGCAGGCTGTTGCAAACAGAGTAAGGGTCACATACTCGCCTACGGTGTCTGTGTTTACAGCAAGCGCACGACTCAGTCACCCCAGCAGGCGCTGCGCAACTTCCTGATTTTCCCCATGTTCTGCCACTTCCTATTTAATTTGTTATTTGTCAAATAAATTCTGACCATCGGGCTCGGATCCATGATTCACCTTCGTTAACAAATACACCTGGAACCAAAAATATCTAAACAGTAATTAGGTTCACACAGATTTAATCATAAATTTTTCCCCTACTGCTAGAGAGTATCAGAACCCTGCCACTCGTTTACAACCACGCTCTTCTATCATCGAAATGTGGTTTGGAGCTGACGGGTGGCAAGGTACTGAGTCATAATGACTTCATTAACGTTTCTAAAAACACTAACGAATTTAAAAAAAAGCAAAAATGCAAGAATAACGTTACCAAATTGCCTCCAGAACTCACCAGACTGAATTTAAATCACTACTGATAGCAAACTCCTGTAAACGGCAACAGTATAAAATCACTTCCTTTTTATTAAATGAAGTAATAATACTTTTACATTACAAATAGCGAAACATATGATCAAATGAATTTGTCACAGATATCAACTACCTCCTATTGCCAGTAATTATCAAAACGCTATTGCCTTCGAAGTACCCAAAGTGACTGACAAATTTGGTTCAAACTTATAAAAATGGTTCAAATGGCTCTGAGCACTATGGGACTCAACTACTGAGGTCATTAGTCCCCTAGAACTTAGAACTAGTTAAACCTAACTAACCTAAGGACATCACAAACATCCATGCCCGAGGCAGGATTCGAACCTGCGACGGTAGCGGTCTTGCGGTTCCAGACTGCAGCGCCTTTAACCGCACGGCCACTTCGGCCGGCTCAAACTTATAATAGAGGCGGTGGCAGAGGCAACGCCATTAGTAATAATTCCTCCTTCTCTACTAACATAGGACAGCGTTTGCCCTAACACAGTGCTGAAAAACCTTCATTAAAAATTTCTAACATGGTACACTGGCATCTTTAACTAGACCACACAAGACAAGAGATAGGTGATTGTATCCTGTAACAGACAACTCGTTAATTATTTAGTAAAAATTAAACTTACTACATATGCAGCAAAATACGAACACTCTGCAGGAAACCGACTTTACTACTGAGGCATAAAATTTTTCTTTAGTTTTTTATGTAGATGCAAACAATTTAATAAGCAGCTCGAGCTCGTCATACTAGCCAACAGGTAATTATAGACGTGGCTCAGAAATAAGGTAGCTACATCAAACAATTGTCGCTCACTATAAAGTACAATTCAGCAGAATTACATCTGCATTTTATACCTTTAGATTCTAAAATCAGTTTGCAATAGTGACAGCCACAGGCCCACACACTTTTTCAGAGAGTAACTCAAGTAGTACTACGCGAAACCTTCATAAATAACACACACACACACACACACACACACACACACACACACACACACACACACACACACACACACACACACATATACATATACATATATATATATATACATATATATATATATATATATATATATATATATATATATATATATATGTAAAACAACGAGCAGCCAGGATACGGAGTCAAAATAGCCACCACGCGGAATATTACTCGTAGTCGGAAACCAACAGGTATCATCCTGCATACGCCACCGCGTCCAGTACTTGCAGAGGTCAGACCGGACCTCAACCCGGCACCACAATGGACACAAACCGCCTTCAACTCCAATAGAGGAGACGCCGAATACTGTGCATCATGCCTCAGTAGCTTCTAACAAGCAATGTTCATGGCTCCGACCAACACTCGGCCCCGCCACACCCGCAGTGAGGAAAGGCACATCTCTTGCCAACGGGCCTCGGCAGATGGTTGGCCATAATAGCACTCCGCCTCAAGTGCGCTCTCCGCCGCCCGTGTCACACTCCTCTTCTCCAGGTCGCTGGAGCCCTCTCCTCCGACCTGCCCTCTACTGGATACCAGCGACAGTAGTACTCCATGCCCTCTTGCGGGCAGGTGGATTCCAAATCCGCGAGAATTACGGGAAATTAAACGCAGGCGCACGGCACAAGTATGTAGAGAATTGTCATCAGTTTACATACGTTCAGCTGTTTATTAAGTTAGGTGTTGTGGAATCTCTGATGAATATTGATCTTCCCACTTTTAAGACGAACAAGAAATGGAACTGCTTCTGTACTTTCAGCCGATGGAACTACAACTGCATCACCGTTTTCGGAAAGTAAGTTGTCTTGAGAGGGGTGAATGAAGTTATTACAGCACTGGACTACCAGAGAAGAGGAATATAGACAACCAAAGGTTTTGCTGAAACGCTGGATAAAAGCTACGAAACGGCATATGATATAGTGTAAGGATTTGGTGGCAGGGCCTGCGTCATGTAACCGTCTCCTTGAGACACAGGTGCAGCTGCCACGTGCAAGACACGTGACACATGCCAAGAGAATGCTCACATTTCTGCGGTGCTCCTTTCACTCCTAGTGTAACTATTGTTCATTTCAAATTACTGGAACGATAATTATGGTACAGTATGTTTCTGTTATTTCTTCGGCTATTGAGGTACAGTAACCTTTTCTCTAGATTATATGAGACTGTATAAGATTAGGATTCTGTGAAATAAAGTGAAGACAGAAGGGCCACGAATTTGTCAGCCGACGCTCCGACGTTTTCGCTATTACGTCTCTTAATTTAACCTTACTCATTGAGACAGAAACAACATTTACAAGTAATTACTTTAATGATGTTTTTCACCTTGAACGCTTTATAACTGATCTACCGTCGAAACTGTGAGCCAAGGACGTCGCATGAAAAATGCTGTACAGTTTCAAATACCTCTGCCGTGTTGGAAGATAATCATCCCTGGCTTATAATCTGTCAGCGCTATCTAAGGACTTGTCCGAAAGGTTATAATTGAACAAATATCTAGAAACTTACGAAGAAATCGTTTAGGCGTGTGAGATCAGGTTATCTTCTTAGACAAGTAATTCTAGTCCAGATAAATAGTCTCAGAAATCAGATCTAGATTAGTTTTACTCTCATAGAAGAGACGGTGAAAAGCCTGACTAAAATCAGTCTCATCACGGACAACCTAAGGTGAAGCAATAAAACAACAGTCGTTGATACACAGTGATCAAAGACTGGCCAAAAGATTTCAGCCAAAAGCAACGACAATTACACGTTTCTACTGGAGTTATTTATGACATACTTAGTTGTTGTTGTAGGTCCAGTGTTTTCTGACTGATTGTCGTCATCAGATTATTTCATATCTCAAAAACATTTTTACACTTTTCTTTTATCTGAGTAGACGTAGGCCCTGTATATTCATTTGCATACAAACTCAGTCTGTGGTCCTGAGTAGCCTGTTAAATTCTTTCGCATTGCGTTGCAGCATGCAGAGAGGATTCTGCGTTCTAGGTTCAAATTGAGTGCTCTGTTTGGCACACACATACTGTACAATTTTAAGTACCATATGGTTATCGGTTTCATTATTTTTCACATGACAATCCTTCATCTCATGAAAAAGAAAAAAGACCACATATATTTCAATAGGAAAAATGTAATAACAACATATATTTTAAGAATACTACTGAATAAAACCAATGTTCATAATACGATTTGCATAGAATAACGTTACAAATGACTAACGTCTACAGGTAAAATGAAACATCGTGCTGGTGCGTGATTGCGAGCTTTGGTTGCTAGAACACGTTCCAAAAAGGATAAGCTAAAGTAATTACCTTTAGCGTTCAGATATGAGCATGAATAAGCTTGGCTAGGAAGTCACGGTCCGGTTTGTATGTATCGACAACGACAACACTGCTGACGTGTGAAACTTGTTCTGCAAAGTTCTCCTCATTGCAATACACTGACTGGGTTAGTTTTATCCTAAGGCAGTCGCTATAGCAACAAAACGAATACGTATGTCGAATCGAACTGGACTTTCAAAACAGTATTTTATGACTCCGTCTAATGTTCAAAGGACATCATAACGAGTTGACGTACGTTAGCAATGAATCACAACTGCCGACTGGAACTAACGATGAAATCTCTTGTGTGTGTGTGTGTGTGTGTGTGTGTGTGTGTGTGTGTGTGTGTTTTGAGCCCAAGGGCGCTCAACGGCGAGGCTAATAGCGATGATGGAATGAATGACAGTGTGGTACATATGAGGTACATATATTTTTTTCGACCATATCAGTCATGTCTATGACCAGTTATCATGGCTACATGACGATAACCAATGAGATTATCATACCCTGTACTTGCTGTATCGTCTTCTCAGTCATTGTACTTCTTCACTTTTATCTGCACCCTTACAACCACCTGGGCAACAGGACAAAAATACTCGGTGTCAACAAAGTAAATTCTTTTCCCTATCAGTACTCAACACTGCCATGTTCCTTAAATCTCTGCCACGCGGGGTAGTCGCACGGACTGGGACGTCTTGTTGTGGCTCGTGCGGCCTCCCCCGTCGGAGATTCGAGTCCTCCCTCGGGCATGGGTGTATGTATTGTCCTTAGCGTACGGTTGCCGGCCGCGGTGGTCTTGTGGTTCTAGGCGCTCAGTCCGGAACCGCGTGATTGCTACGGTCGCAGGTTCGAATCCTGCCTCGGGCATGGATGTGTGTGATGTCCTTAGGTTAGTTAGGTTTAAGTAGTTTTAAGTTCTAGGGGACTGATGACCACAGATGTTAAGTCCCATAGTGCTGAGAGCCATTTTTTGAACCTTAGCGTAAGTTAGTTTCAGTTAGATTAAGTGGTGTGAAAGCCTAGGGGCCGATGACCTCAAACGTTTGGTCCCATAGGAACGTACCATAAATTTCCAATTCCTAAAACATTTGCTCCATCACGAACCCGACTACTGAACCGCATTCCTCTTTCCTCCATTTTAGTATAGAGTTCTGTTCTGAGATTCTCTGATTTCCTAGCAGCAACTGTTACTTTCATTTGAATCTCCTCCTGTTTCTTTATGCCTCCCACTTCTTATAACACGAAAAAATGCTTCCAGAGCGCTAAACTGATCAATATCATTCTTAATGCCACCATTATTTTATAAGTAGTGTCACAATTATTATTATTATTATTATTATTAGCATTGTCTGTTGTTATTTTTTATTAATTGTGCACATTATTATCACTGAGTTGGTCCTGTAGTAAAAAATCAATATATTTCTTAACTTCTCCGTTATTGTAAGAATATTATTATTATTCCCAATTACTATTTTAATTAGGTATGCAAATTATTAATTGTTATTGTTGACTGTTATGATCTTTTTGCATCTGTTGTTTCTAGTCAGACGTAAGAGAGGGGATTTAAGCCCCATCTGGTGAGGCTAAATAAGCAGTACATAAGAGAGGAGCAAATAAATTAATTAATAGGTTGTGAAGGCTGTGAACATTTAATATCTGAGGGAAAATTAGGATTACGCATCTGTTAATATGTACCGTAAATGATTAATAATTCACTGTTATGCGCTGCTCTTCACAGCTTTATCAAGAAGCCACATCAAAGGAAGTAGCATTTTACTCAGATGAAAGCGAAAGTATTGTCTCGAGCTTCTGGCTAGCTAGTACTGAAACGATAGATCTCAAAGTACTCTGAAGTTCTGATGGCTATTCTCGAGCCTCTGTCGTTTTAAACAGCTGTATTAGCATTAATTGTATTACTACTGCTAGATGAAAGTTTCCTTTCGCAGTTCTGTGTTGAGGCTCTCTGTGCCAGAATGAGCAGTGAAAGAGATGATGGTACATCGCAGGCATTAACAAAACATCTTGTTGTTATACAAAGTGTACTGTCTACATGCTAAGTACGTAGCTCAAATAAAGTGGTAGCATCGTAAGATGGAAACTGAGCTTGCACGTGCTTTGCTGTAAAGGTCCTACTATGAAATGAAATGAACACTCCGGTTGTGGTTCCGAATGGCCAGCGACAGCGATGTTGGTATTCCACCGCTCTCTGCGGTGTCTCCAGACACTTTTTCTGCCTCAGATCTCATTGACTGGACTAGAACTGTCGTCAGTGATGACTGCCGCTTCAAACTGAGCCGACGACCAGAGAAGACGTGTCCGGAGGCGCCCCAGACAAAGGAGGGATACTGACTGTCGCCCACAATGCGGCACGACATCGACGACTGCCTTTGTTTCGTAGCAGGACATATTTCGTTGTCATCTGAAGTACCCTTATTGAACAATGGTACTTCGAGGCTTTGTATGCCCCATCTTGTTTCCCTTCATGGCAAACTACCCTGGGCTTATCTTTCAGCAAAGTAATGCAGCCCGCACACGGCCCTTGTGACACACAAATAGTACTTTGGCCAGCGAGGTCTCTGGATCTCTCACCAGGTGAGAACATTCGGAGCATTAAGGACAGGGCCCTCGAATCACCTCAGAATTTTGACAATCTGACGAGTCAGTTGGATAAAATCTGGCACGATGTCCCTCAGGAGGTCCCGACAACTCAATCATTCTGTGCAAAGCCGAATAGCTGCCACAGTAAGGGACACAGGTGGACCACCGTTTTATTCACTTGCTCATTCGGTGAAGCTATTTCTATAGAGTAAATCACACAGTTCTTTTCTGAAACTGAGACCGTTTGTTCGTCTGCATTTGCACAACACACGTACTGATTTCCGGCCCACTGGGATTGTTCGTTCATGGTTCGTCGATTTTACTTATTTGTAAACTTTTTACGGGGTAGTTATAACTTGAATCAGAAGTCGCTGCCTCACAATAATATGATCTCATCCGTGTCTTCTTGTTATGAGATCAGTGGCATGAAATCATCTCACATAGGACGCTCATAATTCCAATGCTCCAAAAATCTCTATTTTTCGGAATGTACACTGTAAGCAACTTCAGAAATTTTGAAGTAGGTTCAATGAAGGATATGTTTTTATGTGTCAGACAATTATTGTGTCTACCAATTATTATGTGCAGTTTTCGGATGCTTGAACCACTGATTGAAATTTGTCAGTTTAATGGCTCCGCTTGTGCTGAGGCGCAGAGCTGGCCCTCGGCTAGACAGCTGCTGCTGTGTACTCGGTGCGCGACATGGCGCGCTGCGGGCTGCTGCGGCACCGTCAGTACAGCGAGGTTCGTGAGTCAGTGCACGAACCTAGTCGTGTGAAGTTAGCACCCTTTTTTCGAGAAATATACATTTTTTCACAGTTCTTGTTAGATGTACCATAGTTCTAGAGTTCTTTGTACAAAATTTCAATAGTTCTGCAGAATGTAACGAAGAAAATAACAAGACTCGAAAAATATTTCGTATCGAAAACACTCTTTGTCAATTTCCGCATAATGTAAATAAGTACTAGAGTTCTGAGCACAGTTCTGAACAGAACTCCAAGAGTTCTATCGAAAATCCCAGTAACATTCTTTTGTGCAGCTAATAGTTTACGAGATAATTGCAATTTAAAGAGAAAATCTTTTCACTTGCTGTGAAGTTGGCACAATTTTTTTTTCAGAACTGTATATTTTTTTCAGAGTTCTTGATAGATATGGCATAGTTCTAGAGTTCTTTGTACAAAATTTCAATACTTCTGCAGAATTTAGAGTAGAAAACAACAATTCTCGAAAAAATTTTCGTATCGGAAACATTCTTTGTCAATTTTAGCAGAAATTAAACTTGTACAACGGTTCTGAGGACAGTTCTGAACAGAATCCCAAGAACTCTATCGAAGATCCGAATAACATTTTTCTATGGCGATAATAGTTTGAGATAAATTGATTTAATGTGGGACACACTTTCTCTACAGAAAATATAAATATATTCGTACAACAGTTCTGATGACAGTTCTGGACACTACGTGAAGAGTTCTATCGAAAGTCCTAGTAGCATTTTTTTGTGCAGATAATAGATTAACAGGTAATTGCAACTTAATTAAGAACTCCATCAGAGCTCCTACTGTGAAGCTGGCCCCCTTTTTTTCAGAAACGTATATTTTTTTCAGGGTTCTTGATAGATAAGTCATATTTCTAGAGGTCTTTGCACAAAATTTCAATAGTTCTGCAGAATTTAGCGAAGAAAACAACAGTACTCGTAAAAATTGTGGTATGGAAACCATTTTTAGTCGATTTTCGCAAAAAGTAAATTCGTACAACAGTTCTGAAGACAGTTCTGAACAGAGCCCGAATAGTTCTATGGAAAATCCAAATAACATTTTTTTGTGCAGCTAATAGTTTGCGAGATAATTGATATTTAAGGAGAAAATCTTTTCACTTACTGTGAAGTTGGCAGCTTTCTTTTCAGAAATGTATATTTTTAAGAGTTCCCCTTCATAGATATGGCATAGTTCTAGAGTTCTTTGTACAAAATTTGAATAGTTCTGCAGAATATAGCGAAGGAAACAACAACGTATAACGTAGCTGATTCAGGAACCCTTTCCTTCTGATACAATTCTTACTGTTGCCTCGTAAAGTGACTTGTGCATATATTCCAACCGTATTGATCATTACAAAAATATAACCATTGACCAGCGGCGCACATTTCTTGCAGCGTTGTACAAAGGATTCAGCTTATCCGCTGTGAAAATACGTCACTTAATGCTGTTGTAACATTTTCTATGGATGGCTTTCATTTATCTACAGTGTCGGCATCTATCGAATTATCATCATGCAAACGTGATGCCAGGATCACACACTTCCCCTTTTTAGGTACAGAGGAAACTACAGTTCAGTCTTATGGAAGCCAAAAAAGGAACTGCGGGCAGCCCTTCTTTTACTGATAGCAAACTCTAGAGAAATCTCACGCTTGTTTTTCTTCAACGTGCCAACAACAGAAAAATTCTCCCTTTATAGCTCTATTATCATTCCAGTACTAGTAAACCAGTTGTCCACTTTCACATTGGACCTGACTGATATGTAGGATTACACAGTCACAGAACAACATCAAAATGTTTATTGCTCAGTTGGTAAATCCTTCTGATTGCAACACAGCGTATATTTCCAAATTGTACAGGAAAATGTCTTAAGAATCCACAAAAGCATAGATTCTAAATCCATACTTGTTTGTTTTGATAGATACATATTGGCAAAAACTGTACCTTCCACAGAATCCTTTCAGCTTCTTGTCTACTGTAACATTTTCTCCAAGGGTATAAGATTTATGGTAGTTGCGTACAAGCACAGTAAATATTTCCCGAATTGCTGTTAGCTTGTCTAATTATCTCTTTTCATCACGAATAGCGCGACTGTAAAATCTAAGGCACTCCACAATAAATTTGAAACGTTTTATGTTCATATTGCGAGGTGAAATTTTTCAGTGACATCCCCATCAGTTCCACACAGATCTTCCAGGCTTTATCTGTTGTTTTTGTTAACAACAATTAAATACAAGAGACTGATTAAGGCTTTCAGTTAAATAGTATCTATTCATTTTACCCGTCTCTTACGCTGAAATGAAGCTTTAATGCTCTCAAAATGCTGATTGAAATACAAAACTACGATAGACAAATATCCTCTATGAGGCAATTACAGCATCACAAAGGCTACATTGGCTGCGCCTATCGGTGCAGGTAAATTTCAAATAATATTATCCTCTTCGAACTATATGCTTTGGATTTCTTCAACATGATCAAGTACATCCCACTTTAATTAATAAAACTCCTATAAAATAACGCAACCAGGCACAGTGTATTAATTTGATATATGACGTTCAGACAGCGGACACTGACGGTTAAACAGTTCAACCAGAATTTAAGTGCATTTTACATTCTGGATTAGCTTTGTACTACTTACTTCGTTGATTAACAAATAAATTAATTGCTGAAATGAAATACGAAAGGAAACAGTGGATAAAAACGAGCAATCGGCTCATATCTCATCAAGAGAGGATTAGCGTCGATACCAAATCATACAACAATGAAAGGCATAAAGAGAAAGGAAGCTATAACGAGAGAGTGCCAGTGCTACCAGTTGTTGACAAGTAATTTACAGAATCACACAACAATGAAAAGCATACGGAGAAGGGAAGCTATTAACGAGAAGGCGCCAATACTACAAACTGTTGAAAAGTAATTTACAGAAAATTTCGACATGTATCAATTTGAACAGATGGGGCCGTTGGAAGGATAATGAAAACTGTGATACGTCCCTGAGACCTCTCAAGACCAAAAAATAATAAACAAAGCACAGCAACAATGCAAAAGTTGAGGCACTACATCTGGAAACAATGAACACTTGAACTGCGTCTTTTAAACAATCGGCAAGTGACCTCAGCGTAGAAGTTACAATAGAGGTAACATCAAAGCTTCTCGCGGTAGCATCAAAGCTAATGACAACAACAGCTGCACTTTTTGGGTGGCACGCGCCGCGTCGTGTGAAGCCGCCCGCCGGCGCTGCATTTCGCTCCTTGATCTGACCCTAATGACTAAACGTAACAATACTACTCACACTCATGGAAATAATAATTATGCTCGTTCAGTCAGAGCTCTTGTGCAGTCGGTGCTTGTTGTGCAGTCGGTGCTGTTGTGTAAGTGATATTTAGGACCGTAATACCCATAAAAATGTACAATCTACCAGAATTGAAACGTCTTCTCACCATGAAGGAATTGAAAGTAATCGATGATAGATGCATTCAGTTAACTCCGTCTCATCCGGTCTTCCAAAAACTGTCCGATGCCATGGCCGACATCGGCTCGAAAATGTCTTCAATCATATTTACACAACAATTAAAGAAGATCGTCATGATCTGCTTACTTTTGTTAGAAACACTTTCAGGCTGGAATGTTTCGTTGAAGAAAAAGACGACGACAGCAAAGAAGAGTCGTGGAATGTTTTTGGTTTTTCGTGCTACAAGGACATGACAAAGCAATTTGACTTACTACTGTCAGCAGAAAAATGGTCTACCATAAAACCAACAAAGAGAAAGCTTGGAAAGCCTTCAAAACTGAAAATAGGGAAATGCACCAATTTGATGGCTAATAAAATTTATGAACATCACAAAATTCCATGTGCCTTTTCTTTCAAATACGCGAAAGTGTATGAAAGTTCAAGTTCAAAGTACTTCTAGAAGATCAAAGGAAGATGAACAGAATGCGGAGCCACTTTCGAAGCGATTGCTCTGAAGGTGCAAAAAAAGGACAACGACACTATTCTGAACTGCAGACTTTCAAACTTTTCAGACAATAGAAATCACCTGAAAAGAAGACAACTTCGTGGCACCAGAAGACAACAGGTAGCTGCTAAATTGGTTGATAACAGGATTCCTGCAGCTCTTTGGCGAAATTACGAAGCGAAAAATATGTCTTACGGTGACATGATTAGTCAAAATTTACCAAATGCTGATGTCTTGAGAAAGGCTAAAGATAAGGAAAGGGACAAACGATTTGGTATAATAACTAGTATGCCTGCTGAAAACCTGCAAATCGCAAAACATACAACCCATCGGGACGAAGTTTACGCAATCGGATTGGACCCATTCTTCTGTGTATATTGGCTGAAAGATCAAAGTCAGTTGCACTAATACTGTCATCAAATCAATAGCAGTGTATACGATTCAGTAGATGCCACAGGTGGCGTTGCATTTCGAGTTATTTCACGATTTGAGGATCTGTCAAACAGGGCCGACTGTGTGGAAATTAAGTCAAACTACATATACCTGTATCAGTACATGTGCATCCGCAAAGTAAACGTCACTAGTAAAGATCCAAATATCGTCAATGGATCATCAATCAGTTGCCCAACTTATCAGATGATATCCTCTAGGCATGACGCATCATTCTTGTCATTTTTCTTTATGCAAATCGTCAGATCTGGAGCTCCCAGACCAAAAATCATGGTAACTGATTTTGGTAAGGCTTTGTTGGTTGCCATTTCTAGAGCAATAGCCAATTGTTCGGACTTAACAGATTATTTGAATAGGTGTTATAGTCATATTGTTTTGCATGAAAGAGTAATTCTACCCTCGTGTTGTTTGAGGATAAATTTAAACCATTTTATGGACATGATTTCGAGGTGGAAATGCTTCTCAAGGGGTAAATCACAACTTAAACAACTATATCTTTGAGTTTTGGCCCATATTCACATGATGACAGGTTTTCGTGATATTGAAAGTGCTTTGCGCTCACTTTCGGCTGTTGCGTTGAGTGAACATCTTGGTACAGATGAGTGCAGTCAAGAATATTCATCAATGGAACATCAGTACCACCTTGATAACATTATCAGAGGTGGTCCACGTCATTCATATATTGAAGAAAAGAAAGATGATGACAAGAAAACTGATGATGTTGAAAACAATGATGACTGTCTCTGGGAATCAATTTTGAACTCTAAGGAATCTATTGCAAACGCGTGGATTGATAGGGCAAAACGTATCTACGATGAAGCTGAAGTCATCGTGAATCAGACTAAGGATGACAGTCTCTTTGATGTGAATCTGTACAACATTCCTAATGCTGCAGAGATGCTGAAAGAGTTGATGTACTATATACCACTGTGGACAGCTGTGATGTATTCTTCTTTCCTTATTCCTCTATCTATTCGTTCGTCAGCAGCGACTGAAGGATAATTTTCAAAATTAAAGACCATGGACTTTGACTTGGTTATAATTTCATGCAAGGTGCTGTAGATGCAACAAATGGAGGTCTAAAGACTATCATAAAATGCAAGAAATGTAAAGGAGAAACAGTCGAAGAAAAGAGATTTTTATGCTACTTGATGATGGATACTAGTACAACAACTTGCCCACTAACTGAAGATCAGTTTCCTCCAAATCAAAGGAAGAAATGTGTGTTGCAAACGATCACGAAGGAAATCTTATTGGTGCCATTCATTATAATAGCTCCATCAAACACTACATGGCATATGTCTTTGATGGAACCTACTGGAAGCAGTAAGATGACTTGTATAAAGATGTACAGAGAGTTTCAAAAGAAACGATAATTTCTCCACACTTGTTCATGTACGTCAAGACCGGAAAGTTTTCAAAAGGCAGCTGCAATACCGACGAGACGAAACAAATAGTTCCTACATAGGAATTTTGCTTTATAAGGTAAGCAACTGCTAAAAGTTGATATCTAAATATTACAAATACAGCTCTTATGTTAATTCTTAGTATCTTTGTTTCTGGAACCACAGCCCTCCTGTTTTAGTTACTAGAATAAGAGCATTTTATGCCCTAAATTTCACGTATATATTTTTCTGTACTTATTTTTCGCCGGCCGCGGTGGCCATGCGGTTCCAGGCGCTTCAGTCCGGAACCACGTGACTGCTACGGTCGCAGGTTCGAATCCTGCCTAGGGCATGGATGTGTGTGATGTGCTTAGGTTAGTTAGGTTTAAGTAGTTCTAAGTTCTAGGGGACTGATGACCTAAGATGTTAAGTCCCATAGTGCTCAGAGCCATTTGAGACAGCTTGTTTTTCTTAGTTGTTTCACACCTCATAAATTCTATGCTTATTCATTACTGAATTCCCTACATATATATTTCCTTCTGGGTTTTAGTGTATTCTGAAGAAGAGCTGTTACGGCGCCCTGTACATCACGGCCTGTAGTTTTTAATGGTACTTTGAAATTTAATAATGCAAGACTGTCAATAGATTAAGGAATGAAACTTTTATCAAAGAATAGGTATATAGTGAGCTCTAGGTGAAATACATTGTAAATCTGTGGAACACATTGTGAAGTGAATATTGATGTTTTTCTTACATACTGAATTCCACGTAATTGTTATTTTAGGTTCAATGTACTTACACACTATTTCAAATAAAAGATAATAAAAAAATTTATTCTTTGAATTATTACCTTGTGGAAACAGCAAACCAGTAATATTTACCAGTTTCATGTTTTGATTATTTTAAAAACAATCTATTTTAATAGTCAATTTTTTCTCCTGATAATTTAAGAACATAATATGACATACTGCAGCTTAAAATATTTTATCCATTGTTGAATAATGTGGTTCAGTGTGTAGGCAAGCACTTTATTATTATTCATCCATAGCTTTGCTTATGTAGCTTTAACAGTGGATGAGATACTGGTAACAGTATCTCTGAATGCAAACACGTTGATTACAGAAAATTGAAACTAAAGATTTGTTTGCCATTTTCTTCTCAATGACGACATTGCAAACCATTCCTGCTCCATAATCTTGTTGTTATCTTTCATGTCCTTTTCATTTTCTTTAGTTTTGCTTCTTTTCTTGGTTATTCTGGCCTCCTTTTTCATGCTTTCAGCAGCTTTTTCAGTTTATGTGACATGTTACCTGTCCGCCCATACCAGCATAATTTTCATGTTGTTCCTAGTTTTGATGCCTGTTCTGCTCATTGTTTTTAATCTTTACTCCATCAGGGCGGCCGGAGTGGCCGAGCGGTTCTAGGCGCTACAGTCTGGAACCGCGCGACCGCTTCTGTCGCAGGTTCGAATCCTGCCTCGGGCATGGATGAGTGTGGTGTCCTTAGGTTAGTTAGGTTTAAGTAGTTCTAAGTTCTTGGGGACTGATGGCCTCAGAAGTTAAGTCTACATCTACATCTACATCTACATCCATACTCCGCAAGCCACCTGACGGTGTGTGGCGGAGGGTACCTTGAGTACCTCTATCAGTTCTCCCTTCTATTCCAGTCTCGTATTGTTCGTGGAAAGAAGGATTGTCGGTATGCCTCTGTGTGGGCTCTAATCTCTCTGATTTTATCCTCATGGTCTCTTCGCGAGATATACGTAGGAGGGAGCAATATACTGCTTGACTCTTGGGTGAAGGTATGTTCTCGAAACTTTGACAAAAGCCCGTATCGAGCTACTGAGCGTCTCTCCTGCAGAGTCTTCCACTGGAGTTTATCTATCATCTCCGTAACGCTTTCGCGAATACTAAATGATCCTGTAACGAAGTGCGCTGCTCTCCGTTGGATCTTCTCTATATCTTCTATCAACCCTATCTGGTACGGATCCCACACTGCTGAGCAGTATTCAAGCAGTGGGCGAACAAGCGTACTGTAACCTACTTCCTTTGTTTTCGGATTGCATTTCCTTAGGATTCTTCCAATTAATCTCTGTCTGGCATCTGCTTTACAGACGATCAACATTATATGATCATTCCATTTTAAATCACTCCTAATGCGTACTCCCAGATAATTTATGGTATTAACTGCTTCCAGTTGCTGACCTGCTATTTTGTAGCTAAATGATAAAGGATCTATCTTTCTGTGTATTCGCAGCACATTACACTTGTCTACATTGAGATTCGATTGCCATTCCCTGCACCATGCGTCAATTCGCTGCAGATCCTCCTGTATTTCAGTACAATTTTCCATTGTTACAACCTCTCGATACACCACAGCATCATCTGCAAAAAGCCTCAGTGAACTTCCGATGTTATCCACAAGGTCATTTATGTATATTGTGAATAGCAACGGTCCTATGACACTCCCCGGCGGCACACCTTAAATCACTCTTACTTCGGAAGACTTCTCTCCATTGAGAATGACATGCTGCGTCCTGTTATCTAGGAACTCCTCAATCCTATCACCCAATTGGTCTGATAGTCCATATGCTCTTACTTTTTTCATTAAACGACTGTGGGGAACTGTATCGAACGCCTTGCGGAAGTCAAGAAACACGGCATCTACCTGTGAACCCGTGTCTATGGCCCTCTGAGTCTCGTGGACGAATAGCGCGAGCTGGGTTTCACATGACTGTCTTTTTCGAAACCCATGCTGATTCCTACAGAGTAGATTTCTAGTCTCCAGAAAAGCCATTATACTCGAACACAATATGTGTTCCAAAATTCTACAACTGATCGACGTTAGAGATATAGGTCTATAGTTCTGCACATCTGCTCGACGTCCCTTCTTGAAAACGAGGATGACCTGTGCCCTTTTTCAATCCTTTGGAACGCTACGCTCTTCTAGAGACCTACGGTACACCGCTGCAAGAAGGGGGGCAAGTTCCTTCGCGTACTCTGTGTAAAATGGAACTGGTATCCCATCAGGTCAATATCTATCATTTTGTCATCTGTGCAACAATCTAGAGAAGGAACTACAGTGCAATCTTCCTCTGTGAAACAACTTTGGAAAAAGACATTTAGTATTTCGGCCTTTAGTCTGTCATCCTCTGTTTCAGTACCATTTTGGTCACAGAGTGTCTGGACATTTTGTTTTGATCCACCTACCGCTTTGACATAAGAACAAAATTTCTTAGGATTTTCTGCCAAGTCAGTACATAGAACTTTACTTTCGAATTCATTGAACGCCTCTCGCATAGCCCTCCTCACACTACATTTCGCTTCGCGTAATTTTTGTTTGTCTGCAAGGCTTTGGCTATGTTTATGTTTGCTGTGAAGTTCCCTTTGCTTCCGCAGCAGTTTTCTAACTCGGTTGTTGTACCACGGTGGCTCTTTTCCATCTCTTACGATCTTGCTTGGCACATACTCATCTAACGCATTATGTACGACGGTTTTGAACTGATCCTCAACACTATCTGTACTTGAGACAAAACTTTTGTGTTGAGCCAACAGGTACTCTGAAATCTGCTTTTTGTCACTTTTTCTAAACAGAAAAATCTTCCTATCCTTTTTAATATTCCTATTTACGGCTGAAATCATCGATGCCGTAACCGCTTTATGATCGCTGATTCCCTGTTCTGCGTTAACTTTTTCAAATAGTTCGGGTCTATTTGTCACCAGAAGGTCTAATATGTTATCGCCACGAGTCGGTTCTCTATTTAACTGCTCAAGGTAGTTTTCAGATAAAGCACTTAAGAAAATTCCACTCGATTCTTTGTCCCTGCCACCCGTTATGAACGTCTGAGTCTCCCAGTCTATATCTGGCAAATTAAAATCTCCACCCAGAACTATAACATGGTGGGGAAATCTACTAGAAATATTTTCCAAATTATCCTTCAGGTGCTCAGCCACAACAGCTGCTGAGCCAAGGGGCCTATAGAGACATCCAATTACCATGTCTGAGCCTGCTTTAACCGTGACCTTCACCCAAATCATTTCACATTTCGGATCTCCGTCAATTTCCTTCGATATTATTGCACTTCTTATCGCTATAAACACGCCTGCCCCGTCACTGTCCAGCCTGTCTCTGCGGTATACATTCCAATCTGAGTTTAGGATTTCATTACTCTTTACGTCTGGTTTCAGCGAACTTTCTGTCCCTAGTACTATATGAGCGTTGTGACCGTTTATTAATGAGAGCAGTTCTGGGACCTTTCTGTAGACGCTCCTGCAGTTTACTATTAGCACATTAATATTGTTATTCCCTGTGGCATTTTGCCTACTCCTCCCTTGCTGCGTCTCAGGAGGTGTCTTGTCGGGCCTAGGGAGGGGATTCTCTAACCTAAAAAACCCCCATGTGCACTCCACACGTACTCCGCTACCCTTGTAGCCGCTTCCGGCGTGTAGTGCACGCCTGACCTATTCAGGGGGACCCTACTTTTCTCCACCCGATAGCGGAGGTCGAGAAATTTGCACCCCAGATCTCCGCAGAATCGTCTGACCCTCTGGTTTAAGCCTTCCACTCGGCTCCAAACCAGAGGACCGCGATCGGTTCTGGGAACGAAACTACAAATAGTTAGCTCTGATTTCACCCCACGAGCGAGGCTTTCCGCCTTCACCAATTCAGCCAACCGCCTGTACGAACTGAGGATGACCTCTGAACCCAGATGGCAGGAGTCATTGGTGCCGACAAGAGCAACAATATGCAGTCGGGTGCACCCAGTGCTCTCTATCGCCGCCGGTAGGGCCTCCTCCACATCTCGGATGAGACCCCCCGGCAAGCAGACAGAGTGAACACTGGCCTTCTTCCCCGACCTTCCCGCTATTTCCCTAAGGGGCTCCATCACCCGCCTAACGTTGGAGCTCCCAATAACTAATAAACCCCTCCCCCCGTGTGCCTGCTCGGACCTTGCTGAAGGAGCAGCCACATGTCCACTCACAGGCAGAGCGGGCGATGCCACAAGGTCAGCCTCCACATTGACCCTCCGCCTCGTGCGCCGTGAACGCCGCTGAACCCGCCACTCCCCTTGGGGAGAGGGTGGCCCAACCGCGCCCAGTACACGCGAAGATGTCTCGACAGCAGGGTTCAGTGGGTGAAGCATGTAACTCCTGGGGTGTACCTTGCGACGCATCAGACTCCCCACTGCCGCTACACTCCGAGGCAGCAGCCTGAAGACGGCTGACCGCGGCCATCAACACGCTCAGCTGTTTGCGGACAGTGGCCAGCTCCTCCTGCGTACGTACACAGCAGTCACACATCCTATCCATCCTAAGGAATCAATTTACTGAAGAGAGTTAATCAACCTTTAACCAGACTGCTAATTCACTAAAGGCGGCTGTTTATTCACTAAACTGTACTTGCTAGGCACTTCTTATAGAAAACAATGAAAATAGCACTACCTGTCTCTGGACTGTATTGCAAACAAACACTAGCACTACTGGCACTATGGTTGACTAAAGGGACTCTCTCTGACTGTATTCAAAACAAACACGAAATCTATGGAACTATTAATAGCACTCGACAATTAAAGCTTCCTAAAAGCAAATACACACGGAAGAAGAAGTGACAAGTAAGAAAAATACAGTTAATACTTAAATTAAGGTAGCTCGCTGCACAGCAGACGTGAAGCAGACGGCAGTTACGACGACACTGACTCTATTGGCACTATGGCTGACTAAAGGGACTCTCTCTGACTGTATTCAAAACAAACACGAAATCTATGGAACACTATTAATAGCAACCCACAATTAAAGCTTCCTAAAAGCAAATACACACGGAAGAAGAAGTGACAAGTAAGAAAAATACAGTTAATACTTAAATTAAGGTAGCTCGCTGCACAGCAGGCGTGAAGCAGACGGCAGTTACGACGACATAGTAGTCAGATGCATTTGAACCATTTTTACTCCACCATTAAAACATATTGCAACTGTTGAAACGCATTCTGATTTTGTTTTATGCCATGTACACATTTTTCCTGCCCATACGACAGACGACAGGTTCTTCAAAGATATTACATAAACGAGGTTCTACGGAAACAGCGGCGCCCAAATTAAATGTTGAAATGTTCAAAAGTGTGTGAAATCTTATGGGACTTAACTGCTAAGGTCATCAGTCCCTGAACTTACACACTACTTAACCTAAATTATCCTAAGGACAAACACACACACCCATGCCTGAGGGAGGACTCGAACCTCCGCCGGGATCAGCCGCACCGTCCATGACTACAGCGCCTAAGACCGCTAGGCTAATCCCGCGCGGCGCGCCCAAATTAAACAAAGTGACATTTAAGCACGAGAATGACGAGGTACTGTACATGAAGTGTATATTTTTAGAATCAGGAAGAACCAGATGAATTTTATAAGGTAAAATAGTAATTGTTTTGAGCTGTCATGACATCCAGGATCCACTAACAGCTAAAAATTGCCCAGGACCCTCATGGATGAAAGTTAGGTGGCAACATCACCAGACGCCAGGATACATAAAAACATGTGCTGTGTGTAACGAATAAATTTGAAATTTCTGTCGTTAATAATGTTGCAAACATTTGTTCTAGTTAGAAAGGAAGTGTGGAAGTTTGATGAGTTACACTACAGCGAGAGTCAAAAGTCTTTACAATGTATAGAAATGTAAGTATATTTAAATGAATATATTGTACAAACGAACTAAGTAGTATGTTTAAATCCTAATTCAGTACACGACTGATAGAGGTGTTATTATGTTGAGGGGATACAGTATTAACGTTAATAAGGAGTTCGAAATTTGTAAACAAGAATCTCGTTTATTTGGTCCTCAGTAATCCGGATTTCCGGTTTATCCGGATTCATATTTTGTGTCCCCTAGTATTTTTCTCTTTTTTTCCTATAACACGAAGATATGTAGTCGGTGAGGTACATAGGCTGCTTATCACTAGGCCGGTAATTTAGTCTAGTACTGAGTGATAAGGAACTCAGTGTGTGTGAATGACATTGTTTCTCAAGTATTGTACCTTTATATAACGGTGTATTGGTGCCCATCAAGTAAGTTGCATAGTAACCACGCCAACAGCACTCCACCACAGCTCATTGTACCGCTGGTGCGCTTCTCGACAGGTGTGACACCATCTGGTTAGTGGCGCGTTTGAATGTATCTGCTCTCTCAGCCATCTGTTGGTTTTGCACTGACGAGCCTTCTCTCTTTGAATCATCTAAGCGTGCACATCCCACGCTTCCACCTACAGTTACTACAGTCAGTCTTAAGAAGGTGTACTGGCATTTGTACAGTGCTGAACATTTAGACTTCTTGTATTTAGTAGAATATAAATCCGGATTATCGGTTTTCGGTTTTCCAAAATAAAAGTGAGAATTTACGATCCGTCCTCATAGCTGTACTTCCAGCAGTACCTCATCTCCAGCGTTCCCAATTTCGCAGAAGTTGTCCTACGAAAATTGCAGAAGTAGCACTCCTGGAAGAAAGGATATTGTGCCAATATTCCTTCGTCACAGCCTGGGGTTAGAGACCCAGTCCGGCACACAGTTTTTATATGCCAGTAAGTTTCACATCGGCACACACCCACTGCAGAGTGAACACACAATCTATTTAATAATCTATTGGCACCATAGAAATGTTATGAGGTATAATGTGGACCAAGTGGGTCTCTCGTAAATGATATTATCTCATTAACTGTTATCCCCACAAAAAATGTTATTACAGTTTTCGGTAGAACTCTTAGGATCCTTTTACGAAATGCCATCAGACCTTTTGTACGAATTTATTACTTTTACATGACAAAAGTGAGTCCCAGATTAATTATCTCATATAATGTCATCGTCACAAAAAATGTTATTATAGTTTTTGGTAGAACTCTGTGGGTGCTACTCAGAACTGTCATCAGAACTATTCTACGAATTTTGCTTTCGTAGAGAAAGTGAGTATCAGATTAAAACAATTATCGTATAAACTATTATCGCCACAAAAATGTTCTTATCATGTTCAATACAACTCTTCGGGTGCTATCCAGAACTGCCCACAGAACAGTTATACAAATTTATTTTTCCCAAACTGACAAATAATTTTTTACTATACCAAAATTCTGCCGAGTTATTGTTTTCTTCCCGAAATTCTAGAGAACTATTCGTGTTTTGAGCAGGGAAACCTAGAACTATTGCATACGTATGAAAAAAAATGTAATTTCTCGTAAAAGGGGTGCAAACTTCACGGGAAAGGCTCACAAGCATTCCTTATTAAATGCAGTTACTACATAAACAATTACTCTTACAATGCTATCTAGAGCTATCGGAACATAGGAATAGACATAATTTTTTGGTAGAGTAAGTGAGCCCCACAATTAATCAGTTATCTTACAAACTATTGTAACCACAAGAATTGTTATTATGATTATCGATAGAAGTCTTGGGGTGTTATCCAGAAGTGTTCATCAAAACTGTTGTACGAATTTATTTTTTTCTGTGGAGACAGTGGGTCTAACATCAAAGCAGTTACCGTATAAACTGTCATTGCCCCAAAAATATGTTATTAGGATTTTCGATAGAGCTCTTGGTGTTCTGTTCAGAACTGTTGAACGAATTAACTTTTTGCCAACATTGACATAGAATGTTTTCTATACGAAAATTTTTTCGAGTATTGTTGTTTTCTTCGCTATATTCAGCAGGACTATTAAAATTTTTTGCAAAGAACTCTAGAACTATGGCATTTCTATCAAGAACTCTGAAAAAATATATATTTCTGAGACAAAAGGGTGCCAACTTCACAATAAGTGAATAGGTTTCCTCCTTAAATTTCAATTATCTCGTAACTTGTTAGCTGCACAAAAAACTGTTATTAGGATATTCGGTAGAACTATTGGGGTTCTGTTCAGAACTGCCATCGGAACTGTTGTACGAATTTAGTTTTTGGGGAAATTAATAAAGAATGTTTGCTGTACGAAATTTTTTTCGAGTATTGTTGTTTTCTTCTTTAAATTGTGCAGAAGTATTCAAATTTTGTACAAAGAACTCTTGAACTATGCCATATCTATGAAGAACTCTGAAAAAAATATACATTTCTGAAAAAAAGGGTGCCAACTTCACAGTAAGTGAAAAGATTTTCTCCTTAAATTGCAATTATCTCGCGAACTATTAGCTGCGCAAGAAAATGTTATTTGTATTTTCGATAGAACTATCGGGGCTCTGTTAAGAACTGTCCTCAGACCTGTTGTACGAATTAACTTTGCGCGAAAATCGAGAAAACTGGTTTCTACATCACAATTACTACGAGTACTGTTGTTTTCTTCGCTAAATTCTGCAGAACTATTGAAATTTTGTACAATGAACTCTAGAACTATGACTTATCTATCAAGAACCCTGACAAAAATATGTATTTCTGAAAAAAAGTGTGCCAGCTTCACACCACGAGCTCTATGGAGTTCTTAATTAAGTTGCAATTACCTCTTAAACTATTACCTGCACAAAAAAATGCTACTAGGATATTCGATAGAACTCTTCACGTGTTGTCCAGAACTGTCATCAGAACTGTTGTACGAATATATTTATATTTTCTGTAGAAAAAGTGTCCCACATTAAATGAATTTATCTCATAAACTACACTCCTGGAAATGGAAAAAAGAACACATTGACACCGGTGTGTCAGACCCACCATACTTGCTCCGGACACTGCGAGAGGGCTGTACAAGCAATGATCACATGCACGGCGCAGCGGACACACCAGGAACCGCGGTGTTGGCCGTCGAATGGCGCTAGCTGCGCAGCATTTGTGCACCGCCGCCGTCAGTGTCAGCCAGTTTGCCGTGGCATACGGAGCTCCATCGCAGTCTTTAACACTGGTAGCATGCCGCGACAGCGTGGACGTGAATCGTATGTGCAGTTGACGGACTTTGAGCGAGGGCGTATAGTGGGCATGTGGGAGGCTGGGTGGACGTACCGCCGAATTGCTCAACACGTGGGGCGTGAGGTCTCCACAGTACATCGATGTTGTCGCCAGTGGTCGGTGGAAGGTGCACGTGCCCGTCGACCTGGGACCGGACCGCAGCGACGCACGGATGCACGCCAAGACCGTGGGATCCTACGCAGTGCCGTAGGGGACCGCACCGCCAGTTCCCAGCAAATTAGGGACACTGTTGCTCCTGGGGTATCGGCGAGGACCATTCGCAACTGTCTCCATGAAGCTGGGCTACGGTCCCGCACACCGTTAGGCCGTCTTCCGCTCACGCCCCAACATCGTGCAGCCCACCTCCAGTGGTGTCGCGACAGGCGTGAATGGAGGGACGAATGGAGACATGTCGTCTTCAGCGATGAGAGTCGCTTCTGCCTTGGTGCCAATGATGGTCGTATGCGTGTTTGGCGCCGTGCAGGTGAGCGCCACAATCAGGACTGCATACGACCGAGGCACACAGGGCCAACACCCGGCATCATGGTGTGGGGAGCGATCTCCTACACTGGCCGTACACCACTGGTGATCGTCGAGGGGACACTGAATAGTGCACGGTACATCCAAACCGTCATCGAACCCATCGTTCTACCTTTCCTAGACCGGCAAGGGAACTTACTGTTCCAACAGGACAATGCACGTCCGCATGTATCCCGTGCCACCCAACGTGCTCTAGAAGGTGTAAGTCAACTACCCTGGCCAGCAAGATCTCCGGATCTGTCCCCCATTGAGCATGTTTGGGACTGGATGAAGCGTCGTCTCACGCGGTCTGCACGTCCAGCACGAACGCTGGTCCAACTGAGGCGCCAGGTGAAAATGGCATGGCAAGCCGTTCCACAGGACTACATCCAGCATCTCTACGATCGTCTCCATGGGAGAATAGCAGCCTGCATTGCTGCGAAAGGTGGATATACACTGTACTAGTGCCGACATTGTGCATGCTCTGTTGCCTGTGTCTATGTGCCTGTGGTTCTGTCAGTGTGATCATGTGATGTATCTGACCCCAGGAATGTGTCAATAAAGTTTCCCCTTCCTGGGACAATGAATTCACGGTGTTCTTATTTCAATTTCCAGGAGTGTATTATCGCCATAGAGAAATGTTGTTGGGATTCTCGATAGAGCTATTGGGGTTCTGTTCAGAATTGTCTTCAGAACTGTTCTACGAGTTTAATATTTGCGAAAATTGACAAAGAATGTTTTCGATACGAAAATTTTTTCGAGTATTGTTGTTTTCTTTGCTAAATTCTGCAGAACTATTGAAATTTTGTACAAAGAACTCTACAACTATGGCATATCTATGAAGAACTTCGAAAAAAATTACTATTTCTGAAAAAAATGGTGCCAACTTCACAGTAAGTGAAAAGATTTTCTCATTAAAACGCAATTATCTCGTAAACTATTAGCTGCACAAAAAAATGTTACTTAGATTGTCGATAGAACTCTTGGAGCTCTGTTCAGAACTGTGCTCAGAACTCTTCTACTTATTTATATTTTGCGGAAATTGACAAAGAAGTTTTTCGATACGATAATTTTTTCGAATATAATTTTTTTTTCGCTAAATTCTGTAGAACTATTGAAATTTTGTACAAAGAACTCTAGAACTATGGCACATATATCAAGAACTATGAAAAAAATGTATATCTCTCGAAAAAGGGGTGCTAACTTCACACGACTAGGTTCGTGCACTGCTTACTCAGCCGGCGGGCAGGCGCGCACAAGATAACGCGCGCTGACGCACTCGCTATAGAGAACATTTGGACACCTGGATTCTTTGTGTGGAACTAAACGCCTCAAGGAGACCGTATGATCACTAGCACTAGATTTACTACACGCATTGTGGTCTGAATATAATTCTCTTTTTCACAATGAACTGTATATTTTGTTAAGAACTAAGGTTGTAGAAATTCAGTCACGGTGCCCATCATACCATCATCAGAGCCTATCTCATGCACCTAGATTGGTCAAGCTCTTTGACGCTCACTGGCTCTGTTTTACAGTCGACAGAGTTCCTCTGTCCGCTGTCCATTTACTCTATATGGGGCTGTTGTGCCCGGTTGTAGTAGAACATGAGACAATTTGAGAATTGCTAGAAATAAAATCGTCAGCGTGACTGCAGTGATGATGGTTGTCTACTAGTCATGTATTTTATCACCACTAACTAATTTATTTATATGATATCGCATATTATGCACACTACAAAGAATTCCGTGTGAAAGAAAAAGCTCTCGTGCTGCATTCAGAACCACTAATCCTCGTGGAATACGAAAAATTTGGGTCGAGATATGTACGTACGCTATGTCTCTGTACGTTTTATCTTTGTCATTGATAACGCTCCGTAAATCCACTGTTGCAGCAAGTTGATGAAACAATCACTGACAACACCGGCCTTGTGGCCGAGCGGTTCTAGGCGCTTCAATCCGGAACCGCGCTGCTGCTACAGTCGCAGGTTCCAATCCTGCCTCGGACATGCTTGTGTGTGATGTCCTTAGGTTAGTTAGGTTTAAGTAGTTCTAAGTCTAGGGGACTGATGACCTCAGATGTTAAGTCCCATAGTGCTTAGAGCCATTTGAACCATCCCTGAACTAGCCACCGGCCTATACGTTGGCTTGTACGCTTTGCAAAACATTTTCTGAAATGTTGGCACAAGCACTTGAACTGGTAGATTTGTTCAGTAGCAGTTCAAGATAACACACTTGGATAGTATCGTGAACGTCAGGCACTTCAATAGAGCTTCTACGTTGGCCACTTGGATAGCAGCTTCAGCATTAGCTACTTTGTTAGGGATCACTGTGTAGCACAGACTTTTATTTGTCTATTCTCAAGAACTCTGATTAACTTGTATGTCACCGTTTGCTTGCGACACATTTATCAAAGTTGAGTATTTGTAGTTTTCTCGTTGCAATAAAACTTATTAATACTAGTTGTTTGATGGTTTGTCTAGCTTACCGAGTACACAGGATCTCCAGACACAACAAGACTGACGACGAGGTGAACGAACACCATAGCTACAACCTGTTAACAGAGCAACCACTGCCAAAGATCTTGTTTTGTGAATGGCTTTTGTGTTTTGCTGGCACCTTAAATCTACCTAGTCTTTTCTTTGCAGCGGTATGTTTCCATATTTTAACATTGTCTCCTATAGTATTTTTTCCATTCAGTGTTTTCAGGAGGGCGTTGCAGATAGTTTTTATACTTGTGTCGTACTTTTTATTGCTAAATTGTCTGTTTATTGCATTTGCCTATTCCAAAATGAGCAACCCACCTCTCAAACCAACTGCTCAGGCAACTCCCCTGCAAGCAATAGATGCAACGCAGCTAACACAGATGTTCGAGTTTCACACACACCAGACTGCAGCCCTTCTAAGCATGGTACTGCAGTTACTGGCGAACCAAATACTTAGCGCAACACAATATGCAACAACTGTAGCTCCAAATGCTACACTGCCTTTTCGCCAGTTTAACGAAAATTATGAGGGATGGCTCGAGTGGTTGAAATAGTACGAAGCGCACATCATGCTCATTAAGTATTAGGTACTGTGAAACTACGTTACCTTCTGTCAACGGTACGAAATGCTGTCTTTCCCCTCATTTAGAAATTGTTCCCTAACGCCATTCCAAGTGGACTTTCCTATGATAACGTTGAAGATTCTCTAGCTATTATCACCAACATGTCAATGTGGTGGCAGCTAGGTACCAATTCTTTCATTGCAAGAAAAGGTCAGAACAAACTTATCGCGGGTGGGTAACAGGTTTGCTAGGTATGACGAGAAAGAGCTAATTCAGATGTACTTGTGGTGCTTTATATTCAGTTGTTATGTTGCTTGATGCGATCGAGTACAGTGTAACTGATGTCAACCTTAGAGAACTGATTTTGTAACAGTCACATCAATCATTTCATCACTTAGTGCAAATTCTAGATCAGCATGTTTCAGGAGTCGCATCGGCCGATAATTTTGAGGAGCCACAAATTTGTCAGTGTGAGTCGTCCCTTCCTCACAACGCCACGCGGGATTAGCCGAGCGGTCTAGGGCGCTGCAGTCATGGACTGTGCAGCTGGTCGCGGTGGAGGTTCGAGTCCTCTCTCGGGCATGGGTGTGTGTGTTTGTCCTTAGGATAATTTAGGTTAAGTAGTGTGTAAGCTTAGGGACTGAGAATCTTAGCAGTTAAGTCCCATAGGATTTCACACACTTTTTTTTTCTTTTTTTTGCTCACAACTGCCCCAGTAGACAGCAACAGCCTGCACTCTCCAAGCCACATAAACAGTTCCCTACACAGGCGGCTATATCAGCGAATGGAATTAAGTCATGCCCTCAATGCCATTCATGGTTCAAAAATGGCTCTGAGCACAATGGGACTCAACTGCTGTGGTCATAAGTCCCCTAGAATTAGAACTACTTAAACCTAACTAACCTAACGACATCACACACATCCATGCCCGAGGCAGGATTCGAACCTGCGACCGTAGCGGTCGTGTGGTTCCAGACTGTTGCGCCTTTAACCGCTCGGCCACTCTGGCCGGCAATGCCATTCATGGCTCACATGCCAAGACTGCCCATCCTGACAAGCAAAGTGTTACTTTGGTGGGAAGAAAGGTCAAGTACAATCGGTACTTTTGCAACAGAACAAACGTAACAGTTCTGCCCACTCACAAAAATCTAGCCAGAAAGCACATGTAATCAATGCAGGGCGGCCGGAGTGGCCATGCGGTTGTAGCCGCTTCAGTCTGGAACCGCGCGACCGCTACGGTCGCAGGTTCCAATCCTGCCTGTGGCATTGATGTGTGTGATGTCCTTAGGTTAGTTAGGTTTAAGTAGTTCTAGGTTCTAGGGGACTGATGACCACAGCAGTTACGTCCCATAGTGCTCAGAGCCATTTGAACTATTTTTTTAATCAATGCAGTGGATTCAAAGCCTGCTGCATGCTTTAGCAGAACTCACAAACGAACATTTCATTAGTGCTATGCCACTCCAATAAACTTTTTGTTCTCTTGCTTATTAGTGGAAAACGTGTGAACTTCCAATTGGACACAATAGCCTCAGTTACATTGCTGAATCGTTACACGTACGAACTGTTAGGCTCCCCACGCCTGTCTAAATCTAACACACACCCGCCGGCTTCTAATTGACAAGACTTTCCCTATTTTGGAAAATGTACTTTGCCTGCCATGTATCGCTCACATATGCAAACTGTGACTTTCACTGTACTACAATCACGCGATTTTGAGAATATATTTGGCCTTGATTCGTGTGATCTTTTTTTGTGGGGGGGGGGGGGTTCAAATTCAGGACAATGTGTTGTCAGTGACTGCATTCAATGCAAACGACAGTGCAGCTATCTTGCCGAAAGAATTTCCTGAAGTCTTAAGCAAGGCTAACAATTTTGTTGCACATATTACTATGAAAGACAATGCTCAGCCGAAATTTTGCCAGGCCAAAACTCTTCCCTTTGACTTACGGGGCAAAGTGGCTGCTGCACTTACAGAACCGCAAGATAGCGGAGCTATTGCGCTCATACATGCAAGTCAACGGGCAGTTCCACTGGTTTTGCTTCCCAGACCTTCACGTCGGCTGTGTTGACTTTATGTTTACAGTCATCCCCCAAACTATGATTGATACTTGGCCATTGCCACGCCCAGAGGATATCATGTACAGATTAGGCGGTAGTCGTTACTTTTCAAAAATTGATTTGCGCGACGCATATCTTCAAATACTACTAATGAAGAATCTCAAAACGTGTGTGTTGTGAGTACCAAACTGTTTAAATTATTTGGACGATATTGTTGTAACAGTTCGTACACCTGAAGAGCACAATGCAAATTTGCGTGCTTTGTTTCGTGTGTTATCTGGTGGAGGACTGAAGTGTAGACTGGTCAAATGCGATTATTTTTAAACCTGAGTTGCGGTATCCTGGTCACGCCATAAACAGTCAAGCTGTACATCCTCTTCAGTCACATTTGTTAGCTGTACGTGACCTGCCGGTTCCTCAAAATGTCAGAACGTTCCCTTTGTTGGGACAGATGAGCTTTTCAAAAACTTAAGGATGCATTGCTCAGTGATTGATGCTTGGTTGACTTTGATCCTGACATACCAGTTGTGTGGCAAGCTGACGCTTCCTCTTACGGAATCGGTGCAGAGCTTTCGCACGGATTTGCTCATAAAGACAGGCCTGTTGCTTTAGCATCAAAAGTGGTGTCCAGAGCTCAGTGTAACAGTTCAAAAACAGAGGAAGAGTCATTGGCTATTGTGTACGGTGTCACCAAATTCCAGCAATATCTGTCTGGCAGAAAATTCTACTAACTTATGGATCACAAGCCATTGCAATCCTTGTTTCATCCGATGAAAACGGTTCCTGCACGAATTGCCCAAAAATTCCAAAGATGTGCATTATAGTTGTCTCAATACCAGTACGAGATTGTGTATCGTCTGACAGTTCAACATGGTAATGCGGCCGCTCTTTCATGTCTTCTGATTGGCCCTGATATAACCTTTGACGCTTCTGCTGCATCTCGTTGTCGCATCGATGCTCACGATTCTGACTTGCTTCCATACTTTCCTATGAGCTATAGGAAAATTGCACAGGCCACAGAAGCTGATTCAGATTTGAACAGTTTGCTAAATTCCTTCGCACAAATAGAACTCGCTCATTACATAACATAGAGAACTCTGTAGTGCGCCGGTACTTTCCCCGTCGTCATAGTCTCGCTATACAGCAAGGTGTGATTCTTGTTCAAAATGACAGTGGATAGTCACGATGGCTGATCCACAAGGCTTTGCAAAAAGAAGTGTTGCAGTTCTTCATCAGGGTCGCTGGGGGATTGTTCGTTTGAAACAGTTAGCGTGGCGACACTGTACATGTCAGGTTATGGACACCCAAATAGAACAAAGGACGTCAGTGTCACGCATATGCGGAAAATCAGTCCTCTCCGCCACAAATTATCTGCTTGATATGAGTCGGTATTACCATGGCAACGTGTGCATGTAGGCTTTGCGGGACTTTCTTGGAACGTTCGTTGGTTGATCGTGGTAGATTCTTATAGTAAGTTTCTTTTTTTGTACCAATGAACTCGACAACGTCGCATAGTACAGTTCAGGCTTTGCACTCTATTCTTTGGCTCGAAGGTTTGCCTCAAGTCATAGTGTCGGACGAGGCACTTCAGTTCACGTCAAATGAATTTGAAACATTTTGTGAACGCAATATCGTACAGCATCTAACTGGTGCACCGTTCCATCCGCAGTCAAACGGCAAAGTGCTACTTTTGTCAGAACCTTCAACCACCAGGTGGCCAAACATCGCACTGCACACACCAGGAATCAAACATTGCAACTGTTTCTCGTCTCCCACCATGCGCATACACGAGATGGGCCATCGCCAGTGGAATTGCTTCACTACCGCCGTCGTTGGACGTTGCTCCACCTGCTCAACCCTCCTCGGCATCCGGCGCTGAAGGAAAGCCTCAAGTATCGCTTCGTGCTGCATGATGTTGTGTTTTTCAAGCTTTTAAACGGCAGCAGACAGTGGGCGAGAGGCCAGATCCTTCGTCGTCTCGGCGCATACATGTATCTCATTTCACGACCAGACGGACTGGAGCGCTGACATCACTATCAAACTCACCACTTTCATGTGCACATTGGTGCTTCTGTGTCCCTTCCCCCAGATTCACGGATCTCGAGGACAGTGCCGCTACAACAGCCGCCAGAGGGTTTCATCACAATACCGTGGGACGACCCCATGGAGACAGAGCCTTCGCCTCCTCCGCTACTCCTTAGTAGGGCATCTTTCTATTCAAATTACATATAGAGCATGAAATAAATGATTGTTTAAATGCATGTGTGCGTGGGCTGTATTTAGTCAAATCTCGACTGCTCATTGCCTACGAGAGTGACACACAGAATCTTCCGGCGTAAGTTAGCGTCGGTACGCCAGTCGGGAACGACAGAGCAAAGAAGGCTATGACAAGGGGTGAGCCAGTCGCACACTGACCGACCCCCTTCCAAGACGACAAATCGAAAGCAACGGCCCCTATGTGAAGCGGACATAAGCGCCGCGACCGACTGGTAATGGCCCATTTCAATAACAACTCCAAGATTACTCACCTGGATAGCAGAGTCAACGTTAGGCACTTCAATAGCAGCTTCTATGTTAGGGACATGGATAGCAGCTTAAGTATTAGGCACTTCAGTAGGGCCAAAGCACACTTTATTTGTCTATTCTGAAGCAGACTGATTAACCTGAATGTCGCTTGCGACACATTCATCAAAGTTGAGCAATTGTAGTTTTCTTATTGTAATAAAACTTATTAATACAAGTTGTTTGAGTGTTTGTCTAGCAAACCTAGTAGGCAGAATTCCTAGACACAACACAGGTCATTGAATACCATGTCTAGATTCTTCGATTGATACCCGTTCTCGAAACCATGAAAGAAATCTTTCCAGACAGCAGTCATCTATCTCAAGCGTTTGCCAGTTCAGGCTCTTCAGCATCTCGGTGACACTCCCCCTAAGTCAAGCAAACCTGTGCCTTTACAAAACTTAAGAAAGAGGTTGTAAATTCACAAACAGCAAGTCAGTAAACTTCGAAAGATTGAAGGAATCAGCTAACCAGCTGCAAGTAAGGGTTTATCGCTGTCACTGACCGAGGCCTCAGTGGTGTTAAATTGTCTTATTCAGAAAGGAGAAGTGTATATCATTTACTTTCACATCTGTAGGCACCCTGGTGATCCCGGTCGCCTGCGGTGGACTGGAAGTCAAGCGGGGACCCCTCTAGTTGACAGGATGCTAGGAAATGTCTGTGGACGCGTCATAAATGCCAAAGAAACATTATTAATTCATGACACCTTTATTCCTGCCGAGTACAATGTGGCCCGTGTAAAATAGGATGGCTGAGCTTGGTGATATCAACGACCTTCCCCCGAGTCCTCGCCGACTCGGAGCGATGACACCAGCTCCGGGCCGCACCAGTCTTGCTAGTGCAGGGCCGTGTGCTGTGACGTAGTGGTAGATTGCACTTACTCAGCTGCACGTGGATGGCAGTGTCCGGCTGGCCGGCCGGTTCGGCGGCGGAAAGCAGGCCGCTCCGGGTTGGAGTCCCGACGCTGTCGGCACGAGAAGCATTCTCGTAGTGCAGAGTGTACTCTATCCCGTCCCGTTTTCTTCCCTGCTCCTGCTGGTGGCTCGTCTGCGGTGGATGGGTGGAACGGGCTGCAGTACCCCAACATCGTCGGCTCACCTGGTTGTGACGGCGGATGCACAGGGCATAGGCCCTGCACGATCTCGACGACGGCTCACTGATGTGGTCAGCATTGGTGGCGAGCGAGTCTGCTGCGATGTCTGCTAATCCAGGGCTGATGATTGCCAGTGGCAGCAGAGAGGACCAGAGGTGGTACTGTCCCATCACATCTGCTGCTGGATGGGCCGCCCTTACTGCAACATCTCCTTAGTAAAGATTAACATGTCGATCACCGAGCTGAGCGCTATGCAGCGTCCCAGTACACATATAACTGCAAGTCTAACTGCGAGTGCCTTGTTGCTATCAAAGCTGGTGTATTTAAAGGAAGCACGAGCGACGTCCTGACGTCATGCTCGTTTGTAATGAACGCATTCGTTCCACTTATACTGCTGATTTATCTGTCGTACCCACCCCCTAGGTGTTCTTGTGACAGAGTTACGTGTTGTTACAGCAGACTTACGCGAAGTTATGAAATGCAGTACAGCTGACGCTATACCTCTGTCTTACACTCTACGAAAGTCTCCGTCTAACACAAACCCATATGCTAAGCGATTCTCTCTCGCCTGTTGAGTGTAACCAGACCACTGCCCCTGCGTGACGACACATTTCGATAGATGTGCAATCCTCTTACCTCTTGGCTAACCTACTGCCTCTGGCACTCGGCATAGGCAACGAAACTTTGACAGTATTCCACGTTTTGAACTCTTTACTATTACATGGCACTACCCATCCCCCTCCTTTAAGAAAATTCGTCCCGAATTTTACAGTTCTGGACTTACTGGTTGTGCACGTCATACTTCCTTATGCACTACAGGTATCTTCCAACTACTCCTTCAACACTGTCAAACTTTTCTTATCCACTAATAATCTATTTACACTTAATACTGATTCCAATCTTATCATTGGTTATCTATTTCTATTACGTTCCACTATTCCTAACCCGTCCCATAGGTATTTGATGTACAGTTGTTATTTCAGAACAAGACGTCTTTTTCCGTATACAAAAGTAAGTTGCACAAATAAACACTAGAACTAAGATAATGCTAGTCGTTGACACACCAAATGTAATTGTGTTTTGGTTTTGTTTCTCGCGATGTTGCTGCACGTGCTGGAGTAGTTGATTAACTCAGATCTGCTCTTTTTCTGAAATAATCAGGCTATCTAAAGATTGCAGCAATGTGGGATCCAAGGACTTGTTAATAAACGTTAGGTTCTGGCGAGGCAATATGTGTGGTGGTTCTTCGGGTTAATACAAGATAGGCTGTGCCACGTTAATCATTGTTGTATCTGTGAAAGTAGCTGGTAGGTGAAATTGCTTCCCCACTATTTCACATCCAGTGCATTAATCAATAACCCACTGCCCTGCAATTCAAGCTTTGCCATATCTGTCAATCTACCATTTCCGTAACAAGTGGCATCTATGGTCTCTAGTTTGAACACAGAGTAAATCCAATGTTCCCCAATTTTCTGAAATTTTGGTCTCAGAAGTAACAACTTATATTCACATTCTAAGGTTCCCATATTCCCCAAGAACAATTGCACCTCACACGAATGATTGTTGGTTGCCACCTCTTTTGCTGGACAAATAAAAACACTTCCCCTGAAACAGTCTGTCAAATCTTCCGTACACATTTCCACATGAGCACTCCTCTGTCTTGACACTAACATTTCCCGAGTTTGCACTTTCACCCACTTCCCAAGTGCACTCCATATAATTGGATACAGGTTTACTGTATAACACGGGTATCGCGAATTGATATCCATCACTGGTATTTGCACTTCTACGTGTATACTCGCCTGATCCGTAATTACTCTCACTTTGGATATGCGATAGAATAACGATAAATTCCGCTTCGCCGGAGGCACGACATGACACACTCCTTCTGAGAATTCTTTCTGCGCTTTCAGCAACGCCTTCAGCATCTGATCTGGACCTAACAAAGTGGCAATCAATTGCCCATGCACTGCGTGATGCATAGCTTCATATAACGCTTCCAATTCTACACGCTCAGCATCCACCTGTCTGCTAATGCCCTCAATATAGCTGCTACTTGTATTTTCCCGTCTATTCGGCTCAATCTCGCCTGAATAGCCTCTATATCCCCATTCAACACTTTCCTGGTATGTGCTGCATACCGTTCCCGGTCTGACGTCAACTCCCTCACTTTTCTAGTGACATTCAATATCCCCTGCTCCATATTACCTATACGTGTCGTGTGCCAATCCACTTTCGACATTGTCTCATTTGCCAACTCCTGCACCTCCCCCACCGTACTATTTAAGCTCCTTATATCTCCCTCTTCCGCGGTTCCAAACACTGTTTACAGCAATTTTTCCCCTGCATCCAACCACCCTCGTTTCCTGCGAACTAGCGTTTGCGGGACCACTTCCGATACTTGTTGCAGCTGCCTTCTCAGCTTTTCGTATGAGAGCTTCTATTCTTGATACTCTTTCCGTATGTCTTGAAACAACCCCTCCTTCTCCATGGCCGCCTGTAGCGCCGTAAACCTATCCTGTAGTGTCTGTACATCATTCCTCACTCCCCATATATTATACGTGAACACAATTGTCCACCTGCGGCTTGACAATACCACACCTAATTGTCTTGCAAACAAAATTCCCTTATCTAGGGCTGCACCTGCACCACCTCTCCTCCGCAACGGTGTAGCAGTACCAGACTGACGAAAAGTTACCTGGGCCACATCCTGGCATGGCACCTGAAGGAAAAGGAAGCCATGTCAATCGCTCCCTTCCTTACCACGTCTAAAACACACAAATGACAAGTAAAAACTACACATACCCTATTACCTAATAACAATAAATACGATATGTTCCGCCCCGAGGACACTTAATCTACTTATCCCTAGACCTAAGTGCGTAAGGAACGTTCCTCCGCTGTTCTTTTAGCTTCGGTACCCTCACACCCTTTGTTACTGCTGGAGGAATCTGTGATAACGCATCCACTGCCCCCTTAAACAGCTTAATCTTACTTACACGAACTACCGACGACTTGGCTGGTAACTGCAACTTTACGTCCACTGGAGACACTATTTCATTTACCTGATACGGTCCAGAAAATTACGTCAAAAACTTCTTCGTTTTACCCTTCGGAACATAAGGATTAGCCCACAATACCCATTGACCGATTCTGCATTGCGGCAGTTTACCTGTTCTTTGCCCAATACTTTCTTGTTTCTCCAAAGCTTTAGTATTAGCACGCCGTACCCTTTGCCAAATCTCTCTCAATTTCATGGCGAAATTCATCTCTAACTCATCCTGTGAACCTACCTGAGGTTTGAGAACATCAAATGGTGAAGGCATTTTCTGACCATAAATTACCTCATACGGAGAGATCCCCGTTCCTGTATGAACGTTCGCGTTATATGCTCTTGTCAACACATTTAAACACACGTCCCAATCCGTGTGTTCTGAATTTACGTAATGACTAATCATCTTAACTAACGTCCTATGAACCCGTTCTGTTCGCCCATTCGACTGAGGATGAAATGGGCTTGTACGCATTTCTTAACTTTCAATAAACGGCATAACTGCTTCATCAGCTCCGACATAAAGTTACTACCCTGACCGGTAATTATAGTATCAGGCACAACATACTTCAGCAACCAATTATTTACTAAGGCTTGTGCAACAGTGCTTGCCTTCTGATCTGGAATAGCTACCATTACCAGGTATCGGGAAAAAATTATATAACATTGTTAATACGTATCGATTACCCACTTGGGCCTTGTTAAATGCTCCGATTATGTCTTATCTGATGAATGCGAACAGATGATCCGCTTCAGGTAGCCTCTGTAACTGAATTTTCTGATGACTTAAATCTGCTCTCTGCGCACACGGTATACAATTTTGCACATACTGCTCTATGTCATTGCGACGTGTCTTCCACCAAAACCTTTCAGCTACCCGTCTATCAGTCGTTCTTTTACCACCATGACCCGACAATACATGGCCGTGCGCTTGTTTCAACACCTCTTCCCTCTGTGATTCCGGTACTACGACGTGTAGTCCGCACCTCGTCTTCCTGCAAAGCAACCCATCCTGCATTTCAAACTGCGGTTGCGTTCGGAACAATTGACACTCTCTGTCAGTGGCTTGCGCCTTTATCCACTCCTTCTCACGTATGCCCACAACTTGTACAGCTGCTATTTTTCTACTAAGCGCATCTGCATTCGTATTTAGTTTCAGCGCCCATCTCGTTAAAGGGCTTGAAGGATGTTTCAGCCCCAACAACCAGTTCAGTGCTGCGTGATCTATAATCACCTTGAACTTACGCCCATATAAATAACAGCGAAAATACGAGATACCGTAAATCACTGCTAACATTTCTTTCTCTGTAGTTGAATAATTGTCCTCTGCCTTATTCAGTTGCCTGGAAGCATAAGCCACTGGATGTTCCTGTCCATTAACCCTCTGAGAAAGAATACAAGCTACAGCACTACTACTAGCATCACAAGATAGTATGAACTCTTGTTCGAAATCAAGAAGAATCAACACTGGGGCTGATGTTAGTATCTGTTTGAGCTTCTCGAATGCCTCCTGACACTGTGCTGTCCTTTCAAACTTAATACCTTCCTTTAACAATCTCGTTAATGGATGTGCAATTTCCGCGAACCCCTTTACATATCGTCTGTAGTAATTACATAAACCGACATACTGCTGAACTTGTTTAGTGGTCTGTCGTACTGGAAAACCACGCACACCCGACGTTAGACGAGGATCCGTTCTTACCCCATCCTGACTGATAATATGCCCAAGATAAGTCACTTGCGTCTGAGCAAACTGCCATTTCTTGACATTAAGCGTAAGATTTGCCGCTCTTAGCCTACTAAATACTTCGTTCAGTCGTTCCACATGCTCTTCTATATTACGCGAAAAAGTAACATCATCAAGGTATACCATAGCAATCTTCGGTTTCAGCCCCCGAAGCACACCATCTAACAGACACTGGAAAGTAGCAGGAGCGTTTTTCAACCCAACTGGCATTCTGCGATACTGAAAGTGACCAAGGCTTGTTGTAAAGGCCGTCTTCGGTCCATCCGCGGGACACATCTATCGGATGGTACCCACTCTTTAGATCTAGTGTCGAAAAATATTTACACCGACCTTGGTTGTCCAATGTTTCCGTGGTGTTCGGTATTGGATACACATCTGTTACACTTCGTGCGTTCAAAAAACGATAGTCGCAACTAAAACTATACTTTTTAGTACCGTCCAATGACTTCTTAGGAACTACCACTATGTTGGTATACCACGGGCTTCCACTGTTGTCTATAATACCATCCCTTAGCTGTTGATTAATAAATTCTTCCACTGGTGGTTGTAGGTGTTTCGCTATCCTGTATGGTTTTCAATAGACAGGCGGATTATCGCCTGTCGGTATACGGTGCTGTGTAATAGGAGTTGCTGGTAATGGACCTTCTGAATTAAACAGATCTAAAAACTCTAATAAAAAGCTTCCGTAGCTTTCCGATCACCATTCTCCAAATGACGAATCTTATCACGTAGTACAGATGCCTTGACGGTTTGCTTGACGTTATAATCACGTTGGGATTCACCTATATCCTCATCGTCGAGTATTTCCAAACTTGCTACCACTAAACCCTTTGGGAGATTCACTTCATCTGCCCCAAAATTATCTACACTGACCGGAATCATCAGTTCCCCATTTATATCCGTTACGCGCGCAACACTCCTCCTAATAAAACAATGCATTTAATCCAATGCTTCATTGCTCTCTGCTGTGGTACATAGGTACCTACTGACAACCAAACTAACTTCCCTGTACCCGAAGGCAGTTTGACATGCGTAATCATCTTTAATGCCCTTGTACGCGGTTCAGTTGGTGACATCTTAGCAACGGATGCACCTCGCGACGTAGAAACATTTACAGCTGTTGTACCCATTGGAAACAAGTTTCCACTGAGTTCAACTGTACGCTGTGAAAGAATAATTTTGGCATGGTGTTTATCGAGGAAGTCCAGTCAGAGAATCACAGAATATCCTAGTGCCACAGTTGTCAACACTTCCATTTGCTCTCCGAACTCTAGAGTTCCAATCTTAAAAACGAGCTGTGTTGTACCCAATGATTGCAACTCATTATTCCCTACTCCACGTAATCTATACCTAGGAGTACCTAGTCTTCTCCTACCCACGTGGTCTAGACTAGCAACAGATACATGAGCCCCTGTATCAATCAAAACCTTACATCCGTTACTCCTTACAACACCCATCAAGCAACAATCAGTCTCTGTACTAGTTTTCACCGTACTTCTGCTTACCGGGAATGTCTTCCGACCGACGAAACACTCCCGATCCCGTTTAACACATTTTCCCGTTTATTCGCGTTACCATTCTGCTTACTACGACACTCATTCGCCTTGTGAGCGTAGCGTTTACAAGCATAGCACTACGGCTGTCTGCATTGAGCCTTCACGTGATCTCTCCTCCCACACTGGTAACAATTCCTCTCCGACACAAAGATGCATTTATCATTGCGAACCCTTCTTGCAATGTCTATCTCCTGCAGATGCGTTGCAATACACAGTGCTGCAGCTAAATCCCCTGGATTCTCCATACTAACCCTACGAGACATTCTGCAGGAATTCCCCTGAGCAATATATCAAGGGCTCTGTTTTCTGCCTCTTGTAGTAATACACGATCGGCATCAGGATTACCCGGTAATTCATAGGTCTGCGAATTTATTTTCTGTATCCAATCTGAAAAAGACTCCACTGTGTGATTGACCTTCTGTGTCAAATTAGCAAACGATATCTTTGTCGTAACCCATCTGCCAATTCTTCAAACGTGCTCGCCTTACTAAGCGTCTCATGGTACATCACGAACGTCTTGGCTTCGACTGCAAGTCGCAAATTTGCCATACGTAACGTAGTTACGTCCGACCGCATTCATTTCGTGGATTTTCTTTGCTTCCTGAGCCTTGAAGTGCAATACATTTTTATGAAGAGAGCAATATGACTTCTTTCCTTTATGGAAACGATTAGCCGTGGGCCAAGTGATGATTACATCCTGCGATGTGGAATGTATAGAAGAAATACCGTGGACATAGACTGATAATTGTCATAGGTGACCAAATGCCTGCTAGATTAGTCATAAGCGTCTAAACGTGGGCGTCCATGGCCTATCGACAAAACGCGTAGGTCAGACGCTAGCCAGGTCTGTAACCATAATATCTGGAGTAGGCAATAGTGGAGTGTAAGACTGTGTCCATACTTGCTCTAATGTGAAAAGTGTCTCATTCCTGTACATAGCTCAGTGTGTTGTGAAATATACAGATGCACTAAAGGAATGATTGGAGCTGAGTTTCCGGTGGGTGCTGAGATCGTTACAGACGACGAGTAGGCTTCTGTTGGGCAAGGATGGAGCAGAAAATTTAAAAGTAACCATACTACAATTTACTGTCTGGCACAGTGTCATCTTTGTTGAATTGGGTGATACCATTTTAGATCGATTCTGCCAATTACATTACATCGATGGTCGAGTGAGGATAGTAAGTAGTCCAGACGAATGTTATACGACACTTTCTCCATGAGACTCTCAGATAGTATGTGGACTATGTGGTTATTACAAAAGGCAAGAAGTTATTCCTCACCACCATTACCAATTTATAGCTAATCCTGCCCCTCAATAGATGGCATTCTCCACAGGGAACACATTTGACATCTGGTGGCCTATCTTTCTCAGTACCTAATCTGTCCATGTAAGGACAGAGTAGAGCTACGCTTGGTGAGGATGAATATTAGAGTAAATAATCTGTCTGCCGTATGAGGCCGGCCGAAGTGGCCGTGTGGTTAAAGGCGCTGCAGTCTGGAACCGCAAGACCGCTACGGTCGCAGGTTCGAATCCTGCCTCGGGCATGGATGTTTGTGATGTCCTTATGTTAGTTAGGTTTAACTAGTTCTAAGTTCTAGGGGCCTAATGACCTCAGGAGTTGAGTCCCATAGTGCTCAGAGCCATTTGAACCATTTTTGCCGTATGAGTTCGGAATCTACACTTTCGAGCAAACTTAGATGTCACAGAGTTCAACTTCACCGTTCCTCTGAACAAGAATCTGCTCATTGCAGCTGTTGCCAAGACAGCGTTAATGAACTCTGTGACATCCTCTGTTGTTCTACACGAGAAAGGCGTGATCAGGTCAGCTACTAAAGAATATATTGCAAGGTTGGACATTGCTACTGACGTGCACCCACTTGAACCCGTTTGGGAACCTTGCGCCGAACGCAAGGTCTCCATTTGCGTCATTAATTCAACATGATGTAACTTATTCTGCCCATTCTCTTCTAACAATTTTGAGACTTGCTCCATCAGAGCAGCCATTCTCATTTCAGTACTAACGGATCTCGTTTCCGTCATGTTTTGTGCAAATTACCAACAACTTACTCTATACTGAATTTACTCATCAGAACAATAACTACCCTAGCTACTCAACTCCTTTGTCACAGTTGAGCACTACGCACAAGAAGACAAACAAGACTCACAAAGCACAACTAAACAAAATTAATTCTTCCGTCTTGTTGTTGCCCAGCGACACTCTACAATTGTGCGCTGCGTGACCAAACCGTCTACAAATTGAACATTCTACTGGTACAAAGTTCGTGCATGGCTCCCCATGCCCCATTAAATTACCCACAGTACATCTGACTGGTACCAAGTGCGTTTCCCAACTGTTTCCCTTAAACTCAGATAAATCTGCTGTTTCCGCAGGTCTCACAAAGTGCACTCCCAACAAAGAACGTGCATCCATAATTATTAACAAAAATCGCCTCATGCACTTACCACAAGGCTGCGTAGAGTCGACAGTTCTGACCGCAACTCTGTGGTGTCAGTCCTGCAGTGGCGGCGTCGACGACTCCAGATACCAGATAAGCAGGCCAGCACTGTAGTGGGCGGTTCGAACACTTCTGATACGATATCCGTAGGCGGTGGGCACAAGGATTTCTGACACCAAATCTGTAGGCGCCCCGGTGGTCCCGGTCGCCTTCGGTGGAATGGAAGGAGAGGGGTGACCTCTCCAGTTGACAGGATGTTAGGAAATGACTGAGCACAAGTCAGAATCGTCAAAGAAACATTATTATTTCATGACACCTTTATTACTGCTGAGTACAATGTGGTCCGCGTAACACAAGCTGGCTGAGCTGGGTGATATCAACGACCTTCACCGAGTCCTCGCTGACTCGGAGCGATGATACCAGCACCGGGCCGCATCAGTCTTGGCTAGCGCATCGCCACGTGCTGTGACATAGCGGTGGAATGCCCTTACTTCGGCCGCGCGTGGGTGGCGGCGCCCGGCTGGCCGGCCAGCTCGGCGGTGGACAGCAGGCTGCTGTGCTTAAGAGGCTCCGGATTGGAACTCCAGCGCTGTCGGCATGAGAAGCGTTCTCGTAGTGCAGAGTGTACTCTATCCCACCACGTCTTCTTCCCTGCTCTTGCTGGTGGCTCGACCGCGGTGGACAGGCGGAAGGGGCTGCAGTACCCCAGCATCGTCGGCTCACCTGGTTGTGACGGCGGATGCACAGGGCATAGGCCATGCACGATCTCGACGACGGCTCACTGATGTGGTCAGCATTGATGGCGAGCGAGTCTGCTGCGATGTCTGCTAATCCTGGGTTGATGATTGAGGGTGGTAGCAGAGAGGACCAGAGGTGGCACTCTCCCGTCACGTCTGCAGCTGGATGGGCCGCCCTTACTGCAACATCTCCTTAATAAAGATTAACATGTCGATCACCGAGCTGAGCGCTATGCAGCGTCCCAGTACACATATGACTGCAAGTCAAACTGCGAGTGCCTTCTTGCTATCAAAGCTGGCGTATTACAAGGAAGCACGAGCGACGTCCTTACGTCATGCTCATTTGTAATGAACGGATTCGTTCCACTTATACTGCTGATTTATCTGTCGTACTCACCCCTAAGGTGTTCTTGTGACAGAGTTACATGTTGTTAAGTCAGACTTATGCGAAGTTATGAAATGCAATACGGCTGACGCTATACCTCTATCTTACACTCTACGAAGTCTCCGTCTAATACAAACCCGCATCCTAAGCAATTCTCTCTCGCTTGTTGTGTGTAACCAGTCCACTGCCCCAGCGTGATTAGACATTCTGATACATGTGCAATCTTCTTACCTCTTGGCTAACCTACTGCATCTGGCTCTTGCCATAGGCCACGAAATTTTGACAGTATTCCATATTTCCAACTCTTTACTATTCCACAACACTACACTTCTAAAATACTCTGTTGCTGTATTCCTAAGTAATGGCTTGTGATTGTTTGACTTTGTAAAATGAGTGTCTCATACGAAAAGACTCGTTTAGCTTTATTCAATTTACTTCATCAGCATGTGCCGTAACAAAGTTCATTATTCCTTCCGGAGAAGACAATTATAAAAGTGTCGGAACCTAGCTCAAAGTTTCCTATAAACCTATATTTCATTCTCTAGCTTTTCCAAGTTTCTGTGACTTTTCGTTACGCCAAAGTCTGTCATCTGCCTTACGTATGATCGGGCGTATATGATCATCCCATATGCAAGTGCACAAGCTGTTACACACAGTTATTTATGTTGTCACTGACTGCAACTGAAAATTATCCGGGTCCTACATTTCAAATGTCGCAGTAAAAATTAGATTATATATACAGTACGATATAGCACAATTTCTGCAGACTACAAATTCATCGCCACCGAAATAATATCTAACCAACTAATACAAGTAATATGTCGCAAGATCTATAGCACCAAAAGGTTCTTATTTCTTCTGCGCATGAAATTTGAAAGCAGACGACACTGGATAGAAAGTATAAAGCATCAGATGTCCTAAAACTGAACAGATTCTTGTTCAGCGGGACGGTGAAGTTGAACTCTGTGACATCTAAGTTTGCTCGAAAGTGTAGATTCCGAACTCATACGGCAAAAATGGTTCAAATAGCTCTGAGCACTATGGGACTCAACTCTTGAGGTCATTAGGCCCCTAGAACTTAGAACTAGTTAAACCTAACTAATCTAAGGACATCACAAACATCCATGCCCGAGGCAGGATTCGAACCTGCGACCGTAGCGGTCTTGCGGTTCCAGACTGCAGCGCCTTTAACCGCATGGCCACTTCGGCCGGCCTCATACGGCAGACAGATTATTTACTCTAATATTCATCCTCACCAACCGTAGCTCTACTCTGTCCTTACATGGACAGATTAGGTACTGAGAAAGATAGGCCACCAGATGTCAAATGTGTTCCCTGTGGAGAATGCCATCTATTGAGGGGCAGCATTATCTATAAATTGGTAATGGTGGTGAGGAATAACTTCTTGCCTTTTGTAATAACCACATAGTCCACATACCATCTGAGAGTCTCATGGAGAAAGTGTCGTATAACATTCGTCTGGACTACTTACTATCTTCACTCGACCATCGATGTAATGTGATTGGCAGAATCGGTCTAAAATTGAACAAATATGACACTGTGCCAAACAGTAAATTATAGTCCGGTTACTTTTAAATTTTCTGCTCCATCCTTGCCCAACAGAAGCTTACTCGTCGTCTGTAACAATCTCAGCACCCACCGGAAACTCAGCTCCAATCATTCCTTTAGTGCATCTGTATATTTCACAACACACAGAGCTATGTACAGGAATGAGACACTTTTCACATCAGAGCAAGTATGGACACAGTCTTACACTCCATTGTTGCCTACTCCAGATATTATGGTTACAGACCTGGCTAGCGTCTGACCTACGCGTTTTGTCGATAGGCCATGGACGCTCACGTTTAGACGCTTATGACTAATCTAGCAGGCATTTGGTCACCTACGACAATTATCAGTCTATGTCCACGGTATTTCTTCTATACATCCCACATCGCAGGATGTAATCATCACTTGGCCCACGAGTAATCGTTTCCATAAAGGAAAGAAGTCATATTGCTCTCTTGATAGAAATGTAATGCACATCAAGGCTCAGGAAACAAAGAAAATCTCGAAATGAATGCGGGCGGAAGGTATTTACACGAAAATCTGGTAAACGACCGCATTTTGGTGGGCTATTTGAGGTGTAGCAGTGGTCATACGTAATAATGTAGTTCTAATTTGCTAAGAGGATGCAGAACCATGGTGCATACTTTTGGAATTTACGTCAGGTATTTAAAACTTGCCAACACTTCTTTTAGACTTTCGAGTACTGAGGTTTTTTTAGGTGAACTATCATGTCAGTTCTGCGAAACTGTATGCAAATTAAAAAAAACGGATACAGAAATGTGGTAAACGTATAAATTTATGGTAAACTGGATGTAAATCGCTTGGCAATAAAATGTGTGTGACAAATTAGAAAGCGAAAATGATTCGTTAATACTTCACTTCAGTCCTTTCGCTTACAAAAAATTTAACAGTCTCTGTTTTTCTGTTTGTTGTTGCCTTATTGAAAAGAAATGAACCCCTGCAGTTATGACAAAATATTTACGTAAATGTGTACAACAACTGACCAAACTTTACATAAAAGTTTTCTGAGAATCGTACCGGATCATAACGCTACAAAAACTATACATTTTTTATATTAAGACGTGGTACGATAGTCAAATAACTTTTATGCCAGTTGACTTTATTTGGGGAAGATTACGAAAATATATAAGAAATATGATGTATCAATAGTAAATAAGGTAAAGTTTCTGTTGTAAAAGAAACCAGTAAGACGGGTTATGATAGTTACTGGCAGAGGCAAATGGGCATATAGGCGTAAATACGACTTCACAAATTATAGTAATTAATTTTGTTTTTTAATAACACGCATTTATACGTTTTAAACGAACATATGGTCTATCAAGAAATCCCAACATCTAATAATGTGTTACTTGATGGTAATTTCGACTCTTGTTGTATTTTAAGCGTGCTGCTCTAAATACTGATTCCTTATTCTAGAAAATTTATCAGTGCTTCTTCTGGTTAAACATTGAATTTCAAATTTTATCTCGGATTTCGTCAGTGAGATGCATTTTCAATAGCGGTAAAATCTCACTAAATTGCGCTGCACGTATACGAGTTCCCGGGAAGAGAGCGACATTTGTATACTTCGTACCTCGGCATCCTTGGATTGTGCCCCAGGACCGACTTCACGTAGTGCAACATGTTACGCAACTACTGACGGCGTCGGCACTACGAAGTACCGTCGTCTTCGCAGAGGGACACGAAGGGAGCAGCAAATGCGGCGCGAAACCCTATATAAAGTCCGGACAGCGAGCTCTCGGCAGCTCTGGCAGCACGCAGCCACCATGCAGCTCGCCGCCGTTCTCGCCCTGCTCGTCGTCGCTGCAGTCGACGCACGAATTGGTGGTAAGCCGACACACACACCTGTCTAGCCTCTGTGGTTCTTAACAAATAATCCGACAACTTCCTCGTCATTCTATTTCTCGTCCAATGCTACAAATCTGTATTTGATCTTATGGTAGAAATAGATTATTACCCTGAAAGTTCTATTCATACTCACGAATTTATTTTTCCAAATAACGTTCAAAACTAACCCATATCGTTTTTGTGCAACACAAATTCCCATGAAGTAATGAGTGCTGTGGACAAGGGATCTCAGATCGATTCCAAATTCCTAGATTTCCAATAGGCTTTTGATACCGTTCCTCACAAGCGACTATAAATCAAATTGTGTGCGTGTAGAGTATCGTCTCAGTTTGTGACTTCATTCGTGATTTCCTCTTAGAGAGATCGCAGTTAGTAGTGACAGACGGTAAATCATCGGGTAGAACAGAAGCGATATATGGTGTTCCGCAAGGTAGTGTTATAGGCCGTCTGCTGTTCCTGATTTATATAAATGATGTAGGTAATAATCTGAGCAGCCCCCTTAGATTGTTTGCAACATAGATAATGTTGTGGGGAAAACGAAACAAAGAAAGAGCTTTGATGGCAGAACACATAGAAGATGCGACAAACTCACTAAAGAGACAGCCTACATTACACTTGTCCGTCCTGTGCTGGAATACTGCTGCGCGGTATGGGATCTTTACCAGGTAGGATTGACGGAGGACATCGAAAAAGTGCGAAGAAGGGCAGCTCGTTTCGTGTTATCGCGCAAATAGGGGTAAGAGTGTCACTTATACGACACGCGATTTCGGGTGGCAGTCACTGAAACAAAGGCGGTTGTCTTTGCGGCGAGAACTATCTACGAAATTTCGATCTCTAACTTTCTCTTCCGAATGCGAAAATATTTTGTTGGCACCCACCTACGTAGGGAGAAATGATCATCATAATAAAATAAGAGAAATCAGAGCTCCAACGGAAAGCTTTATATGTTCCTTTTTCCGATGGAATTGTAGAGAAGTAGTTTGAAAATGGTTCGATGAACCCTCTGCAAGGCACTTAATTGTCATTTCCAGAGTAACCATGCAGATATAGATGCAGAATGAACAAAACAACAGCAAAAAACTAAAGAGCTTTGAATGCGCTCTTCAGATCTTCACTCACTTTCAGACACATTTATGGACGTGGACATCGATTGAAAGAATAGAGGTATGAAAGGTGCCGTTGTCAATAAGATCCTGATGTCACGCTAGAGATATTAAGAAACGTGTTCATTAGCTGATCATAAGGTATTTTTCTTTTCTCTGCTTGTGTCTTACTGACAAGGAGACTGCAAATGTTTAATGATAGGTTACGAATAATCGCCCCCTATCTGCAGATAATGAGAGTGCGCTTACCGAAGCGACGTACGTTCCCAGCTCCTGATTGGAAACATATATTAACTGGATTCACCACAAAATACAACGTGCGCTAATGATCAAGGTAAACTCTGTGATAAGTAATTCCTTGTTCTGGTGTTTGTCCCTCAGATGACCCGTCCCCCAGTGGCCTGGGAGTGAGGACGTGTCCCGATAACGATCCTGACGTCGTGACCTGCCGCCGGAACGCCCTGCAGTCGGCGCTCTCCCTCTTGGCAGGTGGTAAGTACTAACATAAGACCACACCACACCGTACAGCTAAACGCCAGGCACTTCTCAGCGTCAGTACAGTCTTGTAAACTGTGTGATACTCCAGACTTCCTTGGTATGAAGGGGAAGGGCTAATATCTGAATCTGAAATTACGTATAGTAAATTTACCACATATTGTGTGTACTTCCATTTTTATCATACTCTGCAGCAAATTTAAATTTTCCCATCCTTACTCTCAGACCTGAACTGAATTGCTCCCCGTCCATGCTTTCCTTTTCCCTGATAAATTCTTCGTTCACTATTATCTCTGAAAGTTGTGTCATCATTGTATGAAAAGCACGATGTATTAGAAATCAGTCTCTGACTTCTGGAACTAAAATTTCAGCATAGATTTTTACCATAATTCATTAAATATATAGGCCAGATAATATGTAGAAAAACACAAGGCAGAAGGATATTAACGTATTTATAAGACGGGGAAGATATGCGTACAAAAAAAAGAAACGAAGTAAAACTACATAACATGAAGGAATGACTTACAAATACATCTATTCCAAAAAGCCATCTTCTAAACTCATTCCAGGGAATACTACAATAACATGGTTATCGAATCTGGCCATCCCATCTTATGCCACGTAATGATTTCCGCTTTGCAGAAATGTGTCTCATCGTAAATTGCAGATGGACGTCAGCTATCGCATAAATATGCTATCGCATAAATATTATCCTCGTATTTCACTTTACACATCTTTGTGACCACTTTACTTATCACGATTTGCGAGATTCGCAGCAAATGGTGCCTCGGTTCATAATAACCGTTTAAAGCTTCTGAGACGTTGTCTCGTCTACAGGTCTCCCCAGCATCGGGGCGAAACCCATCGACCCACTGACGCAGATCCCACCCCTGATTCTGAAGGCCGACACGCCTCTCCTCAGGCTCAATTTCAAGCTGGACGACATCGTCATGATTGGTCACGCACGCAGCGTTCTCGACGACTTGCAGTGAGTCCCGGCACGTTACATTAAGAAATAATCACGATATTTATCGTTTTAAAATCTGATCTATCACTTGCCAGAAGTTTTCCTGTTTGACGTTTTTGAAAATGTATTCCTGTTTTTCCAGAGTGGACGTGGAGAACCACACCATTCATGTTGTTACTCACACCCCTGGTGCCTTGGTGATGGAAGGCATCTACACTCTCGATGAAGAAGTTATTAAGGGCATTCCTGTGAGAGGCAACGGCCGATTCAAACTTACAATGAGTAAGTATTCCGTGCCTAACAGTAACTGAACCTTTGGTTTTTATATGCGTGTGGTAATAAACTGTAGACATGTAAGGAAAGGGAGATGAAAACAAAAATCAATTAGTTCGAAGTAAAATTGAATGCGCAGCGTGTCTTTCTGTGTTATAAAAGGGAGTTTATTAAAATTGCAACATAAAGTCACATTGCCTCGTAGTGCAGCTGTAAGTTCATTGTAAATAATTGGCTCACAAGCGATTACTCTTTCTTATGATTTATTTCTTCTCCCTTTCAGTCGACCCTACAGCAGACGTAACTTACAAGGGACACCCTGTCACTCGACGCAACGGCGAGACTTATCTGCAACTGGACTCCGCCAAGACGAAGTACACCTACGGGAAGACTTCCTATAAGCTCACTGGCCTGTTCGGAGGCTTCCCTCCTCTTGGTATGTCACACACGCACACTTAAAATGGTGTTTCATAAAACCCAATTAATATATCGACAACATGCTGCTTACATATCAACGTATATAAGATGCTTCAATCACTGTGGTGTCGTAGTATTTTTTATTTAACCTCATACGTTGGTGCCAAATCTATACTCCACGTAACAAACGCGGTGACTACCTGAAACTACGGTAGTACTTAATCACATTATCGTGCTTTCTCCTTCTTTATGACACTTGTTTCAGTTTTTAAGGCACAAATTCACATCAGTGTTTACATGTGACGATATTATCGCCTACTTTACACACAAATCTCATTAGCCATACAAGTTTACAGTATGAAAGTTCTTTCCTGATGTGATGCCTTCCAGAGCGATATTAACAAATAACATCTACTTTGGAATGAGATACAAGTCTTTCGTCTTACACTTGGCTAAATCCAACTTCACCGTAATAAAACCAGCTAGAAATCTTGTGATTCGAACAAGTTGTAACTCCTATTCCTGTGAACTGTCCTTTGGCATAGTAAACCATTTATTTGATCTTTTTCTCTGCTTGTATACATTTTGTTTCCTCCTTTTGTTTCCGTGCACACCTTAGAATAGTAGAAGCTCTGCTATTCGTAAGTAATCCCGGTACCTGATCTCCTTACACATCCAGAATTTCAATGTGTCTGGCGTCTACAAGTGAGGTGCTGTCGGCTTTCATACCGCACACTAAAAGCAGACTATCCTCACACTTGCAGAGGCCGCAGGCAACGCCCTGATCAACGCGATGACATCGCCCATCGTGGAGCGCGAGATGCTGGGCCCCATGGAGGACTGGATGGAGCAGGTTTACAAGCAGCAGGCGCAGTACGTCTTCGACACCGTTCCGTACAACAAGCTATTCCCGGAGAGCGTGAAAACTATTACAAAGAATTCATTTTTCCTCAGTTTTAAGTAAATGTTTTCCAATTTATGATGTGTATATAGCCAGTAATATTATTTCTCTGAATAAAGAATTTTACTAGAACTTCTTCAGTTACTTTTTTTAAAATTCTGAACTGACATCAGTTTCCAAGAACAAATACTAAATCATCTACCTTTCCCATTATGCTGAATACATATAACGCCACTAAACGATGATACCTTCTTATTTTCCGTAACAGGATGACTGACAGAACATTAGCTTGGTCAGTTACTGAGTCTCAACTATACCGCAGTGATCAGATACATTATTGTAACACTGAATAAAGCAAAAATTCTTTATTATGTAAGCAAAATGTATGACTGTCCTCCGCATATATTATTACGTGACTGACATAACTTTCCGAAACTGTAATTTACCAAAATATGTTCACTTCAAAGAACCCACAACTATGTACTGCTTATGCTGCTATGACAGTCGTTTTTTCGCCATGTCACAGTGCATTTTCTGACTCTTAGGAAATTCAAGATAGCGCCCAAGAAGCATGTTGTGAGTTATTGGGTGCAAAAGTAGAGCGAATAAGTTAAGCATCGAACGTCAGCCTTATGAATATCGGAGTGCCGAGCACATCAGTCTACTGAAAGAAAGAAATACATCACTTAGCAATGGAGAAAATCAGTCCTAACTGGCTCAAAGAAACTAGGAAGCATCCAAGTCTTTGTTTAACAAATTCACAGAAACCATCGCAAGCAAAAGTCGTGATGACTGGACTGGAATAAATCTTTCCTGTTAACCATTAAACAACATTTATCAGTAGCATGAAAGAGGGTGACTAATTTGGATATTTAATCTATCTTTCACATAAGCAAATTACAAAAAGTTGAAATGCTTAGATCTTTAGACGAGAGACCATTCAAAAGTGAAATAACTTTTAATATTTAAATTAATATACTGAATCTCTGAGTTTTCTGTTAGGTTATATTATTATATGCCTTCGATTAACACAAAGAGAAGTTGAATGAGCATGAATAACAGAACACACGTAAGATAAACATTCAATAGCTGATTACTAAACAATGACATACAATTAAAAATTAAAAACAAATCTTTCAAACCATGTGTTCATCCAATCTTCATCTTAGATACTGGTCTAAGATAGATCTCCATTTGAAGGTTTCGTGCAAGTATCTGCATGAGAACTATGGTAACTAATGTCATTGAATCTGTTTACTGTAGTCTAGCAATGGTATCCTTAGAACACCCCCCCCCCTCAGCCCACCATTACACTTGCTTAAATAACCAATTTGAAAATTCCGTCGTGCCTCAGGATCGATCCCATCAACTTATAAATTTATCCCGTCACATTATGCAATGAAGTTTTTCAGGCCCAACTCAATTGGGCATCATTTAATTAGTTTTTGAACGTAAGCATATATTCATGACAATTCTTCTGCAGCATCACATTTCTAAATGCCTATGTAATCGTCGTTTCTCCCTAGAGTTTATCATCCACATTTCGCTTCCATAGAGACTAAAATCCACAGACACTTTCGTAAAATACTTATTAAGGCTTTAAAATTACATTAACTAACTCATTATATTTCCTCAACACTCCTTTATATTGCCAGTTGTAGTTTTATGAGTTACTTATGAAATTATCGGTTAGTGTACCGACCAAACATTCGTCTACAGATTTTTACGTTTCATAGTAAGGTGAATATTTGAAAATTCAGAGATGTCCGTATTGATGATAATTTAAGCTGGAAAAATATCTTTCTGGAACTCTCTAATCAACTTACCACAGCCACATTTGCACTTGAAACCAATGCTAATCTTCTCGTGAGGCAAATCAATAAAGACGTGTTGTGCATAATTTCATTTGATAACATCCTCCTTTCCTAAAGAACGTGCTGGAACGATAATACGTAGTGCTCATCCAGGAGCATCCCGTATGTGTCTGTTTTACTAGTTAGGCAAACTGACTACTCCTTCATAGTACACTTACTCTGTCATGAAGTTTGTTGCATGTGATCCTTTACAGTTCAAAACGGACAATGATGTACATAATTATAATACGAGATGAAAAAAATAAAATTCATTACGCCACATTAAGGTTATCACTAAAAGAGTGCATCACATGCTGCAACTAAAATCTTTTATCCACAGCCCAGTGATCTGATAGACAGCGTATTGTATTTTGAAAACAAATTGAGAAGGTTAGTCCGTGACAAATCCTTCTTTTCATATATTAATTTCAACAGATGGTATGTACGAATTACTAACTCACATTCATATGTCCTTTTATTAAGCAAAAATCCCTCGTAAATGATAGTATATAAGCATATTTAAAAATATTTTCTTATGTGAATATTAAATGACTCCTTCCACATCACTGACATTTATCCGTGAATGGTCCACGCAACACGAAACCAAGTTACAAGCAGTGGCAGATAAGCGTCGGAATTATCCACCATCAGCCCAATACTACATGAAGTAGCTCAAAGCAATAGTATACTGAAGAATGGAAAGACAATTGAGGTTCAGGTGATGATCGGCCTATCTTTTGGAAATAATGGAGTAACAGAGAGGTAGTTGAGATGCTACGATTAATAATGGAAGCAAGACTTTAAAGAAATCGATACACGTTAGCATTATTCGTGGATTTAGAAGTAGCGTTTGACAATATGAAGTGATATACGATGTTCATAATTTTCAAAAAAGAAGGCGTTCAGCTACAGATAAATTTTTAACATTTTACACAGAAAATCTCTCAAGAAACATTCTACCACCCTTGCCATTAAAAGGTGACGCACTTCTCACTGACGCCAATAGAATTTGGTTTTTATCATTTGAAGCTGCGTTTCGGGATAACACCATTATGAGATCTGTGGTCTAAAACGTACAATATAAGACAAGATATTAAAAGGTGCTAATATGACCTTCATACTACATCGAGTTCAAGACATGGGCGCTTGGAGTGCCATTGAGTACACAAAACGATCACCTCTGCTTCACATTGCTGGTAATATGGACACAATCAGTTAATTACTGTGTTGAGGTCCGTGCCTGTGGATTATCTTCAAGGTCTCCGTGACTTAATTTTTCAAAAGAATATTTTTTCTCACGTACTAACACAACTTCGATTCCGAGACCATTCAACCGTGGCTTCGGCCAGCATGTTCTCTAGTCTCTCACACCTCGTCACGGTTTTCCGAAAGACTGGCATCTCACCATTTACCAACCTCTATGGTTGATTTACTCTGGAATATAGTTGAGGCAGCAAGAAATAATGTACCCTCTTCTGTTATCGAAGTTCGTCCAGATGCTCAGGCAATACTGGGTGACGGAAGTGTTAGCTCTGCACATTACACTTCGCATATTTTACACACCTAATCTCTCACAATATCGAATATATATTACTCATGCTACAAATTGTATGTTGTATAAGCAGATTTAGTAATACTGCATTGCTTTTATTATCCTTGGTGCTGCAATCTTGAGGGCCATGTGCGTATGTGAGTGTTGCGTCAGTATAGTTCATCTCATAAATTTCATCTTACTCTGTGGCTTTGCTGCTGCTCAGTTTAATTATATAATACCAACGTCATCCATCGAACATCAGAATCGCTTCATCGGCATCATTTTCTCATTAGTTCGACGACGTGAAAGTATCCCTAATGAGGCATATTGGTAACACCTTAACAAAAGCCAGATTATTTTTCCAATGCCACAAAAATTATAGTGTGTCAATAGTACCACAGCGTCTATTCTGGGTAACCAAACACTCCAACAGTACAGACTGATAAGATAACACTGAAATTGATAATTAACAAAAAATGGTTCAAATGGCTCTGAGCATTATGGGATTTAACATCTGTGGTCGTCAGTCCCCTAGAACTTAGAACTACTTAAACCTAACTAACCTAAGGACATCACACACATCCATGCCAGAGGCAGGATTCGAACCTGCGTCCGTAGCAGTCGCGCGGTTCCGGACTGAGCGCCTAGAACCGCTAGACCACCGCGGGATAAGTAACATGAAAAGATAGTAACCTGTAGTATCAGATTAATTGTCCTCAATAAGGTACACCTGACGCAATTGGAACGGTTATATTCAAGGTAACCACACCATTCTCCTTTCCTAGGGATGCACAATACTGACCACACTTTTGCAACAAATGTCCAAGGTCAGGCATGGGCATCCACATCCTACCCAGGCAACTGAGGAACGTGTACATGGTACAAAACATAACCCAGTATTGTTCACATGGTTGTCAGGTATTTCTGTGACTACTATCTACCTCAGCCTATGAAAAAAATATTACTACAGTGGGATACTCAGCTCCCGACTCCCACAATGGGTTAATTATTGAGCTCTCGTCCACACCTCATCCATTATCAGTAGCACATTGTGCTTGGATGGTGTAAGTATTGGATCTTGTTTGTTGTAAACACACTATTAATACAAACATTTTCGTAACAGTTCAATAGTCAAATGGTCAATATAAAAAATCAATAATATAACAAATTAAGATCATTCATTATCATTTTCTTGATGCCTTATTCCCGCTTCAATGAGGGGTCGGCCTTTCTACTGTTTATTTGGCAGTTGTAGAAGGTGGCCGGATGCCCTTCCTGCAGCCACCCTGAACCCTCTGGGATGGAATTAATGTACCCCAGCTGTCTGCATCTAATGTAAGCCATGGAATAGTGGGAACGTTTTTCAAATGTCTGCAAGTCGTGTAACTGAGGCGGAACGTGGGGACCAGCTCTGTATTCACCCAGCAGGTAGTGCAAAACCGCCTAAAAGCCACGTCCAGGCTAGGCGGCATACTGGCCTTCGTCATTAATCCTCCAGGCGCATTCAATCCGGGACCAGCGCGCTTACCCGAGTCCAGGAAGCAACGCATTAGCGCTCTCGGCTACCTTGGCGATTTTATATAACAAATTAAGATATGCTTTACTAATAACAGTTTCTTTTCCAGTAGAGTTTTCACAACGATTTTTTGATTGTTTATTAAAAGTAATTTTTAATCCTACCTTAAATAATGTGTTTCGCATTTAATTATTAGCTTTCTGATTGGTTTAATCATTCTATATACAGTATTTTACATTTCACTTTTCTATATACAATATATCCAAAACATGGACTAGCAGCAGCTGCTGAACGAAACTCGCACTTACACACCAATGTATACAATATTCACATCCGCACATAGGTATACATATTTCACACACATATTTAGTATACACTTATTCATGCATACTCATACACATCTATGACATGCAGTTCATCCAAGAATTCTACATGAACAATCACAATTTACAAATAAATAATTGCACTGCCCAACACTGAATGAGATGAATACTGTGCACAGATTAGTGTCCTGATCCCATCCTCACACTAGAACCATATGTTGTCAAGATGCGATAGCACTGCCTTCAACTGCCGTACAGTATGTTTCATGTGCCTTCTTAATCGAAAGACTAGTTGGTATACAGAATGAGGAGCTGCTCTAGCCTACTCGAGCAGAAACATCCATAATATTTGAATGTGAGAGCCTTTGAGGCCACATAATACAACACCATTTTTTAAACCTCTGTGTTTTACCTGCATCTATACTGTATGCTTACATTTTTCAACAGAGCCCAACAAAGTCAACAATGACCACTTTTGGTAGTCTTATTTCATAAGGATTATCGGCAGCCTATCCAGACCTGCCCAATGCTTTGTGATTCTATCTTATTACCTCATATAAATCACAATCTGTCACTCTGTAAGTAAAACTATCTCTATCCACACAAAGTAATTTGGTATAAGCAAAGTTTAGAGTGGCAAACTCATAATTGAATCAGTACATGTGGAGTTTGGAGAGGTTCAGAACACACATATCGATATTAGACACGCCTCGCAACGTGCTTTCATATCTTCGCCAACGCCACTGACTGGCAGTTGGTGAAACATGTCATTTGTGCCTCCAGGACATATTACTCATCAGATTCAGTAGCCACATTTGGATCTCATCTTCGACTCTAAGGATTTTCTCTTCGGACAGCTATCAGAACCCTAGAAACAATAGATAATGTGGCATGACGTGACTGTACTCCTTCTACCGAATTTGGAATTTATTCACATTTGTTTGCCTGTGCACATACTGGCGACTCCCGCGTTCGAATAGGAGCAGCATGTCAACATCGGCACTGTCATGTTTTCTTTTTTATCACCGCGTTCGACGAAAGCCCTGATGTTGTGTAACAGATGGCTGGAAGCAGAGAGTATATGCCTAGCCATACACTCCGTTATTTCTCAAACATCAGTGTTAATGTAAAATCTAATATTTTTCCTTAAATATGTGCCAAACATGTGACGGTTGCTCATTCTCCTCATCAATTATGGCAGAACCTACCAGGTTACTGGAAAATGTCGTTACGTCAGGTAACTCTTTTCTGTGGTATCTCTCTATCGATTACAGGTATTCAAATCGAAGTACACTCTCTTCATCACCACCTTAAACAGCATCGTCGGTGTATATAGCTCTGGTTCTGTGCGTATACTCTTGATGCATTGCCTCAGAAAGTTTCTGAAGTGATGCTTGGATGAATAGTAGTGAAATAAGAAAGCACCTTTCAGACATAAGTCAAGCAAGTGCTCAAGAAGGAAGTGAGCATCATACTCGTTCAAATTGTGGACCAATACGGGTATGTGATGTGACAGTTGGTACTTCAAGCTGCATGCATTATGAGCTGCTGTAGGCCTTTACGAGTTTTCCGTCGAGAAGCCGACTACAAATATAACTGTATTGCATTCGTGTACGATGCATTGCTAGTCAACCATGGGATGTTGTTGCGAATGATTCAAATGGTTCAAATGGCTCTGAGCACTATGAGACTTAACTTCTCAGGTTATCAATCCCCTAGAACTTAGAACTACTTAAACCTAACTGACCTAAGGACATCACACACATCCATGCCCGAGGCAGGCTTCGAACCTGCGACCGTAGCGGTCACGCGGTTCCAAACTGAAGCGCTTAGAACCACAGGGCCACACCGGCCGGCTGTTGCGAATGAGCTATCACGTTCTGTCACAAATTTTTGAGCTCAGAGACCCGCCATCTTGCGGGATTAACCCAGAAATTTGATTTAAATTTATTAAGGTAACAGCATTTATAGCATCTAACTTGATACACAACCATATATGTTGCATACTGTTCTGTGAAGGTAGATTTTGAGGCATTGGGGTCACTTCCAAAACGATCCTCTGGAGCTAGGAGACACTCGAAGTCATCATCAACGAAGGAACATCGGTAATGGTGGAAATTTCTATCTTGGTAGATATTTCCTAAAATAACGATTCCTGGCTTGAGCAATCAATGAGGCACCATTCGGTGTACTCTCCTGATAAAGGAACTGAGGAATGCATGAAAGAAATGTCGTTTATGTTTTGTTTATTCAGTTGGGCGGCAAGTAGATGGACTTCTTTTTATCCAAATTCATTGATAATTTTGTCCGCTGAAGAACAAAAAATTTACGTGTTTGGGCAGCTGACCACAAAATTTTGAAAACTAGACTTTTCCAATTATTGCATGCTGTTACTTCCTTCTGCACAGTGTGCTCCTAGTCATCATCTTCTTATTTGGGCTCGCTATCATTTGCATACAGGTTTTAAAAGTAAATTAAATAATCCAGATCCCGCCTCTCAAACTTTCGTAGGTCCCAGAGTTTTACAGGTAAAAAGGTGCTCTTCAGATTATAGATTCCGCAGACATAAGATGTATGATATGACTTCGTATTCACTCAACTGGTGGCACAATATCAACAGCGAGCCACAAGTACCACTGTAAAGCATAATTCATCCCCACTGACAGTATTCTGGACTTTAACGCATGCTTTTTACTGACATTGTCTGTCGGAGGCATGACGAAGCTGCACATCCAATTAAGTGGATTAAAAACATACGAATATACATCAGTGTGGAGTAATGGCTGAGGGTCTTACCAGAACTCTGTTTCCCGAACTTCAGAAAAGTGGCCGACTACATCACTCTTCGTAGAAGTTCTGAAACACTCAGCGATTGGCTCACCCCAGAATACCACATGATCAGCTCTTAAAATTGGGACGATGCCGTTTCATTCAACAGCATGACGATCTTCATTGGGAATTGCAAAATAAGGAAAAATGTGTAGATACAATGAAATACAGAGAAACGTGGGCAATAAGGGAAAATATAGCAGTAATGGAAATATGAAGTAATATTGGAAAATCTAGAAAAATCGGGAAACGAAATGGTTATACAGGATGCAAGATATTTGTACTTCAACAAAGGGAGTTGCCGAAATATGAAGCATGGGCACTAGATCAAAATTCCGAAACCTAACATGCACCTTTTTGTACCCGTATGACTGCTGCAATTCATCAGTAACTTATTCCAAGCATTTTTCTCTATCTTGTATCTGTGGAATGTATATTCAGCTTTGACAGCCAGAGCAGGACTGTACTCTATGTTATTAATATATGAGCAAGTGTGGGTTGCTTCTTCCCCATCCTACTGTGATAATGATACACTACCCAGCCGTAATATCTACAAGTGAACGTTATCCAAAATTATTTCATCGAAAAACTCCCGTAAATTTGAATAGCTATCTATCAAAAGAAACCTTATATTTATAGGAAAACACATGGATTATAGTGGATATGGTGTGTGCTGCTGTGTTTGTTAGAGCATCATAGGCTGGTGCATAGTCTTTAGCTATCTTGGATACATCTTTACGCTTTACGAAAATATAGCTTTATTGATAACCTAACAATGATGACTGTCCTGTATACGTACCCCCTGGGTTGACAACATGACATGCTGGTTAACTGCAGGTATCAAACATTAGAATCAGGATGAGCATAATACGTGCAAATAAAAATAACATACGATAAACTGACTTTTTATGCTATTGAAAACTACACAGCTTAGTTAAACTATTTAGCGTTTCGGTTTAAGAGACGAAACTCCCATTTTCCCCTACACAGGGACTATGTTGTATCAGCAATAATCGTTTGGGAAAAAATTTTAGCAGGCAGCGCTGGAAACCAGTTAGCCTTAATACAGGTATCCTGTGGCTATGTTATAGATCAACGTTAAATGTACACTGATGAGCAAAAACATTATGATCACTTAATTAATAATTTGGTTCTAGGTCTATGCAACGAAATACATCAGTGATTCCGAGTAAAAGGCATCCGACAGTTGGTTGCTATGTTTGCGAAGCTATGTGGCACATGTCATGTGATTCGCGTAAATAAAGGGCCGCTGAATTGCATACGCAGTGTTGGCGTCCAACAGTGACCCAGGAGGGTTCCATAGTGTTGTGGTTGGCATGAGAGCCAACACCGTGTTACTAGAGGAGGCCGAAATGCATGAGTTTTAGCTCACGCAGGCTGGCGTGAGGTCTGAAACAGGAAAAGGAAATTAGAATTTAGAAAAACGGACGTAGCTGGTGGAATACTTAACTCTACTCCATTAATGATGAACGTCGCTCTTGACGGTACATGATTCACATTATCGATAGGTCGTAGCAAATGACGTAGCTGAAGGCTGTGATACTATCGTCTCGGCGAATGAGGGCGTATTTTGTCAGTGAACCATCGCTGGCAATGTCGGTTGTACAACTGAGGCGAGTGCTAGGAAGTCTCTCTAGACCTGCCGTGTGGCGGCGCTCGGTCTGCAATCACTGATAGTGGCGACACGCGGGTCCTACGTATACTAGCGGACCGCGGCCGATTTAAAGGCTACCACCTAGCAAGTGTGGTGTCTGGCGGTGGCACCACATTCCTCCCCCGAAAATCGGCGTACGGTTGTGTTATAAGGCTTCCGCCCGCCGTAGGGAGGACCCCATGTTGACGTATGCGACGAGGTGGGGAGCCTAACAACAGGCGAGGCTGTGCCACCCGCACCCTGCCATTCAGACCGCAGGGAGCTAGGAAACGCCTAAAAACCTGCTCCAGGGTGCACGCCAACATGCGGTGTATGCGCCCGCAGAGAGACAGGAGGGGCCGAAGGGTAGACCTCCATCGGGCCGGGGCACCCGACGGGCGAAGACGACATATGGTCCGGAGCGGGCAAGAGTTCCATGTCGGAGGACAACTGGTCAGGGAAAGTGATCGATGGCGCGTGACCCAGGGAGGCGCCCGGCGGTTGCAGCGACGCGTCCACTGCGGGCGTCGCCAGCGGGAAAACAGGCGGCGGCGGCGTTGGCGGCGGCGCGTCGCCATGGGGCAATATGGAAGGCAGCGTCGGTGATACCTGGGGCTGAGGCGAGCCAGTAGATGGGTCCCCAGGGCGCTGACCGGACGGCACCGTCGCTGAAAGCAGACGGCGAGCGGCAGATCCCGTACGACGACAGAGGCGCAGCTGGTTGAGATGCCGGAGCACCTCACCAGAGGCCCCCAAAACCGGATACATAGCGCATCCGAGGCAGCGAAGAATGCGCCCTTCGAGCCCACGCCGTCAACCTCGGTAGTGGCGGTAGTAGACAACGTTGCCTGGGGCAAAAGCAGGTGTCCGCCGCTGCACAGGAACCTGATGCGGCGGATGTAGCAAAGACATCAAGGTGCGATGAGGGCGACCGTGGAGCAACTCAGCCGGCGAGCGACCATCTCAGGGCTGAGACCGATACGAGGACAAAGAGAGCAATAACTCGTCCTCCCGAGAATGCGACTCTTTTAACTTCAACATCTGTAACTTGAAAGTCCTGACCAATCGTTCAGCAGCGCCGTTTGACTGTGGCGAAAACAGCGCGGACGTCAGATGTTGAATACCATTGGCCTTGTGGAATGACTGAAATTCTACAGACATGAATTGTGGGCCATTATCGGAAACAATAGTCTGTGAAAGACCCTCAATGCAAAAGATAGCAGATAACGCTTGGATGGTGGCAGATGACGTCGTGGAAGACATCCGAACAACAAAAGGAAAATTACTGAATGAATCTATCACTACCAACCATCGAGCATTCCAGAATGGACCAGCAAAATCGATGTGTAAGCGTTGCCAAGGGGAAGTGGCTTTTGGCCATGAAAAGAATTTCCGTGGTGGTGCTGATTGTTGTTCGGCACAGACCATGCAAGAAGAGCACATATTCGGCATCGATTCCGAAACAAGTACAGCGCTGACGAGCAAGTTGTTTCGTTCTCACTATACCCCAATGTCCTTGGTGGAGAAGCTTTAAGACAGAGGACTGTAACGAACGTGGGACCACGGCCCTGGACTGATCATTATCAGAACGCAACAGCAAAACACCACGTCGAACAAAAAGTCTCTCCTTTTGAGCAAAAAATTGGCGAACCAACGAGGCCCCGATCCGTGACTTGACAAGGGCCATGGCGTAGCAACAAAACGCAGAACGGTAGCAAAGACAGGGTCGGCAGCTGTGGCTGTAGCTACACTACGAAAATCAATCGGAAACGATTCGACCACGTCATCAGTTTCCACATCAAATGAACATGCAAGCAAGTTCGGAGGAATCGAATGCCCTATTCTCAGCAACAGACAAGCGGGACAACGTGTCGGCGTTTCCGTGCTTAGCAGTGGACCGATACAAGATATCATAGCGGTACTGCGAGAGGAAAATAGGCCGGCGAATGAATTTCTGCGCTATACGTGGAGGTACAGGCTTGGTCGGATGGAAAAGCGATGTCAAAGGTCTGTGGTCTATGATTATGGTAAAGGGAAGACCATACAAGAAATCACGAAACTTTGTAACACCAAATACGAGTGCCAATGCTTCTTTCTCGATCTGTGAATAATTTCTTTGCGCAGACGAGAGCAATTCGGACGCAAAGGCAATAGGCCGATCCTGCGATCCATCTTTGTGCGCAAGCACAGCACCGATCCCGAAATCCGATGCATCGACCAACAACAAAAAGGGCTTCTGGGCATCGAATGGCGTAAGGCAAGTATTGGAAAGCAACTCCGATTTCAACTGGCGAAAGGCGCGCTCGCATTCCGTCGTCCAGACGAACGGAATACCTTTACGGCGTATGCGATGAAGCGGAGCTGAAATGGAAGAGCCATGTGGCACATATCTGTTATAGTAATTTATTTTTCCCAGCACACTTTCTAGCTGCTTCAAATTCTGTGGCGAAGGCAAGTCTTGTATGGCACGGAGGTGCTCGGGACTGGGATGTATGCCTTGGGCATTGAGTACATGTCCCAGGTATGGCAAGTCACGAGCAAATAACACACATTTGTCCTTCCGTAAGCGAAGACCATATTGTCGCAAGATCTGAAATAATGTTCTGAGATTGGCTAAATGTTCTTCTTCCCTCTTTCCGGAGATCACAATATCGTCCAGATAGTTTGCTGCAGTAGGGATCGACGCACGAACAGTTTGTTGATATTGCTGAAACAACGCAGGGGCAGATGCACACCCGAATGGCAGTTGTTTGAATTGATACAACCCAAGATGCGTGTTAACCACCAAAACGCGTTGGTATTCTTCGTCCACCGGTATTTGCAAGTACGCATCTGCGAGGTCCAACTTCGAAAAATATTTACCCGGCACAGTTTGTCAAGAAGATCTTCCGGGCAGGGTAAAGGAAAAGTTGCAATCACTAGTTGTGGATTCACTGTTGCCTTGAAGTCCACACAAAGCCTCAATTTTCCCGAATGTTTCGGCAAAATTACTAAGGGTGATGCCCAGAGAGAAGCCTGTACACGTTCCATTACACCTTGTGATTCCAAATCGTGTAATGTTTTTGCGAGCTCATCACGCAATGCGTGGGGAACATTGCGCACTCTGAAAAATTTCGGTTGCGCATTTACTTTCAGTTCCAAATGTGCTTTATAGTTCTCAGCGCAACCGAGGCCTGGTGCAAAAATGTCTGCAAATTCTTCACATAGACGAGAAACACTGTCGGAAGGCACAGTCTGGTTCACTGATAGGACCTGATTTACTATAGACAAATTAAACAACTGAAATAAATCGAAACCAAACAAGTTCACTGCAGAAGAAGAATGAAGGATGTAAAATGACACAAGTTTTGTTTGTCCTTTGTATGTTGCAAGAAGGCTGCACTGTCCTAACACAGGGTTATCTTGACCTGAATAACTAGTTAACATTTGCGGCACGCAACGGAGGTGTGCCCAGCTGTTTGTACGTGTCTTGATTGATCAGTGAAACTGCAGCTCCGGTATTGAGCTGGAATGGTATCACTTTGCCGTTAATGTCCAGGTCCACAAAAAGTTTATTGTCCTGCTGACGACAAGAGCGTCTGTCTCGAGCAACATGAACTGACACTGGTACATAATCACTTCCGACTTGACGGGATTTCCGGCGATGTCGATGCACACTATTTGTGGGACAAACATAGTCACTGTTAGAGAGAGTGGCACTGAGCGGAATGGAGTGAACTACATGAATTTCCGTGGGCGAAGTTTCACGAGCCTGAGTATCCTTGGTTCGAATCTGGCGCGAAGCAAAGGGCCTGGAATGGTTGTGAGTTTCCGATCTGAGCTTTCTCTGGTAAACTCTCTGAACATGTAATTTTTTATTACAGAAAAAGCAAATAGCTTGGAGTGACCGGCAATGCTCACGCGAATGTCTAGTAGCGCACCACGGGCATGATTTTAGCACTCCATTTGCTTGCCGGCGAGGCACACGTAGCTGAGAGCCAGGCGGCAGCGGCGCGGCTGGGCGCGTGGACTGTTTACTGTTCCGTGCAGCTCGCCCGGCGGGCTGGTTAACCTGACACACGGGTGGCGAAATTTCAAATGACTCCTGAGCAAAGTCAACTGTGTCCTGACGATCCTATATGTCCATCACTTGTTGAAGGGAGGGACTGACTAGTTTCAAAATCTGTTCCCTTACACGAACATCAGAAACGTTCTGTGCAATTGCATCACGTACCATAGTATCTGAGTATGGGGGTCCACACTGACACTCAAAAGCACAATCCCTAGTAAGGCCTTGCAAGGTTGCAACCCATTCCCGATTAGTCTGATCTGCTGTACGTTTTGTACGAAAGAAGGTATACCTTTTCGCAACTACATTGACTGATTCTTTGAAATATGTGTCTAATGCAGACAAAATTTCTTCGTAGGACAGAGTTGCTACGCCGCGTTGGGGTAATAATTTGACTATCACACGGTACGTGTTCACCCCGACTGATGATAACAATAAAGGCTGCTGCTCGTTACCTTGAATTCTGTAGGCGGTGAGATGGAATCCAAATTGGCGTGACCACTCTGTCCAGCTTTCCAGCGCAGCATCGAAAGGTCGAAAAGTTGGTGCAACTGCGTGTTGTGGCTGCGTTAGCGGTGGAGCGGCTGCTGCCGCATCATTTTGCATCCCATGTTGTCCCTGGACGAGCTGTCCAAGGTCATCCAGTAAGGGCTGTGTCTGCTGATTCTGTAAGCGATAAAATTAGACAGTACATCTGGAGATTGTGGCGAAGCCATTACACAAGTTAATCAGGGCAATATCGATAAGAACACGGTTTTGCCTCGTCGCCAATGTTGTGGTTGGCAGGAGAGCCAACGCCATGTTACTAGGGGAGCCCGAAATGCACACGTTTTAGCTTACTCAGGCTGGCGTGAGGTCTGGAACAGGACAAGGAAATTAGAATTTAGAAAAACGGACGTAGCTGGTGGAATACTTAACTCTAATCCATTAATGATGAACGTCGCTCTTGACGGTACATGATTCACAAAATCAATAGTAACTGAATATGGTGCCTTGCTAGGTCGTAGCAAATGACGTAGCAGAAGGCTATGCTACTATCGTCTCAGCAAATGAGAGCGTATTTTGTCAGTGAACCATCGCTAGCAAAGTCGGTTGTACAACTGGGGCGAGTGCTAGGAAGTCTCTCTAGACCTGCCGAGTGGCGGCGCTTGGTCTGCAATAACTGATAGTGACGACACGCGGGTCAGACGTATACTACCGGACCGCGGCCGATTTAAACGCTACCACCTAGCAAGTGTGGTGTCTGGCGGTGGCACCACACATAGGATTTTCATAAGTATAATTTGGTCGCAGCAACATCAATTAGAGTTCACTATAATGCTCTTCAAACCAGTGTAGCATGGTTGTGGCTCCGAGATATGGCCAATTATAATTCTGAAAGATTACATCGCCGTCGGGCAAAACATCTACATCTACATCTACATGACTACTCTGCAATTCACATTTAAGTGCTTGGAAGAGGGTTCGTCGAACCACAATCATACTATCTCTCTACCATTCCACTCCCGAACAGCGCGCGGGAAAAACGAACACCTAAACCTATCTGTTCGAGCTCTGATTTCTCTTATTTTATTTTGATGATCATTCCTACCTATGTAGGTTGGGCTCAACAAAATATTTTCGCATTCGGAAGGGAAATTTGGTGACTGAAATTTCGTAAATAGATCTCGCCGCGATGAAAAACGTCTTTGTTGTAATGACTTCCATCCAAATTCGCGTATCATATCTGCCACACTCTCTCCCCTACTACGTGATAATACAAAAGGAGATGCCCTTTTTTGCACCCTTTCGATGTCCTCCGTCAATCCCAGCTGGTAAGGATCCCACACCGCGCAGCAATATTCTAACAGAGGACGAACGAGTGTAGTGTAAGCTGTCTCTTTAGTGGACTTGTTGCATCTTCTAAGTTTTCTGCCAATGAAACGCAACCTTTGCCTCGCCTTCCCCACAATATTATCTATGTGGTCTTTCCAACTGAAGTTGTTCATAATTTTAACACCCAGGTACTTAGTTGAATTGACAGCCTTGAGAATTGTACTATTTATCGAGTAATCGAATTCCAACGGATTTCTTTTAGAACTCATGTGGATCACCTCGCACTTTTCGTTATTTAGCGTCAACTGCCACCTGCCACACCATACAGCAATCTTTTCTAAATCGCTTTGCAACTGATGACCTTACTAGGCGGTAAATTACAGCATCATCTGCGAATAACCTAAGAGAACTGCTCAGATTGTCACCCAGGTCATTTATATAGATCAGCAACAGCAGAGGTCCCAGGACGCTTTCCTGGGGAACACTTGATATCACTTCAGTTTTACTCGATGATTTGCTGTCTGTTACTACGAACTGCGACCTTCCTGACAGGAAATCACGAATCCAGACGCACAACTGAGACGATACCCCATATGCCCGCAGCTTGATTAGAAGTCGCTTGTGAGGAACGGTGTCAAAAGCTTTCCGGAAATCTAGAAATACGGAATCAACTTGAGATCCCCTGTCGATAGAGGCCATTACTTCGTGCGAATAAAGAGCTAGCTGCGTTGCACAAGAACGATGTTTTCTGAAACCATGCTGATTACGTATCAAGCATGAAAGGATGCAGGCAGTTCGTAGCTGACAGCGTGTCTTCGATTGCTACCACAGGTCTCATGCAAGCGCAGGAGAACGCCTTCCTTAGCATTATACTGCTCCCACCAGCCTGCGACCGTGGCACACTGCACATTTCGATCCGCCGCTCTCCTCGATGACGGCATATGTGGAGACGACCATAGCCCTACTGTAACAAAAAGGTGATTCACCCGGAAAACTGAGTGTTTCCGTTGTTCTAGAGTCGAATTCCGATGAAGCCGCTCCCCTTACGATCGTAACTAGCGATGTCGATGTCGTTGTGTCAACATGTGTAAACACGTAGAGTTGGTCTGCTGCAGATCTCCGCATCTATCAAGGTCAGATAAACGGTAGGCTCCGAAACACATGTGTGTGCAATAGCATTGTCCTCTTTCGGCGCAGCTGTCACAGATCAACACTGTCCCACTTTACAGAGCAGACAAGCCTCCGAACCGTACGTTCTGTGAAGAGTCATGGACGTCCAACCATTTAGCGTTTAGTGATAGTTTCACTGTTCATCTACCTTTTTCCGTAGACGCTCACGACAGTAGCAGGTAAACATTCGTCCATCTTCGAGGTGCTCGTTCATAGGCTCTGCGTAATAAAAGTCGCCATTTCTCATAGTTGATTATCTCAGAGGATTGCCCTATTTGCAGCAGGTATCTTCACTAGGGTGAACTCGTCCGTGTGTACTCCGTTTGAACCCTTTTGTTACTATGTTATGTGTCCGCAACGCCACGAGGTAGCATCCAGAGTCACGTTGAGCAGTGGTCATAGTGATTTGGCTTTTCCATTTAAGATCCTGTGGATCATGTTCTTTGTAGGTGGTTATCATGCAAGGATTATTTCAATTATTTAAAAAATCTAGACGTTATATGGAAATACAAGATATTCTGTATAGTTTCCAGTGTGTTAGAAACGCTATTGTTGAGTTAGGAAGTAATACTGCATAATTATAAACGTCACACATCGATATTCTATAATAGAGATAGGTAATATTTGGTTGCGTTAATTACGAATATGAGTACTTACTTATCTTAAATTACCTGGGATAAAAATGGTAAGCATTAGGGAACCATGATTTTAGCGCTAAATCTTAGCAGTTAGTAGCAGGCTATTTTTACGACGTGGACTATCGTCCGTAGAATTAAAATGACGTCATCCTTTTTCGTACCTCGCAGAGTGCTATTGGCGAAATATTCTGGTTTGTATCATATCTGAAGTCTTCTCGAGGGTACTAGCTTCTTGATACAGATGTGCTCCTGTATCTCCGAATAATAAAACAAGCTGTTCTGGCCTGTAGGCAGGCTGGGTGCGACACCAGCCATTCACAACGGGATGCTGTGTTGCCTTGATGTGTTGTCCCGCTGGCGGAGTAAAAAACTATTTTCACAATCTCTGTTTCGTTACTTACAAGTGTAATACTTGTCAGTGTAATACTTGTGTCCAAAATTAAAGCAACAAAATGCTGCTTCGCCGTCGTATGTCTCACTTACGATATAATCAAACGAACTGGCAACGGATACCCGAACGAACATGTTGTGCATGGAAGGCGGCATTAACGCCTACCGAACTGAGCAGCACTTGGCGGTTAGTCCCATGTCCATAGTTGCTGTGTACAGAGTCACGGACGGTGCAGCATGGCACAGAGAAGACGCATACCGGACTCTCTGCGATGGAGGAAGATTTGAAGCAGGACAGTCACAAGCTGATGTAGCCTACTGGGTTAATGTGAATCGTTCTGTTGTCTCCTGGGTGGGGAGACTATTGTAGAGATCGAGACTGTACCACAAAGGTTAGGCCAAGGCCGACCACGTGTGACACAGAAAGAGAGATCTGTTATTGAATTGTAAAAGCGGGACGGTACCCCATCAGTATTACTTTTCAACTGACATCAGACCTACGAGCATTCACTGGAAGCGGTTTATCGAGGCAAACGGTGTACAGGAGGCAACAAGAGAAAGGCCTTTCTTGTCGGACACCCCTGTATGTGTACCTCTAACGCGTCTTCACAGAAGAAAACGTCTACAGTGGAGTATTCAACATGCCACATGGACGGTCGAAGAGTGGGCGGCCAATGTTATTTTCGCAGATGAGTCCCAGTTGCATCTGGAGAATGATTCTCAACGGATTCGAATCTGCAGGGAGCTTGGAACACGATTTCCGGATTTAAACGTTATGGAATGAAACCAATATCGAGGAGGACCCCTAATGTTGAGGACAGTAATTATACTGATCACTCGAACACCTTGCATGGGTGAACTGCCTAGGTTTAACTGCTGTTACGTATCGTTACGAGATCTTGCGACCTCATGTGCAATTTTTGCGAGGTTCTGTGGGTCCAGACTTCGTATTGATCGATGATAGTGCTCGACCTCATAGAGCACAGGTGGATGTTATTTCCTTGGAAGATACTGCACGGATGGCGTCACCTGTTTGTTCTGCCGACCTGAATCCCGTAGAGCATGTCTGGGATGCACTAGGGATACGAGTTGCTACCCTGCACTCACGAAGACTTGCGACCAGCTCTGAAATGAGCATCGGCGTTACTGCCTCAAAATGAGACTGATGACATCATTCACAGCATTCCCCGTCGTCGTCAGATCTGTTCTACAGCCGTGAAGGCTCACATCCCATACTGGCACATTAGACAGTTGTCGGAATGTGTGTGCAAATCCGTGGAGTGGGAGAAAATGAAGCACACTTTTGTCTACAGTTAAGCATGTTGCAGTTGTTAACGCTATGTATTTTTACATTATTTCTACTTTACTATCGCCTGTCTATACTGTTTTGTGGCAAAATAAGTGCAACCTTGATAAATTTCCTTTGTTTGCTTTAATTTTGAACCAGCCTATTAAGTAGCAGGGCATACCATGATAGCTACTAGACTCTGAGTATCACCAGATTTTTATATATGATCTAGTTAGTGATCAATGTGTTAGCCTCATCGTTCCTTTTTTATATACAAAATGTGGTGGTTGCATGCCTCATAGGATTAAAGAAAAAGTATTCAACGTCAACGCCCATTAGTTGGGATTTAATTATTTTATTTGCAATTAATGGTGACAGCAATTTCAGTTTGTGATGACAATTTCGGATTGTGAACCATTTTTTATTAAAAGTGAAAAGCAGTTGTAGCAACGCTTAAAGAAACTGGGGCCTCTTTCATTAAATGACCGAATTAATTCTGAACACTTACGGATATTAATGCAGTTTCTTCTGAAAGTAGGAACGGCCCACAGATTAGGCTTGGAGAGCAAATGTTTTAGTAAAATTTTTTACTGACCGTGAATTTAAATATGCTCCCATGCGGAAGTTAGTTTTAAACTGATTATCGGACTTCGTAAAATTGAAATGATTGCAGGTTCTATCGTACTTCACAAACAAAAGTCTATGGCGCATGAAATGGCGCACGTAAATCATATTAAAAAAAAAAAAAAGATATTCATAATTTAAGAAAAGACACAAAATTATGAATTTGTAAATGGAGGAAAGGTTTACAAATGAAATATGGTTAACAGTATATTTTAAAGGAATAGTAGCTTAAACTAGTCCACAAAGCACACATTTTATGCCTAATATTTAAAAAAAATAACCTGTAAAAGTCACCCACGATATTCAAAGCACGCACTTGATATTCTGATTTCTAATAACAGTTCCAGTTGCAAATAATTACTTACAGACCACGAAAGATCGCCTGAGACCATTTCATCGAATCTGCAGAATTGGCTGCCTAGAATGAATAAAGATAACCGAGAGGGACAAGCACAAAGGCTAAAAGAAAAGAGCGAAACCGATGAAGATGCCCTTGTTTCACTGCTACTTTCCGTAATCACAAACTGTGCTCTTGGTATGATTATTGATTTATTATTAAGAGGTGTTTGCCATAGTTACATTACTTTGGGTAAATTTCGTGTAAAAGTTGGGAACGTTAAAAGTTGACTCGATTGACTGGGATAACGGTACAACAATATTCATCTAATGAAAACACAATAGCTTTACTTAGATTTACAATAAATTACACTCTCGAAAATATTAATCTCCAAACAAATAACAACAACCAAATAATACTTAATTAAAATTTTTAACCTAGTACAGTAGGATAAAATACAAGGTGTTGCAGCGGAAGTCAGGAGAGTAGTAACTTTATTCCAATATTCAAGAGCTAACAATATTCTTAGCAAAAGCTTTAATTACCATTTGCACTGTTCTCAAAATTTTACCTTAAGCTGATCCGTTGCTTCAAGTTCTGAACATCACTGAATTGATAGAATGAACCCATGAAGAAGAGTATTAAACTGTTAAGGAGAGTAATTAAAACAATTACAATAATTGGGACCGATGTCTCACTTGGCAGGAGCTCGGATGGTGTCAACCAGAACACAGCTGTAACGTAGGGCATGGTACGGGCCCTCATTCCATCAGTAAATACACATATAAGGAAAAATCACAGGTTACTCTGAAGTAACTGTTAGCGACAGGAACCTAGAAGTTCTTGGCATAGCCAGTCAGTGTTCCTTGTATAATTATAACAAACCGACTGCACATCCGCCACATCCTGTCCTTCAAGGCTACAGTTATAAAACAAACCCCAAAACGTTGAATTTATGGAGGTTAAAGGTAAGTGAACTCTATCGCTATAGAAAACCAGAGGACAGATTGTGTAGCACAGTCCCATCACACGGTTTAAATCACTCTATCAGCACACAATCTGTAAATGGTAATTATAAATTATTGATATTCCTACACGAAAACACACTGCCTGTTTCAGTCAGAAGCATACGTTGATGTATTCCATGCTGCTTACTTGATTAAAAACATTATGATCACTGCCTCCATACTGCACAGTACTGCAGGCTCGCAAACCCTATGAGTTTGCTCAACGCCGATAGTCATACCGCGTTGTCGGCATGTGGGACAGCTCTTCTCAAGTGAGAAAGCAACCGCATTTCCTTTTGTGGCTCCGAACGAAGATCGACTAATATCCTTCACGTTCTGTCTGCCACCAGAAAAACACTTCAGACCCCAGAGAGGGATATATTTCCGCACACACCGAACTCTCATCCCCACCCCGCAATTCTGCTACACACCAAGGAAGCCAGTATAATCAGAACCCTAACTTCTTGGCAGTTCTATCAGAGGCTTTACGTACCACACGAAAATTCTTGGAAATAACCCTATCACGAACTACGTAGTCTCTTGTCTACTGCCCCAAACTGAATTGTATCCTTTCCTGATTTTGGTTTTGTCAACATCAGGTATATAACCACCTTCCAAGCAATTCGTCTCTAAGGCAAAATGTCATCAATAGACCATCAATTACACAACGGAGTAGCCAATCCATGTCCTAGAAGCCAATTCACATGAATGGACTGATGACTCTCATGGCACCTGGATTTTAACGCCATCGTTAACCAGGGAAGTGAAGGTTCACATCCATTCATGATAGGGTATCAAGAGCAATTTAAGGTTTCCATTAATGTGAAGTGGTACACTTCCATATGAAGACAAAATTTCTTAAATTAATGTGCAGTAAATGCAGTCGAATTGTCAGTCATTATATATTGTGGAAAGCCAAAGTTGTCAAAATTTCTTTGTAAATTTGGGTGGTCGCTACGGTGGTGGATAACAACAAGACACTCTAGTAAAGTCCTAAACGCAAATGAAAATAAATCTGTTTCCAGTCTTAGACCTAGGCAACGGCCCACAGAATCATTGTATATCTGTTGGAAGGGTCTTTCTATCAACTTGGACCCCAAATATCCGACCATTTTATTTAGTAATTGTTTACTAACATCACGGTCACAGAACTTGCTTTCCTCTAAAGGGTCTCATTATCCGTTCCAGACCAAATAAATCCGCTGTCAGATTTTCTGCCGCGTTTTCAACACTTCTAAATGTCCTCCCACAGATGATTCATTGAAACAGTGGAACGCTAAGAGATCCAGTTACTTGAGTGCGACTGTTTCGGAATCGTTAGTACCCTGTGCCTTACGACATATTACATTACTTTTCATAATATAGGGTTTTACAATTTCTCCTTTCTGTAACCTCTCTTTAATCTCACGAAGGCGTTGGTTTTGATCCTGGAAGTGCCTAATATCACGAAACAAGTGAGGAATTTGTGTAAGTTACCAGGGGCTTAAGACCATGATCTGACAGTAGTTGATCTCCTTAACAGTCTTCGAAACTTGTGACACAGTCTACGAATCGACGAATATTGCAAATTTGAACTTTAAAGCTAACAAAAAGTCGAGAGCTTGGAAGGTTCCGGATGATAACTGCACTACTCTATGCTGAAGGAAACTGTCAGGGCCTCCTATTCACCAACAGAACGTCTTTTATCCAAGTTATTGAATATCTTTCGAGGCATAGTTGTTTACCTACTTATTCCCTTTCTGTTCCTGTAATAACACTCGTCCTACCCTCCAAACTGACACATTTATTTGCAAAATGAACTCATTGTTAAAATTAAAATTAGCTAATGATAATGCCAACCTTATACATGTCTTAAGGCTTAAGATGGTAAGACCTCCACAGATATTTACATCGCTTTTTACATGTTTAGTTAAGTGAAGCTGCCATTTCTGGAAATGCTGTAATATATTTCTTATATAATTAGCTATCAAGAAAAATCAGGCAATTTGTTTGACATTTTGCGATGGTGGAAACTCATGGCTTCTACATCTTCAGGGCCATTAATTGCTAACACAGAAGAACATTCAAACATCATTATAAGTGAACTGACTACTAGCCTTATCATTCATAATCATCTAAACTCTTACAAAAGAGCTAATTTAGATCACCAATTCATCCATATAATTGAATAGATATCTCAATTTTTTACTGGAAAACACATCATCTGTGATACACAAAAGCATTCCCACCCCTATCGCCAATCCAAATTCAGAAATGTTTCAATCTGTAACACATGCAATAATCGGCTTTGAGGCCTTCTCCAAGCGAATTTCATTATAATCCCTTAAACCACCCGAAACACCAATGCAAATCTGGTAGCTGCACTGTTCTCAATATCACCATGCTATTTAATTCCTGGGAGTCCAACATAAAAAATGTTCACTATTAGAAATACGAACTAACACACGGGAGTAGCATATGGGACATCTAGATGGTACAATTGTACCATTGCATTGGAAGAATATTTGGGTTCGTTTTCTTCACTGGAACCTGTTCCGTTAATTTGACCTAATATTGCAGTAACGCATTAGCCCACAACTTGCTATTTAATACACTCCTGGAAATTGAAATAAGAACACCGTGAATTCATTGTCCCAGGAAGGGGAAACTTTATTGACACATTCCTGGGGTCACATACATCACATGATCACACTGACAGAACCACAGGCACATAGACACAGGCAACAGAGCAAGCACAATGTCGGCACTAGTACAGTGTATATCCACGTTTCGCAGCAATGCAGGCTGCTATTCTCCCATGGAGACGATCGTACAGATGCTGGATGTAGTCCTGTGGAACGGCTTGCCATGCCATTTCCACCTGGCGCCTCAGTTGGACCAGCGTTCGTGCTGGACGTGCAGACCGCGTGAGACGACGCTTCATCCAGTCCCAAACATGCTCAATGGGGGACAGATCCGGAGATCTTGCTGGCCAGGGTAGTTGACTTACACCTTCTAGAGCACGTTGGGTGGCACGGGATACATGCGGACGTGCATTGTCCTGTTGGAACAGCAAGTTCCCTTGCCGGTCTAGGAATGGTAGAACGATGGGTTCGATGACGGTTTGGATGTACCGTGCACTATTCAGTGTCCCCTCGACGATCACCAGTGGTGTACGGCCAGTGTAGGAGATCACTCCCCACACCATGATGGCGGGTGTTGGCCCTGTGTGCCTCGGTCGTATGCAGTCCTGATTGTGGCGCTCACCTGCACGGCGCCAAACACGCATACGACCATCATTGGCACCAAGGCAGAAGCGACTCTCATCGCTGAAGACGAAACGTCTCCATTCGTCCCTCCATTCACGCCTGTCGCGACACCACTGGAGGTGGGCTGCACTATGTTGGGGCGTGAGCGGAAGACGGCCTAATGGTGTGCGGGACCGTAGCCCAGCTTCATGGAGACGGTTGCGAATCGTCCTCGCCGATACCCCAGGAGCAACAGTGTCCCTAATTTGCTGGGAAGTGGCGGTGCGGTCCCCTACGGCACTGCGTAGGATCCTACGGTCTTGGCGTGCATCCGTGCGTCGCTGAGGTCCGGTCCCAGGTCGACGGGTACGTGCACCTTCCGCCGACCACTGGCGACAACATCGATGTACTGTGGAGACCTCACGCCCCACGTGTTGAGCAATTCGGCGGTACGTCCACCCGGCCTCCCGCATGCCCACTATACGCCCTCGCTCAAATTCCGTCAACTGCACATACGGTTCACGTCTACGCTGTCGCGGCATGCTACCAGTGTTAAAGACTGCGATGGAGCTCCGTATGCCACGGCAAACTGGCTGACACTGACGGCGGCGGTGCACAAATGCTGCGCAGCTAGCGCCATTCGACGGCCAACACCGCGGTTCCTGGTGTGTCCGCTGTGCCGTGCGTGTGATCATTGCTTGTACAGCCCTCTCGCAGTATCCGGAGCAAGTATGGTGGGTCTGACACACCGGTGTCAATGTGTTCTTTTTTCCATTTCCAGGAGTGTACATCCAGAAATTTCACAGAGTCTGCTTCACTCTTAACATTCAGAAATTTATCTAAGTGAGTTAACTGGTTATAGCGCAAAGCACACTTCGCCAAATTACCCACCTCTGGGCTGCGTTCATCACAAGCTAACATCACCAACATGTCTCTGCATCCATGCTGACAAAACTGAAAAAAACTTTGTGGCTTAAATATAAAATGTAGCAGCTAACCCATCCAATCCGGAATCAGATTGAATTAGGTAATCGAGTTAGCACAAAAGACCTCAATGACCTTCATTCCAACCTCCCAAGAAAATTAATCAATCCTCCCCTTTATTTCTAAAAACAAATTGAAATTTAAAGTTGACTTATTGGCAATCAAATATTATTCATTATCGGTTATCGGTTATCCTCACTTACCAATCATGTAAGGCAGGCAAAAATTGTAGAGGTAGACAGAGACTGGAATACGTCCAGCAGATAATTGAGGATGTACGATGCAAGTGCTACTCTGAGACGAAGAGTTTGGTACACGAGAAGAATTCGTAGCAGGCAGCATCAAACCTGTCAGAAGACTGATGACTCAAAAAAAGTGATGTATTTGGCTATGAGTCCCAGCTCAGCACTAATTTTTATTGTTGTCATTCACATAAGCTAACAATGGTTGTTTGTTCATGATGGTTGGTCGCAAGAGTACTCCCTGTGCCCGCATCAGGACTGAAATTAACTCGAGATCCACGGAAAAAAATGGGTCCATTTAATATGACACTTTGTACAGTACCATTAGTACCAAGTTTATTCTCCAAGCTTATTATGTGTTTGTAGACTGGCATGCGATGGCGACGTCGACGATAGACACGTCGGCGAGGCATAGTGCTTCAATGCTGTTGCAGATACAGCTCACAGCGGAATGATTCCGCAGGTGTGCACTGCCCTCTTATATAGGGAGCGAACGACCTTGGTTACGTAACGCAGCTGACAACGGACTTAGACTCTGCAGGCACCAGCAGGCGGGCATTATCCCTTACGTGCGCTGTAGGTGTTTTAGCAACGCGCGTCTGCTGGTACGCCGGCGTGGCGTCGAGCCAAGCGGGTTGTGGATACATGTATGTATGAAGAAATATTGAATCACTCTCCTTAACAACATAGACTTGGAAACACTATAATTGCCCACCGATATCAGGCACCAACTTTCATTTAAAATGTACTCCCCAGCCCTGTGCATGGATTACTTAATGTGTGTACGAATACAGATTGTGCTACAGGAACGACGACGTACCGAAGTATGGGTCTGGGCATGAGTCATACATGGGCAGCCAGATTAGCTAAACGTGTAAATTGGGAAAACTGGGTTTGAGTCCTGATCCTGTACAAGTAATCATTGTTGTAATTTCCTTATATAGCTGATGAATGTTTTTATTCACAACTATATTTCAATAACGACTGTAATCGCCTTTGTACCCATTCCTTCAGAGGTGCATGCGTATCTGAGGGAACCTGGTATTGTTCTTCTCAAAAACATAGGGACAGTAAATATCTTTATTTTTTTAAATAGTGGTTGTGAATGTGTTGTATGTCGATGAACAACTCACCATAATAGTCTGTAGAAGCACAAGTGAATGGCTGCACACTACGTGATCATGTGAATTAAAAACACTATAAATTTTTCTAAACATTGTACATATTTGTGTGCCTGGTTCTTCATCACCTGCTGCTACTAGTCCATATTTCCCCTATACCATATGCAGAAAAATGATTATAGTGTAAAGGTAATGATGAAATGGCTCAGAAAGATGATGATTAAATGAGAACTACAGTATTTAATTTCTTGTATAAAAGTTACTGTATATTTTTGTACATAATTCCATAAATATGATTCAATTACATTGTTAACAACTAAAAAATTATTGTAACTATATTGCAGTACTGAAAAAACTCTTATCAATGATACATACATTCTTCTCTTATATCATTGTCATTAATTCCTCAATTATTCACCAGTGAATTATAGGGAAGACACTATTGGTAAGAATTTTTGTATAAAGAGCTAGATACTTTTCCTCTGGTACTCAGCACAAGACTGAAGTTGTCTGTACAATTATCTTATTATCTTATTCATAAAGGATGTGGTGGGTGAGGGCAGCTTAAAAGTTATTGGTCTGGGGAGATAGTGATGGGTTTCTTGCCACTAGACTGTGTTCCCATTGTCTGAGAGACATAGGGCTTTCCGATAACTTTTAATTATACAGGTGCTCAAAACCACATGACCAGTACTAGGTCCTGTGCCACATACAGTTATGTCTGATATGTGGTTAAGGTAGTAATTACCATTGGGGACCTTGAGCAGTTGTCTCATGTGTGTTGGTAGAAGTGTGATACCCCGCAGATAGAGGAGTGGAGGGTAACCTTGAGTCTGACAGGTACACTACCCTGAGTTGTAGCCTGATACCGTAAGTGTAACCTAGTACTGAAGATCAAGAACATCTTTTACGTACATTTCTTATTCTCTTCTAACTCACTGCTAGATAATTAGTAAAAGTCTCCTTATAAGTTATCTGAGACAGCTAAATAGGAGTTCTGTACAGGAATGTAATACTGCATTTAAACAACAAATTCACCAAATTCATTTGATCAAAACATGTTAGAGTCATCACTATTTCTGACTTAAACGCTAATGTAACGTATTTTTTGTTACACACTCTCGTTGAGAGGTTATACATGGAGCACATCGAATATTACTCCCAGTTGCAGCCAAAGAAGTGGGTGACGTAGATGTAACGTGTCTTAGCGACCAACAAAAGCGATAAGTTACCTAGAATATGAATTATTTATCTGTTAAGTTGCGAACCGACTATTTCATTGTCACTGAGAAAACAATGAAAACCGTTCACACGTTACTGATGTGACATTCTAGCTGTAGATTGGCAGACTGACAGAGGTTGCGTAGTGACCAGAACGCTGGAGTCGAAAACCGACTGACGTCGGTTGATATCATCATCCGGCCATCCAAACTTGAAGAAACATCAAACAGAAAGTGAGAAATAATCGGCAGATTTCCGTCATCCTCCTTGCTCAATCAGAGCTTGTATCTCCTTTGTAATAACTTAGTTATCAACTGTGTGTCACGTTTCCTTGTTGCATTGGATAGGGGATCGTGGAGGAATTTTACAAGGTGGCTATGCTCCAGACTGAACGCTGAAAGGCATAATCAGTCTTAAATGATGATGATGATGATGATGTTGCACTGGAACTAAGATGATGAATAGATCCTACAACAGTGGAGCTCTTGTAAATGCAATATCTGCTTAGAGATCAGAATGAAATGAGTGCTGGAATGCGCTTAAACTTGGGAAGATGCAATATAAATATTAACTGTCACAATATACTCACATATAATGGCATGCTTTTGAGTGTAGATATATTTTTGAACCGCACGTGTAACTAAGGTAAGAAAGTTCTTTCAGCCACACATCTAACTAAGGTAAGGAAGTTACATCTATAAAACAACGCTTCACATTCCGTTTAACACGCGTATTTCGGAATTTCTGATGTTGCAGACTTGAAACTACAATGAAGACGATTCCCTTAACACTTTGTGTGTGAACTGTGATACTCAGATAACATTTCATAATATTGCCAAAACAAGTAGACACGTTGAAACGAACATTTTAATACAGAGTACTACAATTTGGAGGAACATGTCCTGTGGTCATGTGGCACCATATATAGATAAAAAGCATGATTTTAACTGCCACTTACTTAAGATTTCATATACACTCATGAAGGACAAGTAAATATCTTTTCTATAGGGAAACTTCATTTGCAAAAGGCAATTAAACCTGCGCAACATTCACTAGCACATCGTGTATCAAGTTGCCCAAATGTTCTGCAGTAATGCCAGCAATTGACATCAGGTTGAGGAGCTGTTACATTTAATAGCAATAAGAAAGTCCGGAGGGAAGAGATAACGCAAGTATAGTGACAGGTAAATAAATACTCTCAGTACACCAGTGTGAAAATTATGTCGGTATACTTCCACTTTTTACTGTTTAATTATATTGTTGTAAATATCTGATAAAAGAATAGCTTTGGTACTGTGAAGTCTCTTCCGAGACAGTTAAAAGTGTATAAATATTACTATCCACAATCTTGCAAAATTAGCAATTCGCACTTTTCGGTACTACTTCAGGTACTATTTTATGCCACTTCCGGAAATTACAGAAGAATTTCCTGAATTTACATTTTCCAGTTGAAATTAGCAACTCAAATTTTATACTTCTATTTTGGAAAGACAAAACACTTTCCTTGGAACAAGCAATATTCAGTCTTACACAACTATACAACCACCTAACAGGCACTTCAAAATATGTAACAATTTGTAAACATCCGTTTGCAGATAGAAACACCTGCTCCATCTCATTTGTAAATATCCGTTTAGAAATATCCGTTTACACGTACAAAATCCTACTCCACCTCATTCTCCTTATGTGCTAATACTTTCTAAGAGAACATTCATTTCCACAGCTGATATGGATATTCATGATGATAATGATGACAAAATATGTACAGTGAATGTTCTATATGTGTAAAGAGCCATAAGTCTTTTTTTCATATGTATAGGAAAAAATAACAAATACTATACAACAAGATGTAAATTAACTAAATAATGTATGAGTTGGTTGTAAAATACTCAGTAATACGGACAGAGAGGATTTCTATCCCAAATTGTAGAAATAATGTGTACTTTGCGAAATTCTCCACAATAATAGAAAGTGGGGTATGAGATATAACTAACATTCTGTAGTTATGTATCAAATACTCAACGTAACCGCATGATATTGAAGTACTAAGAAAAGAAATCCATAAAATCAAATGTGACACTTATTTTTCACAGCAGTCACAATAAAACTTCTTATTCCCTTCATCAAAATAGTCAATTGTCAAAATCAAGTCCTTTCTCCTAAGCTACGATTTCTTGCTCATTATTTAGGAAATTTAACTGAGTGGGTAATATGTCAAATAAACTAGCACCTTCCTTCAAAACATTACAGTGTGACCACATTTCCAGTTCACTAAATACTTTCCCATATTTCATGATACTAGGACTGTCACTACCTACTCTTAGCCACACTAATTTGATATCATCCACTTTTTAGTGTCAATAAAAATCGCAGAAGCTTCATCTAAGTAGAAAAACTGACCCCTAATTTCTACTGTTTTAAAAGAGCACGTACCCCTGACACTTGTAGTAATTGGGCAAAAAGCCAGCAGGAATTTCACACTTTGCATTCTCCCAGAGCTTTTCGATCAGAGCAACTTTTCTGGTGGGAGAAGAGCAAATGCGTCAGACTATTACGAATTTGTGATTGATTCTCTTAAACAATGCTGTACTGACCAGAAGTAAAGGAATGGCATCAAGTGGTTCTTTTATTTGCCACCAACAATTATCACTGCAGACACACCATTGCCTTTTATGTGTTAGAGGACTATCATTAACAACTTAGACAATGTTTCTTGGTACCATACAAAACCAATACCATCTACAGTATCAAAAATATGAATGCTGAAATTGAATAAATTAAAGTTACCGTAAGTGCTACATATTCTAATGTGTGATTTTAGGTAGGTGGAATATTCTGTAAGTCCATGTTTATAGTGCACATGCCACTGAGAGGTAATGTTGAGGTAACACTGTAACTTTTTATGGAGTTGAAAGCTACTTCGGCTTTTCTGTGGTGTAGTTCAAATTTTAGTGTTTCTAATTCAATTTCAGTTTTGTTTCTGTTTTTCATAAATACACTGGAGTGGTCTTAAGGTTTTGTAAGTGTCTAGTACAGATGGTTTGTGAGAGTAAAGTGCGGAACTCCGCTATGGAAATGCATTAATACCTATATGTTTCTTACTGCTAGGATATTTATCAGAAATGTCTTCCATAGAATATGGGTATTTAAACTCTCCCAGGAGGAACCGCCTTATCGTAGCACTGTCCGTGCGTACTGGAGAGTTTGTATGTTCATGTGAAGCTGGAAGCTATGCCGATATCCAATAAACGAAAGCCCAGCGGTGGTCGGAAAGTTGGAATAGGGCAGGAAGATATTATATGGAGGTTCTTAGTGACAAACTAGCACGTAAGCGGTAGTCGTGTGGTCATGGATTTACTCGAGGAGGCTGTAGAGTAAATCTTGTGCTGGGCTTGTCATTGTCAGACCTAATGAGGATCTACTCTGCTTACCCCTCATGGGGAGAAGGCTTGAAAAGGATCCCTAAACATAGTCAGCCTGACCATCCAACTACCCGTCTCGCTTGCCGCTTCCAGAGGGTACACCATATGCAGTAGAAACGAAAAGAAGAAACAAAACTTAAATATTGGTGCCTGGTATTTTCGCCTGGTATTTTCGAACTCTCATTGACTCAGACAAAAGTAATGGCCCACAACGAAGAACACGTATTGTGGTACGTGAACCAAATAGATATAACATCGATATTGCTGCCTTCAGTGAAACAAGACTTTTGGGCGAGAGTCAATTAAAAGAGCAAGGTGGAGGTTACACTTCCTATCGGAAAGGGAAAGATGAAAATGAGCCTCCTATCCATGGAGTAGGGTTTGCTGTAAGGAATCAACTTGTCGATGAACTAGATGAACTACCCACTGGAATAAATGAAAGACCTATGAACTCTGTCTCAGATTCGTGAACAACTAAAAATATTATAATTAGTGCATAGTCGCAATCCCTACACTCAGATTATGACAAAAAGGAAACGTTCTACAACCATACCTCGATCAGATAAAATTATTCTGCTAGGTGATTTCAATGCACTATTTGGCAGGGACTATGCCCTACAAATAGGTATCATCGATAAAGACGATATAGGCGATGGCAAATGGAACCCTTTTCTGACTAAATGCTCAGAACACGATCTCGTCATTACAAACAGTTGTGAAGCAAAAGTTACCTGGAGAGCAACCTGACAATGTTGAAGAACACTGGTCGTTACCGAAAACCATCGTGCATCGGCTTGTCAAGAAAAGATGAAGTTCAAAGCATGTTAGTTAAAAAAGAAAGGCCTAGAATGCCTGGCAAAATGATCCAAAATCAGTCTACAAAAAAGTAGCTTATCTCCATGCCAAAGCTGATGTTCAAAGGAAAATAAGAGCGTTAAAAATCCAATGGTGGACTATATAATCGACCGAAATAGAAAATTTTGCAACAACCAACGACTTCATAGCCTTCTTCACTGCTATACAAGCCATCGATGGCCTCGCCAGGAAAAGCCTAAGCCCCCTTACATTTAAAGATGGTACACAACTTATTAAAGACTCGGCTTCTATCGGCTGGCGGTGGAAGGAGCACTTTGAAGATCTTCTAACCAGAAGTTCAGGATTGCACCAGGACGTTTTTACAAAAATACCACGAACACCCACTCAAAACCATATGAGTGATGATTATTTCCTTCACGAGGTAGAAGAAGCTATCCACCAACTGAGTAATGGCAACGCCCCTGGACTCGATGGAATCCAGGATGAACTATTTAAAAATGGCGACACCGCATTAATCACAAACTTTCACATACTTATTGACAAGATATGCAACACCGAGACAATACCTGCAGATTTGCTTCACACCGCTATTATTACTATATTCCAAAAAGGCCATAAGACCCATTGTGGAAACTGCCGAGGAATATCAAAACTGCCAACAGCTGGAAAGATCGTTGCTACTATTCTCTCCAAGCAACTACTTCCTCTGGCTGAAAAAAAATCCTATGGCTTTAGACTTAATCAAGGCACGGCTCATATCATTTTCAGTGCAAGACAAATGAAAGAAAAGTTTTAAGATCAAAACCAACCCCTGTACATTGCATTCATAGACCTTGTTAAAGCCTTTGACTCTGTTAATCAAGAAGCCCTATGGGCAACACAAGCATCAAGTGGATGTCCTGGAAAATACTTCAGAATACTTCAGCTTCTACAAGACAATATGAATGCTGCTCTCCTTGTCAGCAATGGACCCAGAGAGACGTTTAAGATTACCTCAGGCCTCAAACCAGGGTGTGTTAAGGCACCTAGCCTATTCTTGATATTCGTGGGAATCATTCGTCACTTCGGTAAGAAAAACCTACTGTTGGGTGTTGACGTAGCTTATATGACTCCTGTTAACCTATTCAACCTTAAAAGACTCCGAGCTAAAAGCAAAATAGTCGCAACAGCTGTCATCCGACTTCAGTATGATGAAGATAACGATATTTTGCACACACAGAGGAGGATCTGCAAACTACCCTAAATTCATTCAGTCCAGCATAAAAATCCAATGGTGTAGAGCTTAACACAGACAAAACGAAAGACCTCTATCAGCCAGCCCAAATTCCACTGCTACAGCGCCGGTTATCACAGTAGATAATAATACATCTCTAGAAATTGTAGCGTATTTTCCATACCAGGGACGCAATCTTTCCGTAAATTCAGACATTGATGCAGAAATTCCACACCGACTAAAGTGTGCAAATACTGCATATGGTCATCTTTTGAAAAGAGAATTTTATAACCATGACTATTAGTGTCAAAAATATGCTTACAGTCTATAATGCCATTATCATGCTACACATCTTTATGTATGTGAAACCTACACCACCTACAGGCATCACTTAAAGTCCTTAGAATAGTACCACCAACGCTTCCTAAGGAGCATAGTGAATGTAAAGTAGCTGGATCGACGAACGAAACACAGCACTTTGGAAGAAACCAACTCCAAAAGCATTGACGCAAAAATCGTCAAACACCAACTTTGCTGGGCTGGTCATATTATCCACTTGCCGAACACCTATCTCCCTAAGCAAATGATGTTCTCCCCCACTGAATAATGACCAACACAATCAAGGAGGGCAAACAAAACGATATAAAGATGTCCTCAAGTCAAACATGACAAATGTTCAAAATGGCTCTGAGCACTATGGGACTTAACAACTGTGGTCATTAGTCCCCTAGAACTTATAACTACTTAAACCTAACTAACCTCATTTCTAGTATTCATTCCATGAATTGAGCTGTTGGTTTGAAAAAGTAATATAAGCATAGTATGCCAGCTTTTTCATTTTTATATCCCCTATGTCTGACACAATTCGCATTACAAATAGAGATTTGTTAAGATGCTTCAGCAGTTCTATGGTGTGCTCCTCCCATTTCAATTTATTATCAAGCTGTAATCCCAATAATTTAACACTGTCCACTTCTTCTATCTGTTTGTCATCATATGTTAGGCATATACTCGATGGACAACCGTTACAAGTTCTGAACTGCATATAGTGTGTTTTTTCCAAAGTTTAGTGACAAAGAATTGGCTAGAAACCAGTGATTAATGTCCACAAATATTTTATTGGCTGATCTTTCTAAGACTACACTTGATTTCCTATTTATTCCAATGTTTGTATCATCAGCAAACAAACAAACTTGGCATCTGGTAATGTTACTGATAAGAGGTCATTGATATACACAAGAAAAAGGAAGGGCCCCAAAATGGAACCTTGTGGGACCACACATGTAATTAGTTCCCAGTTGGATGATGCCTGATAGCTTGATACATGTCTCTTTCCTGCAAGAGATATAAGATTTTTGAACTGTTTGCAGCATTTCCTTTTACACTAAAATATTCTAATTTATTTAAAAGGATAGTGTTATTTACACAGTGAAATGCCTTTGACAGATCACAATATACATCAGTGGCGTGCAATTTTTTGTCTAATAAATTAAGCACATTTTCAATGTAAATGTAGATAGCCTTCTCAATATCAGAACCCTTTAGAAGTCCTAACTGTGAATCTGACAGTATGTTATTTGAGATAAGATGGTTATAAAGCCGATTCTACATTACTTTTTCTAAACTTTTTGAGAATGCTGGCAACAGTGAAATTGGACGGAAATTTGATGCTATTTCTTTATCTCTCTTCTTAAACAGTGGCTTAACTTCAGCATATTTCCACCTTTCAAGAAATACTCCACTGATAAACGAATGGTTACACAGATAGCTTAATATTTTACTTAGCTCCGAATCACATTCTTTAATTAACTTTGTTGATATTTCATCATACCCACTAGATGCTTTTTATTTTAAAGTTTTTATGATACACATTATTTCTGCTGGGGTAGTGAGGGTCAAATTCATATTATGGAAGTTACTTGAAATGTCTGGTCTGAGGTATTCCATAACAGCAGCTACTGAACCTGAAAGCCCCATCTTTTCTGTAAAAGTTATAAAATGTTTGCTAAAAAGTTCTGCAATACGATATGCATCTGTCACCAATGTATCATTTACTCTTAATGCTATTTGTTCCTCTTCCATGTCTGGTCAAGTCCAGATTATATGTGACTGTTACTTACTTCTATTAAATTTCCAATGAAAGACGAAACAATGTTTTGGCTGAGGTTGTGTAGATTAATTTCGAATGTAGATATATAGAAAAACGTATATAGTAAAGGCATTGTATCATGTGTTTAAGATGAATGAAATAATTTTAGAAGATATGCCTATGTACCTCAGACGAAAGCAATTTCTTCTCTGGCATCTCAACATTTCTCTAGGTATAATAACTATCGCCCCTAATTCTTGAAATGGGATGTTGTTTTCCATGACTCATAAGCTCCCATTCATATTGAAAAATCATATCAATATTACCTGTAGAAGCACAAGCTACATCCATTGTAGACATGTTGAGTGGATGTTAGATGCACAGTAAGAGCTGTGTGCACACAAGGGAAAAATCTGTGATAGACTGTTGAGGTGAGCACGGTGTGGGGCAGGATAATTCATCAGTTCCATTACATGACGCACGATGGCCCTGTGGAGAGAGACTGCCCAGCTAGCAGATGCTGGTGTTTCTGTTCAGCACTTGCATGCTTTTTAATGGTCACAGTGCATCACAAGTCCTGGTACTAGTGGATAAAGTACACATCATTAATTGAAACGCATGTTACTTAATAAAATGCTTGTTTGCAGCCGTAACTCTACGCACAATTATAAAACAATTTCATTTTGACACAATTTTGTGATGTCTGTTATACAGGATCATTTCTTTACACAGAGACTGGTTATGAATATCTGCTCATCACAGCTTTGAGTGTGCCTGCTGTATAATTGCACCAACAAGCTACTACAGTCAAAACAGCACACAACAATAGCACAGCAAGTGCAAACTCAACATTTTGTTTGCACAGTCCTTTCAGTTACTTATTTTCAGCAAGGGCTACTTTCAACAGTCTTGTCATTTCGTTATACAGCAAAGCATTTGTCTAGTCTGGCACCTGTTGTAGTCAGAAGCAATTTGCACAAATACAAATGTCACTAGCTGTCTTCACCCTCCCATCATACTTTCTGACTTCAGAGAGGCCTTCGCAGAAGCGCCTCTATTGTCGTCTACCGGAAAGACCCAAGCGACCCGCGGGACTTGCTTATGAGGTACTTAGTCTCTGCATACGTTACTCTGTGCTACGTGGCAACTACATAAAAATGGTTCGAATGGCTCTGAGCACTATTGGGACTTAACATCTGAGGTCATCAGTCCCCTAGAACGTAGAACTACTTAAATCTAACTACCATAAGGACATCACACACATCCATGCCCGAGGCAGGTGTCGAACCTGCGACCATAGCCGTCGCGCGGTTCCAGGCTGAAGCGCCTAGAACCGCTTGGCCACTCCAGCTGGCGCAGCTACATAAACTGACAACTTCCAAACAGAATGGACGTAAACCAAGAACCATCTGTGAATAGACATTTTAACTACTTGCAGTAGGAAGAAGCCATAGCGCTTTTCACAGAAGACTGGCATTGGCACATAGCTTATTTTTATAAGATTACCATACAATGCCTTAGAATGTACACTATTACATCTGTTATGACCACTCCATACTAAGTAATACAGGGCAAATTGAACAGATAAACAGCATTTTATAAGTCAATTAAATTTCTGAAGTATTCACTAAACCATTGTATGCATGTAAACAAACATAAACTAGAAAAGTTCAAAAGAACTAGTTAGTTTATTCGTATTATTTCATGCATATATATTGTGTTTAATTGCCACAACACCAAGATATTTTATGTATCTTCTTTCGTGTTACTAGTGAAACTGCAAACAACTATTGGTATGGTTTTGCAGATAGACCATACCTTGTGTTTTAAAATGAAACTTATCTTAGTATTTTGTACTGATATGCTACTGATGTGAGTGTACATCTGTGGTATATCCTCGCCATTATGCTATGAAACCCAGGAAAATATTATTTAGAGCAGTGTTTAGTAGTAGTAATAGCTTTATCCACCTGCAGATCTATTTTTACAAGGATATAGGACATGTCGAAGTATTTACAAATTTAGATCAATTTAAAATAAGCTAATTCGTATGTTCATATATTTACAGACTTCTAGTTAGAGACAGTCATTAGATTTACTCCTGGTACACAATACTTTTTTATAAATAACTTATTTAATACTGTAATGCCACACTCTTCACTCGTATCTCACTATTAGTCACTGCACACACTATACACATCACTCGCTACACACACACACACACATACACACACACACACACACACACACACACACACACACACACACACACACACACACACACTGGTGATCTCTGGGCCAATTTCTGTACCGCAACTTCCCATTTGCTATCCTGAAAAACTGAGTCTGCACTCCATAATGAGTGAGATGTTTAGCTCAGAAAGACAAAGAGGTCTTAGGTTGTGCTATGCATAACTTGGAGGTAAGTATTTCTAAAAAGGAAAAAAAAACATAAAGTGAAGGTGTTATGGGGGTGCTGGATATTTTATAATCATTATTATTATTATTTATTTGTAAAATATCTTTTTTATTAAACCCCTGCTCTGTAATTTTTCAATGTATAAAAGTATTGCTTAACAGGTACTTTTTAGTTGCCTTTTTAATTAGTGTATTTTAGCAATTTTATTAATATATATTTTGGTATTGTATTATACAGTTTCATTCCCTGGTAGAAAATGCTGTTTTGAGTTTTATGTTTACTTTTTCTTCGTAAATGTAAGTTGAGCCTATCTCTTGTTGCATGGTAATGCACAGAGCTGTTTGTCCAGTTATTACCAATGTTATTTTTGATGTGTACAACTGACTGCTAAATGTATTCGCATGGAGCAGTTAAAAGTCCCAGTCTTTTGAACAGATCTTTACAATGAGCTCCACTAGTATTTTTCGTTATTATTCTTATGGCTCTTTTCTGGAGTTTGTAAAGTTGTGTTCATATTTTGTGCATTTGTTCCCCAAAAAGAATGCCATAGCTAAGAATTTGAGTGTACATATGACTAATATGTAACTAAAAGACACTGCGTGTTACACACTGATGATAGGATTCGAAGGGCATAATATTGTGAGGACATTCTGTTTGCAAGTACCTTTGAGTGTTCACATCACTTCAATCAGTATTCATTCCTACGAATTTTGCATTTGTTACACAGTCTATAGAGGTGCCATCTACATTTCATTTAACATTGTCGTTTATTCTCTTCAAACTGAAATTCATGGCATTAGTTTTCTCTTTGTTCAATGTTACTTCATTGCTTATTGACCAATCATAAACTTCCTTGACAGTTTCATTTGCTTTCTCAGCAAGGAGTTCTCTTGTTTTCTCAGTGACTATAGTATTTCTGTCATCAGCGAAGAGAATTTTTTCACCATGAATAACACTATTGGGAAAGTCATTGATGTATATCTGGAACAGTATTGCTTCTAATATGCTACCTTGCAGAACGCGTATATTAATGTATATTGGTTCTAATAAGTGTTTTACTAAATGCTTGGATATATTTGAAGTATGTGTCATCTCTACTCTTTGTGCCCTATCTGTTAGGTATCATCGAAACCAATCATTAGGTACTCCTCCTGTTCCTAATGCTTCTAGTTTATTTGATAGAATCTTGTGGTCGACTGTATGAAACGCCTTAGAAATATCCAAAAATAAGCCTGTGACACACTCGTCTTTATCAAGAGTGTCAAGTACAACTTTTGTGAATTCTTCTATGGCTGACTCCATATTCTTGCCACTGCGGAAGCCAAACTGTGATTCGCTTAAATGGTTGTATTTATTCAGGTAATTCATCAATCTGGCTTCCATAATTGCTTCTATTACTTTTGAGAATGGTGACAGCATGGAAATGGGCCAGTAATTTTCTGTGTCTTCTGCATTACCTTTCTTAGGCAAAGGTACAACTCTTGCCTGTTTAAACTGCTCTGGAAATGTCCCTGATGTGAAGGATTCATTTATTATATTTGTTAAGGGGCCTTGTATAATCCCTATGCATTGTTTCAGTACACACATTGGTACTCCGGATGTAATTAACATTTTACAATGTAACAAACGGCACTGATTACATATTTCTTTATATGTTCAGATGTGCTAACAAAACTAACGTGGCTCCATTTAAAAAAACCTAGGTTCGTGTTAAAAAACATACTTCCGTGCATTTTTGTATGGTTTGTATTAAACAATTACACTATCCCCTCTCCTCACGTTCGGTCTGTGGAATCCGTTCGTCAGTATTTGATGAGGTTTACGAAATATATCCAGCGGTAACGTTAGGTGACTCACCCGGTATATTATGTGGAGAAATTATGTGAACTTGTATATGGAATCAGCCAGAAGATTACGATGGACACCTTGTTTTCCTCTTGTGAAGTAGCCGTCAAACCAACGGACAAAAAATCGACAATGGTTGACACTTCGCGCAATAACAAACCAGAAATCCCAGTATCCCTGCTTCAACCAAAGATTAAGCCAATTTCTTCTTCTGCTTTCATTTACAGGAGAGGAAAAATGTTGGTGTCATACGATCCAAAGAAAAAAAATGTTATTCTTCTGTCAACGATGCAAGAGAGCGATGAATTAAATGAGAAGGCAAAGACATCGAACATGTGCAAATGGAAATGACCTTATGCCACTGTTGGCCGGGAGGGCCCAATCGGGGGAGTTCGGCAGCTGTATTCCAGGTCCGTTTTAGATGACGCCACATCGGCGACTTGCGAGTCAATGATGATGGAAATGATAATGAGGGATACACAACACGCAGTTCCCTGCCGGGAATCGAACCCGGGCCCCTGCGTGGTTGGCGCTAACGCTACCGCTAAGCAGCGGAGGCAGACATCGAACAATGTAATTTTCTACAATGGTAACAAAAGGAAAGTCGATGTATTTACTATGGCACAACAAGACCACGCCTCGAAGAACCAGACACTGGCCAATGCGATAATGTATGGGCTTTTAGATGCGCCAGGAATAAATTTTTATGTCTTGTATAAGGGAAATGGCACAAGCAGCCGTAGCAATTATCACAAGTCATTGATTGGCTTTCATGGCGGTCGAAGCAGAAATGAAAGTTAGACCCAGGTGAAATAAATTACCCACGGAGTTTCGCATAACATGGAACAGATTTTTACACTTTTGGGAGCGATATTCCAAGATCAGCAGCACAGCGAGGAACGATCTTAAAAAAAAGAAGTGACGATGCGTTTTTCGCAGTCGAAAATAAGACTGGGAAACTTCCTCCGAATGCCGTGTCTGCTAGGAACCAAAGTGCAAAGACCACAGGAGAAATATTTATCAAAGTTGCCCTAACAGTTTCGTTTCAATACGTTTGTTATATTCAAAATTTAATGGAATTTTGAAATTAATTTATAAAGTCTGTGTTTCCTTTCACATGAACTATTTATTCAGAGTTGTCAGCCTTATACTTTTTACCAGTTTACATATTATCTGTGATATTTTTCAGAAGAGAGGGCACAGCCTCGCATTCTACGAACATTTGCTAAAACGTAGCAGAAGGTTATATCATCTATTTCACTTCTCGAATGGTAACCATCCATTGCTAACAAATGGTGCGGGAGAGAAAATGTAAATGTACTACACTATTTGTACTTACAAACAGTTCGCTAATAGTAAATACATAAGTGAATTCGAGTGTGGATAGAAGGTAAAACACTACGATACAACCCAGGGTTGACAGTACTGTACAGTAAAGCACAAAACTCGACGAAAACTAACGTAGCCTACATCAGGACTCGTACCAGACAGCTGTTTGTCTGCAGCCACCCAATGATAAGTAGAGTACAGTGAGTAGGACATACTGTGCCATTAGATCTTGCTTATAAATGTGACTAACATTTTCCTATGCATATCCATATGGGATGGCAATGAGAAATGGTACAAACCACGATACTGGCCTTTTTCTTTCACACGCCCGGGTCTCAAAATAGCATCACTCAGTCACTCTTTTGTCAGTTTTCTGGGGACGCCAACACGCAAGTACAAGTCGCCTGCTGCATCATATCATTGGGCCCCTATATGGGGACATGCTGACAAGAGTCTTATACCTACATCTCACAGAGTTAATAGAATATTAAAACCTCTAAAAAAAGGTGTTGACATCTATGTCATAAGGAAGAAAGTCAGGGATAACTCATCTTTAAGAAAAAGTTTTCGTTGCTTAAAAACTTGATGTAAGAATAATACCTCGTGCTCAACCTCTATCATCTTGTAGGCATTTGTTTAAGGAGTTGGATATTCTGTCTAGAGCATCACAATATATTTGTTTCTTCATAAAGTTTATTGTTCATAATCCATTGCAATTCAAAACGGACAATGATGTGCATAATCGTTATACTATAAGAAAAATGTCATTCATTACTTCACTTTAAGGTTACCTTTACTTCAAAAATGGGTGCACACTGCAGCAACAAAAATTTTTGATAGCTTACCCAGCGACATAAAATTTTCGGCAGACAAGAAAGTAAAATCTGGAAGCAAACTGAAAAAGTTTCTCCTTGGAAACTCTTCCATTCCATAGACGAATTTCTGTTATTGTAATGTGTAAAAGTTGGTGGGTTAGTAAACCATGTTTGTAGCCATATTTACAAATCAGTCTGTGATGTGAATTAAAACGCCTATTTCCACGTATTTACGACCTACCGTGCAAAATGAGCACTGGAACATGAAACTAACTACCTGTTCGTGAAACATAAAGTACCTTCATAATTTACTCGATGCCTACATGTCGGGCTATATAGCCTAGAGGCTAAGAAATATCTAGTCATTGTCCACTTTCGTTTCTGATTTCCTTAATTCTAACATATACAGTGTCTCAGTGCAAAACATGTGTTTACTCAAGGAAATGAAAATCTTTGATGTGCTGTATATTTCGGTTGTGGAGTCAAATTTCATCTCCTACTGACTTTTGTAGTGATATGCTGATACCTGTTTGTCCTACACTCCCTGATTGACCTTACTTACATTAGTAAATTTCACAATATACTCCACAATTAATTACACATTAATTACATGTTTGTTAACTGTATATTGCGATGCTGTGGTATTCCTACCGACTGCTGTCATTCTTGCATACGTAAGAGTTCCTCAAAAGAACTTACGAAGCTACAGACAGAAATGTCCCAGCGCCCAACGAGATTATTGTGGACGAAACACGAGTTTGGTTGAGTAGAATAATTGAGGCAATAAAATGGCCACGGTGGCATTTGTCTTAATCTATTTATGAGACAGAACGAGTTTCAATAACGGTAGCTTGGTACATTTTCACGTCTAATTCTTTTAATTGTCTTTACTTTTGTACCTTCTTCGGTTCATAAGTTGAAGTAAAATGTTCTCGCCAAGTATACACTCCTGGATATGGAAAAAAGAACACATTGACACCGGTGTGTCAGACCCACCATACGTGCTCCGGACACTGCAAGAGGGCTGTACAAGCAATGATCACACGCACGGCACAGCGGACACACCAGTAACCGCGGTGTTGGCCGTCGAATTGCGCTAGCTGCGCAGCATTTGTGCACCGCCGCCGTCAGTGTCAGCCAATTTGCCGTGGCATACGGAGCTCCATCGCAGTCTTTAACACTGGTAGCATGCCGCGACAGCGTGGACGTGAACCGTATGTGCAATTGACGGACTTTGAGCGAGGGCGTATAGTGGGCATGCGGGAGGCCAGGTGGACGTACCGCCGAATTGCTCAACACGTGGGGCGTTAGGTCTCCACAGTACATCGATGTTGTCGCCAGTGGTCGGCGAAAGGTGCACGTGCCCGTCGACCTGGGACCGGACCGCAGCGACGCACGGATGCACGCCAAGACCGTAGGATCCTACGCAGTGCCGTAGGGGACCGCACCGCCACTTCCCAGCAAATTAGGGACACTGTTGCTCCTGGGGTATCGGCGAGGACCATTCGCAACCGTCTCTATGAAGCTGGGCTACGGTCCCACACACCATTAGGCCGTCTTCCGCTCACGCCCCAACATCGTGCAGCCCGCCTCCAGTGGTGTCGCGACAGGCGTGAATGGAGGGACGAATGGAGACGTGTCGTCTTCAGCGATGGGAGTCGCTTCTGCCTTGGTGCCAATGATGGTCGTATGCGTGTTTGGCGCCGTGCAGGTGAGCGCCACAATCAGGACTGCATACGACCGAGGCACACAGGGCCAACACCCGCCATCATGGTGTGGGGAGTGATCTCCTACACTGGCCGTACACCACTGGTGATCGTCGAGGGGACACTGAATAGTGCACGGTACATCCAAACCGTCATCGAACCCATCGTTCTACCATTCCTAGACCGGCAAGGGAACTTGCTGTTCCAACAGGACAATGCACGTCCGCATGTATCCCGTGCCACCCAACGTGCTCTAGAAGGTGTAAGTCAACTACCTTGGCCAGCAAGATCTCCGGATCTGTCCCCCATTGAGCATGTTTGGGACTGGATGAAGCGTCGTCTCACGCGGTCTGCACGTCCAGCACGAGCGCTGGTCCAACTGAGGCGCCAGGTGGAAATGGCAAGGCAAGCCGTTCCACAGGACTACATCCAGCATCTCTACGATCGTCTCCATGGGAGAATAGCAGCCTGCATTGCTGCGAAAGGTGGATATAAATTGTACTAGTGCCGACATTGTGCATGCTCTGTTGCCTGTGTCTATGTGCCTGTGGTTCTGTCAGTGTGATCATGTGATGTATCTGACCCCAGGAATGTGTCAATAAAGTTTCCCCTTCCTGGGACAATGAATTCACGTTGTTCTTATTTCAATTTCCAGGAGTGTATAAATCGTAGTGTAATCCATGTTATCAGCCTGGCTTCGCGCGTTAGTGACGAGTCATACAGTTTCATTCCGTTGAAGCAATTTACTTCGAGCCAAGCAAGACAATATGTAATTGAAAGAGACGGGTTGACAACTGCAGATTTTCTCGTTGGCGCTGCAGTTATGAGACATCCAGTAGTGCACAATTGTTATAGCCCAGCCGTCACTGTTCGCTGAGATCCAAAAAATAATTTTGTCTTTTCGAAGAATTTTCGACGATGGCTACCGTATGAAGCTGTTAACAAGAGTCTGACAAGAATATTAAGGATGCTGTCCTGTAGTTTTACCTGGGATTTCTAATTAGCCCTGATAAAATAACATGTATATTAATTTGACAGAATGAAGCAACTCAGTATTGCATTAGCTCAAATATTGGGCAGAAATCCTCTGAAATTATGTGTAGATATTTCATTTCTATTGCTGGTGCCAGTTGATGATAGTATCGCTCAGTTAGAAACGTGTGTTTAAATATATAAATGTATAAAATGGGCGTATTATTTGTGATGAAAGAACATTCTTTAAATCATCAAGGCCACTAAAATACTGAAGAAAAGATGTTTTCACCAAATCCATGAAAAGTGGAGGACAAACATATGAAAAGAGAAATCATACTGCATGCAGATCTAATTTTGTAAAAAGTATGGGCGTTACATTAGTGGGAGTGAGTAATTACACTCCAGTGATCATATCTTTCCTTTTTTTCTTTTTTTTACCAAATTCTTTAGCCTTATAACTTCAAATAATAATCTTGAAGATAATAGTAAACACTATTTAATTTTTACAACGAGAATACTGAAAGATTCTTGTCAAATATTAACATTAGCCGAGTTTAGCATAGTCATGTAACTGCAGAAAGGGTACAATCAAAAGTATGTGATGAACATCTCCATTCCATGATAATTAATCCTTCCGTTGCTGTTTCGGGGTAAGACTGCTGTTCTTCTACTGTTTTAATTGATTTGGTGAACCACTGTCGTCCTTACAAATCATCTGCAAACAATAGCTGACCACGGTTGTCAAGAAGGAGACAATAAACGTGAACAGCTTAGCAAAAGATATAAGACAGGTTTAAGGAAAACTGACTGCGAATATTTGTCGCAACATAAAATATATAATCTTAACAGTAAATAAACTTACGTGGATTATACCAGAAAATTTTTATATAAGACACTTAAAAAATAATAATGAAAAATTTTCGGCCAGCCGCGGTGGCCGAGCGCTTCTAGGCGCTTCAACCAGGGAACCGCGTGACTGCTATGGTCGCAGGTTCGAATTCTACCCCAGGCATGAATGTGTGTGATGTCCTTAGTTTAGTTAGGTTTATGTAGTTCTACGTTTTAGGGGACTGATGACCTCAAATGTTAAGTCCCATAGTGCTCAGAGCCATTCGAACCGTTTGAAAAATTTTTTCTCTGAGTGATAGGAATATGTAGCGGAGAAGATGGAGAGGGGAAATATATGCAAAATGAAATAAATTTTCGTAATTCATAGGAGCGTTACCTAAACGCCCGATTGCTGTGAGTAAGCGTGAAAATCTACACTTATTAGCCGATACAGGGCATTGTATATTGTTATTGTTGTGGTCTCCAGTCCAGAGACTGATTTGATGCAGCTCTGCATACTACTCTATCCTGTGCAAGCTTCTTCATCTCCAAATACCTACTGCGAATTACATCCTTCTGAATCTGCTTATTGTATTCATCTCTTGGTCTCCCTCTCCGATTTTTACCCTCCACACATCCCTCCAATACTAAACTGATGATCCCTTGATGCCTCAGAACGTGTCCTACCAATCGATCCCTTCTTCTAGTCAAGTTGTGCCACAAATTCCTCTTGTCGCCAGTTCTATTCAAAACCTCCTCATTAGTTACGTGATCTACCCATCTAACCTTAAGAATTCTGTAGCACCACATTTCGAAAGCTTCTATTCTCTTTTTGTCTAAACTATTTATCGTCCATGTTTCACTTCCATACATGGCCACACTCCATACAAATACTTTCAGAAACGACTTCCTGACACTTAAATCAATACTCGATGTTAACAGACTTCTCTTCTTCAGAAACGCTTTCTTTGCCGTTGCCAGTCTACAGTTTATATCCTCTCTACTTCAACCACCATCAGGTATTTTGCTCCCCAAATAGCAAAACTCTTTTACTACTTGAAGTGTCTCATTTCTTACTCTAATTCCTTAAGCATCACCCGACTTAATTCTAGTACATTCAATTATCCCTGTTTTGCTTTTGTTGATGTTCATCTTATATCCTCCTATCAGGACACTGTCCATTCCATTCAACTGCTCTTCCAAGTCCTTTGCTGTCTCTGACAGAATTACAATATCATCGGCGAACCTCAAAGTTTTTATTTCTTCTCCGTGGATTTTAATACCTACTCCGAACTTTTCTTTTGTTTCCTTTACTGCTTGCTCAATATACAGATTGAATAACATCGGGGGCAGGCTACAAACCTGTCTCACTCCCTTCCCAACCGCTGCTTCCCTTTCATCCTTTCATGCCCCTCGACTCTTATAACTACTATCTGGTTTCTGTACAAATTGTAACTAGCCTTTCGCTCCCTGTATTTTACCCCTGCCACCTTCAGAGTTTGAGAGAGAGTATTCCAGTCAACATTGTCAAAAGCTTTCTCTAAGTCTACAATTGCTAGAAACGTAGGTTTGCCTTTCCTTACTCTTTTTTCTAAGATAAGTCGTAGGGTCAGTATTGCCTCACGTCTTCCAACATTTCTACGGAATCCAAACTGATCTTCCCCGAGGTCAGCGTCTATCAGTTTTTCCATTCGTCTGTAAAGAATTCTTGTTAGTATTTTGCACCTGTGACTTATTAAACTGATAGTTCGGTAATTTTCACATCTGTCAACACCTGCTTTCTTTGGGATTGGAATTATTATATTCTTCTTGAAATCCGAGGGAATTTATCCCTCTATATACTCCTTCCACCTTTCAGCTTTCCCTTCTTTGCTTAGAACTGGGTTTCCATCTCAGCTCTTGATATTCATGCAAGTGGTTCCCTTTTCTCCAAAGGTCTCTTTAATTTTCCTGTACGCAGTATCTATCATACCCTTCGTGAGATAAGCCTCTACATCCTTACATTTGTCCTCTAGCCATCCTTGCTTAGTCATTTTGCACTTCCTGTCGATCTCATTTTTGAAACGTTTGTATTCCTTTTTGCCTGCTTCACTTACATCATTTTTGTGTTTTCTCCTTTCATCAATTTAATTCAGTATCTCTTCCGCTACCCAAGGATTTCTACTAGCCCTCGTCTTCTTACCTACTTGATCCTCTTCTGCCTTCACTATTTCTTTCTTCAAAGCTGCCCATCTTCTTCTACCGTATTTCTATCCCCCATTCCTGTCAATTGTTCCCCAATGCTCTCCCTGAAACTCTGTACAACCTCTGGTTCTTTCAGTTTATCCAGGTGCCATCTCCTTAAATTCCCACCCTTTTGCAGTTTCTTCAGTTTTAATCTACAGTTCATAACCAATAGATTGTGGTCAGATTTCACATCTGTCCCTGGAAATGTCTTACAATTTAAAATCTGGTTCCTAAATCTCTGTCTTACCATTATAAAATCTATCTGAAACCTTCTAGTATCTCCAGGGTTCTTCCATGCATACAACCTTCTTTCATGATTCTTGAACCAAGTGTTAGCTATGATTAAGTTATGTTTTGTGCAAAATTCTACCAGGTGGCTTCCTCTTGCATTCTTTAGCCCCAATCCATATTCACCTACTACGTTTCCTTCTCTTCTATTTCCTACTGTCGAATTCCAGTCACCCATGACTATTAAATTTTCTTCTCCCTTCACTACCTGAATAATTTCTTTTATCTCATCATACATTTCATCAATTTCTTCATCATCTGCAAAGCTAGTTGGCATATAAATTTGTACTACTGTAGTAGGCGTGGGCTTCGTGTCTATCTTGGCCACAATAATGCGTTCACTATGCTGTTTGTGGTAGCTTGCCCGCACTCCTATTTTTTTTATTCATTATTAAACCTATTCCTGCATTACCCCTATTTGATTTTGTATTTATAATCCTGTATTCACCTGACCAAAAGTCTTGTTCCTCCTGGCACCGAACTTCAATAATCCCCACTATATCTAACTTTAACCTATCCATTTCCCTTTTTCAATTTTCTATCCTACCTGCCCGTTTAAGGGATCTGACATTCCACACTCTGATCCGTAGAACACCAGTTTTCTTTCTCCTGATAACGATGTCCTCTTGAGTGGTCCCCGCCCGGAGATCCGAATGGGGGACTATTTTACCTCCGGAATATTTTACCCAAGAGGATGTCATCATCATTTATTCATACAGTAAAGATGCATGCCCTCGGGAAAAATTACGGCTGTAGTTTCCCCTTGCTTTCTGCCGTTCGCAGTACAATCACAGCAAGGCCGTTTTGGTTAGTGTTACAAGGCCAGGTCAGTCAATCATCCAGACTGTTGCCCCTGCAACTACTGGAAAGGCTGCTGCTCCTCTTCAGGAACCACACGTTTGTCTGGCCACTCAACAGATACCCCTCCGTTGTGGTTGTACTTACGGTACGGCTATCTGTATCGATGTGGCACGCCAGCTTCCCATCAACGGCAAGGTCCATGGTTCATAGGGGGGTTGGGGAAGTTTATTTAATTCAATTGTAACTGAAAACATCAGTTGCCATTGCTAAAACTCGATCCATAACATCTAATTATTCAGACTAGCAGTAAAAGTTTATAAGCTAACACGATCTGTTAGGGACATCTGTAGACACAGAAATATCAGCTATTCGTAACATTCAATCCCTAAAAAACCATCTCCACAAGGAAGTAGTCAAAATTGCACTTCTCATCTTACTTTTCAACATATATTGTCTCCACCCTGATCCAGTTTCTTTCTGAATTTAACAGAGGACAACACTTTAAAGGATTTTTTAAGTAGCTGATCGATACTATGAGAACTAAATTTAGTCGTCTTACCTAAGTGTTAACCGGTGATGGAAAAAACCCTGGTGAAGGATATTTCTTCAAGTTATTTGTTTACATACAAAATCTATTAGAAATTATCTGCATACAAAATAAGGTTCCCAAAAATTTTCAAGTGATGTAACCCAGTCCTACTCAACAATAATTTGTCATTTTAAATGTACAGATCGTTACAGTCAATTCTAATAATTTTATAAAATACCCTGTAGCTTAATGAATCTTGATTTTCCTAGTGTTGAATGTGATATTCCTGTGGTGTCTCTCACATGAAACTGAGTTTTATAGTTGCAAGAGTCGAACAATTCACTGTGTATTTTGGCTAAACACGACATAATTCATGAATTGATTTAAGGATGTGCATGAAGAGACAGCAAAAGTATGCGGCTAGGAATATCTTCATTCTTTTTCTGTGTGCAGAATGTTGTCAACCAGGTCATAATTGCAGCTGTTGCGAGTCGCAATGAAATGTTTCCTTTTCTAATATCAATCTGTGTTGTGGCAAGGATTGTCAAGAAGGAATAAATTTAGTTCGTTACTGAGCTGTGGCGGCTTGTTATACTGTCGATAACTTTTAGCTGGCTTCTCACCCGGGGGCTCGGATTGTGCAGTTATCGCTGCCTCGCTTAGTCTTCAAAAGCGCGTCGCATCCTGGCAGAGAGCACTCTATAGAGGGCTGCATCGGCAGTTGACGGGAGTTTTCGCACAGCGTGGACCGGGGGGCAGCAGCAGTGCTTGGAGCGACGCACACGGGCTGTGGATCGGCACGACGTCTTTACCGGGTCCTCGTTCACTCTTCTTGACCAGGACTGGGCTGAAGGTAAAGGTATGGTTCGCTTATGTTGCGCGCAACTAGTTGCTCAGCGCTGTGTACCGATATACCGCACCGCAAACTGCTTAAACAGATGTTCGTGTTGGTGTTTCATTCAGTCGACATGCACTCCTTGTTACTTGGCTCTGGGATTTTGAGGATAGTGTATCCCTGTGTCATCTCCGTGCGATTTTGAAGTACCATTCGTTAATCTGCTGGCCAGTCTTTTGTCTCCAAAACTTTGCCGCGGTTAATGTTGTTATGCTTGTAATGCTCCCAGTTGTCACACATAGCTATCTGAGGAGCCTAAGTCTTACATAACGTTCTTAAAATTGTGTTTGTAGCGAAATTCTTACTAAAGAAAATCCGCTTGTACTAAGCTTTAATGTCAGTTTTCAAAGTATTTTAGAAGCTGGAGATCCCTTAGGTATTACCATTATTCAGACCTTTTAAGCATGTTCTAAACTCCGGTGAATTGTAGGACCTTACCGAATTGTTTACTATATTTCTTCCTGGAAGAAATTAGACTTTCCTTGCTCTTGCTCTGTTAGCAAAACGTATTTTCTAGGGCGTAACAACTTATTTGAAACACTCTGTAAATGTGCTCATGATTAAACCGTAGCTTTACTTCTAGTTTAATCCAGTCATACAATTATCTTTCTTGTTTGTTAACAGCACCTCCTAAGTTGCTGGGAGAGTATTCACTGTTAGCGGCTCTTTCCCGCGTGGCCCTGGTTTACTTGCGACCATGTGCACGGCTCTAGATCATTTCCTAGCGCGGCTTGCTATTTGTTTCCAGTCCCACGTCCTTGACGTCTGTGCTGAAGCTGAGTGTCTTACATTAACTGACCTGCAGTGTCAGCCAAGATGCTTTTGATTAACTGGCTTCGCAAAGGAAATTTTCTGTGTAATGTTTAATACATATGGCATCTTTGTTCTAAGTTGTAATGTAAACATTTTGTGTTAACTTTTGGGCAATCCCGATGTTATCTTTGTTAATATTTATCCTGTGTAGGTCCCCCTAATGTCTTGCACTTGAATTTGTTTGAAGAGAGTTATCTAGAACTGTTTTAAATATTATAATTGGGAAGTTTATCAAAGGAAAATGTACAGAAATAAGTGTTGTCGTGGTTAAGGGATGAATAATGTTACTTTAAGTGGCCTAGTTCTTCCATGTCATTTCCAATATCCTCGTAATTCTAGATTCAAATGTCGTCAGTGAAATGCAGTTTCGTTAGTAGGAAAATTACACTAAATTACTCTGGACATCCACGAGTTCCTCGAAAGTGAGCGACATTTGTAGACTTCGTACCTTGGTATCCTTGGTTTGTTTCCTGCGACCAACTATACATAGCGCAACAGGTTACGCAACCACTGACGGCGTCGGCACTATGAAGGACCGTCCTCACCGCAGAGTGCACCAGAACCCTTATATAAAGCCCGGACGGCGAGCTCTCGGCAGCACGTAGCACAGCGCAGCACCACCATGCAGCTCGCAGCCGTTCTCGCCCTGCTCGTCGTCGCTGCAGTCGACGCACGAATTGGTGGTAAGCCGGCGCTCACGCCTGTCTAGCCTCTAGGGGTTATAATCCAACATCTTCCTCGACAATTTATTTCTCTGTAAATGCTACAAATCTGTGTTTGTTGCAAAACCAGTTTGTTCCATTCCTATTCACCAAGTTATTCTTACAAATAATATGCAAAACTAAATATATATTTATGAAGAAGAAAACAATAGAAGTAAACTAAAGATTAATAAATTACCTCCTAAGACCTTCATCCACTTTCGAAAACATTCATACACGTGGATATCTAGTGAAGAGGAAAGTGACTGAAAAGCTGTCGTTTTCAATAAAATCCTGATGTTGCAATTAACGGATCAGAAGGTATTTTAATTTTTCTCTGTGTTCCCACAAATGAAGACCTTTCTTTCTGGCGGTTTCATTGATCAAAGAATAGTCAGGATATCCACTAACAAATATACTCCACAGAAAATTTTCTATGAAAATAAGTTAGGGGTTGATGCATGCAACCCATATTCAGGCGAGCTCACTATGTGTCGGATTAAATATAAACATCCATAGTGTGATCGTCATCTTGATATGTAAATTCATCTGCCAAGTATTGAGCTATTAAGGCATCCTAGTTCTTTTATTTAAATTTGTGTTACCTTCGAAGTCGGTGTTAAATGTAAACAATGACAAACAGACGTGGTAAATGTCACCATCGCACACCATGTGAGCTTCGTCGTACTTACACTACGGATTGAAAATGTTTAATCGTAGTTGACGAATCATCGTCTCCTATCTGAAGACGATGACAGTGCTCCTACTGAAACGTCGCACATTCTCAACAATATATAAAGGTTTCACCACAAAGACAATGTGTGCTAATGCTCAAGGTAAACTCTGTGATAAGCAATTCCTTGATCTGGTGTTTGTCCCTCAGATGACCCGTCCCCCAGCGGCCTGGGGGTGAGGACGTGTCCCGATAACGAGCCTGACGTCGTGACCTGCCGCCGGAACGCCCTGCAGTCAGCGCTCTCCCTCTTGGCAGGTGGTAAGTACTAACATAAGACCACACCACACCGTACAGCTAAACGCCAGGCACTTCTCAGCGTCAGTACAGTCTTATAAACGGAGTGACGCTCCAGACTTCTAAGGGATGAAGGGATAGGGCTCATTTATGAATTTGAATTGATGAAAAAAGATTTACACAAATTACGTGTATTTCGATTTATATCACACTCTGAAGCAAATTTAAATTTTCTCAGTCTTACTCTCAGACTTGCAGTTGTTACCTGTTCAAGCTTGCCTTTTCCCTGATCAATTTCCCTTCTTTTCCATTATCTCTGACAATAGTAGGTAATACAAATGAGTGACTTACAAACACACCTAGATCAAAAAGCCACCTGAAAAACCCGCTAGTAGGAATATTCCAAAAATGTGATTAGTGACCTAGCCGTACCATTTTATGCCACTTAGTGATTTCTGCTTTCGAGATATGTTCAAATGGTTCAAATGGCTCTGAGCACTATGGGACTCAACTGCTGAGGTCATTAGTCCACTAGAACTTAGAACTAGTTAAACCTAACTAACCTAAGGACATCACAAACATCCATGCCCGAGGCAGGATTCGAACCTGCGACCGTAGCGGTCTTGCGGTTCCAGACTGCAGCGCCTTTAACCGCACGGCCACTTCGGCCGGCTGGAGATATGAGTCTCAACGTATATTGCAGATGGAAGACAGCTATCGCATAAATATTATCTTCCTGTTTCGCTTTACACATCTTTGTGACCAGCATTACTTATCACGATTTGCAAGATTCGAAGCAAATGGTGCCTCGATTCATAAAATCCGTTTAAAGCTTCTGATACGTCGTCTCGTCTACAGGTCTCCCCAGCATCGGGGCGAAACCCATCGACCCACTGACGCAGATCCCACCCCTGATTCTGAAGGCCGACACGCCTCTCCTCAGGCTCAATTTCAAGCTGGACGACATCGTCATGATTGGTCACGCACGTAGCGTTCTCGACGACTTGCAGTGAGTCCCGACAACGTTACATTAAGAAATAATATCGATGTTTATTATTTTAAAATCTGATATACCACTCGCCATAAGTTTTCCTGTTTGTCGTTTTTAAAAATTTATCCCTGTTTTGCCAGAGTGGACGTGGAAAACCATACCATTCATGTTGTTACTCACACCCCTGGTGCCTTGGTGATGGAAGGCATCTACACTCTCGATGAAGAAGTTATTAAAGGAATTCCTATGAGAGGCAACGGCCGATTCAAACTTACAATGAGTAAGTATTTCGTGCCTAACAGTAAGTAGTCGTTTGGTTTTTATATGCGTGTGCTAATAAGCTATAGGCTTGCAAGGAAAGGGAGATGAAAACAAAAATCAAGTAGTTCAAAGTAAAAAAGGAATGCGCAGCGTATCTTTCAGTGTTATAAAAGGGAGTTTATTAAAATTGCAACATAAAGTCACATTGCTTCATAGTGCAGCTGTAAGTTCATTGTAAATAATTGGCTCACAAGTGATTACTCTTTCTTATGATTTATTTCTTCTCCTTTCAGTCGACTCTACAGCAGACGTAACTTACAAGGGACACCCTGTCACTCGACGCAACGGCGAGACTTATCTGCAACTGGACTCCGCCAAGACGAAGTACACCTACGGGAAGACTTCCTATAAGCTCACTGGCTTGTTCGGAGGCTTCCCTCCTCTTGGTATGTCACACAGGCACACTTAAAATGGTGTTTCACAAAACCCAATTAATATATCGACAACATGCTGCTTACATATCAACGTATGTAAGACGCTTCAATCATCTCTGGTCAACTCTGGAGGCGTAGTATTTTTTATTAAACCTCAAACGTTTGTGACAACCCTATACTCCACGTAACAAACGCGATGACTATCGTAAACTACAGTAATACTCACATCATCGTGCTTTCTCTTTCGTTATACTTGTTTCAGTTTTTATGGCACAAATTCACATCAGTGTTTACTTGTGATGATATTATTGCCTACTTTACACACACATATCATTATCCATTCAAGTTTATAGTATGAAAGTTCTTTCCAGATGAGATGCCTTGCAATGTGATATCAACAAATAACATCTACGTGGGAGTGAATACAAGTCTTTCGTCTTACACTTGGCTGAATCCAACTTCACCGTTATAAAATCAGCTAGAAATCTTGTGATTCGAACAAGTTGTAAAGCTTGTTCCTGTGAACTGTTCTTTGGCATAGCAAACTATTTATCCGAACTTTTTCTCTGCTTGTGTATATTTTGTTTCCTCCTTTTGTTTCCGCGAACACCTAAGAATACTAGGAGCTCGGCTATTGTAAGTAATCCTGGTAACTGATCTCCTTACACATGCCAAATTTCAATGTGTCTGGCGTCCATACGTGACGTACTGACGGCTTTCATACCGCACACTAAACGCAGACTATCCGCACACTTGCAGAGGCCGCAGGCAACGCCCTGATCAACGCTATTGCGTCGCCCATCGTGGAGCGCGACATGCTGGGCCCCATGGAGGACTGGATGGAGCAGGTGTACAAGCAGCAGGCGCAGTACGTCTTCGACACCGTTCCGTACAACAAGCTCTTCCCGGAGAGCGTGAAAACTATTACAAAGAATTCATTTTTCTTCAGTTTTAAGTAAATCTTTTCTAATTTATAATGTGTATATAGTCAGTAATATTATTTCTCTGAATAAAGAATTTTACTAGAAGTTCTTCAGTCAATATTTTTAATATTCTGAACTGACATCAGTTTCCAAGAACAAATTTTTAATGATTTACCCTTTCCTTATGTTGAATACATATAACCCTATTAAACGATGATACCTTCTTATTTTCCGTAACAGGATGACTGACAGAACTTTAGCATGGTCAGTTACTGATTCTCAACTATACCGCAGTGACCGGATACATTATTTTAGCACTGAATAGAGTAAAAATTCTTTATTGTTTAAGCAGATTCTATGACTGTTCTCCGCATGTATTGTTACATGAGTCACATAACTTTCCAAAACTATAATTTACCAAAGTATGTTCGCTTCAGAGAACCCACAACTGTGTACTACTTATGCTGCTATGACAGTCGTTTGTTCGCGATGTCACAGTGCATTTCCTGACTCTTAGAAAAATTCAAGCTAGCGCCCACGAAGCATGTTGAGAATTATTTGGTGCAAAAGCAGAACGAATCAGTCAAGCATCCAACGTCAGCTTTATGACTGACTGCCAGAGTGCCGAGCGCATCAGTCGACTGAAGGAAGGAAATACCTCACTTAGCAGTGGACTAAACAGTCCTCACTGGCTCAGCGGAAGTAGGAAGCATCCAAGTCTTTCTTTAACAAATTCACAGAAACCGTTGTAAGCTAAGGTCGTGATGGTTGGACTGAAATAACTCTTTTGTATTAACCACTAAACAAAATCTGTTAGTAACCTGGAAGCGGATGACTAATTTCCCTTTTTAATCTTGCTTACACATAAGCAAACAAAGAAAGTTGAAATGCTTAGATGAACTTCAGTCGAGAGACTATTCAAAAGTGAAATAACTTTTTTATATTTAAAATTCCTATAATGAAGCTCTTAGTTTTCAGCTGGGTTACATTATTATATGTCTTTGACTAAGACAAAGCGAAGTTGGATGAGGATGATTAACACAGCACATGTAAGATCTAGCCGATTACAAAACAATGTGATACACATAAAATTTTAAATTGATCTATCCAACCATTTGTTCATGCAATCTTCATTTTAGATACTGGTTTATAGCAGATCTGCAGGTGAAGGTTTCCTGCAAGTATCTTCATCAGAACTATGGTAACTCATGTCACTGAATGTTTTTACCGTAATCTAGCCATGGTGTCCTTACAGCCCCCCCCCCTTCCCCCTTAAACTATTTACATAACCACTTTGAAAATTGAGTCATGCCTCTTATAAATTTATCCCGCCACATTGTAGAATAAAGGTTTTGAGGCCCAACTCTATTTGCCATCACTTAGTTATTTTTTGAACATAAGCGTATATTCTTGAATGTACTTCTGCAGCACTATTATTCCAAATCCCTGTGTAATCTTCTCTTCTCCCTAGAGTTTATCATAAACGTTTCACTTCCATATGAGGCTAAAATCCACACAAACACTTTCAAAAAACACTTATTAACGATATAAATGTACATTGGGTAACTCATTATATTTTCTCAGCTCTCCTGATTATTGCCAGTTGGAATTTTACGAGTTACTTCTGAGATTATCGGTTAGTGTACCGAACAAACTTTCGTCTACAGATTTATACGTTTCATAATAAGGTGTAAATTTGAAAATTCTTAGAAGTCCTTATTGATGATAATTTAAACTGAGACAACCACTTTTGAAATTCCCTATACAACTTATTTCAACCACTTTTGCACTTGGAACCATTGCTAATCATCGTGAGAGAGAAATAAATAACTGACGTATTTTTCATATTTTCGTTTCATAATGTCATATGTAATGATGCCTCCTTTCCTCAAGAACGTACTGGAAGGATAATACATAGTGCACATCCAGGATCATTCTCAACATGTCTGTTTAACTAGTTAGGCAAACCGATTACACCTTCATAGTACACTCATTCCCTCATGAAGTTTGTTGCATGTGAACCATTGCATTTCTAAACGTACAATGATGTACATAATTATGATACGAGAAAAAAATTAAATTCATTGCACCACATTGAGGTTATCACTAAAGGGGTGCATTACATGAAGCAACTAAAATATTTTATCAATTATCTAGTGACATTAAAAGTCTCACAGATAGCAAATTATATTTTGAAAAGAAAGTGAAAATGTTTGTCCATGACAAATTCTTCCATTCTGGAAATGAATTTCTCTTGTTGTACTATGTTAAGAATGACTAAGTCACATCCATATGTTTAAGCAGAAATCACTCGTAAATTGTACCATGTAGGCGTATTTACAAAATAATTTGTGATGTGGATACTAAATGACTCTTTCCAGATCACTGCTATTTATCGTGTGGATCATCCACGAAATATGCTACTAAGTTACTAGGAGGGGCAGATAAGTATCGGAATTATCCACCATCAGCCCAATAGTTCATGAAACCATGTAGGTGAAAGCATAAGTATACTGAAGATTGGAAAACAACTCAGGGTCAGGTGATGACCAGCCAGTCTTTTGGAAACGTTGGAGCAACAGGATGTAGTTCAGACGTTGCGGTTGATAATGGATGCAATACTTTTGAAAATCGGTACGAGTTGATTCGTAGATTTAGAAGTAGCTTTGGACGATGTGAAATGATGTACGATGTTCAAAACCCTCAAAAAAGTAGGTGTTCAGCTACAGACAAATATTTTATCATTTTACACAGAAAGTCTCTCAGGAGATAAGCTACCAATTTTGCCGTTAAAAGGTAGCAATCTTCCAACTGACTCCAATATATTTCTATTTTCATCATTCCATTCTGCGATTCGGTATTTGTGGTTTAAAACATACTATGTGAGACAAGATATTAATATGTGCAAAGGCGACCTTAATACTAAGTCAAGTATCAGTTTTGGACGCATGGCATGCCACTGAGTATACAAAACCATCACCTCTTCTGCACTTCGCTGTTAACATGGACTCAATCCGTTACTTAATTACTATGTTTAGGTCAGTGGCTGTGAACTATATTCGAGTTAATTGTAACTTCATTTTGTTTGCAAAAAAATATTGCCTGTCACATCCTAACCGAACTTCGATTCAGAGAGCATTAAACAGCGCCGGCCGGGGTGACCGAGCGGTCCTAGGTGCTACAGTCTGGAACCGCGGGACCGCTACGGTCGCAGGTTCGAATCCTGCCTCGGGCATGGATGTGTGTGATGAATTGCTTTTATCATTCTTGCTGCTTCAATCTTAAGGGCCATCAGTGTATGTGAGTGACGTAACAGTATAGTTCCTCGCGTAAATTGGAACTTACACTTTCACTTTGCAGTTTGCTCAGACAAATGATATAATACCAACATCGTTCATCGAACTTCAGAATCGCTTCAAATGTTCAAATCTGTGTGTATTCCTAAGGGAACAAACTGCTAACATCATCGGTCCAAAGACATACACACTACTCAAACTAACTTATGATAAGAACAACACACACACCCATGCGCGAGGGAGGACTCAAACTTTCGGCGGAAGAGGCCGTGCACTCCGTGACGTAGCGACGCAAACCGCGCGGTGACTCCACGCGGCTCAGAATCCCTTCATCGGCATTATTTTCACATCAGTTCGACGCCCTGAAAGCATCCCAAAATAATTATACTGGTAACGTCTTGACAAATGTCAGCCTGTTTTTCAAATGCCATAACAATCATAGTGTGTCAGTAGTACCACAGCGTCGCTTATGGGTACCCAAACACGCGAACAGTACACAAGAAACGGTCACTGATAAGGTAATATTTAAATCGATAGGTAATAGTTAAGTGGTGAATGTACGATAAGATATCAACCTGTTGTGTCAGGTGAATTATCCGGAATAAGGTACACCTGAGGCAATTGGAACGCTTATATTAAAGGTAACCACAGCGTTCCCCTTCCTGCGCATGCTCTATACTGTCCAAACTCCCGCAACAAATGTGCAAGGTCAGCCATAGGCATCCCCATTCTACCCAGGCAACTGAGGAACGTGTACATGATACAAAACATAACCCAGTACTTTTCACATGGTTGTCAGGCAATTCTGTGTCAAAAAATTGGCGAAAACAGACTACCTATCTCAGATTATGATAAAATATTAATAAAGTGACATACTCATCACCCTCCTTCCACAATGGGTTAATAGTTGAGCTCTCTCCCCCACGTCCTCCACTATAAATAGCACATTTGCTTGGATGGTGTGAGTATTGTAATGAGAAGCGTAAGTATTGGATCTTGTTTGTTGCAAACACACTATTAATACAAAAATTATCCATATAGTTCAATAGTGAAATGGTCAAGATAAAATATCGATAATATTACAAATTAAGATCATTCATCATCATTTTATTGATGCCTTATTCCCTCTTCAAAGCGGGGTCGGCCTTGTTACTGTTGATTCGGCAGTGATAGTTGCAGATGGTGGCCAGATGCCCTTCCTGCTGCCACTCTGAACCCCCTGGGATGGAATTAGTGTACCCCAGCTGTCTTCATCTAATGTAACCCATGGAACAGTGGGAACGTTTTTCAAATGTTTGCAAGTCGTGTAACTTAAGCGGAACGTGGGGACCAGCTCTGTATTCACCTAACAGGATGTGGAAAACTGCCTAAAAGTCACGTCCAGGCTGGGTGGCATACCAGCCCTAGTCATTAATCCACCAGGCGTATTCGATCCTAGGGCGACGTGCCAATCCAAGTCCAGGAAAAAGCGCATTAGCGCGCTTGGCTACCTTGGCGATTTTATATAACAAATTTAAATATGGTTTACTAATAAAAGTTTCTTTTCCAGTAGAACTTCCTCAACTTTTTTGTTGTTTATTAAAAGTAATTTTTAATCTTGCCTTAAAGATTATGATTCCCATTTAACTATTAAATGGCTCTGAGCACTATGGGACTTAACATCTGAGGTCATCAGTCCCATAGAGCTTAGAACTACTTAAACCTAACTAACCTAAGGACAACACACACATCTATGCCCGAGGCAGGATTCGAACCTGCGACCGTAGCGGTCAAGCGATTTAACTATTAGCGTTCTGATTAGTTTAATCATTCTATATACAGTATTTTATATTTTAATCACTTTTCTATGTACAATATATGCAAAACATGAACTAGCAGCAGCTGCTGAAGGAAAATCGCACTTACACACCAATATATACAATATTTACATGCCCACGTAGTATACATATTTTGCACACATATTTGGTGTATACTTATTCATGCATACTCATACATATCTATGACGTGCAGTTCATCCAAAAATTCAACTTCCACAATCAAAGTTTACAAATAAATAAATGCACTGCCCTACACTGAATGCCTGATCCCATCCTCACACTAGAACCATATGTTGTCAAGATGTGATAGCACTGCCTTCAACTGCCATCCAGTATGTTCCATGTGCCTTCACAATCGAAAGACGGGGTTGGCACACAGTATGAGGAGCTCCACTAGCCCCCAAGAGCAAACACCACCATTATATTTGAATGTGCGGGTCTTTGAGTCCACATAGTACAACACCCTTTGTCCATCTGTGTGTGGTACCGGCATCTATACTGTATGCTTACATTTTCCACCACAGCCCAAAAAGTCAATAGTGATCTACACGCTTGGCGGTGTTGTTTTATGAGCATTATCGGCAGTCTATCCAGACCGGTCGAGTGCTTTTTGATTGTATCTAATTACATCATATAAATCTCAATATGTCACACATTTTTGAGTTCAGCCATCTTATAGAATTAACCCTGACATTTGATTCAAATTTTTTGAGGTAAGAGTCATAAGAGCATGTAACTCCATATGCTGCCATACACGGTACATGTTGTTCTGTGAAGGTAGAATAAGAGGCATTGGGGTCACTTCCAAAATGCGCCACTGGAGATAGAAAACACTCGAAGACAACGAAGGAAGATCTGTATAGTGTAAATTTCTATCTGGGTCGATATTTCGACCAATTACTGGGTTGAGAAATCAATCAGGCACCTTTCAGCGAACTCTCTTGGTAAACGAATTGGTGAATGCATGGAAAAAAGTCCTTCTTGGTCTGTTTTTTCAGCTGGGCGGAAAAGATATGAACATGTTTTTTACCCATTCTGCCCGCTGAAGAGTAGCAAAAAATGTACGTATTTCTGTCGCTGACCAGAAAATTTTGAAAACTAGAGTGCTCCTATTCCTCTATGTTTACTTCCTTCTGCACAGTGTGCTTCTAGTCATCATCTTCTTATTTGGCTCGATAAAATCTACATACAGGTTGTAAAAGAAAATTCAATAATCCAGATCCCGCATCTCGAATTTTCGAATATCCTACAATTTTACAGGTAGAAAGGTGCTCTTCAAATTTAACGTTCAGTAGACGTAATATGCATGATATGTCTTGGTATTCACTCAGTTTGCAGGACAATATCAACAGAAACCAGAAGTAACAATGCAAAGCATAATTCATTCCAACTGACGTTATCCTGGAAATTAATGCACGCTTTTTACCGGCAATATCTATAGGAAAAACGACGAAGCTGGACCCTCCATTAAGTGGTTTACAAACACTCGAATATACATCAGGGTGGAGTAATGGCTGATAGTTTTACTAGGACTCTGTTTCCTGAATTTCGGGGCAGCGGCAGAGTACGTCATTCTTACTAGAAGCTCTGAAACACTCTGCGATTGACTCACCCCACAATACCACATGATTAGTTCTTAAAAATGCCATAACAACATTTTATTCAACAGCATGAAAATCTTTTTTCGGAAATGCAAAATAAGCAAAAATATGTATAAACAGAAAAAAATACAGAGAAACGTAGACAATAAGGGAAAATATGGCAAAAACAAAAAACGAAGAAATATATGAAAGTCTAGAAAAATGCCGAAGCGAAATAGAGAGGATATCTGTAATTCAACAAAGGGAGTAGTCGTAATATGACTCGTCGCCACAAGATTAAAATGCTGAAACCAAGGCATGTACCATATCACGCCCGTATGATATCTGCGGTTGATCAGCATTCCAAGCATTTTTTTCTACTTTGTATCTTTAGAATATATTCTGAGCTTTGGCAGAAGTACATGGAGTGTGTTATGAGTTATTAACATATGAGCAGGCGTGGGTTGCTTTCTTTACTATCCAACTGTGATAAAGGTTCACCACCCAGCCATAGTATCTACATCGCTTTCCTAAATGTGTTCTTCGAAAAACTCCAATAAACTATCAAAGGAATCCGTTATATTTATACGAAAACACATAAATTGTTGATGGTATGGTATGTGTTGCAATGTTTGTTAGTGCTATATAGGCTGGTGCGTTGGCATTAGCTATCTTAGATAAAACTTTATGCTTACAAAAATATCTTAGATATAACTTTATGCTTACAACAATACGGTTTCATGAATACTTATCAATGGCTAGCCGGTGTGACAGAACGGTTCTAGCAGCTACAGTCTGGAACCCCGCGACCGCTACGGTCGCATGTTCGAATCATTCCTGGGGTATGGATGTGTGTGATGTACTTAGGTTAGTTAGGTTTAAGTAGTTCTACGTTCTAGGGGACTGATGACCTCAGAAGTTAAGTCCCATAGTGTTCAGAGCCATTTGAACCGTTGTTGAACTTATCAATGATGTCTCTCATTTATACTTCTCTGCTGTGTTGATGATATGCCATATTCCCCTACACGGGTACTACAGGGTTATTACAAATGATTGAAGCGATTTCACAGCTCTACAACAACTTTATTATTTGGGATATTTTCGCAATGCTTTGCACGCACATACAAAAACTCTTTTTTAGGCATTCACAAATGTTAGATATGTGCCCCTTTAGTGATTCGGCAGACATCAAGCCGATAATCAAGTTCCTCCCACACTCGGCGCGTCATGTCCCCATCAATGAGTTCGAAAGCATCGTTGATGCGAGCTCGCTGTTCTGGCACGTTCCTTGGTAGAGGAGGCTTAAACACTGAATCTTTCACATAACCCCACAGAAAGAAATCGCATGGGGTCAAGTCGGGAGAGCGTGGAGGCCATGACATGAATTGCTGATCATGATCTCCACCACGACCGATCCATCGGTTTTCCAATCTCCTGTTTAAGAAATGCCGAACATCATGGTGGAAATGCGGTGGAGCACCATTCTGTTGAAAGATGAAGTCGGCGCTGTCGGTCTCCAGTTGTGGCATGAGTCAATTTTCCAGCATGTCCAGATACACGTAACTTTTTTTCGCAGAAGAAAAGGGGCCGTAAACTTTAAACCGTGAGATTGCACAAAACACGTTAACTTTTGGTGAATTGCAAATTTGCTGAACGAATGCGTGAGGATTCTCTACCGCCCAGATTCGCACATTGTGTCTATTCACTTCACCATTAAGAAAAAATGTTGCTTCATCACTGAAAACAAGTTTCGCACTGAACGCATCCTCTTCCATGAGCTGTTGCAACCGCGCCGAAAATTCAAAGCGTTTGACTTTGTCATCGGGTGTCAGGGCTTGTAGCAATTGTAAACGGTAAGGCTTCTGCTTTAACCTTTTCCGTAAGATTTTCCAAACCGTCGGCTGTGGTACGTTCAGCACCCTGCTTGCTTTATTCGTCGACTTCCGCGGGCTACGCGTGAAACTTGCCCACACGCGTTCAACCGTTTCTTCGCTCCGTGCAGGCCGACCCGTTGATTTCCCCTTACAGAGGCATCCAGAAGCTTTAAACTGCGCATACCATTGCCGAATGGAGTTAGCAGTTGGTGGATCTTTGTTGAACTTCGTCCTGAAGTGTCGTTGCACTGTTTTGACTGACTGATGTGAGTGCATTTCAAGCACGACATACGCTTTCTCGGCTCCTGTCGCCATTTTGTCTCATTGCGCTCTCGAGCGCTCTGGCGGCAGAAACCTGAAGTGCGGCTTCAAAAGAACAAAACTTTATGAGTTTTTCTACGTATCTGTAGTGTGTCGTGACCATATGTCAATGAATGGAGCTACAGTGAATTTATGAAATCGCTTCATTCATTTGTAATAGCCCTGTATATTGTATCAGCCATAATCGTTTCGGAAAAACTTGAGCAGAGAGCGCTGGAAACCAGTTAGCGGAAATACTCATATCTTGTGGCTCTGTTACAGGTCAACCTTAAAAGTATACCAGTGAGCACTATGACTAATGAATTAATAGCTTGTTCGCCTGTCTTTGGAACGCAATACCTCAGTGATTCAGCGTACCAGGCATCCGACAGTTCGTTGCTAGATTTGCGCAACTATGTGGCACATGTCATGGGATTCACGTAAATAATAGCCCGCTTAATTGCATCCGTGGTGATGACGTCCAGTAGTGATCCAGGAGGGTTCCATAGGATTTTTAGCAGTAGAATTTGGTCGTCGAGACATCACTATGAGTTCACTGTAATGCCCAGTAACAACAGTAGCAAGATTATGGCTCCGAGACTTGGCCAGTTACACTTCTGAAAGATTACATCGCTTTCGGGCAAGACATCAAACATGAGGGGATGTAGGTGGTTCGCAGCTGTCAGCGTGTCTTCGATTGCTAGCACAGGTCTCTTGCAACTGCAGGAGAACGTCTCCCCTAGCATTATACTGCTACCACCAGCCTTTGTCCGTGGTACACTGCACTATCGAGTCAACGTTCACATCGACGACAGCGGTTGTGGAGACGAGACCATAGCCTAAATGTGATTCATCCGACAAGCTGCGTGTTTCTATTGTTCGGTACTCGAATCCCGTTGGTAACGTGAAGATTGCAGCTGTAACTGATGGCATTGTTTGGTCGACATGTGAATACGTAGTGCTGGCCTGCTGCGTAGCTCCATGTTCAACATTTTCAAATGAACAGTGTGTTCTGAAGCACTTGCGCGTGCACCAGCATTGTGCTTGTCCGGCGGAGCTGTCACAGATCGACATCTACCCCATATTCCAGGGCAGACAAACCTCCGAACCGTACGTTCTGTGAAGAGTCATGAACGTCCAACCATTTAGCGCCCAGGGGTAGTTTTACTGTCCATCTACCAGTTCCCGTAGACACTCACGACAGTAGCAGGTGAACATTCGACCAGCTTCGTCGTTTTCGTGATGCTCGTTCACAGGCTCTGCGTAATAAGATTCGCCCTTATGTTATGTTATGTTAACCGGGGACCCAGAAACGACGGAGAGGCTCCGTCCCCGCCGCAACGGCAGTGGTGCACAACCCCACGACAACTATCGCAGTCCACTTCAGCCCTCCGCCGCCCCACACTGAACCCAGGGTTATTGTGCGTTTCGGCCCCCGGTGGACCCCCCAGCAAATGTCTCACACTAGACGAGTGTAACCCCTATGTTTGCGTGGTTGAGAAATGGTGGTGTACGCGTACGTGGAGAACTTGTTAGCGCAGCAATCGCCGACATAGTGTAGCTGAGACGGAATAAGGGAACCAGCCCGCATTCACCGTGGCAGATGGAAAACCATCCACAGACTGGCCGGCTGACCGGACCTCGACACAAATCCGCCGGGCGGATTAGTGCCGGGGACCAGCGCTCCTTCCCGTCCGGTAAGCCGTGCGTTAGACCGCACGGCCAGCCGGGCGGGCAATGTTCGCCCTTTCTCAGAAATGATTATCTCAGTGGATTTTCCTACGTCCAGCCGGTATCTTCTCTAGGGTGACCACGTCCGTGTGTACTCTGCTTACACAGTTTTGTTACCACCTCATGTGCCCTCAAAGCCACCAGGTAGCATCCAAAGTCACGGTCAGAAGTGGTCATAGTGTTTTGGCTACCCATTTATGTTCCAATGGGTCAAGTTCTTTGGGGGCTGTTATCAGCTTATAAATGTGTATGTAATGCAAGAATTACTTCAATTATTTAAAAAATCTAGGCATTAAATGGAAATACGTGATATTCTGTAGAGTTTCCATTGTGTTAGAAATACTGTTGTTGAGTTGGCAAATAATACTGTATCATTACAGACATAACTCACATCGATATTCTATATTAAATTCACTGCCAGTAACAAATTTTACCAAAAGATATACTCTCCGAGTCAAATCTGTGGGCCGTTGTTACTTTCATATTTAGTTCCGTTAATTAGGAATGTGAGTACATACTGATCCGGCACTTCATGGGAAAAAACTGGTAAGCATTAGGAAGTCATGATTTTAGCGCAAAATCTTAAAATTTGCAGTTAGTAGCTGGCTATTTTTACGACGTGGACGGTCGTCCGCACAATTAAAAGAACTTCATCCATTAACTCATAGAGCAGAGGTGGTTGATGTTTTCTTGAAGACGGAAGATATGGCACGGATTACGTCGCCTGTTTGTTCTTCCGATCTGAATTCTATAGAGCATGTCTGGGATGCACTAGTGAGACGAGTCGCAACCCTGCATCTTGCACCAAGCGTTCTCGAAGCCTTGCGACCAGCTCTGCAGGGAGAACCGGCGTTACTGTCTCAGCATGTGACTGATGACATAATTCACACCATGCCCCATCGTTGTCAGACATGTACTGCTGCCCACTTTACTGAGCACATTAACCTCAAGTCGGAATATGTGTGCAAACCCTGAAGGAAAAAACGAAGTAAATTTCTCTATCGTTGCGCATATTGCAGTTATTTACAATATGTATTCCTTACATTATCTCTACTTGAATATCGTCTGCTTATACTGTTTTGTGGCAAAATAAGTGCAACCTTTAAAAATTTCCGTTTCTTGCATTAATTTTGAACCAGCCTATTAAGTAGCAGGGCATACTTTTATAGCTACCAGACTCTGAGTATCACCTGATATATATGATCTAAAGTGCACGTCATATATCTTGGCGGCCGAGTTTAGGTTCGTTCTGCGCATCTGACGTCACAAAACACAGTCACCCAATGAACAGAGAACGACGTTGCCAGATCTCGACAGCAGTGCAGAGCACGGACGAGTGTCTTCAGTTTTAGAAACGTTCAGTCATAAATAAAGTAATAGAACAAAAGCAATGTCTTGATAGAAGACTTTCTTCTACAGAAAGTTTGGAAAAAGAATTCTTTATACCAATTGCTTCATATTCTATTAATTAATTAAACCAAACAAGCAATAAGATTCCTAATTCAGGCGATAGCAAGGAAAGGTGTTTGTTTAATCTCACGAACTGCTTTTTCGCAATAAAGAACAGTGGTAATTGTTTATTTCCTATTGTACTTCGACGAAGCGTGAGTAATTCATAGTCATACCAACAGTGTTTATAAGTAGTTGCGTGAGGTGTTATAAGCCTTATGGAGTTACACTGTTCGATGAGCTGAGGTAGCAGAACGGTTAAGGTGTTGGGCTGCCCAGTGAAACGTTAAGAGTTCAAACCTTGTGCGGTGCTTAATATTTTCTTTATTTAAAAACAATATTGGAGTGCCTTACTTCACGAATTTTATTCGTTTGAATGAAATTTCTAGTGCTTTGCCTCTTCATTAACTTTTTCGCTGCTGCAGACACGTGCTCCCCGCATTCCGCGCTGTGCGCGATTTTGTCATCACTGCACTTCTCGCCTGTGCAGACACATGGTGTTCCCACTGCTTTGACACACTTATCATTCGATTTCACAAAAACTATTTGGCAAAAAAATTTGATTTTTACACGTCTTCTTGCCTGATACCTTCCCCCATAAATGACTTAATTTTGTTTTGATGTGCAGCATTAAATGTAGTAAACCATTGCACTAAATTTTGAAGAGTTCGCAGAGGTAAAAGTCCATAGCGTATACTTTCCGTATGGTCGATTTTAGTTGCCACAATGTTGAGAATGAAAGGTGGACAAGATATCTAAATTTCATATAATATTTACTGTATAACAATATCTCATTTAATTTAAGTACCACATAGGTGTCGTATGTAATATTGAGAAATATTCCGTCTTTCGCGACTGTAATAAAAGTTTTATATACACACGGCGCGTTTGGCTTTATTTTAAAGCACTTCCATCGGCGAAAGGTATGGCACATACACAATGGTATTCATGTTCTATTTCTTGTTTTTGTTCCACAGTCGCAGTTTTACCAATGGTATTGAAATATATACCTCTTCTGCAACTGTAATAAGCGACTTATTTAGACCAGACGCGTTTCTCTCTTTTGAAGCATCATAAGAGGACTGTATTTTGTGTCCTCCATTGCCAAGTCACCTTTCGTAGTTTTGTGCTGCGGTAGCACAATATTCAACGTTTTTGTTGGCTCATCAGTGTTTTAGCAAATAAATGCTGTTTGTGTGTGCCACACACAAAATTATATTTGACATAGCTCTGAGCACTTCACTGACAGACGGTATATTCAAGTCCTAATGTTTTTGTAAGTCCACAGTTTTGTTTAATGTATTTTGTCTACTTCCTTTTGATTGATTGAAGTGCTTTAAAATAAAGCCAAACGTGCCCAGTGTAAGTAAAACTTTTGTTACAGTCGCGAAAGGTGGAATATTTCTTAATATTACATACGACACTTATGTGGTACTTAAATTAAATGAAATATATAGGTATCTTGTCCACATTTCATTCTCAACATTGTGGCAACTAAAATCGACCATACAGAAAGTATACTCTATGGACTTTTACCTCTGCAAACTCTTCAAAAGGTTTACTATATTTAATGCTGCATAATAACTGCGTTGAACATCGAAACAAAATTAAGTCGTTTATGGGGAAAGGTATCAGTCAAGAAGATAGGTAAAAATCTAATTTTTGAGCCAAATAGTTTTTGTGGAATCGAATGATAAAGAGTGTCAAAGCAGTCGGAACACTATGTGTCTGCACAGGCGAGCAGTGCAGTGACAAAATCGCCCACAGCGCGGAATGCAGGGAGCACGTCTTTGTAGCAGCGAAAGGGTTAATGCGGCCGTGGTGGCTTTATTTCATGAACTGCGCGCTCCCCCCTACACGTAAGCTTGCGAACTATGCTATACTACGACGCCGCTTCTATTGGCGCGTGCGTCGTGTGCAACTGGCAACGCAGCAATCTCCAGCGTCTGGGCGGGCATGCGCGAGCCGCCAAGATAAAAGAATTGAACTATAGTTGCTGATCGATGTGTTTGCTCCGTCCCTCTTTTTATACACTCTGTAGTGATTGAATGTCTGGTAGGAAAAAAAAGAAAAAGAAATTTAACGTGACCGCCCATTAGTTGGAATTTGATTATTTTACTTGCATTTATTACGGACGGTAATATCGGCTTGTGATTACAATTTCGGTTTGTGAAATCTTTTTATACAAAAATGAAAAGCAATTACGACAACATTAAAAGAAACTGGGGCCTTTTTCGTCAAATGCCTAAACTCATTCCGAACGTTTACGAAAGTAAATGCAGTTTCATATGAAAGTAACAACGGCCCACAGATTTGACTCGGAGAGTATATCTTTTGGTAAAATTTGTTACTGGCAGTGACTTTAAATATGTACATGGAACCCGCAATATTCAAACGCAGGCACTTGATATTCTGGTTTGTAATAACGGTTCTAATTGCAAATAATTACTAGCAGTCCATGAACGATAATCTGAGACCATTTCATCGAATCCGCAGAATTGATTGCGTAGAAAGAATCAGCATAACCGAGAGCGACAAGCACATTGGCTAAAAGAAAAGACCAAGACAGTAGAGAAAAACAGTGAACTCTGTCCTTGTTTCACTGCTATTTGCACTAATCACACACTATGATCTTTGTATGGTTATTGATTTATTATTTAGAAGTGTCTGGCATAGTTATATTACTTTGGGTGAATTTCGTGTAAAATCTGGGAACGTTATAAGTTGGATCGATTTGACTGGGATAACAGTATAACAATATTCATCAAATGAAAACATCTAAGCTTTACTTAGATTTACAATAAATCACGCTCACGAAAGCATTAGTCCCAAAACAAATAACAACCAAATAATACTTAACTAAAATTATTAACCTAGTTCAGTAGCATTAAATAACAAGCTGTTGCAGTGAAAATCAAGGCAGCAGTAACGTCACTCCAATATTCAAAGCTAATAATATACCTATCGAAATAATTCATTACCATTTGCACTGTTTTCAATGTAAACCTTAAGGCAAACCGTTGCTTCAAGTTCAGAAAATGTTTGAATTGGTAGAATGAACCCATGAAGATGAGTATCAAACTGTTACGGAGAATAATTAAAATGACGATAACTAGGACCGATGTTTCATTTGGCAGGAGCTCGGATGGCACCAACCAGAACACGGCTGTGACGTCGGACTTGGTACTGGTCCCTCAGTCCACCAGTAGATACACATATAAGGATTCATCACAGGCTACTCTGAAACAACTGTTAGCGGCAGGAACCTAGAATTTCTTCACATGGCCAGTCAGTATTCCTTGTACAACTTTAACAAACCGACTGCACAGCCGCCACATCTTGTCGTACAAGGCTATAGTTATAAAGCAGCCTCCGAAACGTTCAATTCATGGATGGTAAAGGTAATGATACAGTTGTCCATCTTTTGAAGTCTATCGCTGTAGAAAACCAGAGGACAGAGTGTATAATACAGTCCCATCTTACAGTTTAAATCACTCTGTCAGCACACAATCTGTAAATGATAATTATAAATAGTTGATATTCCCGCACAACAAGACACTACCTGTTTCAGTTAGAAGCGTACGTTGATGTATTCCATGCTGCTTGCTTGAACAAACACATTGTAATCACTGCAGAAAACTTGGGCTACACTGCCTCCATACTGAACACTACTGCAGGTTCGCAAACCCTCTGAGTCTGCTGCTGGCCGATAATCATACGGCGTTGTCGGCATGTGCGACATCTCTTCTCAAGTGAAAAAGAGACCGCCTTTCATTTTGTGGCTCAGAAGAAAGACCGACAGATCTCTTTCACGTTCTGTGTGCCACCATATAAACACTTCGGCTACCAGAGAGGGAAATGGTGCCGCACACACCACGCTCTGACCGCACACCTCAATTCTGCTACCCGCCAAGAAACCCAGATTTACCCTGAGCTTACAGTGGAATCAGATCCCCAAATGTCTTTGCCTTAACAGGAAAGCGCAGTTGTCATGAACTGTTAAATATCTAAGGACACCTTAAATTGCAGCAATAACTTCTGGCATTTTATCAGACGCTTTACTGACCACATGAGAATTATTGGAAATAACCCTGTCACAAACTCTGTAGCCTCTTGCTTACTGCCCCAAACTGTAGTGTTCGATCTCTTTCTTACGTGCCTTTCTGATTTTGTTTTTAGCAACATCCGTTATGTAAACACCTTCCAAGCATTTCGCCTCTAAGTCAAGATCTCATCAGTAGACCATCAAATACACAATACAATTTCAAAAATGGTTCAAATGGCTCTAAGCACTATGGGACTTAACATCTGAGGTCTTCAGTCCCCTTGACGTAGAACTACTTAAACCTAACTAACCGAAGGACATAACACACACCAATGCCCAAGGCATGATTCGAACCTACGACCGTAGCAGCAGCGCGGTTCCGGACTGAAGCGACTAGGACCGCTCGCTGACAGTGGCCGGCCACAATGGACTGGTTAATCCATATCCCAGGAGGCAATTCACAGGTGCGGATTGATGAGTCTTACAACATGCAGTGCTTAACGCCATCGTTAACTAGGGAAGTGGACGATCACATCTATTCAGATTATTAGCATGATAGGGTATCTATAGCAACTTAAGGTTTCTATTAATGTGATCTGCATATGATGAGTTTGGATAGTGAGGAACTGCAGTTAAGTGGCAAACTTCGATATGAAGACAAAATTGCTTAAATTAATGAGCGGTAAATGCAGTCGCATTTTTAGTCACTATATACTGCGAAAAGCCAAAGGTGCCCAAATTTTGTTGTAAAATTGTTGATGTCTACTATGGTGGGTAAAAACGAGACACATCGAGGAATGACTTCAATGTAAATTAAAATAAACCTTTTTCCTGTCTTAGATCTAGGCAACGGGCCTACAAAGTCAATGTATAACTGTTGGAAGGATCTTTGCTATGGTTTACTAACACCACAGGTCTCACAATTTGCTATTCTCTTAAGGATCTCATAATCCATTCCAGACCATATGCATTTTCTGTCTGATTTCCTCCCACAATTTCTACACTTCTAAATATCCTCCCACAGATGATTCATGGGAATAATGGAATGCGGAGGGAACCATCTACTTTCATGTGACTATTTTGAAATCATTACTACCCTGTGCCTTACAACATATTACTTTGCTTCTCATAACATAGGGTTTTAAGATATCTGCTTTCCGTTAGTTCTCCTTAACCACACGAAGGCGTTCGTCTTGATCCTGGAAGTACCTAATATCACGAAACAAGTGAGGAATCTGTGTAAGAATATAAGTTACCAGGGGCTTCGACCATCTTCTGTCAGTAGATGCTTATCTCCTTGACATTCGTCACTCCCTCTAAACTTGTGACTCAGTGCATCAGCAACAACAGTCCCCGATCCACGAAAATTATACATATGAGTCTGAAAGCTTAAAATCCGATTTTCTCACATAATGCTACCGTCGTTTAGTTTCTGGTTAACACCAAGCTGATAACTTGATCTAGGTTTCTAAGACAAACATTCAGTGCTCCTGACAATAACTGAACTTCTCTGTACTAAACAAAACTGTCTGGGCCTCCTTTTCACCGACAGAACATCTTCTCTCAAAGTTATTGTACCGCTTTGAGGAATAGCCGATTACCTACTTATTCCCTTCGTGTTCCTGTAACAACACGGGTCCTACCCCCATAACTGACTTATCCATTTAGAAAACGAATTCATTGTTGAAATCTGATTCAGCTAACGATAATGGCAAACATAATACTTGTTTTAGTCCTCAAAATGGAAAGATTTTCACAGATTTTTTGATCCCTTTTTACATGTTTCTTCATTCTGAAAACATAGTAATAAATTTTCTAAAGATTTAGGTATCAAGGTATATCTGGGAATTTGTTTGACGTTTAGCGATTGTGGAAAGTTACCAATGGCTTCTACTCTCTCAGGGTCATTAATTGATGCCACGAAAACTATATGCCCTATAAAACTTTACAGAAGAACATGCAGAAGTCACTATCTGAGGATTGACTGTTAGCCTTGTCCTACATATTCATCAAAACTCCTGAACAAGTGCAAATATAGATTACCGGACCCTCCATATAATGTAAAGGATATTTCAATTTTATAGTGGAAAATAGATTATCCTTGATATACAAAAATATTCGCATCCCCGTCCCCAATCAATGTTCTAAAATGTTCCAATCCAGGACACAGGCGGTAATGGGCTGTGAGACCTCCTCTAAACGATTTTCATTATAAGCGTGGTCCGGATCTAATGTCGTACCCAGCTGTTCTCCCTTAAACCATCCGCAACACCTATGCAAATCTTATAGCTGCACTGTTCTCAATATCACCTTTTTGTTTAATTCCTGGTTGGCCATCATCAGAAAGTGTTCTCTAAACACGGGAGTAGCAAATGGGGATCTATATGGTAGAACTATACCAATTTCTAGGATTTTTTTCCATATGATCCCTTCATACCTTAACTCCAGGGGAGGATGCTCTGGAGTGGTTTCTTCACTGGATCCTCTTCTGTTAATTCGATCTAATATTCCAGTAATGCGGTAAGCCTCAACCTGTCATTTAATACGTTCAGAAATTCCACAGGGTCTGCTTTGGCCTTACCACTCAGAAATTTGTCTAAGTGCGTTAACAGGCCATAGAACGAATCTCACTTCCCCATATTACCGACCTCTGTGCTGTGTTCATCGCATACCACCGCCACGATGTCTCTTCACCCACGCTGATAAAACTGGAAATGTTTTTGTATCCTAACTGTTGAATGTAACTGCTAGCCCATTTAGTGGGGGATCAGACACATCTTCGCAATGCAATTAGCGCAAAAGATACAGTCAGTCGCTAAATTCTCAATGACCTTCACCTGACCTTCCAAGTAAATTCACTAATCGTCCCTTTCATTTGTAAAAACAAATTGAAGTTTAAAGTCGACCTATTGGCCATAAAATATTATTCATTATCTGTTATCAGTTTCCCTCACTTACCAATCATGTAAGGCAGGCAAAAACTGTAGGGGTAGACAGAGATTGGAATACGTCTAGCAAATAATTGAGGATGTACGATTCAAGTGCTACTCTGAGATGAACAGATTGGTACAGGAGAAGAATTCGTAGCAGATCGCATCAAACCAGTCAGAAGACTGATTACTCAAAATAAAAGTTATGTATCTGGCTATGAGTCCCAGCTCAGCACTAATTTTCATTGTTGTCATTCACATTATCAGATAATAGTTATTTGTTGATAATGGCTGGTCGCCACGGTGCCTGTTCCTTTTCACATACATGTAAATCTGAAGAAATATTGAAGCGTTCTTCTCAACAACACAGGCATGGAAATATCGTAATTTCCAGCCGATACCAGGCAACAAATTTCATTTTACATTTTCTTCCTTTTACAGGAATTCCATAGTGTATGTATGAGTACAGATTACTATACGGGAATGACGACACATGGAATTTTGGGTCTGGGCATGAGTCATATATGGATAGCCAGATTACATAGGGCAACAGATCGTGTAATTTTTTGAAAACCAGGTTTTTGTCCTGATCCACTACAAATTATCATTATTGTCATTTCCGTATATAGCTGATGATTGTTTGTATTCACAACTGTATTTCAATAACGACTGCAGTCCCCTATGTAGCCATTCCTTCAGACATTCAAGCATATCTGAAGAAACCTAGTACTGTTTTAGAAATACAGCCATGCAAACATCAGAGTTTTTCTAAATAGTGATTGTGAATGTGTGACAGTTCGATGAACAACTCAACGTAACAGCGTGTATGAGCACAAGTGAATGGCAGCACAATAAGTGTGCAAGTGAATTACGAACTTTATGTATGCATCTAAACATAGTATATATTTGTGTGTGTCCGATTTCTCTTCGCCTTTATCGTACATAATCAAATGATTACAATGACAATGAATAATGAATTGAATCAAAAAGATGATGATTAAATGAGAAATACAGTATTTAATTTTTTGTATAAAAAGTACTGTAAATTTTTGGTACACAAATCCATAAAAATGATTCAAAATACTGTTAATAAACGACAAAATTTGTTGCATGTGTATTGCAGTGCTTAATAAGCTCTTATCAACAATTCATACGTTCGTTTGTTGTATCATTGTCATTATTTCCTCACTTATTCACCAGTGAACTATACAGAATACACTATTGGTAATAATTTTTGTATAAAAAACTAGATTCTTCTCTTGTGGTGGTCCACATATGACTGACGCTGTCTGTACAATCACCTTATTCATAAAGGATATGGAGTTTGAGGGGAGCTTTAATGTTATTGGTCCAGAGAGAGAGGGATTGGTATCCCGACGTTACATTGTGTTCCCAATGTCTGAGAGCTATACGGCCTTCCGATAACTTTTACTCATACAGGTGCCCAAAATCACATCACCAGTATTGCATTACAGTATGTCCTGTACCACACACAGCTACCTCAGGTATGTGGTTAGGTTAGGTGTTACTCTAGATAACATTGAGCAGTTGTCCCATGTGTGCGGGTAGGACTGTGGTTTCCCATAGTGGGTAGAGTGTAGGGTGACCTGGAATGTAATTCGTCCACTACCCAGAGTTGTAACCTGATACCATATGTGAAACCTAGTACTGAAGATCAAGATCATCATGTACATACATTTCTTATTTTCTTATTAGTTACAATGTTATCTTATCGGTGACTCTTTCTTGAGTTAGAGGATTTATATAACCAGGACCATCACTGCCCTGCTACTGCTGATCACTTACCAGTAAGCTTTTACTTAAGTTATCTGAACATTCGTTATGCTCAGAGGAGCTCAAGTTTCACATCCTGACAGGAAATACCTCAGTGATCTCTTCATTTAACACTAACTCACTGCTGGATAATTAGTAAAAGTATCTGAGACAACTAAATATGAGTTTTCTGCAGGAATTTAATAGTGCTTTTAAACAACATAACCACCTAATTCATCTGCTCATGGCATTTTAGACTCTTCGCTGCTACTGTCTTAAGCACCAATGTACCGTATTTTTTGCTATACACAATCGTTCAGAGATCTAACATGGAGCATATCGATTATCACTCCCACTTCCATCGGACGATGTACCGTGTCACAGTGACTCACAAAAGCGGTAAATAATCTAGAATATCAATCTTTTTCCTGTTAAGTTGCGACACTTAGTATTTTTTTCTGTTCCTTAAGCCACTTAAATCACTGTCACTGAGAAAACGATGGTAACAGTACACACAATATATGGCTATGGCATTCCATCTCCAGATTGGTAGATTGAGGGAGGTGGAACAGTGACTGGTACGCTGGAGTCGACTTCCGACTGACATCGGTGGAAATCACAGTCCAGCCATTCAAAGTTGGAGAAATATCAAATATAATGTGAGAATTAAGCGGCCGATTTCCATCATCGTCCGTGCTCAATCACAGCTAGCACCTCCTCTGCAATCTTTGTTAACAGTTGTGTATTACCTTCCGTTATTACACTGGAACTAACGTAAGACGATGAACAGATCCTACAGTAGCACAGGTCCTGTAAATGTAATATCTGTTTAGAGATCAGAATCAAATGGATGCTGCATTGCGCTTAAACTTTCGTAGATGTTATATAAATATTTGTTGTCATAATATATACACATATATACATACATATACACATATATATTTGAACCTCACGTCTAACTAAGGTAAAGAAGTTATATTTATAATGCAACGTTAGACATTCTGTTCAATAAGCGTATTTCGTAACTCCTGATGTTGCTAACTCAAAATGTTTCTGTAAAACTACGACACTATATGACAGCACTGTGATACTCAAATAATATTTCAATGGACTGTCGAAACAAATACACTCCTGGAAATTGAAATAAGAACACCGTGAATTCATTGTCCCAGGAAGGGGAAACTTTATTGACACATTCCTAGGGTCAGATACATCACATGATCACACTGACAGAACCACAGACACATAGACACAGGCAACAGAGCATGCACAATGTCGGCACTAGTACAGTGTATATCCACCTTTCGCAGCAATGCAGGCTGCTATTCTCCCATGGAGACGATCGTACAGATGCTGGATGTAGTCCTGTGGAACGGCTTGCCATGCCATTTCCACCTGGCGCCTCAGTTGGACCAGCGTTCGTGCTGGACGTGCAGACCGCGTGAGACGACGCTTCATCCAGTCCCAAACATGCTCAATGGGGGACAGATCCGGAGATCTTGCTGGCCAGGGTAGTTGACTTACACCTTCTAGAGCACGTTGGGTGGCACGGGATACATGCGGACGTGCATTGTCCTGTTGGAACAGCAAGTTCCCTTGCCGGTCTAGGAATGGTAGAACGATGGGTTCGATGACGGTTTGGATGTACCGTGCACTATTCAGTGTCCCCTCGACGATCACCGGTGGTGTACGGCCAGTGTAGGAGATCGCTCCCCACACCATGATGGCGGGTGTTGGCCCTGTGTGCCTCGGTCGTATGCAGTCCTGATTGTGGCGCTCACCTGCACGGCGCCAAACACGAATACGACCATCATTGGCACCAAGGCAGAAGCGACTCTCATCGCTGAAGACGACACGTCTCCATTCGTCCCTCCATTCACGCCTGTCGCGACACCACTGGAGGCGGGCTGCACGATGTTCGGGCGTGAGCGGAAGACGGCCTAACGGTGTGCGGGACCGTAGCCCAGCTTCATGGAGACGGTTGCGAATGGTCCTCGCCGATACCCCAGGAGCAACAGTGTCCCTAATTTGCTGGGAAGTGGCGGTGCGGTCCCCTACGGCACTGCGTAGGATCCTACGGTCTTGGCGTGCATCCGTGCGTCGCTGCGGTCCGGTCCCAGGTCGACGGGCACGTGCACCTTCCGCCGACCACTGGCGACCACATCGATGTACTGTGGAGACCTCACGCCCTACGTGTTGAGCAATTCGGCGGTACGTCCACCCGGCCTCCCGCATGCCCACTATACGCCCTCGCTCAAAGTCCGTCAACTGCACATACGGTTCACGTCCACGCTGCCGCGGCATGCTACCAGTGTTAAAGACTGCGATGGATCTCCGTATGCCACGGCAAACTGGCTGACGCTGACGGCGGCGGTGCACAAATGCTGCGCAGCTAGCGCCATTCGACGGCCAACACCGCGGTTCCTGGTGTGTCCGCTGTGCCGTGCGTGTGATCATTGCTTGTACACTCTCTCGCAGTGTCCGGAGCAAGTATGGTGGGTCTGACACACCGGTGTCAATGTGTTCTTTTTTCCATTTCCACGAGTGTAGATACAAACGAACATTTTAATATAAAGTACTAGAATTAGGGTGAACATTTTCTTTATTCATTTGGCACCATATAGATAACATGCAAGATTTTAACTATCACTTACTTAAGATTTCTCATACAGTCGTGAAGGAGAAGTAAATACAATGTGTATAGGAAAACTTCATATGCAAAAGGCAATTAAACGAACGCAACATTCACTGGCTCATCGTATATCAAGTGGCAGAAATGGTCTGCAATAAAGTCAGCAATTGAGATCAGGTTGTGGCGTTACATTATCTTTAACTAACACAATTAATAGCAAAAAGAAAGTCGGGAGAGATAAGACGTCCCATACATAGTGACAGCTCAATAAATACTGTAAATAAACCAGTGTGGAAACTCAGTCGATATACGAGTACTATCACTTTTAATTGTTTCATTATATGGTTGTAAGTATATGATGACAGAGTACCTATGGTACTGTCAAGTGTCTTCTCACAAAGTTACATGGGTTTAATACTACTGTTCATAATCTTACAACAACAGTAATTACGGCGTTAGATACTTCTCTAGGAACAATTTTACGCCCATTCCGAAAATTATTGTAGAGCTTTCTGAACTTTGTCACTTGAAATTAGCAGCTCAAATAGTATACTCTTACTTTACAAAGACTAAACACTTCCCTTGAAACAAGCATTTTTCAGTCTTACACAACTATACAACCACCTAACAGGCTCATAATAATATGTCACAATTTATATAGATCCGTTTACACATAGAAATGTCTGCTCCAGCTCATTTGTAAAGATCCGTTTACACATAGGAACACCTGCTCCATCTCATTCTTCTTATATGCTAATACTTTATAACGGAATATTAATTTAGACAGTTCGTATGGATGTTCACGATGTTAATGATGACAAGATTTGTAGAGTGGATGTTCTGTAGGCGTAAGGAGCCATAAGTCTGCTTTTCATATGTTTAGGTAAAGATAATAAATACCACAGAACAAGACCTAAATTACCAAAATTCTCAGTAATACGGACAGAGATGATCTTTCTCCGAATTTGTAGAAATAAAGTTTATTTTGCGAAATTCTCCACAGTAATAGAAAATGGGGTATGTGCCATAATTAAAATTATGTAGTTATACACTAAATACTAACAAAACCTCTTGATATTTAAGTAATAACGCAAGGAATCTATAAAATAAAATATGACACTTATTTTTCACTGCAGTCACGATAAAACTGCTTATTTCCTCCATCAAAATAGCCATTAAAATCAGATCATTTGTCATAAGCTATGATTTCTTGCTCAGCAATCAGGAAATATAACTGACTGACAAATATATCCAAAAAACTAGGACCTTCCGTCAAAATCTTACAGTGTGACCACATTTCCAGTTCACTGCATACTTTCTTGTATTTCACGACACCAGAATTGTCACTGTATACTCTTAGCCATACTAATTCTGATATCTTTCATTTTTTAGTGTCAATAACGATTGCAGATGGTTAATCTAAGTAAAAAATCTACCTCTGATTTCTACTGTTTTAAAAGAAAACACAGCCCTTACACCCGCAAAAACTGAGAAGAAAGCCAGCTGGAATTTGACAGTTTGCATTCTCCAAGCACTTTTCGATCAGAGCAAAATTCCTGGTGGGAGAAGAGCAAATGTGTCCAACTATTCTGCATTTGTGATTGATTCTCTTAAATATGGCTGTACTGACCAGAAATAAAGGATTAACATCACGTAGTTTTATATTTACCAGCAACAATTAGCACTGCAGACAAACCGTATTTATTATGTGTTAGAGGACTGTAAGGGTCGTTAACAACGTAAACAAGATGTTATCTGATTTTCACCACTCCTCATTACTATATAAAATCAACCTAAGCTACAGTATCACAAATACAAATGGTGAAATTGTATAAATTAAAGTTGCCATGTGTGTTACACATTTGAATGTGTGATTTTACGTAGCTGTAACATACAGTAAGTATTTAATTATAGCTCACATGCAGCTGTAAGGTAATGTTGAGGTAATGCTGTCACTTTTCACGGGTTGAAAGCTGCCTCAGCTTTTCTGTGGTGTGGTTTCAGTTTTTGTTTTTCTAATGCAGGTTCAGCTCTGTTTCTGTTTTTCATGACTAGATTGCGGTGGGCATAGGTTGTGCAAGTGTCTATTAAACAAGGTTTCTGAGAATACAACTTGGAAATTTGTTATGGAAAACCTTGCATTAACACCTATATGTTACCTTACTGCTAGGATATTTAATCAGAAATACCTTCATAGCTTACGAATAAGTCAGAGCAAATGTGCCTTATAACGAACCGTCTTTCTCTCCTATCCTTTCCTACTTTCTTCCACCACAACCTCTTCCAGGGGCTGAAAAACCTCAGCAGTTTTCGTGTCTCTAGTCGTCGTAGACACTATGCCTCTGGGCCAAGATTACAAAGCTCTCAGGGAGGATGTGATTGTTGTTGTGCAGGAACATTTACACGTCAAAAAAAAAAAAAAAAGAATACACGCAGAGGCTGCTTTTGGGGGACAATACCGTCAGTCTAATAGAGGAAAGTCCTTCTGCGGTCTCCAAGGGTCGACGGGGGAAGGACTATGTTATCATGAAACTCTTGATGACAAAGCCGGCTGGCGTGACCGATCGGTTCTAGGCGCTACAGTCTGGAACCGCGCGACTTCTACGGTCGCAGGTTCGAATCCAGCATCGGGCATGGGTGTGTGTGATGTCCTAGGGTTAGTTAGGTTTAAGATCTAATTTCTAGGGGACTGATGACCTCAGAAGTCCCATAGTGCTCAGAGCCATTTGAACTATTTGATGACAACTGGCACGTAGGCGGCCGGCTTGTGATCACTGTTTTACTCGAGAAGGCCGTAGAGTAGCTCCTGCTCTGCACCTGTCACTAAGCAGGCGTATTCAGGATCCACTTTGCTCACCCTGCATGGGGAGGGAGCTTGAAAAGCTGCCCTGAAAAAAACGAGCCTAACCAAAAAACTACCCGACTGGATGGCCGCATCCGGAGAGCACACCATCTGAGGTCCAGAAAAACGAAGAAACAAATCTTAAATACTGCTACCTGTAATTTTCGAACTGTCATAGACTCACACAAAAATAACCGTCCATAACGAAGAACAGCTTTTGTGGTACGTGAACATAAAATATATAACGTTGATACTGCTGTCCTCAGTGAAATTAGACTTCAGGGCGAGGACTTATTAAAAGAACAAGGTGGAGTCTGACTGAAAGAAAACCTACGGCTTTAGACATAATCGAGGCACGGTGGAAATGACTTTCAGTGCAAGGCAAATGCAAGAAAAATCTTAAGATCAGAACCGACCCCTGTACATGGTATTCATAGACCGTGTTAAAGCCTTTGACTCTGTTAATCGAGAAGCACTCTCGAGAATCCTGGCATGAAGTGGATGTCCTGAAATATACATCAAAGTGCTTCGGCTTCTTCATGAGAACATGAATACTGTTTACCTTGTTAGGAATGGGCCCAGATGTGTTATTGCTCCTAGCCTATTATCGGTATTTGTGGGAATCATACTTCACCTTGTTAAGGAAAAACTACCGTTGGGTGATGAAGTAGATTATAGGACTGATGGTAAGCTATTCAACCTTAGCAGACTCCGAGCTAAAACCAAATTATTCGCAAAAGCTGTCATCAAACTTCAGTACACTGACGACAACGTCATCTTCGCAGACACAGAGTAAGACATGCAAACTACCTTAAATGCATACATTCCTTTTTAGAACGTAAATGGTTTGTTTCCTTATTTCATTTAAAGACGTGAGCAATAGTTTTTCTTATGTTTGCTTTGGATCACTGAAGAGTGTTATCTTCTCTGTATCACAACTAATCAGTCTGAGAAGGGAATATTTTGTAAGGATGAGCAGAGCACTTATATTTGAAAGTTTATGAGAGGAATTTCATAAAGGGACTGTACGTAATTTAAAGTAGAAACTGTAAATGAGTTAAAAAAGAAAAATTGTTGTTCCCGTTTCTGGATTTTAGTTTTTTTTCAAATTTTTCGGTTAGTTTTTATTACAGTTATTTAATAATAACTGTTTTGTTCCGCCACTGTATTTATTGAGCACCAAGGGCTGAGAGGCCGTTACACATTACACAAGTTACAGGTCAGCTTCTCTCAAGCCCTTAACTATTACTAATACTCAACCATACTAGGTTTATGAAGTTCAGGAACTCATTCCAAGATCGTCAGTTACTCTTCGTAATGCTAATGATTTGATAGCATTTATCTCTCGCTTCCTGAAATATTATGAAGCTCTCTGCAATAGGCTAGGATACGAAGTTTCAGAATCGTACACCTGCTCTTAGAAATAGAGTTTCACTCTTCCAGAGGACTGGCTTTCTTCTTAAATGGTAATAAGACGTTGGAAAGTATGTCAAGACCACAGATATAATGTGATCCAACCACAACTGAAAACTTTACTAAACATTTCCAGAACAGTTGCCTGCACAGCACACAGACTTGTAGAACATTCGTTTCGCCTGCTGCAGTTTATCACAGTTCAGTTTCGTTGGTGAATATAGATAGGAAGTTGTCTCCGAATCGTAGACCACACTGAAGAGTGTTTGTGAGGATAGGAAAGCATATAGAAAAATATCGGGTGCTGGACGATCCCGCTGAAGCGCTGCTGTGCGTATGCTGTACAGAACAACTCGACCTTTGTCGCAGGTGGTAGTGGTGAAATATCGTATCCGATTAGGTGCCTACATACCTCTCAAAGAAGGACTGTGCAGAGGTGCTGTGCAGCATGTTCTGTGAGTAGCTCCTCTGTATATGGAACTTACGATTACCCAACACATCACGTATTTTATTACAGCGACTCCTTGCACGTTGAACCAGAGAGTAAGCGAAGAGTGGTAATAGTCGATAATGAGCACAGGTCTATGAGCTCATTTATCCTGTGGAGAGTCAACATGGTGTCTCTTGTAGCCACAAACACAAAGATAAATGATGTACTAAAATTCCTAATGATGCCAAATCTATTGTGAACCTACATAAGTTCCACCTTAATCACTTTGATTAGTGAGATTTATCTACAGCCTGGGATTGTAAGCGTATGGAATTCCAAGGCGACGAACTGGTGGGTTCTACGAAGCAGCAGCATCATCAAAAGCAGCAACAAAACAACATCTACTATTACTACTAATACTACTACTACTACTACTACAACTACCACCCGGACCATAGCGATACACATTCTTAAAATTAAGTAAGTATTGAGAGCATCAGAAGGTGATAAGAGAACGACATATTCCAACTTAGGAATTATCACAGCAGTGATGATCAAGCAGAGTTATTGCTAATGGAAGTGTTGTTGTTGTCCTTCTGCGGCTTACCTAATGAATGTTTGACGATCGTCTTACGCAGGTGGGTACGGAATTTGGTTGTGGATTGGAGAAGATAGATTAAGAAAGAACGGTGATTTTCGCAGGTGTTTAGTGGTTCGAAAGAGAAGTGCATACTTTAAAGAACTCAATTAACGATGGGGATACGTCTTGAGCGGTGGAGAGATTTGTACAGAATTGTTGTATCGACGGGATTTTTATTTAGGTACTGTTCCTTCAGGTTTGATGAAAAGATGTAGGATAATTCGCAACTGGAGTATATAAGGCCCTTACTGAGTTACACTGCGACGAAATTAATTAAAGCAAAAAATCGTTAAAAATACTAACAAACGTAGCACACACACACTTACTCTTACATTCAAGATAAAACGAGCAGTATGTCATGTATGAAATTCTGTTAACAAAATGAGAGCCATGACCACCATCAACCACCTAGGAAACAACAGTCAAAAGGAGAAAGTGGCCCTCCACATCTGAAACTCCCACATTTGACACCACGCTAATACCTCTAAACCACAAGCTCACGATTAACAGAGAACCAAAAAACTAGCCGTTGGATACGAACAGCAATACATTGGAAAATTCGTAGATTTTACCTAGATAGGCAAGAGAACAGCTATTAACTCCGTGAGATAATAATATATAAGTATAACTGTATTACAGTGTTCAGAGGATTCAACACTGTAAAGTATTGGGGCATTCTTAACGGTTCAACGAAGTCTGCGGAGGCTACTTTCTCTACATATACTGCAACTAAAAATTAATATTTTCTGTTTTACGTACCAAATCGTCAGTATATATTGAGTAAAAGCGTTGTATGCGACAAAGTAAGAGAATTTTCTTCGGAGTGCGGCTGTAAATTTCTGGTTTTCCTTCTTATATCACGATTTTGAAACCATTTCGTTCTATGTGATTAATATTCATATTCATCTGTACACCAAGGAGCCATAAGTGTTCAGTTGTGCGATCTCATTTCTGCAAGATGAGATTAGCATGGGACGTCTTGCTAATATCTGTGATTGACATTCTCTGTGAAATAAAAGTGGCTGTATCGTCCACTAGCAATGCAACCTCACTTTGAGAGATAAAATTAATGCTAGTTTCTTATTTCCATTCATGTGGAACTTCCACATTCCATAGTAAGTGAAATTCCTTTCCCAAATGCAGTGCCAACAGGAATGGTATTTTTTGACTTGTTTAAGGTACTATATACCACCAGTCAATCAATATGCTTCTGACCACTGGATGAGGTAGTACGATCTCAACAGATAAAATGATGAAACTAAATACAAAAGTCCAATTAGAAATACACCGTTTGATCAGTAGTCATGAGAAAGAAATGAATATTATAAGTCACTGTTTTCTGAACCCAAAGCTGCAGTAATATACCGAGTCACTGACTCTACAATATGCTCGTATCATTCTCCACAGATTTTGATCCAATGACTTTGCAGTGCAACGCACAATTGTTTTTATGTGCATGGTGCTGGGTTCCTCAATCTTAGAGGGGCATCAAGAATATCCTATAGATGAATGCTTGGGTGATCTGGGAGGACAAGTCAATGTCACAAATCTACTGTTCATGAAGTAACCTTCGTACAAGCACTGTCCACAAGAAGTGAACCTGGCGTTGTCACTGCAGCGGGACAACTTCGTTTAATAGTGACTGTCTGACTACGGTCCAGACCGTTATAAGCCACCTCCCACCAAGACATAAAATTGGTCATACACAGGATCTACAGCTTTGTCGAGTTTGCTCCACACACCATGCTTCCGTCAGCTGGACAAAATAGAATCCGAGGTCCATTTGGCCATGCTAGTTGCAGTCACGCTTTCATAGTCGACTTACGAAGTTGACAGGCCCGTGTCACTCACTGAGCTGTATGTCGAGATGTAAGCGAGTTGATGTGAGTCGGTGATCGGCTGCATTGTCTTAGTGGTACAGTATGTAGATACAGTGCTCCTAGGAAAAGGTTCCTGACGCCCTACATTCAAATCGGCGGTGATGGGACCCACAGCAGACCATCGGTGACTCTACAGATGTAACCTGACATTTGCTCGTCAAACACTTGTGCCTTCTGCAGTTAATTTATGTGAGAACATTGACTCTGCGATACCGAGAGCTCACCATAGAGACTGTAGACCTCGGAAACCCGAATCCTTGAGTAATATATCGGTAGTAACTCTAGCCCACTTCGCACTTAATTGACCCTGAAAAGTGCAAGTGTTGGTGGGGGGGGGGGGGGGGGCGGCTTCACCCCAGCAACAAATGCATGACATAAAAACCACATCATCCTTATCAATGATATCATCATCATGTGACCCACATTTCAGCGATATCGTTCCTCTCCCCTCTCACTCCACATCACAAACCATTTCCCACAGCTCCCCAGCGAATTACAAACCAGTATTTTATTAGCTATTAAAATGAAACATCTGATTGTACTGTAACTTCCAAGTTACCTAAGCCTCAGTAGAATGCAATAAAAAAGTCACCACGTTCAAAGATTTTTTCCAGTACTACAGTATTTCCCGTGTTGAACCCCATGTAACCTGCATTTACATTGCATCAAATGGCACACATTCAAAAACATATCGCCATTACTACAGCATTCCAAAATAAATATGTTAACTTCAGGAGAATTGTGTAATATGTTACAATGTTCCAGATATGTTGTCAGTACTATAGTATTTAGAGAAAAAGATAATGTCAGTTTATCCTGGGTTATATAAAATAACACTATACCGAAACATATTTATCAGTATTACAGTATTTCCTAAGACTTACGTAGGATTCACTTTAATTGTGTGAAAACGGTGTCATTGAAACCTACAACTATGACTAAAGTGATGTAAGGCGAAAGGCTAGGGCCTATGTACCATCATGTGTCATTTCCTGTTGCTACCTTATTGGCGTAAATACCTCTGAAATACGCAGGTCTTTGGCAATCACAAAATCAGTTAATTACAACACAGACTGAGTTAGATATCAAATCTCAATAATAGGGCAATAAAAAGGTTTCAGTACAGCGACTCTAACGAAGACGGCACTCGAAGACAACCATGGGTTCAAACCGGTCCACAAATATACCCAGAAACCACTCACCGGACTCTGTGCCCAATACTGTTGCACAAGTGCTCGCCTTAGTCACCGGGCGGACCTTTCACATCGTCCTCGCTCTGTTCCCACTCCGCAACTCACCCGCCGCAACACGCCCCGTCCCCCATCAACAATGACCAGCAAAGATCTTAGCGGCCTCAAACCAGAGAGAGATCACAGAATAGATCAAACTAATAGCGCCAGGAACCCCGCGTCGGCTGAGCCTTCCTTCCTTAAACCAATGTACACTGGCCTAGCCTACCGAAGAAAGAGGGGAAGATAAATTAACGGGCTTAAGTTGATTAAGGTGCACCCTGAGGACCTTACCTGTTGCCAGATGCCTAACAACCAAGTTAACGGGTCACAGAATTTTCATGATGGAAACGAGGAGTGAACTTCGCGATATTGGCACCACACTTCATCCAACCGGCACAATTCTTCACGAAAACCTCACTTCCTACTTTGCCTTGAAAGGGGCGTCTATTCCTATTATATCGACATGCCCGGCTACGGTGAGCTAACCTAATATTGTTCCTGGCCCGTTCCTAATCTTCCCTAAGATCTCCAGGAGTAACAGACGACGGCAGGAGGTCGTTGATAACCCACTAGTTGGATAAAGAAGAATTGATGGGTTACGCAAACCAGAGAACCGCAGGAACTGCTTGGATGCTTCATGCTGCGCAATGGTAGTGTAAAATTTAACTAAGATTAGATGGTATCCAACTTACTCTGAGGCTTATGATGATGCGCCCGTTTTGTAAGAACCCCTTTGGAGGACTATAACTGGGTTTAGCCTTCCTACAGGCTTCACTCTCACCCACTAATCGCCTGATTTCCTTATACAACGCGGGTCAAGTGACATGAGCCTTAACCTTTCCAGATGTCCAGATGCCCTTTCATTGCAGAATTACGAAAATAATGGAAAACGGGATGTGACAGCTGCTGAAGCAAACAAATTTTCAAGTCCCCGACTTCTTAACGCGTTTAAAAAGTATGCCGTTCCTGATGGATTAGTCGCTAACCTCACCATCTGATAAGAGTTGCTTTCTTAATGGAACCCCCCACAGACCTTGACCCTTTTTTTAAGGTCCACAAACAACTCAGGAACTTCATATAAAGCCGTACAAACAACCAGGAAGACTCAATAATACCCTTAGTCTCGACAGCCACCTCCTGAAAAATGCGACTGAGGGCATTGGCGACTTGGTTGTCAGATTCTCTTATCTGTTGATATGCAGAGAAGCGGACCATTTTGCCTGGGTCGGGCCGACACCCAACTTAAGGCCTGATTGTCCGAGATCAAACTCCCTACAGTCAACAAAGAACTAGACCTTCTCTAAGGCGAAAAACACAGCCAGCGCCTCGCACTCGCAAACGGAATAATTCATCCTGGGACCAGACAACCTTTTAGATGCGAAAGCTAATTGGCATCGCATATCTTGATCCTCCTGATAAAACACGGCAGCAATACGGGCATTGGAGGCATCAGTTCGAATGATAAATATTTTGCTGTAGTATGGGACTGCTAAGAGTGGCGGGTTGGTGATAGCAGTCTTGTTAGCTTCAAAAGCCGCCTGTTGGCTCTCAACCCAGACAAATTTCTCCCCCTTCCTAAGACGTTTATTCAGGTGAGCGGCCATCTGGGCAAAATCAGTGCCCAAACCACGAAAATAATTAACTATCCCGACAAATTTGACTATCTCCTTCCAATCACGAGGCTGAGAAGATTTTTTCAACATCTTAATTCGTTCCTGGTCAATCCTAATGCCGTCCCCGGTAATTAAATGGCCCAGGGAGGACACCTGTTTCCTAGCATGTGACATTTAGATGGCTTAATGATCAACCCGCATCCTAAAACTTGGAGAGGACCTCCAGAAGATGGGAATATGATCCTCAGACGACTGACTATAAATGACAAAAAAATCATGCTAATTAAAGACGAAACTTCAAGTGGCCCAGGATATGACCTAATAAAAGAGACAAAACCTCCGTCCTAGTGGACCAGCCCAACAGAACTCGGTTGCACTCATAAACGTTTCATTCATTGCAGAACGCGGTGGCACGTTTAGACTCCTTGGTAAGAGGAATCTGATAATAAGCTTCATTCCGATCAAGCACCGTGAGTCACTTAGCCCCCGGAAACCACGTAAAGCAGTTCTGAAGATCCGGCAAGAAGAGACATTGTAAGACAACCTCTTTATTAAGGAGTCTATAATCAACCACCTGCCGGCAGTCCCGGCATTGAGCTTTGGCAACGAGAAAAATCGGTGACAGACTAAAGATCGCCTCCTTCAACATACTGATCAATTTTTGTCTCATGACTTTCTTTTTGGGTGGCGAGAGGAGATAAGGAGACTGTCGCACGGGAATATTGTCAGCCAAGCGTATGTGATACCGTATAACGTTAGTGACACCGACCTTATTAGAGAGAACCTCGGGAAACTCCCCTAAGAAATTCAAGAGCTGCCCTGTCTGACCCAGCTCAGGATGGACCACATAAAATGCACTTGAGTTACTATTTCCCGAATCCTCCACACTTCCGCAACAGCCAGAGCAAAAGTCTATCTTGTCACGAGGCGAAAACCTAAAAGAGAAGGCGCGACTCTCAAAGTCGAGAACTAGCCCAGTTTTCTGAATAAATCACACTCGAGCAACAAATTTTACGATAGATCTTTAACAACCAAGAGCGTAACGAGCATCAGAAATTACAAATGGACAAACTACGCGCAGTTCACCGACTAGAAGCAACTCTTGCCCATTGCCCAAACGACATGTCTGAAGACCGTGAGGCGCCTTGCTTAACCCGCAGGACAGAACAGATAGTAAGATTAGTTGTGGAAAGGGGCCAAAATAAGGGGCTGTCAGTTACACTCGAAAATACAACTTTACTATTTGATCAAACATTACAAGATCGCCAGAATTTTTTTAAACACACACCTTTAATCTTTTGGACTTAATTAGCAGCTGAAAGTCACTTTAATTTAAAAAAAACGGCTGAAGGCCAATAACTTAAAACGCAAGCAGAAACAGAAATTTTAAAGGCAAGCCTTATCTTAAAACAGTTCTTTAGTCAGGCTGAAGTAACAAGTTAAATTCAAATGGGCTGAAGTCTTAACACTTAAAATTACATAACATTATTTTTTTTAAATACCAAAGGCCTTACGTGAAACATCTCTATAATTTGGGCTGAAGGCCTTAGAAATAACTCAAACTCAAACTCAAAATCGGATGAACGCCGAAGACTTAAAAATTTAACAACATTATTTAAAATGCCAAAGGGCTTACGTGAAACAGTTTCTTAAAGTAGGCTGAAAGCCTTAAGAGCAAAACAACGCTAATTAAAAAAAAACAATCGGCTAGAAGCCATACATGTACAAACAACAAGAACCAATTTAAGAAAAAGGCAATACACCCAAGGGCGCTGAGTCGTTCGACGGTCAGCCACGAAATCAAACACTAACGCTCGCTTAGGTGAGACAGGCAGTCGGACCAATCATTCACGATCTGACGACAACCCAACTAACCGACAGTCAATGGACCCACCCACAAGAAAACTTCCACTTCACCCGACCAGGGCACAACAAAGAGTTCAATGGAACAGCGTAGAAGATATTGGTGCCCACAACCAATCATGCATGGAGCTGTCAAACTACACACCGTACTGGACAACAACAACACGATGAGGAAACTACACTGCCAGAATTTGCGTCAACGGCCACAGCAGGTAACCGGAATCTTAACGGCCACAAGGCAGAGGATTCCGCTGGTACACTTCAATTCAAATAACCAAATACAGTGAAACTCCACAGGAGTGTGGCTAGAATTTTCCAAACTGAAAACCACGTTGTTACTCGCGGGAATATCCCATCAGCCGACAACGAACTCTGAACGACACACTGTGAAGAGTCTTTACTTGCTGCTAGGTTGAATCAAAGCTCAACTTTCGTGTCCAGTGTCGGTGAGCTACGGACCTGATAACAATGGGAACAACGCCACACACTCCGACACCGCGTAGCGACCGCCAAACTACGTCTCACGGAGAATTCCTCACTGCTCCACTCCAACCGACCGACTAAGAGCCAGTACGCCTACAACATTTAAAATAACTTGTCAGTCAAAGTCACACAAACTGCACAACTTTCACGAACACTTGCCAGAAGAACTAGACAATGCTAACGGCAGTGACTGTACAATAACAAGGACGAATCACGAGTCGGCACACACAGTCAACCTATAAGCGATCGCCGGCCAAATACACGCCGTCCGACAAGACGACCGACCGATGACCAACTTAAGTCGTCCAGACTCAAATCATGTGTATCGCCAACCTTCAGGCAAGTCACGGTGGTTCGGACCTCAGTGCTGCCGCGCCCCCGACTGAGCTTGTGCCGCGTGCCAAACTATCTCACAACTCACGTCGACCAGGAAGTGATAGCAGTCCAGCAAATATGATACGGCAGGGCATATATCGATAAGCGCTGCTGCTGCCGCTCACGGTCAGGCAAGACAGCAACTCAGTGACACCAGTAAATTAACATATCGAGTTGGCAGTATGGTAATAAAAATAACATGTTAAATAAGAGATGGCACGAACACGAGCTACGCAAGGCTCATACAGCGGTGCACAGAAACTAATTTACACAAATGCCCAAACCCCAACTCTCAATTATAATCCATCAAGTACATGGAGCTACCAGCGCATAAGATTTCTTGCCCTAGATGGGCACAGATAAAAAGGAGGGCAGATCCGGAGGTAGCTTGTCTATGCGCACACCACGATGCACGCCTCCGACAGATACAATCAACCCCCCCACCACCTCTTTCTTCACCCGGCGTCACTTAAAGGGTCTAGTACCTCGTACTACTGCACGCTCGCGCGCCCAGTGATCACGGGAGCCGCACCATAAACAACATTTCCCAGAAAATGTGTTGGATGCTTCAGGAGCCCTATTAATCCTCGATGTGGGAGGAAGAGTTTCCGCCCCTCATCGACAAATGACCAGGATTCAACGGAATCAAACCACTGTTTGCAGTTCCCGTAAGCTACTATTGGGATGGGACGGAAAGGCCAAGCGGGACCTATCCTCAGGAAATATGCTCTCCAAAATGTTTGATACAGTATCGAGTTCCGAAACTGACACACCACGAGTCAAGGTGCCAACGGGCACTCGATCGACATAACGGCTTAGTGGTTCAGTTGATGCGTGCACCCGCCAGTAATATCTGAGTTCAAGTTCGTTCCGCACCCTGGCGAGGGCTTCTTATCGACAATCACAGTTGTAGTACTGAGCACTCCCGCTTGTGAGGTAACGGGCGAGTTGCGGTGCCCTGGAAATATTCTAAGTTTAGAGTGGCGGCCACCGCTCAGTCCCCGTGGCAGGGTCGAGTTCGTTAGCATCCGCATGGTGCCTCCCAACGGCCGAAGCACACGGTCCGTCGAGCACGTGGCTGGGAATTCCTTGGTGACGCTCTGCGCCGGGAGGGCCAAAGACGGCGGACTTTGTGAAACCTTAATGGCAGACATTTCACACTTTGTATAGAAATTAATAGTAGTCAAATGAATCCTGATTCCTCAAAAAGAAACATGTACATTATTATTATTTGCACGAAGATTCTGATGGTGTAATCAGATTTTCAATATCTTTATTAGTTTAAAGTTTAATATCGGACTGTAAATTATACAAGTAACACCCAACAACGACCTACAACGAATTTCCAAAATCTAAACGCTTCATCCGATTTCGTCGTCAGACGTGTCCTTAGAAAGCTATTAGTGTAAACCTAAATTGGTATGAATTACAGGCATGTGACTTGAAAAGTAAATGAGTTATTGGAGGTCAAAGTGGCCGAATACTATCGATCGTGTCAGGCCATAAGTACTCCACAGTTACACGAAAAAAATGGTAGCAGCCTGCTTATAAATATATTTATTCATCTACGTCTTGGTTTATACTTTTGCTTCTTATTCCTTTGGTATATGTCTATTTAATTTGTTTATGTATTTAATAATGTGTGTTAGAGCGTATTTATGGTCCAGCCATAGGAATATTTAAATTCAAGTTATTTAAAAGTACATCCAGTATTTGGTGTGTGTTTCAATATGTTTGTGAGTGCACATTGTCTTGGAGACATGGAGGGAACACTCTAGTCAATCACAGCCCTCGTTAATGAGAGAGATGTACGGAGGTTGGGGAGGAGCATTGTTTTCCGGAGAGGACACGAGGTAGTTCGGAACAGTGCGGAGCGAGGGACAGTCGCACAGGACATTGGAAAGTGCTGGACGCGACGGCGCGATGGACGCAGGGTCAGCGGAAAGACTTGGAGAGTGTGGAGCGGTCTGCGCGTGGTCGTGGCAGATAGTAATACTTTATAGTGCCGACTTGTCTCTTGTGCGATTTCTGTGGCTTCTGCAGTGAAGACGTAGTGTGCGTTTAGAAGTGAATATCTCGCCAGCTTTGTTGTTGTTCGTAACTAATTATGTGCAGTAGGAATCTATTGTTTCCCTGTTATTCAACTTATATTTTATTTAATTGCTGGACCATCGACACGAATAAGTGTTTTGCAGAAATATAATGCATTCTCAAAAGTACTTCCACTATCGTACTCATCATATAGAGTCGTTAAGATAGTACCTGCATATTTTATTTAATTGCAATCTTTCATTTATAAAGTTATACATCACATTCGTAATTCACAATTGCCGAGTGATAGAAATCTTCTACCGTTCGATACATGTGTGCATTCTTATCGTATACTGTGGACTCAGCAGTATTTGGCCTGTAATGCGGCAACTACGTATCCCATCCCCTATACAACAAAACCAGACACAACTCTAGTATTTCAAAGCTGAGTCTGTGGGTACGTAGTTGAAGGCCACCACCTCACACCACTCACCATTTATATTGTTTGAGCGCCCGCATGCCTCAGGACCTCAGATATAAAATCGCTTTCACCAAGGGATAAAGTAATGCTAATACCCCATGTTGAAGTGTCCCCAAGCCTTCCGCACGAGATTCAATTCTCATCAACACCCACAAAAACTGCTCAATCACTTAACTGCCCCACCCTGCTAATTTGCAATAAGGCAATGTCCCTCAAACGATTCCCCAAAGTGTACCAATTTGCCCAACAGTAGGCTGACTGTCCTGCAGAAAGCAAAGGTTCCGTTGCACCTCGTCCAACGCAGTGGAAATATTATCATGAGAAACATCTACCTTCCCAATAGCGCTCGTCGAAACGCAAAGGGGGTGACCAGCGCTGCGCGCCACCCGGCTGCCAGCTTTGTAACACTACCCTCGGTGTGAAGCTTCCGAACTGTAAGTTCATGCTGCCAGTGCTCCTTCTTTAGGTGCCCGATTCCAGGGCAGCAACATGGATCCATAGCATGCTAGCTCCAAACGAAAAACAGAAAACATTACTACAGTGGTTGATAGATATTAAGGGATCCTTACGCGATAAGGAAATGATCACAGGAAATCACAAATGACCAGACAAAGGACAGGCAACTCTAAAACACCCCCCCCCTCCTCCAACCGAACGGAACCACGCTCTGTGAATACCAGCTGAAATCTACAATTATAGCTAAAGGGATGTAAGGTAAAATGTTATGGCTCATGTATTATCGTGTGTCAGTTCCTGTTATTGCATTATAGACATAAATACCTCCTAAACATTCAGGTCTTTGGCAATCAAAATTTCAGTTAATTGCAACATAGATTTAGTAAGCAATCAGATTTCAATAATAGGGCAGTAAAAACCGGTAGGTCTTGATTAATAAGAGTTTCAGTTTGCCCAAATTAGAAATAGCTCTTAATTTAATTGAAAGGAAACGGGCAGGTCCTTAATACACTCCTGGAAATGGAAAAAAGAACACATTGACACCGGTGTGTCAGACCCACCATACTTGCTCCGGACACTGCGAGAGGGCTGTACAAGCAATGATCACACTCACGGCACAGCGGACACACCAGGAACCACGGTGTTGGCCGTCGAATGGCGCTAGCTGCGCAGCATTTGTGCACCGCCGCCGTCAGTGTCAGCCAGTTTGCCGTGGCATACGGAGCTCCATCGCAGTCTTTAACACTGGTAGCATGCCGCGACAGCGTGGACGTGAACCGTATGTGCAGTTGACGGACTTTGGGCGAGGGCGTATAGTGGGCATGCGGGAGGCCGGGTGGACGTACCGCCGAATTGCTCAACACGTGGGGCGTGAGGTCTCCACAGTACATCGATGTTGTCGCCAGTGGTCGGCGGAAGGTGCACGTGCCCGTCGACCTGTGAGCGGACTGCAGCGACGCACGGATGCACGCCATTCCCGTAGAATCCTACGCAGTGCCGTAGGGGACCGCACCGCCACTTCCCAGCAAATTAGGGACACTATTGCTCCTGGGGTATCGGCGAGGACCATTCGAACCGTCTCCATGAAGCTGGGCTACGGTCCCGCACACCGTTAGGCCGTGTTCCGCTCACGCCCGAACATCGTGCAGCCCGCCTCCAGTGGTGTCGCGACAGGCGTGAATGGAGGGACGAATGGAGACGTGTCGTCTTCAGCGATGAGAGTCGCTTCTGCCTTGGTGCCAATGATGGTCGTATGCGTGTTTGGCGCCGTGCAGGTGAGCGCCACAATCAGGACTGCATACGACCGAGGCACACAGGGCCAACACCCGGCATCATGGTGTGGGGAGCGATCTCCTACACTGGCCGTACACCACTGGTGATCGTCGAGGGGACACTGAATAGTGCACGGTACATCCAAACGGTCATCGAACCCATCGTTCTACCATTCCTAGACCGGCAAGGGAACTTGCTGTTCCAACAGGACGATGCACGTCCGCATGTATCCCGTGCCACCCAACGTGCTCTAGAAGGTGTAAGTCAACTACCCTGGCCAGCAAGATCTCCGGATCTGTCCCCCATTGAGCATGTTTGGGACTGGATGAAGCGTCGTCTCATGCAGTCTGCACGTCCAGCACGAACGCTGGTTCAACTGAGGCGCCAGGTGGAAATGGCATGGCAAGCCGTTCCACAGGACTACATCCAGCATCTCTACGATCGTCTCCATGGGAGAATAGCAGCCTGCATTGCTGCGAAAGGTGGATATACACTGTACTATTGCCGACATTGTGCATGCTCTGTTGCCTGTGTCTATATGCCTGTGGTTCTGTCAGTGTGATCATGTGATGTATCTGACCCCGGAAATGTGTCAATAAAGTTTCCCCTTCCTGGGACAATGAATTCACGGTGTTCTTATTTCAATTTCCAGGAGTGTAATAACAGCTACAGTTGTGTAAAATTACCAGATACCAACGGGCAGGCCTTCATTAATAACAGCTTCAGATGAGTAAGATTATGCGTACGTGCGTGCACACACGAACACAACTCTTTGCATTTCATTGTTCACTTTAATGCCCCACCGCGGTGGGAAACTGCATCGTCACGTGCCCTTAGCGCCAGGATTTCACCTAGAACAAGTCCCGCCCATTCATCCCCCTCTCCCCCCCGCCCCCCCCCCCATCCCCACCGCCATACATATCATACATCCTAAGCCTCACCCCTGACCTGCCAGCAATTCCGCCCACTGGAAGTGACATCAAAATTCATAGCGTCACTGAAATGTCGGCCGAAGACACTTCCTCCAACGACTGTTATGATATTCAGAAAAAAGTAAGAAATTTAATTTTGGTGATACAATATGAATGCATATTGCAATGAATGAAAATACGTATAGTGAACTGAGAACATTACGAGCAACATGAAACAAAATATTAATGTAATCTTAGTTAATATCAATAAGGACAAATTTTCATTAAGCTATTTTAATATGTTCCTTTAGGGAAACAGCATAGCCAACATACAACTCATTTACATGAAGTCCCAAAACCGGAGTTCATAGACACCTTTCCCAATACCGCTTTATGTTGACAATGTAAACACTTCAAAATCTATTCTGGAAATCCGTTTCTATGGTCCGTTCATCATAAGAATCAACCTGATGTAAAGAAACACAAACGGGATGAGTGGTCGGAAGCCGCAGCAGATGTACACTGGTGTTGTTACTCTCTTGGAAGTTGGTCTTACTTACGTATTAGATACCTTATTACTAAGTTACGTTAAATCAGACTTAAAGATATTCAAATATATTAATAGCAATCAACATTTTTCTTAATCACAATTTAGCTACGTTTTCTTATTTCAAAAATCGTGTATAGTCACAGATTCTGCATCGTTGTGCTGATTGCCGCACTGTTAATGCGCAGTATAAAAATGGCTGAGGCTGCATTCTGTTCCTTAGTGAGATACACTGGTTAAAGACGGTTCAAAAGTGCCGAGAAACAGGCTGTTCTTAGAGTTTTTCATATAGTTAAGGAGATAATCAGCTTTGAAGTTTTCCCAGCGTTGTAAACAATGCAGTTAACACATAATAGAGATTCAACGTGTAGCGTAATGAAATGTGAACAAAATGGGATTAATCATGCGTTCATTCAAATCTCCCAACTATTATTTACTTTCTTGTTCAATCTGAAATACCTACATCTCGTAATTATAAAACTCATCATAATTTTTTATAAATTATGCTTGTTTCTAATTGCAAACTTGACGCGAAATTCCTGTTTCCATTTCAAATAAAAATCCGTAAGTATCGATTTTTATGAAAGACTGTTCACAAAAGTTGTTTGAATTAAGAAAACAAAACAATTTCATTTTTGAAGCAAAAATAAAAAACGAACTCCTCTTTATTTCGACTTCGTCCATCATTTTATACGACAGAGGTAGATAAGTATAGTAGAAACATGAAGAACAATCATTTTCAAAGCATCGAGCATATCATACAAATGCTGCATTTTTACATTTACTACTGTACTATTACATTATGAACCCAAGAGAACTGATCTAGAGCCAAGCTGCGGGATTTAGCCCGAGAAGTAACAAGACTGTTAAGCTGCCAGACGTACTGGAACTAACGCACGAAGCTTTTTCATATGTCACTGCCGAAGGCTGGTCGGATGTAGAAGAGATCTTCATGAAAAAAGAAGAGAAAATGCAGCGCCTGGTTGGCTTCCAGGATTCTGTTGTTGATAGGCTCGTTATCAGTGTAGCAGGTGACACTTCCAGAACTGAAATGTATTTCTCAGAATCGGATAAGGAAGGAGCTAAGAGATTACCAGACGATTGACTGTAAGTAATACCTACAGTGGCTTCAATATTTAACTATTACGTGAAATCCTTCAATACTCTTTTACGTTACACACAGCTTATGTAGAAAAATTACCCTGTGGTTAAGTAAGGACTTTTCATCATTCTTGTTTTTAATTAGCATACAAGGTTAGCTAAAAACGATGACGTGTAGCGGTTTTCGTCTAAGGAGCGGATTGTGGGAGATTTGTAGTTTACTATTTCATTTATGTATTGCTGCTCTGCTCATCTCCTTTTACGTGCATCTGGCCACGTCACTGCAGGTTAGCTGCACCAGCTGCCCAGCCAGTGTTGTTCAAGTTGAATGAGCCAGTAAAGCAGCTTTACCGTATTATCGCTAAGTCGATGTGAGTTAACGCACAGCACAAAACGTACCCTTATTATTTTACTTGACAGTACTCGACACAACTTGGTTGCAGTCCCACTTGATACGGATATCCAAAGAGATTCCAGCAAAAGTGGAAGAATACATAATGCAATCTGTACATCATGTTTATTCTTATGATGAACGGATTATTCCTGCCGGTTTTCCGATCCCGCATTCGATTCTCGATCCTATGTAAACGCAACCGATTTTGAAACGTGATAGGGCTGTCGGGTTTTATCTTGTTTTTAAATATTTTCGGCTAATTTGGACGGAGTGGCTATTCGTACAGTGAAATATTAAATTGAAGTTCTTCACACCTTGTTTAGATGAAGAGAAACAGCGCTTGTGCTGACTAAATCAGAAACTGTAACAGCTGTTTTCCAAGTGTCATATTTAACTGGGGTAGCTAATCTGCGTCAGACCTTAACATGTAAAAAAGACAGCGAAAAAAGGTTTCGGAAATTCGTTTTCCCTTTTTCGGAAGATATCGCATGTAAATGTAGTGATACAATGTGAAAAAAATGCTCTGGAACCTCTTATGTTGGTATTAAGCCAAGGATGCAGACTATTGACTCGATTGTCAAAAACTAACATTATACGCAAACAAGTCAATGTCGTTTTGCTTATCTATCTACAATTAGCTCATGAAAACTAAAGATTATAAGAATGGCAGAAAGTATAAATGCCTAATGTAAGCAGTAAGAGATTTGCATATTTGAGTTACTTGGTTATTATTTGATTGTGTAAGGGGTGAATTTTAAATTCTAAATTCTTCAAGTGTCGTCTCTGTGCATTATAAATGAGATTAAATTATGGACTATAAAGAATAGTAGCTGTTGCTGTGAGACACGTTAGTGTCCTATGTGCTGTTGCAAACACCTCAGGAAAATAGTCTCTTGCCATCAAGAGATTGATGCAATTTTGTATCGTTCGAACTACTTCTTTGCTTCCTTTCTTCTTTAATAACGTTGATGTGTATGTTTGCCCGAGTGTGGGCTCGCAGCAAATAACTGCTACAGTGTTTTATGGGCGTAATGTATGTTCTTAAAGCTATGCTAGTTCTTTTTCCAACTTTAAAACATTTCAACAGAATTGCTCAGTGAATAATACATGAAAACAGCTTCTATAGATCTAACCAGAACAAAGTAATGTGCCTGCCTTTTGGAATTACAGTCAGAACTGGTGTTTGTTTCACACATACTGTCTGAATTCTGAACTTAAGTGCCAAGCATGCTGTGGTTCCACTTTGTCTACGTTCAAATTATTCTTTGAGAGTACGTTTCTTGGTGTTTGTTTGGGCGACTTTTCTCGCATTGGAGTCTCTTTCTTCATAGGATATTCGCCCCAATACTGAGTAAAGAATCTGGTACTAAGCGATCTTCAGCTGCATTTGCTGTGGAAGTAACTGGCACAGCTGAGGCCAGTTCAGTAGGTGCTGAGCAATGTGGCTTGCAATTTAATTCACTGAAAAAAGTATTAAAATCCTGTACACTTGCATAACTTTTAAATGTACTGTTATTTCACAATTATGACTTGAAATCAGTTTTTTACAAATTGAAAAAAACTACTGCTATGTACATGTGTACTTCAATGCAGTCTAACTGAAGAAGCATTTTCCAATTTCTGTTGTTTGTTGTGATATGTGAGCCATTGCCACTTTTTGGTCTCTCACTAGATATTCCACAACTTTAATATTAATTTAGTTTCACTAATCCAGTGCTGATGACAGGGTGTGAGGGAGAACTTTGGTGCAATAATTTTAAATTCCATTCTTATGGACATAACATTTGTAAAATTGAAATTGTAGAATTAACACATAAAAATCTGTAAGCTACTAATTTTTGTGTAGACAGAACTTGATATGAATAGCATACATTCAAGATTTGATGATACAGTCTGTGTTCATTTCCCATTAAAAAAATAAACGTAAGTGTTAATATAAAGCACTTACCTCAAACTGGTGGTGGCTTCATGGCAGTCAATGTGTTAAATGTTACAGATGTAAATTTTAATGTCACAGACATAACACTTCCACTTACCTCACAGTGAAGGACTGCAATTACACACTTAAAAATGTAAAAATAATTGTGGAAGGTCACATTTATGAATAAATGAAGAGCATTAAGATAACATATTTAGTGTGAAGCATATATTTCAGTATAGAAAAGTTAGGCTGTCCCAAGTTTCTGTGATAGGCTCTTGCCAACTTTACTTATATCATCCTTTTCTAGCCATACAAATTTTTTCCCTTCTCTGTCAAGCAATTTAGCTGATTTTTTCAAGTTGATTCTTGGCAGCTTGTCCAAGAAGCTACTGCAAATGTCCACATTCAGAATCTAGTCTGAGGACAACCCACTGCTCATTAAACAAAGAAAAGTTTTCATTCCTGCTTCAGGCAATGAAAGAATTTGAGGGGTTTTTCTTGACTGCTCTGGCTTGCATTAGGTATGAACTGGAAGTGTGTGCCATTTCTATACGATGATCTTATTTAAACTGTATATTTCCTGATGGTGCACAGAGTGTGCATTTGAGTGTTTGGAGGAATCTGGTATTACTCCAATGCACCTGTACCTTGTCAACATGGCATTGTCACCTCCTCCACTGGAATAACTTTCAGTTAAGGATTCTTTACATTTTACAAAAGATGTACAATCAGTAATGAGAGTTTGTTTAACTTTCAAACACTGCCAAACATGATGCTTTGGTTCCATCAGAGAATACTTCCACCACTTCAAGATTTTTTCCCTGAATTTTTTTTTCCATGAAAAGATTATACATCTAGCTTCTCATGTTGCAAATCATCAGATACTAGGGTACTGAAACTGCACTGGTAACTGTGCAGGCCACTGCCATGTAAATAGTGATTTGCTCTTTACTTCAGTGCCCACTCCTGAAATTAATCTGTAGAGGATCATAGTACTTCCTACACAAAACACTGAATGCAGCATGCACATTGATGGGTTTTCACCACAGCACTGGTGGAAAACCAGCATCAGGCTCTGCTGTGGCCATTGTTAGTCACTGTGTTGAATTTAAAATTAAGGGAGTAAATGGATTCAATTGACTATTTTATTCTTTTGTTTCTAAAATGTAAGGATGTGTTTTCCAAATATTGTATGAAATTTTTTGGAGGTCTCTAAATGATTACTGAATCAGTAAGGTAATTAAATAACATTTTGTACCCAATATAATGTACCAAATGTCATGATTCTTTACCCTCTTTGGTTAAACCTTTATCAATATATTTTCAGTAAAAATATAAATTATATCTCATTATGGTGTGAAATATTGTAGAGTTTCAGAGACTGTATACTGTTACCTTTGAAAATACATACAGGAACACAAAATCTATTGCATTTCAAAATTCAGCATCTTGATTTGACATTTCATACAATTGCATTTGTAAATTAACATTGAAACCACCCAAATGGGTATGTATATCCTTTATGTATTTAAGAAAATGAACTGAAGAAAAGACAGTTATTCACTGTACTGATGAAAATGGAAGTGGAACATGTCATATACTCTTACACAGTATTCTGTGAAAGGAAACCAGGGGATAGCAAACTGAAATTAACAGAGGTTCCACTGCAGCCCTGGCCATTTTGATTGTTGGCTGGTAACAATCTATAGTAAGGAGGGAAAGAGTGAGGGGAAACTGAAGGAAGTGAGGCCATGTATAAGCCCCTGCAGATTTATTTTTTTTATAATAGAAGTTCCATTGCTGTGCATGGATATGGATATTCATTTATCCTGAAATGCATTAATTTATTTACAATCTTTCCACACTTTTAACTTTCCACAGAGTTGTCATATACCTACACAGATTTTTAGTTTTTCATCTCTAACCACCTGTTTCAATTGAAAATTCATACCTTTTGTGTTGTTTATAAAGAATGAACCATTAACATGTTTGTTCATCACATTTGTAACAGAACTGAGAAAATATCCATTTCCAATCCATCTGATCTAAAATAGTTCAGTGAAAGTTAAATAAATTGTGTCAACATCTGCTCTGACAGAAGCTACCACTTTTGGAACAGTTGCTGACTTTCGAGGTTTTAATGAATTATTGGAAGATGCTCTATGGTGGTACACTTATTCCAATAAATACCCAAATGAATACATACAAAAGGAGTATACTCTTCTTCTGATACATACATTGCAACTGGGATTAACAGTGTCATCTACAGACCAGTAGGCCATGCTGAAGAATGTGTGGTAGATGTACCTGATCAGAATACAAACCAGAGTCAGTACTACGACTATAAATAACAGCTGGTTCTAACTCAGCATGAATTCCAATAGGTAGTTTCAATTTGTTGCTAAAATCGTGAACTTTTACATACTCGTTCTATAACTGTGTGCAGGCAGATGAGTGTGCATCTAGTTTTCCTTTGGAATGAAAACCACACTGTGTAAAGGAATTATATATTTTTTTATGAATATGTAGACACTAGTTCAACTACCAAAGATTAAGGCGCAAAGCATTTGCTGAACAAAAGAAGCTTTACGCTCTTCGATCGTTAGTTTTACAATAAGTTACCTTTCGCTGTTATCCTGCCCTAGTGTTAAGTCGTGTTGTGCCATTTCTTACTGATAAAATTGGGTTAAATAATGAAAGTGATTTTGAAGCAGAGCGATTTCGTCTTTTGTGATACCAAGGGTCCCAGCTCTTGAAATTCTGGAAAATTATTACTATTATTTTAATTTTATGCAGAGAATTTAGATGGAGCCGGCGATCTTCACGGCGACGCTGCTCAACAATACAGGCACGTGAATGTGTTCATCTTTTTCCCTTCGTGGCTGCTACCGTCAATTTCAATATATTTGCCGCCACATTCAGAACCAGCAGTCTTTCTTTTCATTTAATTTAGAAATCCACTCATTTGCGTTCTAAGATAAATAAATGCATTTAACTGTAATTCTATTTATCCAGGCCACAGGGGATGACTTCACTCAAAATGTACGTGCCTCTATCCCGTTTGTATGTTCGCATACATTTGAGCGTGTAGAAGCGTAAGAACATTTAAGACTCATTTCCTACACAGTATTAATGCTTTTTTTTTTTTTTTTTTACCACTCATTCTCGAATGTACGTGCCCTCTTACTTGATGTAGTCTGTCGGCCGTATTCTTTAATAACATTATCTGTAATATTCAGTGGCTTAGTTTCCACAATTGGTCTTTGCCTGTGTCGCGACAGCGCTTTACGCGAAATATTTATTACGCGACATCCACAGTAACTTTTATTTCAAAATTTCGACGACCGTCTGACTGAAGATTTTTCTAACAATAGCGATAGCAAAACATAATAATATAAGAGGACGCATTACAACAGGCAACACTTACTTACTGCAACTGCATGCTGATGACCAGTCATATTACATAGCGTTAAAAGGATATTTATTCATTAGAAAAGCCATGAATATGCCTTACCTACCTTAAACATCGATGGAGGCATAGGCTTATACAAAGGATATAAATCTGCTAAAAGTGTCGACTTGAACCGGCATTGTCTTTTGAGTAAACATAATTGCAGTTTTATTTGCTGTAACTTTCGACTGTCTTCTCTATAGTCCTTCAATAGACCCTTCATTTATATATATATTAAGACAATGTTGAACTATTGTTTTTTACGAACAACAAGAACCTATCTCTTCAAAGTCTCAAGCTTCTTTAGTAGCTTTTCAGTAACCTCATTAAAGTACCAATCATCACTAATTTAATTGCAATAAACTCCCACTATGTTAAGGTACATTCGATTTACTTCACTTTATGTGGACAAGAGAACGTTGCAGACTCGTGAGAAATTGATTAATTTGAGGATTTCTGTTCTCAGATACATAGAAACTGGTAATTAATAAATGTCTAGGCATCTTGAACCCAAACCTGTTATGCGAAACACTTGTACATACTCGACTTGGTTATGCAGACTCAGCAGCAACCTACTCAAGATCATTGGTTACATCTTATTAGATGAAGTTTGCCGATGGTTTCTCCATTATTGGCAAAGTGATACTTCTCTAACTTGATAGTACTCATACGTTACTCCCAAGGTCCGTAATGGGCATAAAGTCCAGCTTACGGTAAGACGTGGTCGTTATCTGTCTTTATAGATATGCTTTGATCACTGCTCTCTTCAGGTACTAGATGATAGTCATTGCAATCCTCTGACGTTCCTCTGATCGTGTGCTAGAGAGTAGGTGCTGCAACATTTAATAAAAAGCACCCCTGTTTCACGACAAGTAATCAGTAGTTGAATTTCGGAAGAACATTGTAGTGGCAAGCCTATGACAATGAAATTAGACAGGACACAATCAAGAGGAATGGAAGTTACATAATGGTAAATGAAACAATATGAAACACATTTCAGACCAATTCTCTAAAATGGACCAGGACGAAATTTCAGAATGAGATTTTCACTCTGCAGAGAAGTGTGAGCTAATACGAAATATCCTCGCAGATTGAAACTGTGTGGCAGACCGAGACTTGAACTCGGGACCTTTTCATTTCTTTCAAGAGCGCTAGTTCTGCAATGTTAGCAGGAGAGCTTCTGTAAAGTTGGATGATAGGAGACGAGGCACTGGCAGAAGTGAAGTTGTGAGGACGGCACTTGAGTCGTGCTTGGGTAGCTCAGATGGTAGAGCACTTGGCCGCGAAAGGCAAAGGTCCGGAGTTCGAGTCTCTGTCCGGCACACAGTTTTAGTCTTCCAGGAAGTTTCATAGGATGAAATTGTTTGGACATGATAAAATAAGTGGAATAAGGCTGCTAATAAAACAAACTGAGAGAACACAGAGAAGATGGAGAACGCCACAGAGGTGAAAAGGGACTCTTGAATAGTAGAATTCGGATTTCCCACCGTAATCGGAAAAGTTTTAGGAAGAAGAATAGATAGGTGAAACATTTATAATTGTATAAAATGCATGTTTGACCATCAGCTGCTTTTATTTCAACCGAAATATCGACCAGTTTCAGTCACAGCCCATCCTCATAGATTACGGTTAAAACTGTTTCAGCTACTACATCACTTTTCATTTCTTAATTAGTGCTCTTGCCTCATGTGTAGAGCATGTCATGAATTCCAGTATACAACGCAGAATTTTTAGAAGTAAACATACTAATAGCAAGCGTAAACAGAACAGCGAGCATTTTATATAGTACTTGACGGCTGTTCATAGTGACCTTCAAATAACGTTTATATGTATTATTGTTACTAGCACTATATATGTCGGACTTAATGTATATTTTCTTTTCTTTTTTTGATTTGCCACATATCTGAAGAGGTTATAATTTTTTTTTTTTTTTTTTTTGTTTTACGATTGAATATCTGACGACAGCTGCTTCTCCTCCTCTGTCTCTCCAGCTGCTAACAGATTATGCAGTGCTGAATGAGAAGCATGTCAAATTTACAGTAAATAATCAGTGGAGTGAAGGAGTAGGATTATCAGTAGTCATATATAAGTCGACTTACATATTTTTTGTGTGCAGCTCCTAGAAAGAGGAGCTTTGAGTGGCTGTGACGTCACAACATCAATCTTTTACTTTGAGCGGCAGCCCTTCTACTATAATTCACCTTTCTGCTGAATAAGCATGTGGTGGGATGAGTTTGTACATGCGCTTTCAAGCAGACTTGAGGCTGCAATCAAAATATTGAGTCAACATACACCGCTGTTTTACTTTGCTATGAAGCTAATACAGTCTTTCGCAGTGTGCAGGGCAGCGGCAACATAAGTAACCGTGGCTAATAACAGATGTAATTGCAACAGGTTTCATCTCCACAGAAGGATCTGGTTATTAAACATCTCACTGCTAACTTGAAGCAAGGTCTCTCGCCCTCCCCCCTTCCCCCGTCTCTCTCTCTCTCTCTCTCTCTCTCTCTCTCTCTCTCTCTCCCTCCCTCCCTCTCACCCTGTCTGTCTCTTGGTCATCCAGGCAATCCTGGCAATAGCAGCACCGTAATCCGGACGTGTTCTTACGTGACAGTGTTTTTCAGGAACAATATTGTAACGTGTGTAGAATCGTAATGACAGGCCCACTAAATAGAAATATTTGATCGATGCAAAGGACTGCAAGACATAACAGTGCTGGTGGTTGTCGGTAACTGATCCATGTGACGCTACTCTTCATTTACTCTTTTATTCGAACTTCCATTTCTTATACAAATGAGAGGACGTTCAAAGCAGATGTGGTTCGGTGCAGCAGCACCCAAGTTGCCAGGTAGCTCAGTTAGGTTGCCACCTTTGGAGCCGTTTTTGTTGAAGGGCGCGGCAGGATAGGCAGAGGTAAATGGATCACAGGCCGCCAGGCACCCGTTTGTTATGGCACACTTGGGCGGACGCGCAGAGTATCGTGGACAGAAGCAGATAGGATATCATGTGACACAAGCTCCCCAGAGGTGATTGCTTTACAAGGCAGGAGTGGAAAGAGGAGGATCGCTTTTTAGCAGAAGGATGTACTGGTTAAAAAAGTAGAATGCTGAGGTTTTCTTCAGAAAGCACTGGACGCCACAGATAAATGTCTCTAGAAGGGAATAAAGACAAACAGATATGGGCCTGTGAGATGCCGCTGGATACCTGACTTCTCAAAAACCAAATTTTTACTCAACATAAGAATTATAGGAGCTTGCCAGCACAAATCAGCTAGAGATTAGTCAGAGAAGCTCGATTCTTCTGACATGGATCCAGCTCATATGTCACAGAGGTCATGGAGAGAGAGAGAGAGAGATGACACCTTGGTGTGTTATGTGGTACAACGTATGTTACTGTTAATCACTAAGCAACAGCCCAGGGAAGAGACTAGCTTTTCCTGAGGAACTTTCTTACCGGGCGATGCTTTGAACATCCAAAGCCCAGCCAATCTGAATACAGCAACAGACGCGAAACGCGGCAGTGTGAGGTTACTTAGTAGTCATTCGATAGTAAATGACTTGCTTTTGGGGAGTTTTGATATATGGGAGCCTTGATTGCCAGACATCACCTCCAGCTATCTTCTGCCGCCAGAGCTGAAGTATCTACGGACTTAGTGAGACTTCAGGCTGATTTGCACTTTGTTGTTAGTGAGGGTCGTTGGTGTGCCGCCAATGACTAATTCTCTATGCACTTCAGCCTCTACCTATAATTTACTATCGCGAGATCGAGCAGCAGCCGTGAGATGTTGGTTAAGCTTAAATTTGAAGAACTGTATTTAGATTCAGTGAATAGTCTGCTTTCTACTTCGACCGCAGGTTCAACGTATTCCCTTCTGTAGCAATATCTGTCTTCATGTTTAACGTCACAAGAAACACAGTGCAATTTAAATTTTTTCACATATCATATTACGAGAATCTTTCCCCTCGACTCTTTTGTCAGATGTTCCATGGTTTTATTATAATAATATTGTCATTGTTTCTCAATTGTTGTGTGAATAACTTAAATGAAATAAGCCGAAGTATTTGTGAGTCTTGTTTCATTTAGCAGTCATTGGCTTCTTAATGCATTATTTTGGAGGGGATACAAGACCAATTTCCACTATGACTTTCTCCAGCCACCGCATCAGCTTTCAGTGTGTTCTGTGTGCCTGTGTGTATGTGCCTCCAATTTGAGCAGTTCTGGTTAGAAACACTTTTTTTGGAAAGAAAGTGTAGTACTGGTATGACTTTTTTGGGTTTTAATATCGCGACACACAGTTACTGCATCGGACTGTAAGTGAAAGAGAGACATACACACACAGACAAAGACCGATATGACACGTCTAAGGAACGCAGTGTTGACATATTTCAGTTTTAGGCTATGAATGAACTATGGAGGTATGTTACTGGATGGGGTCAGTTTAAGATTTTGTGGTGAAGATGTTTACATATTATTTTTGAACATGGCACCAAATTAATTGAAAGTTACACCTTTTTCAGGTAGCAAATACTGCAGTAAGGTCACATATCAAAATATGGCTCTGAGCACTATGGGACTTAACATCTATGGTCATCAGTCCCCTAGAACTTAGAACTATTTAAACCTAACTAACCTAAGGACAGCACACAATACCCAATCATCACGAGGCAGAGAAAATCCCTGACCCCGCCGAGAATCGAACCCGGGAACCCGGGCGTGGGAAGCGAGAACGCTACCACACGATCACGAGCTGCGGACAAGTCACATATCATGAACATGATGTCAAAGGCTCTGAGCACTATGGGACTTAACATCTGACGTCATCAGTCCCTTAGGACTTAGAACTACGTAAACCTAACTAACCTAAGGACACCACACACATCCATGCCCGAGGCAGGATTGTAACCTGCGATAGCGGTCGCGCGGTTCCAGACTGTAGCGCCTAGAACCGCTCGGACACAACCGCCGGCCACATGATGTCATTTTGACATAATTCACATGAACGTTACGTATTTTTCGACATGAAAGCTATGTAGTATTGGCAAATATCAGACCATGATGTAAGTTAATGTGAAGGTTGTGACGGTTACGCATTTTTCTTCAATGTGGAAATATTGTGGTATTGGCTAGTATTAATGAACATAGTCCCATTTTTATACAAGTCAAGGCCAGCTTACGTAATTTGAGAAGCACTGAAGTATTTCCGAAGTTTTATTTGATTATGACACGAGTTCAAGTGAAGGTTAAATATTTTTTGACATTGAAATACTGTACTGTTGGCAAATATCTTTGGATAATTGTTTTGTTACAGTAGTGTTGGCTGCACCACTTTTTTTAGAATAATGTGCCATTGTACCAAATTTAGGTGCAGGTTAAAAATTTTGTGGAAAATAGTGCGGTAACTGCAAATATGTTCAAATATGGCGCTATTTTTTTGTAATGGAAGTGCATCTTAACAGCTACTTTGTGACTGACTTTTTCGTTTTATGAGTTTGTCAGGTAGTATTTCGTCATTAGCTGGACAGGGCAGTGGCAGAGCAGCTGGTTGAGGCACAGTGATAACGTAGGAAGTAGATGTGGACTGTCATTTGATGATGAGTGACCGTGGATATACGGCAATCAGCCAGAATATTATGACCACCTACCTAATAGCCAGTATGTCCATCTTTCCGGATAACAGCGGCGATGGGTGGTGGCACAGAAGCAGAGAGGCCTTGGTAGGTCACTAGAGGGAGTTGGCGCCACACCTGCACAGGCATATCATCTAATTCCCTTAAATAACAGGGAGGAGGATGATGAGCTCTGACGTCACGTTCAATCACATCCCAGGTGTGTTCAGTCGGGCTCAGGTCTGGCGAGTTCGGAGGCCAGCAGATCAATTCGAACTCCCCACTTTGTTCCCTGAATCACTTCATTACACTTCTGACCTTGCGGGCTAGGAAATGATCTTGTTGAAAAATGCCACTTTCGTCAGAAAACATGATCGACATGAAGGGGTGTACATGTTTTGCAAACAGTGTACGATATTCCTCGGTCGGTGCCTAGTATAAACTCAATTGGACCAATGATTCCCACTTGAATGTTCCAAAGAGCATAATGGAGCCGCTGCCATGTTACCTCCGTCCCACAGTACAGGCGTCAAGGAGCGGTTTCCTTGCAAGACGACTGATTGACAATCTCCAATCCGCATGATGAAGAAGGTATCGAGGTTCATCAGAGCATGCAACATTCTCCCACTATGCCAACGCCCACTTTCAATGGTCACGTGCCCATTTCAGTCGTAGCTGCCAATGTCGTGGTGATAACACTGGTACATGGGTGGGTCGCTGTCTGCGTAATGGTACCGTTAGGATTGTTCGGTGGACTGTGTGTTCAGACGCACTTGTACTCCGCCCAGCATTGAAGTCTGACGTTAGCTCCGCGTCTTGCAGCAATTAACGTCGCACATTCGAAGTCGATCCTTTTGTTATGTGCTTCCATAATTACTGTACACCTGCCTAAAACAGACTGCTTCGATATTGTGTCTACACTCGTGCCATACACCAATGATCCAAAACATTATCACCTCCTCATTAACAATGTGTTGATCCACCTTTGGAACACAACGCAGCAGCCAATCTGAATAGCAGGGATGCGACAGGTCTTTTGTAAGGTTGCTGCAAATGTGTGAGAGTAGATGTTTACGGAGAAGGTCACGCAGTTCTCGAAGATTATTGGCCGATGGTTTGTGGGCACGGAACTGGCAGCCAGATGTGTTCAATCTGGTTCAGATTAGACCATTTTCATGGTGACAATATCATCATGAGTTGACTATCATGCTTCTTGAACCACTCTAGCACGATTCTGGTCTTGTGACATGAGCAGTTAACTTGGACGATGCCATCGCCGTCGCCCGGAGACATCAATGGTGAAAGGATGTATGTGATCCACAGTAACGTTCACGTAGTTCACAATAGATAAGTTGCCTAACACACTACCCAATTAAGTCCAGTTGAATGTCCGCCATATCATAATAGTGTCCTCGTCGGAAACGTCCATGGTGTTTCGAGCAGCCGTTCGTGTGAACGATAATGTTTCCGCACACGACCGTTTTCCTGATGTAACGAGTGATTCATCTGACCGTGCCACGTTTTTCCATTGGACCAACAAGGGAACACGCTGGGGTTGTGGAGCTGCGAGTTCAGCCAAGTGCGCTGAACAATGTGCTGTGAAACAGCGTTGTACTCTTCGTCGTGACATCTGGCACAATACAATAGCACGTTAAAGTCGACCAGCATCGCTGTTCGCGATCGGCTCGTTCTCCAGCAATGGCCGTTAACAGTCTGGCCTTCATCACAGAGGCCTGTGTCTGTGGAGTTCCCTGTTTGCGATCCTTATTGTCGCTGGAATCAGTTTCATTCGCTTCTCCTCCATTTGAATACTTTCCTTACAGATTTACGTAACACACGAAGCAAGAACACATTTTTTTTTTCTTGCTCGTCGGTGTATTGCCACGCCTTTCGGATATCACAAATGGTACATCTTTGAACAGGGCAACAGTTCCCGTGACTTTGGGCCACACAGTTGAAATCATTTAATATGAGATTGGCCTGTCTGCAGCTCAGTACAAGAGCTTCCATTTCCTCTTCACTGGATCACCGTTCAGCATTCCCTCACGATCAGACAGAAGAATACCGGCGCTCCGCCACTGACGAGAAGTGTTACAAACGTATTGGTATACCCTACTGTGTCTCCATCATCCTTGTCTCTTACTTCCACTTACTTTTATTATCAGGCACAGGCTGCTGGTTTCCATACAGGCCCTGGCTGCGGCATTTATCGTACGGAACTTATAGACCATAGGCTACATTACAGATCAGTCTGTAACCACAACCAAGATTTCAAGGGGGCGGCAGTATCACAATATCACACTCTAGGCAAACGTTCACATTCTGTATCTTATTTCCGTTCCATAATCAACTACTGAATTGTATCACAAGCTAACTCCAAGATAAAATCTATAGGTACCGTACCTCATTTAGCCCCCGACGTCACATTTCTTGACTGTTTGCCATAACAAATCGTAATTGGAGAGAACATTAATGCTTTGTATGTTAGGTTCGCTGCATGCTTAATGTTTGTGGTGTTTTTATATCTGAACATTAGGCATTGTTTTGTGTGCTCAAAGCGCGGCCTTTACGAGATCGCGTGACGAAACAGTGATGCTACCGTGACGTCATGAGTCTTGTGCTCTGATTGGCTGTCATGAGCAACCCGAGCAATCACCATGTTAATATTTAAGCACCGTATTTGTACTCGTGTATTACGAAAATATGTATTTTAACTGATATAACGCAATTAGGATCTCTCAAAAATGTGTTGTTTTTAGTTCGGTCTATTGTACCAACGTGTCGGAAAATGTGACGCTTAAAGAGTTTTGGCAAATGTAACGTCGGTGGCTAAAAACATGTAACTACCCTTCTTATGCATCAGCTGCATAAGCTAAATTGATAGTAACACGAGAGGAATTGCTAGTTATTACCTATTAATGCACTTCTACTTACGTCAATTCCTTAGTTCATGGATGATATCAGCTCATCTTCCCTTCTGCGCTGCAAAGTGGTCTATGACCATTTCATTGAAATTAGGCTGATTCACTAGCTCTTTTTCGAGAGGACACGTGGAAAGTTCGCGAAGTCTTACTGTTCATAGCATTACGCATGAAAGTTTTCGCCCGCTTTAACGTAGAGAAGCAATGTTCTGTCTCTGCTATCGTCATGAAAAGGGTTATTGTTATCTGCAGAAGTTTATCACATAAAGGAAAAGCTTTTGCCACACTGTTTTCATAAAGGAAGTTCAACCAAGTCAAAGCAGCTGACGCTTTCACAAAATCATTTCGGCTGTAGAAGCATTCAAATCATGGTGTAAGCCTTAACACTGTAACCTTCAACTTTTACAGGGAAGGCAAATTTATGTTTCGAAAATAACATACTTCCGTACTTCTTTTGCTATTGCGTCCATAATGGTCACGTAAGTCACAGTAAGTGCGTGGCTTGGATGGGGAGCATTTATGTAATTGACAAGTGATTAGTAAAACTAAACCGATCAGTGCTCTGATTCACGATGCGGCTGCAGACGTTTCACGTACACACCATTCTTGATTCAATGAAAGGCCTCCGTTTTGCAGTTGGCTCTTGTTGTTGCCAGTTATCGTCAACGTCACTTGAGGCCGTAACATATTGTACGCAAGCCGCAAAATGAGATACATATGTAAAAGTTAACAATGCCTCAATATTTATTTGTTGTAACTTATTGAACACAACGTGGAATAACATTGCTAAAAAAAAGTGTAACCAGAACAGGTAGTCTTCACTCTGAAGGAAACCATTCGATTAGATAGCCTTGTTTAGTGACTGTTTGTATCATCATCAATAATTTTATCCCCGTGCTCAACTATTTCCTTTTGGTACTCGTACACAGTGATTACGCTCCTTGGATTTCAATTCAAGGAGCGTGAGATTTTCTGAGGACAATTAGGAATATGTTTTACACTATATCATTGCGAAAGACTGTGTCTTTAGAAGACTGGAAAAAAAAACTTATAAATTTCTTCCAAGTTGCTGAAAAAAATCAGCTTTTGCTAGTGTGTTACACGACGCTCAAGAATTAAATTTAACTGATGTGAATGACAGTGAATGAAGCGAGGATTTTGATACCTCTTTAACTCTGATTTGCACTCCACTTTAGTGGCCACTCGTGAAAGGTGCAGCATCTTAATGCTGAGCTGTCAGTTTCTCATGTGTTTCGTTTAACTTCATTTCCTCTAGCTCTCTAAGAACACCTACAGTAATACAGTTTCCAGCGCGATTCTTGGGTCGTACAAAAGAAAGAAATCTTTCGCTTAGTTTCCTCAACAGCGTATTCCGAATTATTACAAACAGCTGTGAGAAATTTGGACAGTCAGCTTTTCGTCAGCTTCAAATGCGAGATAATTTGTCTTCGACAGGTCACTCCTGATACGACTGAGGCGTATCTCATCGAAGGATTTCAGCAGTTCGTTGGCAGGCCTAATAAAACTCGATTTTTCGATGGGCTACTCCGAGAATCCGTCCAGTTATCGCGTCAGCTCAACTAGATCTCGAAAGATTCCTGGAATCTTGGTATTTCGTGATTCGTCATGGTCCCTTAAGATAAACTCGAATTTACCGTAAAATGTTATGCTGTCCACCAGTTTACTCAAGGTATACCAGTTTTCGCCACGTTTTCGTTTTATTTATTTATATTAAAGATGTAAACACTATCTAGATGGCGCATAATGTCCACATTCCCCCAGCACTGATAATTAAATTAAATATTTAACTGTTTTTCATTGTACTTGTGTTTCTTTTTTCTTGGAGTGCAAAATGTTTTAAGTATGTGATGCCTTTCTCAGTACAGGTACGATCACAACTATTTGTCACAAGAGAGATGAAAGAGAAAAATGCATTTTTGCACTTGACAATCACACAACCACTTTGTATTGTCGAACATTGCTGTGTTAAAACTGAGTATATACCTGTATTTACAATGTTTTTATTTTTGATTAATGTTTACATCGTTTCATTGCAAACCACTTTCATTCACTTTCATCCTGTCCGCATGTTCAAAATATTTTTACCTGGTAAATTGCAAGCTGAATTCATGGTGTGCTGTTTTTGAACTCGTGGTATGCTCCAGTCATTCAGAAGAAAGTAAAACTCACTAAACTTAGGCACCACACTCACAAAAAGAAACTTTCTCATAACGAACGTTATCCAAAGAAGTAGACAAGAAGCAAGGAAACTAAAGTAACGGAACATATATCGCGGTCTTTTTCCTCTAACCATTCGTGAAACTCTCGCTAGGTAGTGATACTTAATATTACTTTATCGTAGTGCACTCTGATGAGACACCTGCAAACTTATTTTAACAATGGATACAATAGTAAACAACAGAAACACAAAACTATTAAAACGATATCAAAACAATATTGCTAAACGTCAAATAATGGCGCATAAAAGCGGAAATGAGATATACACAGACATGAATTCGAGAGCGAACTTCAGCAGCTCTATTAATTCCCTTTTTATCAAAACAGTGTGTAACATTCACGTAATACGTAAACTCGTGTTTGTAAGTGTCTGGATGGCATCTGAAAAAGGTATAAAAGTCTTTTTATTATAGAAATACGTTCGTCCCAGTGCAGGGCAACACACCTATGTTAAAATTTAATTTTGATTGTAAATACATGCAGCGTAAGCTAGACGACGTGAAATTATAGCTAGCCGGTATTTCAAAGAATTCGTCTGCGAGAAATCAATCCGTTTCAATGATATTTACATATCCCATCGGACTGCAAAACAAATGACTCAGGCTAAAATATTGGCCCTGAATATAGCTAATCTTTATCTTTAGCCTGCAAACAATCACTGTACCAGAACTTTTATTCTAGTTACACAGCAAATGAACATAAAATTTATCACATCTGACTTCCTGATAACAAGATAAACGAACAAGATAGCACTTTAATGAAATCTTTTACTGGTTATAAGTCCCAGAACTGATACTAACATTTTTACAAAACACTCTGGCAATCAGCATGTCTTACAATGGACATGAGCTTTGATGGTAATTAAAATTATTGGCATACCTATGCGCCCTGATTGCTCGTCATCTCTGCAACCTGTCGCTCGCTATCAGGATAACAATGGGACTACTTTAAACGGAACTTCATTTGTCGTAGTTGGGATATGCTTTGCAAGACGATGTCTTAACAGTTTTTACAAAACTGCCTCTCAAAATTCGCGACGTGCAATGTGAGTGTGCAAACTCAGTGATGAAAGTAAATGGAAATGGGGTACTGGTCTTAACGAGTAAGAAATGAGAACAAGTCTCTTAGGTTAACTATGCGTCATTAAACTATGACAACAATACACTTCATCATGAAGTTCTCACACATGCAAAAGTTAGCAAAACTGTTTCTTAATAATTTTCTTGTGTACAACTGCTTTACTGGACACTTGTTTCAGCTTACGGAAAAGTCTTCGTGCCTCTCTGTAAAACTTATACACCGAATTTTAACCATACACATTCTTCTAACATTAAGAAACTACAAAGTTACAAACAAAAACACTGGATTCCCTAAAAATTGGTTTTACTCAAACTCGCAATCATATCAGCTCATTTCCTCAAAATACTTCCTCAAAACTCATTATTACAAAATCCTTTTAAAATAATGCTGCTTCAGCTACATTGCAGGCAGCTTCCATCCTCTTCAAACCGAGTGCATGGGCATACCACCAACACATCCTACACACTTCTGCTCTCTGACTTACTCAAACATTTTTGGTCTCAAAACACAGATTTACAAAGAGTGTGATTACATTGATACTGCAGGGGATCGGTACATTTATTAGATTCGCTATTCCATTCAAAGTTATGGACCAAATTTCTTGAAAATTGATGTGACAATTAGGATACCCCTTTCAATGCCACTCCCTCATTAAACTAGAACACAGTGTATTCTGCTGATGCAACAGCGGTAAACACTCAAAAATTTTCTCCAAAATCGCAAAATCATGGTAAAGTATGTGTAGTTACAAATAGCTATGATGAGTGAAATTGTATATTAGTGAACAGGTTCAAAGTGATGGTAATATTGTACATAAGTTCAAATGCAAGTAACAGTACACACCTGCAAGCAAGTGTACAAAGTTTCCACTAATAAATTATTTTACATATTTATCATGACACTGAAGTCATGGCATAACAAGATGCTCTGTGTGGTAGATCAATAATCTAGTTCAGTCAAATACGGTTACATAAATACATATAGTTCTACCGTATGGTGCAAAGCATTATGAACTCATTGGAATTAGCTGTACAAATCTCTGAAAGAAACCTGTCAATTGAAATGAAGTAAGAAAGATACACAAATTGCATGCATGGTGCAAAACTTAACAAAACAGTTAGAATCGTTTATTCAAATGTTTAAGAAAGTCTTATGGACACAAATGAGTATTCTAGACGATTCAAACAAAGTGAGAAAATACATCACCTTTACACTGTCGTACAAAACTTCATAAAGTAGTTACTACTGTATATTCGAAGGTTTAAGAGAAGCCAATAAAGACAAGTGAATATTCTTGTCCGATCAAATAAACAAAGAAAGATGCACACATTTACAGTATGGTACAAAAATACTGTTCACAATTATTGAGCAAATCTATAAGGACTATGCAATGCAATCGGATGAAGAAATATCGCAACAAAATACAACATGAATCACTATTTTGTTATACACTCGCTAATCACAGTTGCACCAACATGGAAGCGTGAACATATTCCTGGGACAGATTCATGGCGCGTAGTACTTGGCCTTCAGTTTCAGCACTGACAACCTGTGGGGCTCAAAGCAAGTACAACGTCCTAGCAGACTCAGGGAGTCTGAAGTGTCTTGTCACAACCTCTATTGATAAGGCTAAGTCATCGCTGTAGGAGTGGTATAATTAGTGTCGTTTCCATTAGTCCATCTTTCATGGGCTGAGATATGGTGTGACACCAAACTTAGTGCCACAGCAAATTGTATGTAGATACCCTGGATAATTTATCTACTAAGCCTTGTGTGTGTATGTGTGTGTGTGTGTGTGTGTGTGTGTGTGTGTGTGTGTGTGTGACTGTGTGTGTGTGAGTTCGTGTGTGTGCATTAATCAAGATCATCTCCATATGTGCCAGGATACGTGAAACAAATTTACAAATTAATTAGATAACTAGTCACATATTATTTTAGTAATTATCCATCTTAATACAATAGTGAAATGTAGTGGAAAACATAGTTACATGTACATGTACCACCTTCAAAATCCTTACCTAATATATGCAATAGAAATGATTATCTTATAACCTGGATATCATATGAATCGTGTATAAGACCTGTAATCAAAATCCTGATGCCATTTTAACCAAATTGCTTCAACAAGTATACATCGGATCACCAATCTGATATCAAATGTCAATCTTTAATATGTATCTCCATTTCTAAAATACCTCCTATAAATGTAAAAACTTTTAGCCAGTTTCTTAAGTTACATACATTTATACATCAGGCCAGACTGGTACCTGTCACATATCTGATGCACAATAAAATTAGCAATAACTATGATGATTATCAAGAGAGCTATTGTGTACACATTATTAGAATAGGAAACCTTATCAGAGTACAATCAATGTCAGTCATGGATCAGTCAATATCTATTACTATTTTAGGTAAAATCTTAGGTGTAATATCACCTTAACATTTGTCAGATTCACTGGAATCATTATGAGTACAGATCAATTGTCATTACTGGTGATGAAAGAGTAATATGTTATCTACATTTTTATTAACAACCTGCAACTTCCTGAAAATTTAAAGAACAGTAGCTCTATTGAGTCAGTTCTTCCTAAGGATGTAGAAACATACAGAGCACAGTTCTAAAAGGAAATATTCATGTTAAATGTGTTTTGGTTTTTGTTTCCACTACTACACAGTGTACTTGTAAAGTTAATATTATACTGTGTACGACATCATTACTGAGATTAAAATCTTCCTTTACCCCTCATTATGTACCTGAAAAAATAATCCATAAGACATCCACATATATCAGCACGACTAAATTGCCATTATCTACTCCTCATTGGATTCCTGAAATATTTCTTTCTGAAAAAAAAAAAGAATCTGTTCATCTAGAGACACATCATAATTCAATACATAGTGTTCCTCTATTACTGCTCTATGTATGTATCATTTACATTGTTGCATAATATGAAACTCTTATTTCATCTCACAAATACAGCTCCATCATCAGCATATTATTTCTTAACTTTCGGTCTCAGTATTTTTTTCGTGTAAATGTCATATTAAACGCTTTCCCTATTATGCTTCACACTGTGCCCAGTTTCTCACAATTTAAATATTAATTTGAAGATGAAAGGCCATTTCTCTCTATTTTGAATAGTCAACAGCTGAGGATTGTTAACTTCATACAATTATTTTCAAGCAGTAAACTTCCGAAATATTTTTCACAACTTACCAAAAGTCCCTGTTGTTGTTGTTGTTGTTTTCTTCAGTCCAGAGACTGGTTTGATGTAGCTCTCCAAGCATCTCTATCCTGTGCAAGCTTTTTCATCTCCAAGTACCTACTGCAACCGACATCCTTCTGAATCTGCTTAATGTATTCATCTCTTGGCCTCCATCTACGATTTTTACCCTCAATGTAGCCCTCCAATACTAAATTGGTGAGACCTTGATGCCTCAGAACATGTCCTACCAACCGACCCCTTCTTCTACTCAAGTTGTGGCACAAATTCCTCTTCTACACAATTATATTCAGTACCTCCTCATTAGTTATGTGATCTACTCATCTGATCTTCAGCATTCTTCTGTTGCACCACATTTCGAAAGCTTCTGTTGTTTTCTTGTCTAAACTATTTATCGTCAACGTTTCACTTCCATACATGGCAACACTCCATAGAAATACTTTCAGCAAAGACTTCCTGACACTTAAATCTATACTCGATATTATCTATCTTCTCTTCTTCAGAAACGCTTTTCTTGCTATTGCCAGTTCACATTTTATATCCCCTCTACTTCCACCACCATCAGTTATTTTGCTCACCAAATATCAAAACTCATCCCCTACTTTAAGTGACTGATTTGCTAATATAATTCCCTCATCATCACCTGATTCAACTCGACAAAATTCCATTGTCCTCGTTTTGCTATTGTTCATGTCCATTTTATACCCTCTTTTCAATACACTGTCAACTCTATTCAACTGCTCTTCCAGGTCCTTTGTTGTCTCTGACAGATTTACAATGTCATCAGCAAACTTGAAAGTATTAATTTCTTCTTCATGGATTTTAATTCCTACTTAAATTTTTCTTTTGTTTCCTTTACTGCTTCTCATTATATAGATTGAATAACATCGGGAATAGGCTACAACTCTGTCTCACTTCTACTTGCCAAGCACTGCTTCCCTTTCATGCCCCTCGACATTTACAACCGCCATCTGGTTTCCGTACAAATTGTAAATAGCCTTTTGCTAACTGTATTTGACGCCTGCCACCTTCAGAATTTGAGAGAGAGTATTCCAGTCAACATTGTCAAACGGTTTTTCTAAGTCTACAAATGCTAGAAGCGTAGGTTTGCCTTTCCTTAATGTGTCTTATGCCAGATACATAGGTTTGCCTTTCCTTAATCTATCTTCTAAGATGAGTCGTAGGATCAGTATAGCCTCAAGTGTTTCAGCATCTCTACCGAATCCGAACTGATCTTTCCCTATGGCGGCTTCTACCACTTTTTCTATTCGTCTGTAAAGAATTTATGTCAGTAATTTGCAGCCGTGGCTTATTAAACTCACAGTTCGGTAATTTTCACACTTGTCAACACCTTCTTTCCTTGTGATTGGAACTATTATATTCTTCTTTAAAAATGAGGGCATTTCATCTGATGGTAGAGTTTTGTCATGGCTGACTCTCTGAAGGTTACCAGTAGTTCTAATTTAATGTTGTCTACTCCGATTGCTTTGTTTCGACTTCGGTCTTTCAGTGCTCTGTGAAACTCTTCACGCAGTATCATATCTCCCAGTTCATCTTTATATACGCCCTCTTACATCTCAACAATATTGCCCTCATCTACATCGCCCTAGTACAGACCCTCTACAGACTCATTCCACGTCTCTGCTTCCCTTCTTTGCTTAGTACTGCTTTCCCATGTGAGCCCTTGATACTCATACAAGCGGTTCTCTTTTCTCCAAAGGTCTGTTTCATTTTCCTGTAGGCAGTATCTATCTTACCACTAGTGACCTATGCCTTTACATCCTTACATTTCCCATCCACCCATCTCTGTTTAGCCTATTTGCACTTCCTGTCAATCTCATTTTTAAGACGTTCGTATTCCTTTTCGCCTGCTTAATTGACCGCATTTTTATATTTTCTCCTTTCATAAATTAAATTCAATATGTCTTCTGTTACCCGAGGATTTCTACTAGCCCACGTCCTTTTACCTACTTGATCCTCTGCTGCCGTCATTATTCCGTCTCTCAAAGCTACTCTACCTTCTTCTACTGTATTTCTTTCCGCGCATTCTTGTCAATCGTTCTCTACAACCTGTGCTTCTTCCAGTTTATCCAGGTCCCATCTTTTTAATTCTCTCCTTTTTGCTGTTTCTTCAATTTTAATCTACATTCCACAACCACTAGTTTTGGTCAGAGTCCGCATCTGCCTGTGAAGAGTCTTACAATTTAAAACCTGGTTCCTAAATGTCTGTCTTACCATTATATAAACTATCTGAAACCTTCCAGTGTCTCCAGGCCTCTTCCACGTATACAAATTTATTTCATGACTCTTCAACCATGTGTTAGCTACGATTAAGTTATGCTCTCAGTAAGATTCTAACAGCCAGCTTCCTCTTTTATTCCTTAGCCCCAGTCCATATTCACCTACTGCTTTTCCTTCTCTTCCTTTTCCTACTATCGAGTACCAGTCCCTTATGACTAGTAAATTTACGTCTTGCTTCACTATCTGAATAAGTTCTTTTAGTACTTTTCTTCAATCTCTTCGGCATCTGCAGAGCTCGTTGACACATATACTTGTACTACTATGGTAGGCATGGGCTTCGTATCTATCTTGGCTGCAATGATTTGTTCACTATGATCTTTGTAGTTGCTTAGGAGCGCTCCTCTTTTTTATTCATTACTAAACCTTCTCCTGCATTACCCCTATTTGATTTTGACTACCCCTATTTCATTTTGAACCAAAATTTATATTTATCAACAGGTAGGTAAATAAATTTTTGTTGGGGAAGGTCAACCATTTTGAAAACCTACTTCACTATACTTACACTAGGATTGTAGAAGAGAGTTATTTACACGTGTTACTGAAATAGACCAGTAGAAGAATTAGAGCACACCATGAATTAAAAAAAGGACTAATAGCACCCAACTCGAGGAGGCATCAGTCGCCACCTGATGTACTTATCATACAGAGATGGATCCTCTACCTACCTTGGATCTCATTTTTACTCTTTTTCTGTATACCATTGGCAGGAGGAACAAAAAACTTCGTATGTTCCTTGACTTTACATTCGTATAGATAATTTTGTATGATGCCAGGTTTCTTGACAAAGACTTCAGATTGTGACTATAAAGTATCATACAACTTTTGCCTATTTACTTCAGAAGCATCCTCTACATTGACTACTTTATCACAAACAACTTCAGAGATGTAAAATGACTGTTCTATCTCCTGAAAAGTGCTGATTTATGACTGATAGTTTCAGGGTGAGGTTGTGATTTTGACAAAGATAAGGATTTTAAAAAGTTTATTTCTTCTTCTTCCCTTGAAATCCAGTTATCGAATTGCAAGTAGACCAACCTCTTATCGACTTCAGCTTTCGCCTTAGCATCATTAAAGTTTGGGATATCCTTTCATTCCGTCAAGAAACCGACATCTAATATCACCTGTGCACTAAGAATGGGCACAATTAAGAAGCTGACAGAGAGCTGATGACAGCAAATAACATCTAAAAGAGTCTGTTTCTTGACCTCTACAGTTTTACCAGTAAAAGCATCCTTAATTTTGCTTCGCTCCAATGTGTATGTTAGACAAACAATTAATCTCTGTCATCTGCTGAAACCTGCCCCAAAATAGTACTATCGCAGTACAAAACTGCTGCCAAAGAAACTTTTCCAGCACAAAATGATACTATAGGATACATTAAGATGTTCTGATTGTCTGCCTTCTCTTCCAATGAGGTATCTCTAATATCATTAAACTGGATAACTTTTATTCGTATCACCTCTGAATTCATGTCACAAAATATTTTTCCTAGCAAAGTGTCAACAAAATCCACTAATTTATAATTATTTATGTTCCCTGCTGCTTGTAGCTGTACATCTGTTTCACATTCACTAACATCATCTGACTAAGGCGTGTAATTAGTTGCCCAGTCAAAAACACTGATTTCCTTTAAGTTTAGTGCTTGGTCCTCAACAGTCTCTATATTAACGGGATTATGGTTGGTTTCAGTTGACATCTGTTCTTCACGCTGATTATGGGCTCAAACTGTTCATTCTGTTCACTAATCGGTTCACAATGTATGATTTCTATGGTATGAATGGAGGAATTCTCTGTATCGAGAAACGAAGCATTTGCCACATGTGCCTTATTCATTACAGACTTAAACTATTCACATACATCTTGCTTAACCTTTTCAATTTTCTGTTTCAAGTCAACATAAAATTCCTCTCTACATTATTCTATTAATTTGTTTGGCACAGTCCCCTATTTCTCCTTCAATTTTTTTTTGTCCAGTCACCTACCACTTTCTTCAAATTCTCAGTCCTGTTCTTTATTTTGCTGTGATAATTCCTTCAGTCTACTTTGCAAAAAATCATTGTTCACAACTTCGCCACTACCATGGGAAGGGGTAGAGGTGGCTCAGTTTGGTTAACAGTTGTGGATGCAATCTTGAATCCTTAACTACAGAAGCTGACTGTTGTCACAAATTACATCCTTCAGACTCAGTTTTCAAAGCAGAAAAGAAAACTTTATTCGACGGCGAAAATCAGCAGTCAATCAAGTAATTACACACCCTGACAGAACAGGTCCATAGGTGAAAGTAATTTGTTGCACTTTAAACTCGTGTTTGTAAGTATCTGGATGGCACCCAAGAAACATATAAAATTTATTTTGATATCGAAATACGTATGTCTCAGTGCAGGGTAACAAAGCTGTATTAAAATTAAGTTTAGATTGTAAATACATGCACTTCACCCTGGGCGATGTGAAATCCAGCAATCAAACAATTCGTCTGTAATAAAGGAGTCCATTTCTAATGAAATTTACACATGCTATCTGACTAGAAAAGAAGTGATTCGGATAAAAATGTTGGCCCTAATTACAACAATATTTTTCTTGAATCTGGCAATCACTTTACCAGAACTATTATTTTAATTACAAAGGAAAATAACATAAAATTTAATACATCTGACTTTCTGATAAAACTGCTTGAAAACTCACAAGATAGCACTTCACTAAAAGCTTTTATTGTTACTAAGCCCAAAATGAATACTAGTATTTTCACAAAGTCACTCTGACAATCACTGCGCCTTACAACGGATGTGAGTTTTGATGGTAATTAAATTTATGAGCATACCTGTGCACATAGATAGATCGTCTGCTCTGCAATCTCTCACTATCAGGATAATGATGCGACTGTCCAAAACCAAACTTCATTTGCCGTATTTGTGATGTGCATTGCAAGACGATATCTTCACAGTTTTCACAAAAATGCTTCTCAGCATACAATGCGCGATGTGCAATGTCAGTATGTACAGTTGCTTTCTTTGATACTTGATTCAACTATTAGACAAATCCAAGTGCTCCACTCTAAGTTTTTTACTATCAAATACCCCCTGGGATGGAATTAGTGTACCCCCAGCTGTTTTCATATAGTGTAAACCATGAAATATTGCAAACGTTTTGCAAATGTCTGTGAGTCGTGTAACTGAGGCGGGACGTGGGGACCAGCCTGGTATTCACCTAGTGAGATGTGCAAAACCGCCTAAAACCACGTCCAGGCTGGTCAGCAGACCTGCCCTCGTCGTTAATCCGCCAGGCAGATTCGATCCGGGGCTGGCGCACCTACCTGAGTAAATGATGTAGCACATGAGCACTCTCAGCTAACCTGACGGGTAGTGGAAACACTGAGCGATGTAGTTTGAATTATTTGCTACAGTACCAGTGCATAAACAATTAGGGCTGTAAACTTTGCTCGTGTACACTCAATACTGAAGTGTAGTATCATTTTCTGTGGAAATGTATACCAAGTCATAACAGTTTTCAGGAAACAAATAACAATCACAAGAATAATGAAACAAGCGAGCAGCAGGAAAACATCCAAACCTTTTATTAAAGATCCAAAGATCTTAGCTCTTCTCTGGACTTATGTATTGGAAATAGTCTTCCATGGTAAAAAAGTATACTCAGAAAAGAAAGCCTTTTTCCTCAAAATGAAAGTGTCGATGATTAAAGTACCAGGTCAGACAGTGACATACATAATAGTCATTGAAACACCACATTATGCCAAAAAGGTGGATATCATGCAGGAACAAAACTACACAACAGATTACCTAAACATATAAAATTCCTTACTGAACTACATAACTGTAAAAAGTCTGTGACAGCATCAATCTCACAGTATCTTACACAAGATAAAATGTAATTCTTGAAATAAATTGTAGAAATAAGTTGTAAAAGATACAGTGTTTAACAAAACTTTCAATTGTTAACTGTATAGATTCAATTGGTTAGAAAAAATTAAATGATGTATGTTTCATGTTGTAAAACCAATAGCTAAAAAGTCTTCTGTCGAATATCCTGTGTACGATTTATGAACTGAAAAAGAGATTTATATGAACAAATAAATAATAAAAAAACAAAAGACTGGATTACCTTGAAATTGACTATCCTCATTCTTGCATTCATATCATCTCATTTCCTCAATTTTTTTTCCTCAATACATATTACTAAAAAACCCTTTTAAAATAATGCTGCCTCCACTATACGGAATCCTTTTCAAATCGAGTACGTTTGCAGACTGTCCAATGTACCCTACACACTGCTACTCTCTGACCTACTCTAACAGCTTTGGTCTGAAAGCATAGACTTAGAAAGAATATAATTATATCAATACAACAGAGATTGTTTACATTTATCGGATTCGCTACTTCATTCACAATTATGGCCGAAATTTCTTGAGAATCGACGTGGCAAATCAGACAGTCCCCTTCCAAGTAGAACGTGAAAATTGTATAGAGCCTCGTAAGTTATCCTTAGATTGAAAGGCCAGAACCTTCGGAACGGCCATAACAGCTTTATTCTGTAGAAGCCATGCCCCCTAACCTCTACTGCATAGAGCTATGCGGCATCTCAAGGCGCAGCCTTAAGAATAGGTACTACCTGTTCGAAGCACATCCCTTTCTATCACATATAAGCCATTGCAAACACGTTGACGGTATTATTTCAATCCATGTGGTAAATATGCGAAATGCATCGTGATAATTTTAACTCTGTAATACACTCCTGGAAATGGAAAAAAGAACACATTGACACCGGTGTGTCAGACCCACCATACTTGCTCCGGACACTGCGAGAGGGCTGTACAAGCAATGATCACACGCACGGCACAGCGGACACACCAGGAACCGCGGTGTTGGCCGTCGAATGGCGCTAGCTGCGCAGCATTTGTGCACCGCCGCCGTCAGTGTCAGCCAGTTTGCCGTGGCATACGGAGCTCCATCGCAGTCTTTAAAACTGGTAGCATGCCGCGACAGCGTGGACGTGAACCGTATGTGCAGTTGACGGACTTTGAGCGATGGCGTATAGTGGGCATGCGGGAGGCCGGGTGGACGTACTGCCGAATTGCTCAACACGTGGGGCGTGAGGTCTCCACAGTACATCGATGTTGTCGCCAGTGGTCGGCGGAAGTTGCACGTGCCCGTCGACCTGGGACCGGACCGCAGCGATGCACGGATGCACGCCAATACCGTAGGATCCTACGCAGTGCCGTGGGGGACCGCACCGCCACTTCCCAGCAAATTAGGGACACTGTTGCTCCTGGGGTATCGGCGAGGACCATTCGAACCGTCTCCATGAAGCTGGGCTACGGTCCCGCACACCGTTAGGCCGTCTTCCGCTCACGCCCCAACATCGTGCAGCCCGCCTCCAGTGGTGTCGCGACAGGCGTGAATGGAGGGACGAATGGAGACGTGTCGTCTTCAGCGATGACAGTCGCTTCTGCCTTGGTGCCAATGATGGTCGTATGCGTGTTTGTCGCCGTGCAGGTGAGCGCCACAATCAGGACTGCATACGACCGAAGCACACAGGGCCAACACCCGGCATCATGGTGTGGGGAGCGATCTCCTACACTGGCCGTACACCACCGGTGATCGTCGAGGGGACACTGAATAGTGCACGGTACATCCAAACCGTCATCGAACCCATATTTCTACCATTCCTAGACCGGCAAGGGAACTTGCTGTTCCAAAGGACAATGCACGTCCGCATGTATCCCGTGCCACCCAACGTGCTCTAGAAGGTGTAAGTCAACTACCCTGGCCAGCAAGATCTCCGGATCTGTCTCCCATTGAGCATGTTTGGGACTGGATGAAGCGTCGTCTCACGCGGTCTGCACGTCCAGCACGAACGCTGGTCCAACTGAGGAGCCAGGTGGAAATGGCATGGCAAGCCGTTCCACAGGACTACATCCAGCATCTCTACGATCGTCTCCATGGGAGAATAGCAGCCTGCATTGCTGCGAAAGGTGGATATACACTGTACTAGTGCCGACATTGTGCATGCTCTGTTGCCTGTGTCTATGTGCCTGTGGTTCTGTCAGCGTGATCATGTGATGTATCTGACACCAGGAATGTGTCAATAAAGTTTCCCCTTCCTGGGACAATGAATTCACGGTGTTCTTATTTCAATTTCCAGGAGTGTATGTTGTTAAATAATTTATTTTGCGATAAATTTTTGGGTGGCTCGTCATTAGAGCGTTTGGTTACGTTCCGCCCTAGGTCACTACACAAGATGAATTTAACGTTTCACAAGCGTCATTGGACGACGTATTGGTTATGATAGGACTAAGTCAAAGTGCGTTCATGTGTAACGAAAATCACATGTGAAACCATAGTGCAGTAAAATCTGGATAGCTCAAGCATTCTGATTCCATTTCAAGAAGAAATAAAAGCAGATATCGAACGAATTAAGATGCACTCTGCTGGGATCGTAATTACACAATGTAGCTGACACCGAAGTGAACCAGAAACATTCAGGGAACCCTAAGTAACCATTTGTGACTTGAATGTCACGAATCCTGCGTTAGAGAAACGGCATTCGAGACAGGCGGTGTCACATTCTGCAGTCACACTCTTACACCTCGCACATGATCATGGGAGAGATTAGAACGCGTGCCGATATACACTGAACAGCCTCAACATACGCGCCGTTGGGGCCACATGACGCGATAACAAAAATAGGTAAGCGGAGCAGACATGGACGGAGATTAAAATAGCAAAGATATTGGTTATAAAAGAGAAAATCCACTGATGTAAGCGATTTTTACAAAGGTCAACTGGTTATTATGCAGAGCCTGTGAACGAGTGTCTCGAAAACAATGAAGCTTGTCGTATGTTTACGGGCTACTGTCGTCAGCCTCTACGGAAAGAGGTAGGACAGTGAAACTAGCACTAGGCGGTAAATGGTTGGACGTCCACGATTCTTCACAGAACGTGGGGTTCAGAGACTTGTCTGCACTGTGATGTAGAATAGATGGTGACTTTGGCGTCTCTGTCAAAAGGGCACAGTGCTGATGCTCGCACAAATGTTTCGGAGTATATTGTTCACCGGACAGTAATAACACGGTATTTCGAAGCATACCACCCCTACTTGAGCAAACGACGCTGTCAGTTATGATTGCAGTGGGCACGAGACCATCGGGAGTCAGCCGACGATCAATGGAAACTTGCAGGCTACTCGAGTGTATCACAGTTTTGCTACTCTAGGTCAATAGTCGGCCCCAGAAAAGCCGTCATAGAAGTGAACATCGGCTTGAAACATACTGCGAGCCACGGATGCAGGCTGGTGGGAGCAGCATTATGCTTTGGGGTGACATTCTCTGCGCTTGCGTGGGTACTGTGGTAGTAATCGGAAACATGTTGACAATTGCTGGCTACCCTTCATGCCTTATGTCTTGTCCGACAGCGATGTCAATTTTCAGCAGTATAATTGTCAATATCTAGGATGCAGAACCGTGCTACGGTGGCTTGAGGAGCATTATAGTGAATTCACGTTGATGTCTCGGCGACCAAATTCACCTGATGAAATCCAATTTAATCCATCCTCCTCGCCATAACCCGTACGAAAATCCGCGGCCCAGTGCTGAAACGGAAATACAAGCTATTAAGCAGATGGTCATAATGTTTCGGCTCAACAGTGTAATTTTTCTTTGATACTAACGAAAATATGCCACAAAATGGCTATGGGTGGTATCAACTTCCTTTCACTATGCTCTTACAATAATTTATGGATACATTTGATAATGTAGTTGCAGCTGAAGAGCTATTACAGAATGGCAAGGAGCAGTGTTACTAACGTTAACGATAATTATGACTTTGGTGCAGCTATGAAACCGCTAGAATACTTTTCGATTCCATGACTGCACAGCTCATGTGGTTTTCAGGCGAGCAATTCGTCGAGCATGTTCGGAGTGTATTTTCATCCAGAAAGTACGTTCATTGAATATCGTTCAATACAGAGCGGAAAAGGTGATTTGAGGACGCTACATCAGGTGAATAAGGTAAGTGCGGAATTGACTTAACCAATCCAACTCCTGCATAGTGTTTTTGTCAGTCTAGTCGAATGCCGGCGGGCGTTATCGTGTTGTAGCACAACTTCGTGCAATCTTCCTCGTAGATACTTTTCGATTTCCTCCCCAAGATGTCTCAGTTATCGGGAATTAATGTCAGCAGTGATTGTTACGTCTCGGAGCAACAATTCTCAGACAACCTCACTGTCAGTGTTGTACCAGATGCATAACATTAAGTTTTGTGGATGCGTTTATCTCTTTCTCCTAGAAGACTAAGTTTGGTTAGGGCTCTACCTTTCCTTTCTTTTACTTATGTTAGCATAAAGACACCGTTTCTTGTCACCTGTAACGATACTGGGTATGAATGGTCTGTCTTGTTCAAACCCCAACTGATGATGAGCAAGCAGTGATGCATATATGCTGCGCCGCTGGTTTTTGTGATTCTTAGAGCATGTAGTACCCATACACCCGATCTTTGAACCTCCCTCGTTGTATGCAAATGTCGCGCGATAGTGGAACGATTCCAGCTCATCACATTTGCCAGTTCTCGAGTACACGACGTGCATCATTGCAGATTAAAGGCTTCAAACGATGTTTATCAAATCCCGAAGGTCTACCTGAACGTAGAGAGTCACTAACGTAAAATCGATCATTCTTAAAACAAATAAACAATTTTGTAGCCGCACTCTGTAAAATGATACTCTTCTCATACATGCCCCATTCTTTCTGGCTGCCATCGCTGCTATGAGCCCTCTATTGAGACTAAACAGGGGAATAAGTTGGAATTGATCTGATTTTCCACTTGGCACTCACTAAACAGAGGAATAAGTGGGAATTTTTCTGATTTCTCTAATTGGCACCCCATTTTATAGCGTCCATAGCTCCACTCAATATCTTCAAATGACAAAAAATTACAGTATGTAAAAATAAATAGCAACAGTGAACTACAAATAAAGAATGACAGTCGATAAATAAATCCATACCAACAGGAATTCCAAAATGCAAAACAGAAACACTACGAACTTAAGCACTATCCAAATAGATAAGGTAATCGAATGCTTGAAACGGATGATGTATGATCGGTCTCAGTATCATGGAAACCAATTCTCTGTAGCTCAAGTGTTTTAGAAGCAATACACAAAGAAATTACCAACATTGTCCGCTTGTGGGCATTAATATAAATCAATGGGTAAAGTCGAAAATTTGTGCCACGCTGGAATTCGAACCGGAATATCTTGGTTACTAGGTAGATGCTGTAGCCACTAAGCCATCCGGACACAATGGTCGTTGTAGCTGCACGGACTGCCATAGCACTTCTTCTTCCTGACACAAATATTCAACTTATCTCACACTACTAATGTAGCGCCCCCAGGCCACTATCCTCGTTGCTCGAGGCGTTTCACCAAAAGGAAACTCCGGTCCTGTAAATAAACCCCTCACTATACTGGAATAGTTAAAAAATAAGTAATGTCTCTTTTCTAGCTCTTCCGCTTTCACAAACATGCTCCCACTTTGTGGTTATGAAGATCGTAAAATGTAAACCTTATTTTCCTTCAAAAGTTCAGATACCTGCTAAGAGTCTCAGAAGAGGATAGATCGTATGCTGACAAACGACTCTGACACAGTGTATCGCAGATGTGGACAAGACTTAGGTTTCGTAGACAGAAATTACAGTGGCTCATCAACGGTTCCCTTAGCACGGAAATGAATGACTGGTGTTATTTAACTGCAGTGCCTCTTAAGTTGTATTACAGAAGACGTAGAACGTACTCGAGGAAGGAGCTGAGACATTACGCGTGATGCCAGTCTTCGCGCACGAGACTTTGCTTCAGAACCAAAACCGAGGGATAAGAGTTTGATCCACGTTTCGTTTTGGCAGAGAGCCGTGTAGCAAAACTGAGACCTGTATTCGGGGCGAGAACCCATGAAAACTTATGTCAGGCTGCATCCTTCCGCTAGAATCCGGTTATTCAGAGGCGAGTCGCTGACTCGGCCTCCTATTGGCTGCTCAGGCACCTGCTTAGAGAACGAGGAAAACGTGCGCCTTGACGGGACTATGAAGGCTGAAAAACGGTAACTTCTTTCCAGCGTGTATCTGGTCGGGGCTGTCGGTTCACCACAACGCATGGATTACGCGGTCTAAGACCGGCCTGAGAGCCGAGTTTTCTTTTTACATTCGCTGATGTGCAACGTTGTCCTTCTGAAATCTGACGCCTGACTTTAATTAATTCATGAAGCGGAAAAAGTTGATATAGAATGTATTTGAATTGGATCGGATTCTTTATGTAGCACAATTTCCAAATATGCAGTTAATCACGGCATGGGAATAGGAGTGTAAGAAAGGTTGTGGCCAAAGCAACTTAATAGCGTTACTTGAAATTATACGCAAACAATACTTACTGCAATCCTAATTCAAAAATTAGTTCCTCTACAACAGCATTTTACCAGTCACGATAGTGTCTCTTATTTACGATTTGTGATGAACTCAACGAAGAAACACACGCAGCCCATAGCGAGGAATAAATATCCTGATTTGAGTTGGAAATCTTCTACAAACTAATCCAACACACAAAAACTGATGTGTCAGTTTGACACGTAATGCACCTTACTCTTCAACTTGACCTAGTAACAGAAGCGAATGAATCTGTACACAGTTATCCTCCAATCAAAATGAGAGTACTTCTGCAGTTCACCGTTGGAATATTCCAGAAGATATAGTCTGAGGTAGCCTACCTCTCGCATTTGTGTCAATATTTAAAATGCGTACATTAAGTCACGGATTTGCATTCGACTGTTATAGGTATAAATGAAGAGACTTTACGTAGTTTACATAATGCCTACTCTCAAAATGTGACTCCGGAAAACTTCAGGTCTGTACCAATCTCCCCATCTTGAAAGTCCTTTAAGGCTCAACTGTAGCTACCGACCGCCGTGTCATCCTTACCCGCAGACATCACTGGATGTGGATGTAGAGGGGCATACGGTCAGTACACCGATCTCTAGGTCGTTGTCAATTTTCGTGACAGGGACCGGTACTTCTCAGTCAAGTATTTCCTCAATTGGTCTCACAAGGGCTGAGTGCTCCCCGCTTGCCAGCAGCCCTCAGCAGAACAGGACAGTTGTCAATACAAGTGCTAACCAAGCCCGACAGCGCTTAACTTCGGTGATATGTCGGGAACCGGTGTTGCAACTGCATCGAGGGCGTTGACAGATCTGTTCCAGACTAACAGGTAATGTCAACCTTATCTTATGCCGTAATTCTTTATTTCCACACGACATTAGCGGCAAGTTTGATATTACACTCAGAAAACCATTCTCAGTGGCTGCTGAAACATACGTCAATGTGATTATTACTATCTATGAACGCTTAGAGTACTACCATATCCTGTGATTAATCAGCTTCTTGGTAACATCAAGTTCACATAAAAATTATTCCTAATGAATGTGTTACGACTGTGCGCGGGATTTCTGTTGTTTCATCTTGACGAGAGTCCAGTCGATGTTCCCATCTGCTGTCACATCGGCCTTCCTTTAAATGAAAGAAGGAGGGATTGTCAGCTGTTCTAAGCGGAATTTAAGTCAACTACCTCCTACAGGGAAGGTTAACTGCAATCTCGGTAAACAATCCTTAAATCATTTCTATGAGCTATATAATCTTTGCAATGAGTACAGCGCGTGGCACGTTTTCAATGTTCGTTAGGAGGTAGTTTCCTGTTAGTTTTAATCAGTGTATGTAACATCTGAGTATTAATGATTAGGCTCTGAACTGGCAGCAACTTATGGCTACACACATACTTGATTTTAAATAGCTTGATATACATCGTTAAAACTTCCGTGAACACTATCGTAACCGTTCGCTGCTATTTCTTAACCTCACGCTGTTTTCGTTATTACTGTTGTTTTAGATTTTAGACACAATACTGTCACGTGTCATTATATGAATGACGAACACTAACTTCACTTAACGAAGCACCTGTACACAGAAGAGCGCGGAGCGAACTGCCTCCGGCCAGAACACAAGACAGTATATATACAGCTACTGAACGATCCAGTACAGTGAGTCTTGACGTTTGTGGACACTTCTGGAATGCACTTGAACAGAATATAGAAATCAAAATGGTGCAGTCCAAATGAGTTTTAAACTCACAACCCTCCATTCAATATAGTATCATAACCACTACATCACGTTCCTACTGAGCCTCTTCTGCGACAATATCGCAAAATTTCAGTGAAATAAAAACAAATTTATGAACACAACAGGGTACAAATATATTTATAAGCAGATAAATACGACATAGAGTCATTAACATTCTTATTAGAAATTAAGTTTAGACATGTCGTCTATTATACATATATGTATGTCACGTAAATGGTATATTAAAGCTATTAAAAATTATTTGTAATATTCTTGTAATACAGTCAATCTTTTTCATGATATATGAGAGGAAAATGTTTGATTATCGGTTATATGTGGGTGTTACTTCAATAACAGTGTGGAACGAGTTCTCTATGTCTCGTATCTGGAATACTATGACTAAACCACGTCCTAAAAGTTACGGCACACTTATAGCTTTAGACTAGCTGTATTCGTTAACATGACGTTATTCTTCGCTACTTATCAAGAATTGGCATTGTTTGGTGTACATTCCTTTATGTTATTAATACGAAATGTTACATGGAATATAATCAGAGTGATTTTACCATTAATTTGTTCTTTTCTGACCAGAAAACCTAAAATTTTCTTTAAATTCCTTGTTTCAGTGAGTTTTATTGTTTCTCCATACACGTAATCTCCAACGCCCTTTGTGCAATGTTATGATGGGTTTGCTTCTAGCGCTGTTCTAATTTAGGGTTCGAACTGTTACACCTATCCAATGTCAGACGAATGCAGTAATAGTTCATGATGTATTTGAATGTTTTGTGCATTGCTCCGTCGTATCACCAGTAACGAATTCAGCAAAGTGTATGAATTCATACAGGTATTTATAAGGATATTGTGGGTAAAATACAGAATGTCTTACTACCATTCTTGCAATGATTTTCGAGCCTCAATTGTAACTGTGGAATAAATTGGGCATTTTTTTTTACTTGTTAGTGTAAGAATGCACGATTTGTTCAGGTAATTGACTGTTGAACATTAAGTTTTCGCACCACGAAGGAACTCTCCAAATGGAACGGAAATATATACATTTGGCGTACAAGTACAAATCAAGAAATGATTACAATTTCAGAAATAGTGGTTGATTTGTTGACTAGAAAGATACTTACTAACTGAACATATCAATAAAGTGTTGGTCCACCTCTGCACTTTACGCAAGGAGTTATTCGCTTGGCATTGATTGACACAGCTCTTGGATGTCTTCCTGAGGGATATCGTGCCGAATTCTGTTCAATTGGCATGTTAGATCGCCGAACTGCTCTGAGGACCAGGAGACTAACTGACTGGAACTGAATTGCCTTCCTTGAAGAATCCTGCTTCAAACTGAGTCCCAATGACCAGCGAAGACGTATCTGGAGATGCCCCAAACAGCGGTGGGATACCAACCAGACTGTCGCCCGCCATATAGTGGTCGACGATGTTATACACTCAACTCTGTTGTTCTTCATGGCAACCCATCCACTGCCTACGTTTCAGCAAAACGGTGCTCATCAGCACAAGGTCAGAGTTTACACTGCTGTCCTTCGTGCTTGGCAAACACGACCTTGGCCAGAATATTTTGCCGGATTTCTAACCCATTGAGACCATTTGGAGTATTAAGGAGAGAGTGCTCCAACCACCTAGAGATTTTTGAGAATTTCGCTCGCCAGTTGGACAGAATTTGCCATGATAATGCTCATGCGGACATCCAGTAACTCTATGAATCAATGACAAGACAAATAACTCCGTTCATAAGGGCCAGAGGTGGACCAACGCTTTATACATTTGGTGAAGTTGTCAAGCTCTTCCTATTCAAGAAATAATCCGATATTATTGAAATTGTAATTATTTGTCTGTCTGTATATGTACACCACATGTATCAGTTTGGGTCCCATTCGGATAATTACATTGTGGTGCATATGTTTTTGTCATTGTTCATCAGTGGCGATTTTACAGCCGCAGCAAAGTCCTTTCTAGATATGAGGTCAGTGTCTAACCCAGCGATTTACGTGTTGTAATGAGGCCAGGACGGCGAAAGTGCTATTACAACCTTTTTTGTCCTGAACGGTGTTGCTGCCTGCGGAGTAATGCTCAGATTAGTTCTAAAATACGTCATCATTCCAATTTCATTAATTTGTTGCAAGTAAGTCTATTACAACCTTTTTTGTCCTGAATGGTGTTGCTGCCTGCGGAGTAATGCTCAGATTAGTTCTAAAATACATCATCATTCCAATTTCATTAATTTGTTGCAAGTAAGTCTGTTATATTATTCTTACTATCTCACTTATAAGTTAAGTTATTCATTTTTACGATATCGATGTTTTCGTTTAAAAGGTAGTTCCTTGTCTTTTCTTTCTGTTTGATAGTTTCTTCTGTAAGGCTCTAATGCCGACATGGCATCCAGTCAGGATAACGGCCACACCATTCGTTGGGAAAGATGGACAGTTTAGCCACTTTTCCGAATGGTTTATTTTTAAATAATTTATCCTAATGACTGTTACTTCGGTTTGTCACGAATAATAACACAACCCCAACTGTAAACCTTATTTTATAGTAAGCTATCATCCGTTGTTCTAACACTTTGTGACGAATTAAAATTAAGTAACTACTTATAAACTATTTCTATTCTGTTATATTTGGTATTTGGCGTAGGACTACCATCCGATGAAAATGCTCTGCTGCAGCCGCTTGGTATCGGTTTAGATACTAGTGCAACAAGATGCCTTGTAAATACGTTTAGAAATTATGGGAATAAACGTCGGATCATGTTACAATGGAAACGCGATTCAGACGGTGAAGATTAATAACATGTCATATTGTGCAGCACGAAAGCAATTTAATGTTCCGCCTCACATGTTTCGAAGAAGATTTATGAGAAGAAATATGGGTGTAGTAGGTTTTAAAAAGATTATGTGAAACGTGAGGAGTGTGTTTAGTGAAGAATGAAAACAAGAAACTCTTACATACATTCTTGAAGTGGAAAACAGACTTTATGGATTTACAGTGAATAACCTACGGAGATTAACATTCCATTTGGCGGAATGGAAAAAAATACCACATCCTTTTTGTTCTAATAATCTATACGCGAAAGTGGAGTGGTGCTGGCCGCATTATCCCCTTATGCAGGAAAATGGCCGCTAAGTAAGGCTTCAAAGAAATGCGTGCAGTTCCTAAATATTATTATTGGTTTCTTTTAAAATGTTTGGTGTGATACCTTATACATATGTCGTAGATTCATGATTTCTATTTATAATCACGGACTGGTGAAAATTCAGTTTCCCTTAGAGTGGCCACTTTAGCCTACCTCCACCTACTCATATATTCAGTCGGATGAGTTCGTCTAAAGAGCACTTCGTTTAGGTGACTACCACTCCCAAATTGTGGCAAAGTATGTTAACCGTGTCTGGCTTGGCTTTACGCAGATAGTATCCATTCCTACTACAGCAAGACTGGTGGGAGCAGGGAGTAGAGGGAGGGCCTCTCTCGAGTCCCGGAGTGATCATTCGAGTTCCATGTCGAGTGCCGCCTCTGAGGTTCTCAGTTAGGAGAGCTGGCAGAGTACTGTGACCAGTAATAGGTTCCAAGCACAACTTAGCTGATGGCCACCGTCTCTGTTTCCGAGGTTACGGCTAGTCCTAGTTTCTGCAGATGCCCCTATAAGGGTGACCCCAAATCCAGTGACCTTGTCTCTCGGTAATCCAGCACATGGCTTTCTGCCAACCTGTGTTCAGTGGCCGCTGATTTATCTGTGCGCCCCAGGTGAAAGTATGTGCCGTGCTGAACGCAATATTGCCTTCACTAGTAGTCTCTCACTGTAGCCAGTCCTCTGGAAATTAGGTATTACAGTTCGACAAGCTGGCTTTACTGGCCTCTTATGACGGAATTCCCGTTTGCCAGACTTCGCAGTACCATGCTGCTTTCGGCAGAGTAGTTACAGTAGAAGAAAGATCCGTTTATACATAATATGTGGCCTCCTATAGTCAAATAATCCCTGCATACGCCAACACCGTTCTGTACACAACACTACTATGAACGTCGTGTAAACTGCTTCTATACGAAACGCCTGTTACTAATTGCTAACGTAAGCAGTCGGACTCAAAGCCAATATTTCTGCTTCAAAACATACGGCGCTTAGTGTACGAAACAATGTTGGTTGTAAACCACCTTAGTTAGGTCACACAAATTTGCCATTTTTTAAAACTATCTACCATCTGGAGTTCCCATTCATGACATGCCCTGCATGAATCCGATATCTCGACGAAATTGGTGGTGACTAGTACGTGCGGTCCCCCTGTGAGTTGCTTGTTCATGCAGTGATAATTATTTTGCTATAGTAACTGGAAAAATAATGCAACTGGATTCTTTTTTAAACAATCCAAGCAAGCTGTTATTTATCGATTTCCAGGCGTAATAACTGCTCAATTCTCTAGCTCCTGGCGTAGAGTCGGTTGCTGTTGTGGAAACTGCACTTTATTTCAACGGGGTAGTTGCCTGTCTCATCGGGCACAGATCTTTCTATAGAGTCGATCGAATCGGCACATTGGTTAAACAATTTGCCAGCTTCCTCCGCACAGAAATTTTTACAAGTAAAATATTGGTAGCTACACTTATTGATAGGCTTTGCTTACGCCAGGCGGACCCACATCTTCGTGCATTAAGACGGGTTTCCTACGAGTAGAAATTTTGCGCCGCGTGAAATGGATAGAACGTTATACGTCGGCAGTGAATGCGTTGCGCATTTGTGTTTCCCCAGAAAATGATGCCGGGAGAACATTAACTAATCAGCACATGAATGGTCGCTGGGAAGAGTCTTCAAACAAAACAGTGTTACTTTAAATAAATTACCAATGTACGTGCTATGCAGTACTGCTGGATCGTGTCGGAGAAAGGAAAATAAAATTGTTGGATTTGCTGAAAGCCAAACACGTAATGTACGGCGAAGAAGAGGATTATTTGTTCAATACACAGGAACTGTCAGCAAAGTGTTTTTGACACTGCATCAGTTAACTAACAATCTTCCTTGTTATTCAATCGCACTTTTATCTTTTTAGCAAACGTTCTAGCCATTTTTTACGTGTAATTTATCTGACTTGCACTAATTTCTTCTGTAGAACACAGCGTATAACTCGTTAAAGTCGTCCCCAGCCGGCTGGCCTGACACGCCTGACGTAAATCCCTGGCGCACTCCTCATTGCGTTCTACCGGATAAACACATTCGCTGTTATATAACTGTCGTGGTGACGATCCATTTCATCGGTTGCATTGCACACTGCACTGCCCAAAATTTCAGCTCCTAGGGAAAACCGCATTTACCAGCGAGCAGGCACATGACTGGTTTCCGCCATCAGCATAGTGTAACTCTTTTTTGGTTTAGTCCCTGCACTTGATTGCTCTAAGAAATAGTTCTGAAGTGGATCAGAAATACTAACTAAATTACACTTTAATGCACTGGCGATATTTCAGAAATTCTGTTGTGGACATCAATCTTTATGAAACAAATGAAAGCGAGCACATGCCATTTTAAACAGAAACACTTCCTGCAGTCGGTGATTCAGTACTATTAATCAATCAGATCCACAACATAGCGCCACTCAGCTGACGAACTGCCACTAAGCATGGGTCAGCTCGTGAAACTTCATTAACCATCGGCAACTTCCAAATAAGAAGCTCAACATCAGTGGTTCCGTAACTCCATAATTATACCATATTTTTTCACATATTTCCTTAAGTCAATATATTTTCCCATCCTTATAATTTATCATTTGGTGTGAATGTTTAATAATAATCAACTTACTCAATTGTATATCTAGCTTTCTTTCGGCTACGCCCTGAATGATTGCTTCCTCACCTTTGAACCACCTGCCTGTTATAACAACAAATAACTTGTTCAGGGGTCCTCAGAGGTCTCTGTGTCAACGCACAACACGGCTATGCCTCCTCGCTCAGACACACGTAGGAAAAAAGAAATCCTTCTGTTAAATTTTGATCGTAGCGTAACTAGAAATAAGGAAACTTAAATTTTATTCTGTGGAGACGGATTTAAAACAAGTCTTATCACCCACATTCAGTTTCTCCAAGATTTCCCTAAATACATTACACTGAATGCTGATGTGAATTATGTGAAAATAATAAACTGATTTTCTTCTTGACACATGTCCTATCAGAGCGGGTGTTCCATGGGTGACTACCATGTAATCGACTAAACATGGAAACTTAAGATTTCTTCCTTCGTCTATGATGATATATTTTGATGACGTTAGTATGTAAATCACAGTTCTCGCTGATGTGGCGATTGCTGTGTTGTAGCTGATGACTTTACTTTCGGCTAACATGCAATAAATATTATTGTGTATGGTGCATAGTTGTCAGTAAATGTGGTAAGGAGGAGAGGACAAACAAATGGCAAAATGAGGATATGGATGGTTTGGGGAGAGTGTGAGTCGGACATGAAAGCTGGAACTGGGTGGTTGAATTAGGATTTAATTAAAGGTGACTGACTGGGAAAATGGAGCGGTTGTGTAAGAGGAAGAAATTACAGTTGCTACTAAGGATGGAAGGGCATCATGACGTGGGCATGATAAATGCCTGTTGATGGAAAGCCTTAAGTAAATTATGACAGCTTGTTCTTAAAAGTTACGAGAGACTTAGAACATGTGGACATGTCCAAGTATTTTGAAGGGAGAAGGGAATTCAATCAGATGGCAAGGCACATGAGTGGAAAAATGAAGGGAGAGTACATCATTGAAATATAAGGCTTTCCTCAGCCCGAAGATTCGGCGTGGTACAATTAGTAGTGGGCAACCCATGCTTCCTCTGGACTGTGAACAGACTTATCTTTATAAGACAAACTAGAATATAACGTGAAGTGATAAACACAGAATCGTTAACAAATTGCTGCAGTGGGTGAAAAAATGGATTGGTGACAGAATGTATTGGAGCATCAACCGAGAATTTAGTCGTAGGCCCTTTCGAATTGTAGTATGAATCCATGGAGCCATCAGCCCACATAACTTTCACCTGAAATGAATGGTGAAATCTACGGTTTGTAGTTATGATAGGAAGACAAGATATAGTCTTTTGTTGATGTTAGAAGTTTTAATCCCCTATGGGCTTTACTTTGAGATTAACAGTTTGTACAACAAGGTTAATTCGGAGTCAACAGATAGTCCAAAAATGGTTCAAATGGCTCTAAGCACTAGGAGACTTAACACATGAGGTCATCTGTCCCCTACACTTAGAACTACTTAAACCTAACTAACCTAAGGACATCACACACATCCATGCCCGAGGCAGGATTCCAACCTGCGACCGTAGCAGCAGCCCGGTTCTGGACTGAACCGCTTAGAACCGCTCAGCCACAGTGGCCGGCCAGTTATTCCAAGTTACTGTGTTGTTACAGATGGTGGGATGTGAATAAGGCAGAAACAACTATACACGCGACAGATAAAAAATGGGCACTTTTAGACAAAATGGCAGAAAATTCCTACCAGCAGAAAAACCGATTCATGGGTAACTGAATCACCCAGTACGATATCCTACTCCCACTCTATGCCGCCTTCGACCAGTGTGTGAGGATTGCTTAATTAACTGCCAAGAGGGGGACGTCGAGAAAGCCTGTTGGCTATGAGACAGATTATGGATCTTATTGAACATTAGAACCGTGGAAACAGCAACTGGGTATCAACACGTGAAAGGCACGACGCTAAAATATTTTTAGGAATGCCTTTGTGACAGCTCAACATTCACTGTTCTAGCTTATGTATCTGACTGGAAATAACTAATGAAAGACCTATACTACGTATCCGTTTCTTGCTAAGGTAGCGTAGGCTTTCTCTAAATGAAATTATAGCTTTGCAGGTCTTGGAATACAGATGATGCCAATTAATTACCTGACTCTGGAGTATGCACCCAAGTGGGCAATGGTTTGGGGAGTGGATCACTGATCCTAAAATTCGTAGCTTTTTTATCGTTTCAGTGAACGAATTCACTAGTCAGAAACAGACCGCCAAATTTGGGACCATGTTTATCCAGAGTATGCTATACATTGTTCACTGGTTAGTCTACTGCATACAGGCTACCCTGTAATTCAAATACTTCTTCAGAGCTTAGCGGAAGGTAGTGTGTCTTATGTCAGAAAAGTATTCCACGATTAAAATAAAGTTTTAGACAGTTATTCTTAAAAGTAACCACCAAATTCTAGTTTGTCCTCATCCTCTCACTGTCTCGCTTACTCAATCCTCTCAAATGTAATAAGAATTTAGAGCAGTTTTCGTTGAAATTATACATTTATTATAAATTTATTTTAATTTCTCCCTTTTCGTCTTTTACTCACACAATCCTCTTTTACTTTCCTCCATATCATTACTCCATTTTTCATTACATAATCTTCAGTTTCCAGACATATGTGATTTGTATCCTTTTATCTCTCGCATTACGTAAATAAAATTATGACACACTTCTACCTTTACTGTAATTACCTTTTAATCTTTTGTTTAGCGCTTTAACCCTCTTCCGTTCCTCTTGCTACCTGTCTCCTTCCTTGTTTCCCATCGCTCACTCTCTTTCGCCATCCACACACTCTCTTTCCTCTCCGTATCTCTATCCAGCTCTCTCTCACACAAATACAGTCACTAACATACAAACTGGCTCACACAGAAATTCTCTCACTCTCAACAACAGATTTCAGCTTCTGAAGGCATTTCTTGTTATTTGCCGCTGAGTCACGAGGATTTACGGAGACATCTTCCGTAGTAATTTGCAGTTCGAAATATAGAGTGTGGAGATTTAGGAGTAACTGGTGTTATTAACAGAAGGAAAAAATGGTTCAAATGGCTCTGAGCACTATGGGACTCAACTGCTGAGGTCATTAGTCCCCTAGAACTTAGAACTAGTTAAACCTAACTAACCTAAGGACATCACAAACAGCCATGCCCGAGGCAGGATTCGAACCTGCGACCGTAGCGGGCTTGCGGTTCCAGACTGCAGCGCCTTTAACCGCACGGCCACTTCGGCCGGCCTAACAGAAGGAAACGACATCGAGTAAATAAATGTGGATCGGAGGTACCTAAAAAAGAAATTGAACTATACCGTTTCCGTGAGAACAGATATGTTTAATTTTTTTGCGATTGTTGGATTTTGTTGCTTTGAACATCGGTTCTAAGACTTTTCTTTACTGATACGACGTCGCAATGTTAAATTTGGGAATTTTGTAGATGTAGTATATTTCTTGTTAAGTGATAGGACTTAGGAAGTAAATGGAACTATTCGTATTCATATAGACGTGGAAGTAGTACATTTGTTTGTTTATTGCTTGTTAGCCTTACCTGATCATGAACAACAAAAAGCAATGATATTACGAAACATTCCCAATAATAATAGTAATAATAATAAGTGGCATTAAAACCATAATAATAATAATAATAATAGTTATAGTAAAGGGCATTTAAATTTCTGCAGATTACTATAGCACACTTCAAGTTGTGTTTAGTATAATCAGAAACGGAATCTATAACGGAAGAGGAGGAGATTGAAATGACGGTGACATTGCCTATGAGGTAAGATGGAGTACAATATAAACAAAGGAGTCTGCCGATAACAGGCAGGCAAAAGTTGTGGGTGAGAAGTACTGGCGAGAGTGTGCTAGACAGAATGCGGGGGATATGGTTATTGTGATACAGCTTGGATCATTAGTTGCATTTTGAAGTTTGGAAGGGATTTAATTTCTCTGATATCTTTATAAAGACGGTTCAGAGTGTGGTTCCTGATGCAGAATATGATTTAGAGTTCATGGCAGTGATATGCGATGGAATAGAGGTAATTTTACATTGTTGAAACGAGCTTTTCTGCTGTACTGTTCTGACTGTACTGTAGAGGGAGCGCAATGATTGAGAAGGCGATAAAGAAAACTTACAGTATGATAGTCTGTACGATTATTTGCACTTAGCCGTGATAATTCTTCGTAGGCTGCGTAATATTGTGAAAACAGCATAGGTCCCAAATTAGTCGCACAGAGGCATTCATCGCCATTTCCAGCAAGAGTGAGTTTTCATACAAAAGTCTGCAGAGAATGACCTCACCATACTCAAGTATGGGAAGCTTCTTTTTAAGTACGAAAGGCAATAGTTTTTTTTTTTTTTGTGACACATTCAGTCCGGTCTAAGAGGTGGTCCAGAGTTATCCCCAAGCTCTTTGCAAGAGAAGGTTACGTTTGTGGTGTTTAGGAATAATAGCGGTAGAGATTCCCTGAATTAAGCTCTCATAACTCTTTAGTGCGAGACCACGATTGTTTACGTTTTAGATGAGTTAAATTTCAAACCTATGCTATGCGCCCACTCTGTGGGGTAAGTAAATTTACATGCAGTGTGGTTATGCACTGGTTCTTGGTCTTATGCTTGCAAATGACTGACAGGTGAAAATTTCAGGGGAGAGAATAGTTGACACACCATTAACATGTAATAAGAAGAATAATGGTACCCAACACTTTACTGTATGATTAAATGATGATGGCGTCCTCTTGGGTAAAATATTCCGGAGGTAAAATAGTCCCCCATTCGGATCTCCGGGCGGGGACTACTCAAGAGGACGTCGTTATCAGGAGAAAGAAAACTGGTGTTCCACGGATCGGAGCGTGGAATGTCAGATCCCTTAATCGGGCAGGTATGTTCGAAAATTTAAAAAGGGAAATGGATAGGTTAAAGTTAGATGTAGTGGGAATTAGTGAAGTTCGGTGGCAGGAGGAACAAGGCTTTTGGTCAGGTGATTACAGGGTTATAAATACAATATCAAATAGGGGTAATGCAGGAATAGGTTTAATAATGAATAAGAAAATAGGAGTGCGCGTTAGCTACTACAAACAGCATAGTGAACGCATTATTGTGGCCAAGATAGCCACAAAGCCCATGCCTACTACAGTAGTACAAGTTTATAAGCCAACTAGCTCTGCAGATGATGAAGAAATAGATGAAATGTATGACGAGATAAAAGAAATTATTCACGTAGTGAAGGGAGACGAAAATTTAATAGTCATGGGTGACTGGAATTCGTCAGTCGGAAAAGGGAGAGAAGGAAACGTAGTAGGTGAATATGGATTGGGGGGAAGAAATCAAAGAGGAAGCAGCCTTGTAGAATTTTGCACAGAGCATGACTTAATCATAGCTAACACTTGGTTCAAGAATCATAAAAGAAGGTTGTATAGCTGGAAGAATCCTGGAGATACTAAGAGGTATCAGATAGATTATATAATGGTAAGACAGAGATTTAGGAACCAGGTTTTAAATTGTAAGACATTTCCAGGGGCAGATGTGGATTCTGACCAAAATCTATTGGTTATGAACTGCAGATTGAAACTGAAGAAACTGCAAAAAGGTGGGAATTTAAGGAGATGGGACCTGGATAAACTGAAAGAACCAGAGGTTGTAGAGAGTTTCAGGGAGAGCATAAGGGAACAATTGACAGGAATGGGCGAAAGAAATACAGTAGAAGAAGAATGGGTAGCTCTGAGGGATGAAGCAGTGAAGGCAGCAGACGATCAAGTAGGTAAAAAGACGAGGGCTAATAGGATTCCTTGGGTAACAGAAAATATATTGAATTTAATTGATGAAAGGAGAAAATATAAAAATGCAGTAAATGAAGCAGGCAAAAAGGAATACAAACGTCTCAAAAATGAGATCGACAGGAAGTGCAAAATGGCTGAGCAGGGGTGGCTAGAGGACAAATGTAAGGATGTAGAGGCTTGTCTCACTAGGGGTAAGATAGATACAGCCTACAGGAAAATTAAAGAGACCTTTGGAGAGAACAGAACCACTTGTATGAATATCAAGAACTCAGATGGCAACCCGGTTCTAAGCAAAGAAGGGAAGGCAGAAAGTTGGAAGGAGTATATAGAGGGCGATGTGCTTGAGGACAATATTATGGAAATGGAAGAGGATGCAGATGAAGACGAAATGGGAGATAAGATACTGCGTGAAGGGTTTGACAGAACACTGAAAGACCTGAGTCGAAACAAGGCCCCGGGAGTAGACAACACTCCATTAGAACTACTGATGGCCTTGGGAGAGCCAGTCCTGACAAAACTCTACCATCTGGTGAACAAGATATATGAGACAGGCGAAATACCCTCAGACTTCAAGAAGAATATAATAATTCCAATCCCAAAGAAAGCAGGTGTTGACAGATGTGAAAATTACCGAACTATCAGTTTAATAAGTCACAGCTGCAAAATACTAACGCGAATTATTTACAGATGAATGGAAAAACTGGTAGAAGCGGACCTTGGGGAAGATCAGTTTGGATTCCATAGAAAGGTTGGAACACGTGAGGCAATACTAAAATTACGACTTATCTTAGAAGAAAGATTAAGAAAAGGCAAACCTACGTTTCTAGCATTTGTAGACTTAGATAAAGCTTTTGACAATGTTAACTGGAATACTCTCTGTCAAATTCTGAAGGTGGCAGGGGTAAAATACAGGGAGCGAAAGGCTATTTACAATTTGTACAGAAACCAGGTGGCAGTTATAAGAGTCGAGGGGTATGAAAGGGAAGCAGTGGTTGGGAAAGGAGTGAGACAGGGTTGTAGCCTCTCCCCGATGTTATTCAATCTGTATATTGAGCAAGCAGTAAAGGAAACAAAAGAAAAATTCGGAGTAGGTATTAAAATTCATGGAGAAGAAGTAAAAACTTTGAGGTTCGCCGATGACATTGTAATTCTGTCAGAGACAGCAAAGGACTTGGAAGAGCAGTTGAACGGAATGGACAGTGTCTTGAAAGGAGGATATAAGATGAACATCAACAAAAGCAACCCGAGGATAATGGAATGTAGTCAAATTCAATCGGGTGATGCTGAGGGAATTAGATTAGGAAATGAGACACTTAAAGTAGTAAAGGAGTTTTGCTATTTAGGGAGTAAAATAACTGATGATGGTCGAAGTAGAGAGGATATAAAATGTAGACTGGCAATGGCAAGGAAATCCTTTCTGAAGAAGATAATTTGTTAACGTCGAGTATAGATTTAAGTGTCAGGAGGTCGTTTCTGAAAGTATTTGTATGGAGTGTAGCCATGTATGGAAGTGAACATGGAAGATAACTAGTTTGGACAAGAAGAGAATAGAAAATTTTGGAAATGTGGTGCTACAGAAGAATGCTGAAGATAAGGTGGGTAGATCACGTAACTAATGAGGAGGTATTGAATAGGATTGGGGAGAAGAGAAGTTTGTGGCACAACTTGACTAGAAGAAGGGATCGGTTGGTAGGACATGTTTTGAGGCATCAACGGATCACAAATTTAGCATTGGAGGACAGCGTGGAGGGTAAAAATCGTAGAGGGAGACCAAGAGATGAATACACTAATCAGATTCAGAAGGATGTAGGTTGCAGTAGGTACTGGGAGATGAAGAAGCTTGCACAGGAGGGAGTAGCATGGAGAGCTGCATCAAACCAGTCGCAGGACTGAAGACCACAACAACAACAACAACAACACTGATCCTTGTGGAACTCCTGATACTACATCCCATTGTTGCGTCCTTTTTGTTCTAAAAATTGCGCACTGTTGTCGAGATGGAAAGATTGTCTGGAACCACTGTACAGCGCCACAAGAAAAATTTTTACTTGTGAGTTTAGCAAGTAGTATGTCAAAGCCGAGAGTGTCGAAAGCTTTGCTGAATTAGAAAAAGAAAATAATAGACTCCAATTGTTTGTCCTCAGCGTGTTTCAGTTCTCCTGCAATTTTGTAAGAGCAGTCTCCAGGCTGCGAATTTGCAAGAAATGAGACGGTTATTTATCTGAAAGGTTATTTCGCCTGAAGTAGATAGTAAACTATTTTTGAACTATGTAACCTTAAGCCTTAAACGATGGTGGTATAAAGAAAAAAGGAGATGGAGCCTGGATGAACTGAAAGAACGATAAGTTGTAGATCGTTTCAGGGAGAGCATTAGGGACCGATTGACGAGAACGGAAGAAAGCAATGCAGTAGAAGAACAATCGGTAGCTTTGAGAGATGAAATGGTGAAGGCAGCAGAAGACCCAGTAGGTAAAAAGACGAGGGCTAGTAGAAATCCTTTGGTAACAGAAGAAGTATTTGATTTAATTGAGGAAAGGAGAAAATATAAAAATGCAGTGAATGAAGCACGCAAAAAGGAATACAAACGTCTCAAAAATGAGATTCGTAGGAAGTACAAAATGGTTAAGCAGGGATGGATAGAGGACAAATGTAAGCATGTAGATGCACATATCACTAGGGGTGAGATAGATACTGCCTACAAGTAAATTAAAGAGACCTTTGGAGAAATGAGAACCGTTTGAATGAGTACCAAGGGCTCAGATGGAAAACCAGTACTAAGCATAGAAGGGAAAGCAGAAAGGTGGAAGGAGTACGTAAAGGTTCTGTACAAGTGCGATGTACTTGAGGGCAGTATTGTAGTGATGGAAGACGACGTATATGAAGATAAAATGGGAGATGTGATACTGCGTGAAGAGTTTGACAGAGCGCTGAAAGAACTAAGCCGAAATAAGGTCCTGTGCGTAGACAACCTTCCATTACAACTACTGATAATCTCGTTAGAGCCATCCCTGACCAAACTCTACCATCTGGTGGGCAAGATGTATGAGACAGGCGAAATACTTCAAGAAGAATATAATAGTTCCAATCCAAAAGAAAGCAGGTGTTGACAGGTGTGAAAATTACCGAACTGTCAGTTTAATAAGTCATGGCTGCAAATTACTTACACGAATTGTTTACAGGCGAATGGAAATCTGGTAGAAGCGGACCTCGGGGAAGATCAGTTTGGATTCCATAGAAAGGTTGGAACACGTGAGGCAATACTAACCTTACGGCTTATCTTCGAAGATAGATTAAGGAAAGGCAAACCTACATTTCTAGCAATTGTAGACTTAGGGAAAGCTTTTGACAAAATTGACTGCAATACTCTCATTCAAATTCTGAAGGTGGCAGAAGTCAAATACAGGGAGCAAAAGGCTCTGAGCACTATGGGACTTAACAGCTATGGTCATCAGTCCCCTAGGCTATTTACAATTAGTATAGAAACCAGATGGCAGTTATAGGATTGGAAGTGCATGAAAGGAGGCAGTGGTTCGAAAGGTAGTGAGACAGGGTTGTAGCCTATTTCCGGTGTTATTCTATCTATATATTGAGGAAGCATTAAAGAAAAGAAAAGAAAAATTCTGAGTAGGAATTAAAATCCATGGAGAAGAAATAAAAACTTTGAAGTTGCCCGACGACATTGTAATTCTGTCAGAGACAGCTAAGGATCTGGAAAAGCAGTTGAATGGAATGGACAGTGTCTTGAAACGAGAATATAAAATGGACATCAACAAAAGCAAAACGAAGATAAGGGAATGTAGTTGAACTAAATTTGGTGATGCTGAGGGAATTATATTAGGGAATGAGTCACATAATGTAGTAGATGAGTTTGTTATTTTGGGAGCAAAATAACTGGTGATGGTCGAAGTAGAGAGGATGTAAAATGTGAACAGGCAATGGCAAGGAATGCGCTTCTGAAGAAAAGAAGTTTGTTAACATTGAGTACAGATTTAAGTGTCAGGAAGTCTTTTCTGAAAGTATTTTCATGGAGTGTAGCCATGTATGGAAGTGAAACATGGACGATAAACTGTTTAGACAAGAAGAGAACAGAAGCTTTCGAAATGTGGTGCTACTGAAGAATGCTGAAGATTAGATGAGTAGATCATGTAACTAATGAGGAGGCACTGAATAGAATTTAGGACAAGAGGAATTTGTGGCACAACTTGACTAGAAGAGGGGATGGCTTTGTAGGATATGCTCTGAGTCATCAAGGGATCACAAATTTAGCATTGGAGGGAAGTGTTGGAGATTAAAATGTAGAGGGAGGCCAAGAGATGAATACACTAAGCAGATTCAGAAAGGTGTTGGTTGCAGTAGGTACTGGGAGATGCAGAAGCTTGCACAGGATAGAGTAGCGTGGAGAGCTGCATCAAACCACTCGCTGGACTGAAGACCACAACAACAACATAAAGCAAAGGAGCCTGTAGTCGGAAGTTTGATTACCGAATCTTTCTTGGGTAATGTTCTTATGGGTTTCTGCTTCCATGCTATTCGGAAGATACTGGAGGTAAGAGAATGGTTCAAATATCGGTTACTTTTGGCGGTAGTGGATAAACGAGAAAATTGAGCATCTGTGCTGTTACTTTATCGTATCCTGCAGCTACCCAATGGATTCAGGCAATTGACTACCTGGCCGTGTTACAATTTACTGGCTCAGAACAAATTTTTCGTTTGTTCTAATCACTGTTGCTCTAAGGGAACCGATTGTTGCACCCTTTTGAGTTGGTCAAATAACGGCTACGAGTTAGCGAAATACTCATTTGGAACATAATGAAAGAAGGAAGTTCAGTTGTAGATTTGCGTTTGTCTCTTCATAGACCTCGTAGACTTTTTCACAGGACGGCAGGTCTGTGAAAGTACTTAGTTAGCTAGTGGGTATATCTGTGCCTTGCATTACTCACACACTGACTGACTCGGCTACAAAGTTGCATAGAGCTCAAATAATTTTTAGAGGTCGGGTGCCTATTGTGGGTCCTGTCCGCTGCATTTCTGACATTCATAAGGTCTCTGTAGTGGTCTGTAAGAGTTGGAGCATGTTTCCTCCATATCTTCAATGTTTCTGGAAGTGCGTGTTTATCGCATAAGTCATTGAGACTCTTAGTGAATTTAGATGCTACATTATTCGTGTAGAAGTTTTTTTCTGTGTGATTCAGCCAAGAAATATCGTAGGTGTCAGCTGTAAAGTCATACATATTCTTGTACTTAAAATATTTGGAAGTCACCACTTTCAATTCGTTCTTGGGTATTAAAAAGTATAACTCATTAATATTACTTCATTAGCATCATATGTGGGGCACCTTTCTTTCACATCACATGAATGAAGGCGAGGTTGCGGACCATTGTCTAATCTATTTTGTTAGCTCCTATGTTTTTCGATCCAGGTCTGCCAATAAATTTTTTCCATACTGGCGTTATTGCCTCGTTGAAAGAGACTCCACATCCGTCCACATTAAGACTACTTTGACGCTCTCCAATCTGACCTCGAGTTGTGAAGATAAGGAAGTCATTTGTGGACAGTTAAAAATAGGAAAGCTTAAGAGAAACAGTGAACTTGTTTTGAAGTCAAATATTTAATTACGCTCAATCCACACACTGAGAGGGTTACTATGGAGTGATCGGCTGAGACTATTGTTTATTGCCTTCGTGACGTGGTCTCAGTCTGCTACAGAAGAAGTTAAGGTGTCTACCAATTGGAAAAACTATGTTGCTTCCACTCACAATTGTATGATCACCAAATACTTAAAGTTTTGTTGGCTGAACCAGAAATATACTAGTATTAGAAAACGTGTGATTTATTAATTTCATTTTTCACCTTCAGATCAACAAGGTACTGAACCAAGACTGCAAGGAGACGCAGAGGTATTATTGAGATTCCTCCACCGATTTTTGGTCCAGCAGTTCCTGTTCGAAGGGTAAAAATGCAGAGGCAGGGTGCTACTCCTCCGACCAGTTTCTAGCCATCAGATAATGCAATCATGGATGTGGATAGTGCTCACAGAAATCACCGAGATAGCGTACCTCTGCTGTAATAGGTCCTTTGTTATGCCACAGTGACGGCCAAGACAGAAATCTGTGATATAAAATATAAGATATGTTGCATTTTCTGTGTGGAATGGCCTTCCTGATTTCAAACAGTAAATCCGTAAACCTACGTTACACTTTACATGAGATTAGTTAAGGACAATGACAAAAAAATATGAAATTACCTTAGTAGGATAATTCTGTGCCACTTCTGGAAGTAACCTGAATATCAAGAGATGCGTAACATATGCTGCAGTCATAATAATCACAAGAAGAGGTCTTCACACCCAATGCATTACCTGAGCGGGCTTTGAAGTGAAGATCACAAGTTGTATCTACAAGATGCAGCTGTTTAATTGACCAAGGGTCGACATATGAAATGTATAAGTTGTTGTTGTTGTTGTTGTGGTCTTCAGTCCTGAGACTGGTTTGATGCTGATCTCCATGCTAATCTATCCTGTGCAAGCTTCTTCATCTCCCAGTACCTACTGCAACCTACATCCTTCTGAATCTGATTAGTGTATTCATCTCTTGGTCTCCCTCTACGATTTTTACCCTCCACACTGCCCTCCAATACTAAATTTGTGATCCCTTGATGCCTCAGGACATGTCCTACCAACCGATCCCTTCTTCTAGTCAAGTTGAGCCACAAACTTCTCTTCTCCCCAATCCTATTCAATACCTCCTCATTAGTTATGTGATCTACCCACCTAATCTTCAACATTCTTCTGTAACACCACATTTCAAAAGCTTCTATTCTCTTCTTGTCCAAACTATTTATTGTCCATGTTTCACTTCCATACATGGCTACACTCCATACAAATACTTTCAGAAATGACTTCCTGACACTTAAATCTATACTCGATGTTAACAAATTTCTCTTCTTCAGAAACTCTTTCCTTGCTATTTTCAGTGTACATTTTATATCCTCTCTACTTCGACCATAATCAGTTATTTTGCTCCCCAAGCACCAAAACTCCTTTACTGCTTTAAGTGTCTCATTTCCCAGTCTAATTCCCTCAGCATCACCCGACTTAATTCGACTACATTCCATTATCCTCGTGTTGCTTTTGTTGATGTTCATCTTATATCCTCCTTTCAGAATTCTGTCCATTCCGTTCAACTGCTTTTCCAAGTCCTTTGCTGTCTCTGACAGAATTACAATGTCATCGGCGAACCTCAAAGGTTTTATTTGTTCTCCATTGATTTTAATACCTATTCCGAACTTTTCTTTTGTTTCCTTTATTGCTTGCTCAATATACAGATTGAATAGCATCGGGGATAAGCTACAACACGGTCTCACTCACTTCCCAACAACTGCTTCCCTTTCATACCCCTCGACTCTTAGAACTGCCATCTGGTTTCTGTACAAATTGTAAATAGCCTTTCGCTCCCTATATTTTCCCCCTGCCACCTTTAGAATTGGAAAGAGAGTATTCCAATCAACATTGTCAAAAGCTTTATCTAAGTCTACAAATGCTAGAAACGTAGGTTTGCCTTTCCTTAATCTTCCTTGTAAGATAAGTCGTAAGGTCATTATTGCCTCACGTGTGCCAACATTTCTACGGAATCCAAACTTATCTTCCCCAAGGTCGGCTTCTACCAGATTTTCCATTCGTCTGTAAATAATTCGCGTTGGTATTTTGCAGCTGTGACTTATTAAACTGACAGTTCGGTAATTTTCATATCTGTCAACACCTGCTTTCTTTGGAATTGGAATTACTATATTCTTCTTGAAGTCTGAGGGCATTTCGCCTGTCTCATACATCTTGCTCACCAGATGGTAGAGTTTTGTCAGGACTGGCTCTCCCAAGGCCGTCAGTAGTTCTAATGGATTGTTGTCTAGTCCCGGGGCCTTGTTTCTACTCAGGTCTTTCAGTGCTCTTTATCGTATCGCAGTATGGTATCTCCCATTTCATCTTCATCTACATCCTCTTCCATTTCCATAATATTGTCCTCAAGTACATCGCCCTTGTATAGACCATCTATATACTCCTTCCACCTTTCTGCTTTCCCCTCTTTGCTTAGAACTGGGTTTCCATCTGAGATCTTGATATTCATACAAGTGGCTCTCTTTTCTCCAAATATCTCTTTAATTTTCCTGTAGGCTGTATCTATCTTACCCCTAGTGAGATAAGCCTCTACATCCCGTCATTTGTCCTCTAGCCATGCCTGCTTAGCCATTTTGCACTTCCTGTCGATCTCATTTTTGAGACGTTTGTATTCCTTTTTGCCTGCTTCATTTACTGCATTTTTATATTTTCTCCTTTCATCAATTAAATTCAATATTTCTTCTGTTACTCAAGGATTTCTACTAGCCCTCGTCTTTTTACCTGCTTGATCCTCTGCTGCCTTCACTACTTCATCCCTCATAGCTACCCATTCGTCTTCTACTGTATTTCTTTCCCCCATTCCTGTAAATTGTTCCCTTACGCTCTTCCTGAAACTCTGTAGAAGTAAGTTAATGGCTTTGAAACCTGTTTAATAACCGGACGCAAAGGTTTGAATGAAGATGGCAATAAGACTCAGATGCACTGACTACAAGCTGAACATCGTAATGGAACCACAGTCTTAAATGTCATTGTTTTACTTTCTTAAGTATGATAGAAATTGAGAAACTCTTTCACTAGACACAATTCACATTTTTAAACACTTGTTTTGGCTATAGGGTGGTTAGGTTAGGTTAGGTTAGTGGTGTTTATCGTCCCGTCGACAACGAGGTCATTAGAGACGGAGCGCAAGCTCGGGTTAGGGAAGGATGGGGAAGGAAATCGGCCGTGCCCTTTCAAAGGAACCATCCAGGCATTTGCCTGAAACGACTTAGGGAAAACACGGAATACCTAAATCAGGATGGCCGGAGACGGGATTGAACCGTCGTCCTCCCGAATGAGAGTCAAGTGTGCTAACCACTGCGCCACCTCGCTCGGTGGCTATAGGGTGAATATTAAGCAAAGGTGGCCCATGTCTTTAAAAAAGTTATGTCTTAAGAGCGCTGTAATTGGCACTATCCTCAAAAAAGAGGAACAATAAGGAAAAGACAACAGCAGAGCACAGACTCCATTGACGGCAAAATACGAACATCAGCTGGTATATTCTGTAAGATATTACGTAAGACAAGTAATAAAAAGCGACTTGTCATATAAGTAAGCTGTGCAAATAAACAACGTTTAATGACTGTACAAATGCACTGATAAATTAAATGAAAACAGGGAGTGTCAAGAGGAACTCAATAACCAGTAAAGCCATTAATATAAGACTCTTAAGTAAAACTAGTATTCAGTGTACATTAATCACAAGAAAGGTATTTAACTTCAACACATAATAATTATAAACACTGCTGGTTCTGTGTCGATAAAAGTGAAAACCTGCTGATGGATAAGCTATTCAACTTGAAGTACGTTTATGACAGAAAGAAAAAGAATCAGCAATAAGGGTTTCTTCTAACTGAACGTGTAGCACATTTGAAAATCAATGCCTTGCAGCTGGTGCAGTTGGCTCTTAACTTTTTGCTGATGGTTTCATGTTAACGACACCTCTAGGCTAACATTGTATTTCTATGAGAATCATCGATCAGTAATCCTTAAGACAAGCTGCTGCATCAAGTGGTAACTCGTAACATATTTTGACGGTCTTTCTGCGCCAGCCGTTGTGGCCGAGCGGTTCTACGCGCTTCAGTCTGGAACCGGTGCGACCGCTTCGGTCGCAGGTTCGAATGCTGCCTCGGGCATGGATGTGTGTGATGTCCGTAGGTTAGTTATGTTTAAATTGTTCTACGTTCTAGGGGACTGATGACCACAGCAGTTAAGTCCCATAGTGCTCAGAGCCATTTGAACCATTTTGAACGGTCTTTCTGCTGAAAGGCTCAATGGCGCCGTCATTAAATAAAAATAAGTAAACTTTAGCTTCGACTGACATTTATGCACAGACCACCAGAGTAAAATTAAGGAATACATAAAGCACAATGTAGACTGCAGTCTGTGCTGGAATTTGTTTAGTCTATCCATATGGCACCAGTCCACTATGGTGAACTAGCACTACTTTCTAACAGCAGTATTTGTGGGCTGGACTGTCACCGACCATTTATTTTGCCAATGAAAGAGTTTCTTAACAGTATGTGAAGGACAACCACACATATACAATCCACACTCGTCACATACCACCTATGTGCCAGTTATTTACAGAAATATGTCCTTTACTACACCTTTCTGCAAACGATTTAATTTCCTTCACTGCTTACTGTCACCAACACTCTGAAGGGGATAAACAAGAATAACGCCACCATAAAACACCTCAGAAAACACCCCTACGCCAAACGATCTTTCGTTTCTCTTTAATTATTATCCTCAGCACAATATGATTTCCTGTTATTTATATCTCACAGTTTTTCATCAAACTGAGCGCAAATTACGAACAATATAATGTCCATTGTATGATAACGAGAAGAGTTTGGGGCTCCCAACACACGTTATGTAAAATGTTACACTTTTTCTAAGTTTTTCATCGCTTACATGTTTAACGACGAATATTTAACAGAATAGTTCATTTGTAATGACACACGTGAAGGTGTTATATACATAGGATTTCCATTCTTTAAACAATCGCGGGCGGCGTGGTATTTTACTAGGTACGAGTGATTGTATTCAAAATTATTGTGGTGGCTCTGGAGAATTGTTGAGATGATTCGACAGTTCAATGGAAACCAAGGAAGCATCTCTCGTCAACTTATTGCGAGGTGTACCAACATATGCATGCCAAAAACGAGATTTGGTATGATGTAGAATGCTGTGGATCAGTTCCACAAAAGAGAGCTAGTGAAAGTGTAGAAATTAACACCTATGAAACTGTGGAGAAAAAGTAAAAGACCTTATATGAGCGACGGAATGCTTTTGTTTAACATCCTGGAGGAAAGAAGAAATATGGCAGTGATGGGAAAATGTTCAAATGTGTGTGAAATCTTATGGGACTTAACTGCTAAGGTCATCAGTCCTTAAAGTTACACACTACTTAACCTGAATTATCCTAAGGACAAATACACACACACCCATGCCCGAGGGAGGACTTGAACCTCCGCCGGGACCAGCCGCATAGTCCATGACTGCAGCGCCTTAGACCGCTCGGCTAATCCCGCGCGGCGGCAGTGATGGGAGTCTTTGCACCTGAAAAAGGTAAACGGATGAGGGCACTGAATTTTTCTATTAGCTTCCTAGAAACACTAACTAAATATGCCAATAGCACCACATAATACTTCCTCGGAACCTAAATGTTAGAGTCAAGTGTAACGTATCTCAGGATTGGTGGAAACGGTGGGGGAGAAAGCTGTAAACGAAAACGGTAGGCTGCTAAGAGATTTTCCTCTGTCGATCAGATTAACAACAATAAATACGTTTTTTCAAACGAAGGTGACATTCACAAATTAGCATAGTCAGCAAGGTGATAAACGCCTACCACAAATTATGAAATAATCAGCAGCGAAATTTGCTGCAAAATTTGCGAATCAACTGCCTTTCTTAAACGCAATTTCTGAGAAATCAACAAATGAGATTTCCACGTATGGCCTAAGTTTACAACAGTTAATTCTTCATATACAATACAGCCCGCTTTTAATTCTAGTAGGCAGCTTCATTCTCCTTCAATCACCCTTTGCTCTTTCTGAATATTTTCGTGTATGGTTACATCTTTCGGATATCCTTCATCCGTACTCTGTTTAAGAGAAGTACGACATCTTTGAAGCTAGAGACAATGAATGAAGTGGCTCCTTCTAATTTTTTTTCCTATTTTGAATGAATTTCCTTTCGCGACCAACTGCCTAGAATCTCTTTACAGCATGGTATTCTACTCCATCCATTTTAACAAAACACCCGTAGAGTGACTATTTTACACATCTGTGTAAACGACCATTATGGTAAAACAATTGGGCACTTAACTTACGTTATTGCCGTCTATACCTACAACTTTCAGGAATGTGGTTTTGTAATGAAAACCACGTCTGAAATTAACAATGAGACACCAAACTAGTCAACCTTCACTGAAGCGAAGGACGGCTTCTGCTGAGAAGTCACTGGAAACTGGATCAATGATTACCTGTTGGAAATTGTGGGTGTTTTACAGAGTACATGCTACACAGCGCGTGTCATTCTCACAACGTCGTAAAACTAAAATCTCATCCACTCCATTGGACTGGTACGTGGGGAAAATAAGTATATTCCCATTCCTTTACCGCTTGTAGACGATACATAAGAGGAAAGTGTTTCCCATTGTAGATTAAATGTGATTTCTTTGGCAATCTCGTGCTGACTAAAGAAATTCGTGACAAATTTCTGAATCTCTTCTCTCTATTTTTTCCTCATTTGTTAAATATACTTGCTGTGGATTCCAGATTTGCATATTGAAAGATTAGTTCAACTAAAGACCTGTTTGTGGTCTCTTTCTGGTTTACAGTTATGTTAAAACAGTAAACGTTAGGTAGTGTAAATACTTTATCAAGAAATAAGTGTATCATTTCCTTAGGCAACAATCGTCATTTACCTCATGTGGCCATATGTAAAGTAGTCTTGCATCTAGTAACGTAAAAAGGGAAAATTGTTTTAGAATGAAGTGTAACAAGGTCACAATGAAGTCCACAACATCCAGACTGCAGACTTCGATATTTCAGAATTTATACTAAACAAAATTTTTGCTGTCAAAGACTGAAATGAATTCTGCATTTGATATTAATATCAGATCTGATGACACCATAAAACTTTTCTTCTAGCGGGTCCACATACGTGTATGAAAGTAATCGAGAAAGAGGGGACTACAGCACTACTTCTCTTACAAATAGATATTGAGGTCCTATCCATGATAGAATAGGTTCCTTGACATGTGATCTCTGTCTGTGCGAGTGTCAGCAGAAAAAAGTTGTATTTTATATTCTGTGGCTGCTTTAAAGGAACTGTGTGACACAGTCCCGCCGACTATAAGATGAGGCGTTTTTCAATTTTTGAATGCTTGAATGTTGAAGCCAGGAGAAATTTACCGTTAACCTAAGTAAGTGAATGGCAACAGAGTAACGACGGGAAATATATATAAGAAAGTCAACAACTGATAGACAACTGTGGACGACAAACGTAGTCCGGGGAATTGATCGCTCATCACAGAGGATCTGAAAAATCTAACAAAGAAAGAAGATGGGCTAAACAAGAGCCGCGTAGCGGAAAACACTTTAAAATTGATGACGAGGTGAAGAATGCATTGTTTATTTTTTCCTACGTTGTTAACCTATATCTCAAGTTGTATATAATTACTCAGTTGATCAAAAGATTTATCTGTCAAAACACTCTCACGAAATTCTTTTGTATTAATCGAGACTGATGATATTTGTAAATGATTTTGCTTTTTTGCCTCACATAGAATACCCTTGAAAATCTCTCCCATTTCTATCTGACTAAAACACTAGTTATCCATTTTCAGCAGTTTCCTGTTATATTTTGAGTATTACTTACCCCTCTAGTTACTTACGAATGAGTCACTACAATCGATAAATGACAGCCTCACAAAATTTTCTTATCCACTGACATTACAAGCTTCCTGACGTTCCAATGCTGATGGAGGTGGTTGCCTGAGGTATGAAAAGGTCATGTGGAGAGAAACTAGAAGGCTTGTAGAGAGGCTTCTTGATTGTACCCATAAATATTTCACCAACAGCGATGATCGCGTATACAAACAACATAAAATTTTAGAATGAGATTTTCACTCTACAGTGGAGTGTGCGCTGATATGAAACTTCCTGGCAGATTAAAACCGTCTCCGCAATATCATTTCTTTCAGGATTGCTAGTTCTACAAGGTTCGCAGGAGAGCTTCTGTAAAGTTTGGAAGGTTGGAGACAAGGTACTGGCAGAAGTGAAGCTGTGAGGACGGGGCGTGACTCGTGCTTGGGTAGCTCAGTTGCTAGAGCACTTGCCCGCGAAAGGCAAAGTTCCCGAGTTCGAGTCTCGGTCCGGCACACAGTTTTAATCAGCCAGGAAGTTCCAACATAAATTTTTCTTCATTGTGCATAGTTTTTAATCGTTATAAGGAATTATTCACTGTCTATACGTCTGCAGAAATGAGTCCCTCTAATAAAACATATAAAGGTAGAAACTTTAGACTCCGATGAGGAAAAGTCATAGAACATATAATGAACAAAAAAACATTATGTGTGATTAAACTGAAAGAACATAAGATAAAGGTTTTACAGTGACCTTTTGTTGAGACTATATGAACGTATATATGCATATTGTCTGTTTTGGATAGAAGTTGGACCAAGGGCTTGAAATAGTGAAGATTGGCTTGTCCTTGGGCTGCTCGTCGTGTTTCAATTTCTGTAGTTAAGTGTGGTCCGTCCAATATATCCAAATGTATTTTTCGTGTAGCCTGGATTAAGCGAGCGGACGTGATCTTGAACTGCGACGTGCAACCATTTTTTTTTCGTAGGTAATTCTTTCACAGAGAAACAAGTAAAAAAATTTTCCTTTCAACAACGTTCACAAATGTATTTTCCACGTACGCACTTTTTATTACAGAACACTGTTATGTCTGTTCGGTACAACCATAATTCCAAGCATGTCATCATAGACAGAAGGACCTAATTCAAAAATGTGAATGAAGTCTACTTTCATTTGCTATTTCCAAGATGTTACGTTACTTGCCTATTTTTACTCTCTACAGTTTACCGTAAGCTGCTATGATAGATTTTACCGTCAAAACAGAAGGGAAAAAACGACTCCTTCTTCTTTCGTTATTTCTAGATACATTACATCTGCCTCACTGGATAACTGGCTTAGATCGCATCAGTTCCTCTGTGACTGTATGATGAATATGCAGTATATTTGGACATTTTGTCTACGACGGTCACATAGAAGTGAACAAGACGAAATTTTGTTGTGCATGTAACATGGTCCGGGAATGTAATTCTTTATTGATAGACCATAGGATAAGGATTGGTTATCAGGATTTTAAGTTTTTATCCAGTTCTGAGTGGACCGAGGTTAGCCCTTTCCGATAGCTAAAACTTAAATCCTCATAGTATTAATTTACACATTACAATGTCTAAATCTCATAGTAACATTAGTTTATTTTGTGTTTACTGTCATATTTACAAATAGATGATTATGCAACCTGTCATCCTTTTCTCTCACTTTGTCTTTATTGTATGTAAATTGTGACGATCTTTCACTTAAGGAAGTTACTATCGCCAACTGCGTGATAGGGTGCTGTGACGCCGGAAAATGCTACCCTTTATTGCCACAACTACTGATTACCTTCATAAATCATATTTTAATTCTCAAAATTAGTACCAAAGTACTGGGCATTTCCTATGGTTGTAGCTGACATTTTTACGCTAATATACACTCTATATCCGGGAATGTGCAATGAAGAATTCTTTGCTAGCACAAAACAACGTCTCCACTTACTCTTCTGTTGCTTTTACATTTTACGTGATCTATAATAAGCATTACCGAGTATAATAGACAGACTGAGCCACTGGTGTCAGTACGTTAGAGATTTGTACTAAAAGGTATTTGAATATTTGTGTTACGTAATATGACACATTTGTCGATGAGGCAGCAGCAAGGCTAGAAACAATCACATTTCTGCCGATTCGCTGAAATATGGAAGAGTGCGAAACTATTGACTTACCGACAAAGTACTATTGCAACTCACAACTAGTCAGGACTTCTCGATATCGTGAAATATGAAATTGCAGACAAATTTTGAGACCCGTCTACTGATCGCATCGGGCAACCACGTGTAAAAGCTCGGAAATCTAGGTCAATCGAATCAACATATTCACCATTATTTATGAACGGTAGTGTGCTATAGGAACTATATTTGGTGAAAATTAGGACTAAGGCTTGAATAATGGAAGCGGGTAAGAAGGATGTATAATATTGTAAATAATGAAACCTAAAAAGAATTGCTTAAACACCTATTATAATATTCCCTTATGACTGCACCAGTATGGGGAATGAAGTTATTGTTAAAGTCGTCCTATCTGTAAAACCTTTTCCTGTCGCATCTGTACGTTTCCCACTCCTCACCTTAAAGCATAAAGGCGTTGTCACCTAACACTGGCAGGTCTTTCAGTCCAGACGATATAGCATTTGCTTTTCTTTCATTGTATAGTGAACAGGTATGTATACATATCTTAATGATATACAAAATCTCGCACAGTGGAAAATCTGTACCTAAACAATGGAGAGTGGTCTCTGAACACTATGGGACTTAACATCTGTGGTCATCAGTCCCCTAGAACTTAGAACTACTTAAACCTAACTAACCTAAGGACATCACACACATCCATGCCCGAGGCAGGATTCGAACCTGCGACCGTAGCAGTCGCGCGGTTCCGGACTGCGCCCCTAGAACCGCTAGACCACTGCGGCCGACCAATGGAGAGTTGTCCAGGTCACAGCGGTACACAAGAAAGGAGATCCATATAACTGACATCAGACGGCAGCAGTATTTCAGAAACTGCGCTGTGATCCAACATTGTGAAAATGTCTAAGAAAACGACACAAAGTCGGAACAGCTTCAGAAAATAATGTACTTGCGGGTACTATGGACAGGAGATGCAGTTGGTGAGGAGCTGCATTAAACATGAGGATACTTTTATCTCATAGGATAAGAAAGAGCATTTCTGGGCGATGTGCTGGACTTAATTTTATTCTCGAATCTCCATGTAAGTAGATGTTGCTACGGTGACACTTCCAAAGGGGTTCATAGTATATGGAAGTGATGAAGCCTACGTTTGCAATGAAAACTAGTGAGATAACAGGTCTCAGTATCACTTTGCCAACCATGAGAAAAAAGTAAGTGATCATTTGTTTAATGTAGGTAATATGAATTTTCACGATGTGCAGGAAGCGCCGTGTTTTGTAATTTTGACACCTCACTACACGTCAAGTAGTAACTCCAGGTTTTTAAAAGGATACACACGCGAGTACACGCGCGCGCCATTCACACAATGCACAGAAAGAATACCCACAGCAGCGAAGTCAAGTAAAACGTGCGCCCTAGTGAATCTGTTGTGCACTGTAGTTCAGAATTATTTCGAACAAATAAGAAATTGTCAGAATATCAGACATTCTGCAAAGAATTTTCTATCGAGCAAGCAAATTACGTTCTGTTGAGGAAAGAGAGAAACGTTGGCACTCGCTTACTAAGCAAGAAATTTTGAAATGAGGAGTTAATGACGGTATATGATTCTATTTGTAGCGTCTCGTGTTTCCGTCAGTACACTTCGCTTGTTGACGATGGAAAGCAGTCGATGTTATTAATGTGTAAGTGAGCTTGGATTTTAAACGTTGGAGCCGGTGCACATAATCAGCGGCAAAGAACTTACTAGATTAGAGCATAAGCCGGGCAAATTAGAATATTGAACTAAGTTTGTGAGTGTCGCGATGAAACTTATTGCACGTAGATAGTTACTCATGAGTTATTTTCTGATCCATCTGCTTGACCGACGGTATCACAACCCTTCTTCAAATCCTTTAATGTACACTTCTACTGAAACTTCTAGAGGTGACATAGTATGTGAATCTCACGCATGGTGTTTATCATGAATTAGATCTTTGTGTTATTTACTACTGAAATTACCTTTGACGTATTTAGACTTCAGTCATTTCTGTTGCCAATGTAAATTGAAACTTTAGCTCTAGATACAACAGACGGCGTTACACAAAATTTTCGTAAGAACCTTAGTTCAGTATTGTCGACTAACACAGCGTGTATAATTTCGTTACTACTTCATTTATGGTTTAAACAATCTATCTCATCCATGAAGCAGGGTCTCCCGCTATTAATTTAGAATTTTAAAACAAATTTTCCTCTTCAACGCTTGTAAGAGCTAGAAGTGATGCGAAGTGTCACTCACAGCAATCAGTACATCTTACCTGTAACAAATAATTATGGTTCAGAAGTAAGATTTTGTCTCAGTGCATTATCTTCTTTCCCGTCTCCTAATTAGCTGCGAAGTTTTCGATTTTCTTTTTTTTTAAATACAGGAGAAGTTATATTCATTCCTCCTTCTTCTTCGAGAAGCGCTGCTACAAGATCGTATTAAACATATATCTTTAATTCTGCTTTGAAGTAATAGCTCAGTCAAAATTATTTATGCCTTGATTTTGGTAGTAGTGCACGAAGTCCTGCATCCAAGTAAAAATGAAATCTTTCGTATACTCTTTGGCCTCTTAAAGTAATTGGAAGTAGTCTGGTTGTTGACACCATAATCACACTGTAAGCTTGCTATCGAGCTTTTTTTCCAATGCCTGATCATTATTAATATCATGCAAACTATTTCTTTTCAATTAACTGTTAACAATACGACAGTTTGTCAGCAAGCTTGTTGCTTTCTCACGACAACCTCTGGGTCTGAAGTTATTTTTTATATCAGAGGAAAAATTAATTAAGATGAGTTCAAGTCAGTTTATGGCATAACTAAAGATTTAAGAAACAAATACCAGTATTATAAATGCATCCATTCCTTTCTTATGAGCAATGTGATGTATCGAATTAGGTAACATTTTACACTCTTGGACCAGTTTACTAAAATATTTAACTATACTTAACACTGGAGATTACCTCATAGGGCAATTTCATAAATATTCTGTGTATGAGGTTTTAACTTCATTGTTGTTGTTGTTGTTGTGGTCTTCAGTCCTGACACTGGTTTGATGCAGCTCTCCAAGCTACTCTATCCTGTGCAAGCTTCTTCATCTCCCAGTACTTACTGCAATCTACATCCTTCTGAATCTGCTTAGTGTATTCTTCTCTTGGTCTCCCTCTACATTTAAACCCCCCACGGTTCCCTCCAATGCTAAATTTGTGATCTCTTGCTGCCTCAGAACATGTCCTACCAACCGGTCCCTTCTTCTTGTCAAGTTGCCCAACAAACTCCTCTTCTCCCCAATTCAATTCAATACCTCATCATTAGTTATGTGATCTATCCTTCTAATCTTCAGCATTCTTCTGTAGCATGCCCAAACAATTTATCGTCCATGTTTCACTTCCGTACATGGCTACACTCCATACAAATACTTTCAGAAATGACTTCCTGAAACTTAAATCTATACTCGATGTTAAAAAATTTTACTTCTTCAGAAACGCTTTCCTAGGCATTGCCAGTCTACGTTTTATACCCTCTCTACTTCGACCCTCATCTGTTATTTTGCTCTCCAAATAATAAAACTCCTTTACTACTTTAAGTGTCTCATTTCGTCATCTAATTCCCTCAGCATCACCTGACTTAATTTGACTAGATTCCATTATCCTCATGTTGCTTTTGTTGATGTTCATCTTATATCCTCCTCTCAAGGCACTGTTCATTCCGTTCAACTGATCTTCCAAGTCCTTTGCTGTCTCTGACAGGACTACAATGTCATCGGCAAACATCAAAGTTTTTATTTGTTCTCCATAGGTTTTGATACCTACTCCGAATTTTTCTGCTTTGTCATGAACTGAATGAAAATCACTAATGCATCCAAAAAATTAGTTTGAAGCCGAAAAATAATGAGTAAACTGAAGTAAACTACTCGTATCTACGACAAAAGGAATTTAAATAGCAGTTGATGAAGAAAGAAACGAAAACAATTTTTTTGGACATTAATGTTAATGATCACCATTGCAATGCTTTATGTAAGATGTGGATGGCATTACTTACTTTCCTTTGCCAGTGTGTATCAATCACTGCCAGTCACATGAAACCTTCAAAGCCGACTTTTATTCAGAATTTATTTATTAAAATCATTAGTAATTATCAGCAATAATTATGAAGTAAATAGCATACATGACTGACCCTCATTACACGTGCACCACATATTGTACCACTATTGCACTGTTTCAGCTGATTCATATTCTATTGCTAAGAAGTTCGTGTTCATCCTTAATATTAATTGTGTGCTGTTATTAAACTGAAATACATTATTTCATCAAATAATTTCTACCTTAAATGGGTTATGGCAAATATAGGAAAATCTCTGAAAATGTATTCTTAAGAAAGTAATAGAGGATCATATGGTCCAAGCTAGGGAGTTCATCGATACTCATATTGAAATTACCGAGGTTTCTAAACGATAAATAGAGTCGTATGCTGAGAGCGAGAAAATTATGAGACAAGCTAGTGCTACCGAAGACCCGTTTACGATGTTATATCGAAGTTTAGAGGCAATGATGAAAACGAATATTGAACACTGTCATTACAGAAAAATGTAATGTCGTCGAAACAGACTAATTGTCATCTCAACAGATCGCCTTAACAAACGAAATTCCGGAATTGAAAACTGCGTATCATAACATTCCTGACGAAAATTATTTGATAAACTAATTCATATCAAAGAATCCCATCGTAAGCTAGATGGAAAGGTAGATAATTTTACGATGTGGAAATAGTTTGAAACAAAGAGGGAAAGCTGCCCACAGGGTTTTTCTGTAGTAGCAACTTTTGACACTGAATGTAACAGCAACACCAAATGTAGTGGGAAGAGGTAGAAGGCACCGTCCGAGCTTTATTATTTTCAGGTACAGTGCCCCCGTTCTTCTCAGTCTGTGTCACCGGGTTCTGGAATGTTGAGGACACCATTTCGCTTTCTGCGAAACAGCTTAGCATGGAATGGCTGCCTCAGCAACCCGTACAACACCCTGTGGTGTGTCGGCCTTTTACAGCCGTGGCGTTCTCGCGATATAAGAATGCGCTGGAAGTTGACTCAGCAGTCTCCAACCCTGTTGTCTGAGCGCCACTCACGGAAGCAGCAGGGTGGCCCACAGCATGCATCCTCGCGTGCCCATGATCTCGCAGCTGAATCTGTGGCCCTCACCCTGGATGTGTCCGGTGCATTTTGGGAGACAACACGACTACCTGCAGTTACGAGCCGTGGAGTTGCCCGCCACTGGCTGTCTACGGACCACTTGTTGGCCTCAGAAAGGCGAACCAGTGACCCGCCATGGACTGGAACGCTGGTTCCCCATCTGCTGCTGTGTGTAGCCGGTGGTATGACATACCCTGCAGTCCAGAAGAACTGCCACACTTGAATGCTTTGTTAGTGAACCGGCACCTATTTATATGCGGCTGTGCGCCCCTGTTTTGCTAAACGCGCCGCTCTGCGTCATTTACTCATAACATATAGGTTGGCCAGTGGTCCCCTTCTGCGTATGACTTGTGCCACGCAAACCGCTGCGTTTACATTTTCCGGATGTTCTACGCCCCTGTGACCTCTATTTTACTTCGGAACTGCTGGTGAGCGTAAGTCAATCTGAATTGGCCCGTGCCTGGCTGTAACTTGTGTGTTCGGAAATATTGCGCCAAAACTAACTTTTCCTATCCCAAACGGTAGTGTCGCTACATTTCCGAGCAGATTCCGGATAAGGATACTCAGATCCTAACAAAATGAGATTTGGTACTATGAATTCCTATAACGCACCTCTGTTAACGCAGTATTATGAGTGCCTGAGAGATGTACTTCAAAGGATTTAGTTGAAACGTGCTTAAATCAAATTAAAACTACCCTAACTACATAACTGCCATAATGTCATGACAGTGTCACTTCTCTCATTAATAGTATGCAACAGCAGTTGTCAGCTGTCAAATAGATGGCATGCGACATGCTAGGGCAGGTGATGACAGTAACAATCCTGCACCATATGTTAGAATGTGAAGAGATAAAAGAGATCACACTGGTCTCTCATATATGGGGTGGAGTAGTCTCTTCTTCATAATTTACTTTGTTGGAAGAACGTTTATCAAATTACAGACAGTTTCGGATTTTGGCACCCAATAAGAAAATTATTTGCACTGCCATGTTTATAAAATCCTTTATGGGAATGGTACCCACATCTTTGTCAGATCATCCAAAAATACATTTCGCTACATGAGTCATCTGAGAAGAAACAGCCTGCGGTCAACTGAGACACCTGAATACTGCAAAATATCTGACCAACTTGTGAAAACATGCTTGTTAAGTTATAGATCAAACTGAGTACAGGAAAGAATCAACAAATAATTGTTTAGCATCGAGCCATTACACAGTAACTGAGTCTTCTAAAATATTACGAGAAGCATTTAAATAAAACTAGATACTGGACGAACCTATTTTAAACAGAGTCATGTCATAAGTACTAAAGGTGAATCTCCCTCTGGACACAGAAAAAAAATTGTCCACGTTCTCGAGACAAACTTAGAACACTTCATGTCCGTACTATATTACACTGATGTAATACATGAATACTTTAAGACGGCTGATGGAAATAATATTGGTGGAACATAACAGTCTCCTCTGCCACCCACAAAGTTATGCTGTAACAACAGCATTTTTATCAACTTTGTGATCCAGTTGGCGGAAACCCCACTGCACAGTGCTCAGCATGCTGACTGAGTACAGGAAAGAATCAACAACTAATTGTTTAGCAACGAGCCATTACACAGTAACTGAGTCTTCTAAAATATTACGAGAAGCATTTAAATAAAACTAGATACTGGACGAACCTATTTTGAACAGAGTCATATCATAAGTACTAAAGGTGACTCTCCCTCTGGACAGACGGCTGCTGAGTCGTGTTTGGGTAGCTCAGATGGCAGAGGAGCTGCCCGCGGGACGCTGTTTCCGAGTTCGAGTCTCGGTCCGGTACACAGTTTTACTCTGCCAGAAACTTTCAAAAAGAACAGATAATTGATACCACCCTGGATACTATAGCGATTTAGTAGGTCAGTAAAATCAAACCAAAAAAAGTCAGTTGGATTATGACATGGGAAACCACGGTCAGTGAAATGCCCTGGCGGAAAAAAAATCGCAACACCGTGAAAGTGAAAAAGGATTTGGTAAGCATAATTCTATATATGAAAGAAGAATTTAATCAGATTTCGCGCTAGTCGCTTAAGATTGCTACTAGTAGCGCCACTATGAGGATTCAAATCAGGGTTGCTTCAAATACAGGCAGTGAGCATTAGTTACCTTAGAGATTGGTTGTGGTGAGTTGATGTCAGTGAAGAATACCTTTAAGGCGACAAAGGCATCATTATCGGCAAGGCAATGAGTTAGAACCAGTTTGTGTAACAAGGTTATGAGAACCTCGATCTTCCTTCTGCGATATTATAGAATGACTTGGCAGGAATGTAGCTACGCTGCATAATTTTTGACAGCATTGGTCAAGAGAATGTACGGACGCAAGGAGACCGGATTCATGATGGCCAAGTGGCACTTCCGAGAAGGATGACGAATGTGAGAGGCGTACAGAACTGTCGTATTGTGGAACACTACAGCAGTATTTGAGTATCAGTTGGCACAACAGTGCCACAATGAACTGTCAAAAACCGGTTACCTCAAGGATAACTCCGAGCCGGACGACATGTGGCGAGCATTCCGTTGACCCCAAACCACCATCCTGTGCATCCTCAGAGGTGTTGAGCCGGAGGTCATTGGAGGGAAGGATGAAGATCTGGTATGTTTCTTGATGAAGGCTGGTTCTGCTTCAGTGCCAGTGATGGCCGTGTGTTGGATAGGAAGAGGCCAGTTGAGGACCTGCAAATAATCAAACAGAGTGATAGAGATCCTGGACCTACACCTGGAGTTATGGTGTGGTGGCGATTTCGTATGACAGCATATAGTGTTTATCCCATGCACTCTGAATGGAAATTGTACGTCAATATGGTTATTCGACCTGCTGTGCTGCTATTCTTGAACAGTATTTCAAGGGATGATTTCCAACAGGATAATACTCTGTCACGTATCACTACTGTAAGCCAACATGCTATACAGAGTATCGACATGTTACCTTTGCTTAATCACCACAGCTATCTCCAATCAACTCTAGTGACACCCACAGGCAGCATTAACCGTCCCTGTATAGACCGACCAAGTGCAACAGGAATGCAACTGCATCCCACAAACTGGCATCCAGCACCTTACAGCAGAATACATGCACGTTTTCTTGTATTCAGCATTCTGCAGGTTACACCTGTTATTAATGTACCAGCAGGTCGCATTGGAATGGGTTATCTCACACTTACATTAACCAATGATCTTGCAATTTTACTCACTTGAATATGTTACCTAGTAAAATGTATTCCAGAAATGTCATTGCTCTATAGTAATTACTTTTAGGTGTTGCGATTTTTTCCATCTATTTACAAACAGTAGTCACAAACAAAGTGGCCTACGAAAATACCGTGCTGTTAACACAAGCTGGTGAATGAAAAGCCTTCACTAAATGTTTATGAGGTAACCGAAGAATCCCTCCGAACAAGACTTCATGAACAAACCATAACTGGTCGCATTATGGCGTCTTATGATGGTTGTGGGTTGAAGTGGCGGCTGAGAACAGAAATCAGTAAATCTGTTAAGATATAATGAAGACAAGGACACTAGAGATGGGTTAGGTACTGATCGCTATAACTGTCAAGACAGTTGCAAAAATATAGTTCATCAATTATTAATGCTATTATGGGAAAAATTCCGACTACAATAGTTATTGACAGAGTTGCTATTGTAAATGTGACGCCAGTGAATCTATTTAATACAATTACTGAATTTACATTGGTATCTACTAAACCAACATAGAAGTGTGCAGTTATTAGGGCCGACAGTGTCACGTCACCACACGCCAACGTGCAGATATATGTTGAAATAGCTATGCGAAATGGAGACATAGATTGCCCATTCCTAGTTCTACATGGGATAGTAGCCATATTTAGTTCCGGTATGCAATTTCTAAAGGAGAGTGACACAGACATAAATTCTCCTCGCAAGTGCTATATAAGTATCAGTGGTAAACATATTATTGTAGAGAATGAAATGGTCTCCCTGCAGTGGAGAGTGCACTGACATGAAAGTTCGTGGCATATTAAAACTGTGTGCCGGATCAAGACCTGAGTTAGGGACTTTTGCCTTTCACAGGCAAGTACTCTACCACCTGACCTACCCAAGCAGTCCTCACGCCACGTCCTTGCAGCTTTACTTCCGGCAGTACCCCGTATCATACCTTCCAAACTTCCTTGAAGCTCTCCTGCGTACCTTACATAACTAGCACTCCTGGAAAAAGTATATTACGGAGACATGGCTTGACCACACCCTGGGGGATGGTTCCAGAATGAAATTTTCACTATGCAATGGATTGTGCGTTGATATGGAACTTCCTGGTTGATTAAAACTTTGTGCCGGTTCGCAGGTGAGCTTTTGTGAAGTTTGGAAGGTAGGAGACGACGTACTCTCAGAAGTACAGCTGTGGGGACAGGGCGTGAGTCATGCTTGGGTAGCTCAGATGATAGAGCACTTGCCCACAGAAGGCAAAGGTCCCAATTTCGAGTCTCGCTCCGGCACACAGTTTTAATCTGGAAGGAACTTCCATTTTGTAGAAGAGAATGGTAAATACTGCCAAGGCATCGGAGTTAAGTTTAACAACGCAAAAGCAGTGCAGATCAGTATCATCATTTCCAGTGTAGTTCTGCGAAGCGCAACAAAATTATATAAATGACGAAGTGACTGTATGTTCAACTAGAAACTCGTAACAGCTAGCCAAACTAAATGAACTGTTATTGAAGTATGTGCACGTTTTCAAAAAATGGTTCAAGTGGCTCTGAGCACTATGTGACTGAATTTCTAAGGTCATCAGTCCCCTAGAACTCAGAACTACTTGAACCTAACTAACCTAAGGACATCACACACATCCATGCCCGAGGCAGGATTCGAACTTGCGACTGTAGCGGTCGCGCGGTTCCAGACTGTAGCGCCTGGAACCGTTCGGCCACCCCGGCCGGCTTGCACGTTTTCAATAAGAATCCAGCTATCATACTTACTTATCAACATCATACCGCAATGTTGAGGCGCCGGCCGGGGTGACCGAGCGGTTCTAGGTGCTACAGTCTGGGACCGCGCGACCGCTACGGTCGCAGGTTCGAATCCTGCCTCGGGAATGGATGCGTGTGATGTCCTTACGTTAGTTAGGTTTAAGTGGTTCTAAGTTCTAGGTAACTGATGACCTTTGAAGTTGAGTCCCATAGTACTCAGAGCCATTTAAACCAATGTTGAGCCAGATGAAAAAAACACTTCTCGGGACTGGAGCTGGTTCTTAGATTTACTTCAGGAGGTGGCCAAGTGCATACTGTAACACACACACACAATGTTAGATCACTCTGTTATAACTTGAACAAGATGAAATACTCTACTTTGAACCAATCCAAGTATATAGCGGCGTATATGAGTAATTGTTACTGTCACTTAATTAACGTATACGTTGATACACTACACAATAATAGTCTCCTCTCTCATTGTACATTTTACTTCAATTTTCACTATATAGTTCTGTGTAATACAGCTCTCACGCCGCTGACTCTGTAGTGAGACCATGCTGTCATCGTAAATGATGACTGCAGTGTGGGGTGAGCAGCACTCTTCTCTGACCTGAGTCTGGGACTTCACCATCATTGGTATATGTAAACTCTTGAATGCATGTCTAGGACAATGTCTATCATTCGTGGATGTGCTTACCTGTGGTTCTATTGTGAGGTACCAAAATTCTTATGATACCTCATTCCTTGGACGACACCACTGAAAGTTCTTGGTAACTAAATTTACTGCCAAACCTCATTTTCAATCCCAGGGATGAAACGAGAGGCAGATACTAAGGAAATACAGCAAATGTTAAAAGGGAAAATTATACAGCCGTCATATTCACCATGTTACAACATATTATCAGTCATAGAGCCACATGTTGGTATTGTCCACACTGTACTACGTCCATGACCTATTAAATAAATGATTCTTTCAGTTCATACCAGACCATAACTTCATGATGTTAAGTACTTTACAAGGATTTACCTCCGATGTTATTGCCACGTGTGCCTCTCAAAAGAATCTAGAAAATGACCAGCATTTACGTTTGCCACGTGAACCTATCAACTTTGTGTGTAAACTTTATGACTGAATATGACTTCAGACGCCTTTATTACTGTATTAGATACTGTGTTAGGGCCAGACCTGTGGGATAATGTAACCTTATATGTAAATAACATGTTAGCAGCTACCAGCACTCAGGAAAAACTAGCTGGTTTGTTACAGAAGTTATTACAGAAGATTAGCAATGTGGAACTAACTGCCAGTCCCCAAAATTCAACGTTTGGGAGAGAATAAACTAAGTTTCTAGGACAAGTGATTTCTTGTACAGGAATAACGCCAGATCCAGATAATATTAATACAAAAAAGAGCATTCGGAATCTAAGAACAAGGGAACAGCTTAAAGCGTTCCAAGAATTAGGTTCATTTTTAAAGGTTTCGTGCCCAATTAATTTTTAAACAGTAATGCACTATTAATGTTCTCAGAGGTAACTGCGCCCTCGAGTTGGTTAAAGAAGTGTAAGGAGGATTTTCATGCTAACAGACATGCTCTGGTGAATTTAAATATTTTACATCATCTTGAAATATCATTACCTTTATTGTCATTGATGACTCGTTTTGAGGATTTAGGGCAGTTCTGTATCAGTTTCATGAAGATATAAGTAAACGTGATGTTCGTGTAGTAAGGTTTTCCACGCACACACTTTCAGAATGTGAATGAGGCTATTCTGCTACAGAACTGGGAACCCTGGTCATAGTCTGAGCATTTAGAAAGTTTAATTACTTTGTTTATGGCAAAAATATTAAAATTTTTGTGTTCACCATGCTTAAAACTTCCTCATACTAATGTACATAATATACATATACATAATAAACGGCCTCATTCATGCCCAGATCATAGATTAAAATTTGGCACGAATACAGCCTTGAAATAGTGCAACTTTGTGAAAACGACAACGCAGTAACAAATGCTTTCAATCATTTACCTCAACATTTACCAGAATTCTCAGAACTCGTAGAACAAATCTCACATTACGTAGTGTCAATGGTGAAAGACAGCAATTACTTACAATATTATTTGGACATGAATAGGAATCTGGTAGTTATACAGGTCACTGATTATCAGTGGAAGAAGTTAAATTTCTTATTTCATAAAATCCTACTACAATAGTAAGTCACCCTACACATTAAAGTGTGCTGTTCAACAGACGAAATGCGCAGTCTGACAGTTGATGAATTTGTATTCCAGCCGAAATGTTAAACTGCTTTGACTTAGTACACGCATCTGTGTGACAAAGTGTTTGGGGAAGATAAATGTTTACTGTTATTTTCCCAATATGTGAAGATGTGTGCAATAGCTGTAAGAAACATGTAAACTGGAAAGGAAACCATCAAACAAATGTTGTCGCACCGAGCTGCACACTATATTATAATCGAAACCATTGCAAATCGTAACTATTGACGTCATTGGTGTTCTGCCTTCGGCACTGTATGATAACATTTCCAAATATGTCAGATTATGAGCCTCAAAGTATACCATCACATCTCCGATTATTAAACGTATTGCAAGTGATTACATACTGAGTTTGGTAGGCCTGCTGCTTTACGTTCTGACAACACATCAGATTTAACCAGTCGGAAATAGAGAGAATTTCTCACGAACGCCAAATTAGGCAAATTTTACTATCGACATTTCATCTAGAAAGTAACCCAGTGAGGAAAATTTTTCAAGAATTTAATAAATAGATGCTTAGCTTGTAAGTAGGCTGTTTAGGTTTCTTTATTGGTAACGCCACCTCTGTAAGAAAATCACTGGCTGTGCTGTGTGCAGTCTGTGGCTGCTTTGCATTGTTGTAATACTCGCCATTGTAGTGTTGGGCAGCGGCAGCTGGATGTGAACAGCGCGTAGCGTTGCGCAGTTGGAGGTGAGCCGCCAGCAGCGGTGGATGTGGGGAGAGAGATGGCGGAGTTTTGAAATTTGTCATGAACTGCTATATTTATATATGATGATATCAAGGTAAATACATTGTTTGTTCTCTATTAATATCTTTGATTTGCTAACTATCCCTATCAGTAGTTAGTGCCTTCCATAGTTTGAATCTTTTATTTAGCTGGCAGTAGTGGCGCTCGCTGTATTGCAGTAGCTTGAGCAGCGAAGATTTTTGTGAGGTACGTGATTTGTGAAAGGTATAGTTTAATGTTAGTCAGGGCCATTCTTTTGTAGGGAATTTTCAAAGTCAGATTGCGTTGCGCTAACAAAATATAGTGTGTCAGTTTAAGCACAGTCATGTATAATTGTTCAAAAGGGGACGTTTCATATGTCGACCCTTAGCCGAGGATACCTCACTGGAACCTTCTGATTTTTTCTTGTAGTTTATGTAATTAGTGTAGCTATTGTTTATTGCTAGCGCGTAATTGTAGAGCAAATCTCCTTTGTAGTTGCAGTCTTTCATTGTTGTACAGTAAAACAGTTGTGGCATGCATGTAGATTTGCACCAAGTATTTCGCAGCTGCAATTAACTAGATATTATTTTCAGTGCTATGTTAATGTGTTCTCTTATTTTTGATCTTCAAATTGTGTTTTTCTGTGTTGTCGTGTGAAATGCTGTGACAATAATGGCGTGTGAAAAACGTAATACTAGGCTCCAAAGTAAACTGAGAAATGACAGTGAAAATGAAAGCAGTGTGTTAGCGCCACCGAGTAATGAATTAACTGATGTTCAAAGTAGTAATTTGGTAATTGTGCATAGGGAAATGGAGCGGGCTGCAAACAATGGTGTAGACATTGAAACAGGTAGTGAACAGGGAAGCATTATCGATCGATCGGTCGGCAACAGCTCGCCTCAGGAATCCGAAATGACAGGACACAATTTCGCAAATACTGTAGATTCAGGTTTTCGGTCATCACCGTTTTCTCAAATAAGTCAAGACACATTTTCTGCTTGTCAAAATGTGAATGTTGCCGGTGCAAATGCACTGCCGAAAAGCGTATAGAAACAGATTCCAGACACTAATACATTATTATTGCAATTAATGCAACAAATGGAACAAAATCAGAGACAAATGGGACAAAAGCCTGAAAAGTTAGACACAATGGAACAAAATCAGAGACAAACACAGCAACAGTTAGACGCAATGGGACAAAATCTTCAAAAGTTAGACACCACACTTGAACAAACACGTGAAGATTTAACTAGTGATTTACATAACATTGAATCGAAATGTCAAAAAGTCTGTAATGACGTAAAAACACAAATTTGTGAGCATTTTCAACCCATTTTTTCGCGACATGAAAATGTATTATAGAATCACGAAGCAGCCATAAAAGAACTGCAAACCATTGTTCATGAAAATCACGACACCAAGCTAAAATTGACTCAGTTGCATCTACTGATTCGGTTACGCAACTTGCAAAAACTCAGGAAAACTTAAAGGACACAGTAGGTTCGATTTCAACACAAATGGACACTCTGAAACTTGGTTCATAAAAACACACTGAGGAAATGTGTTCACTATCGGAGAAAGTAGCCGAACTTTCGGATCAGGTCACTAACTTATCTACAAAGGTAGATGATGATCTGAATAACACAACACCTGTAGCCTTCACTGACACTGAAGAGTATGTAGAAATTAGAAAATTCAAACAAAATCAAAATCAAATCAATACACAGTACAAAAGAGAAATCTGGGAAGTGCAAGATCAGTTGCCACAAGTAGTACAAAAATTACGTATTTCAGAGGACACTCGCGCTCCAATACGGGAAGAGGGACATAGAAATACGGAACAGCCACAAAATAATAACACAGCGCATTTCAGAAATTATGAAAGAAATTGGCAATGTGCACCGAATTTTGAGATTGAACAGCCAACACGACGTAACAATGACCGACATGCGACTCGCCGACATGATGATTTTGACTATAAGCTGTTCATTACTACATGTAAATTCAAAACATTTAAGAATTCCGGCAATGACATTCATCCACAAGCGTGGCTCCATCAATTCTCTCATTGTTTTCCTCCCAACTGGTCGTTAGAACACAGATTAGAATTTACGTGTGGCTACTAGGAGAATGAACCAGCTGTAAGAATGCGATCGGTAATTCACGATTGCCACAGTGAAGGAGAGTTTTACCATGCCTTCCTCTCAGCATATTGGTCTCAAGCCACACAAGACCGAGTAAAACATAGCATCATAATGATGAAACGTTTCGAACAATCTGAATTTTCCAGTCTTATGAAATATTTTGAAGACATGTTGCATAAGAATCAGTATCTTTCAAACCCATACAGCCCCTCAGAACTCATCCGCATTTGCTTAATCAAACTGCCTGAACATTTACGACATATTATTTTGGCAGGACGTTGCAAAGACGACATTGAAGCATTTCAGGGACTCTTACAAGAATTAGAAATTGACACTGACAATCGCGGAATGCGAAACCAGGAACACAACAATTACAGGTCACATCCGTCGCAATTCCGCGATGAAAGAAGTAATAACTTGACACGACAAGGCTATTCTCACAACACAAATCGTGACCAAAACAGACACCACCCGTATGACAACCACTGGCAGAGTAATAGTTACAGAGCAAGATCGCATTTCCGTAGTAATGAATATGACAGAGATAACCACAGAAACAGTCAATATGGGAACCAAAACAATTATTACCAGGGGAGACAGAATAACTTCAGATGCAACAGTTCAGCGCGCAGTTACGATTCAGGGAGAAATTCTCCACCATGTGACCGACAAGAAAGAAACTATGGAATCTACTGACATGACGACAGACGATATGATCGTAACGACAGACCTGAATTGCATCAGAACTGGCGGGATTCAAACAGAGCAGGGCCCTCTCGGCAAGGCGAATTTGTAGAAGTTAGGTCTCCTAATCCCAATAACGACGCGCGCCAACAAAGAGACAGACAATGACTCACACAGCAGGCAGCCGCGTGCGCCAGGTGGCTCAGAGAAAAATAACATAGACACTAACCTTGAGAAAAATTCCAGTATTCTTTACCGATGTATACAACATGATAATTGCTTTGAAGTTGAAACTCTGTGCACTAGGAAGAGTAAAGGTTTACACCACATTTCACATGTAAAACCGTTTATTGAAAGATAATCTACTTTTCAACTTTGTCTTTGCCATAAAACTTTTCACTTCACATATCTAGTATGCTTTGTCAGACTTAAGAAACTGTTAGCATGAAACAATGTTTGAAGTTAAATATCCAGTCTAGAACCTAGGGAACATTTTTAAGCAGAAATGACGAATGCATTGTTATAGTGAACAGACGTCACAGTGTTATTGTGTGTGTACATTCTTGCTTGTTAGCTGCACGATTATGGAACGACTATAAGGCTTACATACTTAGAACATTTACCAGTACTGCTAATGAGATTTTAATGCAACATTTTGATTTACTTGAAAATATATTCTGGATTTAAAGTACTTTCAGTGAGATACCAGATGGCACAGTGGTTAGTTTATGTGACAGCTACATGATTTTATCACGACGCTACTAATGAGTGACAATTTACAATGTTGCTTTTGCAGTGTTTCTGTTTTATATCTGCACAGTTTTCTGTTTTATTCTGGAAAGTAAAACAGGTTTTAGTAGTAAGTTTTGTAGTATAGCTACAATGAGACTGCCTTTTCCGTAGCACAACAATACGTTACAGCACAGTACTTTCCTCATCACGGCAATAAGCGTAATAACTGAGACATTTATACGCAAAGCATTTCACTTTTGTGTATTATGAGGTAAGTACATTGACTTCTCCAGAACTTAGCTTTCGGAGGACGATAACTACGACACTTCCACACAGATTATGTTGCAACAAGATGCACATTTAGCGCTACAGTACACGTCTTTGAGTGATTAATTTTGTACTTAAAACATTTATCTCTAAAGATTTTTGAATTACAAAAAAAGTTTTCTGTGATACATTTCATTCCATTGCTGTAATCTGTAACACCTGAGGGTATAATTACATTAATCCTCAGGGGGGTACACGCTTACTTTGTGTACCATGTGTATGGCAACCACAAGGAACCCTAGCTAATATGGTATTTGCTTATACAACTTTACACATCGGTACCATATTTCTCTAACACACAAATTACACAGCTATCTGATCTTTTAACTGAGAGATAAACATTTTTTTACTACATCAGTGACACATGTTTACGCAATACACAGTTGGGTAGCTTCACACTTATGAAACTGTATTTTGTCTGTACCTTGTAAACTGTTCATATTTTTTGGAATCATTGTGATACTATGAGAGCTTTGAATGATGTATTTGGTAAGGGAGCATGATGTTAAAGTACGTTTGAGGTAGATGACACTATTGAAATGAGCAGAGAATTTTTTTTAGGGTTTGAAATTATTGCAGAAAGGTATGACGTTTCTGAGATTTGACTGAGGTGTTATGATGTTATTTTTACGACGACGATGTGTATTATACTGTTGAGGTATGTTTATGTCAATAAGATGATGCTACCATATATGAGGAATGTGATTACGTGTTTATATGTATATGAATTATGAATAGAAGTTAGGGACTCTTGACTTGTGAAACAGGATGTTGGAAACCAAGAATCGTACTTTAAGAGTTATGAAATGTGTGTAAATGCGTGAATGTATCACAATGCCGGCGAAAATTTTTTTGGACACTGTTATATTTATAGGATTTTGTTTCTACACATTTGCAACGTAAATTCTCGACCTGTGAAAATTTTATATGAGACTGTCACTGTAGTGGAAACTGCTGTCGTAAATATTTCCGTAAGAAAGTTAAGTGACCATCTGCACATACGCCGTCGGCACACCGCTGTGTCAGACACCTGGAGAACAAGCCATTAGGCTGTGCCTTTCCGGAAGCACAGGTAAAAAAAAAAAAGGGGGGAGGCCATTATTCTCGCTATTGACACTTCCTTGTTGAAAGCATACTGTGGAGCTCGTAATTTATGATATTTACTGAAATGCCTAATGAAATGACGAGAAATATTTTTACATCTGCACACCTGATTACGACAAGCGTCTTTCTACGAGAGTTGAGAGCTACTGACTTACGAAATGCCACATAGCTATTGAATGAAGTTTTTATGCTTTGGTTTGCATAATTGCTTATTTCATTTGATACCTGTTTTTCAGCTGTGTTACAGCATTAGTTTTATAAAATAAACTTAGATGCATTTGCTAATGTGAACACTTTCTGTCAACAGATCTATTAAATGATAATTTTGTAATCCACATTCTTTAAAAAAAAGGAGCACTTCGAAAGGAAAGAACAATAAGAAGGGACTAGTAACAGTAACCGGACACATCATTTTCTTTTCAAGTACATGGTAATATTTCTTTTACAATAAGTTGTTGTGGTGCACCACTTTAATTACTTAGACATTAAGATGTGATTATACATTTCCCTTATCTGCATTGTTATCTTTAGTGTACTATTTTTTCTGCTTGAGCTATGTCATGTTTCGATATAAGCTGCTGTTTGCCAGGCATAGTGCTACTGAACTTTAATTTGTGTTACTCTGCTAAGCCAGATTAATTTTTTTGTTTGCTGCGCATTGCCTCATATTAGTTGTAATGTTGAATTGCTTGGTAATTTAGATTTACTGTAGCTGCTTTGCGATTTTCCATTTTTTTTCATTGCTGTTTATATTAATTGTTTTATGTGCTGCTGCATTGCCTCGTCCCTTAGTTTAGCATCTGAGCTCAGTAGATTTAAGTTAGCTTAAGAGGGGGTAGACTATATAAGAAACTAACTATGATGAATTGGAAGAAATGCATTGAGAAGATATAAGAAAATGGTTTGGCCAAAAAAAAAAGTAGTGTACAGTGGAGAAAAACTATTTTGAAAGAGGATGTGAACAGAATACAGAAAGCAGGCTTAGATAGTAATTTTGGGAATAATGATGAACAAAGGGAGATCTCCATGCAAAATACTGCAGTAAAACAAACCCTGTCCTTTCCCTTTTGTGTTATCCCACTATATGTTTGTGTACCCTTGTGTATTTGTTTTCTTCCTGTCTCTGTGTACTGTTTCATAGAACTTTTTTCTCTTCTAATACTAAGTTACATTCACTATGATGAGGAATACTGTTATCCTCAAATACAATTGGCATTAATAATGTGTTATTTACTTTGTAAAGATTTTAGACATTATTAATTCTGTTCTGTTTAATGCTCATGTGTGAAGTTGATGTTTCAAAAGTTATTGTGATCTTTTATGTATGTACTCATGTCATAATTCCACTGATGTATATGTTAGTTCGATTCTTTTGTAAAGCCTGTACTACAAATGTTTTCTGTATTGTTATGTTTTAATGATGTATTTTGTACCTTTGTAATTATATTTTCGTGTTATAATATTGCAATTGACACCAGTTAATCAAATTATTAACTTGTAAGTTCCATTTCACTGCACACGTTTCTGTTGGTCATAGTATATGGACAATATGGGAGAAGTAGGGACTGTTAGTGTTTGCACGTGTGTTAATAATTCAGCAAGGGACTGGATAACAGCATTGCTGGTTCTAAGGACATGTCAAACAAATTTTTTGTGAGTGGACAAGTGGTGGTTTATTGACTTGCTATATTCTCTGCAAGACTCTTCGATGGTGATTGTGCACCTGCACATTTGCAACAGATGGCTGCTGGTCGTCTCTACAAGGACTACAGTGGGTCTACATCTTTGATGATCCATCAATACCATTATTTCTACAAGGACTGCAGTGGGTCTGCACCTCTGGTGGCCCACCAATACCGTAATCTCTACCAGGACTACAGTGGGTCTACTCTGTGATGACCTGCCTACCAATATTCTTGAAAACTTCGAATGATTCTGCTGTGGGTTTGCTCTGTTGTGACCCATTACTTGTCTGCATGTCGAGAGTCAGCACTGTCTTTCCGTTGGAAGGACAACACTACTTCTTCAAGACTGCATGGAAATCCACTACTTCCCTGTGCATTTTCTTTTACTGCTCAGACTTTGAGAAAAACACTGCAATTTTACTGTGATGGACGATTAGGACTGTCTTTATGGACTGTGAGAAAATTTGAGCTTTTCACCAACATTGTATCAATAAGTGTGTGCATTTGATTTCTTTATTATTGTAATTATGAAAAATTTTTTCAAATCTGTATTGGCCACTGCCCAATCCAATTTGTAAAATTTTTTGTGGGGAGCATGGGGGCTATGTAAGTAGGCTGTTTAGGTTTTTTTATTGGTAACGCCACCTCTGTAAGAAAATCACTGGCTGTGCTGTGTGCAGTCTGTGGCTGCTTTGCATTGTTGTAATACTCGCCATTGTAGTGTTGGGCAGCGGCAGCTGGATGTGAACAGCGCGTAGCGTTGCGCAGTTGGAGGTGAGCCGCCAGCAGCGGTGGATGTGGGGAGAGAGATGGCGGAGTTTTGAAATTTGTCATGAACTGCTATATTTATATATGATGATATCAAGGTAAATACATTGTTTGTTCTCTATTAATATCTTTGATTTGCTAACTATCCCTATCAGTAGTTAGTGCCTTCCATAGTTTGAATCTTTTATTTAGCTGGCAGTAGTGGCGCTCGCTGTATTGCAGTAGCTTGAGCAGCGAAGATTTTTGTGAGGTACGTGATTTGTGAAAGGTATAGTTTAATGTTAGTCAGGGCCATTCTTTTGTAGGGAATTTTGAAAGTCAGATTGCGTTGCGCTAACAAAATATAGTGTGTCAGTTTAAGCACAGTCATGTATAATTGTTCAAAAGGGGACGTTTCATATGTCGACCCTTAGCCGAGGATACCTCACTGGAACCTTCTGATTTTTTCTTGTAGTTTATGTAATTAGTGTAGCTATTGTTTATTGCTAGCGCGTAATTGTAGAGCAAATCTCCTTTGTAGTTGCAGTCTTTCATTGTTGTACAGTAAAACAGTTGTGGCATGCATGTAGATTTGCACCAAGTATTTCGCAGCTGCAATTAACTAGATATTATTTTCAGTGCTATGTTAATGTGTTCTCTTATTTTTGATCTTCAAATTGTGTTTTTCTGTGTTGTCGTGTGAAATGCTGTGACAATAATGGCGTGTGAAAAACGTAATACTAGGCTCCAAAGTAAACTGAGAAATGACAGTGAAAATGAAAGCAGTGTGTTAGCGCCACCGAGTAATGAATTAACTGATGTTCAAAGTAGTAATTTGGTAATTGTGCATAGGGAAATGGAGCGGGCTGCAAACAATGGTGTAGACATTGAAACAGGTAGTGAACAGGGAAGCATTATCGATCGATCGGTCGGCAACAGCTCGCCTCAGGAATCCGAAATGACAGGACACAATTTCGCAAATACTGTAGATTCAGGTTTTCGGTCATCACCGTTTTCTCAAATAAGTCAAGACACATTTTCTGCTTGTCAAAATGTGAATGTTGCCGGTGCAAATGCACTGCCGAAAAGCGTATAGAAACAGATTCCAGACACTAATACATTATTATTGCAATTAATGCAACAAATGGAACAAAATCAGAGACAAATGGGACAAAAGCCTGAAAAGTTAGACACAATGGAACAAAATCAGAGACAAACACAGCAACAGTTAGACGCAATGGGACAAAATCTTCAAAAGTTAGACACCACACTTGAACAAACACGTGAAGATTTAACTAGTGATTTACATAACATTGAATCGAAATGTCAAAAAGTCTGTAATGACGTAAAAACACAAATTTGTGAGCATTTTCAACCCATTTTTTCGCGACATGAAAATGTATTATAGAATCACGAAGCAGCCATAAAAGAACTGCAAACCATTGTTCATGAAAATCACGACACCAAGCTAAAATTGACTCAGTTGCATCTACTGATTCGGTTACGCAACTTGCAAAAACTCAGGAAAACTTAAAGGACACAGTAGGTTCGATTTCAACACAAATGGACACTCTGAAACTTGGTTCATAAAAACACACTGAGGAAATGTGTTCACTATCGGAGAAAGTAGCCGAACTTTCGGATCAGGTCACTAACTTATCTACAAAGGTAGATGATGATCTGAATAACACAACACCTGTAGCCTTCACTGACACTGAAGAGTATGTAGAAATTAGAAAATTCAAACAAAATCAAAATCAAATCAATACACAGTACAAAAGAGAAATCTGGGAAGTGCAAGATCAGTTGCCACAAGTAGTACAAAAATTACGTATTTCAGAGGACACTCGCGCTCCAATACGGGAAGAGGGACATAGAAATACGGAACAGCCACAAAATAATAACACAGCGCATTTCAGAAATTATGAAAGAAATTGGCAATGTGCACCGAATTTTGAGATTGAACAGCCAACACGACGTAACAATGACCGACATGCGACTCGCCGACATGATGATTTTGACTATAAGCTGTTCATTACTACATGTAAATTCAAAACATTTAAGAATTCCGGCAATGACATTCATCCACAAGCGTGGCTCCATCAATTCTCTCATTGTTTTCCTCCCAACTGGTCGTTAGAACACAGATTAGAATTTACGTGTGGCTACTAGGAGAATGAACCAGCTGTAAGAATGCGATCGGTAATTCACGATTGCCACAGTGAAGGAGAGTTTTACCATGCCTTCCTCTCAGCATATTGGTCTCAAGCCACACAAGACCGAGTAAAACATAGCATCATAATGATGAAACGTTTCGAACAATCTGAATTTTCCAGTCTTATGAAATATTTTGAAGACATGTTGCATAAGAATCAGTATCTTTCAAACCCATACAGCCCCTCAGAACTCATCCGCATTTGCTTAATCAAACTGCCTGAACATTTACGACATATTATTTTGGCAGGACGTTGCAAAGACGACATTGAAGCATTTCAGGGACTCTTACAAGAATTAGAAATTGACACTGACAATCGCGGAATGCGAAACCAGGAACACAACAATTACAGGTCACATCCGTCGCAATTCCGCGATGAAAGAAGTAATAACTTGACACGACAAGGCTATTCTCACAACACAAATCGTGACCAAAACAGACACCACCCGTATGACAACCACTGGCAGAGTAATAGTTACAGAGCAAGATCGCATTTCCGTAGTAATGAATATGACAGAGATAACCACAGAAACAGTCAATATGGGAACCAAAACAATTATTACCAGGGGAGACAGAATAACTTCAGATGCAACAGTTCAGCGCGCAGTTACGATTCAGGGAGAAATTCTCCACCATGTGACCGACAAGAAAGAAACTATGGAATCTACTGACATGACGACAGACGATATGATCGTAACGACAGACCTGAATTGCATCAGAACTGGCGGGATTCAAACAGAGCAGGGCCCTCTCGGCAAGGCGAATTTGTAGAAGTTAGGTCTCCTAATCCCAATAACGACGCGCGCCAACAAAGAGACAGACAATGACTCACACAGCAGGCAGCCGCGTGCGCCAGGTGGCTCAGAGAAAAATAACATAGACACTAACCTTGAGAAAAATTCCAGTATTCTTTACCGATGTATACAACATGATAATTGCTTTGAAGTTGAAACTCTGTGCACTAGGAAGAGTAAAGGTTTACACCACATTTCACATGTAAAACCGTTTATTGAAAGATAATCTACTTTTCAACTTTGTCTTTGCCATAAAACTTTTCACTTCACATATCTAGTATGCTTTGTCAGACTTAAGAAACTGTTAGCATGAAACAATGTTTGAAGTTAAATATCCAGTCTAGAACCTAGGGAACATTTTTAAGCAGAAATGACGAATGCATTGTTATAGTGAACAGACGTCACAGTGTTATTGTGTGTGTACATTCTTGCTTGTTAGCTGCACGATTATGGAACGACTATAAGGCTTACATACTTAGAACATTTACCAGTACTGCTAATGAGATTTTAATGCAACATTTTGATTTACTTGAAAATATATTCTGGATTTAAAGTACTTTCAGTGAGATACCAGATGGCACAGTGGTTAGTTTATGTGACAGCTACATGATTTTATCACGACGCTACTAATGAGTGACAATTTACAATGTTGCTTTTGCAGTGTTTCTGTTTTATATCTGCACAGTTTTCTGTTTTATTCTGGAAAGTAAAACAGGTTTTAGTAGTAAGTTTTGTAGTATAGCTACAATGAGACTGCCTTTTCCGTAGCACAACAATACGTTACAGCACAGTACTTTCCTCATCACGGCAATAAGCGTAATAACTGAGACATTTATACGCAAAGCATTTCACTTTTGTGTATTATGAGGTAAGTACATTGACTTCTCCAGAACTTAGCTTTCGGAGGACGATAACTACGACACTTCCACACAGATTATGTTGCAACAAGATGCACATTTAGCGCTACAGTACACGTCTTTGAGTGATTAATTTTGTACTTAAAACATTTATCTCTAAAGATTTTTGAATTACAAAAAAAGTTTTCTGTGATACATTTCATTCCATTGCTGTAATCTGTAACACCTGAGGGTATAATTACATTAATCCTCAGGGGGGTACACGCTTACTTTGTGTACCATGTGTATGGCAACCACAAGGAACCCTAGCTAATATGGTATTTGCTTATACAACTTTACACATCGGTACCATATTTCTCTAACACACAAATTACACAGCTATCTGATCTTTTAACTGAGAGATAAACATTTTTTTACTACATCAGTGACACATGTTTACGCAATACACAGTTGGGTAGCTTCACACTTATGAAACTGTATTTTGTCTGTACCTTGTAAACTGTTCATATTTTTTGGAATCATTGTGATACTATGAGAGCTTTGAATGATGTATTTGGTAAGGGAGCATGATGTTAAAGTACGTTTGAGGTAGATGACACTATTGAAATGAGCAGAGAATTTTTTTTAGGGTTTGAAATTATTGCAGAAAGGTATGACGTTTCTGAGATTTGACTGAGGTGTTATGATGTTATTTTTACGACGACGATGTGTATTATACTGTTGAGGTATGTTTATGTCAATAAGATGATGCTACCATATATGAGGAATGTGATTACGTGTTTATATGTATATGAATTATGAATAGAAGTTAGGGACTCTTGACTTGTGAAACAGGATGTTGGAAACCAAGAATCGTACTTTAAGAGTTATGAAATGTGTGTAAATGCGTGAATGTATCACAATGCCGGCGAAAATTTTTTTGGACACTGTTATATTTATAGGATTTTGTTTCTACACATTTGCAACGTAAATTCTCGACCTGTGAAAATTTTATATGAGACTGTCACTGTAGTGGAAACTGCTGTCGTAAATATTTCCGTAAGAAAGTTAAGTGACCATCTGCACATACGCCGTCGGCACACCGCTGTGTCAGACACCTGGAGAACAAGCCATTAGGCTGTGCCTTTCCGGAAGCACAGGTAAAAAAAAAAAAAGGGGGGAGGCCATTATTCTCGCTATTGACACTTCCTTGTTGAAAGCATACTGTGGAGCTCGTAATTTATGATATTTACTGAAATGCCTAATGAAATGACGAGAAATATTTTTACATCTGCACACCTGATTACGACAAGCGTCTTTCTACGAGAGTTGAGAGCTACTGACTTACGAAATGCCACATAGCTATTGAATGAAGTTTTTATGCTTTGGTTTGCATAATTGCTTATTTCATTTGATACCTGTTTTTCAGCTGTGTTACAGCATTAGTTTTATAAAATAAAGTTAGATGCATTTGCTAATGTGAACACTTTCTGTCAACAGATCTATTAAATGATAATTTTGTAATCCACATTCTTTAAAAAAAAGGAGCACTTCGAAAGGAAAGAACAATAAGAAGGGACTAGTAACAGTAACCGGACACATCATTTTCTTTTCAAGTACATGGTAATATTTCTTTTACAATAAGTTGTTGTGGTGCACCACTTTAATTACTTAGACATTAAGATGTGATTATACATTTCCCTTATCTGCATTGTTATCTTTAGTGTACTATTTTTTCTGCTTGAGCTATGTCATGTTTCGATATAAGCTGCTGTTTGCCAGGCATAGTGCTACTGAACTTTAATTTGTGTTACTCTGCTAAGCCAGATTAATTTTTTTGTTTGCTGCGCATTGCCTCATATTAGTTGTAATGTTGAATTGCTTGGTAATTTAGATTTACTGTAGCTGCTTTGCGATTTTCCATTTTTTTTCATTGCTGTTTATATTAATTGTTTTATGTGCTGCTGCATTGCCTCGTCCCTTAGTTTAGCATCTGAGCTCAGTAGATTTAAGTTAGCTTAAGAGGGGGTAGACTATATAAGAAACTAACTATGATGAATTGGAAGAAATGCATTGAGAAGATATAAGAAAATGGTTTGGCCAAAAAAAAAAGTAGTGTACAGTGGAGAAAAACTATTTTGAAAGAGGATGTGAACAGAATACAGAAAGCAGGCTTAGATAGTAATTTTGGGAATAATGATGAACAAAGGGAGATCTCCATGCAAAATACTGCAGTAAAACAAACCCTGTCCTTTCCCTTTTGTGTTATCCCACTATATGTTTGTGTACCCTTGTGTATTTGTTTTCTTCCTGTCTCTGTGTACTGTTTCATAGAACTTTTTTCTCTTCTAATACTAAGTTACATTCACTATGATGAGGAATACTGTTATCCTCAAATACAATTGGCATTAATAATGTGTTATTTACTTTGTAAAGATTTTAGACATTATTAATTCTGTTCTGTTTAATGCTCATGTGTGAAGTTGATGTTTCAAAAGTTATTGTGATCTTTTATGTATGTACTCATGTCATAATTCCACTGATGTATATGTTAGTTCGATTCTTTTGTAAAGCCTGTACTACAAATGTTTTCTGTATTGTTATGTTTTAATGATGTATTTTGTACCTTTGTAATTATATTTTCGTGTTATAATATTGCAATTGACACCAGTTAATCAAATTATTAACTTGTAAGTTCCATTTCACTGCACACGTTTCTGTTGGTCATAGTATATGGACAATATGGGAGAAGTAGGGACTGTTAGTGTTTGCACGTGTGTTAATAATTCAGCAAGGGACTGGATAACAGCATTGCTGGTTCTAAGGACATGTCAAACAAATTTTTTGTGAGTGGACAAGTGGTGGTTTATTGACTTGCTATATTCTCTGCAAGACTCTTCGATGGTGATTGTGCACCTGCACATTTGCAACAGATGGCTGCTGGTCGTCTCTACAAGGACTACAGTGGGTCTACATCTTTGATGATCCATCAATACCATTATTTCTACAAGGACTGCAGTGGGTCTGCACCTCTGGTGGCCCACCAATACCGTAATCTCTACCAGGACTACAGTGGGTCTACTCTGTGATGACCTGCCTACCAATATTCTTGAAAACTTCGAATGATTCTGCTGTGGGTTTGCTCTGTTGTGACCCATTACTTGTCTGCATGTCGAGAGTCAGCACTGTCTTTCCGTTGGAAGGACAACACTACTTCTTCAAGACTGCATGGAAATCCACTACTTCCCTGTGCATTTTCTTTTACTGCTCAGACTTTGAGAAAAACACTGCAATTTTACTGTGATGGACGATTAGGACTGTCTTTATGGACTGTGAGAAAATTTGAGCTTTTCACCAACATTGTATCAATAAGTGTGTGCATTTGATTTCTTTATTATTGTAATTATGAAAAATTTTTTCAAATCTGTATTGGCCACTGCCCAATCCAATTTGTAAAATTTTTTGTGGGGAGCATGGGGGCTATGTAAGTAGGCTGTTTAGGTTTTTTTATTGGTAACGCCACCTCTGTAAGAAAATCACTGGCTGTGCTGTGTGCAGTCTGTGGCTGCTTTGCATTGTTGTAATACTCGCCATTGTAGTGTTGGGCAGCGGCAGCTGGATGTGAACAGCGCGTAGCGTTGCGCAGTTGGAGGTGAGCCGCCAGCAGCGGTGGATGTGGGGAGAGAGATGGCGGAGTTTTGAAATTTGTCATGAACTGCTATATTTATATATGATGATATCAAGGTAAATACATTGTTTGTTCTCTATTAATATCTTTGATTTGCTAACTATCCCTATCAGTAGTTAGTGCCTTCCATAGTTTGAATCTTTTATTTAGCTGGCAGTAGTGGCGCTCGCTGTATTGCAGTAGCTTGAGCAGCGAAGATTTTTGTGAGGTACGTGATTTGTGAAAGGTATAGTTTAATGTTAGTCAGGGCCATTCTTTTGTAGGGAATTTTGAAAGTCAGATTGCGTTGCGCTAACAAAATATTGTGTGTCAGTTTAAGCACAGTCATGTATAATTGTTCAAAGGGGAGGTTTCAAGCTATGCAGCTGACCAACAACCAGTTTGCGTAGAAAATCTTGAAATATTGAACCACAAATAGTAAATAATTTGCCACTTCACTCTACATCATAAACAATTGTTGAGCTTGTGTAATGTAAAGGAAGGGAACGAATGGACAGATATTCTTCCACGATTTCCCAGAGTAGACAGCTCGTGGGAGGTTAAGGAAAAAAAAAATTTGATCACACTTACAGAACAAGTACACTTGTGGAAAACGTGTTATGATAATAAACCCTTCTGTATAAAAGGATATAATGGTGGAGACTGTATACATTATAAAGCTCATTTAAAATCGTCTTTCCTCCAGCATAAAAGCTGTAAGTGGCACTTACTTTACACAGGTACTAAGAAAATGATCAGAGCTCATCAGGAAAGAATCTGCTTGTTAGCTAGGTCATGGAGGGCGCCAAGTGATAGACGGACACGTAGTAGAAAGACTCTGGTGGCAAACGAGGCAACATGATATTTATCAATATGCAACGGACTGTACGCCATGTGTACAACGAGCTGATCTTAGTCATCAAAAAACGCTTTACAGGAACAACGAGAGGTGTTGAAACATTTTCAAACGACCGTGCTTAATATTTTGAGACATTTTAATTGGGCACATACTAGGAATAAATACATATTCACAATCACATAACACTTTTTGAGGTTCTTAGCAATGGTTGCGAGTCCAGATCAGCAGTGTAATACAGTAGCCCAGGCTTTAGTGAACTACTGGATTCTTACCTTTGAAGTACCTGACACCTTAGTTATGGTTCACGACACAAGTTTCATGTCAAGTATATTGGAATAGTTATATCATGTACCATATATAGAAAAATTATGAATAAGCACGCTCCATCCACAGTTTAAAGATACAATGGAACATGTGTGTAAGACCATCTCTGACGTTTCATTATGTTACATGCAGTTACGTAAATTGGAATACATATTTGTGGCAAACAGTTTGCACATATAACTCTGAAGTGAATACTGATACAATCCTATCGCTTTTCGAGGTGGTGTATGGTAGGAAAATGATGTCCTCCTTTGATATATTTATTCCTAAATCAGGATGAACCTGTGAATCGGTTAAGAACTTTCCTAAAGGAACACATGACCTATAGCAGAAGGTAAAGTGAGCCAATACCAAGTTTCGGAGTGACAAGAACAGTCGACGCTGCATGCAAAATTACCGCAGTGTAACGTGGGACAATTCGTACTGGTCTGTATCCCCTACATCCGTGAGAAGGAAACGAAAAAGTTTTTGACGAAGGATCGGGGTCTTAATGTGAAAATATGATTTCTGACCCAAACATCTATCATCCATGTAAGAAATGTAGATGCAGTTCCACAAGTCCCAGCGATGGAATCAAGACAAATGGGGTCAGAAGCAAATGTTCAGAATCATACAACAGTTGACAGAGAGAATGTGCATAATGTACCCTACACATTGGAGCAAAAAAGAAAAAAGATAATGGTTCAAATGGCTCCGAGCACTATGGGACTTAACTTCTGAGGTCATCAGTCCCCTAGAACTTAGACCTACTTAAACCTAACTAACCTAAGGACATCACACACATCCATGCCCAAGGCAGGATTCGAACCTCCGATGGTGGTGGTCGCGCGGCTCCAGACTGCAGCGCCTAGAACCGCTTGGCCACCCCGCCGGCACATTAGAGTCATGTGATAAAGAGTTCATTTGTGTTACGTCCATGAGTTGTATTTTTGTCAGATGTAGTCGGAATTGTACTACAGGTAGCTACACTTCTCTTGCTAACATCCAAGTGTTGCGGTCTACATACAGCATGTATATGTGTCGACGTGTTGTGTTGCGTATACAAGCACAAATATCGTGCCTATAAAAGAATCAAAAACAGCCGTGCCAGGTGGAAGAATACATCAGATGCGGTATGCAGTAGTGATGGTATTATGTTCTACACTAAGGTGACTGATAATGTTGAATAGCTATCGCTCTAGAATGAATACATCTAAATGTGACAAAATTACTTGTTTTCAGATAAAAGGAAAATGCAAAAATATTTCAGTATCGTAAGTTAAATCCTACTCTCAACCTATCTTTGAGACGGTAAGAACGTCTGCGAATTTCCCCAAATCGTGCCCCCCCCCCTGTCCCCCCCCCCCCCCCGCCCACGATTTCCTCCCTTTACTATAAGGATGCACCAAGTTGGTTATACTGATTAGAGCCATGTTACAGAACGCCTCCTCCCTTATTGACACTGAAAGTAAGGATCTCAGTGAACAAGAAAAGGGAACTGAACACATTTACTGCGATTGTTTCCCTATCTGCCGAGGCGCCATGTGTTTAGCTCTGATTACAGTGCTGTGAGGAGTTGAACTGCAGCATCGATCTTCTCGGTGCTTTAGGTCGCCATACCGAGAGTGTACGTTGTGTAACTACCAATTCGTTCTATACAGCTGAAGTATTATACCGCCCGCAAACTCTTAGAGTTGAAACTACTGCAGTACAACACAGAACACGAGGCAAGATCTCCTTTTGCTAATAAGCCAGGAACAGAAACTCATCTCCAAGTATTCGTTCACACAGTAGCACTTCTGTATGCCACATAGAAGCAAAGAATCGTAACTTCCTACAGAAAAACGACTTAACTCGCTCCTAGTGGGGAAATTTTTGCAAATTCGTACAGTGAGACTCTTCACTGAGACGACGTATCCTCTTTGGACGTCTACAGGGTAGTCCCTTTCACGCTGTACACTAGTTCCTAGCAAGGCTCGTGGCGTCTGCGTATTTACCCCCTGCAATGAATCCCCATCCCTGTTACGAGAGCAGTGCCTCCCACTACACAGGTCATGAGGCTCCCAGCCAATAGCCAGCAGTACATACTCCTCATACAATAATGTTGTATAACACTGTAAAACTCCTCCTACAACTGAGGACTCCACCAATTAGATTCACCTCTCTGCCTTTTGGCACGACACAGGGCTCGCTGTCTCCCATGAGGTCTACGAAGGGTCAACTTGTGTTTGCAGTTCTCGAACTCTTTGCATTCCTTCATAATAAAACAATGCCACTTTTCATTGTAAGAAGCTATCGCTCACCATCCTCGGCTTCCTGCATCTGGTAATTTTGATGGGTTTCTTCTAGCGGCAGGAGAGCGCCTTGAGTCAGTTCACTGGCCACACCACGGGGAGGCCGTCAGCAGGGCTCTAAAGTCGCTGCCTCCACGTTGTTGTCTTTCGAACAATAAAACGTCTTTCATGGCGTCTTTTCTGTAATCCTTTCTGCCATCTGCCACTTTCACAGGAACACATGTCGGTCATCACTACCTGCTGTCAGTGTCCAACTCAAATTGTTTACGCGGCAAGCAACATTACAAAGTTTGTACGTGGCGCTATCCAGCATTAACCAAGAAAATAATTAATTATCCCTCCACCCATCGTACATCTTGATCCCATATCGAATAAAATATGCAAATGAACTGGTACAATACTACATATGCAAAGCAAAATATTTCCGCCCTACATAACTTATCCCTTATAAACTAATTCTCTGCTATGGTCATGGAACAGTTGTGTTTCGTCAGAAAATTGACTTCACACAACATAATCTATGTGTTCATGATACCAAAGCTATTCTGTGTTGTTCCCATCTCTCTCAAACCATTTTGTTTGGAGACCTTACACTTCTAAAATCATTGGATGTCACTTCTTGCAGCAGCACTGTTGCTCTTATATCTCAGCAATAACAATTCAGAAACACAACTGACAAAAACAAATTTACAAAAGGTTAGTATTGAAGTTTACATAGTTTCTATTCTTGCAGTTGCAGCCTCCAAACTCATTTTGAGTGCACTGGAGCAGCTCAAGTTTAAGGCCTACCGCATTCAGCCTTCTACAACCACTCAAATTGAAAAACCTTATGACTATGATGGTCCAACACGATATAAAAACAAATTGCAAGTTATTGGTGATCTGCATTTACATTTAAATGTTTACATGATTTTAAGTAAAGAGCAATCACAACCAATTTCTGTGAGTGTAAATGTAAGTAACATTAAAGTTACTGGTGATCTATACATATAGTTAAATATCAACATGACTTTAATTAAAGAGCAAGCATTACCACAATCGGAACATCTCAATGTAAATTGACATACGAAGGTACTTGTGATCAGTGTTCACCCATTAATTCTAAAAGCGGAAATAGTTTTGTTGGACCGTAATTAAGGCCCAAATATTTTAAATTAAGATAATAATTATAGCATATATGCATAAAAACATTTAGACAGACGAAATAAATCATGGACACACATGATAACTTAATGAAAACAACAACAAACAAAAACACAAGCACAAGAGATACAAGAAATATTAGTGTTGCAGGAATTCCTTCGTTAATTTTGTTAGGGTTGTGGACACTACTTTTTCATCACAAATGTCGTTCACGTCACAAAATTATAAAATTTACTTTGGCAGAAGTAAATAATTTGTTAATGTGAAGAAGGCACTGAAAAGAGATTGGATGTGGAACCTGACCACTGAACTAATCGTATACCGTAGCGCGATCATTTGTTCAACTCCAAGAGGAGATAGTGCACTAACTTCTGAGTACATGCCACGTGTCGACGACCTCGGCATGACAGTTGCTGAACCGCTGTCGGAGCTAGCGTACTATGTGACACCAGCAGGCTGTGGTTTCTAAAAGTTGCACTCTAAGTCAGTGTTCTCACACGGAAGATATTTTGATGAGACCCAGAGCACTGTGTTAGAAGGACATATGAGAATTGCGTCTCTGATGTATCCCATTGTTTTGGAGACTTACCTTTCCTGTCTGTCTATGAAGCATTTTGTGATTAGTATGCTTTCAACAGTACTTTCCTTTTCTTCATAAATAGTGGCTACTTAAGACTGTTTAACTGGACGCTCCATGTATGTCAAATGCTTATTTTTTATATGTAATCGGATCCGCTTCTTTATCTAGATGGCTTTTTTTCTTGCAGTTTTCTTGAGTCTTGAATTTTCTGTCTCGAAGTTCTTCTTTTCTTGTGCCTTCAAAAACTTCATAAAAAAATACTCCTGGTTACCCGCATATCCAGACTTCCGACGAAGGTTTCGTTCTATCCAAGGTACTCTCGGTTCATTTTGCCTTTGACTTATTACGTTGCACCACACCTACGTACCTACTACCCTTCGTTGAAACGATAGAACAATCCTATCCACCAAACTCATGTTGGTAAAGCAAGAAATGACTTTTCAGTTTTACCTCTGTCTTTTCGCTATAGAAAGGAACCAACCTGATGTTCGGGCAGTCTTAAAGTTACAATTTTATCTCAACATTTCTCCTGTACTCTGCCAGACGTTCTGGAATTTCTAAAGAACACACTATTCATCACGATCTAATTTTCAAAATGCTGTTACTAACATTACCTTACAGTGCTTACAATTACTTTTATGTGTAAAAGAATTATTGTAAAGCTTCCGGTTTTTCTTACAGCACCTCTCGACTTGCACTTTCATTATCGGAGACGCAAGGCTGCACCCGATGCTGCAGGCTGTCTGTCATTAACATCTGTGAATCTGACAGAATATCCTGATCCGCATAGAGATGTTTCAGAAACTGTTATTTAATCCTCACTACCGTATTCCATAATTACAAGTTATTTAAAAATAAACCTCAGAAGAGTTACATAACTTTCTACGTTCAGTGCTTTTTACCTTTCTGCTCTTTCTTAGTTATCCTTTTAATTGCTCCTTGTATTTTACTATGGGAAGTTATAGATTCTTCTCTGCGATAATATCATCTCTATGGTGAGCTCTAAACTACCTGTTGAACAGTCGGTAATTATTAACTGTAGAGGACTCCTTAAATATACGACAAATATCTCCCGCCTTCTTTTATTTCGCACAGAAGTTTACATACGACGCTTGCTCTCAAAATTATTAAAAATATCCTATATAATTTGTCAATCGCTACGTATTTCTTCCCAAAATCTCTGCTCGCGCACTCTGTGCCCACCTCTCTGAAAACCTCAATATAAACCATCATTCTCGTTCCTGCAATGAGCCCACAAAACATCAATATAATTGTCTTTCTAGTTCGGTCTGACAGTGAGAAACGCCATATTGATGACATAGTCGCACTGACTCAGCCAAGAAACACCAGACGCCTTAACTACACCATGATCGGGAAACTATATTCTCGTGTTTCGAAACCAATTCACAGGTCACCTGCATGTCTTGACTTCCGACGGAGATTTCGTCCTATCCCATGTACTTTCAGTTCATTTACCTTCTGATTTCTGTGTTTCGTCACACCTCCTTATATACGTCATTCAAATGGTAGAACAATCCCTTCTACCTACTCATGTTGGCGAGTAACTCCTGGTTGCAAAAAGACATGCAGGTGTGTTCCACTGGTCGGGTTTTGTCTTAAGGGTACAGTTTTACATCAACATTTCCGCTTTACTTTGCCAAATTTCTGACGCTTCGATTGAGCACATTATTAATTAAATTCTGAATTTCAAAACGTTGCTGCTAACGATTCCTTAATACCTTTTACAATTACATTTATGTGTCTACATTCTCTTCCACTTTATTTGTTGTTTCTACGTCTCTATATTCTAGAAATACCTTGAGGTGGCTAACGTGGTATACCCTATCTGATTTCAGTTTCGCGAACCTTATTTCGCTCTTACGCGATCTGGGTTCGATTGACGGACCTCCACGATCTGAAACCCAGACTGTGTCTAACATTGCACACTTTTGTTTCGCTCAGAATATGACCCACAATTCCGTCGACCACGATGCCAGATCCACCCATTAACACTGTCATTTCGGAAGTGTTAACCGTTATGGTTGGTTGGTTGGTTTCAGGATAGAGGACCAAAGAATGGGGTCATCCGTCCCATCGGATTAGGAAGGATGGGGAAGGAAATTATCCGTGCCCTTCCCAGGGAACAATCCCGGCATTTACCTGAAGTGATCTATGGAAATCACGAAAAACTTAAATGAGGATGGCTGGACGGGTCGGTGGGGGGTGGGGGGTGGGGAAGGGGGGTTGGATTGGACCATCGTCCTCCCGAATGCGAGTCCAGTGTGCTAACCACCGCGCCGCCTCAGTCGGTCGAACCGTTATAATGTGGTCTGTTTCTGTTACTTTACTAGTTGTTCGGTTTCATAAAATTCCTCTCGCTGTTGTTATTACGCAGCTGTTCAAAGTGTGCCTCGCGCTGTAATCTTTTCTCTCGTGCCTGTTCCTCACACATCACAATTTCTATTTTCCGCAAAATTCCTGTGAATGCTTTAGCATCATCTCTGCATCTGTTTTTTTTATATGCTCAAAAAATTTTAATGGGCTCTAAAATCCAGACGACTTCATGCAATATGAGTTCGTGTTTTATTCTGTCTTGAGTGGCCCTCAACCAACAGCGCGTGATGAGAAAGTGTTTAAATTCATCATACATACATACACAATACATATATACATCATTTTTGGCATCGTTTCAGCGACCACAGCTACCAACTGTGAGCAAACAAAATTTATCTTTTTGCGTTTAGATCAATATGTAAATATGGCTTCAGTAAGATATTCTTTGAAAGTATGTTGATGTACAGCATTTCGCTTCATCCCTGTACTCCTGGAATTATCTGACTGAAAGGTAACGTTAGAGGTGAAATGCCGCTTCAGATTCCCTTTTATCACGATACTTTGTGATGAAGACCGCTTGTTGTAATGTTGTGGTGCCTTACCTGATAATATGACCCGCTCATACCTATAAGATACTAGGCGCACCTTCTTAATGGTTCAAATGGTTCAAATGGCTCTGAGCACTATGAGACTTAACATCTGAGGTCATAATTCCCCTAGAACATAGAACTACTCAAACCTGACTAACCTAAGGACATCACACACATCCATTCCCGAGACAGGATTCGAACCTGCGACCGTAGCGGTCGCGCGGTTCCAGACTGAAGCGCCTAGAACCGCTCGGCCACAATTGCTGGCCCTTCTTAATGGAATGTGGTTGTTGAATTACTGTGATTCTCGATTTCAACTAATCCTTCGCACCGGTTGCGCATCATATCTCTCAAGTGGAATCGAAACTGGACTCTGCACGTGAGGTTCTGGCTACTGTGATGTTTCTGGTGACCGAACATTGCTGTTAACACCCACCATTGGTAGATTACGTACATTGCCTTTCACACAGTCACTCTGTCACGAGTATACACTATTTGTATCTGCACTAATTACACCGCGTCTGCACCCTTCACTTTTTTCTGTGCATTCGATGTCGATTCCAAAGAAGACTCTTCCTTTTTGTTCAAAGCGTTGTAGCTGCAATATCATCAATGACCGCACGGCGGCACACAGCGTTTGACGGCCAGGAATCAGACGGCCTTCAACTCACAACCGATGGGCGGCTACACCACCACCGTTTGTCAGCGCAGGCGCGACCAGCCCTAAGCCGCTTCCACGGTAACCCCAGCAACGCCAACTGGCTTACATACAGAAAATAGCAACATCTTACTATGGACAAATCACGCCATACGACGCCACCGCGGCCTCATGGGCGGCCTGTGTACTCCTGAGCGCCCGGACTGGTAAAAAGCGCACGTCCCGCCACGGACGGCGTCCCTCGGCATGTCCCTCCCTTCGGTTTTTACTCCTCGTGAGTGTCTGTCGTCGTTCTCAGTGTTTTTTTTTAAGTGTCTCGCTTTGTGTGATTTATATACTGCGGCTCACTTTTTATTTGTTTTTGACTCCAGTGATTTTAAGTGCGCAACGATTTGCCAGTTGTGTTCTTTTAACTTTGTGTCGACTTCTTAACTGTGGATGTCCCCGTATTAGTGTATATTTTAACTCCCATCATCTAAATTTACAGTATTTTCTATATCTCCCTTTTCTCTCCCCTTTTTGTGTAAACGTTTCCCTCTTATACATATATCCTGTAAAGTCATTTGGCTGAAGAGTGGTGGACTGCGCCGCTGCCAGCCCTCCCCTGAATGAAATTATAAGAAAGAAGTGGAGAAAAAGAAAGAAAGAAAATCATGGATGGCAGTGCGAAGACAGGCTGCGATCTGACGACGTGTTTCGACTCACCGATTTTAACTACAGACAGATACCAACTCAAAGCAACAGTGTCGTATGATTTGTGAAAGACACCTGGTGTACAATTCTGTGTGACAGTGTTTGTACTCAGATGTTGTTTGAACTTTTGAGAGGTGAAACTTGTTTTTCTACTAACGCCCTCAGTCCGTTTTTCCGCACTTCCTGGATACAACAGCAGCAGACTCCATTCGAAACTATTCTCTCTGTCTTTGTATTTCACATGTCGAGCTTCAGCCGTCATGTGGTCTGAATGCTGTGTTTTCTCTTGCTCTAGTTTCTTTATTCCACTATGAAATTTGTTCAGACCCGTTTTCCCTGATTTCGCAGTATTTCTAGTTTCTACAAGTGCTGCTTGTGCAATTCTTTTAGCCCCCTTGTGATAATTCACGCATCTTTCGCCTCTTTATTCGCCTAAAGGGTTTCCCGTTTTAGTCCATCACGGAATATCGTCATATGGTTTTCCAGCTGTGTAAGTTGCCTTCTGGTGTCTTCTCCAATTTTCTACACCTGTTACTTCAATTTTCTCTACCTGTTCCATGTCTCATATATATCTTTTTCCTGTTCTCTCCATTTATACTCCAAAACATTTTGCATTTGCCTCTCAGTCTCGATTATACTCTTTTAAATAATCGAGTGTGCACGACATCTCATTACTCATCTTTCTACCTCGGGTTTAACCGAGCGAGGTGGCACAGTGGTTAGACAATGGACTCGCATTCTGGAGGACGACGGTTCAGTCCCGCGTCCGGCCATCCTGATATAGGTTTTCTGTGATTTCCCTAAGTCGCTCCAGGCAAAGGCCAGGATGGTTCCCTTCAAAGGGCACGGCCGACTTCCATCCCCGTCCTTCCCTAATCCGATGAGACCGATGACCTCGCTGTCTCGTCTCCATCCCCAAAACAACCAACCAATCTACCTCGGGTTTCTCTACCTCCAGCTGTCGTGGGAGAGTCTCCCCTGTCGTGATCTTGGCTGTTACCGATCTAAAAATACACATCCGCGTGTTCCTGTCGGACTGCCAAGTTCTGAACCAAGCGATGGCGGCCCACTGAAATTTTTCCTCTAAACTTTCGGACTGTCTGGCACATCTACTGGGTTGTTCCAAACCGTTCCTATAGTCTTAACATACCCAATCGTCTCTTCCTCGTAATAACATAGTAACCACTATACTCAAGATATGGAAATTCGCAGTCAGGATCTGGTAGTCCAGATGGAACGATGCTATCCGCCTCATCCCAAACATTTTTGCATATGTCACGCTTTTGTGCCATTTCTTCTCCGTTTTCTAACTTTCTCTGTTCTTTAGCGTTACGCACTTAGCTTCGAGTCAGCATTAAAACCGTTCCCTACACTCCCCAGATACACAAAATGTAATGAAAGTAAGCTACAAGAAAACACAAAAAATTAATACTAACCGGATCTGAAATTTATCCGACCTTACCTAATCGTTACCCACAGATTACAGCATCCCTAACGATAGTAGAAAATTCTGTGGTAATCACACAAATATCTAATATGCAGTACAAACCAACAACACACAACATCGAGAAAAAAAATTGAGGTCAGAAAAGCTAAGAGAGTTCTGAAAAGGGAAAATATGATTAAGGTGCCGCAGAACATATATACACCTAATTATATTGCGTGAAAGTACAATACACAATATTAAGCAATACTAGTTGCAGTTCCTTATAATTAACATCTAACATACGCAATTTGTAGCCCGTCTCCTACATCTACATCTACATCCATACTCCGCAAGCCACCTGACGGTGTGTGGCGGAGGGTACCTTTAGTACCTCTATCGGTTCTCCCTTCTATTCCAGTCTCGTATTGTTCGTGGAAAGAAGGATTGTCGGTATGCCTCTGTGTGGGCTCTAATCTCTCTGATTTTATCCTCATGGTCTCTTCGCGAGATATACGTAGGAGGGAGCAATATACTGCTTGACTCTTCGGTGAAGGTATGTTCTCGAAATTTTGACAAAAGCCTGTACCGAGCTACTGAGCGTCTCTCCTGCAGACTCTTCCACTGGAGTTTATCTATCATCTCCGTAACGCTTTCGAGATTACTAAATGATCCTGTAACGAAGCGCGCTGCTCTCCGTTGGATCTTCTCTATGTCTTGTATCAACCCTATCTGGTACGGATCCCACACGGCTGAGCGGTATTCAAGCAGTGGGCGAACAAGCGTACTGTAACCTACTTCCCTTGTTTTCGGATTACATTTCCTTAGGATTCTTCCAATGAATCTCAGTCTGGCATCTGCGTTACCGACGATCAACATTATATGATCATTCCATTTTAAATCACTCCTAATGCGTACTCCCAGATAATTGATGGTATTAACTGCTTCCAGTTGCTGACCTGCTATTTTGTAGCTAAATGATAAAGGATCTATCTTTCTGTGTATTCGCAGCACATTACACTTGTCTACATTGAGATTCAATTGCCATTCCCTGCACCATGCGTCAATTCGCTGCAGATCCTCCTGTATTTCAGTACAATTTTCCATTGTTACAACCTCTCGATACACCACAGCATCATCTGCAAAAAGCCTCAGTGAACTTCCGATGTCATCCACCAGGTCATTTATGTATATTGTGAATAGCAAAGGTCCTATGACACTCCCCTGCGGCACACCTGAAATCACTCTTACTTCAGACGACTTCTCTCCATTGAGAATGACATGCTGCGTCCTGTTATCTAGGAACTCCTCAATCCAATTACACAATTGGTCTGATAGTCCATATGCTCTTACTTTGTTCATTAAATGACTGTGGGGAACTGTATCGAACGCCTTGCGGTAGTCAAGAAACACGGCATCTACCTGTGAACCCGTGTCTATGGCCCTCTGAGTCTCGTGGACCAATAGCGCGAGCTGGGTTTCACATGACCGTCTTTTTCGAAACCCATGCGGATTCCTACAGAGTAGATTTCTAGTCTCCAGAAAAGTCATTATACTCGAACACAATACGTGCTCCAAAACTCTACAACTGATCGACGTTAGAGATATAGGTCTATAGTTCTGCACATCTGTTCGACGTCCCTTCTTGAAAACGGGGTGACCTGTGCCCTTTTCAATCCTTTGGAACGCTACGCCCTTCTAGAGACCTACGGTACACTGCTGCAAGAAGGGGGGCAAGTTCCTTCGCGTACTCTGTGTGAAATTGAACTGGTATCCCATCAGGTACAGAGGCCTTTCCTCTTTCAAGCGATTTAAATTGTTTCTCTGTCACTCTGTCGTCTATTTCGATATCTACCATTTTGTCATCTGTGCGACAATCTAGAGAAGGAACTACAGTGCAATCTTCTTCTGTGAAACAACTTTGGAAAAAGACATTTAGTATTTCGGCCTTTAGTCTGTCATCCTCTGTTTCAGTACCATTTACGTCACAGAGTGTCTGGACATTTTGTTTTGATCCACCTACCGCTTTGACATAAGACCAAAATTTCTTAGGATTTTCTGCCAAGTCAGTACATAGAACTTTACTTTCGAATTCATTGAACGCCTCTCGCATAGCCCTCCTCACACTACATTTCACTTCGCGTAATTTTTGTTTGTCTGCAAGGCTTTGGCTATGTTTATGTTTGCTGTGAAGTGCCCTTTGCTTCCGCAGCAGTTTTCTAACTCGGTTGTTGTACCACGGTGGCTCTTTTCCATCTCTTACGATCTTGCTTGGCACATACTCATGTAACGCATTATGTACGACGGTTTTGAACTTTATCCACTGATCCTCAACACTATCTGTACTTGAGACAAAACTTTTGTGTTGAGCCAACAGGTACTCTGAAATCTGCTTTTTGTCAGTTTTTCTAAACAGAAAAATCTTCCTACACTTTTTAATATTCCTATTTACGGCTGAAATCATCGATGCCGTAACCGCTTTATGATCGCTGATTCCCTGTTCTGCGTTAACTTTTTCAAATAGTTCGGGTCTGTTTGTCACCATAAGGTCTAATATGTTATCGCCACGAGTCGGTTCTCTGTTTAACTGCTCAAGGAAGTTTTCAAATAAAGCACTTTAAAAAATTTCACTGGATTCTTTGTCCCTGCCACCCGTTATGAACGTTTGAGTCTCCCAGTCTATATCCGGCAAATTAAAATCTCCACCCACAACTATAACATGGTGGGGAAATCTACTCGAAATATTTTCCAAATTATCCTTCGCGTGCTCAGCCACAACAGCTGCTGAGCCAGGGGGCCTATAGAGACATCCATTTACCATGTCTGGGCCTGCTTTAACCGTGTCCTTCACCCAAATCATTTCACATTTCGGATCTCCGTCGATTTCCTTCGATACTATTGCACTTCTTATCGCTATAAATACGCCTCCCCCTTCACTGTCCAGCCTGTCTCTGCGGTATACATTCCAATATGAGTTTAGGATTTCATTACTGTTTACGGCTGGTTTCAGCCAACTTTCTGTCCCTAGTACTATATGGGCGTTGTGACCGTCCTACCAACCAATTCCCCGCAAAATTTATGGCCTGATAGTATACGCCCCGACTACTCGCAGAAATTCACTCCTAATGCATACTCCCAAATAATTTATGGAACTAACTGCTTCCAGTTGCTGAGCTGCTATATTGTAGCTAAGAGATAAAGGATATTTCTTTCTATGTATTCGCAGCACATTACACTTGTCGACATTGGGATTCAATTGCCATTCCCAGCACCTTGCTCCAATTCGTTGCAGATCCTCCTGCATTTCAATATAATTTTCCATTGTTACAACCTCTCGACAGACTACAGCATAATCCGCAAATAGCCTCAGTGAACTTCCGATGTTATCCACAAGGTCATTTATATAAATTGTAAATAGCAACGGTTCCATGACACTCCCCTGCGGCACACCTGAAGTCACTCCTACTTCGGAAGACTTCTCTCCATTGAGAATGATATGCTGCGTTCTGTTATCTCGGAACTCTTCAATCCAATCACACAATTGGTCTCATAGTCCACATGCTCTTACTTTGTTCATTAAACGACTGTGGGGAACTGTATCAAACGCCTTGCGGGAGTCAAGAAACGCGGCATCTACCTGGGAACCCGTAGTCTCGTTGACGGATAGCGCGAGCTGGGTTTCACACGATCGTCATTTTCGAAACCCATGCTGATTCCTACGGAGTACACTTCTAGTCTCGAGAAAAGTCATTACATTCGAAAATAACACGTGTTCCAAAATTCTACAACGGATCGACGTTAGATATATAGGTCTATAGTTCTGCACATCTGTTCGACGTCCCTTCTTGAAAACGGGGATGGTCTTTGCCCTTTTCCAATCTTTTGGAACGCTACGCTCTTCTAGAGACCTACGGTACACCGTTGCAAGAATGGGGGCAAGTTCCTTCACATACTCTCTCTACGGTACACCGTTGCATGAATGGTGGCAAGTTCCTTCACATACTCTGTGTAAAATCAAACTGGTATCCCATCAGGTCCAGCGGCCTTTCCTCTTTTGAGAGATTTTACTTGTTTTACTATCCCTCTGTCATCTGTTTCGATACCTACTATTTTGTCATCTGTGCGACAATCTAGAGAAGGAACTATAGTGCATTCTTCCTCTGCGAAACAGCTTTGGAAAAAGACATTTACTATTTCGGTCTTTAGTCTGCCATCCTCTGTTTCAGTACCATTTCCGTCACAGAGTGTCTGGACATTTTGTTTTGATCCACCTACCGCTTTGACATAAGACCAAAATTTCTTAGGATTTTCTGCCAAGTCAGTACATAGAACCTTAATTTCGAATTCGTTGAATGCCTCTCGCATAGCCCTCTTCACACTACATTTCGTTCCGTGTAATTTTTGTTTGTCTGCAAGGCTTTGGCTATGTTTATGTTTCCTGTGAAGTTCTCCATGCTTTCGTAGCAGTTTTCTAACTCGGCTGTGGCACCACGGTGGCTCTTTTCCATCTCTTACGATCTTGCTTGGCCCATACTCATCTAATGCATATTGTACGATGGTTTTGAACTTTGACCCCTGATCCTCAACACCATCTGTACTTGAGATAAAACTTTTGTGTTGAGCCGTCAAGTACTCTGAAATCTGCTTTATGTCACTTTTGCTAAACAGAAAAATCTTCCATTTTTAATATTTCTATTTACTGCTGAAATCACCGATGCTATAACCGCTTTATGATCGCTGACGCCCTGATCTGCGTTAACTGTTTCAAAGAGTTCATGTCTGTTTGTCACCAGCAAGTCTAATACGTTATCGCCAAGAGTCGGTTCTCTGTTTAACTGCTCAAGGTCATTTCCAGATAACGCTCTTAAAAAAAATTTCACTGGATTCTTTGTCCCTGCCACCCATTATAAACGTTTGAGTCTCCCAGTCCATGTCTGGTAAATTAAAATCTCCACCCAATACTATAACATAGGAAATGTACTCTAAATATTTTCCAAATTTTCGTTCAAGTGCTCAGCCACAACAGCTGCTGAGCCAGGGGGCCTATAGAGACATCCAATTACCATGTCTGAGCCGGCTTTAACCGTGACCTTCACCCAAATTATTTCACATTTCGGATCTCCGTCAATTTCCTTCGATACTATTGCACTTCTTATCGCTATAAACACGCCTCCCCCTTCACTGTCCAGCCTCTCTCTGCAGTATACATTCCAATCTGAGTTTTGAATTTCATTACTGTTTACATCCGGTTTAAGCCAACTTTCCATCCCTAGTACTGTGTGGGCATTGTGGCCGTTTATTAATTGATGCAGTTCTGGGACCTTTCTATAGACGCTCCTGCAGTTTACTATTTCCACATTGATATTGTCATTCCCTGTTGCCTTTTGCCTACTGCTACCTTGTCGCGTCTCAGGAGGCGTCTAGTCGGGCCTAGGGAGGGAATTGACTAACCTAAAAATCCCACATGTGCACTCCACACGTACTCCGCTACCCTTGTAGCCGCCTCCTGCGTGTAGTGCACGCCTGACCTCTTCAGGGGACACTACAGTTCTCCATCCGATAGCGGAGGTCGAGAAATTTGCACCCCAGATCTCCACAGAATCTGAGCCTTTTGATTAAGCCTTCCACTTGGCTCCAAACCAGAGGACCGCGATCGGCTCTGGGAACGACGCTACAATTAGTAAGCTCAGATTCCACCACGTGAGCGAGGCTTTCCGCCTTCACCAACTCCGTCAACCGCCTGTATGAAGTGAGGATGACCTTTGAACCCAGACGGCAGGAGTCATTGGTGGCAATATGAGGAACAATTTGCAGTCGGGTGCACCCAGTGCTATCTATCGCCGTCAGCAGGGCCCCCTCCACATCTCGGACGAGACCCCGCCGGCAAGCAGAGTGAACAGTGGCCTTCTTCCCCGACCTTTCCGCTATTTTACTATGGGTCTCCATCGCCAGCATAACATTGGAGATCCCAATCACTAATAAACTTCTCTCCCCGTGTGCCTGCTCGGACCTTGCTGAAGGAGCGGCCACATGTCCATTCACCGGCAGACCGGGCGATGCCACACGTTGACTCTCCACCACGTGCGACGCGAACGCCGCAGGACCCGCCACTCCCCTTGGGGAGAGGGTAGCCCAACCGCGCCCGGTACCTGCGAAGATGTCTCGACGACAGGGACCGTGGGTGAAGCTTGTAACACCTGGCGTGTACCACGCGACGTACCTGACTCCCCACTGCCGCTACACTCCAAGGCAGCAGCGTGAAGACGGCTAACCGCGGCCATCAGGTCGTTCAACTGTTCGCGAACATTGGCTAGCTCCTCCGGCGTCCGTACTCAGTAGTCTTACATCCTATCCATCCTAAGAAATCAATAGTTTACTGTGGATAGTTCAGTAATCAACTTTTGACTAGACTGCTGATTCACTAAAGGTAGCTGATAGATGACTAAACTGTGGTTACTAGACACTTCTTGTTGGAAACAACGAAAATAAGAACTAACTGTCTCTGGACAGTATTCAAAACAAACACGAAATCTATGGAACGCTATTACTAGTAATCGAAAATTAAAGCTTCCTAAAAGCAAACACACGAAAAAAGAAGTGACAAGTAATAAAAACACAGTTAATATTTAAATTTACGTAGCTTGCTGCACAGGAGATGTGGTTGTACACCTTGTCTTTAATATATCCCTCACAAAAGTGGAATCGCATGTGTTCAGGTCCGGAGAATATGGCGGCCAATCGAGCCCCATGCAAGGAGGCTCTCGGTAACCAGAGCGAGAAAGCGCCCCCCTAAGGGCTCCTCCAGGACATCAAACACTCTCCTGCTTCGATGGGGTCGAGCTCCGTCTTGCATGAACCACATCTTATCGAAATGAGGGTCACTTTGGATAATGTGGGTGAAATCATCCTCCAAAACCTTCGCGTACCGTTCGATAGTCACTGTGCCATCACGCAATATCGCACCGATTATACCGTGACTGGACGTTGCACACCACACAGTCACCCGTAGAGGGTTGAAGAGAGTTCTCGATCGCGAAATGCGGATTCTCTGTCCCCCCCCCCCCCCCCCCAAATGCGCCAATTTTTCTAATTGATGAACCCACCCAAATGAAAAAGGGCTTCGTCGCGAAACCAAACCATATTCACTAATGCATGCACATACTAGTTCCCATCATGCCCCGCGGACAACCGTACAATTTCAACGTCCTAAAGCAAACCGTTCAGAAGTTATGACGATTTTATTTCATATAGTTCATTAATTTTCACCTTGTATAATTTCTGTGTTCACAGTGGTTACACCGTATTATAGCGCCCACAAACTCCTAGAGCTGAAACTGCTTCGGTACAACACAGAACACGAATCAAGATTTCTATTTCTTCCTAAGTCAGGAGCAGACACCCAAATCAAGTATTTATATAGAAGCACTTCAGCACACTCCACATTCCACAGGGAAGCAAAGACTCGTCTTTTTACTTACAGAGAAACGACCTAACTTGCTCGTAGTAGCGAAATCGACACTTCGCAAATTGTAACAATGAGACTCTTCACTTACGTTTTTGTCAACGAAGTCTGTAAGTTTATGTGTCCTCCTTCTACAGCTGCAGGAGAGAAAAGTTTATATTGTACGCTGGTGTCCAGCATGGCTCAGCTTCTGCATGTGTGCTGCCAGTGTCTAATCATTACACCCGTTAGTACAGCAGTGCCTTGAACTACACGGGATGTGAAGCTATCAACCAACTGCGTGCTGTCTTACCCTGAATAGAACACTGTTGTAGAGCATTGTAAAGTTGCTAATAGGGTGAGTCAAATGAAAACCTTAAATTTGCAATAACAAATCGAAATTTCGTGCCATTATCCTGTAAGTTGGTAAGCGTGCTATAAACAGCGTGCAGGATGGCCTGTATGTGGCAGCATAGTGCAGATGCACACATACCGTCGCAGTATCAGTATAAAGATGGCCGCCCCACTAGCGACTTGCACCAGGGAAGAACAGCGTTCAGTGACAGTGAATGACATTGCAGTATGTTTACAGATAGCACACCACATTGTGCATGATGTGCTCCAGTTTCACAGAGTTTTTGCAAGATGGGTGCCACGGCAGCTGACTCCTGAAATGAGAGAACGACGTGTTGATGCTTGTGAAGAACTTCTTCGGCACTTTGAACGAAAAGGTGATGGCTTCCATGCAAGAATCGTTACTGTGGACGAAACCTGCGTTCACTTCCACCAACCGGAAACCAAGAGAGCGAGCAAAGAATGGCGCCATTCCTCATCCCCAAAACCAAAGAAGTTTCCAACAGAACCATCAGCAGGGAGGTTATGCTTACTCTCTTTTGGGACGGAAAGGGCGTTATTTTGGAGCATTACATGCCTAGAGGGACCACTGTCACCAGTGTATCATACACAGATCTCCTAAAAAATCATCTGCGGCCGGCAATCAAATTAAAGCGACGTGGATTGCTGTCAGCAGGCCTCCTTTTGCAACATGACAATGCAAGGCCCCACACTGCCCGTACAACAGTTGCAACAATCACAGACCTGCATTTTGAGTGTCTTCCTCATCCACCATACTCACCAGACCTTGCCCCAAGTGATTTCCATATCTTTGGACCACTCAAAGACGCAATTGGAGGAAAGAAGTTCCGTTCTGATGAAGAGGTATGCCAAGCGCTGCATGAGTGGTTGTGCGGACTACCAAAAAAATTTTTTCTCCTAAAGAAATTTATGCACTTTGTAAGCGCTGGAGGATTTGCATTAAGCGTGGGAGAGATTATGTTGAAAAGTGATTTGTACCACTTCTGGGCAATAAATAATATTTAAAAAAATATTTAAGGTTTTCATTGACTCACTCTCGTACTGTAACTACAGGACTCCGCCATCAAATTCATTTCTCCGCTTTTTGGCAGCAGATGTGAGTCACCGTCTTCCGTGAGAAGATCTGTGAAGGGTCAACTTGAGTCTGCCATTAGCGACCCGCGCGAACTCCTTTATACTAAAAGGATGCCTTCTCCTCTTCTAAGATTCTACCTCTGTCTAAACTGGCTTCCAGCACCTTGCTGTTTTCACCGAATTTTTCCATCAGCAGGAGTAAGTCTCGCATCGGCTCACCAGTCTCGCTATGAGGATCCCGCCAGCCGCTTCCTCCACTCTGTTGTCTTCAGAGCAGCAAAACTTCCCTCTCGGTCGAACATTACATGGCATCCTTTCCATGCTCCATTCTGTTGACACCAGTTTCACAGCCGGTCGCGGTGGCCGAGTGGTTCTAGGCGCTTCAGTCCGGAACCGCGCGACTGCTACGGTCGCCGGTTCGAATCCTGCCTCATGCATGGATGTGTGTGATGTCCTTATGTTAGTTAGGTTTAAGCAGTTCTAAGTTCTAGGGGACTGATGACCCCAGATGTTAAGTCCCATAGTGCTCAGAGCCATTTGAACCATTTTTGAACCAGTTTCACAGGAACGTGTAATGGTCACCACTCCCAGCGTCAGCGTCCACCCAAAATAAATTCCCAGGCATGCTAGGCTACTTGAAATGTTAGTACTTGGCGTTACATGATATCTACCAAAGAAATGATTAATTATCGCATCACACATCGAAAAATGAAATACAGACACGCTTATATAATATCACACACCTGAAGGAAAAATAGTGCCGGGTTACATTCTAATAGTTACATATTTTATGTTAGTTCTTATGTATACGAGTTTTTGGAAGTTCCTTTCCGTAGGTGACGAATCACCGGAGCAGCGAGATGGGTTTTAGTTATCCTGCTGTCGCCGCACGGAATCAGTGGGGGAACAACGGGTGAAGTTTTCGGTCAACCGTGGGAGGCACGTGTGTTATTTTCTTGACAACTGGATGTTTTGTTGACGGGTCGCCAACGGACGTTGACATTAACTACTGATGTTTCGAAGATAAGAAACGAAATGCGAAAACTGTAGGAAGCATTCATAGACCGCATAAGGAAGCACAGGCTAACATAATTATCCATGTGCAGGATGAATACCAGGAATTAATGCCGTCCTATGGCAAGCTATGGCAAGCTGAGGTTGTCCCTTGGACGTCGTAGTTCGACACAGGAGGTAAACCTTGAAGATAGTATTGGGATCAGCGGATAACGGTGAAATCCAGAAGCTGCATAACGTAGGCAATTGGAAGCATTGATAGACAGTTCTGAAGCTTCAGTGGGGTGGCATATGACCCATTTGGCAAACTTCGAGTATATGAGTTGACGGTAGGGTTATCCCAGTACAACTGGGGTACAATGAAGGCGGTGAATATTGATTGAGGAGAAACTGAGGATCAACTGAACTTGCTAAACAGCAAGCCATCTGTAGCCAGACACTTGTGAGCGTTAGTGGACTGACTGAAAACTGTAAGAATTTGAAGTGAGATCTCTACAGGAGGCAGTCTACCACGCATATATTCGGTATTAACGCCGTCACAACACGCTGGTAGCGTAGCAAGTAATAGAGAAAGAACTCGCTGCGGAGCTACGGCACGTTGCTGAAGTGTCAGAGGAAAACTTATCCACAATGTTTTACCAAATAGCAAGAGTGGAAACGAAAAAGGTCAGAGCTAATTTAGACTAGTAGATAGATATAGACGCTCGAAGATCATGTTACACGGTTCACCCTTATTCAGTAAAATGGACAGCTATAGGAAAACGTGTTCAGGTTAAGAAGCGAGAAGTGCTACTTGTTTCTGACGTGGAGAAGCACACACTCCTATGTCACTGAGGGACCTACAAGAATGTGTGAGGGATAATATCACCTTTTTCAACAATGGAGATGCAGACTGACATACAGGCATGGGTTATGCAACGGTTTCTAGCGAAAACCAGGCCAGCGAAGTGCCACAACGAAGTACTGACGTCAAGGATGCATTTACAAAACTGGAGTGCATTGCTTATAAGAAGACATTGCAACAGAAACTGTAATTGTGAATTCTTTCAGGGAGGATACACTTCAGGGCATGGTAAAATCGTACTTATACAATACTGAATTTGGGTGAGATAACTGGGAGAAACTTCTGTGTCCCAGCGATACTCACTGGTACGAGTTTAATGAAATCTGGTTTCGCAGGATAGAGCGGATCAGGTTAAGGTTGTGGAGGCGGCTCTAATCAGTTAGTTAGTTGCACAAAACACACGAACATCTATTTTCCGAAGAACCACTTAATTACACATTACTTTAAAAGGATCAAATTAAAACAATACGGTTGAAGGCCTGGTTAAGAATACTTGAGATACCTCCTGGCTGAAGGCCCAAAACCACACCCAAAACAAGAACATCTGAAGGCCTGAACACAAGTTACAAAAATTGCTTTACTGAAAACACACGGCTGAAGGTCTTATTTAAAAAAAAAATATTTGACTTAAATACTCGGCTGAAGGCCACACACAAGGCATTGAACAACTCAGGGCTTAAGGCCTGTATAAAATGAATTTCAGATAGAACAAACTTTCAAAAATTTAGTTATTAAACAAATCAATCTAGGAACTTTAATTTAAGTCGGCTGAAGGACTTATCTTAAAAAAAAAAAATGAACTAATTTAAAAGCCGATTGAAGGCGTCACACAGTACATCAGAGTAAAATGAAAATCACAATCTAAAACCAAGGATGGCCTGAGGAGATAGCTCTAAGTAAGGTGAGGTGAGTCAGACAGCCAATAGTAAGGTTAAATAATCGGATGGCAACCCGAGCCAGGAACGGCTGAAGGACCGACCAACAACCTAATCAATTCCCATCAGCCTGACCAACAGTATGGCAGCGGAAAATATCAGCCGAGGATGATGATACCAGCCTCACTACTTCAAATCTGGCATCTAAAAACAGGCAAGGCACAATAACCACTGTTAAGAAATAATATGAACGTCCAACTAAAAGTCTGTCTAACTACACGCCGTGCCGGACAGCATCAACATGGCGAGGAAAAACAGACTTCCGGAAAACTACGCTAACGACCAGAACAGGTAACTGGGGCGTTAACGGCCACAAGGCACGAAATACCGCTGGTGCACTTGACTGATAAGTAACAACCAATTTAATAGTTAAAGAGCACACAGGAAGACGGCTGCGAAATTTCGCCGTCTCCAACGCACCATGCGTTGCTGCTAGCCGGATCGGCCCAGGAATAAACAACCTTGAATGAATGAAGAGATGTCACAGCAGTTGAGGATTTATAACAGGTTAACTGATAACTCAACATCAGTGTCCAGGTTTGGTGGTCAACAAACTTAGTGGCTCTCGCATCTAGCGCCTCACAATCCGACCGCGCATGCACGCCGCCAGCAGTCCTGGTCTGACCTTGCGCCATGGAGACATCCTCACTGCTCTGTCCCAACCGACCGACTCAATCCAGCACACAAACACCATTAAAATAACTAATCAGTCAAAAGCACACTAACCTCACACGGTTCCTTGAAACATTTTCACAGACAACTCGAACAATACTAAAACCAGTCACTGTGGGATTAACTAGGAGGAATCACAAGTCGACAACACAGAAAACCCGAAAGCGGTCAGCAACCAAATACACGTCGTCCGATGAGACGACCGACTGAACGATCAACAAAGAGCGTCCCCACTGAAGTCATATGTGCCGGCAACAGTCAGGCGAGTCATGGCTGTCCGGACCTCACTGCTACTCCGTCCCCACTGAACTCCCTACTCATGATGACCCAGAAATACTAGCGGTCGCTCCAAAGATAGAACGACAGTGCTCTTATCGATAAGCGCTGCTGCTGCCACTCACTGGTAGGCAAGCCAGCAAGTTGGTGACACCAGTAAATCGAATAAGAAAAGAGACGACAGTACAGCCAAGAAGCACGCAGCTAATTTCCTCCAGATCACTCCTTCTGCATTTTATTGGACAAAGAAACTGTTTGAAGTACTGCCAGGCCCTAATTTGACTCATCTTAATAACACACTGAATTCTGACCTCATATATTCCTTACGCACTCTGGCAGCACCTCACTGGAGCAATATTTACATATGGGAAATACTGCAACATATTCTACAATTCCAGGAGAACCAGCAACAAAACTGGGTAACAATAAGCATTACGACCAGTAGCTACTGAGTGTTACTGATAGCAACTTGCTTGTTTTACTTCGATCTCAGACATAGAAGTATTCAGCTGAAAGGCTTACCAGCACATCAGATACCTTTCGAGTGGTTAACTACTATATACCAGACACAGAATAAGTTAAGTGTAAATAATCATAACAGAGCACAGCTGAAAAAAGGCTAAAAACTTCAGAGCAAGGAAATAATGTTGCAGCCAGCACCTGAGAGTAAAACAAGTTTTGCACCATGCACTATGTGTAGTCAGATATGTGAAGAACGTAGAAGGTAGACACATGCGAAAATTTTGACGTACCACCAGTATAGAGGACCTCATAAAATGGCAAACTGAAATGCAATCAGTGTAATACTACTTAGCTGGGCGCTACGTAACACGACGTCCGAGCACCACTACAAAGGCAAATGTCGACAGAAAGACCAAGAAAGACGGCCTAGAATCATTGCTGAAATTACCACATGCAAGGCAAGAAGTGCTGACATGTCTGATAAAAGGGGGCAAATACGCTCGTGTACCCTTAACCACTGCGTCACATGCTGGCCCTCAGCCCTTATAAACGACGCAACTTTAGGAGGATAAGCCACACTCTTGTGTGATGCTATCCTGTCCGTGTAGAAGAACAGGAGAGAATGACACCTTAACGAGATTCAGTGAAACTATATCGCGCCGACTGATGAAGGCCAGCCTCCTAGCTGTATGCTGACCTCAACACCGAGACAACCAAAACCTGATGTATACCCCAGCTATGGTTCGCTGCTTCCTGATGGGTCATCGTAGACGAATAGGATGGCGATCAGAGCCCCCCTCCTCCACTGGAATATCACGGTTGATCTACGAGCTGTCATCTTCGAACTAATCAGCTGAGCTCTGTCCGCACAGCCTCCTGGCCGACTACTTTGCGCTGCAGTCTTGGTCAATACAAGGTGCATGACTAGGTCTCTGCCCGACAACCGGCATCTTCGACCACAGTCGGCAGACGGGATAGTCTTACAGAGCGTTGATGTGGTAGCCAATCCGCCCCGCTGCGGTACCTCTGGCGGTCTGCGCCTCTCTTATCTCCTACCGTTGCCAGCACTGCACGCAGCCGAAGCATTTAACAGCTGCAGCGACATCACTACACACTAACGAGGCATGACTCCCTCTAAAGGTTTTCCTCCTGCAGCTCCCTCTAGTAACAAAGAAGCCATTCCCTGATGTCTTAACACATGTCCTATTATCCTTCCCGTTCCACTTCCTTTCCTCGAAGATTCTGTGGAGAACCTCCTTGTTCTTCATCTTATGAAGCCATCCAATTTTCAACATTTCTTCTCTTTCGATTTTCCCACAATTCATGTTTCACTAGCATACAATGCTACATTACAAGAAATTTCAATCTAAAATTAAGACTTAATTTTGGTACTAGCAGGCTTCTTTTTGCCAGGAATGCCCGTTTTTCCCAGAGCTAGACTGCTTTTTATGTCCTCCTTGCGCCATCCGTCATAGGTTATTTTGCTCGTTAGGTAACAGAATTCCTTAACTTCGTCTACTCTGTGATCCACAATTCTGATGTTAGGTTCCTTGCTATTCACACTTCAGCTGTTTCTGATTACTTTCGTATTTTTTCGATTTACTCTCAGTATATATTTTTCACTCACTAAACAATTCCTGTAACTCTTCTTCACTTTCACTGAGGACGGAAATGTCATCAGCGAATCATCGAAATCCTTTCATCCCAAATTTTAATTCCACTACTGAAACTTTCTTCGGTGTACAGACTGAACAGTAGGAAATAGTGGCGACAGAGTATATCCCTGCTATACGCTTTTTTCAATTTCAGCACTTCGCTCACGATCTTCCTTCCTTATTGTTCCCTCCTGGTTCTTCCTATAACGTACCCCTGTTTTTCTCAGTTTCGAACATCTTGCACCATTTAACATTGTCTATCGCTTTTTCCCGGTGGACAAATCCGGTAGACTTGTCATGCTTGCAATCTGAAACGTAACGTCAGAACTGCCCCTGTAGTGCCTTTACCTTTCCTAAAGCAAAACTGATCGTCATCTGTGATGATTTGGTTTGTGATCCCAACCGTCATGTTAAATATGAACGCTTCTGCAGCTAAAAAGTGCATGGTGTGTATCTCTCAGCGTAAAGCAGCTTATAGTTATTGACTATGTTCCTATGTATGTGGCTTTACTTTTTGCCGGAAGTTATTTATGCGATTTATTGTGTTGCAGGTGTGATAACTCCAATAGTCTGCTGGTGGTGGATGAGGCGGGAGTTTCAAGACAGTGAGGTTCATTTTGCCTTGGCCAGTGAAATGTTTGTCTTGCCTCTGGCCAAAGAGTTATGCGTGGTGGTGTGTCATGCTACGCTGAAAAGGGGCGACCCTTGGGCACGCAGTCTCTCACCTCTTTTTAACTACGTAGTCCCTGTAGATGCATTACAACCATCTCAGCTACATAGCGAGCCATCAGGACGAGTAAGTGAGGTACGACACGCAATGAGAGTTTGTTTGCCATTAGCAACAATATTTGTGACGAGAGATTTTCTCCTGTGTTGGCAAGGACAGCACGTAGACGTGGCCAGAGTCGCAGAAGTCAAAGAAACAGCCATACGCTCTTCCAGGGAAGCATCACGGCTTCTACAAAAGAGTGATCACATAGCTCTGGCAGGGAGAACACTGTCTGCTGTAGGCGTGGAATGAATGCTCCTTTATCTGGTGCCAAGTTTAACGGTTGAGAGCATCGATTTGGCGGCAAACTTTCTCATTGTAAGAATACCGCTATGCCATCTCTTGGCGGCAGTTCTGGTGTGGTTTTATAAGACGCCATTGATACAATTTGGAGAGCAGCTTGTCTATTGTGTGTGTGTGTGTGTGTGGGGGGGGGGGGGGACTTTTTGGCGACTCCATGCGGATTTAATACCAAGGAGAGTAGAGAGGAGAGATTTCTGTGTCATTTGATGGATGTCCAATGTAGAGGACAGTCGGGGCAGCTTGGTCGCTGAATGCTGTACACTTCGAAAATTGGAGAGGAGGCACCACATAGGGGAATCTTGGTTCTTTCTGCGCGCCAGCCATGATTCTCCGCAAAATTCAGCACGAGGGTAAGCCGGCTGTGTCCTTAGCAGTTGCCCACCTATGACCAGTCACCACATCACCCATTGGCAATTCAACGGTGAGCATATTGGCAGCCTGGGCCTATAACTAATTTTTGTCTGAGGACTTCGTCTGCATTGCAGCAAGTTGACGTTCAGCAAGTGGCTCATAATATCGGTCAGTATCTTGCATAGTGGTAGTAAAGCGTTGTTGCTATTACCTTGAGAGAAGCATCAGTTAACTTGACCCCTTTCCCAACTACCAACATCATCTGTTATTGTATATTTTAGTGTTTTTTTTTTTTTACCTGTACGCTAATTCTGGGAATTCACACGTCAGCATTGTAATTAACTAAATCTGAAAAGAGCAATATTTCATATAAATACCCTATTCATCCCGACCATTCGAATTATAATACATGTTATTGAGCTGAAGTTACATAATAAGGGTAGGACACCTTACACCACCTTGCGCATAAGAACATAGAGAGCTCCACTTGACTGAGATGGAGCAGAGTTACGACGAGTGGAAGTCTTTCGGTGCACGGCCAACAGTGGAAAGGCTGCTCCAATCTGGAGTGCCGAGGTGTTGTCAACAGGGTCAACAGGCCATCACTAAGGGTCAGCGTGAGGCATAGGCACTCTGTGCTGAGGAACAATCCCTTGGCATTGTTGATGTCTTAACCCTGGTCAGAAGAAGACAATTTCAATGCAGGTACAGCAAGAGACTTCTGCATTTCCATAGGATCATTACCTATGTGTTTTAGTACCCAACGCCTGTATCTTTAAGTAATCCAGTGTAATGTGTGGTCAGGAGTGGAAGTGGCGCAATGAGTGTACTGGTTAACAGTGATATTGCAAATGTGAAGTCTGTGGCTGTAGTTAGCTGTGTGATGGGGCGCAGGGCATGGAAATGTTTTCTTTCAGGGCAGACCCATTTTGGTTTTGTTGATTACGCCTTGAGTGTGGCTGATTTTTATGTTTTAATCTATAGAAGGTGCTTTGTTGTTATTATGCTGGGATTGCGAATAATTTGGCTTATGTCACTTGTACAAAGTACGTTATTGTGTTATCTTGCTCTGTGGAAGTGAAAAATTCATATACACTCCTGGAAATGGAAAAAAGAACACATTGACACCGGTGTGTCAGACCCACCATACTTGCTCCGGACACTGCGAGAGGGCTGTACAAGCAATGATCACACGCACGGCACAGCGGACACACCAGGAACCGCGGTGTTGGCCGTCGAATGGCGCTAGCTGCGCAGCATTTGTGCACCGCCGCCGTCAGTGTCAGCCAGTTTGCCGTGGCATACGGAGCTCCATCGCAGTCTTTAACACTGGTAGCATGCCGCGACAGCGTGGACGTGAACCGTATGTGCAGTTGACGGACTTTGAGCGAGGGCGTATAGTGGGCATGCGGGAGGCCGGGTGGACGTACCGCCGAATTGCTCAACACGTGGGGCGTGAGGTCTCCACAGTACATCGATGTTGTCGCCAGTGGTCGGCGGAAGGTGCACGTGCCCGTCGACCTGGGACCGGACCGCAGCGACGCACGGATGCACGCCAAGACCGTAGGATCCTACGCAGTGCCGTAGGGGACCGCAACCCCACGTCCCAGCAAATTAGGGACACTGTTGCTCCTGGGGTATCGGCGAGGACCATTCGCAACCATCTCCATGAAGCTGGGCTACGGTCCCGCACACCGTTAGGCCGTCTCCCGCTCACGCCCCAACATCGTGCAGCCCGCCTCCAGTGGTGTCGCGACAGGCGTGAATGGAGGGACGAATGGAGACGTGTCGTCTTCAGCGATGAGAGTCGCTTCTGCCTTCGTGCCAATGATGGTCGTATGCGTGTTTGGCGCCGTGCAGGTGAGCGCCACAATCAGGACTGCATACGACCGAGGCACACAGGGCCAACACCCGCCATCATGGTGTGGGGAGCGATCTCCTACACTGGCCGTACACCACTGGTGATCGTCGAGGGGACACTGAATAGTGCACGGTACATCCAAACCGTCATCGAACCCATCGTTCTACCATTCCTAGACCGGAAAGGGAACTTGCTGTTCCAACAGGACATTGCACGTCCGCATGTATCCCGTGCCACCCAACGTGCTCTAGAAGGTGTAAGTCAACTACCCTGGCCAGCAAGATCTCCGGATCTGTCCCCCATTGAGCATGTTTGGGACTGGATGAAGCGTCGTCTCACGCGGTCTGCACGTCCAGCACGAACGCTGGTCCAACTGAGGCGCCAGGTGGAAATGGCATGGCAAGCCGTTCCACAGGACTACATCCAGCATCTGTACGATCGTCTCCATGGGAGAATAGCAGCCTGCATTGCTGCGAAAGGTGGATATACACTGTACTAGTGCCGACATTGTGCATGCTCTGTTGCCTGTGTCTATGTGCCTGTGGTTCTGTCAGTGTGATCCTGTGATGTATCTGACCCCAGGAATGTGTCAATAAAATTTCCCCTTCCTGGGACAATGAATTCACGGTGTTCTTATTTCAATTTCCAGGAGTGTATTTTATTTCACAGAACATAATACTGAGATTAATGCATAAGTTGTCCAGTAAATTGCTGACACGTAGATCAATGTTTAGCTGTGTGCTTTGTGCGTTATCTTAATTATATCTAAGAGTGATATTAATGTCCTGTGATTAATTGCAAAGAGATAGTTATTGTCTTTTCCTGTCTATGACGAAGGACTGTATACTACAATAATTATTGTTGTTGCTCGTTTCTGTCTCATGATGCAAGCTGAGGTTAATTGTGTTTCACAGAATTGTTTCATTCCGGTGGCGAAGTTTTCATTTTCATTCTCTCGTTTGACTCCTCCTTTCAGGAGCTATGTTGGGTTGTAAACTAACTTCTGGTTATGTTTTACTCTTCTATTGCCGGGAAAATGGCGTGTTTACTAAACTACATGTTAAGCTCCCCTTCATCCTAATCCTACGCCTCTTTCACGTGAAAATTAGATTTCACTGGGACTGAATGACGATATTTTGGGAATCCAATGACAGCATTAGGTTTACTGTTGCAAGGAGTTTTCGTGCAACCAAATGCCGCCATCTTACGACACTGATCTCAACCGAGAAATAGGAAAATACATGTAATCAAGTAAGCAACAAATTTATTTACATACTGTCGATCCCAACCAGCCGGAAACGTTTTCGACTTTACATAGGCGTTTGCAAACGCAGTGATGTCGTTATATCTGCCTTTGATTTTTCATAGAATCTGTCAGCCTCCACCCTGCGTCTACCAAATACATTCCCGATCCGAAGCCGTCGCATATCTCTCTCGTCTGGCTGTTGCGGAACGCTTTTGTGTGTGTGTGAAATCTTATGGGACTTAACTGCTAAGATCATCAGTCCCTAAGCTTACACACTACTTAACCTAAATTATCCTAAGTACAAACACACACACCCATTCCCGAGGGAGGACTCGAACCTCTACCGAGACCAGCCGCACAGTCCATGATTGCAGCGCCTTAGACCTCTCGGCTAATTCCGCGCGGCGCAACGCTTTTGTCCACGTAAGGTAAAGTCTGTAGGCTAACAACTGATATCCACATTTACTAGAATCACAAAAACTACACAACGTATTATATTTCATTAGATATTTGAGAGGGGCCTTTGGGCGAAACAGGATCAAATACAGACTTTTACCGCAACAATCCATTCGAATGAGATATTATTTATGAAATATCGCAGCATTTCAGAGTAACTATTAATTACATTATAAACCATTTTATTCCATTTCAGTTACTCTTAATGAAATATAAAGAAGCGCCCACCCAAAAATTCTTTAATTCCATATTAAATGCCACAGTATCTGCCACAAGACTTAAGTTGTGACTGGTTGTTTAATGTAACTATACTAATGTATATTACCGCTTTTGGATTAATGCGAGATCTATAAAGCATTTTCAGCGGCTTTTTTGTCATAGAATTATTGTCAGACTAAACCACACGATCAGACTATGAACACCTACACCTACAAACATGTAGCTGAACCTAGGAGCTTCACGACATCCAGAGTGAGTTTTCTAACCCTTATTGAGATCCGTCACAGACTTGATGAAACAAGGTATTAAAAGTGTGGTGTCACCGCCAGACACCACACTTGCTAGGTGGTAGCCTTTAAATCGGCCGCGGTCCGTGAGTATACGTGGGACCCGCGTGTCGCCACTATCAGTGATTGCAGACCGAGCGCCGCCACACGGCAGGTCTAGTGTACAGAAACTCCCCAGCACTCGTCCCAGTTGGACAGCCGACTTTGCTAGCAATGGTTCACTGTCTACATACGGTCTCATTTGCCGAGACGACAGTTTAGCGTAGCCTTTAGCTACGTCATTTGCTACGACCTAGCAAGGCACCATATTCAGTTACTATTCTGAACAGATAATATTGTGAATCATGTACCGTTAAGAGCTACGTTCATCATTAATGGATTAAAGTTAAGTATCAAACTAATTACGTCCGCTTTCTGAATTCTAATTCTTTGTCACGTTCCAGACCTCACATCAGTGTAGTTCTTCCATCCCTTTCGGCCTCCACTAGTAACACGATGTTGGCTCTTCAAGCCAATACAACAAAAAGTACCTGAAATATGTGGGCTATCTCTTATTGAATCAATTGTTCTCACCGAGTGAGGTGGCACAGTGGTTAGCAACCGGACTAGGATTCGGGAGGTTCAAATCCGCGTCCGGCCATCCTGATTTAGGTTTTCCTTGATTCCCTTAAATCACTTCCGGCAAATGCTGGGTGGTTTCTTTGAAAGGGCACGGCTGACTTCCTTCCCCATCCTACCTTAAACCGATGGGACCGATGACCTCCCCGTTTGGTCCCTTCCCCCAAATCAATCAATCAACCAACCAACCAACCAATCCTTATCGTAAAATAATTTCCTACATTTACGTGATTCATTTCACATGTCTCTTTTTTGCAATTTCCTAATTGTTTACAACGTGTTGTTGGTTTTCCTTGAAAACATGTACAGTCTTAGACATAAAAACTGACCGCTGGCCGGCCGCCGCAGAGACTAAGTCCGAGTCGTTCACTTAAGGTGGCCAATAAAACTAACCGCTCCTGACAACTCTAAGTCCGGCAATCTGCACAAACTGGCAACACTTTAAGATGGGGAAGTGTCAGGAGGAAGTGTTGTCTACTTCCTAGATGTTGTACGATTGCCTGAGACCGTGGTCTAGTGGTAATCGTCGTGCACTCTAAGCTTTTTTTTTTCCATTATGGCTGCTCTCGTCTAAAGTTATGAGTTTGACTGAACATCGAAGATAATTCGCTTCACATTCTACCCACCAGCAATATCAAATACTTCCAGAAACAATTCCGCAGGACTGCTCGTGGCTGCGTCTCGATCAGAAAAGCTTACGCTCGAGCGTTTCCTCGCGCTGCAGGGGCTACCGGCCATCTGCCTGACGCCACCCACCGCCTGAAATCCTGCACCGCCCAGGTGAACGCGGCGCGACGCTGTTAGTGTATGATCAACTGTCATTTTAGAATCTGAGGTTCTGGTTGTCATTTTACAGTTAAGCATTGGATTTTGCATAACAGAAAATCGTGAACTACGGTTAAGAATTGTAAAATTGAACGCAAGTGGAAAAAGGTAAAACATCAGGAACACAATATTTACTTTCGGTATAACAGAGGTGTGAATGTAGAAGATGAAGCTAGAAAGATTTGAACTGTGTGTGGAGCGAGTGATTTTGGGAAAAATATGCTAGAAAAAGATATTCTTGTTTCGACAAAGGTCGTTCTGGCATGAATGATTTTCCACATTAAGGAAGTCTGCTGATATATGTGAAGGATTACCATTTAACCATCATTCGACATTTGCATTCAACAGGCAAAGTTCAGAAGTCTGGTGCAGGAGTACTGCATGCTCTAATTCGAAACAACAAAAAACAACGGAGTGACTATCATTGAACGTCATCAGGTCACTCATTGAGCATTCCTATGCAGTACTGTTAGTGGCGACGAGTTATGATGCCTTTATCGTTAACTTCCTAAGAACAAATGAAATGCTGAGCGCCTCCACAAAACTTAAACTCGAGGAAAGGGCAGTGTGAACATAATATTTTACATCTGATAGCTCCAAAAATGTGTTTTGGGCTACGAATTCTGCCCCAAGTGGTGTGTGCATCACAGCTGGAATTTGTTGCCAACAACTGAGACGCCTTTCAGTCGCAGTGTAAGAAAATCGACCGACAAAACTACATCACTTGTGCTACTGCATGTTAAAGCTCTCCGTTGATTTGGGAAACAAAACTATCCAGAAGATTGATAGGAAAGTCGTCTCTCAGGCACTTGTATTGATAGGGATGTCCTCTCTCAGGCACTTTCCTCTCTCGTCATATACTCTTAAAATTTTACCTTTCCCGCTCTCGATCGATCAACCGTCAAGGCACTTCATTTTTAGACGAAAATACTCTTCAAACTACACTGGTTTAATGACATCGTTAGAACCAATATGTTTCTACAGGCGTAGAATTTGTAAACTACTTTAGCATTGTCAGATTGTTTTAGATATCGTTAAAGAAAATTCTGCTGTTGATTAATTTCTCTTTGATGATTACTGTTACGTTCAATAAGCTAATGAACAGAAACATCACGACGGCAGTCCATCTTAATAAAGCATTAAATAACTGTAAGACGATTGAGCCTATTTTAATACAAATTATTACGATATTACCGACGTTTGACTTCGAAAAGGTCTGTATTTACTTCATTTCCTGTATCATTCGGAAGTATTATGAAAATGCGGTAGTTCATAGATAAAATTATGTATTCACAACAACAAAAAATATGTCGGCAGAAATCAAAACTGGCATTATGAGTTTAGCAGTACCATAAGATTTTCGCTCTGACACTAAGGGTTACTAAAACTAGCAAGACGAATTATGCTCGAGCGTTGTCTTACGATTCCGTTATTGAGTTTGTATCTGCCTGCTTGTAGCTATGCTACAAAAGAATTAAAAATCTGACTTTTAGCGAGTCTCAAAAGGCGAATAAATGCAGCGTATACCTAACAGGCAATCATCTTACCTTTTTTTTTCCTTGCGGAATTTTGATGATTAATTATAAATTAAAAAAAGGCATTTGAAAAAGAAGGAAACAAAAGTGACAGACGAGTCTCACTCCCTTGTCACTTTTTTCTTTTTGTTGAAAATAAATACTCCAATTATACCGGTTTCGCCTTCCAGTAAACAAAAATTTTTGTCTCCTTCGTGTCTGGATGGCGAAGAAGCAATCTTTTGAAACAAAAAAAAAAAAAAAAAAAAAAACGTTTCTCAAAGCCTAAATCAAATTTCATTTTCCTTTAAGAAGAAATTATGAGGAATAAATAAGGAATTTTTTTTTAAATATATAAAGTCGTCGTGCGACTTGTTAAAGACCAGTTGTTACAGGAGCGCCTGAAGTGTCTCCGCCTACAGCAGGCCAGCTCGTCCAAACGTGTCTTCTCATTGCGTAGGCGTGGGTTCTGGATAGCGGATTTGTTGAGTTTCGGTTCGGTTAATACAGTCTTCAGCTTCTCAGGGCTTGGACGTTCCAGCTACGAGGTGGGTCATGGAAGGTGCTCCGTAAGAAATTGGAAAAATATTGCTTATAGCTTGGGTTGCGTATCAGGACGCAGTGTCGTTCGTTGAGATAAGTCCAATATCCTAGCGTAGACTTGTCGCCAGAAGTAAAAAGATAGCGGATCGTGTGGCCACAGATCCAATTCACAGAGTGAGTTTGGCGGTGGGGTAGAAAGTGTGATCGGGGTACAAAAGCATGTGGACGTCGATCTGAGCTGGTGTCTGTCGAGTAAGAAACGCCAAAATTCGCCGTGCCAGTGTCCAGACGTCGAACGCTGTGCCACAGTGGAACCGGTGGACATCCGTGTCATCCACTCCACAGTGGGTGCAGAGGGATGAATCGGCGAGATGGATGCGGTGCAGACGATCTCGGTTAACTTGTTTGCCATTCACGGTGATGTACCACGCTGATTGAACGTCTGATTCGAGAAAACGTGCATGTATCGCCTTCCATATGTGTCGCCACACGTACTGTGGATACTTACGTTCGATGGGGTTGGATGGGCGGCACTTTTGTAACAATTCGGAGACTGTTTTCGTGAGGTACAAACGTGTAAGTGGCAAGGACCGGTAGACATAAGTGAACTCCAGGAAAAATCGTTGGATGTAATAAAAGGGGGTTGGAATGGTCGATACCGGTACTGGGGTGGACAAGGAGGCCGGCGCAAAGTTGTGAAGCAGGAGGCTAGTAAGGCTCTGTGGGCAACGATGCCAAAGTTTTAGTTGGGAGCTGACGTAAAGTGCCTTGACACGAGTCGGCACGTGGATGAGTCCCACCCCGCCACGATCTCGTGGCAGTGCAAGGGATTCATATTGCACCTTGAATAACATCCCCGACCTGACGAAGGAGCCGAAAGCCATCAACAGTCGTCGGACCAGGAGATTTGGGACTGGTAGTACTTGAGCCACGTGTGGTATACAGGAAGCATGATACATGTTCACGTACTGCGCGCGTTGGATAACGTCGAGAGCTCGTATCCGGTGATCTGCGAGATTTGCTCTGATTGTCTGTAGCAAGCGTCTACCATTGATAGTCGCTGAGCGGCGCAGATCTGCTGCGAAATCAAGTCCAAGACAACGTATGGTGGCGGCGACACTAAGGGAGGCAACGCATCTCTCCGGTAAGCCTTCACCAATGAGTAGGACCTTCGATTTTGACACGTTGAGGCAGCTCCCCAACGCTTCGCCGTAAGTCGCCACCCATGTCAGTGCTGCTCGTACTTCATCTTTACTGTGCAGATATAGTACTACGTCGTCTGCGTAGGCTGTACAACAAAAACGGTGGCCGTGCACAGCCATACCTTCCAAACGTTGGTGCATGCCCTGGAGCAGGGGTTCCAAAGCGAAAGCATACAAAATCGTGGAAAGAGGGCAGATCGTGCGATGACCAGGGGCGGTGTGAGGCGACCATTGTACATGATTTTAGAGGTTGCACTACTCAGCAGGCGCATAACCTCTGTGACAATACCACCAGGAAATCCCATATGCTGAAGAAATGTCCGCAAATAGAAGTGGTCAACACGGTCGAAAGCCTGGCTAAAGTCCAGTGAAGCCAAGGCGCCAGGGAGACTTCGATAATGCGCCAATGCTATCATGTCTCCGTAACGGCAAAGTGACGTACGGATGTTGTTGTCGCCTCCTGGGGAAGTCTGGTCGCAGGATGTGACGTAACGTGCTACCTTCTTGAGTCGCAATGCCAAAAGCCGGGTGAATATATTCATGTCGCTGTTGAACAAAGTAATTGATCGATAGTCCTGGATCCTCTATAACCCGTGCGGTTTATGTACGGGGATAAAACGAGATGCCATCTAGAAAGGCGCACGGGACCACTGTCATTGGTGACATCAGCTCTAGTGCGATTGCCGTCCACGTGGAAGCCAACAAATAGTGAAAACTTTTATAAAATTCGATGGGTATACCGTCAGGTCTAGGCAATTTGTTATCGGAACCCGCCTTGATAGCATCTACCACTTCCTCTGTGGTTACGTCGTCTTGGAGGTCATGCACTGCATCCTCCGGAAGAGTGTTCGTTGTAAGCTGAGCGACTTCTGCGATCAGTGCTGCAGAATGCGTTACGGCTGCGTATAGCCCGGCAAAATGAGCTTGGAGAGCACGATCGATGCTTTGTTGGGTGTCGTGCCGGCGCCCTTCCACATCAGTGAATACTTGTATCAGAGCTCGTCGTCGTCGCTGTCGTTCCTGAAGGAGGTGGTACATCGACGGACGTTCTTGAGGGATACGATTAGAAGCACGAGAACGGAGTACAGTTCCTTCCAAGTAACGCCGCATGATCAAGGAGATGTGCGCCTTCGTGCGATGGACCATCGACTGCCGGGCTGGCGAGAAAGGCATCGTCGCACAGTCACGTAGTATGGTGTAGTAGAAGTGCACAGTATTAGTTTGCCACGCCTTAAATTCCTTCCCATAACTCGTCAGTGTCTTCCTCAGGGTCGGTTTTGCACAGGAGAGCCACCATGATAAGGTGGAGTCATAGGCTTCTCGACGATGGCGGCAGCGTGCCCACGTTTCTTCGACCATACGGCGACAGTCTGAGGAGATCAGGTGAGCGACATTGAGTTTCCACAGACCACGACTATGCCACACTCGATGTCGGGCGAGAGTGACGTCACAGATGCACGCATCATGGTCTGAAAAGGCCAAAGGCTAGACTTCCGCATGACGTGTGCCATCAGCAAGGGAGCGAGTAACGTAGATGCGATCTATGCGGCTTGACGAGTGAGAGGTGCAGAATGTATAGCCCGGATGAATTCCGTGGAGCTTCTTCCAAGTGTCAACAAGTCGTAGACGGTCGATGACCACTGAGAGAGATGCACAAGGTGAATATCGCGGGAGTTGGTCCGCTAGCTCTTGTGTCGAGTTAAAATCCCCACGGAGTACCAAATCGCCCAGTGGACCTGTGAAGATGGGTGTGACGCTTTCGGCAAAAAAAGTTTGTCGATCATGACGGCGGCCAGTTCCGGACGGAGCGTAGATATTAATAATACGCACGCCGAACAGTGTGAGGGCCATACCTCGCGTGGTGGGGAGGTAGATGTCCTCTGCTGGGAGTCCGTCGCGTAGCAGGATGGCGACGCCGCTACCGGTGTCGGATGGGGGGGGAAACATGTGCATTGTATCCGGTGGGAACTAGCAAGTCATCCACAAACACCTCTTGTAAGAGTGCTATGGCAACATCCGCAGAGTAAATAGTGTCTCGGAACATGGCCAGTTGATGGGGGGCACGAGTGGTGGCAAGATTTATCGTGGCGATACGATATTGCTGTGTACGGCTATCCGAACGTGCGGAAGAAGTAGCCGGCAAGTGGAGACCCGCCGGTGGTGCCGCAGTGGTGATAATTTCTGGCGGGACGCTAGGCCCAGTGTCGCCGTCGTGGACTCCTGTGCAGACACGTTGGCAGTCTGTTCCACTTCTTCTTCAACGTCATCGGCCCAAGAAGCTGACGACGTGGACATGTGACGGTCACGTACTTCCGGAACGGGTGTTGTGGATTGCGCAACATGAGTGGCAACGGGACTGCCGTCATCATCTGTTGACAACGGCGAGGACACGTCCCAGGCAGGGAGAGGAGGCGTCACAGGAGGGGCGCCTATTGCTGCCACATCGCGTGACTGGACGCAATGTGGGAAATCACCGTCAGACACCAGGTCGAAATCTCGCGGGGCCGTCTGAGAAAGGGCGTCATCGGATGGCGTTCGTCGTCGTTTCCTGTGTTTGCGAGGCGACCGCTGTTTTCTGATGTGGCCTTCTGAATCAGAATGAGGTCGTCCGTCGTCTGACGCCGAACCTGTCTGGACAAAGGCAGACGTCGGCACGACACCGAGGTCGACGTCCATGGTTCCTACAGGAACATCGTTTTCGGTTCGCAATCCGGACGGTCCTGAAGCGAGCACTGGAGGCGACACCGTGCCTGTGTCGTCGGCGCGCTGTGCTACGGCGGGTGGCGTTGACGATGCTGCTGGCGCAGTCGGGAGTGGCACGACGGGGTCCTGTGCTACCTTGGCGTAGGTGATGGATAAGGACGTGACCGTCGAAGCCTGGGTTTCATCAAGTAATGGCGTCTGTATTAAACGGCGGTGTTGGCATTCGGAACGTACATGTCTCTCCTGGCCATATCCTGCGCACGTTCGTGGCTGTCCATCGTACATGACGATGGCCCACACACCGCCAATCAGCAGGTACGATGGGACATGTTTCGTCAGCTCAATTTTTATTTGCCGGACGCCATTTAGTACGGGGTAGGTGGTAAATGTTTGACACTTCTCCGCGACGTGACCCAAGACGGTGCCATATGGTTGGAAAGCGGCAATGACCACATCCAGAGGCACCTCGAACGGGAGCTCAAACACCCGCAATGTCCGGAGACCGAATCCAGCATGGGCGACTGTCACAGCACCCATATGTCCATCAGAGTGTTTAAATTTTAGTCCGGTGGCATGACGGTGAATTATGTCAGTGCAAATTTCCTCCGTCGACATCTCTATGTAGACAATACTTCCAGTGATGGAAAAGTGTAAGCCGATTACGTCCTGGGGGTTCAAACGTAGATCCTCTCGGATGAACTGTTCGACTTCGAAAGCTCTGGGTCGTGGATGTTCGGCCTGAAACGTTACTTTAATCGTTGCACGGCGGTACGAGTGCGCCACGGTGTACGTTAGTACTGGACTCGATAGACACAAACACCGCGACGCGGAAGTAAACACCACCGAGAGCGGAGCGGCGGACGGCGCGCGGAGCAGCTCCGCACGCTAACACGGCTGTTAGCCGACTGTACCTAGGAGCTAGCGAACAGATGGGGTGTGTTTGACTTACTTATTGACTCATTAGCCGCTCTTGCAGGTAAATCGCAACATAAGAGACGAGAGTAGTTGTATTTCCCGTGTGGAACGACTTTCGTTGACTCAAAAGCATTAATTGAGATCCTTATGTCACATTTCAATAGAAAATCACATTATTCGATTGAAGTGACATGATAATATCAATTGAATTTAGCAGGATAGTTCTGTGCCATCAAGGAAGTAACTCGTCGGTCACAGAGTTGCCAAACATATTCTGCGCTGTTGCCAAGTTTCAGTTATACTGTCAAGAAGGATATCAGCTGATGTGCTCTGTGAGTGACCGCGGAAGTGACTATAGCTTCGTCTCAAAGTTGCAGGTAGCAAGGGCCGCAAGATCCTCATTATATGTCAATGAGTCTTATTCGCGTTTCTATAACTAGGTTTATGGGCTAGAGTGCGATTACCTGTAATAAATTGATGCACTGAGTACAAACCAAATGATATAAATTAATAATTGGGACAACTATTTTTATTTTAATGTCTTAATCGGACCGAAACCTTGAAAGCGTATTCACCAGACGCGATTCACAATTTTGGAGCTTCTCCAGTTGTTGTAACGTATCTTTGCTGTACAATATTGTTAGTGAGATCACTGTCATTGGCACATCCGCCAGAAGACAGGCATGGCCTGGTTTTTTGTTGTCAGCTTTTCTGACGGATATCCTGCCTTGGCTCGAAACGTGAAGACTTAAGGTGAATTCGAATATGCCATATGACGAAAATTTGATGTTTCTATTCTTCCAGCCCTAAGCTTCAAAAAACAATTACAACAAGCATAGGTGTCCTATACTTAATTTCGTTATGATCGTTTTCAATGACGGCAGGGTTGGAGCAAACCCATCTGACTTGAAACATACTTTTCCAGTTGGATTTGAATCTTTGGCTACAGTAGCAGTAGCACGTTTATTGAGGCATCAAGAATGTGAGCAATCACCCATGGCTGTATTATAGGCTAGGGCAGAAAGAAGCAGGTTTCCGACAAAGTAAACGATGAGGACACTGTCGCTGTCACTTATTAAAGAGGGATTGTTCAGAAAATTACAACTATATCTAATGATATGAGTAGATTGATGCAGCTCCAGTTCGGCACTATCGCTGAGTTGCCAAACATTTTACAAATAGCACTTAAGATAAAAATGTATGTGTGTGTGTCTGTTCTTTCGGACATTTCCAAAAGAACAGACACTACGAATAGAAATAGACAGCCTTGTTAATCAATTAAATATCGAAGGACAGATGTCCAGGCTGTCATGGGCGTTAACACAGAACTACGGGTCAGATGAAAATTGATGCCTGACCAGGTTCGAATCCGGATCCGTAGTGTCTTTTCTTTCGGACATGTCCGAAAGAACAGACACCACACATATATCCATATTCAGGGTGTTTCAGGAGGAATAGTAGATATTTTAGCAGGTGGTAGTACAGACGAAATGCATAAAAAAATTCCAAATAAATGCATCCGCTTTTTATTGAGTACAGAGATATAGCTGTTAGTACGTAAACCTAACTAACTCAAAGGAAAGGCAAATGAGGACGTTCAAAGTTGATTTTCGAAAAGTTCCCCACCAACTTCAATGCACATTTGAATTCTCTTGATAACACCACGTGTAGCTCTTCTGAGGTTGTCTTTGTGTTCTTTTATGAGGGCTGCGCTATTCATAATCCCAACGATCAAATCGGCTCTTCGGTGTACATTTTCTTTGTAGACTTCGCCTTTAACCATCCATGCAGGCAAAAATCGAAAGAGATAAGGTCCGGGGACCTTGGCGGCCAAGAAAAGTGCCCATATCTACTGCTCCATCTTCCGGGAAATGTTAGGCTTGGATAATGTGTTACCTGACGACTAGAATGTTCAGGAGCCCCGTCATGCTGGAGGAACACGCACGTTCTTGTAGCCAAAGGAATCTCTTCCAATAACGCTGGGTGCTCATTTTCAAGGAAGTGTAGACAACTGGGCCCTGTAACGACCGATATACGAAACGAAAATGCATTGAACCCAGCTATATGTACTTAAAAAAATTGGACACATGTCATATGGCATTTTTTTTTTTTTTGCAATTTGTCTATACTACCACTTCCTACAATATTTACTATTCCTCCTGAAACATCCTATATAATTATTCAGGGCTCGACGGGTCATCGAAAGTTTTCAGTGCTAGACACACGTCATCGTCCGAACCCTCGCGGGAATACAGTGTGGCCCCGAGCGAGTGGAATAATGGATGGTGGGTAAGAGGGGGGGGGGGGGGGGGGGTATCGCGCATGTGGTATGCGGCAAAGATGGAAATTCACGTCTGATGAGGAGCGTGTGTAGATAGGTGCTGCAGAGAGGTTGTCTGCTGTGTCCTAATAGTGCCCACCGTCGGAGGTTCGGGTTCTCCTTCTAGCATGGGTGTGTGTGTTGTCCATAATGTAAGTTAAGGTTAGATTAGGTAGTGAGTAAGCTTAGGGACCGATGACCTAAGCAGCTTGGTGCCATAAGATCTTACCACAAATTTACAAAATTTTAAATCCAGAATACTGCATCTCCATTCTTACAAAGTGCAATAGGTGCGCACTGGTTAGATGTAACTGAAGAGAGATTCCAACTCGGATTTTGGTTAAGGGCGAATCTCAAGCGCATGGCTACGAACAACTGGGAGCGGAAATGTAATGTCATCGGAGCCTTGTTGAAGTACCATGACATGCAATCGTTAGACCGACTGCAGAAAGTTCAGTTTATAAATACATACATACTTAGCGAAATATTTCATGTCGCAGCAGTCTTACCGATACCGCAGGTCAGCGCATATAAAATACTAGCTGCAGCGTGTTAGTATGTGTGGAAACAAAATATCTTCAAAGTACCCTTCCACATGGCGACTTTGCAGAGCAAAACGGAGGACTTGGAATTAAAGACGTTAAATCTAGATGTGACGCACAGTTTCTAATTCGTGCTGTTATAGTAATACATGCCACTAAGACAGACATCACGAAGCTTCTGTTCCTCTCGTTAGATCCTGGGGACAGGAACGCTCCTGTTAATGTAGCACATATAGATAACAGCCTAGATTACGTCCGAAAGTACTACGTCGATTGCAGCTATATAAGACCTCCACCAGCACATACTAACACTAGAAACGTCTATGATTATATTATGAGACATCGTCTTTACAACACAATTCCGGTAAATTAACCTACTAAAAACTGGATGAACGTCTGGAAAAACATCAGCAATAAAATTCTACCAACTAGAGTCAGTGCCGTGTGGTACGACGATGTAAACGAAACCGTGCCCACAACGTAACGATTATGGAAAATCAAATTGAGACCATCTCCATACTGCAACAAATGTCGGTTTGTAGAAACTGTAGCACACATTCGCTTATGTGAAAATAGAATCTACCCGTCAGCAAAGAATAACGGTTTTTCGTGGCTTCTGGGACGGTTTGTGTTTTACGTGTTAACAAAGAAAACTTCTAACTTAGAAAAGTACATGTTTTATATTACTAAAGAACATTTTAAGCTGAAGAAGAATAACAAATATAAGGAATGGTTTCAAAAAATTTTTTCTACTGCTTTACGTGGCCCACAAATAGGTGGACAGTTTTATTGATTAGTAGCAGAATACTTTCAATTTTTTTATTCCTGGAATCTTCTTTTACGTCGGTTCTAAAGCCAGAACTGTTCTAATTTGGCAAAATTCCTCCGTCTCCGAAATTTCTTTCATTTGTTGAAAAACATATGGCTTTATTACAGACATCATATGCATCCAGTGCATAATAACTTAAATTCTGAATATGTTTCTGAATGAATGTTTGTTATGTATTTTTCACTCACCATTTTGACTGTTATAAGTTATCGCAAAATCTTGTACATGGCCGCACGTTCAGAGACCGCGAATAGTTACAATTGAAGGAAATCAGCCCTAGGTCACTATTTTTAACAAGTTAACCTAGTTTTGACACTGCTAGGAGTGTCTACCTCAGAATTTAAGTCAACCTGCATCACGCAAGTAACGAGCAGGCCTTAGTGACTCGCCATCACAGTTTTCTTTATCTTTAATATTTTTGTGACTAATGCCCTTTTGGCATATTTATTATTTTACGACGATTCCGTACTTATATTCTATCATGCGTTTTTAGTTATAATTCTGTGACCATGTCATAGAATATAGACCATTCTTTGATTTAAATTCTGAGGTGGCCACTCCTAGCAGTGTCGAAACCAGGTTAATTTGTTAAAAATAGTGACCGAGGGCTGATTTCCTTCAATTGGTGTTATAAGTTACGTTCTACAAGGAACGCCCGCCACTGGAGGGGGCAATCTGTAATTTATTTTACCTTAATTACCACTTCAATTTTGTTCTACAATTTAAGGCATATATGGGAACAAACATGGCATACATGGGAATAATGCAGCTACTCAGTGACAGGTTTGGGGGAGGCAATGTGCCCAGGACTCGGATCTTCGACCCCTGTCCTCTTTGCCTCCGCCTACCTAGTGATGAAAGTCTTCTCAGACTTAAAAAATAAAAAAAAATACTGGAGAGATCAGCACGTCTGTGTAGTAAGCAGGAGGTCCAGGTTCGAAGCCCGGTCGGTCACAAATATTCATCTGTCGTCGTTGCTATATTTCAACGCACTGTGACAATGTGGACGTCAGTCCTACGATATTTAAGATGCAATTGTTTTTTTTGAGGCAATAGAGGTGATTTGTGAACATTTTTCTTGCCATCAATGTAACGGGGCTTCAACGGCATCCAACCCTTAGTCACTGCTTTGTGACGGCGCTAACCCATGTCATACACATGCAAATCAGATTCTAGCGCACATTTAGTCAAATAACTAATGGTCAGTATACAAGTATTTACGAGCAGTAGAAGTAAGATTACAGCGAACTGATTACTTAACCAAGTGCAAAGTAGAGTGCCTGTGTAATGAGCCATTCCAGCCGAGTAGCTGCGTGTAACATTTATTAAGGAATTCACTGCACAATTAATGTAATACCCGCACGATGATCTCTGTAGTCATACTGTATCATTAGCAGTCCGAGAATGGTGTACTATGTTCATTAAATCGGATACTCAAGCTGATGCCAAATAAAGAGAAGCGACGACGCCACCACACTATCTTTACTTAAGTACGTAGGCAGCGCTAAATTATGTGCGCCACCATTAACGTTACTGTAAGCAGTTTGACAACAACAACACCACAACTACTGACAACCTGTATCATTATTATCACACAGTGGTAACTCGCAGTGATTACAAGTTGCTGATGTTTGTCAAGAATAGCGGAAAGCGTCTCATGAATGGCAAGTTCCATTTGCACTGCACCTAGGACGGAGAGAATCCTAAATAACAGTAATAGGTCAACCAGCGAAGAGAAGAAGCCATGTTGTCTCAAGTTCTTGCAATTTTAAATTATTGCAGTTCCCGATGGTTTCACACTAACGGGTTCTTTTGGCTATGGGAATACTCATGTGGGAATTATGAAAGTGTAATTGCTAGAACGCTCGGCTATCTTACTAACACCTCAATCCTGATTGAATACGACTCGGAAAGTGACGTTAATTTGACTTTTCCGTCCATCTCCTGACGTCTTACTGAATGAAGTCTGAAGTGCAGGCACAGTTATGTTGCCTGCCGCATGGATTCTGTGAAGTGTTGTGGCAGCTGGCAGTCGTTGCTGAATACAGACATGTGCAAATATCCTCACTGCTCTAAGGGAACTCGTCTATGTTGCATTTTTTCCATACCGTAATTAGCACAATAACATAGGGCTTATTCTGCTGAAGAACTTGATGCCCATAAGTCCTTAAATAAGAATCTCCGAGCGGTAGTAATGCACGAAAGGAAACAAACTGTTGGACAAAAGAATGTACAGCTCCCTGGTTTTTGCTTTTCGGATAGCGCCTACTGTAAGAATCTGGTGTCGTATTATGCTTCAGAACCCTAAACTGTTTGTTTGTTTGTTTCTTACTAAAACAAAAGCTATGATCTGAGAAGAGGAAATGACTTCTATGCTTATCAGGAACTTTAGTTTTTCGTGCTTATTTTCTCACATCATACTAAAACAAGGGCGTTGATATGAGAAGAGGAAATGAAATATACACTGCCAAGATATAATATTTCCTTGTGTGCTACTACTGCGTGCATGAAAGCTCTGCAGTTAATTTTTGCGTCTTAAATAAAATTTGGTATCATCTCACATTACTTTGTGAGAAAGTTCTCATTTTTTTTTGGGATTCAAATAGAGTGGACATTTCATCACTGGTAAATATTCTGATGACTAATGACATGATACCCTTTGCAATTCCTCGATGGCACATGTGAGTAGAGTCTAACGTTTGTTACTATACGAACATGCAGACAGTGATGTCCTCTCACATCAGTCAGGTGATTTATTTCTGTTTATGGCGAAGCGACTGCTGCAGTGTCCACGTTCAGCCAACATAAACAAATCGCTGCGGCATTGGTCACTGCTAATCGCTGCACTTGTCGCGAGCCGCGACAACAAGAGCTCACAGTGTCTCCTAACGATATTATGGACTTAATACATCCTACTTACTTAACGTAATACGCAGGACGTGGGTTGGGTAAAAATTAAGTTTGTAACTTCCCATCGCATTAAAATACTTTACAGTTATATTTGATGCAATATTTATTGTTGGTTGTCTCTCTAATGTTAATAGTATTGATTCAGATTGTGCCTGAATACGAAGACACACACACACACACACACACACACACACACACACACACACACACACACTCAAAACATACACAGTGAGGGTGACCCCTACGGTGTGTTGAACAACACGTGCACCAATTAATTCCTCAGTTGACATCGAGTGGATGAGATGTTTCAATTACCTTGCACTGTAAGACTTGTATGGAGGAAACTGAAAGTAAATGGACTTGTATGCTAAAGAGCTGCGACAAAGCAAAGCTTGACCGATTATCAGATAACTGTCCACATGGGTTTTGTGGATGAGTATACTTTTAGTAACCAACCCACCCACCAACATTACGTAAGATTTCTCGAAGGCGTAGGGGCACTGATTTCATTAAGTCGTCGATAGTGTAGCGTGATGGTTTACTTCCCTCCATACGTTTTCTATATTCGTCCAAAGGTCGCTTGCATTTTTAGGCCCATATGGCAATGACCTTACCTCTGCACACATATTCTGTATCTGGTTGATGTTTGGTATAACAAATGGTAACAGCTTTATCCTCTCTTGGCCCTAAAACCAATCTTGCACTGCTCTGCTATGATGGATGGGGCTCTGCTCCTATAATTAAACTGTTATCTCGTTACTTCATATACACTCCTGGAAATGGAAAAAAGAACACATTTACACCGGTGTGTCAGACCCACCATACTTGCTCCGAACACTGCGAGATGGCTGTACAAGCAATGATCACACGCACGGCACAGCGGACACACCAGGAACCGCGGTGTTGGCCGTCGAATGGCGCTAGCTGCGCAGCATTTGTGCACCGCCGCCGTCAGTGTCAGCCAGTTTGCCGTGGCATACGGAGCTGCATCGCAGTCTTTAACACTGGTAGCATGCAGCGACAGCGTGGACGTGAACCGTATGTGCAGTTGACGGACTTTGAGCGAGGGCGTATAGTGGGCATGCGGGAGGCCGGGTGGACGTACCGCCGAATTGCTCAACACGTGGGGCGTGAGGTCTCCACAGTACATCGATGTTGTCGCCAGTGGTCGGCGGAAGGTGCACGTGCCCGTCGACCTGGGACCGGACCGCAGCGACGCACGGATGCACGCCAAGACCGTAGGATCCTACGCAGTGCCGTAAGGGACCGCACCGCCACTTCCCAGCAAATTAGGGACACTGTTGCTCCTGGGGTATCGGCGAGGACCATTCGCAACCGTCTCCATGAAGCTGGGCTACGGTCCCGCACACCGTTAGGCCGTCTTCCGCTCACGCCCCACCATCGAGCAGCCCGCCTCCAGTGGTGTCGCGACAGGCGTGAATGGAGGGACGAATGGAGACGTGTCGTCTTCAGCGATGAGAGTCGCTTCTGCCTTGGTGCCAATGATGGTCGTATGCGTGTTTGGCGCCGTGCAGGTGAGCGCCACAATCAGGACTGCATACGACCGAGGCACACAGGGCCAACACCCGCCATCATGGTGTGGGGAGCGATCTCCTACACTGGCCGTACACCACTGGTGATCGTCGAGGGGACACTGAATAGTGCACGGTACATCCAAACCGTCATCGAACCCATCGTTCTACCATTCCTAGACCGGCAAGGGAACGTGCTGTTCCAACAGGACAATGCACGTCCGCACGTATCCTGTGCCACCCAACGTGCTCTAGAAGGTGTAAGTCAACTACCCTGGCCAGCAAGATCTCCGGATCTGTCCCCCATTGAGCATGTTTGGGACTGGATGAAGCGTCGTCTCACGCGGTCTGCACGTCCAGCACGAACGCTGGTCCAACTGAGGCGCCAGGTGGAAATGGCATGGCAAGCCGTTCCACAGGACTACATCCAGCATCTCTACGATCGTCTCCATGGGAGAATAGCAGCCTGCATTGCTGCGAAAGGTGGATATACACTGTACTAGTGCCGACATTGTGCATGCTCTGTGCCTGTGTCTATGTGCCTGTGGTTCTGTCAGTGTGATCATGTGATGTATCTGACCCCAGGAATGTGTCAATAAAGTTTCCCCTTCCTGGGACAATGAATTCACGGTGTTCTTATTTCAATTTCCAGGAGTGTATTTATCTTTAAACGACGTATTTGTAATAAGCAATTTGTATTAGTATTTTCCATAGTTTTTAAGAATTCAGGCCCTGTCATAGGTAAGTGATCTAGATTCAACATTCCGATTAAGAATGTGGTTTACCCAGTCTATCATATGATGAGAATCGTAGTCGGATATCCACATTAAGACTGACTGGCTGAATCTGAGTAGAACGATCTGGTATCGAAGTGAAATTGCAGAAAACGGATAATTTGAACGTCTGTATTGCAACAATGCTGCGCACCTAATTCCTTTGATGGAGTAAAATTTAGCAACTGTCGAAGAACCAGTGATAAATATGTCTACTAGCAGCAATGTAACGTAATTATAACCCATATTAATGTGATGGAAATATTGAAGGGAACTGTACACATCTATTTCAGCGGTGGGAAGATACACCATATCGGATTTGCTCATGAAATAATAATAAGAATAATAATAATAATCCCATGTGGCGGATAGGGGAAAGCCTCCCACATATGGGTGGTACCGAGGAAATCAAATACTTGGGGTGAACCAAATACTAACACAATCCTGAACGGCCACTCAATCCGTTGAACCAAAAATCAAGACACGTCAGAGTGAAAATCACCGGTACTCTGGTCGCCGTCTGTTAGCTCAATGAGCTCGGCTGAAAATATTTGCTTCCAAAGGCTTCAACACCCTCTGGTCCTGTCTGGTCCTGGTATCACCCAGGCCAAACCAATGAAACACAACCGATTATGAACTGTGCAAGCAAAGTCAATTTTACCACAGGTGGTATACAATCCGCCCGTCGCCAGGCGGCAGCTGGATTTTCGGATTCTGGGGAGTCCAGGCTAGTACAGCAGAGAATATCGGATATCTCTGGTGAATTTCCCTGAAATCAGAAAACACGCATTTGAAAACTAGACATCGATGCATTGATCCAAACAAGAAAACTAAATAATCTCACGTAAGAAATCGACCAACAAACAATTCTCATCCTTGCTCTTCAAGAACCACGACTAACTGACAATGAAACATTGCATTACGGAAACCATCGCATATTCAAGAGCAAAACACAACAAAACGTAGCGAATGCGCACCAATCTTCGACATGTCATTTCTCCAACACAGATCTATCATCAAATCTGTCAAAGAAATCACACCCATCAACAATCGACTTATGCCTGTGCTCATTCAGAGCCCCAGTTAAAAATATACACTCATCAATGCACATGCCCCCACCAACATCTAAAATAAGAGAAACACCGAAAACGTCGAAAAATTCTGGAACACACTTGAAAAAACTATGTGCAAAATTCACCAAGGTGACGCGAAAATACAAATGGTAGACTTCAACTCTCTATTTGGGACAGAAAAAAACTATAGAAAAATCATTGGTACAAATTCAACTCAACGAAACATTTACACCAACGGCACACGTGTCACTGACATTTGCCAACAATTCAACCTCAAAATGAGGTCTACCCACTTTAGGAAAAAACCAGTTCTCAGGTAACATGCTTGGCTACCAGGTGCAAGCTGCTTTCGTTCGCCTTTCGAAATTCGTTAAAAGCCGGATTTTTAATTCTTTTGTAGCAGAGCTACAAGCAGGCAGATACAAACTCAATAAGGGAATTGTAAGACAACACTCGAGCAAAATTTGTCTTGCTACTTTTAGGACCTCTTAGAGTCAGAGCGAAACCTACCGGTACTGCAAAATTCTGCTAGTTTTGTTTTCTGCTGACATATTGTTTGTTGTTGTGAATACATTATTTTATATATGAACTTCCACATTTTCATAATACTTGCGAATGACGCAGTACATGTGGTAAATACAGACCTTTTCGAAGTCAAAAGTCGGTAATATCCTACTAATTCGTGTTAAAATAGGCTCAGTCGTCTTACAGATACTTAATGCTTTATTAAGATAGACTGCCGTCGTGATGTTTTCGTCATAAGCTGAATTTAATTTGTATTAGTACAGTGACCCCCCCCCCCCCCCCCCCCCCCCCCGCATTCCAAGAACCATGGACCTTGCCGTTGGTGGGAACTCTTGCGTGCCTCAGCAATACAGATAGTCGTACCGTAGGTGCAACCACAACGGAGGGGTATCTGTTGAGAGGCCAGACAAACGTGCGGTTCCTGAAGAGGGGCAGCAGCCTTTTCAGTAGTTGCAGGAGCAACAGCCTGGATGATTGATTGATCTGGCCTTGTAACACTAACTAAAACGGCCTTGCTGTGCTGGTACTGCGAACGGCTGAAAGCAAGGGGAAACTACAGACGTAATTTTTCCCGAGGGCATGCAGATTTACTGTATGGTTAAATGATGATGGCGTCCTCTTGGGTAAAATATTCCGGAGGTAAAATAGTCTCCTACTCGTATCTCCGGGCGGGGACTACTCAGGAGGACGTCGTTATCAGGAGAAAGAACACTGGCGTTCTAAGGATCGGGTAGGTAGGTTAGAAAATTAACAAGGGAAATGGGTAGGTTAAAGTTGGATATAGTTGTAAATAGTGAAGTTCGCTGGCAGGAGGAACAACATAGGCTTTGGGGTTCTGGACCGTCCGAGACCGACGAACACGTAGTTATAGGTGATAGGCGAGGGCGTGTTTAGGACGAAAATTTAAACACGTCGGCGTAGGGGATAATGTAAGTAGGACTCTCAGATGCCAAGGTGTGCAGGAGACTGTCTCAGTGAAAAAGAAAGACCAGAGGAGATAATGTAATTGAGAGAGGAGACAGTATCAGCGGGATATATTGTAAGAAGAAAAGGAGACATCGGGTGAGCGACGTTTGCAGTCAGTGGCAGTATTGGAAAATGCTGAGTATCAAGACTTCACTACAAAGAGAGACTGGATAAAAGTATTGAGAAGATTCTGGATGACAAGAGAGCAGATATGATCCCATGCTAGAATTTTTCGTGAGAAAGGAGCAATGAGCACCGAGGCAGTTGGTTCCCCAGTTTCCTGTTGGTATTTTAAAGGGAAATATTTGCCTTATCTGTGCTCCGACAGGGTCATTATTCCGCTGGTGAACTGAGGCTGTTACAGATAACATTACATTATTTTTGTTATTCCATAAGTACTGCATAATTTTCTTCTGTTTCCATTGCTGAATAGGCAGATGCTGCAGTTCCAAAAGAAAGTAGTGCCACGCAGATCGAAGTCCAAAGTGAGCACACGCCAATTTTAAGTAGTTAAACCCTACCAGTAGTATCTCTAGTAATTAATTATTTGAATAACTTGCAGCTCATATCAGCTCAACTCTTGAAAATATAATTGTTACTCAAGTGACTTGTAGATGAAAGAAAATCAAGGTAGTGTATGATGTCACACTGCAGTCATCTTCCGCCAATCTGGACTTTAATATGTTGACAAGAAACGCTTTATAACAACTTCTGTAGCACAGCTCTCATTATAATTTTTGAATAATTTTTATTTTATCAACAATGAAACAGTTCCATCATTTCCAGTGGCAGTCACAAAAATGCGAAATGTCTAGTGGATGACAGGTATTGCAGATCTAGTGCCAACAGTGAAAGGCAAAATTAGCCACTTTTACAAGGATACTTGCATCGTCAAGGTAGTTGTCCCTGCAGCTATTTGAACTATCCGTCAGAACAGGCCTCGACAAGGCACAATGGTACCAACCGACACCGTGTCATCCTCGGCCTAGAGGTGTTTGCTGATTGCGGATGTGGACGGGCATGTGATCAGCACTCCGCTCTCCCGACCGTTTTCAGTTTACGAGACCGAAGTCGCTACTTCTCCGCCAAGTGCCTGCTCAATTTGCGTCACAAGGGCTGCTGCACCCTACTTGCCAACGGCGCTCGCCGGGCGGTCACCCATCAAAGTTATAGCCAAATCCGACATCGCCCAACTTCCGTGATCTGGCGGAAGCCGGTTTTACCACTGCGTCTAGGCCGTTGGCTGAAGCTACTATAAAGGTAGGAGTAATTACCGGTAGCCTACTCTCTCCACAGATGTCCTTCCCGACCTCATGGTACGGCTAACAACAGTGTCTAAACATGCTAAATGCTCACTCCAGCAGTGCAGGGTACACCCCGGAAAATTTTACGTTAAACGTCCAACTAACATCGCACTAATTTTAAAATTTTGCGATACGGACGAAGCAGCGACGTCAGGGCAGGTGGGAACACGGTGTCCCACTTACCGTCCCAGAAGAGTGGGGCACAGCTGATCTGCCAAATACCCAGCACGTTGCGGCAACGTGTAGCAAAATGCTCGTCACAATTCGTCGACGCATTATTACGCCAACTGGTGGTGCATGCTTTCACTGTCAGACAGCCACACAAACAGCCACCGTATCATTAGTTATTTATTTCTAGACACTGATCGAATCACCAAGCAGGCTACAGACGGCAACAGTAACCGGATGGACGTTGTGGTACTGGACCTGTACCCCACCTTCCTCCCCCCCCCCCCCTGGCCCCGCCCCCTCACGATCGTTGGACTGCCATCGTCATCGTGTCATCGGCCCGCCAGTGGTAAGCCAGTTTCCGGAGATCGGGTTGCCGTGCCAACCGACTTCCAAGCCTACACTAGTCGAAGTCGCTCCGCCCTGCAGGAATGCAGCTCTAGCACCTGCTGTCAGTCGTCGATGCCCCTCAGCGCCTGACTCCTAGCAGCGTGTGTAACCTTCAGGGCCGCGCGCCGCCAGTACACGGATATGAATACGCGTGGGTCGTCGCAAGGCTGCGCCAACAAGGATGAGTTTCAAACATCCTGGCAGATTAAAACTGTGTACCCGATGCAGACAACCCAACTCGGGATTTTTGCCTTTCGCGGTCAAGTGCTATACCATCTGAGCTACCCAAGCACGACTCACGCCCCGTCCCCACAGCTTTACTTCCGCCAGTACCTCGTCTCCTACCTTCGAAACTTCTCCTGCGCACACTTCGCTTCAGAATGAAAATTTCATTCTGGAAATGATGAAATTTCCTGAAAGCCATCTGTATCGCTACAGGCACATGCGCCTCCGTCCGATTGCCACCACCAATCCATGGCACCGACGACGTCCAGATGGTAGACCCGAACGCCATCCTGATAAAACCGAAGAACGGATTTTATCCACCCCACCGTAGAGGTTAACACACAACAGGCTCTTACAGTAGGTAAAAAGCGTAATAAAATATGATTTGATTTCATGAATAGTCAGAACCTGTCACATGGCTCTCTGTCAAAATACCCCACGTACACTGTGCTCGCTTGCTCATTTGTAAAAATGGAAGCAAAGACGGCAGCCCCATCAAATGACGGCATATACACTCCACAACACTTCTTGCATCCTTTTAACTGTTTCCCGTTGCGACGCAGAAGTTGAAGCGTAGCACTCTGCGATGTCACCCTCATGCTCGGTGACCGTTCAAACAACAGTATATCAACATACGAAACAGAATGTCAAAAGCTTATGTGTAAGATGAGTTAATGATGTCACATTGGTACCAGATTTCAGCACAATTCTGTCCATTCTCACCGGGGACTTGTCACAGTATGGGCAGGTCGTCACGATGGGGAGGTGGTCACAGCCCTCTTGTCCTCGTTTCACCCTTACCTTTAACGCCTCTGTCATCGAGTTGAGAACATACACACGCAGCATTCAAATTACACGGTTTCCTTAGGCATGGCTGAGAAAAGCTGTTCAGACACACTGCCGTTCAGAACCATCACGAACAGACTTCAGAAGCTGGTGTAAAGGGCGTCTACGGAACCACCTCTTCTCTTGAGGTGTTGACTCCCACACAGTTCGCAGTGTGATGAGCACCGTCATTTCTTCTGGTGGGAGGCCACAGAAGGAGCCGCCGTAATTGGGTTCACGGGCAGTTCAGAGGTCCTTATAGCGACAGCAGGTGAAAGGAAGGAAAATTAAGATTCCAAGTGCCATCCTCGAAGAGATCGTTAGATACTGAACAGCAAATCACGTAGCAGAATGTTCGTGAACTAAATTCGTCACGTCATAATGTCTCCTTTAACTGTCCCTGTACAGTGATGTGAGAACTTTAGTCGAAGTGTACTGGCTAGAAAGTATCTACTGAGACACCGAATAAGACATTCTTATTTCTGCTGAATCTGTGTCAAAAAAATACTAATTCTGCCAAAGATGTTTCGTGGCATTTGTTTTAATAGACAATAAAGGATATTTTCCCATCCCAGTTGTTCACTGAATGAAATCACTATATGACTTTCAGAGACCCCTTAGTAGGCTATGTTAAGATTTTATCTAACTTTATGTTTTAGTTTTCATTCAACTTGGATAATATGCGTAACTGACATAACATCTATACTTTGACTGAAACAGTTGGTAAGACACTATTTAGTTCCATAGTTACATTTAAAAACAATCAGTTACAGATTCGCTAATAGTACATTTACATTTTACCGTAAATAAATGTTTCTAAATTTAATATAATTTTACTTATTATAATTAGTCAGATTGAGGGAAAAGTTAGTATCTCTATTCAATCTGTTAGTTGACGTTTTTTGTGGGTTAATTTTGAATTTCAGTGTGCTACGCAGTAATTATTGTGTGGAATTGGAAGTATTTTTACCTTCAGTTAGCAAGATGCTGAATCATGTACACTTCAGGAATTAAGTTTTAGCGTTATATATTCTTCTGTTCCGTGTTTCTCGCGTGATGGTTTCTCTAATACAATAATCGGTAGCAGTTCTGCTGAAATTATTGCATCGCGCAGATGTCGATGTCGTCTAGAGGTAAAAGCGAAAGCTAGCCAACCAGTGAAAAGTAATGGATGTATAAGTGATAGCAGCAGGTGTCTGTTATTGTGTAAGCAATTTTCATCTGCAAATATCAAACACTTCCTGTTAAATTTCACTTTGCACTGCACCTCCTGGCAATAGGAAAAGAACGACATAGTGCGTTCAAGGTGAAGCAAGCGAATAGTAAATTTTAGCAAGCAGGACACATTTATCGCTTGCTGAAAAAAACTTTAAAGCTACGTAAAGTCTGCGTTTCACACATTCAAGGTAATGAAATCTGTGATGCAAATACGTCGATAACATCTGCGCTTTTAAGGTAACTCATTATCACGTGTCCATAAACAGCAGTTTTTTCTTTACCTAAATGGTTAAGAAACACGTTTAATTGTGATGTGTAAAGTAAAGATAATTTTTCCCTTTCACGTCTCGTTTAGGGCAGATCAAAATGGAAGAATAAGCCGCGTAAAACGTGAACAGGTGCTGAAAGTAAAGATTGGATCGATAGAACATTTTCTGCGCTATGAAATAAATGACGATAACAAGAGGGAATTTTTGTTACAAAAATGGAATTTATGGTGCTGCAACGAGGTTAGAAAAATTCGTAACGAATATAGAGCCCTTTATATTCGTCCAGCCTGTTACACAGTACATTTGGGCTCTCGTGTATCCCGCATACAGCGAGTGTAAGAATTCTACGAACCGCCAGAAATTTCCACTTTGGAGCGTCGTAGGAGACAAATCACTATTGTAACAAGTGAGTACACTTCTTACACTAAGTAGTTACACTATGTGATCAAAAGTATCCGGACATCCCCACGAACATAAGTTTTCCATATTAGGTGCATTGTGCTGCCACATACTGTCACGTACTCCATACCAGTGACCTCAGTAGTCAGACATTGTGAGAACAGAATAGGACGCTCCGCAGAACTCACGGACTTCGAACGTGGTAAGGTGATTGGGTGTCACTTGTGTCATATGTCTGTACGCGAGATTTCCAAACTCCTAAACATCCCTAGGTCCACTATTACCGATGTGATACCGAAGTGTAAACGTGAAGGGACACGTACAGCACAAAAGTGTACAGGCCGACCTCACCTGTTGACTGACAGAGACCACCGACAGTTGAAGAGGGTCGTAATGTGTAATAGGCAGACATCTATCCAGACCATCACACAGGAATTCCAAACTGCATTAACATCCACTGAAATTACTATGACAAATAGTCGGGAGGGGAGGAAACTCTGATTTCATGGTCGAGCGGCTGCTCATAAGCCACACATCACTCCGGTAAACTCCAAATGACGCCCTGCTTGGTGTAAGGAGCGTAAACATTGGACCGTTGAACAGTATAAAAACATTGTGTGAGTGACGAATTACGGTACACAATGTGGCGATCCGATGGCAGGATGTGGGTATGGCGAATGCCCGGTGAACGTCATCTGCCAACGTGTGTAGTGCCAACAATAAAATTCGGAGGCGGTGGTGTTGTGGCGTGATCCTGTTTTTCATGGAGGGTGCTTGGACCCCTTGTTGCTTTGCGTGGCACTATCACAGCACAGGCCTACATTGATGTTTTAAGCACTTTCTTGCTTCCCACTGCTGAAAAGCAATTCGGGGATGACGATTGCATCTTTCAACACTATCGAGCACTTGATCATAATGCACGACCTGTGGTGGAGTAGTTACACGACAAAAACATCCCTGTAATGGACTGGCCTGCACAGAGTCCTGATCTCAATCCTATAGAACACGTTTTACATGTTTCGGAACGCCGACTTCGTGCCAGGCCTCACAGACCGAAATCGATACCTCTCCTCGGTGCAGCACTTCATGAAGAATCGGCTGCCATTCCTCAAGAAACTTTGCAGTACCTGATTGAACGTATGCTTGCGAGAACGGAATCTCTCATCGCGGCTAAGGGTGGGCCAACACCATATTGAATTCCAGCGTTACCGATGGAGCACGCCATGAAATTGTAATCATTTTCAGCCAGGTGTCCGGATACTTTTGATCACAGTGTATATTCAGTGCGAAGCACTAAAACACTAAAAATTTAAAACTATCGCAAGATAAAACTGGAAACAATCGTTCTATTTAGACGAAACACCTTTATGAGAATGTATACAGCTAAAGATTGAAAAGATTTTTTGATCGACTTTATTGACTTCAGGAGGTACTGTGGGAAATCGGACCACCATGTTTATCACCCCACCAGACTCCAAAAATTAAAATGCATTACAAGCTACCATATCGACGGTATGCGTCCAATTTACACCTATAGATGAAACATAATAATTATATATAATCTCCCTGACCTACTCAGAGGAGTACACTCGTCGCTTTGGGTACCTGTAAATACTGGACGGAAGGAAGCGGGACGTCATCTCATCCTCCAGCAAACTATTGGCTGTGAAACGATGTCTGTGTTTCAGACGACCTCACTTAAGGCTGAAGGTGGCATGGAGCACTATTACCCTTATTTGTTCCATCGGGTTCAGACTTCTACATTTCACCAGCACGCTTACCAAATCACTGCACAAAATTTTGTCACGGAGATACGAACTGTTATTACCGCGCTGGCAGATGGCATAGTCGTCGGGGAGAGCATCAGGTAAGAAAGAATGCAGGAGGTCCACAGTAACGTCTACACAGACTACAGCGTTCATGGTGCCTTCCATTACTATCACATGTTTCATGAAAGCACTAGTGAATGTCCCCTATGGCATAACACTGCCACCCTTTCCCCCCCCCCCCCCCCCCCCCCCCCCACCGCCCACCCCGGGCTTGAGTCCGTGGTCTGGTGCATGTCCCGCACATATGTTCATCAGGACAACGACATATATGGGCATGACCATCGACCTCATGTATTACGAAACGTGGTTAATCTGCCCCGGCGACGTATTTTCATTGGTCCTAGTAGAAATATCGAGGACCCTGTGCTTACTGCTGTAGTAATTGACGATGTTGTTGGGTCAACATGCCACCATGTAGCAATCGTTTGTTGTGGAAACCCGTGTTTAAAATTGAAGGCTGCAAAGTATTTTCCTAATCACTTGGGACTGCACCACATTGTACTCCGTCGAAGGTCTGCCGCAGATCGCTACCTGTCCTAACTCACGACAAGCATATGGCAGGAATGATGGCACTGTTGATATCCTCTCGCTTCCTTACGCAGCCAAGTTGGAGATTTCTTTCACGTGACCTCGACGCCGAGTTATAAACAAATACCTACCCGAAGAAGAATTCAAAACTTATCACGAATTATTGCGCTGCAATACTGAAGATTTCCCTCTGTCACTGTTATGTCTTGTTCGAAATCACAAAAGCCGACTGATTCACCTCTTTTCCTCCCAGGTAACTGTCTGGAATATTGTGCCGAAGTTGGAAATCTCCCTACTGTGAGAGTTTGGTCCTCATCAAGGTATTACAGCAATAGTCCTGTCAACTCGCATTAACAAGAAACATGAGAGTAGAGTGAAACAGTCACGTCTGCTAGTGCTTCATACGTTTCGTGTGAGAGATACTTCTAACGTAGTACGGTTTTCTAGATTAAAGTAAAGTAAAGTAGCAGTGATTTGAAGGACCTGACATTGTCATATATGACATAAATCAGTTGGGGTTATGTCATGGATTCAGGAGCTAAATTCTCAACCTTGATTATAATTTGGAGCCCTCCAGCGACACTATGTTGGTTATTTACTCCCCTCGAACGACTGCCCATGATTAGACACACAATGTCCTTGCCGACGTGAAATAGAAGCTAATACTAAGTACATTTTGCACTATAACTTCATCAGCAAATACGAAAGCTCTAACCGAATCGGAGCTACAGCATTCGTAGTGATTATCGATGCTGAATTAACCCTTAGTTACTGATCCTGCGCTTCATGGTACTGCACTGTGCTGCAGTTGATGCAAACACATTGTAGTTAATACAGGCAAAACTAAACCTAACAGAACGACGGTGGTACTTCATCTGTGTCTCCATGACCTGGTCGGAAAAAGGGTGTATTCATGGCATCAGAGTCTTTGATTGTGGTAATTTTTATGTCACGTTCACAACATTACTTTTGATTTTAATTAAACACTATTTTCTACCTCACAAATTACTCAAATGTGTGATGTAAAACAGCATTCGACGCATCTGTCTTTTCCATCACTGAAAGAAAATGTTAGGACTGATACGACATTCTTTGTAAGAATTACGTTCTGCCGCAGAGATCCCTTTCCGCTTCGTTTTCTTCTCTGACAACTGTTTCGCGACCGGTATTAAAATCTTGTTTACAGCACTACAAATAATTTAAAATTACTAATAATTAATTCATCATTGTTCTGTAGCATATAAAACAATGCATTATATCAGACAAATCTGGCCCGTTTCTGCATATCAATTGCCTCTCACTAGCAACCAGTAGCGGATACAGAAAAAGCTCAAGGAGGTGGCACTAAAGATATCTTGAGCTATCTTTACTTTTACCGCAGTGACACATAATCACATCACATGCAAAGTTTAAGAAAGTTTTATTTAATCAGATCAGAGACACATACAAGACAATGTCATCTTATGATATAAAAAAGTTACATTTGTGGTTCTCTTCCTTAAATGATGAATTCTATGCCCCTTCTTCCTATCAAATTGGTTAATTACATCGTCAGTAGGACAATCTATGTCAAGGTGAGTGTTCAACAGAGCTAAGCCATTAAGTCGATCCTCCTTCACTGTCGACCTCAGCCGTGTCTTTGTACGCTGCAATGTTGAAAAACTTCTTTCTACTGTAGCAATAGATGCAGATAGACAAGCAAATATTTTGTACAGCGTGTGCAAAGTAGGATAGACAGATCTAGGACAAACGGGCAGCCTTTTACTTACTTGTTCTTCAGTCTTAATATTTCTGCTGCTGAATGTAAACTTGCTTCCTATTCGCCGAATTGTCCGTTTTTAAACGCCACATATCGAAGCTTCTCTGTACAAGAAAACAGAATATTTGCTACTTCTCCCGAAAAAATGCCAGACAGAATAACGTATCGACTTGACTAGAATGGGTGTGACTTTTCTCGTGGGTATGTGTTAGCTATCTATAGTGTTCAGAGCCATTTGAACCATTTGAACTGATTGGCACATCAGGCTCATATTGTTAATCAGCTGGACGCAATCGATAGGGGGGGGGGGGGGGGCGGCGAGTCTCACTGTGTCCCTAAAGTAGGTGCTTTATCGCATTCGGCTGTCTCGGTGGGTCTAACATATAATTACGTATGTTGTAGGAAAATCAACAAAAATTCACCTGGTTATCTACATGATACGTTTCAAAATTCTTGAAAACAAAGTATATGGGAAGAAGCTGTTTATTTTTCGTCGTTTCACTTGTTCAGTGGTGTTAAATTGACCTAAGGGAAGAATGAACTGTTGACAGTATCTTGGTACAAGCAGGAATTGGTCTGTAGGTCACATCAACAGCCTTTGGGAAATCATCAGTTTGGTAATGAACGTGGTGTGGAAGGTAAAAATTGTAAAGAGAGCCCAAGGGCTGAAAATAGCAAGCAGGCGCAAACAGAAGTAGGTCACTGTAGCCGTGCAGGGATGAGGAGGCATGAACGGGATCGATTAATCTAGGGAACTCCATCAAACCGGTCTTAAAATAGACGACCACAAGTCCGAAGGATGAGACGATACACAGGCGCCGACTCCATGGGGCCTGAGCTTCTTAAAAAATTCGTTTGTGGGGGCGGAGCCCCCCAATAATATAAGAAAATTACTAGTTGTATTATGCTTTGTAAAGTCACAGAATTATGCTGCAATTTTTTATTTTCCTTGTTTGACGATAGGTACATCTTAAAATACATTCACTAATGATTTAAGAAAGTAATTATTACCGTAGCAAGCAGGTTAACTGAAAACTAGTAGTGTGAATCATGATACTGTTACGGTGCTGCAGGCACACTTAGAATTTGTGCTGGTGCGCGAACCTCTGGGTAAAAACTGGCGCCGGCGGGCCAGCCCTGTGGCTGCGGCGACATCAAAAGGAGTGGAGCAGAAGCGCCTGGAACCCTCCGCCTCACGTCGCCTTGACGTTTAGAGACATTACGACGCCGCGGCTGTATAAAACGCCCACTCTGCTGTCCCAGTCATTCAGTGTGGATATTTTCATTCAGTGCATGCTACAAATGAGTTTAGTGTTCCAACTTTAGTGTCTAGTGGACTGTTTTATTTGACTATATCTTATTCGTTTACTTTGGGCTCTCAGTGTCTTGTGAATTAAGTTAGCAATGGATAAATTTGTTACCAAAAAGGCGCACTTGGAAGTTGATGATACTGCAAGTCAACCTCCTACAATTATTGTGTCATTAATTGCTTCGTCATATTCAGGCGAGAACCGTTCATAGCAAAAACTTGGGCAATCCGATAAGGGAATATCATTTCAGAAGTCTTGGTTGATCAAATATATATGGCTAGAATATGATGCAACAACCGATATTTTTTTTTGCAAAATCTGCAAAGAGTCAGGTGCTAAAAATCTATTAGAGTTGTTTCCTTCAAAGCGTTTTCTAATTGGAAAAAGGCTTTGGAAACATTCCATCTTCATGAAAACACGTTTACTCATAAAGAAGGTAAATTCTATCATGAACCAAAATGTGTCCTCGCAATTGAATGTACAGTTAGATAGTGATATGAAGAAAGACCGTTCAGCTCTTGAGACAATTTTTACTATCGTGCAATTTCTATGCCGACAGCGACTAGCAATTAGAGGGCACGAGGATTTAAACTCAAACTTTTTCCAATTGTTGTAACTCCGAAAGAATGACATACCTGATTTTTAGGATTGGTTAGGGCGTTTAGGGTACAAGTGGACGTCCCACGATATTCAAAACGAGATCATTGATCTACTAGAAAAGTCTGTGTTGACGAAGATATTGGCTTCAGTCAAGTAGACTGAACATTTTTCTATTATGGCTGATGAAACAAGTGATTCTTCGATTCACGAACCAGTTTCGTTTTGTATTCCTATTGTCGATGATTCCTTAATCATCAACAAAGAATTTATTGGCTTATACGAGACCTCCAGCACTGAGTAACAAACTCTGTTTATTATTTTAAAAGACTTTTTGCTCGTCTTGATTTGTCAATGGATAACTTAAGAGGACAGTCCTATGATGGTGCCTCGAATATGAGAGATACGTTCAAACGACTAAAAAAAGTTAGTTTTGGGTACACAACCAAAAGCACGTTATATGCACTGCACTGTTCATAGTTTAGACTTTAGTACTTTATTACTATATTACTATAGCACTGTATACTTAAATGTTTTTGAAATGGAAGACCCACTTAAAACCTGCTGTTTACATACTTTTTTTACTGAAAGTAAACTGCATTAAAACACTAACTTTGAGATATTGTTTTTATTTAATGAACCCTAACCCTTATTCAATGTAAGCTTAAATTAGCTATTTTACTTATTAATCAAAGTGCTATTACTGTAATATTTTATTTTTTATTCTTTTACTGATAGTTTAGGAATTCATTAAATATAATTTCAGTCTTTCAGAGCTATATAGTCTTTGCTCTGTAATTGTATATAAGCATGTTTATTACTATAAATTAAATTAGCTTTTTACGAAAATGCCGTGCGTCTTTATGTTTTCTATCTTTTGTTTTGTTTCTTTTTTCAAAGCCAAAATATGTCAGGCTTCTCGAGTTTCCTGGGGTGTTGAGTTATCGGGAGTCCAGTTTTTGATGTTCTAATGTTGAATATATGGCTCTAAAACGCTAAAAAATTTTAAAACTCACTATTCTTAATCTAAATTTTGGAAACTTTCCCTGGACAAGTACCCCAGTATTTCCCCCCACCAACCACCACATTTTTTTTTATTAGTCAGCACCCCTGGGACAATATATGATCCCTCCATTCTCTAACAGCAGCATACACCTTCATGTAAGTATCAGGGCAAACCGCATAAAGTTCACGTACCTCCACCCTCGCTGAAGCACCTCTACTTCTTTCCTCCCAGTAACTCACCGAAAAATCTTAACACATGCTTTAAATAAAAATTTAACTCTAGTATTATTGAGGATAAGGGAACCAGGGAATATGAATCACCCACAGGCTTCACTTTAAGTTTGCATTTACTGCAACACTACAAGTTGAAACACCAACAATTATGTGTGGCAATTGATTAGGTAGGTCACAGAAAACAGATTAATGCTTGCAAATTTAGAAAATTTAAATTCCTCGAAAATTAGGGAATAAACAGTTAAACTGGAGAACAAATTGATTCTGATTTGGTTGGTATATATTGTAGCACTGAAACACCTTTCGACGAAATAAATCGTAGAACACGGAGAACGAAGCAAATTCATGTGTTGCAGGAAGTCGGATAAGTTAGTTTAATTTTATAGTAATATTTCAGTGGCCTTACTTAACACTACATGAGACAGGATAAATCTAGCACCCATTAAAAGAGGCATATACATTAAATCACAGAAAAAGCACAATGAATTTAGAGATATCATAAATGTATACATACAGGCTTCTAAAAAAAAACTTTGTTTCACCCTGAACAATTCAGGAATAAAAGGAGTTAAAAACTGATCTTAAAAACCATCACTATTGAATCACATTGGCCATGTAAAACCCACTCAATTAACTCGACTACAATAAGTTACTCTCTAAGCTATATAAAGCTTTATATAAGATCGAAGTGAATCCTAATGAACCAGCGCTGGCCTAAAGCTAGCATGAGGAATTAAACCCCTCCCTAAAGCTGTGGCAGGTACAGATAGGGTAGATTGACCCCCACAAAGTACTAAACACATTAATTGACAAGAAGAAAAGAAAAAAAAAATCGCATGTCAAAACCCCATTTCGCGGGCGAGACAAGTTTTACATAATTTAAAGTATAAAATAGTTATTTAACTAATTAACTAAAACCTCATAGAAAACAGGATAAACAAATTACACAAATGCAAATTTAAGTCACATTTATCTTGGTTGCTTGACGTGCGTCGTGAGTGGTATGGGACGTGCTGGTTATCGATTCAAACAAACCCAGGACTTAACCACAAGACAAAAAGAATTCATTTCTAATACATTGGGCTGAATATTAACTCTGAAATGAACCCAACAGTGCGTCTTCAATGGTTCAAATGGCTCTGAGCACTATGGGACTTAACTACTGAGGTCATCAGTCCCCTAGAACTTAGAACTACTTTAACCTAACTAACCTAAGGACATCACACACATCCATGCCCGAGGCAGGATACGAACCTGCGACCGTAGCGGTCACGCGGTTCCAAACTGACGCGCGTAGAACCGCGCGGCCACACCGGCCGGCACTAAAGCGTCTGATAGAAACAGTCAACAGTAGTCACAACGAATAACTTCGGCAATACGGCCGGGTTACTGGGTCACCGTTTTAGCGGAATGTTAACGTTAACGACTGCTGAACAAATGGTGTATGATAGGTATTACTTTGATTGATGCACACTCCGACGAATAGCTACCGGTACCGAGACATAGTCTTGCTTCCACACCGGCAAAATAGAGGAAACAGAACTGATAAAACTTCCATAACGTCTTGGATCAGACACCTCTGTTCAGACCCAAAGCCAGTAGCCTCATCGAGGCCACGTCCACGGTAGACATAGCGTCGACAACTGTTGCACTACTCGCGACCACTCGCCACTGCCGGCGTTTTCGCTAACCCCCAGCTGAGCGTGCAATGAGGAACCGCTTTGCGCAGAGCACACCGTGCCCCCTTGGGATCGCAAGTCAAAGAAAGATGGCGCGTGGAGGGAATCTAAATTAACGCTGCAAGCGACATTAAGAGGCAGAGTAATCGAAGTGTGAAGAACACACAGTTCACTCGCTATTGGCAGTGATACGTGGACAGCATATCTGTTATTTGACAATCAAGGCAGAGCTACGTAGCATACAAATCTAAATGAGCATGACAGACTTATGCACACTCGCGCGAAATAAGGGAGGCAACTGAAATGTTGAGAAAAAATGTGGGGTCAGCACTGTTGGCAGCAACCGCACACATGGCGGCCACCCAGATTCTCTGATGTCAATTGGTGAGTGTAGTGCGGTACCTACTGGCTTCCAGCCAGAGGCCTCTTCGGTCGCTCCGGACTCTCCGCCACTCGCCGCAGCACCGACTCAATTCGGTTAGGCAACGAACTGTAAACGTAAGAGAGTAATGTAAAAACTTTCAGCTATGCGCATTTGCTAGCTTTGGTGTGAGTAATTGTACTTTAATGAAATATGTGTGAGTTGTGCACATTGTATTTATAGTATGATGGTCTATACCCTATCCACGTCCTACAACTGCAGAAACAACAGAACCTAACACCAACGGCAGATGGGGTGTCCACAGGCCAGTATGATAGTCGAGCAGCGCCGAAAACAGACTTTACATTGACCACAAGATTCAGACGTGGCGCGGTTTTTCTATTCACGGAGGACTGGAGTACAGTGTGGCAGTGCGGTGTCAGAGACACTGTGTTGACGATCAACAGCTGCATTCATTTAAGAATGAATTCGCTAACTGCGATTATGGTTCCGCATCAACTGTCGAATGTTTGAGAACAAATGAAAATTTGTGCTGGACCGCGACTCGAACTCTGATTTCGGTCGCCTTAACCACTTTGGCTATTCAAACATGCTTTCCGGATTCGTTCCTTATTAATCTGATCGTCAAAGCAGTCTCTCTCTCACTGCAATGCAGTATTTCATGCCGTAGCAAGGCAACGATGACAGAAAACAGTGTCGTACCCTGTGCGGGAATGACGGTAATACAGTGAGAGAACAAGAGATGGTAGACAAAAGGAGAAATGGAGATTTCAACCGCTTCTGAAAGCGTGATCGGATTTCCGAAGTTATTATGGCGGCCGCTCGCAATAAGTGGGAAATACGAGTTCGAGTCATTTACCGGCAATAATTTCCATTTGTTCTTAAATGTTCTACAACTGATCCAGAACCGTAATCGCAGTTCATGAGTTCCTCTTAAAAGAAACTGATGGTACAGTTGGGTTCCTGAATGAGCTCTGCAGAACTCGTAACACCGAAAATGCAGATAAAATCCCTTGTGCACCATTCAAAATTTTCCGCTGGTTAATAGCTGGTGATAAATTTTAATACACTGCTAATCCTCATTCTGTAAGCTTTATTACAGAAACTATATTTAATATAGTAATAATGTATTTATTTGTGAATGCATTAATTAATTGTAATTATAATGTAAATATTATAAATTTCAGCGTAATCGCTAAGGGAACTTACTTTAAATACAGTATCGATAACAATGGCGAAAATGCAGTACCTGTGATGTTGTTTATCTGTGGTACCCTTTTCCCCCTGTGTGGTTTGAGAGCGACTGCACTAAATTCCACACATTTCAAAACTATTATCAGTAGTTAGATTTAGAACAGATTATTCTTCCAGAAGGTTCTGTTGTACAATTTCCTCATACGCAGAGGGAGACCAAGAGATAAATACACTAAGCTGATTCAGAAGAATGTAGGTTGCAGTAGGTACAGGGAGATGAAGAAGCTTACACAGGATAGAGTAGCATGCAGAGCTGCATCAATCCAGCCTCTGGACTGAAGACCACAACAAAAACAACAAAACAAGCAACTTGATGAACATAAATGAACCTGATAATTTGGTTGTACGTAACGGGGAACAGTAGACGGAACAAAGGGGAACGCTGCCAGCGGAACCAATTGTTGAGAAACCGGTGTCTAGCATCACCCTACCGCTGAAACACGGGAACTGACAAAAATGGAATTCCTGGCATTTGCAGATGCTGCAGAATTCGCAATAAAAATCCATTCACGGTGGATACGAGGAAACCATTAAGGAAGAACGAGAGTTAGAGTTAAAACTAGTAATACCTTGAAATATAAACAATTGGCTGAGCATGTTGATAAGTAAAATTTATGCTGAGTCCGAATCAATAAAAGCTCAATGTAAATCAATTAATGCTAAAATTTACGCTCAGTCAGAATCCATGAAAGCTCAATCCGAAGTAATTAATGCTAAAAATAGTGTCCAATCCAAAGCAGTTAACAATAAAATTGATGCAGTATTAAGTAAAATGGACGATCAGAACAAAGTAATCAAGATTGTTAACAATTATATTGGAATTGTTAACACTAAAGTAATTGATATAAATAAAGGAATAATTGTAGTGAATTCGGAAACCGGTTACCTTAAGCAGAACTTAACACAGGCACAAACAAAATAAGAAGCATAAATAGTCGTTTTGAGATGTAAGTGGGGAGGATTGAGCAGAAAGTGGAACAAATGTTGATCCCGTTATTGAAAATAAAATAATGGAAAAGATAGAATTAGCACAAAAAGACAATAGGAAAAAGGTTACGAATTTCCGAACTTTGGTATCAGACATACATACTAGAGTTAACAGCTGACTAAGTGTGATCCGGAAAACGAGGGATGTGGAAACGTTAGCGACGACCACGTGCCAAGTAGTTACAAAAGCAACCGTAATAGAAAAGAGATTAGACGAAGAGCTGCACTATGTGTCATGCCACGAACATAATACTGGAATCTTAGCGAAGGAGATCGTTTCGATCCCCACAAAAAGCGGAGTGAATTGCACGTTACAAACTTAATTAAAAATTGCGAAAGTGTATTGCCTGAATGTTGGCTGGATAACAGACAAATTAACGCAGTAGTCGACGTGCTAGCGGGCGAGGCTAAGCTGTGGGGCATAAACCTCGATGTTCTGAACATGAGCTTTATAGAAATTAAGAATTTCGAAAGAATATTGGTCAGAACAGAAGCAGGAGATTGCCAAAACCCTACGAAGCGAACTCGCATGGCCCAATGAAAGAATTTAGCGAAACTTCAATCTGCAAATTAGAATGTTGATCGACGGACTGAATAGGAGATTGTCTAGGAGTTGTGGAAGAAGCTTCGTGATGATTTGAATAAGCTTCTAGATGATTCCAAGATGTACATTGGTAGTAGTTAAAGAACAGTTACTGCGTTTTGAGGAAAGGTCGAAAATAAAGATAATTGGCGGAATAGCCGCGACAATTTTAAAAATTTTGTTAATAGTAACAGTTACCACAACAGGAACAACTATAACAACAACCATGGCAATAATGGCAACCACCATAATGGTAATAATAACTGACACCACTATAACAAGAACTGTCATAGTGGGAACAATAATACTAGAAATGACAGACACCAGTATGAAGTGAATCTGGTACGTCGTTCTGCGTAGAATGATAGCAGGCAGGAGCAAAATCAGCAGTTGCCACTGCCGGATAGAAATGGGTCTGTCGTACTTAATCAGGGGAACATTCAGCTGCATGTGCGGCTGGTCCCGGCGGAGGTTCTAGTCCTCCCTCTGGCACGGGTGTGTTAGTTTGTCCTTAGGATAATTTAGGTTAAATAGTGTGTAAGCTTATGGACTGATGACCTTAGCAGTTAAGTCTCATAAGATTTCACACACATCTGAATTTGAATTATCCGCACCGTTTTGGGGCCCACCTGGCGTGGGAGGACCTTGGCGGCCCAGGAGAAAGCCTAGGCTAAGTCGGTATGACAGATCCGAATAGATTGATCGCCAATAGGAGAATGTGCAAGAAGACAGAGCGAGTAACGCACGCGCGGTAACAATAACTGAAGCTGAAACGGCAGGCGACAAAGCAGTCACTGTCGGTAACACCGATGAAAATAATACCAGTCGTTAAGGAAAAGGTGGCTACTGTTACAACAACAACGGTACCGCAGGCTCCAATACAGGTGATTCGCCGGTTGAATTACAGAAGGAGATATAGAATAAAACTTCCGTTATCGCGCAAGACACGGCAACGTGGACCGCGAAGAGGTGTGGCCACATCAGTACGGCAGGATATACTGCAAATCGAAGAATTGTAGAGGATTGTGTGGAAACTTTGTTATGGTGAGAGCGGACAATATTTGACACTTCTCAACCTGCATGAAATTATCATTTACGAAGAAACGGAAATCTCTGTACCGAAGAGGCAGGCTTGCCTACATGCTATCCAATTCCAAGGACGCTGGCCATAAAGAAAACCGAGGTGAAATTTATGAAGAGGGATAAGACGAATTTGCCGATGATGACCCGGTACGACCAATTGAAAGCCACGTAAATTACAAGGTCTACAGTGTTGAAGCTCACATCATACAGTCACACAAGAGGTAGGGTTGGGTTGTTTGGGGAAAGAGACCAGACAGCGAGGTCATCGGTCTCATCGGATTAGGTAAGGACGGGGAAGGAAATCGGCCATGCCCTTTCAAAGGAACCATCCCAGCATTTGCCTGAGGCGATTTAGGGAAATCACGGAAAACCTATATCATGATGGCCGGACGCGGGATTGAACCGTCGTCACACATGTGTGGTGTGGATTGCATGAGCTCAAGAGGAGCTCGTTCCGCTATGCAATTTGGAAGACAATAGCCATCTTTCCGAAGAAAATGTACCTGACTTGACAGTTAGTGAATTGATGGTAAAAGAAGGTTCGTTAATCGAAGAAATTGATAAAAAGGTTACAGCGTCCGGATTAAAACGGCTTCAACAATGGCAGAACACGCAGATAGTAATTAAGGATGTCCAAGAACAGAAAATTAAAAAATCACCAGACAATCCCCTTTCGGTATCAGGACCGGGCTGATTTTTTTGGAATATCTTGACGTGGATGAAGACTTCTTATGGGGAAACGAATCCGAAGGTATACTGAAATTGTACTACTTTCAAGATGTAGAAGGACGAAAGATAACGGAGGGTATTTATAAACATACGAATCGTCATCAAAGCGAGGATGAATGCTTGAAAACAGTGAAGACCACATATGACGAAAACAAGAAAGACAGAGAAGAGGAGAGAAAGTATTGCAGAATGTACAACATTATTCTGTATATGCGCAAAGATGGGGATAGCGACACATAGCGGCTGTGTTGCCCTATCACCCAGAAAATACACTATGATCACTTAGACTATGATCATTGCGGATCAACGAAATGTACTGTGAAAATGACTGAAGTCGTGAATTTTAACAACATACTAAAGAGAATGACAGATAGGATAAAGTGTCAGTGGGTGAAGGCAACGAGCTGCACAAATTGTGGTCCTGTGTAGAGCATAAGGCTTGACAATGTTCTAAAGTTAGTCTGCATGGACTTCTATGGCCCCCTGACAAAGACCTCGAGTAATTTCGCCTAGATATTAGTATTGCTGAAAACTTATTTGAAGTTAATTAAGTTACATACGATAAGACAGACAACTCCTGAAGCGGTTTCTAACAAACTTGCTACCGATTACTTTTCGCATATCGGCAAAACAAAAGCTATTTTGTCCGATAATGGGACACAGTTTGCTTCCAAATTGTGGGAAGCAATAGGGTATGGAAATCAATAGGGTTGAACTAATACATATCTTGGCCTATTGCCGAATCCAATGGAACGATACATATAACAATAAGAATTTTTTGACAAATTTAAAATTTGAAGCCAGGATCGATAATTTGAATAATTCAAAAATTTTTGGAAGAAAACTTTGTAATTATACGGGATGTGAGGCGTGGCACCTTATATCTCCCCTGTCTAGAGCCTGTGTATCAGGAAAATGACTCATGCCTGCAAAGTGACATGATCTGAAGTTTTCATCTGCTAGAGTACAGCAGCGGACAAATAAATTCATGAAACAGGTGAAGATAATGTTTTGTGAATTGTTCTATTTATTTCTTGAAGGCTTTTTTGTTTATTTATGTTCGTACAGTTAATGTGAATGATCCGTGAATGTCGTCTACAGTAAATATGTAGATCACTGTTCTACCGATTAACGCTGTACGAACCAACGTGAGAAATTTTTAAGACTTTGTGGATGCAGACGATGCGGAATTCTGTATCATTGTATGTTAAGTAAGTTTATCGTAAAAGGAAAGCTTATTCGAGTGCAAATGAAAATAGTTAATAACGTAAAGTATAAAGCAAATATCAAAATGTTAACTATTTATTTTACGAAAACGTACAGTTAGAAACTGTGTTATTTGTTGAATGGTTAGTCATGAAAGGCGCGGACTAGCGCGGGAGAATAATGAATTTCTATTGGCTTTAAATAAAAATGACCAATCATGACGAAGTATTCTTTTTACGTCTTTTCTGTTGGAGACAGAGAATCCTTACAGTAGTCTAGTAGTCGAGCCCAGCCATTCAACGGTACTGTCGTGTGTAGTATGAGATCCGAAGGAAGCCATAATTTGCTCGTTTTAGTTGTGATACATGTTCCAAAAATGCTTTAAAGTGAAGGGAGACTTATTCCGCTGCGGTTTTTACTTATAAAGTGCGGATTTTTATGTAATTTAGTGTATGAGAAAATACAGTAATTCCGAGTGGCATATTGAGCAGATCGGTGAGTAAAAACTTGAATGCATTAGACACTGATAAACTTAATAGTGTGGCGAGCATTTTCGTTTAAGAACAATCGGTGCTTGTAGCTGTTCAGATTTCGGGAAATACGTTACCATATACTTGCTAACGTGAATGACTGTGTTAGGATTCGCACGGGCTTGGCAGAGAACTTGTAATTCTTGACTTCAGAATAGACCGAAGTTTTGCCAGTATTTTCTCCTTTCATTCAAAATTCAGACCCTCTCCCGATGCTTAGAATAGTTACGTTGCATGCAGCCTGGTGCGAGTTGCAGCGGATTCCGTACCGGAGATCTGCAGCAACGAGTTCACAGGTAGGTGCAGGTAAAAAGGACGAAAGAAACCGCGCAGCCACGCATGGTGCACCTGGGTCGGGAAAACAATTAAAAAGCTGTAGTACATAGTGGTTGAGAGAAATTTTGTGAAAGATCGTATATTGAAAATCATAAAAAAAATTACTAAATCGGTGCACGCGGAATTCTGAATGGAACCCGTTTCGAGTCGCAGGAGAGACTCACAACAAGAACAAGACGTTAAACGGTCACAATAAGAACGAGGGCGTATCAAAGCAGCAGACGGCGTCATATCGGTATCAACGAGCACCAGTACGGCATGGCACTGCTGCTAACTTACACGACGAGTGGGCACCCTGAAACTGGTACGGCAGACGAAGGAGGTCGGAATCACCGTTTCAACACGCCCAGGCTGCAGCATTCAACGAAAAATCAGTTTTACTTTTATTGTGTGTGTGTGTGTGTGTGTGTGTGTGTGTGAGCGTGTGTGTACTGAAAGACTGAGTAACATGGAAAGTGATAAGGATTTTGTAAATACAATAAATGAGGAAGGACTCTCATTCAGTGTAAGAGCTTCATAAACTACCACGCCTGAACAGAGAGAAGGAGTAGTTGTTAAAGTAAAAGAGGAGGCTTTTGACGATATTTCTTTGTTGTTTACGGACAGTGGAGTAGAATCTGCTTCAAATATGTCAGTTAATATAACGAGTGGGTGTAATATAAATCCTGAAAGTGACATTTAGCATGAAATTGGTAAGAACCAATGTGTGATGACAGTGTTGGTAGTTTTGCTGAATGAAATGTGGATACCATATTTGGTAAAGCACTGGCGGAACATAGTAAACAGCAAACAGTTATGGAGAAAATAGAACATGGAAGTATGCAAGAAATGTTTGCAGCATAAATGGGTCCTATAAAAGATAGACATACCAATTTGGCTGAAACTATTGGTCAGAAAATTGAAAAACTAAAAATTGTTTTTAATAAAAAGAAATTGATAAACTAACTAGTGAATTTATTGAGAAATTTGGAAAACCAGACTGCAGTTTTAAAAGAAATGTACAAAAATGATTTGATGTCTTTAGAGTGTAAAGTGGATGGTAAAATTTCTCAAGTCGAGAATAAGTGCCAGCAATTCATTACAACTGTAAAAAGTGAATTAACAGATGGCTTTAGAAAGTTGCTACTGGAGACAAACAAAGGGTATATTTGATTTAAAAAAAAGTGTGTAGAAGTAGAGGTCAACATAGCGGCGGTAGAGTCTATATGTGCAAATTATCATAAATTGTTAGACAGTAAAATCAGTTTTGAATATGTCAGATGTATGAATGAAGTAGAAAGTATATTTGACCTAGTGGGTATGTCTGAAGAAAATGTTCTTCAGCTAACTAATCGGGTAAAGCAGGTTGAAAATAAGTTGGACGAGCACTGCAGTAGATTACGCCAAGCTGAAACTAACTACAGTGATGAAACTAACAGTAGTGGGTGTAGTTTTGTAGCAGAATGGTCTGAAATATCATATGTCGCTAACAGGCACTGTTTACGTTTTGATCCAACAGGAAAGGTACATTCAAAATAATTTTGGAATTACTATGAAAGTGTTCTACCTAGTTTGTGGTCAGACAGACAAAAATGTGGTTTCTTACGTCTAAATTCTTGGGAAAGGTTAGAATTTGAAGGATTATCACTACTGAACAGTAAGGTACTCTAGATAAATTCAAAGAGGCGTTTTTTAAAGAGTATTGCGGCAAGCAAAAACAAATGTAGTTGCTACATAGCTTCTGGGTTGGGGAAAAGTTTAATTCCAGAAAAGAAAGCGTAAGAAAGTTTGCAGTAAAGCGGATGACGAATATGTCATATTAAAACAATAAAGTCGAGCCACAACAAATTGTTACGGGCCTGGAAGGAAACTGCCCATGAACTATAGAAAAAAAAAAAATAATTGCAGCTCCGAGGGATGACGTCCACAAATTCATTAGTTACTTGGCGAGAGTTGGGAAGTTGTTGCATGAGAACGACCATGCAAATCATAATGTCAGACCACCAAATAATGCAGAACCGTGGGAGAACGCAAATGTTAACAGAATTTGTGTGTACCGTGGAAACAACTGGAGCAGAGGTGACGGGAGGTGGCGGTATCCAACAAATGATAGGAGAAGTAAAAGGAAGCAGGTGCTCAATTATCGATCATATTCTCCGGTGTGAGATGACGATGTTGCGCCAAGGCGACAGCAGTTGAGGGTAAACGTAAGAAATGGTACAGAATCCCAGAATCCGTTAAACTAAATGCCGTCTGTGAAAGGGATAGCGTTTACAAGATGGGAAGTACTAATTTGAACCCACTAGCAAAACCCGTTCTAACTGTTAGCACTAAACAGATGCAGGCCGTTGTGGCAGAGTGGTTATAGTCGCTTCAGTTCGGAACCGCGCTGCTACTACGGTCGCAGGTTCGAATCCTGCCTCGGTCATGGATGTGTGTGATCTCCTTAGGTCCTTAGGTTAGTTAGGTTTAAGTAGTTCTAAGTCTAGGGGACTGATGATCTCAAATGTTAAGTCCCATAGTACTAGAGCCATTAGAACCATTTGAACTTAACAGATAGGAATTATAAGTGAGAAGCAGAAGAAGGTAATGACAACAGACGAAACAAGCTACATAAAATCTGCACATTTAACGGAGGATTAGGAGATTTTTGGGACAGAAATAAACAAAATAAGCACTTCATTGCGGACGAAATGGGTGATGTATTAACGGAAAATCTGACAGAACCTGACAGGCAGAAAGTCTTTAGTAACCAAGTTGAAGTCGAGTCATATTCTGGAGAAGGAGAAAGCACTGAAGATGTAGAATTACAGGAGATGTCGTTATAGAAGCAATACTATCGTCTATAAATGACGACATTTGTGAGGCTATAAGGGAGAGGCAGGAAAATTGTGAACAAAATGGGAGTCAGCCAACAAATTTTGGAAAAAAGAATAGAGAGAGGAAAGGGAGAATGGCGAACCACCAGAAAGAAATTTGAACTGTATGTAGTGGACAGAATAGTTAGTTTGGGAAAGAAAAGTGATGAGGTTAATTCTGCAAAAATCTGTGGAACTTCTAGAAACTGAGAAGGTTTCGACAGAAGGAAGGTAGTGAACCATCTGTTGGAGGAGAGTTCTGACACTAGCAATGAAAGGAAAGTAGTGACCCAGTCAGTAATTAGTTTGCAAGTGTGTATTGAAGAAGTACAGTGTTTAGCAGATAGTGGCAGTGATTTATGTGCTGTGAGTAAAAGTTCGTTAAAATCGTAGCCAACTAGAAATGAACTTGTAATAATGCCAGCAATGAGGGCACCGCTAATTGTAGCTACAGGAAACGTTAAGAAAAACGTGTTAAACACGAAGTTCTGCTGCCAGTGAAAATAAATATTGTGCAAGTACTCCATAACTTCCTTACAATCCCTGATCTGCGTATAAAGCACCGAAGCTGAAATCGTTATAGGTACAGAAAGATGGCTGAAGCCAGAGATAAATTCTGCTGAAATTTTTACAAAGGCACAGACGTTGTTTAGAAAGGATAGATTGCAGGCAACCGGTGGTGGCGTGTTTGTCGCCGTTAGTAGTAGTTTATCCTGTAGTGAGGTAGAAGTGTATAGTTCCTGTGAATATTATGGGTGGAGGTTACAACTAACAACCGAGCTAGGTTAATAATTGGCTCCTTTTACCGACCTCCCGACTCAGCAGCATAAGAGGCAGAACAACTGAGAGAAAATTTGGAATACATTTCACATAAATTTTCTCAGCATGTTATAGTCTTAGGTGGTGATTTCAATTTTCCAGATATAGACTGGGACACTCAGAGGTTTAGGACTGGTAGTAGGGACAGAGCATCGAGTGACATTATTCTGAGTGCACTATCCGAAAATTACCTCGAGCATTTAAATAGAGAACCGACTCGTGGAGATAACATCTTGGACCTACTGATAAGAAACAGACCCGAATTTTTCGACTCTGTAAGTGCAGAACGGGGTATCAGTGATCATAAGGCCGTTGCAGCATCCCTGAATATGGAAGTTAATAGGAATATAAAAAAAGGGAGGAAGGCTTATTGGTTTATCAGGAGTAATAGAAGGCAGAATTCAGACTACCTAACAGATCAAATAGAAAATTTCTGTTCCGACACTGACAATGTTGAGTGTTTATGGAGAAAGTTTAAGGCAATCGTAAAATGCGTTACAGACAGGTAAGTGCCGAGTAAAACTGTGAGGGACAGGAAAAACCCACCGTGATTCAACAACAAAGCCAGGAAACCACTGCGAAAGCAAAGAGAGGTTCACTCCAAGTTTAAACGCAGCTAAAACCTCTCAGACAACAGATGCTACACGACGTCAAAGTTAGTGTAAGAAGGGCTATGCGTGAAGCGTTCAGTGAATTCGAAAGTAAAATTCTATGTACCGACTTGACAGAAAAACCTAGGAAGTTCTGGTCTTACGTTAAATCAGTAAGTGGCTCGAAACAGGATATCCAGACACTCCGGGATGATGGTGGCATTGAAACAGAGGATGACACGCGTAAAGCTGAAATACTAAACACCTTTTTCCAAAAGCTGTTTCACAGAGGAATACCGCACTGCAGTTCCTTCTCTAAATCCTCGCACAAACAAAAAATGACTGACATCGAAATAAGTGTCCAAGGAATAGAAAAGCAACTGGAATCACTCAACAGAGGAAAGTCCACTGGACCTGACGGGATAGCAATTCGATTCTACACAGAGTACGCAAAAGAACTTGCCCCCCCTTCTAAGAGCCGTGTACGGCAAGTCTCTAGAAGAACGGAAGGTTCCAAATGATTGGAAAAGAGCACAGGTAGCCCCAGTCTTCAAGAAGGGTCGTCGAGAGATGCGCGCAACTATAGACCTATATCTCTGACGTCGATCTGTTGCAGAATTTCAGAACATGTTTTGTGCTCGAGTATCATGTCGTTTTTGAAAACCCAGAATCTACTCTGTAGGAATCAACATGGATTCCGCAAACAGCGATCGTGTGAGACCCAACTGGCTTTATTTGTTCTACATCTACATTGATACTCCGCAAGCCACCCAACGGTGTGTGGCGGTTCATGAGACCCAGAGTCCGCCCCGGTAGCTGAATCGTCAGCGTGATAGACTGTCAATCCCAAGGGCCCCGGTTCGATTCCCGGCTGGGTCGGAAATTTTCTCCGCTCAGGGACTGGGTGTTGTGTTGTCCTAATCATCATCATTTCATCCCCATCGACACGCAGGTCGCCGAAGTGGCGTCAAATCGAAAGACCTGCACCAGGCGAACGGTCTACCCGACGGGAGGCCGTAGCCACATGGCATTTCCACATGAGACCCAGAAAATATTAGATACAGGCTCCCAGGTAGATGCTATTTTCCTTGACTTCCGGAAGGCGTTCGATACAATTCCGAAATGTCGCCTGATAAACAAAGTAAGAGCCTACGGAATATCAGACCAGCTGTGTGGCTGGTTTGAAGAGCTTTTAGCAAACAGAACACAGCATGTTGTTATCAATGGAGAGACGTCTACAGACGTTAAAGTAACCTCTGGCGTGCCACAGGGGAGTGTTATGGGACCATTGCTTTTCATAATATATATAAATGACCTAGTGGATAGTGTCGGAAGTTCCATGCGGCTTTTCGCGGATGATGCTGTAGTATACAGAGAGGTTGCAGCATTAGAAAATTGTAGCGAAATGCAGGAAGATCTGCAGCGGATAGGCGCTTGGTGCAGGGAGTGGCAGCTGACCCTTAACATGGACTGGTGTAATGTGTTGCGAATGCATAGAGTGAAGGATCCTTTATTCTACGGTTATATGATAGCGGAACAAACACTGGTAGCAGTTGCTTCTGTAGGGTATCTGGGAGTACGCGTGCGGAACGATTTGAAGTGGAATGATCATATAGAAATGATTGTTGGTAAGGCGGGTGACAGGTTGGGATTCATTGGGAGAGTCCTTAGAAGGTGTAGTCCATCAACAAAGGACGTGGCTTACAAAACTCTCGTTCGACCTATACAAGAGTATTGCTGATCAGAGTGGGATCCGTGCCAGATCTCGTTGACGGAGGAGATGGGGAGGATCCGGAGAGGAGCGGCGCGTTTCGTCACAGGGTTGTTTGGTAACCCTGATAGCGTTACGGAGATGTTTAGCAAACTCAAGTGACAGACTCTGCAAGAGAGGCGCTCTGCATCGCGGTGTGGCTTGCTCGCCAGGTTTCGAGAGGGCCCGTTTCTGGATGAGGTATCGAATATATTTCTTCCCCCTACTTATACCTCCCGAGGAGATCACGAAGGTAAAATTAGAGAGATTCGAGCGCGCACGGTGTCTTTCAGACAGTCATTCATCCCGCGAACCATAAGCGACTGGAACAGAAAAGGGAAGTAATGACAGTGGCACGTAAAGTGCCCTCCGTCACACACCGTTGGGTGGCTTGCGGAGTATAAATGTAGATGTAGATGTAGATGAAAAATGCTAATTTGCGTAAATTTCTTTAACCAGTACAAAGGGAGATTAAATTTTGATGAAAATGTAGAGATTTTTTCAAATAAGTGGGAGAGATGTGGTTGTACCATTTCATCGAAAAAATAATTTGACCAAAGAACAAAGATTTAGGCAGATACAGTGGCTATGGAGATGATGTGGGTGTGTTGACCCTAGGCCTCAGAGGGCGTTGCCACCCATGCCATTGGTGTATGACGAATATCAGGTGCTCAAGTCATTCTCAGCGGAAGCTATCATCTTTAGTTTTCTTCTCTATCAGTGAAGTTAAAGTATTTGACAGCCTCAGAGGGCGTTATGGTGTCTTATGACGAAATTACTGTTATGGTGAGAGAAATGGGGTCGAATTGTAATGGAGTGAAGAGACGACATAAGTATGTTAATGTAGCGAAGTAAAGTAACCAGATGTGACAAGTACAGTTTATAAAGGAAATTTTTATGACAAACACTAGTGTAGTGGTCACAAAAAAGCGATTTGTAATAACGAAATATATATATATATATATATATATATATATATATATATATATATATATATATATTTCGTAAATAAATTTTTTGAATTTCTGTTCAAGAGTGGTACAAAATATGGAGAAGAAGTGATGCAAAGAAACACCGCATGAAAGTGGTAACTATGTGTTATTAAATGTTTTTAAATAATTACTTTGTGTGAAATGTGTTTTTCACAATTACATTTTCTCCAGCTGAGGTAACGTTAAGAAAAGGCTTATGTTTTCCTTTCAATAACAACTAGAATTTAAAATCACTCATTAACTCTTCTAAAAGACATAAATTCTTAAAAAACTTTTCTAGTAGATTTGATGCTGTTCATTAAAGTAAAAAAGAAGGAAAGCAGTATCCTGTCAATTTACTTTCATTTTAAATAATGAACCATGGACCTTGCCGTTGGTGGGGAGGCTTGTGTGCCTCAGCGATACAGATAGCCGTACCGTAGGTGCAACCACAACGGAGGGGTATCTGTTGAGAGGCCAGACAAACGTGTGGTTCCTGAAGAGGGGCAGCAGCCTTTTCAGTAGTTGCAAGGGCAACAGTCTGGATGATTGACTGATCTGGCCTTGTAACAATAACCAAAACGGCATTGCCGTGCCGGTACTGCGAACGGCTGAAAGCAAGGGGAAACTACAGCCGTAACTTTTCCCGAGGGCATGCAGCTTTACTGTATGATTACATGATGATGGCGTCCTCTTGGGTAAAATATTCCGGAGGTAAAATAGTCCCCCATTCGGATCTCCGGGCGGGGACTACTCAAGAGGATGTCGTTATCAGGAGAAAGAAAACAGGCGTTCTACGGATCGGAGCGTGGAATGTCAGATCCCTTAATCCGGCAGGTAGGTTAGAAAATTTAAAAAGGGAAATGGATAGGTTGAAGTTAGATATTGTGGGAATTAGTGAAGTTCGGTGGCAGGAGGAACAAGACTTTTGGTCAGGTGACTACAGGGTTATAAACACAAAATCAAATAGGGGTAATGCAGGAGTAGGTTTAATAATGAATAGGAAAATAGGAATGCGGGTAAGCTACTACAAACAGCATAGTGAACGCATTATTGTGGCCAAGATAGATACGAAGCCCACACCTACTACAGTAGTACAAGTTTATATGCCAACTAGCTCTGCAGATGACGAAGAAATTGAAGAAATGTATGATGAAATAAAAGAAATTATTCAGATTGTGAAGGGAGACGAAAATTTAATAGTCATGGGTGACTGGAATTCGAGTGTAGGAAAAGGGAGAGAAGGAAACATAGTAGGTGAATATGGATTGGGGGACAGAAATGAAAGAGGAAGCCGCCTGGTAGAAATTTGCACAGAGCACAACATAATCATAACTAACACTTGGTTTAAGAATCATGAAAGAAGGTTGTATACATGGAAGAACCCTGGAGATACTACAAGGTATCAGATAGATTATATAATGATAAGACAGAGATTTAGGAACCAGGTTTTAAATTGTAAGACATTTCCAGGGGCAGATGTGGACTCTGACCACAATCTATTGGTTATGACCTGTAGATTAAAACTGAAGAAACTGCAAAAAGGTGGGAATTTAAGGAGATGGGACCTGGATAAACTAAAAGAACCTGAGGTTGTACAGAGATTCAGGGAGAGCATAAGGGAGCATTTGACAGGAATGGGGGAAATAAAAACAGTAGAAGAAGAATGGGTAGCTATGAGGGATGAAGTAGTGAAGGCAGCAGAGGATCAAGTAGGTAAAAAGACGAGGGCTAGTAGAAATCCTTGGGTAACAGAAGAAATATTGAATTTAATTGATGAAAGGAGAAAATATAAAAATGCAGTAAGTGAAACCGGCAAAAAGGAATACAAACGTCTCAAAAATGAGATTGACAGGAAGTGCAAAATGGCTAAGCAGGGATGTCTAGAGGACAAATGTAAGGATGTAGAGGCCTATCTCACTAGGGGTAAGATAGATACCGCCTACAGGAAAATTAAAGAGACCTTTGGAGATAAGAGAACGACTTGTATGAATATCAAGAGCTCAGATGGAAACACAGTTCTAAGCAAAGAAGGGAAAGCAGAAATGTGGAAGGAGTATGTAGAGGGTCTATACAAGGGCGATGTACTTGAGGACAATATTATGGAAATGGAAGAGGATGTAGATGAAGATGAAATGGGAGATATGATACTGCGTGAAGAGTTTGACAGAGCACTGAAAGACCTGAGTCGAAACAAAGCCCCCGGAGTAGACAATATTCCATTGGAACTACTGACGGCCGTGGGAGAGCCAGTCCTGACAAAACTCTACCATCTGGTGAGGATGATGTATGAGACAGGCGAAATACCCTCAGACTTCAAGAAGAATATAATAATTCCAATCCCAAAGAAAGCAGGTGTTGACAGATGTGAAAATTACCGAACTATCAGTTTAATAAGTCACAGCTGCAAAATACTAACACGAATTCTTTACAGACGAATGGAAAAACTAGTAGAAGCCAACCTCGGGGAAGATCAGTTTGGATTCCGTAGAAACACTGGAACACGTGAGGCAATACTGACCTTACGACTTATCTTAGAAGAAGGATTAAGGAAAGGCAAACCTACGTTTCTAGCATTTGTAGACTTAGAGAAAGCTTTTGACAATGTTGACTGGAATACTCTCTTTCAAATTCTAAAGGTGGCAGGGGTAAAATACAGGGGGCGAAAGGCTATTTACAATTTGTACAGAAACCAGATGGCAATTATAAGAGTCGAGGGACATGAAAGGGAAGCAGTGGTTGGGAAGGGAGTGAGACAGGGTTGTAGCCTCTCCCCGATGTTGTTCAATCTGTATATTGAGCAAGCAGTAAAGGAAACAAAAGAAAAATTCGGAGTAGGTATTAAAATCCAGGGAGAAGAAATAAAAAGTTTGAGGTTCGCCGATTACATTGTAATTCTGTCAGAGACAGCAAAGGACTTGGAAGAGCAGTTGAATGGAATGGACAGTGTCTTGAAAGGAGGATATAAGATGAACATCAACAAAAGCAAAACAAGGATAATGGAATGTAGTCTAATTAAGTCGGGTGATGCTGAGGGAATTAGATTAGGAAATGAGGCACTTAAAGTAGTAAAGGAGTTTTGCTATTTGGAGAGCAAAATAACTGATGATGGTCGAAGTAGAGAGGATATAAAATGTAGGCTGGCAATGGCAAGGAAAGCGTTTCTGAAGAAGAGAAATTTGTTAACATCCAGTATTGATTTAAGTGTCAGGAAGTCATTTCTGACAGTATTTGTATGGAGTGTAGCCATGTATGGAAGTGAAACATGGACGATAAATAGTTTGGACAAGAAGAGAATAGAAGCTTTCGAAATGTGGTGCTACAGAACAATGCTGAAGATTAGATGGGTAGATCACATAACTAATGAGGAAGTATTGAATAGGATTGGGGAGAAGAGAAGTTTGTGGCACAACTTGACCAGAAGAAGGGATCGGTCGGTAGGACATGTTCTGAGACATCAAGGGATCACCAATTTAGTATTGGAGGGCAGCGTGGAGGGTAAAAATCGTAGAGGGAGACCAAGAGATGAATACACTAAGCAGATTCAGAAGGATGTAGGTTGCAGTAGGTACTGGGAGATGAAAAAGCTTGCACAGGATAGAGTAGCATGGAGAGCTGCATCAAACCAGTCTCAGGACTGAAGACCACAACAACAACAACAACAAATATAATATAAAATTTGTAAATAATTTCTTGTGATAATAAGTGATTGTGTATTAGGATGTATATAAAGGAAGTAATCTTAGATGGAAGTATGGTATCATTGACAACGTTTCATGTAAACCCTAGAAGGACAGTTATGTGGAGAATGGAAGACTATTATGAACACTAGAATCCTAAGGTGCTGTAATGAAAAACCAGGGAAAAGTATGTGACGACAATAATGCGACTATAGTGGTGTGCTTGTTCTAAGGTAGGATGAAATATTATTGTTAATTGGGAGGACACAAATCGCAGTGCCTTTAAAATAAAAAGCGAACAAATAGATAACCTCAAAAGACTTTCATGAAACATTAATTTAAAAATGTTGAAAACGTTATTAAAATGTTGAAAAACTCTTTTTGAAAATATGCATCAATTTCGTAAATTAAGAAAACATCTTCATATATAAATTAGGTTAGTTGTAGACTGCCAAGTCCACAGAAAGAAATTTGTAATTTTAGTTTATCGGAATAAGAAATTTCTGAATGATTTAAAATTTGAAGCCAGGATCGATAATTTGTATAATTCTAACGTTTTAGAAACAGGGTGTGAGGCGTGGTGCCTTACATCGCTCGTGCATAGAGCTTGTTTATTGTGAGAATGACTCACGTGTGCACAGTAACAGATGGTCTGAAGCGGGTTGAGTCGAGTACGTAGTTCTAGTTTTCATCTGCTACAAGACATCAGCAGACAATATATTCAAGAAACAGGTGAAGTTAATGATTTTGTGAGCTGTTCAGTATATTTCTCCAAAGCTTTTTTATTTATGTTTGTACTGTTTTGTATGTGCTTTTAATAGTGTGAATGATTCGTTAATGTATAGAGTAAATATGTAAATTATTGTTCTATCGATAAACGCTGTACAAACCAGTGTGAGAAATTTTTAAGATAGTGTGAATGCAGACAACGCGGAATTTTGTATGATAATACAAGGTGTACAACTTTGCTTCCGCCGTTTGCCGATAGGTGGCGACAACAGTAAGTATCGGTCAAAAGGAACAGATCGCGGACGTCAAGCAGTTAGATTGGACCTTGGTCAACATAACCTAATTCAAACATTAGTCGATTTGTGTCTGCATCAAGAAAGTTGTTCTTGATTGAAAATGTCAGTTTACGAGCCGAATTCTCGTCATTTCCGGCCGTGGTACTGTTTTCTTTTAATATGAAGAAAACAGCGGGTGAGTCTCATCCAATGCACTCAAGTACGTATGGTAAGGACGCTCTTAGTGAACCAACGTGTCGTGAGTGGTTTCAACGTTTCAAGAACGGTGATTTTAACGCCGTGGACAGGCGTAGTGGTGGAAGAGAGAATGCTTTCGCCGGCCGCTGTGGCCGAGCGGTTCTAGGCGCTTCAGTCTGGAACCGCGCGACTGCTACGGTGGCAGGTTTGAATTATGCCTCGGGCATGGATGTGTGTGATGTACTTAGGTTAGTTAGGTTTAAGTAGTTGTAAGTTCTAGGAGACTGATGACCTCAGATGTTAAGTCCAATAGTGCTCAGAGCCATTTGAACCATTTGAACCAACACATTGCTGAGTGAAGACTCGCGTCAAACTCAATAAGAATTGGCACGATTAGTGGGAGTGACACAGCAAGCCATTTCAAAACGTGTCAAGGCTATGGGCATGATTCAGAAAGAAGAAACTTTGGTCCCGTGTGAGTTGAAACCAAGAGACGTTGAACGGCGTTTGTGTGTTAGTGAACAGTTGCTTCAGACGCAAAAACGGAAGGGATTTCTTCAACGCATTGTGACCGAGAACGAAAAATGAGTTCATTAACCCTAAACCCAAGAATTCAAGGGGGATATCCTGACAATGCTTCCACGTCGACGGCCAAACCAAATATTCACTGCTCCAAGATTATGCTCAGCATTTGGTGGGACCAGCACGGCGTAGTGTACTATGAGGTGTTAAAACCAAGTGAAACAATTACAGGTGCTCGTTATCCAGGATGTCAAATTAAAAACCTTTCAGCCGTCACTTTTCAGGCTTATTTTATTGAACAACCTGTTCCAATGCTTTACTATACCATCTTCTGGCCCCCAACCGACGTGTAGGAATAATCTACCTCGCTTGCGAACAAAACAGGGCTAACAACATTGGTATTAGTGAATATCTTCTTGTTACAGTGACCACGTGTAGGAATAATCTACCTCGCTTGCGATCAAAACAAGGGACAGCAACATTGGTATTAGTGGATATCTTCTTGTTACAGTGACCACTTGGGCAATGTTTAGATCGCAAGCGAGGTAGATTATGCCCTACACGTCGGTCAGAGGCCTGAAGATGGCGCAGTAAAACGCTGAAACTGTTTTCGCAATAAACTGAGGTTGACTGTTGACGGTTGAAAGGAGTTTAATTTTACATATTCTTAAAAATTTACAATATTACTAGGATATTCTTCCATATTTCGTGTTAATCAGTATTTTGTGACACAATATTTAATGTTTCTAGTGAAACGCACACAACGTGACTACGTCAGAGAGTGATATCAACAAGCAGACTCTAATCTGTCTATGAATTGCAGTGCTAGGAAATTCTCTTGGTGTTGTACTGCAGATAGTCTGTTACTGGCTACTGTTTAGCAGCCAGGAATGTGCATCTGTGACGAGTAGGCTATGGTGACAACCACACAACTGTCTGAGCAATGTCGATAAATATTTCCGTTGTTATTGATGAGTATGAATACAAATGGTTGACAGTTTCTGGCATACGGCCAAGCCCTATTAAAGTGAAGGCAGACGAGTGAGAATCTTAAGGTATCCTCTCATTGGATAGCTGCCAGTTACGCAGTTTCCCGAGATATTGCGAAGATTTCTTTTTGTTCGCAAACAGCTGGTTATTTTTTGTCCGCCATCTTCGAATGCTTCATCATAACAACTTCATAAATCCGTTTCCTTACTCAGTCCAGCTGAATGTGGGACCATCTACTTTCCGAGAAACTTTTTGGTAGTTCCCTGGTAAGTGGAAAATTTACAAAGACATTTGTGTTGATAATTTTCTGCTAGGAACGCGTATATGAAATAAACCAACTAGTTTTTATTTTGCCATACATATCAAGAATAATATATGTGGTCGTATAGTGCTCACTTCTGTGGTAACGAAATTCCATAAACTGGAAGCAGTACAGGCTTAAAATCAGCGAAGCAAGCGCACCAGTAGTGCAACCCTACAATATTGCCACAGACGATGCCTTTAAAAAATTAAAAGTTAAACACGTATGGCAGTATAACATTGGTCTTATTCACTAGAGTATAGAGAGACATAACATGAAAGTTACCAACAAGGCATTACGCTCAACCGAGCACGACAGAATAACAAATATTAAAGCTGTTAGAAAGAACCGTCTGTAGCCCCACCACTTCATCTCTGGAAAAGCAGGATACGACATCACGGTTTACTCGACTAGGTGATGGTAAATTCGAAGTACGAGTACATCGTCAGCCCATGAGATCAAAGAACCAAGATGTTCTTAAAAAAGGCGTACAGAAAATTGTCTCAGAATCGAAAACGAGGGGGTCCCATATACAGAACATTGGTGTAGCGAAGCCCATAATCTTCAAGGAGACAACTGCTTTAGGTCTTACGGGTTGGCGGTTATTCGATATCTTCGTTATACACCATACCCTGTGAGGACCCCATTTGCCACCCACGAGCGGTACTCTCCAGATGTCACTCACTGTCAGCCATGAGAAATGCCACAAATGACATCTAAATTGATTATTGTCAAGAGAAAGAAATTAATTAAACCGAAGTGAAGGTAGATGGAATAAATAAAAGAAGTGCTTAAGGATTATGAGTGGCAAATTGAGGGGTTTACTGTTCACTAAATTGTCAATGCTGTAAAAATATCACCATTTAGAAGCCCGTTGGCGATCAGAAATTTATTATAACGTCTTTCACTCATTTCTCTTGATCACATACGGCCAGAAAAATTTCTTCCATTACCAGAATACGAGCCGGTTGTATGATTGTCGAGGACGCCACAAATGGCACTGAGCACTATGGGACTCAACTGCTGTGGTCATCAGTCCCCTAGAACTTAGAACTACTAAACCTAACTAACCTAAGGACATCACACACACCCATTCCCGAGGCAGGATTCGAACCTGCGACCGTAGCAGCAGCGCGGCTCCGGACTGGAGCGCCTAGAACCGCACGATCACCGCGGCCGGCAGGACGCCACAGTTGCGTCATTAACATCGTCGTCAACGGACTAGGGTCAATGATTTATAGCAGTCTGGATAGTCGCTTGATGTAATTTTATCACAGGCTCAACCACATTACGTTAATTTATATCTCTTTTTTGTCTTTCCTGCTTACGGAAAGAGGATCGCTTACTGTTACACGTGACAAGGATTTTAAGTGCTCTAACTCAGACAGGTAAATGTAAGTTGAGTGCTTATAGTATCATTAGTCTGAGGGCAAATGACCAACTCCTAATACCGCCAAAAACACATCTTTTTTGTCTGCGTAACCGAGATCTTTAATTTTCCATATATCAGCGGCTGCAGCCGAGGCCTTGGACGCACTCCGGTTTTTTGGCTTCTTAAATCAAAGTCTGAATGTGACCAGTATTGGTTCTGAAGAAGTTATGAAGTTTCATTCCCGGACTTGGGAGTGCCACAAGAGCGACGACGGTGATCAGTGACTTTACAGAAAGTTTTGCGTGAATTCTTTCGGTTAGAGTGCAGATGTCTACGCATTGTGAAGTTGGGTATGATACACTAGTCAGTTAGACGTCCATCCAATGACGAGGGCATCGAATTGTCTCGATTTACACCACAAAACTCTTATCGACGCATAGTTTTACATTCACGATATCGCCTAGTGAGCTTGATTTTATAGCTGTAAAACTATGTACATCTTTGGCTTAAGAATATATATCTCGCTATGAAGCCTGGCTCCTCTAATTGTACTATTCGAATATAAGTTGCGCCACACGGTCCCTCCTCAGCTCTTAGCAGCTTCAACCATCGAAGTAGGTCTTACGCTCTAAAAGCGCCATTTACAGTCGTCTACACTACGCTAATGCTTAGAAAAGAAGAGTCATATTCATATTTTACGAGGACACATAATAAAGCATATTTTTTAGGAAAGAGCTTTCAACGATTGGCGTTGCAGGCAATGAGGACATACTTGTGCTCTCCTAACACTTTTAGACCACTCACAATTGTTAACAGCCTGTCACCCTCAGTTAAAACAGGAGTTTAGACTTGGAGTAATTTAATTTACAAATCATAAGTTCCTGGTATTACGACCACATCCATCAACCCATCTACGAACAAAGAAATGTTTTGTCGAGGGACTATTGCTTTGTCGGAACAATGACAGTTACATTTCTTACGTAGTAATGTTACAGTTTGTCCAGTCACATTCATTAAAAACCAGCCATGTGGGCATCTTCTACGTCGCCCTTATTATTTTGAGGTATTATTATTTCAGTCGTGGTCTCGCATATTGTTAACTACTGATGTGGCTGGTACTACTTTGTAATATATGCAAGAAGTATTTACGTATTTCTGAATTTCTGCTATATCATTTGGCTCATTTATTCCGCTCCGAACATAAGTGCACTTCTTCATCATTGCAAATACAATTATCAAGCCAGTGATAAACATGTTCAAACACGTATCTTAAGGAGCTGCATAATATCGACTCGTTACAGGCTCGTTACTTCTACTTAAGATGCAAAACTCGGCAAGGTCAGTTTCAAAGATACTTGCTTAACGATATGCCTAGTTACGTGTAGCGGGTGTCCCTACTTCCAGGTTGCTTAACGTTTTAAGGCACGGTGTTGTCATGACTCACATCCGACATATATGGAAAATGGATTTCTATATCTGTGAAATAAGTTTCAGTCCCTCATCTGGTCATCTCAACTGGATTCATGTTTTCTGTTTTTTTATCCTTATCTCATCGGGCATCCGACAAGAATTATGACGCGGTTCATTTCCTCTAGCATCCTTACACAGCTAAGCTGGAAATTTCTTTCAAATAGGATCAAACTTAAAACTTCCTGTTGTCCTAAGACCTTCAAAATATCGAAATCGGCTGTTGTCACGAATTTTTGTTCTAAAGCATTGTGATTTCTGCGTCATATCACCATGTCTGGTTGATGCGCTATTTCAGCAGGTGTTGTCGACAGCAAATTCAAATCACATGACTACCATGAGATGTATGTACCTTATTGGTGCTTTGCTTCGTCTTCAGCGAATGGCAGTTCACGTCCTATCGACAAACATCAATTGCAAAAGATGGTAATGAGTTGAAACTATAACAGTTGCTAGTGCTTCATATAATGAGTCAAAACGGATACGTCTAACATCCAACAGCTTTGTGGGTTCTGAGCTACACAACGTGTAATGAATTGACCTATGCGATTTTTTCAGATGTGACTTTTTGAGGAGTCTGTCAGAACACCCCATTACATTGAAAACAATATATGTAACTTAATACTATTATTTGCATTGTGTAAGCACTCTGATATCGACAGTAACAACGTGAGAGCGAAGCATGAAAGCGCGATTCATTGTTGTAAGACGAGGTGGGTCTGCGAGAGTGGAAATAGTAGTGTCGATCGAGAATTCAGAGACAGAAGACGTGTCACGCTGCCCTCACGTCGTTGATGGCAGATCTTACGACACTCAAGGCGTGATTTCATTCATATAGCCAGGGGAGATTTAGGCGGTTAGCTACGCTTGAAGATGGAATACAAGGTAAAATTCGCAAGCATAGCGCAAAAGTAATAGCAGGGTTGGGCTCGTGATTGTTAGAGTCGGCAGTAATCCCATGTTCGCTTGTCAGTTAAAGAAGCCTCCTCACCTCCAAATAATAATTATTCTCCACATCTAATTAATATATAAATTCTGTGATTATTAAATGTTAATTTAACTTTGAAATTGAAATAATTTGTTCATTTGGCACTCAGTCATTATTGATACCTATGTAAAACTAATTGTCATTGTCTATTATTAGTTATGGGTGATGATGATTCTGAAGTTTCTTAATAGACTTACTGTATGAAATCCCTTCTCACCAGTTATTTAGTAGTTAACAGGACCCAAGCAAACTCCTTTTTATTAAATTAATTCTTAATAACTATAAGCCTTAGCCGCTGGTGCATGCTACTGCGAATGCTGTGAACCACATGGAAAAAGGCAGTCATCTAAAGAAGAGAGTGCAAAACTTAGGACACACCACTATATGTCACGTACTCTAATCTAGTAAATTCCGTTCCACAAACCAGATATTGTATCACTTGTAAATTCTTGTCCTAAAACGCAGACCGGTAGCTTAGGTATTCATTGTTACAGGTTCATTGGGTCTTGTAGTTTTTTCTTATTCAAATACGCAGTCAGGTACCTTATTCAAATGTTAGTTTTCAGTTTTTCATGTAACGATTTGTTGAGGGCTTAAATGACAGTGAATCTGACACTCATACAACATACATACGGTGCTATGTTGGTTAGATTTCGATTACTGATAGCTCAGGTTGCTTATCGAGCCCAGTCTCACTGACGAACAAAGGCATATTTGTTGTTGCTACATTACACATTGGTTGCACATACGTTACAACTTACAGCGAAAAGTGTTCCGTCATGGATATAGCAAATAAACCCTGTCGTAACTTGGTTAATTACTTCCCTCGAATTTTGTTTTTAGATGTAAAGGTCCTTTCTTTCGTGAAATGAAAGCAAATGACATGAGTAACCTGTATAACAGTTCCATTCAATAATTCTGAATGCCCGAACTGAATCAGAGATACACCGTTGGCAGTGATTAAATGAAACTGAAATTAAGTTTTGTTCCTGAAAACGTGTTAAAGCGTATTAAAACTGTTGCTGCTGATATCGCCAACAAATAAACTGAAAAATACGTGAGCAAAATGACAGTAGAACCATATCTACCTCTATATACTTCTCTAACACTCGGTCACAAGGCCGTTGCTCCTTCGACTGATATGGATCGTACATTTGGTTCAACATTTTATCTTTGATTTCTAATAAGCTCTATCTCCTACCCAGCAAACGAGTGAGATGTGTGGGATAATGTCAGGCACTACAGTCGTCGATTAGATCGCTGAAACAATAGGTTTGTTAAGCTATGGTATTCTTTATAAATCTTACGTTCTGGTACAGTGAGGTATTTCCCATTCATTTCTGTCCTCGGTTAATCATTTGACAACCATTGTTAATATCTTTGTGACCCTACAAATAATTTAATACGGAATAGAAATTATTTAATCAATAGTATCCAATATCTTAAAATAACGCCAAGTATCAGAAAAAGTTTAGCCATGTTTATATCATTTCTCTTCTCACTGGTAACAAATGACAAATGACATTATATGAAACAATAATCTAAACTATTTGGGTGTCAGTGTGATGCTGTGCTGGCTTACGCTACATAACTACAAGAGTCTAAACATTCAGACAACAGTATTGGACAGAAATAAATTCTCTTGCGTAGGATGCCACTCTCTAACGGTAACAAATGACACAACTGGCGGCATCGAAAATAGGAAGGCAGCAATATAGAATTGATTCGATGTTGTGATAATTTACATACGAATTAGCGAAATGAATTTCTTTCGCTATGCTCTTCTCACTTGTAATCTCTGAACTATCCGTTATCTACTGTAAACAATAAAAATTACTAAGGAAATAACCAAAAATGAAAACTATTCTGAGTTTCAAATGAGATACTGGAAATTAAGAATGAGCAAATCTGATGCTTAAAACATGCCTTTTCACTTTATTAATGCTCAGTTACTCATTTTGATCATTTCTTCAGTCAGTCGCTTCATCCGGTACACATTATCTACTGCCCCATCACTGATGGCAGAAATTACTTTGAGATAAAAGATTTTTGCTTGGCATCTTATTTTTTTTATATGTCACCAAGCATATTAAATTCACAGACGAACTACTGAGATTTACTGACATAAATTCTTCCTCGGTTAATTGATATCAGTTTCGGGTTTTACTTCCGGCGAAAACGAACACGAACAATATTTTAACGAGTGTAATGTATGTCAGAATATAAACAAAAGTGCAGTTCCGAGCAGAAAGAAAAGTCGGGTAGCTGCAGTTAACTCTCCAAAGCAAAAAAAAAAAAAAAAATGTAGTAGAGTGAGTTTAAGAGAAATCGCTTGTAACAGTGTCCATCGGTGAACAATGACAGTATTATGTCCAATTCCAAAACGATAGTGCACCTATCATTGCATGCGATAAAATGTACCTGTAGAAGTGACCTGGTATTTAATTATCGTCTATTTTTAAATAACGAAGGAGTCCGAGATTTCTATACGGAAACCCGAATCTTGCCAACGAGATATTGAAGCCAATCAGTTTTTAAACATGGGGAATGGCTAAAATAACACCTCTCAACAGCAGAAATGTTCGTGGGGAAGTTCAAGAACTCTTTCTCTTTCAGGATACAGACAGCGTAACTTAGAACCACAAAAGGAAGATGTTTGAATATCAGGCATGTAGGAAAACTTCCAAGACATGCAACAGATATAGTAAATATAGAATGCTCTCCACGGCATTTGAAATGCTTTCGAACAAGCTCAAAAATAAAGATTCAAGAATTCCAAAGGAATCTAGTTACATACTGGTGTTAATAAATTTAGATTAATAGCAGAAATTTTTTTCTGGTTACTAGACTCAACCAGATTAATTTATTTAATTATAACTACATTTGATAGCAGGGAAGTACTTTAATGATGTAGTAGTAGTTTGAAGGAATTTGAATTCTGCTAGTATCGACTGAAATAAATTAAGTAGACATTACCTGTAATAAACAGGAAGATTCTGATACAGAATTCCTTAAATTTTCATATAAATACACCAATAAACAAACTACTCGTATTCTAATGTGTTGGAAAAGAAAAACAGGCGTACCACTTTCATAATCTTATAGCAACGATGGTTATCAAAGGCAGAAATATTCGAGAATTGGGATTGTATTCATATTTGAAAGAACTGGTAAAAATGAACTAAAACAATATCAACATGAAGTCGTTGTGGCTAAACCTCATAAATGATGCACAACATAAACACACACGAGGTGACACGAAAAGGATGGCTGGCGTGACCATGGCTTAGTGACAGCAATCAGAGAATGTTGCATAAACTGAGGTTTGTTACACTGGAACTGATGGAAAAAGTCAAACTTGTACATTCATGCCGGCCACGGTGGTCTAGCGGTTCTAGGCGCTCAATCCGGAGCCGAGCGACTGCTACGGTCGCAGGTTCAAATCCTGCCTCGGGCATGGATTTGTGTGATGTCCTTAGATAGGTTTAAGTAGTTCTAAGTTCTAGGGGACTGATGACCATAGATGTTAAGCCCCATAGTACTCAGAGCCATTTGAGCTACTCGTATTTTGTACATTCATGGCATCTATTACAATTACCAGTTAGAGTCCGCCCCGGTAGCTGAGTGGTCAGCGTGACAGACTGTCAATCCTAAGGGCCCGGGTTCGATTCCCGGCTGGGTCGGAGATTTTCTCCGCTCAGGGACTGGGTGTTGTGTTGTCCTAATCATCATCATTTCATCCCCATCGACGCGTAGGTCGCCGAAGTGGCGTCAAATCGAAAGACCTGCACCAGGCGAACGGTCTCCCCGACGGGAGGCCCTAGCCACACGACATTTCCATTTTACCAGTTAGACATTAGAAAAACAAATATAAAAAAGTGGTAGGTAATTATTGTTGGATCTAGAGCCAATCATCAGATCCAAATGTATGGTACTGCTTCTCTTTCATCCATCTCGTGTTAAAACTCAAGACAATTTGCGAAAGTTTGGTTGTTTAATTATTATTGCCATTTCAAAATGAATTCTTGTATGAGATCGTACAATCGTACCAATATCAGGGAGAGACACACTCTAACAGGTAAGTGATTCAAAAACAAACAATCCAGTTGTTCAGAAAAAACTTATACCGTACATAAATTGTATACCACCTCTTGCAGTCTACTATTGTGACAAATTTCTCAACGATTTGGTTCGACTGAGGTGTTCTTAATTCTTAAGTATTTATTGTCCTATCGTCCTCAGTTGCATGTAATATTATGTTGATAATTATTGGTTTAGAACCGTCAAATCACAACATAATAAAAGACTTTTTTCTTGCCACACGCGTTTTGATCTTACTATTTGTTAGGCATGGTCAGTCGCCTTCAATGCGTACGCAGTTGTCTTCAAAACAATTTCCTTTGCATTTCGGATATTCCAGTGGTTATAAATAGTTATGGTACTTTCTGTTCATCGATGATATAACGATAGCATAAATTTCTAGTTACAGATTTCTTAGATTCTGGTCTACATATGTCGTCTTTACTGTTTTACAACTGTTCTTCTTCTCGTTTCTTTCTCACAGCAATTTTAAATGATCTTTGTTTAGTTGGTGTTAAGTTTTAGATTGTGTAGCCAACTGTTGAAGGTTATTAGCAGCTGTGGAATGTTTCTTTGTGACATCAGAGCTCAGTCAATGTGTGTGTGTGTGTGTGTGTGTGTGTGTGTGTGTGTGTGTGTGCATGAGTTGATGGTTGGTTGATTAAGTGTTTGTGTGTATCAAGTAAATGGGTGGGAGTATTTTAAAATGATATCCATGTAATGTTTTAAAATCTTTGTACGTATAAAAGGACTATTTTAATTTACTTTTTCGTTTCTTTTAACAACTTTAACAGTGAGCTTATGTTGATGTGTGTCTGCATGTTTAGCCCACTTTATTCTGAAACTATGGCTTATGAAGATGACGTTCTTCCTAGAGTGGTATAAGGATTTTTGGTTTTTGTCGTAATTATGTTCATATTTTGTTTGTTGTTGTTGTTTGGATGACGGCTTAAACGTTGTGTAAATATGGAATTATATGTTTCATATTTAGACATGATATGTGTTCTTTGTACTGTATTTTCAAATTCCTGCATGTCATGCACACATCCCTGGAATTTGCCTTTCCATATTTATGTTCTCTTAAGTTTGTATGAAGAATTTGGTGACTTATGTAAGTTATATGGAGGCCTGTTTCTTTGCCATTTTTGCCACTCTGTGTGTTAGTTAGTGTGTTTGTATCATGGTGTGCCATTTCCTTGGTTTCTGTGTGGTGTCCTCATTCTGTATGCATATTTTTTGTACTTTTGTCTTCGGGGCTTGTGAGTTTTCCAGCATTCTGGGTATGTTGAATAGTCTGCTGTGTTGGATTGACATTCATGATATATTTTTTATAGTGTCATGTACTAAATGTGTGTTACACTGCTGTTCCCCACTATTTGTGTGATTGTATCCATTTCTTTTTATATTTTTTGTTATTAAGTATTTGAGACATTTATTCTGTATAACATATGTCCAGTATATTTTTATGGAAATGTTAAAATGAGTTCTCCCACGGAAAAAAGTCGAAATTGTTTGCAAAAAGATGATCCTTCATAAATTAAGTTAAGAAGCTGTCTTCGAAATTGCAGTACATTAACATCTTATATTATGAAACTTCGTGGCAGATTAAAATTGTGTGCCACACCAAAACTCGAATTCAGGATCTTTGTCTTCCATGGGCAAGTGTTGTATGGTGCTAGCTGCCCACACATAGATACAGCAATAAGGAATAGCGCAGTAGTCAGTACAGTTGAAGACGAATGGACATCTCTAAAAAGGGCCATCACAAAACTTGGGAAGGAAAACATAGATACAAAGAAGGTAGCTGCGAAGAAACCATGGGTAACAGAAGAAATACTTCAGTTGATTGATGAAAGGAGGAAGTACAAACATCTTCCGGGAAAATCAGGAATACAGAAATACAAGTCGCTGAGGAATGAAATAAATAGGAAGTGCAGGGAAGCTAAGACGAAATGGCTGCAGGAAAAATGTGAAGACATCGAAAAAGATATGATTGTCCGAAGGACAGACTCAGCATACAGGAAAGTCAAAACAACATTTGGTGACATTAAAAGCAACGGTGGTAACATTAAGAGTGCAATGGGAATTCCACTGTTCAATGCAGAGGAGGGAGCAGATAGGTGGAAAGAATATACTGAAAGCAACTATGTGGCTGAAGATTTGTCTGATGTGATAGAAGAAGAAACAGGAGTCGATTTAGAAGAGATAGGGGATCCAGTATTAGAATCGGAATTTAAAAGAGCTTTGGAGGACTTACGGTCAAATATGGAAGAAGGGATAGATAACATTCCATCAGAATTTCTAAAATCATTGGGGGAAGTGGCAACAAAACGACCATTCACGTTGGTGTGTAGAATATATGAGTCTGGCGATATACCACCTGACTTTCGGAAAAGCATCATCCACACAATTCCGAAGACGGCAAGAGCTGACAAGTGCGAGAATTATTGCACAATCAGCTTAACAGCTCATGCATCGAAGCTGCTTACAAGAATAATATACAGAAGAATGGAAAAGAAAATGGAGAATGCGCTACGTGACGATCAGTTTGGCTTTAGGTAAAGTAAAGGGACGAGAGAGACAATTCTGACGTTACGGCTAATACTGGAAGCAAGGCTAAAGAAAAATCAAGACACTTTCATAGGATCTGTCGACCTGGAAAAAGCGTTCGACAATATAAATTGGTGCAAGCTGTTCGAGATTCTAAAAAAAGTAGGGATAAGCTATAGGGAGAGACGGGTCATATACAACATGTACAACAACCAAGAGGGAATAATAGGAGTGTACGGTCAAGAACGAAGTGCTCGTATTAAGAAGGGTGTAAGACAAGGCTGTAGCCTTTCGCCCCTACTCTTCAATCTGTACATCGAGGAAGCAATGATGGAAATAAAAGAAAGGTTCAGGAGTGAAATTCAAATACAAGGTGAAGGGATATCAATGATACGATTCGCTGATGACATTGCTATCCTGAGTGAAAGTGAAGAAGAATTAAATAATCTGCTGAACGGAATGAAGAGTCTAATGAGTACACAGTATGGTTTGAGAGTAAATCGGAGAAAGACGAAGGTAATGAGAAGTAGTAGAAAAGAGAACAGCGAGAAACTTAACATCAGGATTGATGGTCACGAAGTCAATAAAGTTAAGGAATTCTGCTACCTAGGTAGTAAAATAACCAATGACGGACGGAGCAAGGAGGACATCAAAAGCAGACTCGCTATGGCAAAAAAGGCATTTCTGGCCAAGAGAAGTCTACTAATATCAAATACCGGCCTTAATTTGAGGAAGAAATTTCTGACGATGTACGTCTGGAGTACAGCATTGTATGGTAGTGAAACATGGACTGTGGGAAAACCGGAACAGAAGAGAATGAAGCATTTGAGATAATGGTGCTATAGACGAATGTTGAAAATTAGGTGGACTGATAAGGTAAGGAATGAGGAGGTTCTACGCAGAATCGAAGAGGAAAGGAATATGTGGAAAACACTGATAAGGAGAAGGGACAGGATGATAGGACATCTGCTAAGACATGAGGGAATGACTTCCATGGTACTAGAGGGAGCTGTAGAGGGCAGAAACTGTAGAGGAAGATAGAGATTGGAATACGTCAAACAAATTATTGAGGACGTAGGTTGCAAGTGCTACTCTGAGATGAAGAGGTTAGCACAGGAAAGGAATTCATGGCGGGCCGCATCAAACCAGTCAGTAGACAGATGACCAAAAAAAAAAAACCCACACATGACTCCCCACTCGTCCTCAAAGCATTAATTCCAGCAGTACATAGTCTCCTACCTTCCAAACTTCGCAGAAGCTCTTCTGCAGAATATGCCGAACTTACATTTCTGGAAGAAATGATAATGTGAAGACATAAATTAACCACAGCCTGGGGAATGTTTCCAGAATTAAAGTTTCACACTTGAGCTGCGTGTGGGCTGATATGAAAGTTTCCAGAAGATTAAAACTGTGTGCTGGACCGAAAAAGACAAAGGTCCTAAGTTCGAGTCTCAGTCTTGCATACAGTTTTAATCTTCTACTAAGTTTCATATCAGTGCACACTCCACTGCAGAGTGAAAGTTTCATAATGGGTATTATGGTATGAGGCTAATATACAGTAACCACAGAAAAACCCAAACACAAATACACAGCAGTGAAAGATACACAGAAAAAGTAGACATAGTAAATAATGACACTAATTTCAACCACATAGGAAATGGCACAGACACAACTAGAAGAAAAAGAAAGGCTACTATTGGAAAAAGTGTGGAAAAATTGCACTAACAGAAAATTAGAGCTATACAGAGAAAGTTTCATAGTAGAAACCAAGCGCATCCATACACAGGAAAAACAGAAAATCAGATACGAAATAAACGTAGGACACATTATTTAATTAGGAAAAAAGAAATAAACGGCCTAGTACGACAAACGTGGTAGAGACACAATAAGACCAACTACACAGAAATACTCACCTTGAAAATATTGAAACAAGATTTAACATTCAATAGCGTTCTAATAAAAAAAATTTACAGAGTAACTGTGGCAGTACACGTGAACCAAGACGAAATATCATGAAAACCCAGGAATATATAAATGCCACCACTATACAAACATTTAAATCACACCCCACCATACAACTTCAGTCAAATGTGAATAACATACTTAACAACACCCACCAGACAATCACTGACAAACAGAAATTTATATAGCACAAAAGCACCCACAAGCACCAATATTCAACAGTCAATTAAAAATACATGAACATAACACATCAATGAAGCCAGTTAAAAATTTCATAAAAGCCCTACGATACAATGTGTCCAAACATCTCCAAAAATGAATCACAACACACTGTAAAACAGAAAATTATAGGGCAGTGAGCACCTCAGGAAATCTAATAGAGGACATGCAGATCACTGAGATATATTTTACATTATCACTGATTTCATTGAATGTAGAAAACATACATACTTCCATTCAAATTATAGAAGCATCTGAAATTCTAGAACAAAATCTCACACCCCACAGTAATATAACTACAAATACAATGACATGACTAGAATGTCAGACAGACTACCAGACAAACTAGCCTCCAGTTTGAGGACGAATATTATCTGCAAAGTGAGAGACTATCCAAGCAATCCACAAATACAGGAACTTTGGGAAACCGTTTTAGAAGTCAATTACAAAAGCAGAGATTTGAAGATGTAGCCACTGTTGAATGATTTAAAATCGTTCATTGGCAAGATAAATACGTAACATTTTCCCCTGGTAGATCAGCCACGTGTAAATACAGACATACTGCACTCTTTTAACAACAATCATAGACTGAATACTACATTTTACATCCAACTATTCCCACAGGGAGAAGTTAGCTGCATCGTTTCACTTGTTATATGGTACAAACAGGATCCCAATCAGAAAGACAAACTTTGACCATCATACAGAAACAGTAGGTATGTCAAATAGGTAGTACACAGACTCAATAACAAAAATTAAAACTGCAAATTGAAACAAACAACACTTCCAACATATCCAGAATGCAGGAAAACAAACGAGTCCCGAACCATCAAACGCGCACAACACCCCCATACAAAATGGTAATACCACACAGAAACAAAGCACATGGTAAACCATGACTTCCACACATGAATTATCACGCAGAATGGCAAAAACAGTAAAGAAGCAGGTGTCTCCACAATATATAAAAGCATACAGATTCTCCTAACAAACATAAATGAACCAATAATCAAGAAAGTTATTTCTGAGGATCATGAGTATACAAACTCTATTTTCGATGTTGTGATGCAGTAAACATATACATGACATGCAAGAAATTAAAAACATGGTGTCCAAAAAATATATGGTGCTGGAGACATGAAACAAATCATTTCACATTTACAAAACACTTAAAACATCATAACCACCATCCAAGCAACTTAGAACAAGATTTGAAAATAATTAGGACAAACGACCCAAAAAATGTCTTGTACTAACACAAGTACAATTTCATATCCAGGAAGTCACTGCAGAGGAAAGCCAAGTGACTAACGACCAGACACACATCAACATGTACTCCCTGGTAAAGTTAATGAGCTAATAAAAGCAATGAAGAAGTAAGAGAAAAAAAGCCATTTTTTACCCACCCAACCAACCTAAAACAATACCATGCAACCATGTTAACCCTAACAATAGCAAGGCATTTGCCATAACGTGCATTACGACTGGGGAGAGAGGAAATTCATGCCCACTCAAAAAATTGTTTTAACAATATGCTTTTCTAAAGAGACACTGATGTATAAATGAGGTAGAGAACGTAAAAATCCATTGTGGTATATTCTTAGCAATACCAATGCACTTACAATAACATGTTCTACTGATTTTATGACCACTACAAAAAAATTCCAAAAACGCAAACTTCGTTACATTGTATTGCCTATTTCACCAACATAGTGATACTGATATGTAAATAATACCTGGGACCTGGGAATACTGAATGTGATATTCACTGATGGAAGTGACATTTGCCAATGACACTTAAATTTTTGGGTTAAGTTCAACTGAAATATTTAAAATATATGGTAAAAGAGTGCAAGAAAAACTATAATACTTTCCTTTTGTATTTTAAAATATAAAATAACGGACGAGATTAGAACATTTTCAAAAGTTAGTCATGCAGTAACACCGCCCCCTTGGTATTGTGGGGGTTAAAAGACGCCTATCCCCCCCCCCCCCCCGGGTACACACTCAAAGATAGATCACAGATATCACAAAGACACATCAGGAGTTGGTAATGACATTCACCTCTGGACACGCCATCTGAAACGTACCTCCAGGCAAACAGCTGTTCGTTTCCTAGTGATGTGGGATCGAAAGTTCGTATGGCAGAAAACAAAAGAAGAACAGCTCTGAAACGAACAATTGAGCACCATATGAGAAATTTCTAACTAAAAATGTATACTGTAACTACACCATATGTAACAAGAAACTTTCAGAATTGTTTATTACCTCTAAATTGTCCAAAACGTATAGCAAAGTAATACTGTATATATGCTTTCCAGGCAAAGTGGATATCGCATGAAAAAATAATTTGGTTCACTTGTTATTAGACGATTCTGACGTAATAATTTAACAGAACATTAAAAGCGACAGAGGACGACAGGACATAAAATAGTTAAAAAAATTAAGAAAGTTGACGCAAACCAAAATCTCCCGGAGTTTATCACGATAGTGCCCAGCATGTCGTTGCATACAATTTACAGATTCTGTTATTTATGTAGTGATATTGTCTGTCTCGTAGACTCTCAAATCGTTCCTCGTCCCCTCTATCTCTCATTCTGTATCCATTCCACAGCAATACCATAAACAAATCTCTGAGAATGCAACGACGTTAACATATCTAGGAATTACAGAAAGTTGAAGACGCACTAATGCCTTGTACTCGTATAAACTTTAGAATCCGTGTTATTCAAACTTCCAATACACAAATAACAAATACGCAATCAGATTGCTATTCTCTGCTTCTGCTTATTGTTCAGATATACTACAGTCATATTAACTTGTCGTTTATCAGCAATGTGATATCACATAAACAGAGCCTTGAGTATAGTTCTTTCTTAAATCCTTGTCGTTATCAACTGTAGTATGCTTGTCTTTCTTTCAGCGTTACACTACACTTCTGAGTGACACCGATACGTAACATTATATTTAAAGTCTCTGTAAACATCGGTCGGAACATCTTACCAGTCGTCCTATTCCCTGACAAAAGTAATTCGCTCCTTGGTCGCGATGCTGTTCGAGGACCACTGCATGAACTCACTTATAGGTCGAAAATCTCTTTCCTCGAGATGCTCTTTCAGTTGCCGAAAAGGTGGAAATCATACTTCTTTCCCCAATCGATATCAAGCGCGTCTCTGCAGCCTTGTTCAAATTGTTGGCAGTGTTTCACTACGGCTCGACGTGGAATAGGATTTGGCTCTTATACCGCCACAATATCACGGTTTACATATGTGCAGTTTAAACTTTTATCTACAAGAATCGTAATGTCCCGCGTACCTCAACTTTAGAGTACATTTCCAGTTCCAGTGCTATTTCACTCTCGCACTGCGCTACACTTACAATCTGTACGTCAGCAGAACTGAGTCTGCTGGAATTCCGGAATGTGTGTTCCCTTCTGAGAATGCGCCACTCTCGTTGCGCATTGGTCTTAGAATGGAGTGACATTTGTTATGAGCCATCCCTGTTTAAGTCATATATGTGCCACTTCGATAAAATAGGATACAGTGTCGTGTTGTGAAAATAAGGTCAAGTGTGAAATGAAAGACAATACAGTGCGACCACAACTTATAAAATGTATAAAGACAGCAGATGTCAATGTCGGCTTTGGATTAACTCATCAACCTTTCTGGCATAATCAACATACAAAGCGCTGCCAGAGAGGAAAGTGACTATGTCTCACAGTACAAAAATGAATTTGTTGTGTAAAAGCACCTCTGACACTTATGCTTGTAGAACGGAAACGCATGAATTTTACATGTATTACCTTGTGCTTAATTTCAGAATATAATTCAATAGCTAAAATATTAACGTACCTTGTTCCTTCCTGAAAAGTTCGTTTCCTTGAGTTATTAAGTAAATACGTAACAGTTTTCTAACGGACATAAGCCATTGCAGATCATTGCCCGATTGCGGCCATAGACTGTCAACAGCTTTATATTATTTAATAGTTTGTGGCCTTCAGCTGTCTGCTTGAGTAACATTACAGCAATAAAAATCAGTAGAATGTTTAGTCTCTTAATGATACCAGTCCTTTAACGATACCAGTGCTCAGGAATAATTCTTTTTGCTTAGGTAACAAAATGCTCTGACTTGGTCGATTTCGCTTTAAGAAATCCGACAGCAGTGGATGTTTCACTGAAGAATTAACTGAAAACAAATACTACACAGATAATCGAAGTCGAGTATTGTTCGTTATGGATAATAATAACAATTAATTCATTACAACAATTTTTCGTTACGTGAGTGTTTGTATTGGTAAATCCATCTCCATAGTGTACGTTGTATGTCGAACAAACCTAAACAGTTTCATGCTGTTGACGTCATATATGCGAAGCTTTATTAGACATATTGTTTCACAAGATTTATTTTATAGACATTTCAAAACCTTTTCCCCACATAATGTCAAATCATTAAAAGTGAGGGGCCCAAGGCAGTTTTCTGTGCTTTTACGCTGTGTTTATTTCATTGTTTTCACACGCAGAGCAGCCACGGCGCCCGTGTGTGTAAATCATTACAGGCAATTCCAGCCTCATAATCACCAACCAATTAAGATCAATACGAGCATAAATTCAAATAAAAAATAATCGCTGAGGGAGGGAAGGCCACTAAAGTGACTTAAATTCAGCGGTCCCAATGTATTTCTAAGGAAATTCTGATTTCAGTTGTGTGGTTTTTTATAACTAGTGCATACGAATATATTAATTAGTTATTCTTAATCCTTGCCCATAGGTTCAATTTATTTTTACCCTGCATTTTTAAATCTGTGTCCTTCGAAACAGAGCAAGCTTTGGGGGATTTCCAGTTCTAGGAACCACCTAATTATCGAACTGGGAGATAATCAGCTTTTATGTAGCTTAAAGTTTGTAATTTCATTGCGAAAACTAATAATATGCAATGATTTACGTAGTCACTAGAGAGGTTACACTGCAGAAATTATTAGCTACGATAACGTTCAACGAAACTTAATTTCATTATCAGCTATTGAACTTGAAACGTTCTTCAAACACAGTTATAATATACAAGTACGGCGGGTCGACTCTTCTCACTCTAAAACGCGCTGGGCAAAGACGTGCTGCTACGTTAGGGTATATATTTATTCCATAACTGTCTGTAGTGATACGGACAACCGAATTAAAACAATCGAGTCATTCGGTTGTGGGAAGACAATCGACTAATTCGGTTGAGTTTTAACTGTCAGTTTAATTATTCATTCGTTGTCTTGAGTGTTACCGGCGTGTGGAAGCAAACGAAGGAAAACAGGCGATGCAGTCACGTGCATTCGGTATGAGCGAGAACATTCAATAGTTTTGCAATGGTTAAATAATCATTGTTGACGGTAGTCTGTTATCGCCTGTCGTCAGTGATATTGCCGTTCGGGTAATTGGTTTTTATTGGGTACCAGTAAGTAGCTTTTAGTTCAGTTTTTCGTCCATGTTTATCAATAGACTTTTACTTACCAGTGAACTTCGTGTCTGCATCAGACTGCTCGGATGAATGGCGTGGGAATGGAACAAATCATATCACAGTGTAAAATGTTATGTTAAAGATTAATTCAATGTGGTATAGCGTTTCTGCAAGGATGAATCATATCCTGAAACTATTGTAATTAAGGAAAATCATAGAAAGATACCGGATAAGAATAAATATTTCTCACAGAAAATACTTACAACAAGTGACAAGTATGTACGCTTAAAAAGCACTTGGTGTAGTCACGAAACAATTAAAGAATTTGTATCTTACGTGCTTTCTGTTCACATCACCTCAGCATTTACCGATACAGAATTGTCGGTGATAGATGCAAACCAGCCGAAGAGAGAGACAGAGTAACTGGTCATTTATTTCAATGAAAAAATATAATGTAGCACCAGCTATTAACATTTTAAAACCAACTAAAAATCCATATTTGATATCAGAAGCACAAAAAATTCATAAATAAGAACATTCATTTTAAAAGTATTTCATTTTTAGAAATTGTTTTCATTCACATCGCTTTGAAAAAAAATACTTTATTTTCCTCTAAAAAAGTGGAAAACCATAAACATGGGTCATGTATAACCGAAAATGCGGAAAGAGAGAGTGATTGTAATCACTCATACCAGGAGACTGACTGAAAACATTCATATAACTGCCATAACTATTATAGACTTCTCAATAATGTGTCAAACATTAGCTGAACGCACCTAAACACAGAGAGTGAATGAATACGTTCATACGGCTGACATGGCCGCAGAGACTACTTTCATTCCGTTGTTTCATTTAAATGGAGTTTCTGGGTCATGATGATTATTACCGACAGGACAGCTGGAATAAAAAAATCTGATACTAATTTGTTCGACAGAGAAGCTAGAACAATTTTTGGTGGCGAAAATGCAAATAATCTGGAATTATTCAAGCATACACTTTCCCAAATTCCCTCATTCATGTATGTATGTCACTTCTTGTTATGAAGGAAGACAAATTTCTGGAGACAAAAGCATTCAATCGGAACATAAAGAAAGCGAATATGCTCCTGTTTCAAAGACTGAAGGCTGATTGAAATGGGAGGAGGCGGGGGGGGGGGGGGGGTACCAAATTCCTCATTCTATCTTCTTCAGCATCTTTAAAAATGTTGCCTAAAGTTTTGATGTGCGAACATACTCGACGTACTTTTTAACATGTTAACTCATCTGTCACACCCACATCTCCCAAAACTGTAACTCATTCATACCCACTAGTCCATCGCTGTCGCTCTTATCCGTCTATTCCAACTTGCCCACTCTCACTCACTCATTCAGCCCAACTCACTGTAATTATCTCTTTCTGTCTCACTAATTGTCAGTGCCTCCTCTCTCACGACCAGTCTCCTTCGTTCTGTCCTGGGGCATTCCTGGGGCACCCCTGACGATTCCCTCTACTCTGATGAAATTTCATCATCAAGTACAACGTACTGGGATCTATTACATAAAATGTCTTCGAGCTTCTCGAATGTCTGGGACCCTAATTCATTTGTTTGGACATTTGTCAACAATTTGCAGTGGGGTTGTGTACCAAAAGCTTTTCGGAAATCTAGGAATATGGAATCCGCCCTTACCCTCCATTCATGGTTTACAGAATATCGTGTGAAAAAACGGCAGTCTGAGAATCGCGCGAGCTTTGGTTTCTAAATTTATGATGGTTTGTGGACAGAAGCTTTCTGTCTCAAGGAAATGTTTTATATTCGAATTAAAACGTGTTCAAGAATTCTGCGGCAAACCGATGCTAAGGTTATTGGTCTTAATTATATGCAGGGTCACTTGTGCTTTTTTCCATTCGCTTGAAACTCTTCTTTGGGGCTAGAGATTCGAGTTAATGCAAGCTAAGCAACAGACCAGTATAAAACCATACAGCGATTCAATTTGCACCTGGCAACTGGTATGTATTCAACTCTTCCAGTTGCTTATCTAGATCAAATATGCCTATTTCTACGTACTCCATGCTTGAGTCAAAAAGGGAATGAAACGACGTCATGTTTGTACCATACTTCAGCCTGAATGATATCAAAAACGCAAAATTTAAGACTTCATCTCTCCTTTTGCTGTCTTGTCTCGTCACCCGAGACTAGTCCACGTGTGGCTTGATAGAAGACTTCGACACGCTTAATAGTTTTACGTAGGACCAGAATCCCCAAGAGTTCTCGGCAGGATCTCTCGCTAAGTTACGGCGATTGAAGTAGTGAACTTCACGCATTGATCTTTCGCACGCAAGAATGTGTACTAACTTCTGTCTTTCGACATTTCCACGTTCTTATTTTAGCTGATAGTGCTGGAACTTCCAGTATAGCACTCGTGGCTGCCACATCGCGGTCGCGAAGTGGGGCCGAGGCAGTTCCAGATAAGTTTAATAGTCTGACGATAATTTATGGATTTGTAGTTTTAGCGTGACGATGTCCACTATGGGCAAACGGTAGTTCCTGTTATTCTGAAGAAGGTTGGGTTATCCAGACTGAAATCTAGGTAAATTTTAGGTAAACGGTGCAACTGAGGCTGTTGATTATTGAAATTAAAACTAACAAACAGATTTAGACTTACTTAGGTTAGCTTTTACACCATCTTGTTCAAATTTATCCAGAATCTTTTCAAGGACGTCAAGCTATTGATTCCAACTCTTAGTAGCTATCAAAAGATAATTGGCATAATGTGTGACAGTTTCAACTAACTCTTCATCAACCACAATATCCAAAGCAGTAATAAATACGTAGGACTGACACTCAGTCCGAAAAGATGAACACAGAATTCATATGTTCGCTCCCTAAATATGAAGGCAGTATATTTTGTGGAATCAGGAATGATTGCCACTTGCCAAAAATAATTTATGAAGTCCAATGCGGAAATGTACTTAGTATCTAAAAATTTCTCTAATTGTTCGTCTAAATTTTCTGGTTTATTTCATACAGGTAGTAAAATTTCATTTGTGGCACGTGCGTCCAAAACCACTCTAATTTTTCCGTTATGTTTCTTGACAACAGGTAATGGACAACAGTAGGGAGATGTGGAAGGTTCAACGACCTTCCACTGTAACGTCTATTTACGTTCCTGCCACACCGCCAATCGTTGAGATAATGGTACATTATATGTTTAGCGAAAGAAAATTTTGGTGAGGGTTGACTTCAATTTTATAGACATAAGTCTTCATAACAACTGGTCGTTTAGAAAAGACCTGTGTATACTTAGATAGTACTTGTTAAAGTTCATTGCCTTCATTACCAGTGATAGCATTGGTTTCACTTAACATATGACTAATCAGTGTTTTCAAATCATCATATTCTGTGTCAAGTGCAAGTCTTTGTATGTTTGTTTCGTTCGTCGCTTTCTTGCAAAAATTGAATTTTGTACCGAGTCATGTTTGAGAGTCCTGATATCCAAGTTAATAGTGATTCCACTGCTCTTATGTGTAAGGAAATATTTACGTTTTGAGAAGTCAGTAATACTGTCCTTCTCACATAACATCTGAAGAGTCTAAGGAAAAACGGATGAGGTCCACTATTTATGAAAAATGAGCTTTTAGTGAATTTGTATAGTTTAACCCAAACAGAATACAATTAACTGCTCCCAGATGGATAAAAAGATGAATGTCTGTGGATACACAGACGAAAAAATATGTCGTTTAGGCAAGAGTGATGAGGGTGCCATTACATGTTAGCTACAAGGATGAGGGTCCACTTAGTTGGCTGTGCTGACTGCAGAGTGCTCTGCTTTCAGTTCACCCAGCTGTTGGTCGTTTAGTGTTGGGTTAACCATTGACGCACGTTATCCTAGTGGTAGTTTATTGGTTTTTGTGCCCTGTATAGTCTATAACATATTAATGAAAATGTGCGAAAATGAAGAGGATACAACCCTTGAAAATAGTTCAAGGAAAAGAAAATTCTTTGCCACATACAAGATGTAATGAAAACGTTGAGCTTAAGTAGCCATGAAACAGGACCAGACTGCAAGTGCTTAAAACTAGAGTGTTTTAAATACATAAATGCGTGTGAAAGGAGTGATATTATTTCAAAGATTAATCAGATTGAATTACATGAAGAAAGGTTGATGCATTTTGGTGCATTAATACAGTGTTGTCCTGTCACTCGTCATCAGCCTAGGAAACCAAGATCAGAGGCTGAATTTCTCACACAGTCATATTCTAATAAGGTGAGAGTAATGAGGAATGATCAGGTTTGTTAAACTCTAGTATGTTAGAAATCATTTTTGTCACTTCATGCACCATTACAGCTAAAAGGCTGCAAAATCTACAACAGATTCTTAAAACAACAGGTTTACCACCATAGGATGTGCGAGAAAACCACAGCTCCAGGCTTAACAAGCTCCCTGATGATGATGTAAATTCTGTAAATGAACACACTCCGTCCTTTAAAAGCAGGAAGTCTAACTATGATTCAGCGAAGTCTCAAAAACACTACTTACCAGAGGAACTTAACGTGCATAATATGTTTTGTATCTGCAAGAAGACTTTCCCAGACAATAACATATCACTGGAAAGGTACAGAGAAGTATTTAACACCGAATTTAATTTGACCTTTAGCTATCCAAGATGTGACACCTGTAGCACCTTTGACGTATTTACTGTGATAATAGAATCTGTTCATTGGAAACTAGCCTGCCTACTACTGATCATAATGAACCCACTCCAAAATATAAAAAAGAATTTCACTTAAAGCGAGCAGATTCTTTTTAAAAACTAAAGAAAAATGCTATGTTTGCAGCACAAAAAGACAAGACCAAAGAACCAATAGCCATGGAGTTTCAGAAAACCCTGCCTCTTCCAAATATAAGCACAAACGATGTTTACTATCGGCAGCAACTATCACTCTTCATGTTTAACATATTCCAATTATAATTTTCTGAAGCTATTTTCTACACGTATTCTCAAACCTGCGGCGAAAAAGGAGGAGATGAGGTTTGTTCCATGCTGTGGGATTTCATTTTTCGTCATCTTGTCTCTGAAGTAAAGGAACTTTCAATATTGAGTGGCTTGTGTAGTGGTCACAACGATAACTACACTGTGTTTAGAATGCTACAATACATTGTATATAACACCAAACGATTAGATACAGTACAAGTGGTTTTTCTAATAAGAGGACATTCGTATTTAGAATGCAATGAAAATATGGTTTTAGTTAACCAAAAGTCTATGGTTGAACTTCCGTCTGAGTCGAACGAAGTTCTCCAAAACTCGAGAAACAAAGCCAAAACTATTTAAAGTCATTTCTTGTGACAATCAAGAAATATTCAGATCGTTCATAACCTTTCTTTCTTCACTATATCTAAAACAACGTCCCTTTAAAACATGTCCAGTGAGGAAACTGAAGATCGTCCGTCACCATCCTAGAATGATCTTACATCTGCAAACCTACAATGGAATGGATGATAGAAGTGTTGTCACCAAACTGAAGAGGAAAATCTTATCTCTACCGGACAGCAGCTTTTACCTTCCTGAACTAGCATATGATGGACCTATATGTGTTCCAAAAGCGAAGTTTGAGTACCTTCATCACCTGAAAACATTTTGTTCTGTCAAAGCCCAAAAACTTTATGTATCACTTCCCCATTTGTGAAATGTACTGCATATTTAAGAACCCTAGTATTACTTTCAGGTAAGCATAGAGGCCAATTCATACCAAGTGACATTTTAAGTGTTTCCAAAACTACCATACAAATAATATATTCATAGATTTCACCACAAAAGAATGGACAGTCATCCTTTTTGCGTACATTTTTGTGACATTAATCAATTATAATGTCATTTTCATATACTACATTAATGCAAAATGTCTATCTGCATAGTAAAAATGTGCCACATGTGTTATTTATCAGTATAACATCGTAATTATTATTGTTTTTTGTTCAGGATTTAGTGATTTCTTTTTAAAATAGAAACCGCTGTTTTCTTAAAACTTAGTTTACTGGACCCTCATCCATTTTTCCCTGGACTCTTCATATCTAAACCTATAATACAATTACTAACTAGATTCTGGACCATGAGGAATAACCACTGTACTGTTCCTTTATCAGTCTTAATGGTGTCAAAAGATTGCCAATAAATGTCATGACTGTAATTAGGTGTCATGTGTACGGGTGTATAATGTTGTTGCTATGAGATGCGTATTGTCTACGGAGGATACGTGTCATATGTGTATCTGTTTTCATTACCAAAGGGAGCATTTTGAACATTAGCATTACTACACTTCGGTCGTATGTTATCGCTTAGTTGTTTCTGTTGTGCTGCGTTCGACTGAGCTGCATAAGCTATGACATGTTCATTATTTTTGACAATTTCGGCTACGGTGAAGTGCACAACCGTCAGCAATTTTTCCTGTATACGTTGGTCAAAGTATTCATTTTTCTGGTCAACCAAGTCATTAAATTCTTTATTTATGTTGGCAAAATACTTGTCAGTGTGTAATTGCAGTTTGTCTGTAAGTTGTTTATCGATAGTGCTAACTTAGCCTTCAGTTACAGTAATGAGAGTTTTTATTGAGTCATAAACTGAAGGATAAGATTTGATTTGAGTGACAACTGTTTCTAATATATCATTTAAACGTTTTACTTCCGTTTGAATATCTTTTGCATTTTTTGTGGTTTTTTCCTGCTGTAAGATCAATTCGGAATATTTTGAGTCACGTTCGGACACCTAGCCGCTCAGTATCGTATTAATCTCGTCTCCTCTTTCACACAAAGTGTCATTACAAATTTTCAGTGCTCTTAATTCAGCCTTAATCTCGTCATGTCGCGTTCTTACAACTGTCATGTGTTAGTCAACGTATTTTTTGTTTTCAGCCATTTGCTTGATATCAGCGTCAAACATAATGGCAATATTTGTCAGTGAAACTGCTCTGCCCCCGCCAGATCGTTTGACATGACGTCACGGGCAAGAATGGAGTCTGAGTTGGATTTAGTTATTTGACTGGTGATCGGTCTATTTACGAAGTTTCCGTCACTAGGCATGTTAACTACTGATTGATCGTTTCTATTGGAGTCAACTCTGGAGTCATCGTGAATGTTCTGTTCGATGTCCAAGTAGGATTCGGCTTGCGTATGTTGCCTGTCGTGTTCCATTTTTGCTAATTGTTTACGTGATACCACCATGCTACATGTAATGTATATTCCAAGAGAAATCTTGAAACTCATTTGAGCATAAATTCATGAAATTACTTCCGTATGGCAACAATATAGTCTTCACTGAGCAAGAATTGCAATTAATGGTGAAGCAATTAACGCTGATGGGTGCTTGCCATTTTACGTTCCACATGACACAATTCGGCCATTTCGTGGAATTGTATGACTGTATTGTTGTAATAAACTGTATGATCAAAATAATCTTGCGCAAAAATGATTGCTACGGTTTCGGAAAATTTTGGCAAACCTAGGAAGCAAGCTACAATTACTGAAAGTCCTTGGACTGGCGTGCTAATACAAAAATGTGACCCTACCGTGGATCCAAGCATACAGTGCAGATTCAAGGTTTCATCAACAATGTCAATGGTTTGTTTTGTATGGTATTTACATACATTCAATGGCAATGGATCGTCAGATATGATGCCATTATAAAAGCAACAAAGAAAAACAATATAGCAAATACAATAAAAGGTCCTGAATGAGATTTTCACTCTGCAGCGGAGTGTGCGCTGATATGAAACTTCCTGACAGATTAAAACTGTGTGCTTGACCGAGACTCAAACTCGGGACTTTTGCCTTTCGCGGACAAGTGCTCTACCATCTGAGCTACCCAAGCTTGTCCGCGAAAGGCAAAGGTCCTGAGTTCGAGTCTCGGTCCGGCGCACAGTCTTAATCTGCCAGGAAGTTTCACAATAAAAGATCCTGATACCAAGTCGTCAGTTTGATTTATAGTTGCTCTTCCTGTCGCGTTTGAGAATAATGGTCCGAACAGGCCTTGGAAGAGCCAACTGCACCGACTGGCCGCCATGTCGTTCTCAGCCGACAGGCGCCATTGGATGGGGATATGGAGGAGCATGTGGGCAGTACACCGCTCTGTAGTTTACGAAATAGGAGCCGCTACTTCTCAGTCAAGTAGCTACTCAGTTTGCCTCAGAAGCGCTGAGAGCACCCCGCCTGCCAAACGGCGCTCGGCAGACCAGATAGTCACCCATCCAAGTGTTAGCCCAGCCCGACAGCGTTTAACATCGGTGATCTGACGGGAACCGGTGTTACCACTGCGCCAAGACCGTTGGCATATCAGAGAAAAGACAAATAATAATAGCTAATGATAGTAGTATGTGATCAGTTTATACAAACTTTGGGTGCTTGACAATAGCTTTTGCGTAAGGTCCGTTCATTGTAAGTTAGACCTTGCGTGATTTTTCTGAAAATATTTTTTATCGGACTTCGTAAATTGAATGATTCCAATGACTTGGCTCGTGCTGGATCATTTGTAACACGGAACGTTTACCCATGCCAATACGACGTTTATTTGGAACAATAGCTTGCAACATAAATGGAACAAGACTAAACAAAGTCACTATATTCACAAAATGTTATACTACATTAAATTACATAGATACTTACAATAATTCCGATGCTGCGTGCAACGATGAGTACGCCGAGTGAGATTGCGTCTCAATAGAACAGAATAATGGCGGTGTGCCAATTATCTGCAGCGACGGCAGATATGCGTCTGATCAGGACGGCTTCAAGAACATAAAATCTGTCGTCTTCTTGGCAGGACAACTGAACTGCGTCATTATTCTAAATGTTTCTGTGGTTACACGCCGCAATCGACACAAGCGCATATACTAATTAATACCTTAAGTAATTTTTTTATGTTTTGAACTTATATCTACGTTTTTGCAATATATCCACGCCCATCCTACGAATGTGTCTTTAAAGTGCTCACTTTTGTTTTTGCACCATTGTCCGTTTGTCAGGAAAGCTTACTCTACATACGTGTACATGTCTTTGCAGTGAGTTGACATGTGTAGAAAATCAACGGTAATGGTAATCGGTGTTACATCTTTACCGAAAAGAAAAGAAAACTTGACACAAAAATGTACTTACGTCACAACACCACACGTTTGACAAAGCTCAGGAAAAGTCAATAACTTATTTATAAAGCCAGCGAAAGTTTTTCTGTTACGAATACCACTTTACAAACAGAAGAGGAATCAGGAAAACCTAAAATCCTGCTTGTCTCAAATACAGTAGTATACACAATTTCGTGTGTCGATTGTAACCAATATTACATTGTCCGAACAGGCATAAACTTCGCAGCTATTTCCCAAGTACACTGTTTATATTGTGAATGTAATCAGGGCACATTGCTCATGCACTTACGCAAACAGAAACACAAAGCAGGACGAATAGAACATGCAGAGGAAATCTACATCGTGTACGCAAAGGAACTATAGAGAACATCCCGGAAAATCTCGAAATCTATACCCACACAAATGGGTATGCAGATGAAATTCTAACGAACAACGGAAATTAAAATACAAGCAATATTTCGATAACTTTGCTGAGTTGCTAAAAGGGAAAAAATTCAAAGCTACATAACTTCAGGGAATAAATTAAAAACAGTAGACTTACCAACACAAAATCTCTTTGATACAACAAGATATACCCTTGTGAGGAATCTATCATTAGCACTTTCCCGCGAAAGCAAAGTCATTGTTAACATAATTGCGTCAATGGACTAAACTTTCCTGTTAAATGAGTATAGGTAGAAAAACAAAACTGTGCACCGTACTTAAACATATGACGAATTCACATAGCACAAAATCTAAGATATAATCACAGCAAAGTACCCCAGGTCGCTTTACTGCAATATATAAGATGCAAGGCAAATAATAGGCTACAGACTCAAGCCATCCAACACATACATCAGTTAATTTCTACAAAATTTCAGTAAACCGGTTGAGGGAATGTAACTACATAGTTAAGCAAAACACCATGAGTAAGGCCATTTGCTACAGTGGCCCAAACATCTGAAAACGTTGTATGTTATGAAGGCTGTCATGTACCGTGACAAATTTTATTGGCGCTGACAACGGCCGCAGATGCAAACGCTTACAGTTATACAAAATATTTTACCCACATTGATATTGCAGGCTCACTTGGTAACGACATAATAGCCAAAATGGCACTCAACCTGTATAATTAACTATCTGATGAAGTCGTTGTGCAGCAGAAACTCCAAAAAAGGTAGACTAAGTAGTTCAACGATTTACTGTACGCTGTAGGCCCATCATAAAAGAAACTTCTGGAATCATAGAATATTATTAAGTTATTGCTGATTCGAAGAAAACCGCTGTATTGTTAGCATCGCTGAAACGTACGTAAGCGTAGTGGAATGACACATTTATTGTTTGTTTCTGTTTTCACACCCGGTACTGACAATCATCTAAGTAACAATATGTCAATATCGAAAATTATAATACCATTTCCAGTAAAGTTCTATAAAGTAAACATTTTGGCACCGTAATCGGTTTCGTAAAATTTGAATTAGGATACCGTTTATCCTTGGATGTGTACCACAAATGAATTCGCTAATAATGTCTTTACCCAATTTCACTACGAGCGTCATTCTAAGTTGTTATTAGCTAATGTTAAGTGACTGATCCAGGAATAGGACGGTTGTAGTAAGTTAGTTTCATAGTACCTCTAATGTTTACAGAAACGCGTATTGTTGTCAATGACCGTTTCTCCCATTTTACAAGCTTGTTACTAATTTTCCAGATATAACCGTTTAATTCTGCCAATGAACACGCACAGAAACAATTTAAGATGTTCAAACATGTGGTCGATGATTCTCAGTAAAAGTATGTATCTTGCGAAATAAATATGGATGTTACAAATTATTAACTCACACAGTCAGAAATGCCCCAGGGATGTGACAGGACTGATCTTGATCTCTACACAAAGAAACGATCTAACGGACAGGTTAAGCAGTATGCTTTGACTATTGGCTAATAACGCTAATTGTATCGTTGAGTGACTGTAGGTCTGGCCTATACAGGATGACAGAATTTATGTTTGGTGTGATCGCTGTCAGGTTGCTCTAAATGTGTAAAACTGTAAGTTAAATCAGTTGTGTAGGAAAAGCAATACTCTAACTTTCAAATATGTGTCAATTGTGTCCTTGACGCTGTCACATCCACTGAATGTCCATGCGCAATGTTGTAAAGAGATATGAAATGGAATTAGCATATATCGTCGGTAGTTCTGAAGGGGAATGGTTAATGATTTATTGGAAGAATATTAAGCCAGTTTAACTCGTCTTTAAGGGAGACCGCACTTCGAAAACGAATGCCACCCAATCTTGAATACAGTTCGAGTTTATGGGATCCCGACCACGTCAGGTTAAAGAAAGACCTTGAAGCGATTCACAGGATTACCGACAGGTTCATCAACACTCGAGTATTAGAGAAATGATGTATGAGTTCCATTGAGAACCCCTGGAGGGAAGACGACATCCTTTCTACGAAACTGTTGAGAAAATTTAGTGAAGTATTTGCGGCAGTCCATATAAGTATTCCACTATAGCCACCGTACCATTCGCGAACACGAGGTTCATATGGTTGCATATGCAAGGTGGACACCATAATTGTGTACACCACACCACAGAGGTTAAAGAGAAGCGAGGACGAGAAACTTTATATAAAACGCCTTTAGTTTATCAGACCTGGAATCAATCCTCAAATAGTCTACAAAAGACACCTAAGGAAACTTACTCGGGCACATACTAATTCATCTCTGTGTACGTTTTGCAGCTCAGTTTTGTAAATTTTAACAGGGTAAATGACCCAGTTTAATACTGTCTCCAGTGCGATACATCGATTGTGATTTTCCCAGAAAGTTTATAAGGCTATTCTGTCACCGTGTGTTTAGTGGCGCAGCAGTGAGATCGCACTTCTGCAATTTTAATGACGATTTTGATTAGAGTTGCCTCAAGTCAGTCAAATGTTGTGGTCAAGAACTACTGACTAGTAACTTCTGGTCAGTGCAGGATGTACACGATCCTTTTTCCAGTGATTTGAAGTCTTTTACAATTTACAGTACGTTGACCGTTGATGACTGGCACAGGTTTTGGAACCATTTGTAATAAGCATGTTCGACAAGTGACTTCACTTCAACCACAAAGGTGAACATCATATGTGTTCCGGTGCATCAGTGTGTTAATACCATCACTAAAGGTTAATGCTTTAGTCACGCAACTACTATCGGATACTCCCATTTCAATTATTCCTTTAACATAAAGTTTATTATTTATCTAACAAAACTTTAACGAGTCACGTTATCATGATTTCTCTTGAAAGTGGTTGTACGATATCATCATTTAATGTAAACAGTTTATTGCCCAAACACTAGCTTTTACGTTATCTATTTCACTCACGGTTGTGCTAATAAAGAAAAGAAAAATTTTATAAAACAGTTCTGTATACTGAGCTACCACTTAGATTTATTAGTTTTATTCTAAATTCAATTCACATTTCTGCTAAAGAACTAAAATCGGATTAATATTTTAGTATTAGAAGTTATTGATTTAAAGGTATATTGTTAGTGACATGCTGATTAGAGGAGATACCTAAAACTGAAATCTGTTTTGCGTTTGGGTAATTATTCTGTTTTCAACTGATTCATTTAGTGTGAGAATTTTGTTGCTCAGTGTTCGTCTGCATTAGTAAGTTGTATCTTGGGACTATTTTACTATGTAATCTTTTATCTGTTTCAGTTGTGTTATCGAACTGCTTCTAAAAATTTGAGACTTGCATCCAAGAGCTGAGGCGAAGACCGAAATGGCTTCTGAAGCGCTGTGATGAAAGTCCTTTATAGTTGCTAAATTCAGTACTATGCAAGAATTGAAATTAGCATCTTTCCGGTTATGGTTACTGATTTCAAGTTTCCAAGACAGCTTCATCAAGTTGGTTAAGTTACTTTAAATGATTAAAAATTCACAAACTTTGCTATTATTACAAGCGAAATCAGGATTGTGAAATTTGTTTTAAATTATTATTTTGGTGGCCCCGTACATTCCGCTCACTAAAACCCTTTATAGCAGTTCCAGTAAAATTAACAAATAAATCGTTTCGTTTTTGGGACTTTCCTATTACGAGACTACTGTGCTAGTAAGGGTGTGAGAGTAAATTCCTATAGAAGAGCACGAAAACTAAAGAAAGCAGACACGGCTATCTGCGCGCGTCCTGTTGTGATGGAGAAGCAAGCGCATCTGGGCTAATGGGTTGGTTGGCTCAGAAAATCACGAGACGCGTAGCCGTTGGCGGAAGACGTGGTAAGGGCTCACAGCAAGACTTAACTGAGTGACCAACATAGATATTAAATGCAAATAAATTCAGTAAATACTGATCCAGTGTGTTTACAGTAAGGCCTAGTAACATAACTACAAAGAGATAAGAAGACAGGTGTGTAGATGACACACGTTGTCGATCGGAGAATTAAATCTAAAGTTAATCAATGTGAACCAAATCCCTGTGTAAGCTGACGTGTAATGCATGTGTATAGCAACAAGTGATAGTTTTTAATTATCTAGCGGGAGGCGGAAGTGTATGAATTTGACTCATAACCAAGTTAGAGCCTAAATAACCAGCAGCCATCTTTCACGGAGTCATTTCGGTTTAAGGACTGGCCCAAGCGACATTTAGGTCGCGTCTTAGTAATGTCCACTAATTTTACAAGTGTTAATTCGATGACGTGTCTTTCTTTCGCATGAGTTGGCAGTGAACACTCTGAATTAATTCACGATAGGTGAACTAGACATTACTCTAAAACATTTCTGCGGCTATTTGAGAGTGATTTGAACATGTCATTTTAACTGATTTGCGAATGTGGAACTTTAATTTAAAGCTTACGCTGGATGAATCTCGCTTTCTTTCCGAGAATTTTAACTACAATTCTGTACAGTACTTAAGGTGAGATACTACACCGGTTATCCGAAAGCTCCCATGCAGTCGCACTTACAGTTATGTGGTACACAATTGTTAAGTTGATACAGTGTTAAAGATGGAGTGAAGAAACTCAGTTTTATTTAAATCGTAAAGTAAAGTGCATTGCGAATGTCACTTTTCACTGTATATTTGTGCCTACATACAGATTTTGAGCTTTTGCGACTACATTTCGAGGATAAATGCGATAAAAGCGTTCGGTCGGCTCTAGAGAATATGTTTATTTTATTTTTTTATTATTAATTCCGTTAACTCTATATGTGGAACATAGGACTGCAACAGAGGATCGCCATCTTGTTATATCTTTCTCACATCTTATTCCCAGCTGTTGACCTTCTGCTTCAACTGATCGTCTCCACGTCATTTTGGGTCTGCCTCGCCTCATCTACATGTACATCCACATTTATGCGCGTAAAGCCGCATGGAACTTCCGACACTATCTACTAAGTCATTTGTATAAATTGTGAGAAGAAATGGTCCCATGGCACTCCCCTGTGGCACGCCAGAGGCTACTTTAACATCTGTAGAGGTCTCTCCATTGAGAACAACCTGCTGTGTTCTGTTTGCTAAAAACTCTTCAATCCAGCCACATAGCTGGTCTGATATTCCGTAGGCTCTTACTTTGTTTATCAGGCTACAGTGCGGAACTGTATCAAACGCCTTCCGGGAGTCAAGAAAAATGGCATCTACCTGGGAGCCTGTATCTAATATTTTCTGGGTCTCATGAACAAATAACGCGAGTTGGGTCTCACACGATCGCTGTTACCGGAATCCATGCTGATTCCTACAGAGTAGATTCTTGGTTTCCAGGAATGACATGATACGCGAGCAGAAAACAAGTTCTAAACTTCTCCAACAGATCGATGTCAGAGATACAGGTCTATAGTTTTTCGCATCTGCTCGACGACCCTTCTTGAAGACTGGGAATACCTGTGCTCTTTTCCATTCATTTGAAACATTCCGTTCCTCTAGAGACTTGCGGTACACGGCTGTTAGAAGGGGCGCAAGTTCTTTCGCGTACTCTGTGTAGAATCGAATTGGTATCCCTTCAGGTCCAGTCGACTTTCCTCTGTTGAGTGATTTCAGTTGCTTTTCTATTCCTTGAACACCATCTCCGTCGCCTCTGTGGGCTCCATCAAAGTGCTTCCTTCGCAAGGTGTTCATTTGGTCTGCTAAGTATATATTCTAACCGTCTCCACATCCTGCTTCTTATTTGCAGTTCAGTTTGCTTCTGGCAGGTTCTTTTCCAGAGCATTTCGTTAGTGGCCACCGTATCCCCAGGATGTTACTCAGACATTTGTAGTTGAATTTGTGCAGCTTATGGATTAGCTTCATGTCACTCACTATGTTTCACAACCATATAGAAGCACAGATTTTACATTACTTTCAAATATCTGCAATTTGGTCCTCAATGTTATTTCCTTCGATTTCCAGATACAGCGTAGAGTTGTAAAAGCTCTCGGCTCTTTGTTGATGCGACTGTTAATTTCTTCAATTCATCACCATATAGTGGAATCATGCTTCCAAAGTAGCAAAACTCATCCACCTTTCAATTACCTGGCTCCCAAACTTAAGCTCTGTGGTGTTGTTATCACTTGCCGGCATGTCTTCTGTTTCTTGGGCATTTATTTTCAAACCGACTTCTTCACCGCAGATTTCAGATCTTCCGATTTCTCTTTCATATCGTTGAGGCTGTAGGATAGAACGCAAAGGTCATCTGCTAAATCTAGGTCTTCTAGATGTGCTCCATCGCTCCACTTTATGCCTCTCACTTAATCCATTGCTTTCGCCATTAAAAGATTCAGTACTATGCAACATAGTATCGGTGAGGGTATGCAGCCTTCCTCGAATCCTGCTTTAACTGCTATTGGATCTGAAAGCAGAGCTTAATGTTGAAACTGGCACTTGTATTTTTCATACAGACATTTTACTAGAGCAACCCGTTAATTCGGTATTTCAAAAGTTTGCCCGGAGCTCCACTGTCGAAGGCCTTTTCAATGGCTTCGAACAGCTTGTGAAGCGGTGACTGATATTCGTATGAATGTTCAGCTATTATTCTCAAGCTGTTTATCTGGTCAATGCAACAGCAACCTTCCATGAATCCTGCTCGTTCTCGACTTATTTTCTTGTCTAAATGTACTTTTATCCCAATTAGAATCTTGCTTGCAACTGACAGAGGCGTATGCCTCTCCATTTATCACAAACGGACGGGTCTCCTTTCTTGGGAGCTTGATGAGCAAGCCTCTGTTCCAATCACTTGGTACTATTTCATCCATCCTGATTATGGCTGTGAGGAGTGGACGTAATATTTCTGCTGCTATACAGGGATTTATTTTTGGTAACTCTGGAATGATGTTGTCCAGTCCCAGAACTTTTCCATTTTTAATTTGTTGGACTGCTTTAGCGATTTCTTCTTTGGATGGCGGTTCTACATTAACTGACAAAACTTGTGGGAGTCCTCCCTATCCACATTCAGTTGAGTTACATTGTCATCTGTAGTTTAGCGATTCAGAAAGTTCTCAAAATATTGTTTCCACCTCTGCGCTTGGTCTCATCGATTCGCGAATAGTTTTCTTTACTAGTCCTTGATTGGCGTGTCACCACCAAGCGTCTAATTGCACAGTTTCCTTATGATGTTACACAGTATCTTGTTATCGCCTCTGTTAGCTGCTGCCTCCACCTTAGCTGTAAAATTATTGATAAAGGTCCTCTTATCTTTTCTGAAATTCCTCTTCACCATCCTATTTAAAATGCAGAGCTCCTGTCTCTTGTGTGCAACTACTTATTCTTCAAGTATATTCCTTCAACATACAACTTGCAAATTTTTTATTTAACAAATATAAACAATTAACAACAACAAAACAAACTGCTCATGCCAAGGATAACGTTTTCTTGTAACTATGCTAAACTTTGTTTGGGCACTCAGTCATTACAATGTAACGTTTGTCACCCTGTCGAATATGCTCATTCTGTAGCTGATTTCAGAATCTATTCAGTCACATATCACATGTACATGTAATGTATGTGTTTTATTTCACGCTTTTGTTACAAACAATTTGATACACAAATGTCAATAAGTTTCATATTGTTTGTTGTGTAAATTTGGTACATTTACTGAACATGTTGAGAAGGTACAAATTACTCTGTCACCTGATTTTCGTCCATGGGAAATTATTAAAGATTTTGTTACAACCTTATGCACCTTGAGCAAGACTCTAGAGAGTTAACGATGTGAGCAGACGCTGATGGAGCCTGGTAGGTATTTTTATGGTTCTTAGCTCATGGAAATGACATGCTGGAAGTTGAAAGCAATTGGCAGCAAGCCCATCCCTCACTAAATCTTGCCAGAGAGGTCCACAGCCGTACAGGGCAGACAGAGCAACCTTTAGTCGAGACAGGTCTCCAGCAGAAAAATGCCGAGCTACCTGACGCGGCGCCAGCAGAAGGCTGGGCTGGGGGCGATGGACTGAAGGGATGTGTATACACAGTGCAGTCATAAACTGGGCTTGTGTGCAGAGTCACACGTGACAAAAATTCACAAGTTTTCATGTTTGCCGATACTGAAAATAGGCATGTGACCCACTTCCATCGGCCACCTCGGTTGTATAAGAAACTCCGGCATCTGAGAAACGTTTAGACATAGAATCTTTATTGCACCTCATAGCTAGAACTCACAAGCTCCAAGGCACAGGTGATTTAGATAAAGATCTTTAAGATTGTATCTGTTCACTTGTTCCCACAGGAAACAACGTGACTTAGGAGAAAAACATCTTCTCCCTCTGTGAAAACTTAAAAAAGCCAGTAACTGGCGGATTCTTTTTTTCGAGAGTAGCCGTTTTCTTAACTCTTGCACTGGTTCGACCTGAGTTCATGCTGTTGTGTAGGAGGGGAGATTTAGCGTTTCTAAAGCCCTGTGATTATCTCAAGATGGGGTCAAGGTGGTATCATTTATGCACTTAGCAGGAAAACGGAACTTTTTTACCTGGAGAGATGCGAAGTACTTGGGTTCTGGACTTCTGTCTGGAAGCATCTTCTGGTCGAAGCTCTGGCATATGTGGCAGGTACTTCGGACCTGTCACAAGACTGACTTCACTTAGTTAAGACTGGGGAGCCTGTGGTGAAGTACTTGCTGTACCGACAATGTGACTTCAAATATCTCGGAATACTCGTTTGCTGTGGTCACACTTACTCGTTTTTGGTTTTCCGGTCTCCACATTTGATATTCTTGTGCACTCTGTGAGCCAAATTGGTCCTTGGTACGACCAGCGAACGGATGTGTCACACACTGAAATCTACTATGACTTCAGGGCTGTGGTGGAGAGTAAATTGCGATCCCTCTTCCTGATCGCTAGACCGCGAGATTTTTGCATTTCTTTCATGGCCACGATCTATTCATAGGTGCCGCTTGCACGTCTCGCCACCTCTGCAGTCTTCTGGTCAGCTGCAATATACATCACCACATGAAGCAAACAGGGTAACTTACTGCTACTCCAGCCGTGTGAGAGTGTACAGATCTCAATCGCCACTTGCTCTCAAGTGCACCTGCATTGAGAATCTTCTGCAGATTATCAGTCAATGTCTGCTCAGCGTCAGATCAATTCAGATTGCGTTATTCACATTTTTAGGACCAGAGTACATGACTAACCTCTGCCACCCAGGATCCTTGTCCATTGTTCTCTTAACCCAACTGTTAGTCGTTTACAGTATTCAGTCAATAACCATATTTTGTGTCTGTCTTTTCTTTAGAAAAATAAATGTTGTTAGTAAAATATATTTTCATAAATTCTCAATCGTATATATAGTCTGCACTATGGTTTAACTTTCATTAAGGCTTCCCATGCTTGGATAACTTTCATTGTGGCCTCCCATGCCAGGATAACTTTCAACGTCTCTTTATTGCGGTTTCAATGTTGTCATCAGATTTTCTGCAGCTTCATTGGAAGTAATTACTATATTTTCAGTGAATATAGTGTCTCTAGTTTTCGACACAGTTGAATCTCGCCATGCTGCATAAGGTTCACAATCACGAGCAGCGATACGTCTGGACGGATCGTCGTTAGCTGCCTGGTGTGCCCACATAACAGCAAATATCCGGATGTGTATCACTCAAAAAAAATTTGCAGTCTTTGATTAATTTGTATGTAAGAGCTGCTGCTAATCCTACAACTGTTTCCCATTAACATCACGTCGTATTGAAAAGTGAAAGTTCATATTGTAGTCACAAAAATAATATTAATGTTAAAATTGAAAATGAACAGGACCGGTCAGGATCGATATATTTAAAAAAAAAAATCCTTCTCTGAACAAGGAGACTGGGTAGTGCACTGTCCTGTGAGCAGAGGACGAATCTCTGCTTTCGTTAACATCGAAGATTGTTAAAGTATTTTATGTTTGTGATAAATAATATGAATATAGCGGTTATTGTGTATCAAACAGTGTGACCACCGTCATGAGATACGATCCGCTAATACCAAAGAACTTCCGAGACTATACTGCTCTTGCGGTTTGATTTGAAAGGCTGCACGCACCTGTAGTGTACGCCCTGACAGCTATCACTTTAATCTGTGAGCGTTCCCCATGACTACCTAGCTAAGCGTCTGCTAATCTGATTTTATCCTCTGCCAGTAGTTCTTAGTGCTAGCTTGTATTAGAGGTTATCTCTTTTATCAGAATCTTAAATAAACTTGAATGCTAAAGTAATTTAATGAAATGTTGGCTGTGTAATTATTGTAGTCAATTATTGATGAGTGCTTAATACATCAACATGGGGTTAATCTTCCATAAAGAATAATGGCTAAAGTTTATAATCATATATATATATATATATATATATATATAACACAACCTGAAATTATCTAACGTGGAATAGACTTTGATGGATTTATTCTACATAGAAGTTACACTACGTTGGTACAGCTCAGAACATGTGGCGAGACTGAATGTTTGCCCTAACAAGCCAGAGCAACGATACTGCACCCATTTCTCAATTCGTGGTGCTGTCTCAGGTGACGGTCGTGGTGCATGCGTCTCAGAGCAACGATGTGCGGCGACGTTAATTCTTTATTACAGGCATGAAATATGCAAAGTCGCATGCTGACAATCTGTTACTCTCTGGTGTAGCAATGAAGTCTAGGCAGATTCCAGCGAGTGACACTCCTGTTTACCGGTCATACCACGAACCGATTTGACTCACTCACACCGCAGTGTGCAGAAGAAGATCAAACGTCAAGGCAGTAGATCTGATAGGAATAAGATTCTCCTCAGTACAGAGAGTTGTCTGAGAGGACTGAGGTGTAATCTATGAATATAGGTATGTCTTCACCACTGGCTCCCCAGTCAAGACCGGAGCCAGAGCGAAGTCCAGTTCAGGAAGTGTACCAAGAGTGACCCACTCATAAGAGAGTCAAGAACAGAAATTTCTCTCCAGACCAGAGTCTGACTCAGAAGACCACACTCCTCCACTCGCCCCTTTCCATCAAACCTCAGTCAACACGGGAAAACACTCACGCAACCGTCCACACAAATGATTCGAGACCCATCACAAGACTCCACAAGCTGCATATCTCTCCTCTACGTCGTCTCCTCTACCCATCTAAGTTCTCCTCTACCCTTCGGACAATACTAACCAAAGTTAATAATATTCTTTTCCATGCTAGAGAAGCCGCCAATCCCTGACTTGTAAATTCTCTCGCAGGGAGGAAAAGATGTCACATTGCCGACTGTTTTTTCCCATGACAACTGTAGGCAGCTTGGTTTAAGTTTTCAGTTAGGTATAAAGTGAACAGGATCATTATCTGGATGGGCTGATCGTTACAGCGTGTCTGACCGGGGACCTCGGCTAACTAACAGACCATTTCCGAACCACCATAGATGTTGCATTGAAGCCTACAATTCTTCCAGAGGCTTGAGGCTTCCCAAAAAACCGGAGGGATGAGGTATCACACCACCTGACGGCCCCCTCGATAGCGTTTGGTACAATATGAACATGGAAACGAGAGAATTTTTATGACCCCATCCCTTTATATGTTGTTCATTTACGATGCTGTCGAAATTTCTTTGCTAGGTAACCTATTTCTCTCCTGCGTCGCTGCCCCTGCCGTAGCCAGAAGTGCCTAACAGGTAGAGCGAGGTTGGCAGTTTTCCCACCTCTTTGGCAGAAAGCATTGTCTGCACTCTGGTGTGAGAATTTCTTGGGCCCAGCTTTCTGTCCCTAGTAAGTGCTTTGACGAGTTCATTTCGCTACTAGCTACATGCAGCTTCCAAGCCCCAAATGTCCACTGCAAGATTTAGTGTTAATTAGCCCAATTGCCTGCTTGCTCTCAACTCCAGTAAGTACTGTTAAGCATGTACATGCTCCCATCAGTGTCTCTCCATGTTGATAACTTAATGTTGTCTCACAAAAATGATGTCTATTGACTATGAAAATAAGTGAGAGAGTGACTCGACCTCTCTCACTGACCCCCACTTACAGTTGATTTCCGCACGCCTATCGTGTCAGTTCAAAATGCTATAGTGCAATGTCGAACAGAAGATATTATCAAACATAACTAACTCGCAGTGATAACATATGCGTTACGATAAACTTTGTCATTTGAGACTGCACGTGAAAATACCATCTTATGTTGACCTCATACAGCACAGTGGTCACTCAAAACTGCGTGCCTGCAAGAAGAACTACTGAACATTGCTTAGTGCAGTATGATTTGCTGTGGATCCTAGGGTTATTATTACATCACAGCCTCCAGACAAACAATTACCAGCTGGTAAAAAGGTCTTGCATCAGTATTTTTACTCACTCACACAATTTATAAGGTCAGAGATGACTACTGCCCCTAATCATATTACACTTTCATTGCCTTCGATCCGTTCTCTGCCTCAGTGATTTACCCCTGCTCAGTCATCCAACAGGTTTGAGTTATCCATAATATATAAACGCACGATCATTATACTTTAAGAAGCACACTTATTCTCAAAAACCAAAGAAACAAGGAAGAAGTGTCATATGTTGTGCTTATTTCCTGGGGGTGTGTAATATTGTTTCTAATGCCTGCAAGCGACTTTCATATCATAATTTTCAAATACAATTTATATAAATGCTTGACAAATTTATCTTCAGTTGAGTAGATGTATCAAAATTTTAATCAGTTTCACAAGAAAAATACGGAATTACATGAGAATAAGGGATCATGAAACATCCTATTGCTCCCTCCACAAGGGTCCCAGAGGGGACAATTTACATTTACAAAGTCACACAGCTAGAACATGGCAATAAACACACCCACAAATTGTCTCTGGACTGGCATTAGCATCAGCATGCAGCGAGGTAGCGCTAGAGTCAGGGTGGCCCTGCACTCAGCCCTTAATGCAGGAGTAGCAGCGGATGGCTTCTGATCCCCCATCATGTCCACGGCAGCATCACAAGGGCAGATGAGCTCTTCGTTTCATAGCGACTTGGCAGCAATTGACAGTCTGAAGCGCTGTTGGGTGTGATGGACCTTAAATCTAGTGAGAGGAAATGAGACACCGATGTTCATGGCTGGCACCCAACATCTCCAACTCAGGAAGTGATGTCTCTGTCTCTGTACCGTCTCTCGACTTGGTAGATGAAGGAGTACAGTCTTGTCTGATATTATGTGGAGTGGATTTGGTGCGCAACCCGTCTCCCAGTGACCATTTCTTGTCTTACAGGTTGCCAATCGGTAGGGGGTGTTGTCTCAACAGTCGCAATGCCTGTCTGCATCATGATGCATGACTTCAGAAGCAACTCATCTTGATTGAGTCTGTAGAGAGTTGTGTCCACCTGTGGGATTCCAGCAGGTCTTGTTGGGGTGCTGGCTGTCTGCAGGTCCTTTGAGGTCATGGCGTGATGTCAGAGGTAAGCCTCCTGTCCAGCGGGTCCCGTTCACAATCGTTCTGTGGATGGTTTCTGTCGGCGACAGCCATCTGCCAGGTTGTCAACAGAGTGACGTGATATTAATGGCGGGCCACCCTTGTCTGTCGGGCCGCCTCGATTTATAGTCAGCTGTGGTATGCGGGTTTATGTCAGACATGGTACGTGGCACATTTCCCCTCTAGCTACGTGGCTACCTGAACCCCCAGCTGTCCCAACAGTCATTCAGCGTTGCTGACCGTCCCTCCACTCAGCTGGTTTCTGGGCAGTCCAAGCTGTAGGTGTTCTCCTTCAAGCTGCCACGTGGTCCTCGTCACCAGCCAATTGGTGTTGCCTTGGACTTCCAATAGTTTGAATCGATAGTGGGTTTGATAGCTTTCACGGTCTGCTCAGTGATAGTAGTGTGCTTCAGTGCCAAGATTTTACATCGATTTTTAAAAATAGTTTCTTATGAACAGAACAAAAACACAGAAAAGAACTCTTCAAATAAATACAGTATGAACGCATGTATGATTATAGGAATAATCATAATAAAAATTAAAACTAGAAATAAGTAGTGTCACACTGACTAAGCATGACATACTCACAGTTAGAGATGTCTTGAGAATGTAGTGTGGAGTGCCTCTGTGTGTGAGAGCTGTGTTAGTACCATTTCCCACATGTATACCCCTATGACAGGCTGGCACTGCATCCACTCATCACTCAGAAGGATCGTTTCACACAATAAATAGTATTGGTTTGTTTTCTTTATCCAACACTTGTCGACTTTACTTCTAAGCGCTTACTACTCTTAAACTACGACTGTGCTACATATACTCCTCCAGTTCTTAGTACTTCCAGCGGCGTTGTCACCCAATGCCGAAATGGTCTGAAACGACTTTCCCGTTCGTCGTATGCATATGTGCTCTGTCTAATGAGAACTGCTCCTGCATTTGCACATCTGAAACTTAGAAATGTTATTAGCTCATGCTTATGTGTTGCTTTACATTTTACAAAAATGCCTCCTGTCTTTCTCTTGATGGATCGTCGCCGTAAAGAAAATACAAAAAGGTAAATTACTTCTCAGACGCAGGCCGATCCTCATTCTCACCAGTGATCTTACTACTGTCTTCATTTTTCTGAGCCTGATGTACGCCACACCACTGTGACTCGCACTGTAAGTGCACATGCCTCTTGACACATTTTGCTGATAGCGCCAGCAAGATACAAAGATTTCAAGAAAGACTTCATCGCACGACTGCCAATGGCCCGGAATCCTAGCAGAATTGGAGAATTGGCATCTGGACGCACCTGTTGTGTGTGCAGCTGCTACCACTTACAACACGCTCAAAAATCAAGACAAATGTATATAAAAGATACTACCACGAGAATTATGCAGCTGAATTAGATGTTCATAATGCGATCGTTCCTTGACTAACAATCTTCGTATCCTTGGAGAGTGATAATGGACAGCGACATTGCGGTCCCAAGACATAATGACCAATTGTCACGTAAGTAAAATGCTGATAGGATCCTGAGCTTAGTTCAGTCAACGTGCAGGGATTATAATGGCACAAAAAGGTTTCCGTATATACTAGGAGTTGCACTTATGACGAATATCTCTTCAATCCTGACTTTGAATTTCAAGCAGGCAGTGAACATGTCATAATGATGATGATGTAACCACCACGAAACTCATTCGTCCACGTTCTTGAAGTAATTTTCCCGTAAGCTAACAAATGCAATTTGTAAGTACGTCAATTACAGATATTCAATAAACGGATAATGTAGACTACGCTACTTAATATTACCTAGAATTTGCTCGTCCATTGAAGTTTTGTGTACAAGTTCGTTCTAACCTAAATGCAATACTATAAACATCTATTCTACATATGTTGTGTCTTTATATTCTAACATGTCGACATTGCTCATTCCAACAGCTCCTGCTGCCTTGTTTGGAGCTGTGTCCGCAGCAGTCGACCGTCAGTTACTATTTAGACTTCTGTGACGGGTTGGGAGGCCTAATCCAAATATTACGATCTTGTTGGTTTTCTTGCTGACATAAATTACTGTTCTCCCACTCTTCTTTTTTTTTATATATATTGTGGTTCTCCAGTATCCCACTGGAACTTGTTTTGATTTCGTTGTTCTCTCAAGTTTCCGTTTTGCCGTTCCCCCATTTCGTCTGTTGTTGTTCCTTTCTGACAAGCTTTGCCAACTCTGGTCATTGTTTCTGTTCCTATCTCTTACGTTTTGTAATTCGTTGATATAGTGTAACTCGCGCAGTGGGCTCTTGAGCGACTCAGGGGAATCCTCGCACTATCCGATAAGGAGTTGTTGGTAGCGAATAGGTAATTTGGCGAAACAGTGCCTCCTTGGGACTGTACGGGTGGTCCAAAAACAGAATCTTCTTAACTAGCGACTCAAACAACTTCACCGGACTACGAAATCTGACGCTTCTAGGTCTCTGCCCAGCATCGTCTCCTGCTTTTTTGCGTGTCCCCCGACCAATAAAGAAGGCATCCTCGAACTCTTTGTATGAGCGACAGCACTCAGCAACACTATGCACATGTCCCGCGCTGGACCCTTCTAAAAACTAGCAGATGAATTCCAGCTTGTATTTCACTGGCCACGGTTCCGGTAGCGCCTTATCGTACTGAGCTATCCTAGATTTTTGATGTAGTGTATTGTTAATCTTTTTGGACACTTGGAAATTTTGAATGGATAAGAAATGTTTGCGTCGAAGGATTTCACATTTCCTGAAAACGAATTTACTCTCGTTTCTGCAGCCCATGTCTCCGTAAACCGGTGTCGAAACTATCCTTGTGCGCTGATAAGGCCTCCTCTTGTGTCGCCAAACTCACAGACTAATGTTTCCGTCCGCAGAAGACCTATACAGTTTTGTTCAGTTTCTGTTTCTGACATACTTTGCGTCACCGAGAGCGCGCGCTCTGTCGTACGCCCTATAGCGGCTGGGGTGTTCTCCCTCCGCCTTTGTGTTGGTGATGTAGCCCCCTAATGCATAACGAAATGTCGTAATACATGCTCTTCTCTCCCTACATGATCACGAAGGAATGCTGCCCCACCATACCGTGACTCCAAGTGCGTAACCGCTGACGTGCTTGCTGAACGTCTTTGCTTGCTCGTTTTGTTGTGAGGTGATCCGAGTCTGCTCTTCTTTAATCTCTGATATTTCTGCATGTTTCTTCTGAATCTGCTCCATGTTCTTTCAGTTGTCGCTAATTTCTTCTTGCATTTCCAGGACGATCATTCTTCCCCGTTTTGGGAGTGTGGCAAGAACCTTTTTGGTTTTGTGCATTTCGGTTTCGGCATGTTTTACATGTTCCTTAATCAACAAAGCGTTCTTGCGTGAACCGTGGGCTACTAATACTGTCACCCTGGCATCGCGTTTGGCCTATTTCTCAACTTCTCGCGTCTATGTCAAAGTTTTCTCGGTTTTTTCCTCTTAACACCCGCGCCTTCCTTCTTAACCTGCTCTATACTTTCAACATGTTGTTCAGCTACCATCCGTATGTCCTTCGTCTCCTTTGTGACTAATTAGTTCATCTCCTTTGAAGTTAATTCCTTCATCTCCATCGTGGTCATCTTCTTTCTCTCTTGCCTCCTCTTCTCCACTACATGCATGAATTGCATGAGGGCCTAAAACTGATATCCTCCGCTAATACCTGCAGGACTGGGCGATGGGGATTCCACAAGTGTGGTGAAATTTTCTTCGTGCCTGCTCCACACTCTCGCTAATGGTACGTCTTGCCACGGTTGCATACTCAACATCGAGCTCTGCGGCGGCTTCACCTACGCGCTCGTTGTCTGACTGAATTTTCATAATCACAGAATTACGGTCTGACATATGTGCAAGGTCAGATACTACTTTCGACTGAGAATTCACCGCAATTTCCCCTTGATCAAAGCTAATGGTCTGACGGTGAACTATCTGTGAAGAGATTCGAATATTCCCACTACGTGTCTTCCTGTTAGTGGGCATTCATTCAGGTTCCTAGTCCCAAGAGGTTTCAATTGCTCCTCATCCAAATGTAAAGCAATTCTACCCTAAAATTTCCTCTAGTAAGCTACCAATTCTAAAATCCTGATGAAGCATATGAAATAAAAACAACTCTAATCTACAAGAACATACATGAGGCTCAAATAATCTACCATCCCGTGAGTTAACACAACGCTTTTATCTGTCAGAAATAATCAACAAGTGCCAGAAATCACAACACATGCATGAAAATACAAACAAACAAAAGACATCATTTTACAAATCATGTATCTATCTAGCCACAGAAATTCCTATGGTTACGCCAAACTAATTTACCTCAGTGCACCAAATGACTTTCAACATGGAAAAACAGAAACCTCGTAGCGTAAATCTCATCTGAGTGTCACAGGATCCCAGGCAGCGGTCGCCTAATTGCAAGACTACAGTTGTCCCACGGTTGGATTTGAATGGCTGCAGGCGACTGTAAGTTTCCTCCCTGACAGCTGTCACTATAACGTGTGAGCCTTCCACATATCTACCTGGTCATGCATCTGCTAAATTGATTCAGCCCTCTGACAATGGTTCCTATGGCTATTCTGCATTGGAAGTTATCACTTTTATCGATATCTTAAATAAAACTTGAATGCAGAAGTAATTTAATGAAGTGATGGCCCTGTTATTATTCTGTTCAATCATTGCAGTGTGATTAATATATCAACATGGGATTAATCTTCCGTCAAATATAATGGTGAAGGTTTATTGATCATAAAATAGGACAAACAACACAAGTTACTTGAGATGGCAAATAAACCATAAAATGTTTACAACATAAATAGACGCAACAAATTATTAGATTTCCACTGGATGGCTATTCGTTGGTAAACACTAGGATTATCGATTTAATTTATTTACCCTGACTCAGAACATGGATATTGCAATCTGACATTATCTAACGTTGAATGGACTTTGATGGATTCATTCTACACAGAAGTTTTACTACTTCGGTGCAGCTTGGAACAAGTGGTGAGACTGTGATTCTGCTTGCCCTAACAAGCCAGAGCAGCAATACTATACACCTATCTCGATTCGTGACGGTGTCTGAGGTGACGGTCATGGTGTAAGCGTCTGCAGAGTAGTGAAGTGCGGCGCACTCACAAAATACGCAAAGTCGCGGGCTGGCGATCTGTTAGACGGATCGCAAATACTCTGAAATCTCAGCAGATTCCAGCGAATTACATCCCCGTTCACCAGTCATACCATGGACCAATTTGACTCACTCATTCAGCAGTGTGCACAAAGAGATCAAACGTCAACAGTACATCTGTTTTGAATAATATTGTCCTCAGTACAGCGAGTTGTCTCAGATGACTGAGATGTAACCCGTCAGTACAGCTAAGACTTGACCAGAGGCTTCCCAGTGAAGAGCAACGCCAGTGCTAAGCTACACTCAAGACATGTGTCCCAAGATCAACCCACTCATAACATGAGTCAAAACCAGAAACTGGTCTCCAGATCGGAATCAGAATCGGAAGATCGCATTTTCCCACTCCCCCCTTCCATTAAACCTCGGTAAACTCGAAAAAACCGCTCACGCAACTGCCTCCGCTATTGCTTCTTACCAATGACAACACTTCACAAGTTCCATGTTTCCCCTCTAAGTCGTCTGCTCTACCCTGTGGCCAATCCTTACCAAAGTTAGTAACATTCTTCACCTCGCTGGAGAAGCAGCCAATCTCTGAATTGTAAATTACCGGCCAGGGAAGACGATACGCTCCAGACTTGTTTTCCCAAGGACGCCTTAGGCAGCACGTTTTGAGTTCTCTTTTAGGCCTAAAGTGAGCAGAAATCATCTGGAAGGGCCGAACGTTACAGCATGTCCGACCAGGGACATCGGCTAAACCAATAAAACTGCTTTTGTGTCCCAACATAGATAATTTCTGAGCCACCATAAATGCTACATTCCATCCTAAAAATCTTCCTAAGGTCTGACGCTTCCCAAAACTCTCAGCAGGCAAAGGGTTGACACCACATTACGGCTCTTACTATAGCTTATGGTTAAATGTTAAGATGGAAACTCACGAAATTTTATGGCTACCATCCACTTAAACAATGTATGTTTACAACACTGTCTTATCTTCTTTGCTGGATAACCTACTTCTCTCCTGCATCACTGCCCCTCCTGTTGTCAGAAGCGCCTAACAGATAATCCAGGTAAGCAGTTTCTCCGCCACTTCGGCGAAAAGCATTATCTGCACAATGGTGTGAGATTTTTTGGGACCAGCGTTCTGTTCATGGTAAGTGCTTCGATATGTTCCTCTCCCTTCCAAGCCCCAAATATACACTGCAAGATATACTGTTAAATATCCAAACAGCCTGCCTGTTCTCACGAAAAACCTATTCGAAAGAGAGCCACCATAGAGATTCCGTGGGCATTAACAATGTATAATCTCCCATCAGTGTCTACGTACGTTGATTACTTCCTGTCATCCCACAAATACTATTTCTAGACTGTACTAACAACGATAAAGAGTTGCCTCGAATATGAAAATTGTGAGAGAGTGACTCGTCTTCTCTCAGTCTACAGTAGTGACCCCAAGGCAGCAGAGACTTATAACTCTGGATTAACAGCGTAATGTACAACACTGAATATTTGCCCACAGCAGCAACGTTACATTACCAGCAAGAAGTAGTGTTTTTCAATCAGAACGAAGACACAAATGGCGAACTGTACACCATCATTACTCCGTCATCAAGCAAAGTGGAGGAGGCAAGAGGTTGCAACTACAGACAGCACGGATATTAGAGGTGGCTGCGGACCAAGCCGCAACATAACAGCCTACAGCAGTTCTTGTATGATGTGCCGCAGAACATCAGGTTTTGCTGAGGAGCAAAATCGCGCCTGATTCTACGTCGCTCTAATACAACCAAATGTTTCCGCTCGTCTCGCACTACACATCTCGACCACTGAAAAGCGTGATGGGCGCTTCGATTTTACTTCTACGCCAATAATAGGCGCACCTCCGCTTGAAATGTGCAGTGGGTGTACTACCGCGTCGCGAGTGACCTGGAACTTTCGCCGTTCGAATCTGTCCTTTCAGCAAGTGAATAGCGAGAAGCTAGTAAGATCAGAAAGCATTCCAAAATTATCAGCATTCAAGTTCAGCCAACCTTACACTTGGTTTCAAATAGTCGAATTAATTCTACGAATTTACGGAGCAACAGACGATACACAAAAATTAGTAGCAGCACTGAATAACTTAGCAGAACATTCAAATCTCATTATGATGTTGTTGACTCTGTACGTACATCAAAAAAGTATGATACGACAAAAGAGGCATTACTTTTGCGTTTGTCGAAGTCAACAGAACGAGAAACAGGCTACGTCTTGCACGAAGAAAAAATTGTAAACAAAATACCTTTTCAACTGTGGCGGCACCTTAGGAAAGCTGTAGAATTCGACAACTTTTCGGATGGCACTTTCTCGAGAATATGGACAAAAAAAAATTTAACTTTTGTACAAGCCACACTTATTTTAAGGGAACAGAAACCTATAGAAGTGAAACTGCACATAGCCGACCGAATCAATTAAGTATTTCAGTTACATAACGATCCAGATTCAAGCATCAAATATATTCGTCAAGCTACGTTGTCAGCCTTATTTGTATCCTGAGAAGGGTGCGGCCACGATGAAATACGAGCGCTTACCAACTCTCCCGAGGTCGGTTGTGCAGGACGCGAAGAATCATGGGAGTCACAGCGACGACGCGGAACGGTAGTTAACCGAGCTACCGCGAAATCAGCCGACCCCTCACGATTGAAGGACGTTGCCCCGAGAAGGGATCACATTAACACATTGCGAACTAGTGACTGACCTTACCTCTTCGACAAATGACTTCGTATCCCGAGAAGCTCGGCACTACGGCGCACATGTTTATTTCGCGTTGTAATTTCAAATACCAGCAACAGCAGCCCACTAAAGGAGCCCACGACGCTGTAAGGCAAGATATGAGCAGTTTACGAGGTGAAGATCGCCAAAACAAGCTTACGCTCTATCAGCCGATGGACCCCAGAGTTCAATGTGGTATCAGGTGCCAGGCTACCGGTTGCTGGCAGACTCAGGACCAGTAGTTTGCACCATACCGTGTGAGGCAGCAAATCAACGAGTCCTTTTCTAGGTGCTACTAATGATGCACTTATTCTTCATTGTGGAATAAGATACTTTAATGTGGATTTCGGACTTCGGTGAAACTTCAGTCGGGATTTTGTGGTAGCAGATGTGTCAGCACCAGTACTGGGAATGGATATTTTCCGCCAACTTTCCATAAACTTAGCTACAGGAGAGAACTAAGATCCTAATAAATAACATAAGGAACACGATATCGCAACAGTCTAACAACAAATTGCAGGAGGTGGTACAACATAAATTGTTATTAAGTCAAGAAAATGCTAAACTATAGAATATAAAAGGCCTCCTCAACAACAGTTGTACAATTTACGTAAAAGGATAGTCATCTAGCAGCAGGAGGGGCAGCAGCCTCAACCACAGGTGGCACCGAAAACAGATACACCAAGTCAAAACACGCTGAACACACAGGTTAAGGGACTAAAGGTCAATTGTAGTACACCAAGACACGCCGTCAGAACGCGATATACAGTTAAAAAAAGTCACATACAGCGTTCAGGAGAGTCCGACAAAGGATACGGCGGTACGTCCAGACGTCGCAAGGTCCCTCAGTCTGTGGAAAAGCAGGGAGATTTGCAAGTGATTATTGTCGAACACCTAAACGAATTGTAGACGAACATTTGCAGACAGGAGTAATACGGCCTTCAGCCAGCCAATGGGCATCGCCGATTCGCTTAGTGCTTAAGGACATGTAACTCCGTTACGTTATCGGAGAAATACACTTTTCACAACTTAAAAGATTTTTGACGTGCCTTGGAAGGCGCAAACATAATTGATGTGATAAATTGCGACAACGCTTACTACCGAATACAAAGGCCTCATAATAGATACCAAAATAGGCGGTCGGCAACAGATTAGGGCTTTTTGAATTTGTAAGCATACCTTACGGGCCAAGAAACGCTCCCTAGGAATGGCAGCATTTTATTGACTTAATATAAAAGTATTTTCGTCCTGTCTCTGCGAATTGGGTGATACATGGGTTTTATGAAAAACTGATTGACAACACGAAACACACTTAGTCATAATTTTTGATAATTTGCAGATAGATGGCGTAGTCGTCACCGAAGAGAAGTCCTAATTTAAGAAAAAATGAAATAACCTTCCCCGGTCATTCCGTAAGCAGTACTGGAACTAAACCCACATCTGAACAGTATGAAACAATCCATTGCATAATTAGACGTACAATCTTTCAGAAATCACTAGCGGCGCACTTACATTCACCTTCGCTGGCTGCACTGGATACTCATGCTTAAATGAACACACCAGGTGAAACAAGCATTTGAAATGATCAAATTCAGCTTGGTTGAGCTAAGCTATCTTTACTTTTCGCGTGTCTTATCTTCCGGGTTGGCAGGCGAAGCGAATTGGTTGTTAGCCTTCGACGGGTAACCCTCGAGATCTCGTGACATTCGCTGGGAGACGAGTGCCAACGGCTGCCGAACGAGCGTGTCACCGTTAGATGTTTTGGTATGAAGTTGGTCGGGCGTTTTGGTGACATGGGCAGCTTGGAGATACAAGTTCTGTGACTTCGATGGGAACAAATTTTGAAGTGAAGTGGTGAAGCTGTGGAACCTGCTCCTTCGTATTGTGTACGTGATATTAGTCAGTGGTCGTAATTTGTTGACCGACACACTCAGAGGCCCTTAAATTTTATTATTATGGTGAGCCTGCGGTAGCGTTCTCGCTTCCCGCGCCCGGGTTCCCGGGTTCGATTCCCAGCGTGGTCAGGGATTTTCTTTGCCTCGTGATGACTGGGTGTTGAGTGATGTCATTAGGTTTGTATGGTTTAAGTAGTTCTAAGTTCTAGGGAACTGATGACCATAGATGTTAAGTCCCATAGTGCTCAGAGCCATTTGAACCATTTTTTTTTTATGGTGAGCCTTTCATAGTCGAACATTAAGATGCTGTGAAAGAGTTCAATTGCCCTAGTTAAATGGTAGCCGTTATTTGAAAGCTTTCTCAGAAGTTTTACTGGTGCTCTGTGTTTCTTGTAATCAAATGAATTTGTGTTGGAGTTTCCAAAGCCTGCACTCTATTAGTACAGCTGTCCATTTAAAAATGCTTAAGGTCAAAGTTGCGAATTTGTCAGTGGTGTAACGTGTTCCTTTACATGCTTACCCATATATCGAGTCAACGGTTCTGCCGAGTATTTCTATGTTTCAGGGTTGTTATTGGAATGTCTTTGTGATTCGCGGAAAAACCTTTGATTGTGCCATCGACTTGGCGGGGAGTGAAATGTTATCCGAGGTCCAGAAGTGGCAGAGCTTCAAATCCTGGCCACTACCGGGAGTTGTTCATATATCGCCTCCCAAAGTTTAGTATTTATCTTCCTTCCGCCAAGGCGGGTTAAGCTGGTATATATATATATATATATATATATATATATATATATATATATATATATATATATATATATATAATACTAACCATACAAAAATGCACGGAAGTATGTTTTTTAACACAAACCTGCGTTTTTTTAAATGGAACCACGTTAGTTTTGTTAGCACATCCGAACATATAAACAAATACGTAATCAGTGCCGATTGTTGCATTGTAAAATGTTAATTACATCCGGAGATATTGTAACCTAAAGTTGACGCTTGAAACGTCCGACGTTCGGTTGCGTGTTGAAACAAACACGGGCCACGATCGGCGAGCAGCATCTGCTGGGACATGTTTACGATGACGACCGTGTTTACGTGTGAGGCTATAGTGCACTGTTGTGGTGTGGTCTAGTTGTCGTAGTGTCCGCATGTAGCGCTTGCTGCTATTGTTATTCTGTATTCGTCTCCGCACGCAGACCAACTGTAGTACACCGTGTTACCAGACGTCTGTGATAGTGTAGTGTTGTAGGAATTGTGACCATGGTGTATTCGAACTCTGAAAAGGCTGAGATGATACTCATCTATGGCGAGTGTCGACGAAATGCAGCTGAAGCCTGCAGGGTGTATGCAGAACGGTACCCGGACAGAGAGCATCCAACGTGCCGCACATTGCAAAACATCGACCGCCAACTGTATGCAACAGGTATGGTCGTAGCACGCAAACGGGTCCGTAACAGGCCCGTCACCGGAGAAGCGGGTGCAGTTGGTGTGTTAGCTGCTGTTGCCATGAACCCACACATGAGTACACGGGACATTGCGAGAGCCGGTGAACTGAGTCAAAGTAGTGTCATGCGCATACTGCATCGTCACCGCTTTCACCCGTTTCATGTGTCGCTACATCAGCAATTACATGGTGATAACTTTAATCATCGAGTGCAATTCTGTGAATGGGCATTAACAGAGACTGCGTTGCAGTTCTACCTGTTTACCGATGAAGCGGGTTTCACAAACCACGGGGCAGTGAACCTACGGAACATGCATTACTGGTCCGTGGACAACCCTCGCTGGCTCAGACAGTTAGAGCAACAGCGACCGTGGACTGTAAATGTATGGTGCGGAATCATTGGCGACCACCTCATTGGTCCTCACTTCATTGCAGGGGCCCAAACAGCTGCAACATACATCGCGTTTCTACAGAATGATCTGCCAACGTTGCTAGACAATTTCCCACTGGAAACGTGTCGACGTATGTGGTATCAGCATGATGGTGCAACTGCATATTCCGCAATTAACACTAGGCTGACCCTTGACAGGATGTTCGACGGGCGTTTCATAGGACGTGGAGGACGCATAAATTGGCCAGCCTGTTCTCCTGATCTTACACCTCTTTCGTTCTTTCTGTGGGGTACGTTAAAGGAGAATGTGTACCGTGATGTGCCTACAACCCCAAAAGATATGAAACAATGTATTTGGCAGCCTGCGGCGACATTACACCATATGTACCGCGGCGTGTACGACATTCGTTACGCCAGAGATTGCAATTGTGTGCAGCAAATGATGGCCACCACATTGAACTTCTATTGGCCTGACATGTCGGGACACACTCTATTCCACTCCGTAATTGAAAACGGAAACCACATGTGTACGTGTACCTTAACCCTCATGGTAATGTACATGTGCGTCAGTGAAAAAGACCAATAAAAAGGTGTTAGCATGTGGACGTAATGTGCTGTTCCAGTCTCTTTTGTACCTAAGGCCTGTCACCGTTCCCTTTGGATCCCTACGTAATTCGTTGCTCTCCGATACACACGATCGAACAGCGGAGGAGTGGTACTCAAGCGTCAACTTTAGGTTACAATATCTCCGGATGTAATTAACATTTTACAATGCAACAAACGGCACTTATTACGTATTTGTTTATATGTTCAGATGTGCTAACAAAACTAACGTGGTTCCATTTAAAAAACGTAGGTTTGTGTTAAAAATCATACTTACGTGCATTTTTTTATGGTTTGTATTAACCAATTACACAGCCCCTCTCCTCACGTTCGGTCTGTGGAATCGATTCGTCAGTATTTGATGTGGTTTACGAAATATATCTAGCGGTAATGTTAGGTGACTCATCCTGCATATATATATATATATATATATATATATATATATATATATATATATATATATATATATAGGGTGTTACAAAAAGGTTCGGCCAAACTTTCAGGAAACATTCCTCACACACAAATAAAGAAAAGATGTTATGTGAACATGTGTCCGGAAACGCTTAATTTCCATGTTAGAGCTCATTTTAGTTACGTCAGTATCTACTGTACTTCCTCGATTCACCGCCGGTTGGCCCAATTGAAGGAAGGTAATGTTGACTTCGGTGCTTGTGTTGACATGCGACTCATTGCTCTACAGTACTAGCATCAAGCACATCAGTACGTAGCATCAACACGTTAGTCTTCACCACGAACGTGGTTTTGCAGTGAGTGCAATGTTTACAAATGCGGAGTTGGGAGATGCCCATTTGATGCATGGATTCGCACGGGGCAATAGCCGTGGCGCGGTACGTTTGTATCGAGACAGATTTCCAGAACGAAGGTGTCCCGACAGGAAGACGTTCGAAGCAATTGATTGGCGTCTTAGGGAGCATGGAACATTCCAGCCTACGACTCACGACTGGGGAAGACCCAGAACGACGAGGACATCTGCAATGGACGAGGCAATTCTTCCTGCAGTTGACGATAACCCTAATGTCAGCGCCAGAGAAGTTGCTGCTGTACAAGGTAACGTTGACCACGTCACTGTATGGAGAGTGCTACGAGAGAACCAGTTGTTTCCGTACCATGAACAGCGTGTGCAGGAACTATCAGCAGCTGATTGGCCTCCACGGGTACACTTCTGCGAATGGTTCATCCAACAATGTGTCAATCCTCATTTCAGTGCAAATGTTCTCTTTACGGATGAGGCTTCATTTCAACGTGATCAAACTGTAAATTTTCACGATCAACATGTGTGGGCTGACGAGAATCCGCACGAAATTGTGGAATCACATCATCAACACAGATTTTCTGTGAACGTTTGGGCAGGCATTGTTGGTGATGTCTTGATTTGGTCCCATGTGCTTCCACCTACGCTCAATGGAGCACGTTATCATGATTTCATACGGGATACTCTACCTGTGCTGCTAGAACATGTACCTTTACAAGTACGACACAACATGTGGTTCATGCACGATGGAGCTCCTGCACATTTCAGTCGAAGTGTTCGTACGCTTCTCAACAACAGATTCGGTGACCGATGGATAGGTAGAGGCGGACCAGTTCCACGGCCTCCACGCTCTCCTGACCCCAACCCTCTTGACTTGCATTTATGGGGGCATTTGAAAGCTCTTGTCTACGAAACCCCGGTATCAAATGTAGAGACTCTTCGTGCTCGTACTGTGGACGGCTTTGATACAATACGCCATTCTCCAGGGCTGCATTAGCGCATCAGCGATTCCATGCGACGGAGGATGGATGCATGTATCCTCGCTAACGTTGGACACTTTGAACATTTCCTGTAACAAAGTGTTTGAAGCCACGCTGGTACGTTCTGTTGCTGTGTGTTTCCATTCCATGATTAATGTGATTTGAAGAGAAGTAATAAAATGAGCTCTAACATGTAAAATAAGCGTTTCCGGACGCATGTCCACATAACATATTTTCTTTCTTTGTGTGTGAGGAATGCTTCCTGAAAGTTTGGCCGTACCTTTTTGTAAGACCCTTAACCTGTTCTTATACGAATCTGTTTCCTTAAATATTAGCGATTGACAACTGGCTAAACTATAGATTGCAAAGCATCTGCTGAGTTTCTTTCGCAGCTCTTTCTAGTAGTCTTTCATTAACACGTCTGAGCACGTGGACATTCATTTTAAAGATCAGTGTTTCTTTTTTAGTTTTTTATGTAATTGGTTCTATCATGTTCTGTACTTAGATCTTAGCTTGACACTAAGTGTCATTAAGTAACCCTTTATTGGTAGCAGTTTTCATTATATGTATTTTGAGGGAAATCCTATATGGGAGTTTGAATTTCTGAAGTTTGTCAGTATTTATGCTTTCTTATTAAGGGAAAATAAAGCGAGGGGTATTAGTGCCCGGCAACGTCAAGTTTGTAATTGACCTTTTAACAAGTGCTTCTTTAACGGTTTGAAAAGTAAGTTTATAAGGCTATTTTAGTGAAGAATGTTTTTAGTGTGGCCATTTTAATGTAATAACTGGTTTTAAGGAATTTGATGATGTGGCTATGTGATGTAATTGATAACTGCTGTGCTTAAGGTTTCTATAAGTGCCCAGCACATTAAGTCTTTTATAACGTTCTCTTAAGGGACTGTTGATTTTAGTACTGAGTACGTTGGGTTTCTAACTGTATTTGCAATGCTTTATCTAGTGGCTCGTCCACAATTTGTAGTTGTCAAATTCCTCAAAAGGCGTAATGTCAATAAACTGTCTTAATTATAAATTGTTTCCATGCAGCTTTCTCTTTTATGGTATCTAAGATATGGTGGTTAAGTGTGGTACGAATAAGCGAACCCACGTACCACAAGGCGTGTGAGGAACGTAAAAGGAGGCAAATAGGATGGCACTTGAGCCCAACTATAGGTTCGTTTGACATTCCAGCTGCCCGCGTACAGCATGTAGACAGTATGTTAAGATGGGTGGCGGCCACCTCTGTTGCACTAAAATGCAGCATAATCAACAGCAAATGCATTTGTAGACATGTGGATTGCACACTTCGGTTGCCACACAGCTATCACAATGGCACAACGCCAACAGTTTGTTTGGTCATATTCTCAAACCTTTGTAAAATTTGCCGAGTGAAACATTTTAGAGCTATCACCTACCACTCTCAAAGCAACGGGTTGGTAGAGCGGTGCCATCACATATCAAAAGCCGCGTTAAAGTGTCATGGGGTGGCAGAGTAGTATGAATCTCTTTGTTGGGTCTTATTAGGCTTGAGATCCGCATACAAGGAGGACTTACAAGGCGCGTTATCGGATATTCTGTGAGCACTGAATCTGCATTCAGAATTTATTGAACGAGTGGCTATATTGTATTTCACCGATGTGCCAGAACTGGTACAACGTGTGAAACTGCAAATTGCCAATATTCACAGTCCTGCCCTGCAACCTCACAGTTCTCCAAGAGTGTTTGTACATAAAAACTAATACACTATAATTTTGTAGTATCGCGTGATGATAGAGTACAGCCATCCGTCAAACAGCCATATTCAGGTCCACACAAAATGCTACGCCAAGGAGATAACACATTCGAAATTATCCTACACGGAAGATCGTCAACAATTTCAGCATATAGCTGAAACCAGAATGGACACTGCAAGACGGAGACACAGCACAAGATTCAGCTACTATAGGTGACGCGACGCAGTCCAACTATAAACGCTGGTACAGACCACAAGCCCACCTGGAGGACTGTTTCGTCTAATAGGTCGAAGAACCAATGTTGCAAACAACAAATAAAAGAAAGCAGTCGCTTGCTATATTTCCAGTGCTTCAGTATTTGTCCCATCGAATCTTAAGAATTTCACCATGAGTTACTCGACTCCTCAAGTGTCACTGTTAAGCGCTGTCGCGCCCCTGAAATGCGAGATGTACCCCGGGTGTCAGAAAGTAAATTCCACTCGACTGCGAAGTGGAAACCACAGTGAAAATTCGATGAAGCTTTGCCCAGCTGTGTTTGCCAGTGTGCCTAGTATTCCAGGCGATCGCGTCGCGTCACACTTTGCGATCCTGAGAACTCAGTGAGCACGTAAATGCGCGTAGAAAATAATCTCTTCTGCTGGGTAAGGGTGCCTACCAAGAGTTGTCGCTTGATCGATTTCAGGTGACCACACATAACGTAACTGTGATGCATTTCCTTCTTCATGACAGTTCTTGGCCGCACGTTTCACGATCTATGAAGATGCTCCTGCACCGTTTTCTGTGGAAAGTGTTTGAGCACCCATCATATAGCATAGTCGTGGCTCCCTCGGGTTTTCGTCTCTGGTTGCATGAGCCGCTGGCTATAAAGAAAAAAATTTGGCACCGACAACAAGCTGCAAACCAGCGTAGAGAACTGGAGTTAATTAAAGGCGGCTTTCTTCTATGACGGGATATTTGAAAGCTGGTGCAGTGCTACGACAGATGTCGAAGGCAGAGCGGCGACTATAGAAAAAAATTCTGATTTTCTCCGTGCTTCCTATTTCGATGCCTATTAGAACTTACTTTCTCGACAACCCTCGTATGTAAGTGATATACAACTGGTGCACAAAAATAAGGAAACCCCAAAGAACACAACACATTGTGCTTAAAACGGTTTAGGAAACCATCGGCATTCAAACCAGCTTCAGTTGCTCTAACGAGCAAGTTCTGTGGCTTCGGTACCACGTTTCCCTGTTACCGACATTTGAATCGTTGATGTGTGAAGTTCCTGCTCACCACGCTATTCCCAGCTTATGGAGCTCCCATCTTGCTGTTTTGGTGCGTCACGATCACTCAACTCACACTTCCGTCCTGGTTGTGACTTAGTGTATGATGTTACTTCGGTTTTCCTTTATCCGTCAAAATCGTCGATATCATGCCTTTGAAACAGAAGCACTTACCATACGATCAGAATTGATCAACGTTCGAATTCACTTAGTTGCGACGTAATACACTCACAACCACGCAGAACACAGCAATGATCATGACTGATACAACGTAGTGAGGGCACTGCGTAGATGTATCCACCTATATTACGTCTACTGGTACGCTGGCAAAACAAACCATACTAAATAGAGCAAATAGAGCGAGGGAAAGCGAGTGTGCCACGCGGTCTTGAGCGCCTTGTCATGGATCGAGCGGCTCCCCCCGTCGGAGGTTTGAGTCCTCCCTCGGGAACGGATGTGTGTCGTGTCCTTAGTGTAACTTAGTTTAAGTTAGATTAAGTAGTTAGTAAGCTTAGGAACCACAGCGAGTGTCTTGATGCCTCCGTATGAGCACTAATTTATCATATCTTCGTGGTCCTTACACGTAATGTAAGCAGGCGGCAGTAGAATCGTTCGGCAGTCAGCTTCAATTGCCGGTTTTCTAAATTTTCTCATTAGTGTTTCTGGAAAAGGAAGTCCCCATCCCTCCAAGGATTCCCATTTCAGTTCCTGAAGCATTTCGGTAACACGTGTTGTTCAAATCTACTGAAATCAAACATAGCAGCACGTCTCTGAATTGCTTGGATGTCTTCCTTGAAACGCGTACGTTTCATATGTATTCATTACCAGCGATGGCGAGGCATGACAGAATCTCTGACCAGAGAGTTATTTAACGTTGCTAGTCTGCGCTTGACCGCGCGAGAGGGCTGTTCGAGAGTAGTAGCGCGCGCGACACGACAGTAGTAGCGTGTTGCGAGTCGGCAAGAGCAGTTGCGAGTTGCTCTCTGTCGGCAGTAGTTGTAGCGAGTGGACGGTTGTACTGAGCGGGCGTCGCCATGCGTCGGTGGCGTGCTCTCCCTCCATCTCTGGTCACGGTTCGGGACGAGGTATTTTGTTATAGAAGGTAATGAAGCAACATTGCGCTCAGCTAATAACATATGTTAATTGTAATTAATTTGTTCAAGAATTGCCCCAATAATAATTTTTTATAAAGTAAATCTTTTAAAGAAAAGTAATCATTTCAATTGAAAGAATTTTTGCACCCTTTTCCTATGCATTTCCTCCAAGAATCAGAATTAAATATACGCCAGCATTGCACGAAGCTGTGCCAAATATAAGAGTAGATAGACATACAGATTTTCTGAAGTAAGAATTTATCAGGTTTAATTATTTCACAGGGCCGTAGGTCTGCGCTGCTGCGCCTATAAAATTTATCAGGTTTAATTATTGCTGTTCAGATGTTACATTCAGTTCATGCTTCATTATCTAATTGATATTACTGTGTGGGTTTGTGATCAATCTTCATTTCTTAACGTTAATTTTGTGATGAGTTTACATAAGGGCCATTATTATTCTTTAATTTTGCAACGAGGTTACGCTCGGCACATTTTATTATTCAGTTAATATTGACCAACTTTATTGCGGGGAGGTTACACTTGGCAACATCCGCACCAGGATCGTATTTCTTTGTGAATCCTCTGATAAGTAGTCAGATATCTGCTCTTATTTACTTAAATATAATTAGGATTTGGCGCAACGCATTTACTAATTTTGTCACTTTCTTTCACAGATCATCGGCAATTCGTTGCTCTTTGTTGTATTTGTGTTTGTTGCTTTTTGCATTGTGCTGATTTCATTCGTGATTAATTTGCTTAGAGAAAAATGCCGCGAAAAACTGTTAATAGTACATCGCGAGCTATAATGAGTGAAATAACTGACTTAAATAACTTCACCGATAGTACTTGCGACACGCAATGTAATGATGACAATCCTCCATGTTCAGACAATCAGTGCCTATCGACCACTAATAATGTTTTTTATCTTAACGATGTACAAACGAATTCAATTGTGTCCTCTGTTAATTTGACGACAATTGATGACGCGGGACGTTCTGTTGCAATGGGCGCTGCCCAGCTCAACACAACCGGTTTGCAAAATTCGCCTGACGAACAGACAAATTTTTCTAATGAAAATGAACACTATGATCAGAGTACGACAGATTTGTTTAATTCCGAGGTAGTGACTAACAGTGCATATCCGACTGGGAAACATTTTCAAGAATCACAGAATAACCAAATGGTTACACAAAACGTGCCAATTGCAGGTACGTCATCAAACAGCACAGAGAATAGAGTAGGTAATACTGGCTCGGTTCAAATTATGGCACTATTGCTACAACGAGTTTACGAAATTAATGAAAATTCCAAACAACAGAATGAAAGACAAGACAATAATCTCAAACAACTTAGTGAAAACCTCAAACAACAACTTAATGAAAATAGTGAAAATCTCAAACAACAACCTAGTGAAGATTTCAAACAACAACTTAAAGAAAATAACGAAAATCTCAAACAACAGCTTAATGAAAAATTAGACAACAATTCCAGACAGCTTAGTGAACAGATTAGAGCCGTTGCCACGCAGTGTCATGATACTAAGGAACAATTACGTGTGGAAATTGAGACTTGTGCTAGGAAAAGTAGTGAGGAAATTAGATCAGTTACTCAAGAATTAAGGGATATGCAAACCGATGCAACAGAATCACTTAGAGACGAAATTAGTGCAGTCGGCAACCAACGCTCTGAAAAATCAATACAGTTACGCGACGAGTTTAAAGTAATGACAGCAGAACTTTCGCGCACACTGGATGCAAAAGTAGACGAGAAATTCGAACAACAGAACAGTCAAATTGACGAGCGTTTTAATCATTACCTACAGAACAGTGATACGCGTTTCCGTAAATTGATACAGGATCAGAATAAAGTAAAACGTCAAGTCATGGAAACAATCACCGCACAGAGACAGGAAGACAAACATAAATTGTTTGCGAAATCAAAAAACATACGTAGACAACAATATTGCTACAGTATCGGACAAAATTAATACCATCGAACAGTTGAACACCGAATTGCGTGATGAAATTTCCGATCTTAAATCAAAAACAGATACACACACAGTAGATTTTCAAACAGTGATCGACAGACTCGAACAATTAGAACTAACACAGGATTCCGATGTCATCAAAGCTGACGTTAAAAAATTGAGCGAAACCATGTGTAAAATGCAAAAACAAATTAATGCTTCTGACACTAAAAACGATGATCAGGTAAAAATACTGACTGAAAAATGAGATGAATTGGCCAGTCGTTTTGACGTTATTGAAAGTAATAATGACAGCAAATCAGACGATACCTCACCGATTTCGTTTAACCAAACACCTGAATTCCAAAACCTACAGCAGACAATCAGTGAGATAGATTCGTCTAATAATGCATTACGTAGAAAACTGTCAAGTTTACAGCAAGAGGTAAAAGAGATAAAAAATGTTTCAGTTAATAACACATCACAGCATACGGCGAATTCCGAACATTTCTCACACCCACACAGCCAGTATAATTTAGGTAATCTACAAAGAGTACGTGAGTTAGATACCGAACAGTCACAGTCAAACAGATTCTCATACAATCCGGAACCTGTTCCGTCATACAGAGACGATAATTTCGATTACAAACATTTTCTATCAGTAAGAAAATTTAAATTATTTAAAAATGACAGAACACAGATTCACCCACTGCATTGGATACAACAATTTAGCTTTGCTTTTCCACCGACTTGGCGTGTAACACACAAACTTGAATTTATTTGTAGTTTTTTGGAAGCCAAACCGGCGACTCGTATGAGACCGATCGCGAGGCAATGCTATTCGGTAGAAGAATTTCAGAATGCTTTTCTGTCAGGTATTGGTCGAAAACGACACAGCGCGGAATTAAAGATCAACTAATTAGTTTACCAAATTATGAGAACTCAAATTTTCCCAGTGTCACGCAATTTTTTGAGCATATGGTCCAACAAAACCAGTACCTAAGTGAGCCATATAGTGAAACTGCACTCATTCAATTATGTATTTCTAAATTGCCACGATCATTAAGAGTGTCACTTTTAACGGGCCAACAGAAGGAAAGTATTTCGGCATTCAGAGATCTGTTACAGCTTTTGGAAGTACAGCAATCGCATTATTCCTTTATAACCAAAAATTTTTCTTATAATAACCAAGGTCAACAAACGTACAGCATTTACGATCAGCCACGTAATTTCAATAGTAAAGGTAATAGACGCTTCTGGAACGACAACCAACAGAACTATAATAACAGGCAAAATTTTAATTATCAGTATCGTCAAAATTATCAACAACAGCGAACACAATTTGGTAACAATGCAGGTTCTTCACCGCAACAGCATGAAAGTCAGCCAGTTAGCATACCTAACCAACAATGCAGTCTACAAGGTCAACCAAGCTTTAATGTTTCTCCGCGTGCACGTATAGTCTCAGCTCCAACAAATAGTAACGCACGGCAGCAAGGAAATAACTACGTACAGAAAACACAGTATTTCAATTCCTATCGGAATGCACCGTATAGAAATGACTATCATGACAGACGTAAAAATAATGAGCACAATTTTCAACGTACATTTAATAACAGTCGATCTTACGAACAACAAAATCATCCGTAGGAGCATATTCTCATGAATCAACCAGACAGTAGATATCATCCAGAGCGTAATACGTCTGGAATAAATAACAGAACAGTTCAAATAATCGAAATGCCACAGAATCCTCCTGATAATAATAACTCGTCAGATAGAATTTGACTAGATACAGTACAGGTCGCATCTTCCAATAACACAAGCACTACTTTAGACACGCAGAATGTTGTTCACGAAAATGTAATTACTTTTGACGACATCAGAGACACTCTTTTGCTGGAAATATCAGTTGTTCAAAAAACCATTTCACACCCTGTCATTGAAATTAAAATTGGATCATCGAAATTTTCAGCAGTAATCGATTCTGGATCACCTATGTCAGTTATAAATGAAGAAACTTTCAACGAGTAAAGAGAATACCTGTCCTACGTTACCATTAGGCAAAACTAAAGTGAAGGGAGCAGTATCGAGTAAAGGAGTAGACGTTAAAAATCAGACACATTTATCATTTTGTATTGCCGGTCACACATTTCACTCAAATTTTTGGATTGTTCCTTTATTGACAACAGACGTTATTTTAGGTACTAATTTTCTGGTACAACACGACGCAGTTATTGATTTTCGAAATTCCTATTTAATGTTGAAGGATGAAAATGTGCAGTTGGCTTTAGAATTTCAGCACTCATTATCTGCAGAAGAACAAACAATTAATCGCACAGAGGACATTTCCGTATCACGTAACATAGACTGTAATTCCACATTGTTCACAGATACATACGTACATAACTATAATACTCCAGACGAAGCCGACTACGACGTAATACAGACGATTTCTAATAAAGTAAAGCAAAGCAGTGCAAATACAGACGACGAACGCACCAACTACACAAAATTCTTTTACAGCAAGCTCCAGTTTTCGACGACATTCCTAGTACTATGTCCGGTTTTATGTATGAATTTCAAGTTAAACAGCATGACACATTTAAAGCTAGACATTATCCCATTCCGTATATCCATAGAGAACAAGTTAAGAAGGAATTGCAAGATATGCTCGACCAAGGAATTATTGAACCAGCAGTTAGTCCGCATATAAACCCGCTACATATTGTTAAGAAAAAGGATGGCTCACTTCGCCTCGTGCTTGATTCACGTCACATCAATGACATAATTATTGATGAAACAGATCGACCACAGACACTAGAGGAACTACTACAGAAATTTCACGGTACTGCTATTTATTCTACATTAGATCTGAAATCGGGATTTTGGCAAATTCAGCTCCAACCGAACTGTAGAAAGTACACAGCATTTCTCTGTTTTGGTGACTGTTATCAATTTTGTAAATTACCGTTTGGCTTAACAATTTCCTCAGCAGCATTTATTCGCGGTTTGAACACAATACTTCCGACGGAACTTAAAGACAGAATCACAACGTACGTAGACGACATTCTCATTGCAGAAGCTAACTGGTCTGAACACAATCTGATTCTTGAACAACTGTTGCAAACTTTTCGTTCACAAGGACTCACAGTTAATCTCAGTAAATCGCATTTTGGCAAAACTTCTATAAAATTTCTTGGACACGTAATTTCAGCAGAAGGCATTGGGCCTGACCCGGAAAAACTTCAAGCTTTACGTGACATTACTGTTCCTACGACGAAGAAACAACTACGCAGCTTTTTGGGTCTAATTAACTTTTTCGTAAAGTTATTCATTACTCTGCTTTAGACACCCCCAGATTATGTCAATTGACAGGTAAAAACGCTATTTGGTCCTGGGATAGTCAAGGACATTCTGAATTTATGAACCTGAAACATGCTTTGTTGAATGCACCACTTTTATCACACCCAGATCTTACTAAAAAATTTTCCATTGCCACCGACAGTTCTAACACAGCTTTAGGCGTACATATTTTCCAGGAAATTGAAGAAGATGGCTCTACAGTAATTAAAAACATCGCATTTGAAAGTCGCATTCTGTCACCTGCTGAACGAAATTATTCCGTTACAGAACTGGAAACATTATGTGTTGTATGGGCTTTTACGAGATTTAGGCATTTTCTTTATGGAAGACATACCACCGTTTACACAGACCACAGAGCGATACAATTTTTACTTTCGGCTAAATTTACACACGACAGATTAAGCAGATGGAAACTTTATCTACAGGAATTTAATTTTACAATAGTTCACATTCCCGGTACACAAAATATTGTAGCAGACGCACTATCCCGTTCTCTCAGCAATAATCAGCAAGACATCGCAACCAACTTCTGCAAAGCAAATTTCAGCGTCATGTACATTCAACAAGTTGCATTTGAAAATTTCATTTCGTCGTCATTACAGGACATAGCACAAGAGCAAAGTAAAGACAACGTGTGGAAAGAAATTAAACAGCTTTGGCAAGATAGGAATAATGTTACGATTAGAAACCATTACACTGTACGCAATGACATTCTGTTTCGCCGCTCTCATCCTGACAGCAACAATTGGTTGTTATGCATTCCTGACGAACTGGTTAATAAATTAATCTGGTATACTCATTTAAGTTACACACATTACGGAGCTAGGAAATGTTTTCTTATACTGAAACAGAACTGTTATTTTACGAACATGGAGAAACGTATACGACGAGTTTTAGCGTAATGTAAAATTTACCAGAAAGCTAAGTCAGACACGACTTCACATATTCCTCCATTACATCCCATTGTACCTTTTAAATTAAGACATATGGCCGCTGTAGACATTTTTGGTCCGATTCCTAGAACTAATAGAGGTTTTTGTTACATCTTTGTCGCTGTTGAACTCACTTCGAAATTTGTAACCTTCACTCCGTTACGCAAACCTACTGCTAAAACTGTTTCGAAAGCGTTTGTAAAAAAATTTTTATTTCATGTAGGGCATGTGTTGAAAGTAATTTCCGACAATGGATCACAATTTCGATCTGCTATATGGACACGTATGTTACGAGCTAGAAACATTTCTCCGATATATATATCCAGGTACCATGCTTCTTCGAACCCGTGTGAATGATTGATGAAAGAAATTGGTAAACTGTGTAGAATATACGGCCATAAAAGACATATTGATTGGGACACACACATACTCTCATTCCAAGATGTAATTAAGTCCATACCAAACGAATCCACTATGCTATCTCCGTCTCTTATACTGAAAAATGTTGAACCACCTAACAAAATTAAAGAATTGGTAAACTTTCCTACATCTCGTCGACTACGACACCATGAAATAATTGACATTGCGCTGAACAACATCAAACGTGCCGCAGATCGCCGGAGAAGACAACAAAAACAGGTTTGTATACGCCGTGACTTTCACGTTGGACAGAAGATATTAGTACGTACACACTATTTATCCAACAAAATAAAGGGTAGGTGCAGTAAATTTGAACTTCTATACGTAGGTCCATATCGGATTCGCAGCATTCCTCACCCCAATGTTGTACACGTCGAAACTTGGAGAACCAAAAAATCCAAAGGAAACCACCACGTCTCCAACATCAAACCCATTATTGAATGAACATACTTTATGATTTATCACACTGTAATGCCATTTCCGAATTTTTTTTATGAACACTTACTGATGATTATCGTATTTTTTCTTGGCAAGTGCCCGGCAAGGTAAGGTTAGCAGGTCGCTCTTCTTGTCGTTACACATCAGACCGTGCATATTTTTCCAGACGAACTTACACATTTTTATGACCACTTATGCAATTATATTTACGTGACTACTTACTGATGATTATCGTATTTTTTCTTGGCAAGTGCCCGGCAAGGTAAGGTTAGCAGGCCTCTTTTCTTGTCATTACACATCAGACCGTGCACATTTTCCACTTTTTTAATGTTTGTACGATTGTTTCATGTTTTGTTTGTATGCATTATGAAATAGTTAAGATATAGCAAACATCAGTTGACTTTGCCATTTTTGCCCTATGATATCTCAACATCGTGACTGTTTTACATTTCTTTTTTTTTTTTTTTTTTTTTGCTGCTGCATTATAATATTCTGTGTACATTTTTGCCTCTGAATACTGTCTATGTTTTTGACATATTACGTTTTCTGTCATGCTATGCTGTATGCTCAATTATGTTACTATAAACCAGTTTTTATCAAATGGGTACATGAATTAAATGCAAGACATTAATCTTTGTTCATCATTTTCAGAAAGAAATAACGTGTAAAGGAAATAAATTAAACAGAAATGAGAATTTCACCTACGGAATAAACGAAAGAAGATGCAAAAACCTTATGAGGAAGAGTAAATGGATCATAATTAACAAGCATTAACAAGAATATACTATACACATCATAGAATAGCAGTATTAAATAATTTTTTCTTTCAGAATACGAGGCGATTGATGCAGGCTTTCAGACAGAAATACACATCTTAGTTTTAGTGATGAAATATGCTAGAAATAAGGAATAGTTATATAATGAGTAATGAAGTGACTTTTTTTTGCAGATGATGATGAATGGTGATGAATAATGATGAAGAATATGATAGTATGGATAATGAAGTTTTTCTTTGCAGATGAGGATATGGATAATGAAGTTTTTCTTTACAGGTGATGATAATGATGGAGTTATGATAATGAAGTGATGGATAATGAAGTATTTTCTTTACAGATGAGGGTAATGTTGAAGTTATGTATTTATGCTATGTAGTTATTTAAGTATTTGTTGCAGTTCGTTTTGACAGTATGTGTTATATTGCGTTGTAGGATGACTGAAAGTTTTGGAAAAGACAGCTAGGGAACACATTTTATACACATTTCACTACCTGTTAATTCGAAGTTCACTACTTTTCAGCATAATATGCGTTTCTTCTTTCAGTTTCACAATCCATTTTTGTATATTTTTGCAGGAGAGATTATTTATGAAATTAATGTGCTATAAGCAGTTGTCCATTAAGTCTATGTCATTTATGAATGTGATTACGTATACACTACTTATTTCATAATCTTGCTACAGCTAACTCATGACGAATCACGTTACAAATTTTCATTTACAGCAACAACCCAAAAGCAATTTTTTTTCTATCCCCTGGAATTACCCAACGCAATGCGTTGCTAGCACAAAAAGAAAAAAATGCTACCAATTTACAAGAGTTATGAGTAATACTGAATGATGTTTTGCCATCACAGACCTTGAGTAATACTTACAGTATAATAATAATGCTATGTAACTGGGAAATGAATGCTACTGATTACTATATTGAGATGACCAATGATTAACTATGAACATTATTCTGTAATACTATGTTATTGACTACCTCCTGTTTTATGCTTTGTAACTGGAAAATGAATGCTACTGATTACTGTATTGAGATGACCAATGTTAAATTATGAACATTATTCTGTACTACTATGTTATTGACTACCTCCTGTTTTATGCTTTGTAATTGGAAATGAATGCTACTGAATACTGTATTGAGTTGACCAATGATTAATTATGAACATCATTCTGTAATCTATGTTATTGACTACCGCCTGTTTTATGTAATGACTTCTGATGATTTGTAATTAGGGAATGAGTGCCAATGTTCTCTGTAAAACACCACATGAATATAATTATGTAATCACTTCTGATGATTTATAAGTAGGTAATGAGTGCCAATGTTCTCTGTAAAACACCACATGAATATAATTATGTAATGACTTCTGATGATTTATAATTAGGGAATGAGTGCCAATGTTCTCTATAATACGCCACATGAATATTATTATGTAATATAATTCGCAATGAGTGCCAATGTTCTCTGTAAAGCGCCAATCTATGAACATTATTCTGTAATACTACATACATGGTACAGAGACGTTCAATAACAGGGCAATGAATGTCGCAAACTACTAATGTAATTCTCAGTGAAGACTAGTATGTGACTTAATGTCGTTCACCTTCCGGCCTAAGTACCCTGAATTACTGCAATATCCGTTTGTCCTGTATATCCTCTTGATCATGGAGCACTATATTTGATTTTTGCACTAATTGTACGTTGATGTACCTTACAAGGACGTGGTGTTGACACGACATGCTGTCCACCACCTTGAGAGATGGAGATGTTATTATGGTCCCACTGTTTGGTGTACCTAATGTACTGCCAAAATGATAACGTGGAATATTACTACGGCATTTCAGTGTTTTGGCTAGACTGATTAATACTTCAAGGAAAAGAACTTCAGATTGTCTCACTTGGTGTTGTGCTTCTGTAGAAAGATATGGACTTTCAGTGCAGCTGCGTGCAACCTAAAGAGCTACAACCATGATACAATCCTTCCCTTTCCTATCCCAATTCTAAAGAAAAGTATATACAGTACATGTACATTTGTGTCATTTGTTAGTATGATTTGTATTCATTGCCTTTACATTTTGTGATTTCCTGATATGTTCTAAACTTCAGTGCATGTGCACTTGTGTCATTTTGTTAATATGATTTGTATCCATTGTTTATACATTTTTTGATTTACTGATATGTTCTGAACTACAGTACATGTGCAATTTTGTCATTTGTCAAGATGATTTGTACTCATTAGGTTTATCTGTTGTAAAAATATTAGAGAGTTTTACAGTGCGTGTGCACTTTATGCCATTTGTACTCATTACGTATACATTTTTTTTGTGATTCCCAAATACGTTCTGTATTACAGTGCGTGTGCACTTTCGTCATTTTGTTAACATGATTTGACTTCATTGTATATACATTTTGTGATTTGCCGATATATTCTGTACTATTGTGCGTGTGCACTTTTGCCATTTGTGAATGTTTTGTACTCATATTTTGTCTTTGTCTCATATGTTCTGTACTTGGCGCATGTGCACCATATTTACTTCATGTTCTATATCTGTATATATGCTGTAATTGTAAAGTTAATTAATTATGAAAAAATTTGTTGCTCATGGCAAGTCCAAATGACTCAACATCGCTGCCAAATTTTTGCCCCCCAGTGGAGGGTTATGAAACGCGTACGTATTCATTACCAGCGATGGCGAGGCATGACAGAATCTCTGACCAGAGAGTTATTTATCTTGCTAGTCTGCGCTTGACCGCGCGAGAGTTCAGTTCGAGAGTAGGAGTAGCGCTCGCGAGACGGTAGTAGTAGCATGTTGCGAGTCGGCAAGAGCTGTTGCGAGTTGCACTCTGTCGGTAGTAATCGTAGCGAATGGACATTTGTACTGAGCGGCTGTCGCCATGCGTCGGCGGCGTGCTCTCCATCCATCTCTGGTCAGGGTTCAGGTCGAGGTATATTGTTATCGAAGGTAACATATGTTGATTGTAATTAATTTGTTCAAGAATTGCCCCAATAATAATTTTTTATAAAGTAAATCTTTCAAAGAAAAGTAATCATTTCAATTGAAAGAATTTTTCCACCCTTTTGAAGAAAAAGATTTATTTCAATTCAAAGAATATTTCCTATGCATTTCCTCCAAGAATCAGAATTAAATATACGCCAGCATTTCACGAAGCTGTGCCAAAAATAAGAGCAGATAGACATACAATTTTATTGAGGTAAGAATTTATCTGGTTTGATTATTTCACAGGGCCGTAGGTCAGCGCTGCTGTGCCTATAAAATTTGTCAGGTTTAATTATTTGTGTTCAGATGTTACACATAGTTTACGCTTCACTATTTAATTAATTTTATTGTGGGTTTATGAGCAATCTTCGTTAGTTAATGTTTGTGGGGAGTTTACATTTGGGTCATTATTATTCTTTAATTTTGCAAGGAGGTTACGCTTGGGTCATTTTTAATATTCACTTTTGTGGGAAGACAACATTTGGCACTTTTTTTTTAGAATCATTGACTTTTTAATTTCATGTGGGGAAGTTACACTGGAGGGTTATGAAACGCGTACATTTCATATGTATTCATTACCAGCGATGGCGAGGCATGACAGAATCTCTGACCAGAGAGTTATTTATCGTTGCTAGTCTGCGCTTGACCGCGCGAGAGGGCAGTTCGAGAGTAGTAGCGCGCGCGACACGACAGTAGTAGCGTGTTGCGAGTCGGCAAGAGCAGTTGCGAGTTGCTCTCTGTCGGCAGTAGTTGTAGCGAGTGGACGGTTGTACTGAGTGGGCGTCGCCATGCGTCGGTGGCGTGCTCTCCCTCCATCTCTGGTCACGGTTCGGGACGAGGTATTTTGTTATAGAAGGTAATGAAGCAGCATTGCGCTCAGCTAATAACATATGTTAATTGTAATTAATTTGTTCAAAAATTGCCCCAATAATAATTTTTTTATAAAGTAAATCTTTTAAAGAAAAGTAATCATTTCAATTGAAAGAATTTTTCCACCCTTTTGAAGAAAAAGATTTATTTCAATTCAAAGAATATTTCCTATGCATTTCCTCCAAGAATCAGAATTAAATATACGCCAGCATTTCACGAAGCTGTGCCAAATATAAGAGTAGATAGACATACAGTTTTTCTGAAGTAAGAATTTATCAGGTTTAATTATTTCACAGGGCCGTAGGTCTGCGCTGCTGTGCCTATAAAATTTATCAGGTTTAATTATTGCTGTTCAGATGTTACATTCAGTTCATACTTCATTATCTAATTGATATTATTGTGAGGGTTTGTCACCAATCTTCATTCGTTAACGTTAATTTTGTGGGGAGTTAACATACTGGCTCATTTGTTATTCAGTTAATAATATTAAGAAATTTTCACAGGGAGGTTACATCCTTCATGGTAGGGATCCCAGACATTCGAGCAATACTCAAGAATAGGTTGCACTAGTGTCCTATATACGCTCCTTTACAGGTGAACCACAGATTCCTAAAAGTCTCCCAGTAAACCGAAGTCGACCATTCGCTTTCACTACCACAGTTCTCAAATGCTTGTCCCATCTCTTATCGATTTGCAGTGTTACGCCTAGATATTTCAACGACATTCTGTGTCAAGCAGGACACTAGCATTAACACATTTTTCCTCATTTATCAAGCCAACTGAAAATTTTGCCTAAGTCGTCTTGTGTCTTCCCACAGTCACTCACCTTACCGTACACCAAGGTATCATCAGCAAACAAAGATAAGTGGCTGCCCACTCCATCTGCAAATTCATTTATGTATACAGGGAATAACAGCAGTCCAATCACATTTCGCTGCTCCTGACGATAACCTTGTCGCTGATGAACACTCGCCATCGAGGACAACACACTGAGTTCTATCATTTAAGAAGTCTTACATCCGCTCACGTACCTGTGAATTTATTCCACATGCTCGTACCTTCGTTAAAATCCTGCAATGCGACACCGTGTCAAAAGCTTTCCTGAAATTTAGAAATAGGGAATCTGCCTGTTGCCCATCATACATAGTTCGCACCGAGTCATGTGAGACAAGGGCAAGCTGGGTTTAGCACTAGCGATGCTTTCTAGTCATGCTGATTCTTGGACATAAGCGTCTCAGGCTCAAGAAAGTTTATTATACTCAGACTGCGAATATTTTCAAGAATTCTGTAGCAAACAGAAGTTAGAGATATTGACCTGTAATTCCGCGAGTTCGTTATTTTACCCTTCTTATAAATTGGAGCCACCTGCGTCTTTTTACAGTCGCTTGGAAGTTTATGCTTTGCGAGAGATTTACGACAAATGCAAGCTAGGTAAGGAGTCGATTCCGCACCTTTGGAAAATCGAACTGGGTTTCCAGCAGAAAATGGTGATATATTTACTTTCAAATCTTTCAGGTTTCTCTACGCCAATGTCACCCATACGGGAGTCCATCTGATGGTCAAGTGACTGTATGTTTGTACGATTCTGCTGTGTGAACGATATCTTGAATTGTAATTTAAAACTTCGGCTTTCATTTAGCTTTAAAGATTCGTAATATTTCAGTTGCACAGCCTGGCATAAATTCATCATGAGGAAATAATGAAATGTAAACACAACATAATGCGGACAAAGACAATGATGGCCAAGGTTCCACACCGAAAAGACAGTTCAGGATCTGGAAAATACTATCTTAGCACCAAAGTAAACTGATTTATAATAGTAATTCAGGATGTTGAGTCCTGAACATCGTGAACTGCTTATCGTAATACAGAGCAACAATTGCAGATCTACGATCATGATTAAAAATTATTTGCTTTATAACAAAATTGTCCGTATAATTTATCAAAATACTTAAAAACTTTGAGTACGAAACAAATGTGGCATTCCTGTCGCAACTTGATTGTTCTATACTACTGATGAAAGAGACTCAGGGCGTGAATGTAGGCACTGCTGAAACAATACACAGATTAAAGTGCGCTGGCCTGGCAGTTGCTGAAGCTCTATTATTATACCACGCATATCGATTCGTAACAGATCGTCATCTTAAAAATTTCCTCATCTAAATTATCTGTATCATATATGGAAATATACATAGTTCACATATTCGCGCTGCTCATGTATCTTTCAGATTAGGCAGCACTTTTCGACAAGCTTATTTCAATGCTGCTTTCCTCTCGTGTGCTAACTTCGTCTCAGAGAATCACTGGCACCATATTTCCTCAATTATTGTTTTATGCTTTACCGCATCTGTCTTTCTCCACCGTTTGTACCTACTAGAGCTGCCCCTAGTGCCATGGAAGTTAGTTTTTGCTGTATTAAGTCTTCCCTATCACCCAATCCCTTCTTCTTCTTACCGATTCCCATATGTTTCTTTCTTCGCCGAATTTCTGGAGAGCCTTCCCATCCATTATTTCACCAATCTGCCAAATTTCCTACATTCCGCAAAAGTATCTGATCTCAGAAGCTTCTAGTCTCTTTTTCTCGAGTGCACCCACAGTCCACAGTACTGAAGATGCTCAGCGGATACAGTGCTGACCAAATAAATGTATTCATTCTACTTTAATTACACATTTCGTCAGTGACTCAGCGAGGCAAATATGCCTTTCTCCATGGACGCCGGCCGGTATCGCTTGTGAATGGCTGCGATGCTGACAAGAGGCCAGACAACGGCCGGCAATTCAAGTAGGCCACAGACGTGACGTCAGTCTAGCTGCGTGCTGTACAGCGATGACGCTTTTCTGTGAAAAGGCTCCGCCTTGAGAATAGGCTTTAAACGCGGTGGCACGCTGTGACTGCTATGTGTGTGGAACACGAGACACAGGCAGGACTCGGACGGCGACTGGCTCGGACTGTAATTTAGCGGTGTCGTGCACCAAATTACGCAAGGAACTCACTGCCGACAGCAGCTGGTCCAACCTTGAGTTTGACCCATGGCTGCAGTTGACAATTTGCAGTCGTCTCGTCGTACAACATGGCCCTGACATCGTAGTTGTGCTGCCAGACTCACAAGTGTCTAACTCAAAATTCAGACCTATTTATACAGCTCTGAGGTGCATTGTTGTACCAAAACTAGGCATCCAGTCGCATAGCTATAACTCGACTCTTCTTCTGGTGTCTTGACATCGAGGGACCCGCTAAAGCTATTACCGCTGGGGACCCACTAAAGCTATTACCGCTGCGCAGTGCAGTTTCCCGATGTGTGCACCTCACAATCTTTCTGTGTTCATGATAATCTGATTCACATGTTAACGACTGTGGCTAGCAGCACTTGTCTGCTATTGCCAGTTCTTTTTCATTTTACTGAAAGCTAGGTAGTGACACTGCAATACAATGCTGCGCTCCAGATACAATTTTCAGAAATTTCCCTCAGAATTATTGCCAATATTGGGTTCTAGTAGAGTTATTTTGGCCCGGAATGCCGCCTGTGCTTGTGCTAGCCTGCTTTTTAGTTCCTTCTTCCCTTGTGAGTTATCTACTATTTTGCTTCGAAAGTGGCAGAATTCCTTAACTTCGTCTACTTCGTGATCATCAACTTCCATGTTACGTTTATGGCTATTTTCGTTTCCGCTACTTCTTGTTACTTTCGTATTTCTGTCGTTCACTTTCAGTCCTTACTTTACACTCGTTAGTCTTTCAACCCCTCTTCATACTGACTAAGGATAGCAATGTCATCAGATAATCTTATCGATATCCCTTCACCCTTAACATTAACGCTCCTCCCCTGTTAACCTTTCCTTTATTTTCTACATTTCCTCTTAGATGTATAGACCGAATAGCACAGTTGGAAAACTCAAAACACTTGTTACTTCCTATCCTATCAACCTCTCTTGCAGTATTACGTCCTAAGTAACATGTCTTCTTTTTTTCGGAGTCACTCGACGAAATATCTTCTCACTCATCGTCATCTGCATCATTCTCTTCGGTCTCTGACGCCTTCTCTTCCCTCACTAATCCTGGGATTGTATCCGTCCTCGAAACATCCAACGAGCTAATTTCATGCTCTCCTCATCTTCTTGTTTTATCTCCTCCTCACGTGTGTCCGTTAACGTCTTTCCGGAGTTCATTTTTCCTTCACCACAGAGAGCAGTTCATAACATGTTAACATTACCATCAGAAAACCTGTCTCAGTTGTTTCTGGACATCATTTTAATTTCAGTTCCAGTTAGATGCACCAACACAAATCCTTGTTTCTGGTGCAAGAATTCAAGATCCCATAGAAGACTATAAGTTTCTGGCGCAGTTGCTACATCGGATACTGCTGCTACATTGGCAGTTATCAAGATTTAAGTGAGTTTGAACGTGGTGTTATAGTCGGCGCAAGATCGATGGAGACACAGCATCTCCGAGGTAGCGATGAACTAATGATTTTCTCGTATGACCATTTCACGAGTTTACTGTGAATATCAGGAATCCGGTAAAACATCAAACTCCGAAATCGCTGTGGCCGCAAAAAAGATCCTGCAAGAACGAAACCAACGAGGGCGGAAGCGAATCATTCAACGTGACAGAAGCGCAACCCCCCCGCAAATTGTGCAGATTTCAGTGCTGTTCCATCAACAAGTCACATCATGCAAAACATTCAACGAAACGTCGTTGATATGGGCTTTCGGAGCCGAAGACCCGCTCGTGTACCCTTGATTACTGCATGACGCAAAGCTTTATGCCTCGCCTGGACCCTCCAACATCGACATTGGACAGTCGATGACTGGAAATATTTTGCCTGGTCGGATGAGTCTCGTTTCAGATTGCTTCGAGGGGATGGATGTGTAACAGTATGGAGGCAACCTTTAGAACCCATGGCAGGGGACTGTTCAGGCCGGTGGAGGCTCTATAATGGGATGGTGCGTGTTTAGTTGGACCGATGTGCGACCCCTGATATGTCTAGACACGACTCTGACAGGTGACACGTACGTAACCATCCTGTCTGATCACATGCATCTATTCATGTCCATTGTGCATTCGGAAAGATTTGCGAATTCCAGTAGGACAATGCGACACCCCAAAGATCGATAATTGCTACAGAGTGGTTCCATGGACACTAAGCACTTCAGACGCCCGTGACACTCCCCAGAAATGAACATTATTGAACCTGTGTGGGATACCTTGCATCGTGCTTTTCAGAAGAGGTCTCCGTCCGCTCGTACTCTTTCGGATTTATGGACATCCCTGAAGTATTCATTGTGTCAGTTCCCTCCAGCACTACTTCAGACATCAGTCTTATCCATGCCACGTTGTGCTTCGGCACTTCTGCGTGCTCGGGGAAGGGGGGGGGGGATCCCACACGATATTAGGCAGGTGTACCAGTTTCTTTCAAATGTTCAAATATGTGTGAAATCTTACGGTACTTAACTGCTGAGGTCATCAGTCCCTAAGCTTACATACTAATTAACCTAAATTATTCTAAGGACAAACACACACACCTATGCCTGAAATCGCTCGGCTAATCCCGCGCGTCCCTGTTTCTTTGGCTCCTCCGGTAGAATAGCCTTTACTCTCAGTTTGTATATGATCAAGAAGTTTGAACTGAGTATCTACATTTCATATTCTAATTCGGCTATGATTTGTTCTTTGAGTTCAGCACTCTTCCCATGTACTGCGCCATACACTGTCATTCCGCTCATTTTGAATGTAAGCCATTGCTTATTTATGTCACCCATCTCGTACATATCCTTATCTATGACCGAAACTTGAAAGCCTGAGTATAGAATTCACTATCACTTGGCCAAACTTTATGTCAATAACAGGGTGAGCAGTTCCTCCATCCGATCGTCATATACCACGATCCCTCCGCATAAATGTCGTTTTAACTCGTCGCAATAAGTTAGTAAGGTGCCGGATAATTGGATACCATGTTAGGGTGAAATCAGAGTAGAGCTGCTAGTCAATCACATTGTTTATTTCTATCCCCACCATTGTTTCGTTGATTTCTTCGTGGATCATGATTTTGGACTTCAGCAATTTGGATGCCATTCCTAACCTGATCATTTAGTTCTCTGCTATCGCGCCTTTCTTGTGGTCCCCATGAGACACAATGATTATTGTTATTCCACGTATACCCTCTCTTACGGGGTGGGTGCCTCACTTGTCGATAAGGGTTATGCAGTTGGTATTGTCCCTTCTCAAAGCGAGTTTCCACAGAGCGTAGAGGCAGTCTTCTCTGGCTCTGCTATCTTACGCAAGTCCTTGTAAAAAGCACAAAAACATATAATATTTTTCATTCAGTGGTCTACGGCAGGGGTCGCTAAACTACGGCCCGAGGGCCAAAACCGGCCCTAGTTAGCTGGCGGCATATCCCCGGTATCCGGCCGGCCAAATATTTGAGTTGGTACCTATACTGCCAACAATTGAGTTACGAGGCCTATCGCGACCGATACACCGTGACATTGTCGGAGCTCTATCTTTACAAAGCGGAAGCTCATGGTTAAACTTGTGGCTATCCACAATAAACAGACAGACCATTCTCCGTGCGATAGTGACAAAGAACGGTTAACAGACTAGTTTGGCGAAAACATTTTAAGTAAAAAAATTCTTTGCATTTTATTCTACTCACAAGTCTGGTGCAAGTCTTCCAAATGGACGCCACTTCGGCGACTAGCCTTAGTAATCAATCATTACGGAAGATGCATCTTTCTTTTGATTACGTTGCAACAATACACATAGCAAGTAAATCGTATAAAATATTTTTATTTAAAGACAATTTAGAGAAAATACAATACCTGGTGTACATAATGATATTGGATATTTTAGTTGTAACGGATGTATAAAAGTAATTGTAATTAATTTATATCTTGAAAACACAGTGTTGGAGTAATCACGTATATAAGTTTAACATCTTAGTGATAATTAGTGACTTTTATCCAGCTTTAACTTTCCTTTCATAATTACCTCAGTTGTGGATCAAGTTTACTGGTAGAAATAATCATCAACGACTTCAAATGCTAATCACTTAATTTTGATATGTAAATACTCTTTGCATGTTTCATTATGGAGAAAGTTTTTTCACACAAATAAGTAGTGCTGAAAGCGGAAAAAAAGCCACGGGCAAATTTATGTAAATCTGGAAACTGTGTGGACGGAAGACACTTATAAAATCCAGTAATGTTGGCTTTGAATGTTTTTCTTTAAAAAAATCGCTACATTGCAAATCAATAATTTCAAACTGAAGTTCTGCGAGTAACGCTTCTCCATCGACGTCAATCTTGATATCGTTTGAGTTTGTATCGATATCTGAGAAATGGGATTCAATATTAATTTTTAAAGCGCTCAAAGCTTCAATTGAGAAAGTTACAGGAAACGGATTCTGAATTTGCTGATTGAATGTTTGGCATATATTAAAATGCGTAAGCATACTTTGTTCAACTGAGATTGAAACAAAGCAATCTTTTGTCGAAAGGACTTAACATGAGTCTATAAATCAGGCAGAAGCTGGTTTTCACCTCGCAATTTTAAATTAAGGTCATTCATATGTTTAGTTAAATCTGTATAAAATGCTTCCATAGCCACTCACCGTTCCGTAACTCAGCCAGCGGGCGTTTCCTTTCGTTCAGAAAAATTTCTGTTACTGTTCGGAGTTCAAAAAAACGGGTCAGAACTTTACCGCAGCTAAGCCAGCACACTGCAGTATAATATGGCTAGTTGCTTTCCTCAATATCTTCAAGAAACTCGCGGAACTGGAGATGACTGAGTGCATAGGATCTGATCTAACTAACAACTGAAATAACTGGCTTCAAAACTTCTGACATATCTAAACGTTTTCCACACAAAGGCTGTTGGTGAAAAATACAATGCACTACTAATGGTTTTGAGCCACCGTAGAGAGGAGAGCCTTCATTTTTCCCACACATGTTTTTGTCACCATCAGTTGTAATACATTTTAATTTCTTCCACTGAAGATTGTTTTTCTGAATTGCCCTTTCCACTCCTTTACAGATATCTTCGCCAGTGGTGGTCGTCCCGTGAATACTGTAAAAATCTAGGAGCGCTTCACGCACTTCATAATTTTTGTCAGTCCCTCGAATAAAAAGTAGTACTTGAGCAGTGTCTGACACATCTGTTGACTCATCCAAGGCCAAAGAGAACCAGTCTAAGTCTTGATTTTTGTCACGCTGTTGTGCCGATACATTTTGTGCAGTGTCATCTATTCTTCGAGCCACAGTGTTTGCCAACAAACCTATGTTTTAAATTAATTAACATTTCTTCTGCTGTTGCAATAAT